>NC_135542.1:100855032-102210201 GCF_045843805.1 Urocitellus parryii
AAATAAGGGTATTATGAAAGAAAAAAGTCGTTTAGAGAAAGATTAAAATGCATTGAACCATTGTAGATCAAACCAAGCAAAAATCCTTCTTGTTCCATGTTTTTCTCTCCTCCAGGAACAAGCTCAGTTTGTCGTTTACTACTAGTCTTACATCTTGTGTACACTTTATAAAAATCTATTTTGTCAAGTATTTCTGTGATAATTTACAGAATTATTACTTGAGCACTTCTTCATACCTTTATTGGGATCCCTGTAAAATGAGATGATAATGGAGCTTTGCTGTTTCATAGAATACTTGTGAGAATTATCATGCTAAGATGATAAGACCTTAGAAAGTTATTGTAATATGTAATTTCCCATTAAATGCAGATGTTGATAATTTTAATGATGATGATGATGATGCTATAATTTGTAAAATGTTCCACTTTGAAAGATCTGGCTTTGATTCTCAATTATCAATTTGATTAAAAATGTCATTAGATTACGAGTTAATGAAAGTATTAATGTGATAGGCAGACTGATGACACCCTAAAGATTGCTACGGCCTGATATCTAGAATCTGGAAAACGTTGCTTTCTTGGCAAAAGGAACTTTGCAGATGTGAGTAAAGTTGAGAACCTTGACATGGGGAGAATATTGAGTTCAGACTAAATACACCAATCCTTAAATTTGAGATCTTTTCCTGGCTAAAATCAGAAAAATAGATGCAATGACAAAAGCTGAGTCACACAGATGGCATTATTAGATGGATTCAATTTATTGTTGATGCTTTTATAGACTGAGGAAGAGGCCACCTGCCAAGAACATAGGAACCTCCAAGATGTAGAAAAGATAAAGAAATTGATTCTGTCCAGGAGTCTCCAGAAAGGAATATAATCTTAATGACATCTTGATTTTAGGCTAGTATGACCCATTTCTGACCCAAACAACTCTTATATAATAAATGTGTGTGGTTACAAGGCATGAAGTTTGGGTATTTTATTTTTTAATAGCAGCAATGGAGAACAAGGACCATAAACCTAAGAGGTGCTAGAGTACTGCCCAGATCTGTGTCTGAGAGTGTGGAATTTTTCTAAGATCGAATCTAAAGTCAATAGTATTATTCTAAATTGTGATGATGAAGTATCATCAGTCATCGGGCCAGATCAGATTTGATAATCAAGAAATAAAATATTAATGGCTTTGTCATATAAAAGCAGCAAGCAAAAATGATGGAACTTATATAGGAGGTGGTTATTTTTGAATGTTTTACCTCAAAGACAACATCTTGGGAATTTAATTAGTGTTGTGGGAAATCATTATTTGTTTGAAAATTAAGTACTGAGTGAAACTGGGGGAAAAAAATAAAGAAGCCAAAACAGGCGAAGAATTTGGAGAGCTATTTTTTGAAGTCAATCTATGGCAGGGAGATTATCTCACTGAACAAACCCATTTCAATAAGAAACAATACTTTTCGTAACTAAAGCTTCCCTTTCTTCATGAGCCATTCCTGACATGGTTCATAGTGTATAGATAAACAGCAAAACATACTCTATTTCCAGCCTGCCTTGCTCTTTTCAGAATTTCCATCCTGCTATATTATGTACAGAAGAAGTGAGACAACCAGCTCAATTGGCCCACGGAGAAGACCCATCATAACCAGTGAATATATTCCCCTTGATGTCCCCAACACATACATACACAGTATGGTGAAATCCTGAATAACTCATCATAATCAATATTCTGTGTTTCTGCCTAACGGCAAGGTTACAAGACAGGTAACAAGGGCATTCATCAAAGAGTGCCGTTTGTAAATGAGATGAAAAGACAGTTGTTGAATATATTTCAACAACCTTACTAACATCCTGGGAGTGTTTAGACTGGGTAAACATACAGAGGGTTGATGTACATTAAGTATAGGTCAGCCTCTCTTATAGGCAACAAAAACCAGAACTAGTTTAGGACTACTGTTTCCATAGAAACTTCAGATTACTGAAGTTGATGGCCTTGTTTGTGATACAGGCTGGAAAACTTCGTACTATGCAGAAGGTGACATATAAAACTGAGACTATTTTGAAAGAACACAAGTGTTTGGTTTTTGAAGCAGAAAAAGTCATTCAGCCTTTTGTTGATTTTGTAGGCTAAACATGTCTCCCATCTCTCTGATCTCTATTTTTCCTCCATCCAAGAAATAATACCAATCAAAAATCAAAATGGTCTCACTTGTAGTCATCACCTACCATGCTCCATATATCTACACTTGTCTAGTTAATAATGTACTTTGAAGAGAAGAAATCTTAAACAAATGAACAAATATAGAATGGCCTGCTCTAAACAATCTAATATTGTCTCATTTTGATTAAAGTAGTTGCTAAAACCCTTACTGGTGCCTAATGTGCCCTGTATAAGCTGTTTCTGGCTTATTTCCATTCTGCCCATTCTGTAATGCTGTTATTCTTAACCAGAAATCATGCAGCTGCTCATCTTGCCACTTTCTCTCTTCCACAAGAAAACATTTACATACCAATTTCCCTTTCTTGAAACCTGCCTGCCTCCTTCTAAACAATTCTCCTTTCACCTTTTCTGGATTATTTTCTAAGTCATTTTTCAGATCGCAGTTTGTATGTTATTTCTTCGGGAAAACTAATTCTGACTCTAAAGCAAGTGAAAGTATTTGGAAATTTTGGTGAAGTGTTATAATTGCATGTATATATTTGCTAATACTGGTTTTGGTGATGCCGAATTTCTTACAAAGTTAGCTCTGTGCATATGCTAGTTTCCACATATATTATTTGACATTGAATTTATTCATAAATATTAGGAAATAAACTATAGAATTCACTATTATGAATTTTAATTTGAAGAGGTTTTTTTCTCCATTAAAGAGAAACTAAGAAGCTTATATATTATATATAAAATAAAACATATATTGAATATATATTAATAATAAATATTTGCCACAAGTTGATTTAGCACTAACCATACTTTTATACAAATGGAGTTCAAAAAAATCAAGACAACCATGTAGGGCCATTCTATTATTTACCTTATGCACCTTTTTAATTGCATCCATCAGAATAATCAACCTGGCCTTGAAAACAGTACATGTGAACAGTTACACAAATGTTTTCAGTAGCAATTAATTTTAAATACTGATTTAGATCTGTCCTCTTACAACTTTTGTGTAGTGATCTCTATTTGACTGCCTTATTGCAGACTATTAGTTTAAACAAAAATGTCTAGGAGATAAGAGTATTTAAAATTAAAAAAGCACACATTTTTCCTCACTCTCTCTTTTCTTATTCAGTCTAAAAGCCCATTATATCTTTCACCTTAGCCTTCACAAATGATACAAATGTGGCAATAGGATTATGAAGGAATGCTTTGGATTGAATTTAAAGTTCTTGATCTTGTCATATCTAATCAGTATCCAGTTGATCGTTTTTATACTCTATATGTTTAGACAGATCTTAATGGCTTAGTAGTTAATGATCATCATATTACTTTGTAGAGATGCTAAATTTTGTCAACCAAAATGTGGAATATTGTTGCACTCACCATTGTACTTCTTCCCTTTTTCCTTACTTTGAAGTTCTACCTGCACAATATATTTTTTCATTCTTTTTTTTTGTATTTTTAGATACCATATCTATAGACTGTTTAGAGGTATAGCTTTTCAATGTACTTATTAAGTCATCTAGGTTTGAGTCACATGAACATGTCAGTAATTCCAAACCTGCTGAAGGAACTGAGATATTTTAAATAGCAGCCTATTATTTAAAAAAAATAATAATGGGGGAAATTAGCCAAAACATTTTATTTTTAAACTTAACCACATTTAATTAAGATGCTTTTTTTGTCTTTAAAGATAACGACTTGCAAAATTATCTTTTAATATCCTATTTTCTGTGTAGATAATGAAGATATTTTAGTGTATCTCTGCATTTGGTTCATTTCCCATTTATTTACTCACCTTTACTCTGTGCCCAATTACACTGTGAATTTAAATCTGTCAAAATCTCACAGCCTATTAGAAACGTTTTTTGGCTATTATTTTTGCTTTTAGGTTATGAACTGGACCAGAAATGCAAATTAACACATATCTTAGTACCATTTAGTAGAATACATTTTTTTTCTTCCAAATCTATCTACTCTAAAAGCTCTAATGACACAAATGCCCATAAAAATAGGGCAATTGAGTTCAAGTGGAGACTTTGTATGCTCAATTAGCAGGAAGTTTATTTTTTTTAGCTTCCAAATATCCTTAAACTGAGAATGTTTTATTAGAGGGGTTATTTTACTTTTAATGGCTGAAATATTTCTGGGCTTTGAGAGCATATTCAGTCCTTAAGAGCTCCTTGGAGAGGATGAGTGACCTTTATCATCAAGCACTAAATGAGAACACCATTGGCATAGTGTATTATCATAAAGCAAATTTAGAAACCAGATTTCTAAAAGGGCAAGGAATTGGCATAATGGAAAAGGCCAAGTATGAGTCCTTGTGGAATTTCCTCATATATTGAAGAGAATGCAGATCGACTGGAGTGAGACCAATATCCTCTTATAGAAATATGCAACAAATTGAGCATGGGATTATGAAAATAGAATATCATTCTAGAGGCCTCCTGCCAGCCATATGTATAGGTTATTATGGTTTAAATCTCCTACAAATAATACCAGGTCAAGGGTGATTGATTTCAGGCTAAACATTTCTTCATCTTGACCTAGTGACCCATCAATGAAGTAAAATGCACTGGATTATAGAAGATAAAGTTTAGATCACTTCCACGTGATTATCAAGTTATAGAAAAGAAGTATGCATATTTTGTCAAAATAATAACATAAGCTCACTGACAATAACTTTTTATCACTTAAAACACAGAAAATGTAATAGAATATAAATCGTTGCTACAGCATACATAATACAGTCTTTTACCTTTTCCTTTCCAAGCCAATCAGTCTGTACTCTACACACAAACCTACCAGAAAACTGTAGGAAAAGTCATAAAAATAAAATAAAATAAAAGCAAAAACCCTGTTCGTGTCAACAAAATGGACAATTTAAATTCAAAGTACAAGCATAACTACTGGTGAGACCATGAGCCCAATTATGTATAGTAATTAACAAAACATTTTATAACTTTACTGTTTACATAACATTGAGCCTTTGAAAACTTTTAAATTGGTAAATTGAGGCTTAATGTGCATTATATTACATGTATATATAGAATGAACCTTGAAAAGGATGTGATAGATTAAATAAAATTTAATCTAAAAAAATAATTTTTTAGATTAAATTTTATTTAATCTAAAGGGAAGAAGTACAATGGTGAGTGCAACAATATTCCACATTTTGGTTGACAAAATTTAGCATATATAAGATGCAACATTTTAACAAATCATTTTTTAAATGAGTATAAACTCCCAAAAGTTACAACAAAGATATTGAAATGAAATGGAAATTCAGAGAAAATTTCAGATAAGGAAACAAAAGTGAAAGAAAGAAGAGAGAAAATGCAAATTCTGATTTCCTTAGGTGTGGAGTAAAATGATCTTGCTACGTACTTAACTAATGCTTCCTCAGTAAATTAATAAAAGATTGAGGAGGATGCTGTCCAAATCAGTTACATTTTAACACCTTGAATATCCACTGATTTAGTTGAGACAAATCCTAAAAGCCCACTTAGTTTGAGGACAGGTATGTGAATATAAACACAAAGGAAGGAAAACATCTTTCTTAAGCACAAGAGGAACATAATATTGAAAGTCAATACTGAGATATTTCTTAATAGTACATGTATTTGTTGTGACATATAGTTGAAATGCTTATATTAGACAGAAGGAAAATTGAATACAAATGTGACTAATTAATGATTATATGTAAAAATATTTAAACTGTGCATCTAGTAATAAAAATTTCATGAAAAATATTCAACTTATATACATACATTTAGTTGAATTTAGTTGATCTAAATACAGAAAGCAAAAAATTTAGAAGTAAATTGGTAAAGTATAAAAATAATTAGCAAATACAACTAATACAATACAATTATGATATATGGCAATAAAACTATAGTATCTTGAGTCCTACTCATGGAACACTCACAAAATATTAACACTTCATAATCTAAATATGAAAGATTAAGAACTGTGGAGAAATCAAAGAAGCAAAGATACAAAATAAATAAAACTGTTTGGATCATAACAAACACATATACACATCTCCATCCATGAACGCTATAAAAGTATTTATTCAACAAATTACATCATAATTCTTTTATAGCATACCTGGAGATTTGTACATGTATTAATGTGAGTTAATGTTCAAGTGCTGACTCTAATTTGGTGCTATCAAAGAGCTACTACTTACAATATCTTCATGTTTGCATCTTTAAAACTTACATGAGAAAATGCCTGTGCTGTAACATCCAGAAGTGGATTTGCTGAGTAAATAGTTGCAAATAGTTTTAAAATATAATGCCACATTTTGCTGCAGAAAGGCGGTAAGTTTAATCTTTCACCCACAATAATATATATATATATATATATATATATATATATATACGTACATGTGCATATATGTATTTTTCCTTATCTATTTTCACACTAAAAATTCTATATTTATTTTTGCCACTTAGTTGTGTGTAGTATTATTTTAATTTTCTTGTATCTCTTTCAGTAGTAAGGTCAATCGAATTTTCAAATATTTGTTAACTGCTTAGATTTCTGTCTTGTAAATGCCTATTCATATCTTGCTGTATGTTTTTTCTGTTGATTTTTTATTTTATTGAATCCCCATCTGCAGTACCTCCTCTTTTCATATTTGTAATATTAATTCTTTGTTTTAGACACTACCAATTTTTGTAATCTGTATGTAGTGGTTAATTTTGTTTATATTTTTTCTTGAGTGGATATGATTTATTAGTATATAATTCATCATATTTTCACATAGAATATAAATTTTTATATTGCTTTAATTAAATAGAAACTTCTAAATTCATAATCAAATATATTTTCTAAACTTGCAGACTTTTTCTTTTCTTTTTTCCTTTTTTTCTTGTTTTACATTTGTTTTACTTTCAATGTATCTCATGTGTAATTTGAATATTATAAAGATATTTCTATTATCTTTATTTTTACCTGCTATTTATTCTTTAGTCCTATTTTTACTTCTAAATCCTATAAGGCTTATTTATATGTAGACTTACAGTTCTTTTGAATATTTTATTTTCATTACTTCAAAGAAAATAATTATTACTACTTCAAAGAAAAATGTTCAGGGCTATGTTCAGCCTCTCTTTTGTTTTGTATTTTGTTAATTCATGTTCATAATAATTTACCTATGTTCTGTTTGCATAAGGCATTTTATATTACTCTTTTCGTTACATCTTTGATACTAGATGCATAGCTTAAAATATTTCATTATTTTTATCATAAAGTAAGCATCTGAGACTATCAATTTCCTTTTATTAACACATTAGTCAAAATTTTTTCAAAAGTTTCAATTTATTAGTTTAACATTTTGTTCACTACAAAATATTCAGCAAATTTCATCATAAATTACTTCTATAGAATATATGGGGAATATGTATATGTGTTATCTTGTTAACATTGAAATGCTTTTTTTTGTAAGTACTTTGATTCTTTGATTTTTTTCACAATTCTTAATCTTTAACATTTAGATTATGAAGTGTTTACATTTTGTGAGTGTTCCATGAGTAGGACTCAAGATGCTACAGTTATATTAAGTCATATATTATAATTGTATTGTACAGATATTAGTTATATATGCTAATTATTCTTATACTATACAATTGTTTCAAAAGGTATGTTAGAAACTCCTAAAATTCTTGCTTTCTGAGTATAAATCATCTTTCAACTAAATGTATGTATATAAGTTGAAATATTTTCCATGAAATTTTTATTACTGGATGCATTCTGTTTAAAACTTTTTACTTATATTCATTAATTGGTCACATTTCTATTCAATTTCCCTCCTCTCTAATGTAAGCATTTTCATATATATTTATCTTAAAATATAGATTTTTCAGGTAGATTCCTCTTTCAATATTTTGTTTGATTTTGTTACCTTTAATTTCCTTATTAATACGTGCATTTATTATGAGAACATTTTGCCCTTTTAAAACACACATGATAATTTTTAATCAATTTCTTTTACTGAGTAATTGAGAAAACTTTTTTAGAAAATAGTAAATGACAATTTTGCATATCTTACAAGTAGAGTTACAAATGTTTTCTTTGTCATTTGCCAATATCTTTGTGTAAAATTAACTTTTCAATGTAAAGTTCATCACTTTTATAATTTCATCATATTCTGATGTTCTGATTCATCAACTTCTAATAGAGCTGTTCTAAAGTATTTTACTGCTACTATTTTCTCCTAATGACTGGATTAGTTTTGGGTTAGATAGTGAAGTTTTCTTGTGAAGTACATAGCAATTCACAACATTTTATAGCAGTAGTGATTTATGTCTTTCAGTGTTATACAGTTTCCTTCAGTATCAGTCAGCTTTGAGAGAAAACAGAATATTCTCACTGATATAAGTGAAAAGAAGATCACTCAAATACACCTAAGGACAAAGATATAGGATTGGTTTGGGGAAAAACCTGAGAGTACAGAAACCAGGATCAAGAAAAGTACTTTATGACAGTGGATAATGGGTAGGAGTGGAAGAGGCTCCCTTGTGAGGAAGCCCAGCACAGAAAGCTACAGAGAGATGGCCATGATATTACCTGATCTCCTCCTCCTCCCTGGTTTCCTTTTCCTACAGGGGAGTCCTCTGGCTGGATTCCATCAGAAACCTCTCTGTAATGAAGGCCATGTAGTTTCATCTTCCTGTTCAGACTAGGTTGGAGAAATGCAGAGATGGAATCTGAAAGTTTCTGAGAACTTCTTTTTGGTCTTTCCCATCATTATTTTGTTCACTTCAAGTGTCAGGAAGAAATGGAGGGATTCTGTTATTTATTAACTATTTATATTCTAACTATGTATTCTGCAACTAAAATAATTATGGAATATGTGTATAATTCCATCAGATCAACTACTAGATATTTTCAGAAAGGGAAAAAATATTTCCCTTTACCTTCTTATTGCCTGGCGTCTGAGAATTAAACTGTGAAGGATAGATTAATAGATAAAAAAGGCATGCATAATTTATCAATATTGTTTTTAATTTTACATGCAGGGGTGCATCAGAAAGTTAAGTGAAAATTTCAAAAAAATTATTAAACTTGGGTTATCATTTTTGCAAAAATGACAAAATATGGAGAACTAACTAGACAAAGGAAAGGGGTTTGGGCTTCTTTGCCTATATTTGAGGGACTAATGGATTTAAGAATTATTATAGTGAGGTTTGTTTATGCATTTTATCTTGATGCCAACTCTCCATTTGCACTAATTAGTTTTTATCCTGGTGGATATAAAGAGAAGAATTTTATTTCACTAAGGAAAATTCATTACCTGTATTGCTAGGAGCCACAGCAAAAAGTATTATGATACATGGCACCTTTGGTTTAAGTGACTGCCAGCTAGCCATTGAGATGATATGATTATGTTAACATTTACATTCATATGGAAATTGGACTCCTGCTGTTCACCTTGGCCTGCTATGGGACTCATGTTATGGGACTCCCAGAGAGTTCCCATTGGTTGGGGAAGGATAGTAGGAGGGAATTTCCGGGGGAGGTCCGGGCTCCCAGGTTCCGGTAGACACACACGTGTGAGGACCAGCTTGCTAGCAGGGCGCACACGGGGCACTGGGGGCCTTTTTAAAAATAAAACTTTGTTCCTGCTTTAGTGGCTTGTGATTATGTGCCCAGCCGGTTGAGGCAAGTGGTGGCCCGTAGGGGGAACGCCGGAAGCTTAGAGGTGAGTAATATCGCTTGCCCCTGAGGGAAGGCGTGCTGAGGGCGTTAGGCCTTTACTCTGGTTACTGCGGAAGCGCAGCGCTGGGGAGGGCAGCCGCCTGCGGGGCTGCTGGTGAGGGCCGGAGGTTCCGGATTCCCTGGGCGACACTGCCCAACCACCCTGGGGGGGGGGGAGTGCCCCGTTGGCCTTCTCAACAAAAGATGGCCTTGGATTCGGGCAGCGCGCCCTGGCTCCTCGGGAGGCTCTGATTCCCCAGTCCCGAGCCTGCCAACCAGCGACTGGGCTGCCTCTCGGGTGAACGGTGGTCTACAGGGAGCCTCACTCAGAGGGCTGCGGCGGTTCCTGATGGCCTCCTCGCCAGCATACTTTTATATGCTCAGCATACACACTCAAGATATAAAATATTTTTGCACATTAATTTGTCTTGATTTTTTTTCTTTTTTTACAATTCATTGTAAAAAATGCCTTCCTAAGCACCCATTAAGTGATTTCTCTCATGATACATTGGTTTTGCCCCTTCAAGATTTTCAAGTAAACTTAACTGTCCAATATGTGCTCCTTTTTTTTGGGCTTTCAAATTACCTTTTGTATATTTTTAATTCTTAATATTCTGCTTTGAATGTACGGTTTACTTCATTTTATTCCAAGAAGTATTGAATTACATTTACCTACTCCCCAGTTGATTGACAATGGATATCTCTACTTGGGGGATATTATGAATAAAGCTCAAACCAATGTTTCTGTTTAAATATCTAAGAATTCTATTGAGAGATCATATGGTTAGCATATATATCATTTATTAAAAAAGTATCATTATATTTTTCAAAATGGTTTATATAATTTACAATATGAGAAGTATAGTATTTGGCATTGATTTTTTTTTTTAATTTAGACAATTACAAAGTGCAAGCTCATTTGCAGCAAATTACTTTAGTCTTCATGTTTCTCCCCATTGCCCTCTTTTCTTTCTCTTTCATCATCAGGGAGAAACATTATGTAGCTTGTTTCAGTATTTTTTGCTACATATTTTCCAACAAGATTCAGCTCTATTTAGCAGGTTTTAATTGTTTTTCAGTTGCAGTAAAATTGTTTTAGGTCTCTCCTCAATTTTGACCATTTTTAGTTCACTCTTCATGTAAGCAGCCTGCAATTTAAGATCTGCTTACTGATTTTCATTTCTATTCACTTTCTAGATCTTAGAAACATTTATTTTTGAATTTCAGTCTGAATTCTTATTTTTTTGATCACTGCTTTTGTTACAGGTTGGTATTATTTTGATATATTTCGAACAAAAAGGATTTTGAACTATAACCTCATGGATTAATTTCATCTTAATTTAGACTCTATGCATAAATATCTTACTTTGTCTTGTTTTAAGTGTTTATGTTTTCTGATTTTTCTTAATAAATATGCAGGGAATTTTATTAGCATGAGAAGAAAGAATTTCTTATATTAAAAATGAATTTAACCTAATTTGTCATATATGCACATAGATAAATTTGTATGTACACATTAATGTATTTTAAAATTTTTAAAAATCTAAATTTAAAATGCTTAATTTTAAAATTACATGTGAATATTAAATATCTATGTATTGATGTGGATATGGATATAAGTTTATAAACTTTGGCCTAACCTGTATCTTTATTTTAAAGGGAACAAATTTACACTTCCTGCAGAGTGGGGAAGTCTAAAGATCTTACATTTCACATAAAGACTATCTTTACAAAAACTGCATGTCTGCTGAAATTAGCTCAGGAGCACTGTTCACATTCTCTTAAAACAATAACAACAACAACAACAAAAAAGAAAAGATAACTATGGCTTTTGACAGCTATGATAATGTGCTTGACTGCAATAACAATTTCAGTATATATTCATCTTAAAAAATATAAAATAATAATAAATGTGGGGAAATCATAATAAATGGATATAATTTTTATATTAATATTAAAATTCATATGAGTTGAAAACAGAATGAAACTTCATGAACTATTAAACTTGCTGTCCTCTGGAAAGAAGAATAATGGGTGCCATCTCTCTACTTTTGTGTAGTTTTATAAAATGTCCCAATGAGCATATGTTACATGTAATTTTTGAGAAAAATACTTTAAAAGTACTTATAAATTTTAAGGGAAATTGTGTAGTAAAAACATAGGAATGTAATCATCACATTCAATTGTGATAAACATAAGTCTACTGTTTAAGACAGTGAATTCAAGCAGTGAAAATTACCAAAAAAATTAGAAAAATAAAGTCTGATAAAATATGTGTTAAAATAAATGGTCAATGTGCACATAAGAGTTTTTAATTTCCTTTTGCTTGAAATCAACCATTTCCTATTTTATGTAAATCAAATCAAGTGATAAAAGACATGTGCAGAATTCGATACATTCACTTTTAAATGGATACATCATTGTACTTTATGTATATTATACATTTACATTTATGTAAGTATATAATATTGGTATGTATACATGCTATATGTAAAATGCACATATGTTTACTTACAAATTCACAAAAATACTCATCATAAAATACATTGCTTACATACACACTCATTCTAAATGTTAATTTCAGCTCAGATCAAATTAAAAGACTACTCTGGGTCCAGTATGCCATTACCTTAAACATAACAATTACTCATTGACTACATGATGTATATGCTTTTCCAAAGTGAGTTTGGATGTGCAATAAAAACCATATTCTGTCGTATTCTCTAGAGCTACAATCTGTGAGAGTGATTAGTGCCTAAGGTTATTACCATGTAATTAAATCAACAAGTCTGATGCATATGTGAATCAATTATTTGATTGTGCTACTTTATATAATACTATGATCAATGAATATAAGTATTTATGATAAATGATTATTTCTTCACAAATGATTGGGCAGATGGATAGATGGCTTTTAATAGCTCAGTTATGCCATCTGCCAATCTAAGAAAATGACCAGAAACAGCCACAATTATCACTTCATAAAGCTTTCAAATAGGGTTTAAAATGGGAAGCTTTTTGATTTTGTAAGTATTCGTTTTGCATGTTAAAAATATCACAAGTTAACATGAATTTTAATAATATATTTCACAATTATGTCATTTGATACTAAACATATGCTATTTTGTTCAAAATAAATATTTAGCATGTTGCTTGAGAATACTTCCAGACATATTCTTTAGAAGCTTGACTATTTTGTTTACAAGAATTTTTATTTTCTTATTAAATATGGATTCATCATTTGCCACTTAAAATTCACAAAACAAATTTCAGAGGTAAAATAATTTTGTTAATTTATTTTTAACAAAGTAAAAGGTAATGATGTTAAAAATAAATTAAATGAAGTTATTTGTTTTATAAAATTGCAAAATCAGAATGCCTATCTGGAAACATAACAGTTCTTTCACAGAGGAGCAGAAAGATGAAAGGGTGGTTATTTTTGTAGGACACAAATCACAGAGTTCAAAATGTTACTTAATGCTGTAGTTATGAGGAGTATCCAGGAGTTTTTTTTAAATTATAAATTGAGGTTTAGGAAATATTTAGGTCAAAATAAAACAAACCCAAAGTAAATACTCAATATTGAAAAAAAATTCTCATTTTAATATAGTATTTATACTGAAAATCACATACAAATTTACATTAATAAAATTATTTTTTCCATGAAAGAAAGCATTTTTAGTTAATTATGTTAGTCAGTTTTCTATCACTGTGACAAAATACCTGATAAAAACAACATAGAGGAGGAAAGTTTACTTTGGTTCATGATTTCTGAGGGTGCAGTGGACCATTGGTTGGTTCCACTGCTATGAGCTGGTGAAACAGACCATCATGGTGGAGAAGTTGTGGTAAGGCAGAGCTTCTCACTGTATGGTGGCTGAAAAATAGAGTTAGAGGGAAAGAGGATAGGGACAAGAAGTGTTCCCCTCCAGGGCATATCCCCAGCTGGATCCCACCTCCTAAAGTTTCTACTGTGTTCCCAAGATGCTATCAGCTGTGAATTCATCAATGGATTAATCCACAAATAAGGTTTGAGTTTCTGTGATCTAATCATTTTCTAAAAGCCTTCACCCTAAAAGTTACTGCACTGGGGACCATGCCTTCACCACATAAAATTGGGAAATGTTCCAGATCTGAAGCATACTATTAATAATGAATTGACACATTCAGAGTAACTTTAAGACCAATGTCAAGGCAACATTGGTTCTGCCAGAAGCTATAAAAACTACATAGGGAAGAGCTTTGACACACAGGTCCAGAAATGTGTCAGTACTGATGCTGTTTATGTATAAAATTCATGGTGTGTTGAGTTGATAATAGGAGGTTTTCTTTTATCACATTTATTAAACTAAAATAAATTGTGAGCTTCAAAGGAAAAAAATGACTAAATAATATATTAAAATTATCATATTTCCTTGTTTTGCTTCTTCCATGGATATCATCTTCATATTCTCCTCTACCTAGAGATATATTTATTCTGATGCCTAAAGGAATATCCAAATATGAGAAGTCAAATTTTTAAAGAAACTCTGAAATTCTTTATATGATGAAAAACTGAAGACATAGGAGAGTTTTTATACTGGAGACCACATCAGAAAATATCATGACAGGTTGCACTGGAAAAAAAGAAGTTAGACTTTCCTTTCTGTATCCACGGACTAAAAGATGTGGTAGAGGTTTCTTTTACAAGATCGTTTCACTTTTATTGATGTGTTTTCTGTTATCATCTCCTGTGGTATTTAATTATTTCTTCCCAAGAAAAATAGAATACATTAATATGTTTATTATGTCTATAAAAATATTTAAAAAAGAATTTGTCATTTACATCTTTATGGTTTCATATTATAATGGTAAGTGAATTAATATGGGTTAATTTAGAGACAATGTTCTGTTTTTCATTATCGTATTGAAGGTAGAGAATAGGTTATTAATAAATGGCCTATGAAGGGAATGGTCGAGTCTATAAATAAATGAAAAACTAGTATTTTCTATTTTAAAAACAACATGAAGCATAAAGGGCAAACTTTTGAAAAAAATTATTCATTACTCTGATATTAGATGCAAATTTTTTTCCATATATTCTCACAAAGGTTGTAGAGGGAATTCAAGCAATATCTTAATTGCACTAAATATTAATTAATATCTACTAATTTTTTAAATCAATCATTCTCACACAAAAACTAAAGACTTGCCAAATGTACATTAAGCAACCAATGATTCATCGGCTCTCCATATAGTAGTCCTAATAAACCCATCTATTTTGCACATTTTCCTGATTATGTGACTGAGGTCTCATCTTCCTTATAGTCATAGTGACAGGTGGTCAGCAATGATAATTGTGCTGTGATAATAAACAGGTCAATCTCTATGATTCTTTCCTTTTAATTATTCCTTTTGTTAAATTAAAATGGCTTGCAGCACAGTGTCCTTCTTTCTTATATGGGATTTTATCTCAGTAGTGTTTATACCACCTCCAAACAAACATTAGCTTCTTCCTTTTTATCAAAGACTTTGAGGAACACCCAAGCAATGCTTAAAAGTATTATGGAAAGAGAGAGAGAGAGAGAGAGAGAGAGAGAGAGAGAGAGAGAGAGAGAGAGAGAGAGAGAGGCATTAATGCCTTACCAAATCCAGCTATAATCTCACTTCTTCAGCTTTTATCTCTGTGAACTGAATCTACATCTGCAGTTTTGTGCCTTGATTTCAAACCCTAACCTCATTACCTCAGCCACAAACAGGTTCTTTTCTCAAGTGCCCCTCTCTTAACCTTGAAATAGTAAAGTTTTATCATTCCAGTTTGTTTTAAATGGTTCTTGCAAAATTATCTGTTATGATGAAGTCATTCCCAGGTAAGTAAGTGGTTTTTATTTAGAAAATTATCCCTGAGTTTAGAGTACCAGTAATAAGCAGGTCATTTAATTTACTTTTCATAATATAGTATAAAATATACCAATTATTGCTTTAAACTATGATGTCTATCACTCAGGTTTTTTAATCTTCATTTTATTTTGTTTTATGTGTTTTGTTATTAACCTTTATTCATTTTCCTGAATAAAAAGGAAATATAAAGAGAGGTGAAATTCACAAATTTTCAAGCAGTGAAAGACATATTCTTACTCCATAAATTAAAAATATAAATTCCTACTGATTACCAATGGAAAAATCACACAACCTACTGGCTTTACAGTAAAAAAAAAATGTGTGTTAAATATACATGGTTTTCATTTGAAATTTACAACAGTTACCTCAGGGTACATGATTTTAAAGATTCACAGGATTTCAAAGCCTCAGTAAGGGTAAAAGATATTGTGCATGAAGACAGAGAGAAAATCAAGGTACACTCATGGAGGTCCAGGACTTCAGCCACATCTCCTCAGGCACCTTTTCAGTTATCAAATATATACTTTGCATTTAAATGTTGAGCCAGGAAGATATATGTGAGATACCTTTATCTCAAAAAGCCAAAGCACAAGATTACTGAAGCATCTTTTATATCTTACTGGTCACTGATCTAAAACCAAACTCTGTACTTTGTTAAGCCAGCTGCAAACCATAAATCTACATATTTCCAATATATAATGTAGACAAGCTAGTAAAGAGATTCTCCAGGGGACTTTCAAACTTTAAACAGCATATGATAAATTGCTAAAGGACCTTTTATTCTAATCTCAGCCAAGGGTAAGCACCATGGTTACAGGCATCTCAGAAATAAGGATGGAAATGACAGTGGCCAGGTGCAGACCTTATTTTTAGCTAAGACTAAATTTATAGTGGTGGTATCCTGAGTAGCACAAACTATTCAGTTCATATTACTATTTCTGAAAGAAGCAGTAATGGATTTTGAAAAAAAGAGATGTCAATAGTAACTTTTAGGGATGCTAACTCTCTTTCAAATGTATAGGAATACATAAAACAACAGTAATTTTTTTTGAAAGATAATTCAAAGCAGGATTAATTCATCAACTTCTCTTTTAATCAATAAAAATGTAAGAAAGAGACATTTGTTTCTATAAACCACTTGATGAATGTGCTGGCACACTAAAAAGCACATTACCAATTATTATTGAATTATGACATAAAACATTGGAAAATAAAAATAAACATAAGCTTCTTCATTATAAAGTTGTTTGGAGCTGGGGCTGAATTGCCTGTGATCAATTATCCCTAAGGTTCACAGAAGGTTATTGCTATGATCTGTCAACTGGCATCCTTTCAAAATTCATACATTGGAACCTAATACACACTGTGAGTGTTAAGGGATAGGGTCTTGGGGAAGCCATTAAGTCATGAAAGTGCCACCCCATCATGCAGACCAGATGTAGAATCTTCTAGTAACTTGACCTTGGACTATCCAGCTTCTGGAGCAGTGTGAATGAGTACTCTCTATGATTCACAAATTAGTCAGTTTAAGGTATTTTGTTAACACCCTGAAAGATCTTAAACAATAACAAAGTATAAAAAAATCACAAAGATAGCAAAGATCATATTCAAATTCTTAAAATTTGTGCTTATTATGTTTACCTATTCTATATAAAGTTGGTTTATGATTCTCATGAACATCTAGGGTTTAATATAAAATTCTATGAATGCTGCAAAGTTTGCTGTCTATATTTAAAGTTTTAAATGAAATACCAAATATCTGTGCATGTCCTACAAAAATACTTCATTTGTAAAATGTCACAAAACACCACATTTAAGGATAGAAATAAACGTAAAACCAAACAATATTTTTCACTAACATGCAATCTTTTTCTATGCATTTTCCCTCAAAAAAATAAATATCTAAAATTCTTGCAAAGAATTATTACCAAGCATTTAAATTTGGGGAGAAAAAAAACTCCAGAAATACATACAATACTTAGAGTTTGACCAAAACAGCTGGGTTTGGCATTGCTCACTCATAATCCTAGTGGCTCAGGAGGCTGAGGCAGGAGGATCCCAAGTTGGAGGGCAGACTCAGTGAGACCCTATGCAACTTAATGAGACCCTGGGTCAAAATAAAATATAAAAAGGGCCAGGGATGTGGTTCAGTTGTTAAGTGTTCCTGGGTTCGATTCCCAGTACCCTCCCCCAAAAAAAAATCTTTGACAAAAGCAAAGAATGTTAGATTGCCTTATACCTTATGAGAAGTATATTGTTTCCTTACTCAGATATCTTCACCAACACTTGCTTTCCATATTTGTCTTACTCCTCTTGTCCCTTCTAAGAATGTTGCAAATCTGTAGATGTCTCAGAATTTGAGTACCAGACACCATGTTGTAATTGGCACAAAGAAGGTGAGAATTTACTCAGACTCATAGGTATTTGTGTTGAAATAGTCTCCTTTTCCTAAATGTACAAGTTGTATTCCTAATATTACTTTATGAGTTGAAATAAGAAAATCTTCTGTAATAATTTTTCACTAATTTTTTTAGATTTATTTTCAGTTCTACATAAATACATCCACAATGGACGAGTAGATAAAATGCAGAGTAGGTATAAGATGACCAGAATTCAATTTTGTTTTCCATTAGAAGTTGTGATTTTTGAGCGAGGCATGGTTATGGAGTAGGAAACAGGTGGAGAAGCAGCAAGCAACACTTGAAGAGGAGGGAGAACTGGGCCTAGAGGAGAACAAACTGAAAATTCCGAGCCCTGATCCACAGTTTTACACAATATTCATATTTTATTTGGCTTCATCTTGGACCTGTCCTATCATTGGGGGATTTTTTTCTTAAAAAGAAAAAATTCTAACCAAGGTGACTGAAGGCCTTGTGCATGGTGTGTAATAAAGCATGTTCCTTTCACAGGCATTGGTTAGATCTCTAGCCTTGAAAGCCTGGTAGAGGGGTGTTTACATTTCAAGAGACAAGATTCCTGGAATATTTACAATCTAAATGGTCCATTAGGTTTCCTGAAGAAAGGATAACAGAAGGGGAAGGAAATTAACCCTTTCTCCAGGCATAGGTTTCTCATCATAATGTTCTGATACTTTTATGTTACAGTCAGGTCTGGTTTTGTCATCACATTCATGAGACTCAATGGGTTGAGATAGGAGGAGCACAAGTGGAAAGGAGACTCAGCAATTCAGTAAGACCCTTCGCAACTTAAGGAGACCCTGCTTTCAAAATAAAAAGTAAAAAAGACTGGGGATGTAGCTGAGTGGTAAAGGGCCTCTGGTCTAATCTCCAGTACAAAGAAGAAAAGAAAAAGAAAGAATGATTCTTAAAATGACCACAAGAAACTTCAACCATTCTGTTCAGTGAGTGCAGAACAAAATTGTAGGGCATAAGAAAGGTTTCTGATAAATTTGAGTTCATTTGGTGCCCCTTCATGTATACTTCTTGATTGCTTGCCTCTTAGAGGCAGATCAATGCTAAATTAATCCTAGGCATCAAGCATAGGAGAGATGAGTTCCCAATATTCTAAAGAATATTTTCTGTGTACTAAAATGAAACTTTGTCAAATATATGCTAATATGCGTCTGTACACTGCCCAATTCTAAAAAAAAAAAAAAAGAAAAGAAAAACTAATATTTACAAAACATGTTTTATATTGGGCCACAACCACTTAAACAAAGATCAGAGAATTCTACAAAATATGGTTGAAGACTGATTGAATATGTTATCTTCTTTTTAACTCAAATGCTGTATACAAAAGCACAACATGCTTTTTATTATAGCAATAAATTCTGTGCACCAGGGAAGACACATATGGCTACAGCACTATTTATATTAAAGCTCAAGCTATACTTTGAACTTGGATGCACAATGAAAATTATATACTGATCTCTTTGATCTTTCTAGAAAGCTATACTCATGCCCAGTTAATTTCTACCATCAGTTTTATCTTGAAACAGTAGCATTGACATGGAGTAAACATATAACTTTGTGTTTATGAGAAGCACTATGAAAGGCATTTGATATATATGGCTTCATGAAGAAACTACAAATAATATTAACATATTGCAGAATAAAAAATGCATATTCTATTGATTTTAGGAAATCATAATAAATAATCTCCAATATTTTTTAATATTCAAATTAACATCATATGTTTTAAATATTTATATTTTTCTGAGTTTCTGTTTTAACTACAATAATTCTTTATTCCTATTTTTTTGAGTAGAAGAAATGTGTATTTGTTACAGGCAATTCACTTATATTTGTTCTTTTCTTTCTCTGGTCTTATTACTTCATTCAGACATATTTTTATTTAGTGGCACACTGTAGCATCAAGATATTACAAGGTGTGGATTTCTAGTCTGTAATGCAGCCCAGTACAGCTTATTCCTTGGTGAAGGCTTCAGAGAGATAAACAGTTTGAATGTCCATGTCCAGGGCACAGAAGCACGAAACAAATTGCTTTCTCCATAGAGATGTTCAGATTCAAAAGAGCAGGCCTTTGAAGATGAACTCCAAGGAGTACCTTTTAAATCATTATGTCTGTAGAAAGACACACAATGGAGACCATACCCATGAAAAAGTAAACTCCCACAGGGTATTGAGGGTCCACTAATTTATATTTCTAAACTAATTTCTAACTTTTAAGAGTTCTTGGCTATTTACAGATTACTTGAGTTCAGTACTTTCCAAATTTTCAAAATAAAGAATAAAGGATGTCGGGCAAAAGTAAAAAATTCTATTAAATATGCTATATATTTTGTAAACAACTTTCATAAGAACAGGTCTGATTGACTGAAAGGCCTCAGTCATCTAGTTGACATCTTAATATCAACTGATTTCTTCAAACCAATCACAATAGACAGCTAATGATGGCATGTTTATACTGCCAATATAAATACACCCCACCATAATTCTGTACTATCTTCTATCTGAGATAATTCTAATATCATTGTAAGTAATTCCCAGAAAGGAAATGAAAAAAAAATTACTATTGTATCTTTAAATCACATACTTAATGTTTTAAAAGAATTTAAAAAGTCTTTAGAAAGAATGTCTTAAAGAATTGCATTTTATGAAAGAATAGTGGAATATTTGCATGAACATTAAATTTTCCATTAAATTTTTCATTTCATTGTTATGTTACATCATTCCACAAAGAATCAGAGAAAATGTAGTCACCTCCAAATTTTATAATCTCACAAAATCACCAAATTTGTTTAAAGTGTGTTAAGAGAAAAATAGCATAATATCATTGTCCCACTGATTAATTTCTATTAAATAAAGCATCTAAAATTTGATTTCATGCAGCCTAGCCTATTTTTCTATATATTATCTCAAAGAGGAAACTGTTCAACAACATTTTACTTCAAATTCCTATTTACTAAAGCAAGAAAACACCAGGTATAGTGGCACAACACCTGTAATCTTGCCTCAGCTGGCTAGGCTGAGGCTAGATGATCACAAGTTCAAAGCCAGCCTCAGCAACTTAGCAAGGCCTTGAGCAATTCAGCCAGACGCTCATGGACCCAGTTCTTTACCAGTTCTCCACATATTGCTTAATCCAGTAAAGGTGACATCTAAGATTAACCATCATGGCAGGAAAAAAAAAATGTTGTCACATTTCCTTTTAAACAAAAGAAATTTCAATTTAGTAACTTTTTTCCAATGTTTGCTCCATTTCTCATTTATTTTCCAGAAGTGTCAGTCATGGGTTCAATCCCTAGTACCATAAAAATAAAAGGAATGTTTGATTTACAAATTTTCAATAACTTATATCTGAGCCGGGCACGATGGTGCATGCTTGTAATCCCAGTGACTCAGGAGGCTGAGACAGGAGGATCACAAGTTCAAAGCCAGCCTCAGCAAGGATGAGGTGCTGCACAACTCACTGAGACCTTGTCTTCAGATAAAACACAAAAAAGGGCTGGGGATGTGCCTCATTGGTCAAGTGCCCCAGGATACTCCCTTCAAAAAAAAAAAAAAAAACTTATAGCTGAACTCTTAATTTTTCCTGAATTATTAATTATAGTGTGAATTAATAGTTTATGTCTTTATTAATTTTGAAAGATGACTTTGTAAATTTTGTATAATAATATGTGCATTTGTATTTTTTAGGATTATTATAATTTTCTACTGTTATTTTATTTCTATTGTTAATGAATTATATTAAAATTGGCTGTTAATTACAGGGTCTAGATATTATGGAACAAATAAAAATAAGACAATTGTATTTTAGAAATGTATGATTTTGTAGGAGATGATGCAACACTTAAACATATTATATAACATAACAAGGCTGCATATATTAGAGAATTCAAAACTACCTGAGTATCAAAAAAAGCTACATAAGTAAAAGTTTATAAGTCGATGTAATAATCATCAATAATTTGGGAATATGATGTTTCTAGAAGTAGCAAAAGGATTCCTCAATACAGACACTTCTTGCGGATGCTCTCTCTCATAAATTGTTATTATTCATTTACTTGCTCTGAATTTTCATAATTTGCAAGACTATCATAACCTTTAAATTATGTTTAAAAAATTGTCTATTCTGGCAATTGAACCTATGGGACTCTTGTCACTGAGCTACATCCTCAGACCTTTTTTCTTTTCTTTGTTTATTTATTTTACTTTGAGATGGTCTCTTAAGTTGCTGAGAGTTTCGCTAAGTTGCTGAACCTGGCCTTGAACTTGAGATCCTTCTGCCTCAGCCTCTACAGTCACTAGAATTACAGGTGTGTACCAACACATTTGGCTTAAATTATGCAAATATTTTCTTATTCAAAAAGTGACAAAACTGCACTTATGTTCATAATTCCACAGAACCTATCACAACCTGAAACATATTTCTTAATGATAGAGTAACTTCTATTCCTGACAAGAGCTGTTTTAGTGTAACAATAACAGTGAAACAGTGACCAGTATAATACAAAAAAAAAAAAAAAGTACAGACAAACATCAAGTAATTTATTGGAAAATAAATGAGAAATGGAGCAAACATTGGAAACAAGTCACTAAGTTGAAATTTCTTTTATTTAAAAGGAAATGTGATAACATCTTTTTTTTTTCATGCTGTGATGGTTAATCTTAGATGTCACCTTTAATGGATTAAGCAAGATGTGGAGAACTGGTAAAGAACTGGGTCCAGGAGGATGTTTCCAGAGGAGACTGGTGTGTGAGTTGGTTGACTAAGTGGAAAAGATCCTTGTTTAATGTGTCTGGGTGCTATTCAGTCACCTGGGGTCCTGGATGGAGCAAAATAGAAAGTTAATTTTCTTCTCACTTCTGAGAGCTCAGACATTCTCCTCCTCCTGTCCCTGAACATCAGAACTCAGGCCTCTCTGGCCTTTGGACTCTAGGACATACAATAGCAACTCCCTGGATGCTCAGGCCTTCAGCCCATGCTGAGAATTACCCCATCAGCTGTCCTGTTCCTGAGGCTTTGGGACTGGATTGATACTACTCGTATCATTTGGTCTCCACCTTGTAGAGGGTCTCTTGTGAAACTTCTCAGCCTCCATAATCACATGGGCCAATTTTTCTAATAAATCTCCTCTTTTCCTTTCAATGTCCTCCCTCCTCTCCTTGTCTCCCTCCTTTCCTTTCCTTCCTTTCCCGTCATATATATATATATATATATATATATATATATATATATATATATATATATATAAATATTTCTCTTTTGGGAGAACACTAATACATTCCAAAAAATTCCACATTTTCTTTTTTCTCTTATATAAATATAAGTATGGTAGGTAGATCACTAGTCCCAAGAAAGGCTAGTAAAATGTGAATCTCCATGACCCATATTCACCTAATTTGTAGTGTTTCACTATTATCATTCTTATGAAAAGATGTAAATAGTAAAGACACTTGCATATTTCCTTTCTTATACAAAATAATAGATAGACTGACAACTTCTGTATGCACATCATCTACCCATGCTCTGACCACCTTTTGTTAAGAGTTTACAGATCTGCCAGAAACTCAGTTTTCCAGTGCAAGATTGACCCTCCAGGGAAATAACAAGGGGATGAGAGATCTAATCCAATTTACATAACACTCCTATAATTGGCATGAGAATAAATATTTTTAGTCTGTCAAATGAGACTCATTTCAAGTATCCTAAGTATCTGCTAAAGCAAACCTCAATAATTGACTACCCTTTCTCCCCTGAACTTCATCTACAGTTTTCAATTTTATGAAAATTCTGAGGATGCTTGTTAACCTGAAGTTGAGAAGGTAATAGAGAAGCTGCTAATTAGTAACAAATGCATTATTTATGGATGTCTAAAAATATTATTTAAATAACCCTTATGCTAACAATGTGGTAGAAGTAAATTTTAATTGAGTATGGTATCATTTTTGAAATCCACTGGAGTTGTGACATTATACTTTTCAAATAGAGAAATAAATAAATAGTTTTCTGACCAAAGTTTTTTTTTTTTCCTTTAGAAACTCCCTATAATAAATCTTGTGGTATTTGCACACAAGAGCTATATGTGTGTGCATTGTGTGTGTTTAAGATTGTGTGTGTGTGTGTATGTGTGTGTGACTTCTCCAGAAAATATGTTTGAAATTTTTTTAGATATATTTCTTCAGGTACTGCATGCCAGTTGTCAAAAAAAAAATTAGAAAATTTTCAAGATGTAGTCAATTTGTAGAGGGTATCCTGGGTCTATATATAGTCAGTATGTTTTCCTTCATTTTCCCCAACCCAATTGTAATTTTGTAAAAGTAGAATTGATCCTGAATGTTGCAAGCAATAGAAATAATAAGGAAGAATACAGAATATATTTGCCCTTTTGAAAGGAAACTGATAGTGAAATCCAATGATACAAGGGAAAATAAAAAGAGGAGAGAAGCCATCCTAAAATGAAAGATAGGTTCATTAATATAAGACATATCACTACAAGCATGATAATTGTACATTTAGAAGACCATAGAAATGGAAATAGTGGAATAAAAAATATAAATCTACTCTTTTTTTTCTTTCTTGTGTGTCTATGTATTTGTGTATGCATGTATTTAAAAGTCCATAAATACTACCATAAGTTGAAATATATCAATACATTTTTTAAAGTTTTGTATTATTTCACCTTGACCTGGTAAAGGATTTTAAGATGATTTTATCTCTTGTAATAAGAACACATATGTTAAATTTAGGTATTTCTTTAATCTTAGTATATTTTTAAATTCAAATTATTTTTACATATAAACACACACAATCATATATTATGATCCCAATTCTGTTCAACTTTATATATTTGAATATCCTTTTGTTGTTGTTGTTGTTTACTAGTGATTAAACTAGGGGCACTCGGCCACTGAGCCACATCCCCTATTTTGTATTTTATTTAGAGACAGGGTCTCACTGAGTTGCTTAGCACCTTGCTTTTGCTGAGGCTGGCTTTGAACTTGCCATCCTCCTGCCATGACCTCCCAAAAGCTGGGATTAAAGGCCTTTCCCACTGCTCCTGGCTTTAAACATCTTTTTGATACTTTTATAATATCGAGAATGATGTTTATCTTAGGGCTATAAAATTGTTATTTTTTTCTCTATTTTATACTGCTATGCACAGTTTAAAAACATTAATTAGTATGTTTCATTTCTACACAATTATCATTTTGTTTCAAAAGTTGTGTGCCTGTGTCCTAAGGGTGTGGTGTTGAAATCCCCTTTCCTCCCATTCTTAGAGCGTTTCCTCTTATTTTCTCATGCTAAGCTTTCCTGTGTGTGTGTGTGTGTGTGTGTGTGTGTGTGTGTGTGTGTATATATATAAACTATATAAACCTGCTCTAAGGCCTGTGAGCTCAAGACTGAGAAAATACCTCCTTCCACAACTGACATAAACTGGCCCATTCCCCAGTGTGCTGCTTTCTCTGGCAATAATGCAGGTTTCACCAAGTGTGTTCACTTGTTTTTTTTTGTCTCAAGCATCCAGTGAACACAGTTCATTTCGTTGTATAATATAGCACAATCATTGCTCAAAACATGCATACGTTCTAATTTAAAATAAAGTAGTAGAATACACTAATGTGGATGATTTAGCAACTACATCAGAATATTGTTTGAATTTGTGTGTGTGTGTGTGTGTGTGTGTGGGTGGGTGTGTGTGTTTGTGATAAACTTCACCAAAGTTCCAGTGAGGGAATTGTTCCCCATATTCAATTGGAAGTATAGAGACTGTGCTTATCAACCACCCTTTTTTATTCATTTTTTACTAGAGAATCAAAGAGAGAAATATTTGAAGTTGTCTCTTAAAGTCTTAAACACAACAAACATTAAAGATGAGTACAGATCAGCTATAGATTCTTGTCATGGATATTCTGCACATTTACTAAGCTGCTTATTGAAGTTGCTATGTGATATCAATTGTCCATGTCTTTTTATTGCTTGATATTACTCCATTATATATAGACACAACAAAAAATTTTATCTATTTAATTCCTGATAGGCATTTATATTAATTCCCCATTTGAACATAAAAAATAATGCTGCTATGAATACTTATTTTTAAGTAGTTTTTTTATGGATATACACATTGTTTTCTCCCAGGTAAATATTTTTGAGTGGTTGGGTCATATAGTAGTTCAATTTTAACATTTTGAGAATCTGCTAGTGGAATTCTACCAAGAAATATTAAGGAACAAGCTACTGATACGAGTAATAATATGGACAAATGTGAGACTCAAATACCCAAGAGAATATACCATATAATTCCACTTAAAGGAAACTCTAGGAAATACAAATCTAATAATTTATTAGAGAAAGCAGATATCTGATTGCCAATATTTTATATCATAATTATTATGTGGGTTACCCAGAAAACTATACTTCTCAAAAGATATCAGAATATACACCAAAAGTAGATGTAATTTGTTTTATATGAATAAAGCTCAAGTATGGGTTTTGTGTGTGTGTGTGTATGTAAATATATATATATTAAGCTATGCCTATAAATATTTCATTTTATAACATAATTGTTTGGAAATTTTTTGTCTTAATGGAATCTAATCTTAATCACCTAAATTGACTTGGCAAATCTGAAAAATAAAATATTAATAAATTGTTGGGAAAATTAAATATGTTCATAAAGATAAAATAGTTGAAATACAGCCTGACTTTTAAGTTTTTATGCTTTATGCTACTATGCATATTACACAAAAATATGACCTCTTATATGAAAGGATGAAGGATTTTTTGTTCATGTCAACTGGTTTTAATTTATATATGTGCCTCTGATTTAAGAAATTTAAGATATAATGTGAGGTAAAATCTGAGGAAATAGTTTTATGAGGTTCATGAAATATCATACACATGAAAACCTGAACAAAGGTTAAGATGTGCTACCTGATCAACTTTTGAATAAGAATAGGAATTAAGTATAAAAGCATGAACACCCTTACCAAGAATATATAATTATTTTTGCTAGCCTTTTGTTTGATTGTAATGCATCTAATCCTTTTGCTTAGATCACACAGAAAGAATTAATTAGCAGATCCTTACAAATCTTCATGAATTTTGTTATAGAATATCAGGATAATTCTGTTAAATAGGTTGTAAGAGAAAAGCACACACATTGAGACAAAGTGCATTCTTCCCTGGTCTCTATAAATCAACATGTTATTTGTAGTCATAACCATTGCATGGAAAGATTTGGGACCAAAATTCATCTTTTTTGTAGCATTGCTGTGCAAGAAGTTCATTTGTTCAGAATTTCCTTGTTGTTTGATGTGTTTTTACTTTATTGGGCCACGTTTTCAATTTCTTTGGACCACAAAGGAGCTTATGATATTTGCTTACACCTACCTACCTTCCTTCTTTTCTTTCCTTCCTTCCTCCCTCCCTCCCTCCCTTCCTTTTATCTTCATTTATTTATTTTTGTACTGGGATTAGAACCCAGGGGAACTTAACCACTGAGCTACATGCCCAACCATTTTAATTATTATTTTGAGAAAGGGTCTCACTAAATTGCTAAGGCTGGCTTTGAATTTGCAATCCTCTTGCCTCAGCCTCCCAAATTGCTGGGATTATCAGTGTGTGCCACTGTGTCAGCTGTTTCCCCTTTCTTTCCTTCAGTGTAACTTTAATGACAGTGTCATTTTTACAAAGTTCATCCTCACCAAAATGTGGCTTGGAAAATTCTGGAGCTTTGATGTCATAGAGATGAGAATTAGGGTCTCAAGTCCATCACTTGATAGCATTTGGAGTATGTTAATTCTAATAAGCTCCATAGCACTCAGTTTTCTCATTTTTATAATGCTAATAATTATAGCTAACTTTCAGAATGATTCTACAGAAGGGTGAGATAACACAGGTAAAATACAAAGCAAAGTACCTGAGACTAATAAGTGCTGGGTGTTACCACCACCATGACCATCAGTATTCTTAACTGTAGAAAGGAGGGCTGAGGATGAGATTATAAGAGCAGATGTGAGTATGTGCATGTTTGCCAGCAAAAAATGCAAATTTGGGCATGACAGGAAAATGGTTGTTATTAAAGAGAAGCTTGACATTCTAAAGAAATAAATTGGGATCTTTTATTATGGTCTACTATGTCTTATCTTTGCTGTCCTTCCCTCTCCCCACTTTCTGATTTGAATTGTAGGAGAGAAAATACTAAATGAAAATAAAACAATAGCATGAGATAGCTATTGTTCAGGTCAAGGAAACTATGGGAGAAAAAGAAGGTTTGGGAAAGTTTATTCAATTCAGTGTTCTGCCTTGGGGTAAATTTGACTCAGGGATTTAAATTTATCCTCTGTGTATACTGCTCTTGTATAGATTCATCAGAAGTACATTCAGTTTAATATATATATATATATATATATATATATATATATATATATCCTAAAATTTTAGAAGCACCAATCCCATAGGAAATGCAAATAAATATTGTTTAGTTTAATTTTAATAATTAGATAGCTTTTGACTGATGTTGTCAGTCTCTGGTTTCAACATGTTGAGCTGGTATAATAAATCAGCATGAACGAGTAACTTATGAACAATAGAAATATATTTCTTACAGTTTAGGAGCCTAGATGTCTAAAATCAGGGAGTCAGTATGGTTGAGTTCTTGTGAGGGCCCTCTTTTAGGTGGCAGAATATTATCTGTTCATAGTATCTTCACATGGCTGAGAGCAGAGAGGAAGCAAGCTCTCTTAAGTGGGTATTAATGTTATTCCTGAGGGTTCCACTCATATAATCTTATCTAATCCTGTCTTCAAGGGCCCCATCTCCTAACAGGATCCCATTGAGGAGTAGGATTTCAACATGTGCTTTTTTATTTGTTCTTTTTAGGTACACATAACAGTAGAGTATATTTCACATATTATACATAGATGGAGTATAACTTATTCTAATTAGGATCCCATTCTTGTGATTGTACATGATGTGAGGTGTTACTGTCATATATTGTGAACATAGGAAAGTTATGTCTGATTCATTCTGTTGTCCTTTCTATTACCATCCCTCTTCCTTTCTTTTATTTCCTTTGTCTAATCCATTGAACTTCTATTCTTCCCTCCATCCCCTTATTAATTGTTAGTATCAGAATATAATTTGGGGAGAACACAAACATTCAGTCCATAAATTTTTATAATTTATATACTGCCTAAAGATACACAGACCCTTTGATGAATGTCCTGAATGACAAATCTTTAAACAGATAAATGAATATTAATGCTACACATATATTTATTTTTCTTTAGTAAAAGAAAAATATAGAGTTACATTAAAACAAGTAAGCCACCAAGCATGTGCAGATGACATCATGATTGATAGGATCATTGAAATTTGTTTTTGGCTTTTATTTATTTATTTGCTTTTA
This sequence comes from Urocitellus parryii, assembly GCF_045843805.1. Lineage (NCBI taxonomy): Eukaryota > Metazoa > Chordata > Mammalia > Rodentia > Sciuridae > Urocitellus > Urocitellus parryii. The sequence continues at coordinate 100,884,617 of NC_135542.1, forward strand.
CTGCTATTAGTACTTAATAGTTGCTTTCATTGTGCTATAATCATACATGCATGACCTTTAATTTATTTCATTTTATTCCCCAGTCTCCCCCTTTTCCTTATCCTCCTCCTTTTCCCTATTCCTCTTCCTCTACTGTGGTGGTCTACCTTCCAATCATTTATTTATTTTTTTAACTGGTGCTTCACAGATACATATAAAGGCAGAATTCACTTTGATATATTTATACATGCACAGTAGCATAATTTTCTCAGATTCATTCTGCATTCCCTCCGTTCTCTATCCCTCCTTCCCCCTCCATCTCCTTCATTTGCTCCCCTCATGATTCCTCTATCTTTTTGATATCTGACCCTGCCCCATTCTTTTTTTCCCTTTACTTTTCTGTAGCTTCCACATATGAGAGAAAACTTGTGACCCTTGACTGTGAATAATAAGTAATAGTCTGGCTTATTTCATTTGGCATGATATTTTTTCATTTCCATGCACTTACAAGAAAATGCCACAATTTTATTCTCTTTTATGGCTGATTAAAACACAATTATGTATATACCACATTTTCTTTATCCATTCTCTATTGAGGGGCACCTGGGCTGGTTCCATATAGCAGCTACTGTGCTGCTATAAACATTGAGGTGGCTGTATCACCAAATATGTTGATTTTAGTTTTTTTCTGGATAAAAATGAGAGGTGAGATAGCTAGATCATGTAGTGATTACGTAAACTCCCAGTTTTTGAGAAATTTCCATACTGCTTTCCATGATGGTTGTACTAATTTACAGGCATATGAACAAGGTATAAATGTTCCTTTCCCCTTATATGTCTTATTATTCATTTTTCTAATAAGTGTCATTGTGACTGGAGTGAGAATAAATCTAAGTGTATTTTTGATTTGCATTTCCCTGATAACTAGAGATGTTGAACATCTTTTTAAAAAAGATTTGTTGACCATTTGTATTACTTCTTTTGAGAAATGTCTGTTCAATTCTCTTTCCCATTTGTTCATCTGGTTTTTATATTTTGTGTCTATGTATGCTCTAGGCTTTTTGAGATCTTTATGTATTCTACATATCAGTTAATTTTCAGAGGAATAACTAGAAAATATTATTTTTTTTCCTTCTAAATGCTCCCTATTTACATCCTTCATTGTTTCTTTTGTTATTCTGAAGCTTTTTCATTTGATGATGTCCCTCTAAAATCAGAAGCAAGATAAGAATGTTCTCTCTAACCACTCCCATTCAAGATAGTTCTTAAAACTCTAGATAGAACAATCTGAAAGGAAAGGAAATTAAAGGGATATAACACAAAAAGAAAAAGTCAAATTATCTCAGCAAACTCAAAAAAATAATTTGACATGATCCCATATCTAAAAGACCCAAAAAATCTCTACCAGAAGACTTCTAGAAAATAAGAAAATAGCAGGATACAAGATCATCACAGGATACTGAACTTAATAACTTTCTTTATTCCAATAGAGATTCTGCCACGAAAAAAATCAGAAAATTATCCCATTCACAATAGTCTCAATAAATAAAATAAAATAAGTATTTGGGAATCACTCTAATAAATGAGGGGGAAAATCTGTTCAATGAAAACTATAGAACTATGAAGAAGAAATTGAAGAAAACCTTAGAAGATGAAAAGACCTTTCATGTTATTGGATAAACAGAATTAATATTGTTAAAATGTCTGTGTTACTAAAAGAGTAAGACAGATTCAATGAAATCTCTATTAAAATACCAATGGCATTCTTCACAGAATTAGAAAACAACAGCCCTAAAATTTATTTGGAAGATAAAAGGTCCCAAATTGCCAAAGAAATTGGGAGTTATTGAGCAAGAAGAGTGATGCTAGAGGCATTACAATAGCTAATCTCAAATTATACTACAGAGCTATAGTAACAAGAACAGTGTGGTATTGGTATCACAATTATATAAAGACCAATGGAATAGAATAGAAGACACCAAGACAAACTCATATAAAACAGTCATCTGATACTAGACAAAGGAGCCAAAAATATACGTTGGAGAAAAGATAGCCTTTTTAACAAATGGTGCTTAGTAAACTGCATATCCATATGTAGAAGAATGAAACTAGATTCTCATCTCTCATCCTCAGAAAAGTCAAATCAAAGTGGGTCAAAGACATATAAATTAGATCAGAAACATTTCAAAGCTAGAAGAAAATATAGGGAATTCACATATTGGTGCTGGCCTTTTTCTTTTGTTTTCTTTTAAATAATTCAAGAATTTTGCACCTGGTTTTATTAAATATGCAGTGTCTGAGTTATTGTACTTTGTGCCCTCTGGTCTGCTTAATCAGGTCAATGTTCTGTGGGGTTAATGCCTCCAGTCTTAATGGCTTTCTCCCTATATTGCCAAAGCCTTACATAGTAATACAAATATTAAACCACCAATACTGGTTTTCCATGTTATAAATGCATGTCATTGGTGATAAGGATAATATATATATATAGGCTATTTATCTACTCTAATTCCTAATGAAGAAAACAATAAATATTCATTCAAGACATTTACTGAGATTCTAGTCTAGGTAAGAGTGTGTCCTTGGCTTTATGTAGAAAACTAGAAAGCAAATATTTACTATAATGCTGATGTATTAAAATTTTTGTGTGCATATGTTAATGCATAATTTTTAATATCAGATATCTGTCCTTTTAACAAATAATTTCCCAAGGTATAAAATAAATAGTACAAAAAATCCAGATTGGTTATATCTATATAACACAGATAATTATTTTTAAATGCTATAATTAATGACACAGACTTTTCACTGGTATCTACTTTCTGCATTTCAAGATTTTTATTTTTTACTTTTGCTTTCTAGTTCAATGGTTCAACGATAAATGAAAGTTTATCACTTGTTAAAAACCAACTTTTTTGTTTTACCTATGTTAAATGTCTTTGGATAGCAAATATCTGAAAAGCAATTACAAAATCTTGTATCTGTCTTTTTATATTAATTACAAAGACATGATTTCTACTCTGACTGTCATATACTCTATTTGCAATAAAATTTACACTATGGTAATAACTATACACAACATAAATAGCAAGATATAATAGTAAAAAAAATTTTCTTTTTTTTTAATAGTTCTGGGGATTGAACCACCCAGGGGTCCATAATCACTGAATTAAACCCCCAATCCTTTTTACTTTTTTTTTTTTTGATACAGACTCTCACTAAATTGCTTAGGGCCTCATTAAGTTCCTGAGGCTGACTATAAACTTGAGCCTTCTGAGCCAATAATAGCAAACTTTTCATAGAAAAATTTTTTAGGAACTTTTTTTCCCCTATAAACACACATACATACACACACACACATGCACATACACATACACCTTGGCATTTCAGGGAGCAAACCAGATTTCTTTTATTTGAAAGAGAATTGTAGAAATCTTCATAAGCAGGAAAGGAGTTGATTGATGAAGTTGGGCTCTGATAAATAAGAGTGCAAAAAATAAGGGGATAGATTTCTTGGGAGGGAAAGTACATGAACAAATCCATGCATAACCTGTGACTGCAGGTGGAAGAAAAACACCCAGGCATTTAAGTTCCAGGTGTTAGAAAATTACTTAGGAACATTTCAAGCTTGTTTAGGATGTTTCTGTGCCATTGTATATCATCATCATAATTCAGAGAGTGAATTTTAAGGAAAAGAACACTGTACAGAAGACTCACTATCTTATGAATGAAGAATTTATTTCTAGAAACTATAGTTTCCTCAAACATATATTGGGCAACAGAATCAATTTATGAGTATTGTTCTTTGGATGTTGGATAAGTTTGTACAGTGTCAGGAGTGGTGAATTACAGGTCTTTGAACTTCCCAGAAACAGAGGCTTATACCCCCCTTGGGAATCTCTTAGTACCAAGAAAATCAGTTGTAAGGTGATGCCTGGTCCAAAGAAAAATTCCATGGTTGTAATGGAGTTTATCAGTTCATGACCTAGGCTCAGAAACCAGCCACCCAGGGGGTGGAGAATTGTGAGTGCAAGCTGATAACTGTAATTGGGCTGTTGAATTTTTTTTTTTTTACCTTGGTTCTGTTTTAAAGTAACTTTCTCACAATGAATCACTTTGATGTAAAAAATCTAGATAATAAACATGTGGAGTCTGTTCATTGTCCATCTCCTCCATCAGAGGTCAGCTGACCTTTGGGTCCTGCTTTTCTCTATTTTTGTTTCAGTTTATTTTTATTTATTTTTTTATAATCCCCTCATCAAGCCTGTTAAGGGAAACCCAGTAAATGTCATTCCAGTCACTACAGTAGTCTCTTATCTAGAATTCTGTCTTTGACTGTTATAAAACAATTACCAAACTAAAAATTTGTTGTTCTCTTAATATTTCCTTCTTTCTTTCCTCTCAAAAGTAATGTTGTTTGTTTATACCTGCAATATTATCACCCCAGATTTAGAATCTAAAATTCAATGTGTAGAATTGATCTGTGGATGTCTCTTTTAATCTACTTTGTCAGTTTAAACACAATGAAATGTCTATGATTCAGTATGCATTAATCACTTTTATGAAGTATTAAAATTTTCTCATTCTGGTTGAGTGTTGTTCTCTAATTTCCACTACAAGTTTTACAGCCATGGACATATTGATAGAAAATTATCAAAGCTCAATAACCCAAGAGTCACAATTTAATCCATTCAATAAAACCAGGAAAAAATTAAACTGTGGCAGTTAGACCATAACGGTGAGATTAATTCACTTTCTAATATTTGAAGTGTGACATATTTTAGAAGTGATTTTTCTTATAGGCTAACTGTAGAAGAATTGGGTAATGGAAATTGTTTCATGGAAAGGGGAACACTTATTCTCGGACATGTACCTATTCTAGTCTTACGTACAACTGGGGCTGTATGAGGTTTTTTTTTTTTTTTTTTTTTTTTTTTCTTTTGAATTCTCATTACCATCTGGAACTTATTTTGAGTTCCAGCTTAGGAACTTCAGACTTCTTTTTGTAAGAAATGTGAAGGAAATAAAACCCTATAAGAAATAAAGGAAGTTTTACAAAAGGCTTTTCCCATGGATAATTGTGGAGAAACTCTAACAAGTGATCTCATTACTTTACAGTGGATGCTTGTGAATCAGTGTTACATCCAGTGAAATCCAGTTAATTGTGCTGATATCCTTGATGTGTGTAGTAGGTCCTTCTTTTCAGCTCTTTTGACTTTCTCAAAGTATCATTATTCTTTGGTCTCTCTTTAGTTGTGGGTGAGGTCTGCCTAGGGGGAGCAAGACAAAGGCATCACCCAATTCTAATCTTGCTATACTCCTCCCTGTACCACCAGAGGTGTCAGAGTTTCAGTCTGAATGCAAAATATTTGTTAGGGTTCAATATCCCATAAATGTCAGGCCATCTATATGATAGATTCTTGCTAAATATGAAACATAACAAAAACATTTTACAAAATTCATATGAAACAAAAATGAAATAGTCGAAGCAAACTTGACCCAGAAGAACAATATTGGAAGCATTATACTACAAAGCTATAATCAAAAAAAAGCATGGTTTTGTCATCAAAAAAGCCATATAGGGAGAGAACAAGAAGGAAGAATGGAGGGAAGGAGCAGTTCTCATAGCTCATCAACCTGGGAATCAAGCAGCAGGGATACTGCTTCTCTGCAAGGCAGGTCAAGAAGGAATTTCACTAAAACTCCATACTAGACAGCCACAGCACCTTAGAAACTTAGAAATGTTGAGTTTATTAAATAAGGAAAAGGGATAAAAATGGAGCTGGGCTGCTGGTGGGTGCAGGGAACTGGCATATAAGAATAGAAAAAGTCAAGAAATACAATGGATAGTTTTAGGGTGGAAAATCCTGAGATCAGAGGGATAGTTTGATCTGGGCCAAACCAGAGACTATTGGGCACAATAAATTGTTTCACAAATGACACCTGGTGTTTAACAGTTGTTCACCAAGAGCAGAGGCTGTGTTGAGCCACCCACACTGTGGTGACCTGTGGATTCAGGAACCAAGAACTCGGATCCAGAAAAAAAGGGGCTCAGTCTGATACAAGGTCCAGGTAGACGCCATGTGACTTAAACTGAGCCTAGCAAAAACCAGAAAAAAATTAGTCACAGAAAGTATTTGCATGAGGAAATGCAAGTCAGAGAATCTGGCTCTCTTCCCTCTTTGAGATCTGTGGCTCACAAGATCAGCTACAGTGAGTCAGGAATCTGAATGGGAAGGCATGTTTGTCCTCAGGGACAGATCTGGCCCACAAACAACAGCAGTGGTGAGGGACTGGCTCCCTCCCTGACTTAGGAGTGAGTCCCTGAGAAGACTCTTGGGATACAGTCTCCCAGCATACTTAGACATCTGATGAGTTCTAAAAGTGCATGGATTTAATATCATCAGATAACTAGCTGCACAATAATGTACTTGGGTCTTCGAGAAACTGTACTCCACCTCTGAGAGCTCCAAGTAGGCTGGAGAGGAGCTGGTAGCATTTTCCATCCTAAACTGCACCTTACCACTGAGAAAGGAGGCAGACGTTTTTGAACTCCAGCTGGCATCTTGGTGAGTAGCACAATAAAAGGAAAGGAGTTGAAAACCTACAGCCCCTACTCTTGTGCAGAGTATTGACCTAAAGAAGGACTGGAAAGAAAGACAGTTGGGCAAAGACAATATACAAACTGACCTTGTTCACCACAATGGGAAAAAAACCCTAACTTTTCATCAAGGTTCTTTTGTACTGAATGATTCATGTGTGTGTGTGTGTGTGTGTGTGTGTGTGTGTGTGTGTATAGATAGATAGATAGATAGATAGATAGATATAGATATATTGATATATTTCTAATTTCTAGCCCATTTTGAAGATAGTTATTATTCCTTGCTCTGTCTTTTGAGTTTTGAGGTTTAGGGTGTTCTTTTTTTTATTAGTATAGCTGGGTTTTGTTTTGTATTATTTTCTTCACTATTCCATGCCCCTTGTCTCTTTAATTTTCTCTTGTTCATAGCCAAATTTTATCATTCTTTCTCTCTTCTTTTAATTTTTTTAATTCTATTTTTCTCCTCCATCCTCATAGCTATCACATCCTACCTTGCTTTTGCATTTTCCCACACAATCACTTGTTGAATTTGCTAACCATTTTTTTACCCAGCTATCTCTTCATCTTAACTCTATTCTTAATATATCTTGAATACTAGTTTTATCTCATATTAGACAAAGGCACCAAAAATTTAAATCAGAGAAAAGATATCCTGGGAAAACTGGAAATTCATATATAGTAGAATTAAATTTAACCCCTATCTCTCTTCTTGAATTCAATTGAAATCGGATCCAGGATCTAGAAATTAGACCAAAAACACTGCACCTAGTAGAATAAAATGTAGGCTCAACATTTCAACATCAGCTCAGGGACTTACTTCCTTACCAAGCCTCCTAAAGTGCAAGAAGTAACATCATTAAACAATAAATTGGATGGCTTCAAACTAAATAACCTTATTTACAGCAAAGGAAACAATTAAGTTCAAGAAGAGAGAGCCTACAGAATAGCAAAAAATCTTTGCCACCTTCAGCTTAGATAAAACGTTAATTTCTAATATATTAAAAAGAAACCTCAAAAACCTTAACACTAAATAACAACAACAACAACAATAACAACAACAACCAAACAAAATACACACAGAGTCAATGAATGGGCAAAAACCTCAAAAGACACTTCTCAGAATAATTGATATAAATGGTCAACAAATGCATGAAAAATTGTTAAACACTATCTAGCAATTAGAGAAATGCAAATTAAAATTACACTGAGATTTTATCTCACTCGAACCAGGATGGCTACAATCAGAATTACAAGTAAAAATATACATTGGCAAGGATGTGGGAAAAAGGTACTCTCATGCATTGCTGTTTAAACTGCAAATTGGTGCAACCCTTCTGCAAAGCAGTATGGAGACTCCTCAGAAAACTAGGAATGGAACCACCATTTGATACAGTTATTAGACTCCTCAGCATATATCTAAAAGATTTAAAACCAGTGACACAGTCACAATGATGTTTATAGCCACACAATTTGTAAAGCTAAGCTATGGAAGCTTAGCCATTCCAGGTGCCCTTCTATAGATGAATGGATAAAATGTGGATACACAATGGAGTATTACCCAGCCATCAAACATGACTTTATGACATTTTCCAGTAAATGGATGGATCTGGAGATTATGATGCTAAGTGAAATAAGCCAATCTCCCCAAAGCCAAAAGTCAAATGTTTTCATTGATATGTGAAAGCTAACCCACAATAAGCAGGCAGAGAGAAATACAGATATATTCAGTATATTAGACAAGGGGAATGAAGGGAAGGGAGGAGTATAAGCAAAGGAAACATGGTGGAAGGAATCCAAAATAATTCACTATGTACATAGTGAATCCCACCATCTTGCACATCCATAACAATGGGGTCCTCATTAGAATAAGATATATTTCATATTTGTATAATTGTTCCAATCATTGATTTTCACCTAGGCTGACTCCATAGTTTGACTTTTGTGAATTGTGCTGCTATAAACGTGTTTGTATGTATTACTGTAGTATGATGTTTTAAATTCTTCAGGTTAAATACCAAGGAGTATTTACCTGGATCATATGGTAATTCCATGCTTAGACTTTCGAGAAACCTCCATAATGATTTCCATAGTGAATGTACTAATTTACAGTATCTCCAACAGCATAAAATTGTTCTCACATCCTCTCTAGCATTCTCATTCTTGATGACTTCCATTCTGATCAGTGTGACATGAAATCTCAGTGTATTTTTATTTGCATTTTCTGACTGCTAATGATGTTGATCATATTTTCATGTATTTGTTTGCAATTTGCATTACTTGTCTTGAGAAATATCTGTTTAATTTATTTGCATAATAGTTAATTGAAACCCTTGTATTTAAAATTAACAATCAAAAAAGTTTCCAAGATCACACAATGGGGAAAGGAAGATATCTTTAAATTATGGTGTTGGGAATCTAGATGCCCACATGCAAAAGAATTGACATATATATCATACCATATAAAAACTAGCAGAAACCTTAAACATAGATTTGAAACAATAAGATAACTGAAAGGAAACATAGGGTAAAAGGCTTTTGACATTGTTCTGGACAGAGATTTGTTTTAGAAGTATATTTACAAATTTTGTTTTATTTTACAATTTTTAAGATTAAAACCATGCTATATGAATTGTAGAAACATGCAAAGGTATGATCAATGTAAACCTTGGTATTTGAGACAATGTAATAAAATCAGAGATGTATATTTTATCTAGCTCTATAATTTTATCACTTATGACTAAAATATGATTAAGGTATGTAAATGGCCACTATATGAAAGCAGTTGAACAGATGAATGTTCAAATTCATAAAATATGTAGTTACTTTGATCACATAATCATGTTTATTCTTAATTTTCAAATTTTACTATGCAGGGATATAATAGGACTAAGTACATTTCATTGATAGATCACTTGAGGTTTAGAGCTAGTGCTTTGAAACTCCAAGCTATTATTTCTTCTATGCACTGCAGCAAATTGGAAATTATATATATATATATATATATATATATATATATATATATATATATATATATATGAATTGGATAATTGCATTTGTGATCTCCGATTACCAGAGCCCAGGATGGAGATGTTCCTTCAGTGAGGCTATATCTATAATGAAATCACTAATTGAATCTTCTATATATACTTCTCTGCCTCAAGTATAAAATATATTAAGAAGCTTCCAACAATGCTTATATAGCCTGGAAACAAAATATGTCAATTTTTAAATATTTTAAACAATTTGAGTATAATTAGTTTTTTATTGGATAATAAGGGAATATTTCCTCTCCCTTCCTTCAAGTTCCAGTATGTATTTAGTACTCATTACTGCAATTTCCTTGATTTTTTTTGTATTAAGGTTTCTAACTTTTTTTCTTGATCATTCATACTTACTACAAATATTTTTTAAAGGTGGAAAATGAAACAAGAAATTTGGAGCAGATAGGTGATACAGGAAATGATTTTTAGGAAGACCAAGTGAGATCAGGGAAAGATTGACAAGAAGAGAAAATATGGTCTAAAAATAAGTTTCTATGTAGAATAGATATGAAGATGTGCAGAATCCCCAATATCCTCACAAAGCCAAAACCAGTTTGTAGATGTCTAATATTTTCACACCCAACAATTATTCTTGATTTGCATTACTTGTCTTTAGAAATATCTGTTTAATTTATTTGCACATTGGTTAATTGAAACCCTTGTATTTAAAGTTAAAAATCAACAAAGTTTCCAAGAACACACAATGGGGAAAGGAAGATCCTTGTTATAGCTTAAAATGCAATGGTTTACGTGATCCATATTGACTCACTGATCTTTCTACTCTCCGTCTCTCTATGCTTACTTCTCTGAAGATCAATGGCATCCTTGTTTATCAACTATATCAAAAATGCTTCTGCCTCTTTATTTGTCTTCCATAAGCCTGAACCTCTCAAATGCATGTGCATAAGGTCCTTCTAGGTTATGCATCTTGTTCAGGATGCAACTCAAAAAATATCACCTCCTTAGAGATTACATCCTTGATGTTATCCCCAAAATTTATTCCTCCCAGAAGCTCTCCTCTGTCCCTTTGCCATAATTATTTTTCTCTGTAAGTAGACAAGAAAATATTTATTTGTTATTTCCCCTAACTTGAATATAAGCTACTGTGTCTCCTTATTTTCTGATGCCTTTCCAGGATCTAGGAAACTCCCTCTCACATATTAGGCACTCAGTAAATACTTGTTGAATAAGTAAATATGTGAACTTGTAAAATGGGGCAATTATTTCTTTGTATTGATGAATACTACTGCTGTATTTAATCTCCCTTAAGGCATGGTCATTGTTTTATTTGTTTTTAAGACCAGTTAATAAAATAGAATTTGGTATATAAATCTAATACTTCAAAACACATTAACCATGATTCTAGAAAGAAAAAATAATATACCTAGGGTATCTTGTGATAGAAGTTATTCCATAAAAACATCCTTGGTATCAAAGCTTTAAATGCCTCTTCTCCTGAAGCATCACTTATTTTCAATGTATCATGCCTTGGGGAAAAAAACTCAACTAATACTTTAAAGGTAATTGATAAAGAAGCTCTATTTAGAATTTTCCACACCCAAGTTCCATTTTTGAAAGGTTCCATTTTAGAATGTTTGCACTTTTGTCGTTTGTTATATGCATTCTTATAATCTAATGTTGCTACACATTTTATGACCACTATATATCACATTCAGTGATATCATTTACATGCCTTTGTGAGTTTTCTGTGAGTTTTTTTCTTTCTCAAATTAATTTACTAAAGACGTTTTATATTTTGCCTGCTCTTCATCTTCTATTTTAAGAAAATAAATCACTTGGAAGAGATTTGGCTACACAATTTTATTAACAGTTCTAAATATATGTATGTGTGTGTAATATACTCTTGCCAACTATATTATTTAAACTTTTTAGTCCAAAGTCTTAAAATGTCTCTATATACTTGGCAAAGATAAATGTTATATTAGGATCACTCATTTTTTTATCACAAAGTGTGTTTTTTTTGTTCTTTCTATCCTCTGTGCTCCCTTTCCTATACTTAAATCAGCTCTACATCAGGTCCTTCATTTTTAAAAGCAGTCTTCTGACTCACTTATAAGGTATTGAGGAACATGTCATGGTACAAAAAAGATTTTCTTTTCAAATTTATTTTTAAAATCAATTTTATGTGAGCACAGATATCTAAACCTAATATTCATAATGGGAATGGAATTAGGATAAGAACTACAGATAAAGATCTCTAATAACACAGGAAACAAGGAAGAGAGAGAAATATTATTAAACAAATATTGAGAGGTTCTTTTTCATGAATCCCAGGAGATTCAAGATTTTAGGAAGTTATGAAGGACTAACTAATGACATGCTCTCTTGAAAAATGTAACAAGGAAGGGAAGGAAAGGTAAAATCTCTCTAATATAACCTCATGAAAGAAAAGGGAAATGCAAGGTGGGGTGGTGGGCCAAGTGACAGACACTTCACTTTTAATAATTTCCCTCTCAGTTGGCTCAGTGATGTTTGAAAGAGTTACAACAGAAAAATAAAAGGGTAAATATAATCATATCAATGAAGAAGGAGGAATGGCGTCTATTCAGTGGATTATTTCTATCCCAGTGCAAACATGAGAGAGAAGGTTGATATGTCAATTATAACACATCATTCCTGTGCTACAGATCTACCAATTTAATCATCACACATAGAAATAACTAAAACTTGCCATATGTTTTAAGGCCACATATAAGTGGACCCTTTCCTGTGTTTTCAAAATTCTTTAACTAAAATCACAGTAATCATCCGTTTAAAAAAACATCAAGTCACATAGACCTTCAGAATATATGGGTCCTGTTTCCTTTTTTTCCAGAATACTTTCTCCCACATTTTTAAAAAAATTCCTCATTTTCTTTCAGGAGTCTGCTTCAAGTAGGAGAGTGAACAAATGGAAACAACTCATATGTTCAGCACAGGAGAATGAGTGGGTAAATGGTATGGAATACTAAGTACCTTAAGTGAAAAAAAGAAAGAGGGAAGCTATAATATGGAAAACTCCATAATAGGAAAGTCGATATAAATTACTTATGCAAAACTGACTTTTTCTGCATAAAGGAACATTCAAAGGACAAAAATAAAAGATTACCTATGTGAACAAGTAGATTCTTTTTTGTGCAGTCGGTACATTTTAAGTTTTGAGTCATATGTATCACATATTAAAAAGACTAAAGTAAAAAAATGGAGTTAACATAGAAATGAAAACAAGCAAACTGCTATGGAGATTGCTCTTCTGCTCAGATGTCACTACTCCTCACATGCAAATTATAACTTTCCTAAAGACCCCTTCCAAAAATATAATAAAATTTTTAAAAAAAGCTTGGAAAAAATCTTTCAACTAGAGGATGAGCAGGACTATATGACTACCTGTAAGACTACCTGTGAAGATATAGAACACATGCAATTTCTCCCCAAAGCAGAGCAGAGACAGAGGGTGCCCAACTTCCAAGTTAGTAAGTATAATGCAGGTCAAAGCCTAACTGCTCATGACTGAGTATGGACTAGCATGAAAGTCTAGATCTTTGTAGAACCCCATATACAAGAAGAGATCATACTGCTTATAAGATCTTTTCCACAGCTTTCACAGGTGCCTCTGTAAAGCCCAGAATTAAAGATGGAAGGTCAGATGGAATCTCCTCCTCAGTGGAGACACAGAAGAGCAGCTTACAGCAGTTTCAGAAAAGGCAAGACAGCCTTGGCACTCCTGCCCTCTTGGGACTTAGCACTTGTAGAAAGCAAAACCCTCCAGTCACTGAAAATTGACTGTTGTTGACATATGAGTTAAAAAGAAAACAAACAAACAAACAAGAAACACTTAAAACTTGAAAGGGGGCAAGATATATGTTAATATCTCTACAGGACTTTCTTTACAAGAGACATGACAAAGGCCCAAGGCAATTGGATGCCTTCAGCCTGAGTGGCAGAGATACCCAGAAATTAATACTCCCAAGACCTTTATGAACAGTGCTTCCCTAAATACTACGGTTGTATTGGGATAACAGAGAACATTGCTGTATCCACTCCCAGCCTAGCAATGAAGGGGTAACATATAACAGTGATTAAGGCCAGAGGATAGAGGAACTCTGTCACGCAATCATACAGGATAACTGAAAACCGGGAGCCTGCATATAAGCATTGAGAGATTCCTTCATGAAAGAAGTGATCAACCAAACCAAACCAATACTTGATGTAATTAACTACACTCCCTTACTAAAACTACTTGAGTAACAGGGGTGAACATTTCCAGGCATACATACTGTATATCTCATTTTCCGTAAGTTCTAAGAAAAGACAACAAATTTGTCTTAGGTATGTCCCAGATGTTTGATCTGTTGGGTAGCAAGATTTCAGTAACAATTAATATGTTAAAAATCCAGTAGGAAATTAAACAGTATGCATGAGAAGATCAGGAATATCGGAAGGAAGAAGAAAAACTATAAGCAATAATTAATTAGACTGGAAGAAGGAGAGAAGTGAATTGTAGTAGATGGGGTAGAGAGAGAAGATGGGAGGGGAGGGGAGGAGGGATAATAGAGGATAGGAAAGGCAGCAGAATACAGCAGTCACTAATATGGCATCATGTAAAAATGTGGATGTGTAACCGATGTGATTCTGCAATCTGTAATTGGGGTAAAAATGGGAGTTCATAACCCACTTGAATCTAATGTAAGAAATTTGATATGTCAAGAGCTTTGTAATGTTTTGAACAACCAATAAAAAAATTATCATAGTACAGATGAGGAAATCCTTCAGTGAACTAACTCACTAGAAGACTTGAAAAAAGAACAGCTAATTTACATATATTGATTCATTTTTTACAATAATAAATGCAATTAACTTCTCAATGAATGACAAAGTTTAAAATACATTTCTGAAAATAATAATCAGAGTTAAGGAAAATTTAATGAAAATTAGCTAAAAATTTTAGAGGAGATATTTGAAGCAAAATTGATCAAAGTCTTGAGACATAATTTCTATATTTTGTGAATACAGGAGCTGCAAATATTTAGCTGAAATGATTGATCATCGTGCTCATGAGTGAGATTATCATAGGCAAAAATAAGGCCCTTTATTTTTATTGGTAAGAAGTTTCACAAATAGCCTGGGAATAAATAGAGAATTCCCCCCTTAAATATGCCAAAGAATAATTAAGTAAAGATTACTCAGAACTTTACACATTAAGAAACTAAAAATCAGTTTTCATCTCTTTAACCCAAGCAATAAAGTTAAATTAATCTTAACTTATGGGTTCAAAAGGAATAAATATCTCTGGTAGATTTAGTTTTAGAAGTTTAAATTAAAGAGTGAACATCATATTCCCTTATTTTTTTTTTTATTTCTTAAGATAGTTATATCCCAGGCTAATATAAAATAACATTTTTAAACATTTGTCTTCTCATTATCTGTTATTGGCTTTGGTTATTATAGTTTAGAAATGTGATTTATATTTGTCTCCAAAGCTCATATCTCATGTTATTTTTCTGCATACCCAAATCAACTGCAACTTTCCACAGTCATGAGCTACCCTTCTGAATTTGTATTAGCTGAGCACATGGTGCAAGACTCCTCACAAAAAGCACAATTGATCAGCTCAATTGGTTGAAATGTGGAATAGGCATAAACTAGGTCTACAGTGAGCTTTTACAAAATTTGAATTTATCATGGGCAGCCACTATTCGTTTCATGAGCCAGAAAATGATAGAATAAATACCAAATAATTTATATTCTATCACTCTTTATATCAATGCATTTAATCTGAAACAGACTCAAATTCCCTATTGTGAATTGAATATTTTTAATATGATGCCTTTTCTAATGTTTATAAAATATTCAGGTAAACAACATAACCCTATAGTTTAGTAAGAACATTATGCAAATGACTGTAAACTCTGTAGATTAAATATGCTTCATGATTGGCACTGTCTGATTCTATTTGAAAGGTAAACATAAATTTAGCCATTTGAAGTCAAACATCAATAAAATGATATTCATATATCAACAGATGAAATATGCAATTCATGTGGTAAAGGAGATAACCAAATTACTAAGGGTAGTATTTCATATGAAAAAATTAGGCTGAGTCTTTTTGTATGCACTTTATTTAATCATATATTCAGAGAAGATATTAATCTGTGCATTAAATCATATATCCAAAGATATTAATGAGAAGAATGTTAAACTGTCAAAAGGATTTCAAGTGAATGACAATATTGCTCAAATGAAACAAATATATTTCTTTCCAGCCTAACATCCTGTTAAGAAGCATTTTTCACTGACATCCTTCCAATGTTGGAGTATTAATCCAAATGCCACAGGATAAAGTGAATGCAAATTCTAAAAGCGAATTTCAAATCTAAGCACTCAGTGTGCATTCTCTATGCATTTGTTTATGTTTGGCACTTACAGTGCAGGTGTTATCTCTTTTTTCAAATCACACATAAATATACTCATCATTTAAGAAGATAAATAAGACCTCATCCACATGGGTCAGACCAAGGAAAGGTAGTTTAAAATGCTGCTTTGATTTGATGAATCAGATCAGGATTCCAAAATGGGAAGGGGGGAATAAGAAGACATACTTAAGATGCATTTAACAACTCACTCAATATGAAAGATATCAAGAAATACAATAGATGGAAGCATTTTAGCACTTCCAGGAAGGCACAAACAATCCCGATTCCTGTCACCTCAGTGTGTCGTCTTCAAAGTAATGTGGTTTTGAGTCACATGTTCTAAGGCGAAAAAGAGTAGAAATGTCAGGTGCAAAGGTGCAATTGCCCAAAACAACAACAACAGCAACACAAACCAAACAGCAACCACAACAACAACAACAACAACCCCAGAAGTTTCAATCAATGATGTATTAGTAAATCCTTATTTCAATAAATGATTATATGATTGGTTATTTTCTTAATGTTTGTATAGGCTTCTCTAATTCTGGAAAGCTGAATACAAATTATGAGTTAATTTTCTAGCAAGGAATACTGTTGATAATTCCTTTTACTTTTACATTCATAGAATTAAAATAAAACCTAGGATGCCTCTGTAATGCTTCTTGAAAGATTTCCTCTCTTTAAGAGAGACTAGTTTGAGATTAGTTTGTGGTAGTTATTTAGGAGAAAATATTTATCAATTCCCATGCTTACTTTTGTTCTAAATCCCCTCACAAAGAAAATGATTTTTACATTACAAAATAACATTGGCAGTGGGAAATGGGTGGTAAAATGCTTTTTAAAATTTAATAGGGAGTCATGTTTCTATAATTAAGAGTTTCACTTGGTTATATCTTACCTCAGGTACCAAAAAAGCTCAAAGATAAAATGTACTGTCACTCCTTTGTATCATTGAGAGCATTTGAAGAAAGCATTGGAAGATTGATCTTGGGCCTTTCATATTAGGGAAACTTAAACAAATGAAGCAGATACATTTTGCAAGTTGTACAGTATTGATCTTGTATAAGTTATAAAAAGAAGATAATCAAAGAGGTGATTTGTGGGTCACCTGTAGGAGTGGTGATGCAACATGATAAAAGTAATAAAGAATTGAAAATAGTAAAAATGACAAATTTGAAGACCAAGACCAAAAAAGTATTTACTGTATTCAAGGAATTAAAAATGATAAATTTGGATTTACTCTGTCTAGACAAAGAGTGGTAGAGTAACATGAGATGTATTAGAAAGATAGGACTTACTTAAAGACAAAAAGCAGTGATTCCATTTATCTGTATATTATCTTAAGTACAAGAGGAAGCCAGGAAAAGTTTCTATCAAGAAATATTGATTATTAGAGTTTTTTATTTTTAAAACGTCTTATTGTTATAAAGAAACTTAGCTATCACAATGATTGCATTTGTGAGCACAAGTACCATTAAGACAAAACTGCAGTAGTTTAAGTAAACCGTGGGTAGTGATGGTAATGTTGGAGCAAAGGAGTCATTTTTAAAGTATTAAACTAGCTTTGGTAATTGAATGCGATGGTGAAAGAACAGGAGGTATCAATCATTCTCAGCTATAGCAACTGCCAATCTCCCCACTCTTACCCCTGCCATCATCCCTGTTGAGTTCAGTATCTTCATGGGAATTCCACCCAACTTGAGCTCCTGATTGGCTTTACCTCATTTCCAATGAGTTAGTCTCAATTTTAGCAAATCACTCTCACAGTAAAGCCCTAGATTTTGATATTCACCTCAAACTGATCAAAATATAATATTGTGACTTCTAAAATTCCATTCTGTGTACCACCTTTCATAATTATCCTACTTCAGCTCTAGGACCTCAGGTTTAATGACAAACATAATTATTCCTCATAAATTAACTTCTTATGCCTTCCACTTACCATAGTTACTACGTCTGTTCCCTCATTCTGATATTTTTCTAATCAATATAAAAACCTGCAGGGTTGCTCTTTGCCCTTCTCTGACATTCTGGGTGCATTGAAATCATGGATCATTCATACTTGGGCTTCTATATTCCCTTGCCATTCAGACTTAATTAACTTTGCTCAGAAAGCATCCATCTTTTGTTATTGCTTACATTACCTGCAATATTTGTCTTAGGATTGTACAATGTTTCTCAATTTTCCACATTCATACCCTCTGCAGTTACACTAATAGAAAAGTTTTCAGTATAACTAAAATATGTCACTTTGAAACTGGGACACATTTTACCCCCCAAAGAATAAGCTATACATAACTGCATCTATCTCCTCCTCTCTGATCTACATTATTAAGTTCCCTCTTCCTATCCAAGACCAGTCCCTCATCTGTGTTGTATCACTGCTTCTCTCCCTGCCTTCTCAGTTGCTGTATAACATTAATTAACACTTACTCTTTAAAATCTATATATTTTCCTGTATTGGATCTTACAGTCACCAAACAAATCATTTTCCTTTGACTCCATTTATTTATCCAAACAATATTTTAAAATATCCTTTAATTTTTTTCAAAAGATTTCCTATAGTTTCTGTTTTCACAACTTCACGTCTCTCACCCATTTATAAGCTCGCTTCATTTTGAATTTGATTAATGTAAAACTCTATGTGTAATAGTGTCTTCAAGGCCATTTATCTATCTCCAAATACTTTCACTTTGGCACAGTTTACCATTCTTTACCTTAAATCCAGCTTTGACTCATTTGCTATTATTTTATACTTTTCTACTTTCTTCATACATCGCAGAACATATCTCACTCTTCAACCAGTTCGTTCATTGATCACGTACTTAGCATGCTTTTTTAATGTGATATTCTCCCCAAAAATGTTTTCTCCATAGTCAAACCATATAATATGTAAATAATGACTACTGGATTTAAATATCATTCATACAACCATGATGTATGTATCTATTCTAAAATTCTTCTCTATGCTCCTTTAACTCCTTTTCTCATTTGACAATTCCACTTTCATAATTCAAATACAGCTAGGATATATCATATCCAATGCCTTGCTCCTATCCTTACACATTCAATTTAATCCACAACCCTATATTATTCTCATCTCCATAATTAAGGAGGTTAACATATATTTCACTCTTTACTTTGAAATATGAAAGCTCCATTTGTTTTCCTCTTGCTTTGATTTTATATTTGAAGAGTCACAAATGAGTCCTTTCATTGTTGTTATTGTTCTAGTTTAAGCTATCAGTATTTCTCATACAGTATTTGTAACACTAACCTCTCTTGACCTTAAAAGCCTCTAAATTGTTTTCAGTAATGACCAGTGTAAACATGTAAACATACACATATGTATGTGTGTGTATGTATATACATATATATATAAACACACACACACATATATATATAAACACACACACACATATATATATATATATATATATTTTTTTTAATTTACCTACCATTCTCGATACCTTACTCTCCTTTTCTAATTTGTTTATTGTTCTTATCCACTTGAGTTCTAATGCTTTCTGCCTGCAATTTTCCGATAAGCATGCTAGGTGAGTCTTGCCTGACATGTCCCCAGGGTTTGTTAGAAATGCTATCTTGCATGGAATTTAGCATTTCATTTCAAAACCTACGTCCCAATTGGAAATTTGTGCGGTTATCAAATTAATATTTTCTTCCTTTATTAAATGATAACTTCTAGGAGAGCAGTGTCCAAAAATATTTTGAATGTTGCTATCCAACTTATTTTATGTTTCATACATAATTCTAAAATAAATGAAGAACAGTCACTCAATGTTTCTATCTGAAGTGTCAGGAGAGATGTTAAATTTGATGGAGAATAACATCAGAAGGGAAAATGGTACAGAATTGTAAACAGTTTTTTTTTTCATAGAATGAGAAAATGACTTCCCAGTCATTTTAGGAGGAATTAGCATTTTTTTTTGACTGAGGATGATTCTCAAAAGAAGAGTATATCTGTTAGCAGGCTCAATTTGAAGACATTAAAGTGGATGGGCTAGCTCTGTGATATAGCACCAAAAGGATTTACTACAGAGCCCAACAATAGAGAAGGAAAGTTGGAGAGACAGATTAGTTTAATACTACTAAGATTTATTAAGTAGAAATGTCCCCATGCTAAGTCTTATCTATCCTATGCCTTGAAAGATGATATTTAGAAGAAGTAAGGTATTAGAATATCAGACTTGGATTATATGTTGGGAGAAAACTGTCTTTTCTAGAGAGGCCTATGGACATAATTGACAAAACTTCCTTTTTTGTATTAAATAAAATTAAGGCATAGAGAGAAAAGTGATAAATATGAGCCTAGTGATTTAATGGTCACTAAATATGTACCAGAATCATTGTCATTTTTCAATATGAAATTAAACTATCAAACCAAATACATAGGGAACAACTGAAGATGGGAGTAAAAAGAGATTCTTCCAGTTAAAGTATGTGCTTTTTTTATAGCTGTCCTCTGGAAGTAGACTTTTTTATTTGTTACTCTGTTAATTCTAGGGGAAAAATTTTCATCTGGCTAAGAGTATAGACTCTTACTACCTCTGAGTTCTCACTAAAACTGCAGCAGCTTAATACATCTATTTGAAGTTGACCCTAAGGGACCACGAGAGAGAGTACAAAAGGAAGTAATTTGTCTCCTGCTGCACCCGGTCACTGTGCAGTATTGACTCTCTCATTATCACTCCATGCAAGTCATCTACTTGCCCAATTGGACGCATTTGTCATAGAGCCCTATGGGGAAAGCAACATTTTTGCTATCGAATTTTGAAATTTCTTACGCCCTTAATTACACTTTCAATGATTCAGAGTTATTCATCTTCCTCCAACATTCCTTAATCCAAACCTGCTATGAGACAGTATTTGCTTTTGGAATATAGCACTTTTGTGGGGGGAAAAATACATTTTTTTTAACATTTACCAACCAAGACAGATGGATGACAGTCTACCCTTAAGAGCAGATGAGCAAAAGTCCTTAGAAAAGTAATAAAGCTCATTGTCTACCATCTACTTTCTCTTATCATTTAATATGTATTTTAATGTAATTATAAAGTACATATCTATGTATAGATTTTTTTAGGTTTTTTTTTTTCCTTGAGAAAAAGAAAAAGAATATTTATTGCTTTGCTAGCAAAGGAGAAACACAAGGACTCCTGTCCCAGAGGCTGGGATTCTGCCCATCAGCAGGAACGAGGAGCCTTTAAAGAGATGATTCAAAGGCTAGATTCTACATGTTCTCTGTTGGAGTTGTAATTCACTTGGTAATTGGAGAGATAGTCATTTCTGAAATCTTCTGGAACCATCTGCAAATTCTGGATTACTTCATTACCATGGTGGGTGAGTGCTCAAGGACAAATGACAAATAACTCTATCTAGGATGGGGAAGAAAAGTAATTGTGTTTCCCCTGAGATTAGGAAGGAAGAGAGATTAGGGAGGAGCAGGGAGAAAGGAAGAGAAAGAAATATGTCCATTTTAAAAATAAGTTGCAATAGCGGAACAACAAAGGCTATATTCAAAGTATAAAATGGGCCACTGTTACATTTTCCCACTGCCAATTTCTACATTTTGTTTCTATGGAAAAATGGGCAATGACATCTCCAATCTGATTTCTGCTGAACAAAGGTGAAGTTGGGGGAAAAAAACCAAAGTCCTTGTTCTGTATCATGAGGGTCATAGTAAGTTAAGGGCATTCAGTATCAGAGAAGTCCAGATGTCCACAGTGGCAGATGGCAAGTGACTGGGAAAAAGGCACAGGATTGAACTAAGACAACAATAAACAAGATAGCAAAGCATTACTTTTTTTGGGGGGGGGGGTAAACAATTAGCATAAAAGCAATTAGTATTTCAGTTAGTCTCTGAAAATCATAAAGACAGTAACTCATAATCATATCAGTATAAAGTTTATCAATCCAGGAAATTAGGAAGACTTATAAGTCTTTTAGATCAGGATCAAATTAACTCAGAACAAATTTGTGATTGTGGAATACTTTGTGATAATTATTATTAGACACTCCCATACAAGAACCCTTTCTTTACAGCCTCCAGATTTACTTACCTTTGGTAGGGCTGACACAAATGTACATCTTAAGTTTCATTTACAAGAAACTTTCTTCTCAAATGTGTATGTATACCTAGTCACATATATTTAGGGTGTCTACTAAATTTTTATGAACTAAATAACAGGTATTTGCTCCCAAGACGTAGGCTCTCTATTCACCTCACAGATTGCTTTTTTGTTTGTTTGTTTGTTTTGTTTTGCTGAGAAGAAACTTTTTAGTTTGAGTCCATCTCATTTATTGATTCTTGGTTTTAATTCATGTGCTGTAGGAGTCTTTTTAAGGAAGTTGGAGCCTAATCCCACATGATGAAGATTAGGGCCTATTTTTTTCTCTATTAGACAAAGAGTCTCTGGTTTAGTTCCTAGATCCTTGATCCACTTTGACTTGAGTTTTGTGCATGGTGAAAGATAGGGGTTTAATTTCATTTTGTTGCTTATGCATTTCCCATTTTCCCAGCACCATTTGTTGAAGAGGCTATCTTTTCTCCAATGCATGTTTTTGCCATCTTTGTCTAATATAAGATAATTGTAATTTTGTGGGTTAATCTCTGTGTCCTTTATTATGTACCATTGGTCTACCAGTCTGTTTTGGTGCCAATACCATGCTATTTTTGTTACTAAAAAAATGGCTCTGTAGTATAGTTTAAGGCCTGATATAGTGATGCAACATGCTTCAATCTTCCTGCTGAGGATTGCTTTAACTATTCTGGGGCTCTTATTTTTCCAGATGAATTTCATGATTGCTTTTTCTATTCCTATGAGAAATGTCATTGGAATTTAAATCAAAATTGCATTACCCTTCACATATCAGATAGAGCACTAATATCTAGTATATATAAAGAACTCAAAAAGCTAAACACCAAAAAACAAACAAATAATCCAATCAATAAACTGGCCAAGGAACTGAACAGACACTTCTCAGAAGAGGATATACAATCAATTAACAAATATATGAAAAAGTGATCATTATCTTTTGCAATTAGAGAAATGCAAATCAAAACTACTAATAAGTGGAATCAAAAGAAGTTAGCTAGTAGCAGAAGAAAAGAGAGAAAGAGATTTTGGGGAGTGAAGTAAGTAGGAAGACAATAGAGAGAGTATAAACAAATATAAAAATTATAAAAAATTTTAAAAATGTAAAAATACAAGATAAAAGAATATACAAAACAACTCTATTATGCTATTCAGCCATACAAATTCTCAGTAGCCTAATGCATGACCGGTACTTTGTTTCACAAATGTTGACAATGAGAGAGTGAGAGAAGAGAAAGAGAGAAAAAAGAAAAGGAAAAGGAAAAAAATATTGAAAAAAAATAAAAGGATTGTTTCTGTTGGAGTTCAGTATATTTCCTGCTTCCCTTCTCATCCGTAGATGGGTTGTCTATTGTTTGCTGCTATCTCCATCCTCAGAATGGAGGTTACTAGAGTGAGAGGGTTAGTCTTCGCAGTGGAACTCCTGGAGGTGGGATATAGTATTGCCATTACCATTAGAAGACTGTACCCCAAGGGTCTGCTTTGGGCCCCATGCATGTGGTGTGGGTGCCTTGTCTTACCTTGTTATATTGCCTGGAGACCTCACAATTCCTGGTCTCTACTTTGGTCTCTAAACTGTATCTCACTCCCTCCTTTCCTACTTCCCAATCCCAAACCTCTCTAGAGGTCTTGTGGGTTACACTCTGGGGCCTGCGCATCTGTCATGGATAGCTGTTTTATATCTGGTAGAACAAGGCCAGGCTTTGTGAGCTATGGGCTTGCCACATAGCTGCAAGCACTTTGCAGCTTAGTAGCTGTGGGGGGGAGTGTGGTTGTTCTGGTTATTGGTGAAGTCAATTGGTCACTCGGCTACCTCAGTCCCTGGGGGTAGAAACGCAGAGTCAACACACAGACACTGGGGGCTTGTGAGAAGCTGGCTGGGGACAATGGCAGTCGACGTCCAGCAGCCCGTTTATTTTTGGAATGCATACAACTGTTATAGGGTTTGGGTGGGGCGTGCCCGCCAATCATACATAGGCAAGATAATATTCATAAGCCAATCATCTTATGCCTAATGTAACCACACTATGAGGAAACTCTAAATATTGCTGTCCTCATGGAAAGCAGTCTGGAAGTGTCCTTGTCCCTAGGGGAGGGGGCCTTCTGAGTCAGGGGTTTCATTCCCTGAAGTTCCTGACTATCGGTTTCCTGGCCTGGTAGTTTGGCTACCCTAACCACAAGTGCTGAGGATGTGGTTTCACTAACGGCTTGCTAGAGTAAGCATCCCATCCTGCAGACATTTCTGTCAGGCCTGAACAAGCATAGATTCTTCAAGCACTCTGAGTTGCTCATAGCTGCTAGCTGTAAACCGAAAGTTATTCCAACAGGGGAGGGGGGAGAGTTGGGGGACTATAGGTACCTTGATATTGGTTCTGGGCCCCAGCTGATGTCCCAAGCTTGGAGTTACCTCAAGTAAAGACAGCAATGATGGTACGGAGGCTAACCCAAGATGGCGATGAAGGTGTCCCAAGATGGAGGACACACGGCTTTCAGAGATGGAGTTTTGGGGTGGGCTGGGCAGTGATGTTGGGGGGTGTGTTTGGAAATTCAGCTCTGTGGCATGCAGTGCTGTAGTAGGCGGCTTTCTTCAGACCCTGTCCGGTGTCCCCAGGTGCAGGTTACCATGTGGAGGAGACTATGGCAGCAGTCGCAGTGTCCAAGATGGAGGCAACCAGGGGAGCCCCACACTGGTAGATAAAATTCCACATGGGGCTGATGGCCAGGGGTCCTACCCAGAAGCAGTGGCTGTGGGTCCTGCCTGGGTTGGTGGCTGTGGGTCTTGTGGAAGCACTGATGCCAGGGGTCTTACTCAGGTACAGTATCCATGGTTCCTATGTGGGCGAGTGACTGTGGGTCCTCTAATAACTTAGAGAGATATTATTCACATTGCTTGAATTCCAGGTCACAGAGCACTAAGAAATAGTTTTGCCCTCTTATGTCTTGGATTTGAACACAAGAATGCTACTTTAGCAGACAAAATACTTTCCTCTCTAGAAACATTTTCTTTAACTTCTAAATTTTTTACAGTAAAATATTTCCATACTAACTTTCTTTCATCTTTTTTAGTTTCAGACTCTTTCTTAGACTCATATTCTGAAACAATCCTCATGAATGCTACCTGTGCATATTATTTACACAACAAATGTCATCCCAGGAGAGGGATCAGACAATCTGGCTTATACAAAAACTGTGACTTAATCTTTTCTCTTGCAGGTGGCTTTCAAGAGGTTGGAGCACAGGATATTTTTGAGCCTGACCTGTCTCAGTTATCATGATCATAATGCTGTCAACTGTTAAATGAGTTCCCTGGGTCATAAACTAACAGTGTTGAAACCTGCTGCTACATCCTTCATGGCCTGCAGCAGTCACCCTCCATGGGCAAAAGAGGCCAGAAGTTAGGGAAGAGGCCAGGTTCTCTTTGGCCATTTTTCTACAGCCCAATGATCTTTTGATCTTTTTTTTTTCTTTTTCAGTTTGAGGATCATATCCTTTACCACAGTGAGATGAGCTGAGATGAGCTTCCAGAGCTGAGTTCAGAAAATTTGCATCAACCCTCAACCTTTCTTCCCAACTCAATATCATGATATTCATTATCTATTTTACTATCTAGTTGGACTCAACTTTGTGCAGCCCACAAGAACTCTAGAGAAAGAGGTTTCTGATTGGGAAGTAGAAAATGAGGAGGGAGTGAGATACAGTTTAGAGACTAAAGTAAAGACCAGGAATTGTGAGGTCTCCAGCACAGCACACCACAGCACACCAGGGAACTTACCAGATGGCCGAGGGTGCGTGACTTTACTGAGATCAGTTTTCTGTTCTCCAGGCATCTGTGCTGCCTGGAGCTAGGTAGGAAAACAGTGCTGGGAGTTCCAACACTGGGTTTAAAAGACTTCGATCCTTTTTAAGCCTTTCTTCTGGTGTCCTGCTACCCTAGCACACAAGAGGCAGTATCTTTTGGCATCTTCAAATTAGTTCTTAACTTTTCAGATCCCTTATTATGCAATTGCATAAATGCCTGTATATACATAATCTCTTTCATATACTTTATCTCAGTCTCCCTTCAACTTCAAAATTGCATAATAATTCAGAAAAGCCAATCAAAGGACAGATTGTGTTACAGTAATCTGTCTTTCTCTTAAACAGGCTTATACCTATAGGTCACCAATGCAGCCAAGTTCTCTCTGCCCAAGAGACTACCAGTAAGCTTGTATAATGACCCAGAAAAGCATTTAAAAGCCAGACCATTAATGTGAAACATTATCTTAAAAAGACTTATGTCTATAGGTGGTCCTTTCTTCTACTTACTTTACCCCTGACAGATCAACTCCAATTTTAAGATTGTTAAAAACAAAACAAAACAAAACAAACAAACAAACAAAAAATGAAACAGAAAGAGAAAACAAGAGGGGATCCTCAAAACTATGACCAGCATATAGGAATCTTTAAATTTACCAGCCAAGATATTTTCCAAGAGACAACCTATGGGATCAACGCAGCATTGGCCATGTATTAAAAGGAGCAATAACAGATACAAACAAAATTAAAATGCAGACAGATAACCAGAGGGAATTCAAACCTAAGGCCAACAAACACATGAGAATCTAGAATAGACCAGAAGGAAGTAAATATTCTTACATTTTTGAGTCCCACTTAACAATGACTCCTACATCAGTGGCACCACAGATGTCCCCATGAAGGGGGACCAGATGTTCCCCAAAAGAGGAACCAGATGTATAGAATCAAGGATCTCAGCAGCACACATGGGGACTTACCAGATGGCCAAGGGTGTGTGCCTTTACTGAGTTCAGTTTCCTGTTTTCAAAGCGGACCATGATGAAACAGCTCCTCTGGTTCAATCCAAGGCAAACTCACCCACTTCCTAACTCTCCATGAGTTTGCTTTCAACAAGTTCACCAGCACCATGAATTCTCATCATAGAAGTGGGGTTTCTTGGAGATCTAGGTCTGCCCAAGAAACCTGGAGCTGGGCCTGCTCTCAGGTCTCATCTGAGTCACCAAATTTGTTGCCAAAATCTTAGTCCTTGTCCCAATGCCAATCCAATAACAACTGACAAGGTTTTCAGACAAAGGAAAAAGAACACTTATTGCTTTGCTAGCAAAGGAGAAACACAGGGGACTCCTGTCTCAGAGGCTATAATTCTGTATGGCATTTTAACTATTTTGTAGTAATGAAACAGAATGCAGACAAAAATATATTAATTGAAGTTTTGGACAAGATAAATTTTTCCTCCTTATTTGATGCCTAGTGTTTTAGATAATGCTACTTTAATATAGAACAAATTTATTAGATTTTTAGGGTGTGGTAAAATGATTAGCAACTTTTGTGTATTCTTGAATTGAGTGGCTATTGACCTCCTTTGGTTTCTAATTCCTTGGGCAAACACAAAGTAAATAGTATAAGATAAAATATACAAGATAATTACATTTTGTTAGACTCAGTCATTCAGGACAACCCTCTGCCTCTGAAGCCTCACAGCTTTCAATGCCATCTGCAAAAGTTATTAACTACAGAGGAATTGAGTCCAAAGACAGAGTAAAATAGATAATGAGTATCATGATATTGAGTTGGGAAGAAAGGTTAGGCTTGGTGTAAATTTTCTGGACTCAGCTCTGGAAGCTCATCTCAGTCAAAAATCCCTTTTTCCAAAGGTGCAACTTCTTTTCTCCAGACATACTGCTCACCCCATTAATTAATCATCAATGTATGCTAATTTGAGTTAATGTAAATTTTTTTATATATTCAATCAGTCACAAAGTGGTAGTAGACTAAACGTATTCTGCCATCAACTGGAACTGATAAAGATGAAATAGTCCATGCATCTGGCGAAACTTGCTGATCAGATTGTAATGTAGGAGTGTGCTATCAGGCAAATGAATTTCTGTGGCAGGATATTGCTCAGATGTGTGTTGTGCACACAAAAATCATGTTGATGTGTCTTTGATTGATTTAAGAGAGGAAGAGTGAAGGAAAAGAAATAAGGAGTTGCAGAAATCTCATTTCTTCCTCTTGCCCTCTGCACTTCCTTCCCCCAGGAACCCAGCAGTGGAGGAGAGTAGAGAAATGTGTTCAATCTGAAAGCTTCAGTCTTTGCTATATGTATCGTAATGAACCCACCAGGTGAGAACATCATTCCTGACCACACTCATTTTAAGTCTATCTAGAGCTGTAGGAAGATGTTTTTTGAAGAAGCAGGAAGAGGACTTAGGAAGGAAAAACCGTGTACATTTTTAACTAGTGAAATAAGTCGTTCCTGAACCCATACACGTTAATAGGCATACCAATATTACTCCTCCACTTATATAGACTGGCATATAGTCACTACTTTTTTACATATACAAGTAAAAATGCTTGTGTAATCTTTTTCTCTAAGCTAGGTTTTTTTTTTTTTAAAAAAAGCATGTTTCAAATATAATACTAGATTTACATAGCTGAAATGGGTCAATCTATGGTAGAAGGCATATATATTTGGGAAAGACAAAAATGGTGAAATGAACTATCCCTGTGTTCACAAAATTGCTAAGTGGAAGTCCTCATCTCTTATTTGTTGGTATTGAGAGGTGGCACCTTTGAAAGGTAAAGAGGGTTAGGTGAGGTCATAAAGGTGAGTCCTTCACAATGCCATTTGTGCTGGTATAGAAGAGAGCAGATTTCACACTTGCTCCCATTACACACACACACACACACACACACACACACACACACACAGAGCCAAGAGCAGGCACTAAAGAAAGATCAGGTGAGTACACAGTGAAAATGTAATCAATAATCTGGCTTTTAATAACTAGCAAATGTACCTTGATGTTGGTCTTCTAGGTTTCCATATCTTTGATAAATAAATGTTTGGTGTTTTGGTCACACAGTCCATGGTATTTTTTAAAGCAACCTGAACTAAAGGAGACTACAGAAATAACTAGCATGAAGTCTTTGGTTTATTTTATTACCTATTCGCCATTTTAGAGTTTAATCCTATGCTCCTTGACAATATTTTATATAGATTCATATACAGAAATCTTTATGTTCGCGAAATAGTATGGCATCAATAGAAGAAACTTTGAAGCATGCATAGAATTTTAATTAAAGCAAAAGAACAGAAAATGCTGTGCACTGGGAAACTGTACTGAGTGTTTTCAAATAGGACTTGAAATATTAATTGTGAAAATATCCAAATTACTTGACTACATTATTAAAACAAAATGATAATAATAATAATAATAATAATAATAATAATAATAATGTACATTATGGGTATCACTTTTTTTAAAAAATAGAATTGTTTCTTGATAAACATAATAAAATATTTATTACCAAAAAAACTACTGTGGTTTCTAGGTGATAAGATTTGAAGAAAATTTTCTTAATTATATTCTCCAATAAAATTTTTAAATTGTTATATGTATATGTATTTCACTTCATATTTTAATAATTTGAAATGAATAAATTAGCAGGACATGGCCTATAATCCAAGAAGTTCAGGAGGATGAGGCAGGAGCATTGCTAGTTCAAAGCCAGCCTCAATAAAAGCAAGGCACTAAGCAAATCAGTGAAATCCTGTCTCTAAAGAAAATACAAAATAGTGCTGCGGATGTGGCTCCATGGTCAAGTGCCCTTGAGTTCAATCCCTGATACCAAAAAAAAAAAAAAAAGAAAAGAAAAAGGAAGAAATGAATAAATTACTTTGTCATGCTTTTAGTCTGCTTACATAATATCTACATTTTCTGCATTCAAAATAACTTTGTTCCATACTTCACGAAAAATGTTTGGTTTGAATAGTTCTTAGATATCTTCAACTTTTTATGTTAATTCCTTGAGCTTAGAGATGAAGACGATTTCTTACCCCTTTTTATATTATATCTGGTCAAAATTCAGTTGTGAATAAAGAAATGGAAAAAATCACAAACACTGACACTTCCATTTCTTTAATTCAAGGCCTTCATTTGTTTCTTCTTGCCCACAATATGAAAATCCATATATTACAAACAGCATAAGCTTTGTTGCTAGACTACTACAGAATACTTTCATGTCATTTGTTCATGTTCTAATACACTTCTATTTTAATCTTTCAACATCTCTCAAGAATATCTTATAAGAAAATAATGCTAGCCTGTCCCAATATTAATGAAATGCTCTCAAAATACAAATTCATATACACAAAATCCCATCTCAATACAGATACTGTAATATAGTCGTCAAAAAGGCAACTTCTTTCCATGTGAAGAAAACATATATCTGCTTTTCCTGGTAAGATCTATATGAAGACATATTTTTTTAGGTTATATGTATATCAGAAGATGCAGAAAATTTAAATATTCAGAGACAGTGCAGGGAATTATATGTAGTTCTGCTGTCTTTCATCTTTAGTAAATCTGGCTTCCTTTTCTTTCCAAATGTATTCAAGGCCATGGGCAGCAAATTCTGTCAGGCAGCTTCCAAACCTCCTGGTGGAAACTCAATATTCACATGCAAACCTGTCCAAGACAGATGTTCTTCCTATAGCAAAAGAAGCTGCCCAGAGCTGACATTTGGCTAATTCTATAACTTACCCAAAAAAGTCATTTTAAAGTGATTTCTGCTTTTCTCATTAAATTGAATGCATTCATTGGACAATATTTTTTTTATCTCTTCTTCAAGTTTCAGTTTATAAAAGAAGAAAACAGTGGGACTAACACACTTATTAGGGAAACAACAAATACATTCATTGGATGGGACTAGATGAGTCAAGAAGAACAAGCAGGACTGTCCATCAAACATATCATTTTTTTTTCTTTTACATTTTCCTCCTCCACAGGATTTCTGTTTCTCTCCTGGAATATAACACTGTGTCCTCAGGTATCTACCTATAGCCCACTCAACACTGTGTCATATCCTGCATTGAAAAATGCCCCATTCCAAAAATTAGCCTTCCCTTCCAATTTTTTTTTTGTTGTTGTTGTTGTTTCAAGATTTTTGGTTCAGAATTTGACTACAGGTTTTCAAGACAGTATTTTAAAAATCCATACTAAACTTCTAGCCTCTCAACAATTAATTTGTTACGTGTTTTACAAACATTTTCCTTTCAAAAGGAAAAAAAGAAACCTTTTACTATATACAAAGATCTACTGAATTCATTTTTATTTAGCAATACAAATTCTAGGAGTCTTTTAGAAAAAAAATAGCATATTTTAGAAGCTCATACAAATGTGTATTTCAGAATTGTTTATAATATTTAAATAGAAAGCATAAATGTCCAGAAATAGCTAAATAGATTATAGTGTAACAGTGCTATGGGCAATTATGTAGAATTATGTGGAAATAGGCAGTAATTAACAATAACGTTTATAAATAGTTCATGTATTCATTTAACTATTCACATTTCATCTTTAAAATGCTAAAATGCATTAAAGGTTATGTTGGTATAAAATTTTTCATGGTTGATTATATAAAATTCGTAATATATATGATTCTGTAAGTTGTAATAATTAATATATCCTGTGAGAGTACAGACTCCTTTGTATGCTGATATTAAACTCACTTTCTCATTTTATGTGAGAAAAGTGTACATTTTCATTGCATATGAGGATAGGATTTTATTTTGTAAAAAGCAACGATATTTTACTAGAAAATGAGGACAATAACATAGAAATGAATAATGATATTTTATAACTGGCTTCATTAATTTAAAGGGTTTAATAGACTATTTCACATAATAGTAAAAATTTGTACTGCATTATTGTTTTAAATGTCAAGTATTTCAAAAAGTTTATTCTACTTTTGTTTTTGCTCTATTTAGAAGAAACAAAAATTTCCATTGTAATTGGAGAATTAGGAACTTCTTTACATACTAAAATTCGAAGATCGTGGAACTAGTGGTTTTTCACTTGACTGTTATTAATTTAAAACAATCATTCCTTTATTAAGGAATTCGCAGAGACTGTTTGGTGAGACAATGGACCTGTTTTTTAGGGCTCTTGTTTTATATTATCACTAGATATATTGTCCCATGGCTTCACCAGTCATTTCTGAAACTTCGCAATTGTCTTCTCAAGAGGAAGAGTAATAGCTATCATAAAAACATGTACACAAGCAAAGGGAACAACAGCGATAGTAAGAATTTATTTGACATATAAAATGATATCCATTCCTTTAAATTATATTTATTGAATTACTCATCAATGTGTAACTTTTTTGTAGTGTGTAATTAAGCATTTGTGCCTTTATTTGGTAAATTCCCCTGTTTTATTTCTTAATTTTATATTAGACTTTATACATTTATAATAATTTCTAATGGGTTATTTTAGTGTGTGTAGGTCATTTGAAGATGTCAGGCATTTTGTAAATAATGTTCAACGAAAGACAGCCAAGTCTATTGGTTTATGTATTGACTGTGACTAATTTTGTTTTACATCTATAGAGCTCTGAGTAGTTGTGACAGAACTTTTTCTACCTTTTTCTACCTTTGGCCTCCTGGCATCCCCCTTCCCTATTCTACATTTAACTCATTCTTTTCTTAGCTCTCAGGTATGAAAGGGAACATGTGAAACTTAACTTTCTGTGTCTAGCCTATTTTTTTAAACATATGCACCAGTTTATCTGTTTTTCCTGAAACCAGATTTCATCCTTCTTTAGGCCTGAATAACACTCCATTGTATATATAAATACCATATTTTCCTCATTCATTTATTTGTTGATGAGCTCCAAGACTTTTTCCATGTCTAGCCAATCTGAATATTGCCACAATAAACATGGATAAATATGAATCACTTTTATAGGCTGACATCATATTAGTTTAAAAAATATTTTATTTGTTTTTTAGTAATACTTGACAGTAGAATGTATATTGACACATTATATGTACATGGAGTATATCTTCCCATTCTGTGGTTGTATATTACTTGAAGTTACACTGGTCATATTCATATTTATATATGTTTGATTCATTCTACTCTATTTCCTGTTCCTATTTCCCATACCTTCCATTCGTTCCTCTTTGTTTAATCCAATAAACTTTAATTCTTCTCTCCTCCTCCCTTTATTATGTGTTGGCATCCCCATATCAGAGAAAACATTTGACCTTTAGTTTTTTGGGATGCTTATTTCACTTAACATAATAGTCTTCAGTTCAATCCACTTACCAGCAAAATGCCATAGTTTCATCTTTCTTTATGGCTGAGTAGCCATAAAGAAATGTATATGTACCACATTTTCTTTATCCATTCATCTGTTTAAGGGCACCTAGGTTGGTTCCATAGCTTAGCTATTGTGAATTGAGCTACTATAAACAATGATGTGGCCATGTCACTATAGTATACTGATTTTAAGTCCCCAGAGTATATGCCAAGGAGTGAGATAACTGGTTTCCATTCCAAGTATTCTGACTAATTTCCATATTGCTTTCCAGAGCAATTGCACATATTTGCAGTCTTAGCATCAATGTATGATTGGAACTTTTCCCCCACGTCTCCCTATTATTACTTGTAATCTTGATAATTGTCATTCTGCCTAGAGTGAAGTAAAATCTAAATGCAGTTTTAATTTGCACTTCTTTAATTGCTAGAGATGTTGAACATTTTTTCATGTAATTGTTGACTTGCACCGTATTCTTTGTGTAAATACTGCACAATATTCATCTAATAGCAGGCTAAAAACTACAGTATGGAAAAAATCCAAAAAAACTTACCAACAAAAGTAATTTTATTAAATAATGGACAAATGATCTGAACAAATACTTCTCAATTCAAATACAAATGGTCAGAAATTGGAAAATTGCATAACCATAGTACCTCTATGTACCTCTATCTTTAGATTTGAGAACCATTAATACTGGTTACCATAGTGAGTATATTTTACATTTTGCTAAATATGTGTAACAGTTTCCGTTTCTCCATATCCTCTCCAACATTTGTTGTTGTTGTTTTTGTAATAGCAATTCTAATTTGAGAGAGATGATATCTCATTATAGTTTTGATTTGCATTTCTTTTATGGATAATGATATTGGATTTTTTTTTTCATACGCCTCTTGGTCATTTCTATTTCTATCGAGAGGTATCTGTTCAGATCATTTGTCCATTATTTAATGAGATTACTTTTGTTAGTAAGTTCTTTGGATTTTTTGTATACTCTGGCTTTTAACCTTCTTTCAGATGAGGAGTGGGCAGACATTTTTTTCCCCATTCTTTAGGTCATCTCTTCACCCTGTTGATGGACACCATTGATGTATACAAGCTTATTCGTTTTATTTAATCCACTTTTCAATTTATACTTTTGTTTTCTCTGCTTTTGCAATCCTGGCCAGAAAAATCATTGCTTGTGCCAATATCTTAAAGTGCTTCTCCTATACTTTTCTCTAGTAGTTTTAGAGTTTTAGGTCCTGCATTTAGATCTATAATCCAGTTTGAGTTGTTTTTTTTTTTTTACAAGGTGAGAAATAGGGGGTCAATCTTCTATGTGTGGATTTCCATTTGTTTCAGCACAATTTGTTATAATTTTTTTTTAAATCAGTGAATAAATTTTGGAAACTGGGTTGAAAAATCAGCTGCCTATAGATGCATAGATTTGTTTTCTAGGCTTTTTATTCTGCTTATTTGGTCTGTGTATCTCTTTTTATGGCCATACCATGATTTTGTTGTTGTTGTTGTTGTTAATATGAATCTTAAAGATCAGAGTATTGTGATGCCTCCAATTTTGTTCTCTTTGCTGGAGATTTATTTGGGATATTTTGTGCTTCTTTGTGAATTTTAGGATTTTTTTTTCTAATTCTATGAAGAATGTTATTGGTATTTTGTTAGGGATTGCAGTGACTATGTAGATCATTTTATGTAGTATGAAAATTTTAATAATGTTAATTGTTTCAATTCTGTTGAGAGCCACAACCAAGTCAAGATGGCACCTGGCATTTTGCCAGAAGGAGTGGTTGAGAAGTAATGCCATTGAGCCATTAAGATGATGATAATTAAGTTAAGCTGTGTATAATTATTAAGATAATGACTGATTGTTGTAACTGGATGATGCTAAATTAAAACAAGCTGTGTATTCAGTTGTGTGTATAAACCTCTGCTGTCTGGCAATAAGGCAGCTCCTGCCACCTCGGGTGCCTGCTACTTTTGAGTTCCTGTTGAGTTCCCGTTGGGTTCGGGCAATAAAGTAGTTCCTGTTTGAACCTACAAGTGGCTCGTGACCAAGTGACAAGTGGCTCCCATCCCTACATTCCTGTCCTGAAAGGAAGCCACTCAGAGGCAAGGTGGGTCCAACCACCTCCCATGTGTTCACTCATCACTGTGTTCCAGCAGTCACCCCAGTGAACAGTCCTGATGGGATTGGATGTGGCTCAGAATGTCACCCTCATGAGCTCTACCCTGCCACAGCTGCAGTTCTGCAGTGGGAGAAACTCAAAACCTCAAAACACATGCACATGAAAGAAAAGAGCAAGAGCCAGATCCCAAACAGGCCAGGTGTGGCAAAGACAGCTGG
Source organism: Urocitellus parryii (assembly GCF_045843805.1). Lineage (NCBI taxonomy): Eukaryota > Metazoa > Chordata > Mammalia > Rodentia > Sciuridae > Urocitellus > Urocitellus parryii. Next base: position 100,920,232 of record NC_135542.1, read on the forward strand.
AGTGCCTAGGTTGGGACTCAGAATTATGTCAGTGGGGTGGCATTGCTGCTGGCACCAGCATGATAACCGAGAGCCAGCCCTGCTCATTTTGGGGAGCAGTGTGTTGGGGAAGGCAGCAGAAATTGAGAGGCAGGATTGAGTTTGGCCCTAGGAGGAGGTTGGGTAAGAGGCCAGTGTGGGTTGGAGAGCCTGGGCAGATAGACAGAGGCCAGGGCACACCCCAAAGCCTGGAGACTGCACTTGATGTCCAGGGTTGTGAAACACCACTTCCCTTCTTACTCACAACTGAGAGCAAGGGGCATTGATGAGTTCAGTTTGTGTGCGGCTGCATCCAAGGTGGCTCGGCTAGGAACCTCTGTTTCCTTGACTCAGGAGGCTGGGAGTCCAGGCTCCACTGAGGCTCGGCTGGGAGGATCGGAGTCTGAGTTTATGCCTGTGTTCCCTGTAGGATCCATGTTGGCTGAGCCTCAGTGTTTTTGTAATGAGAGGATGGGTGACCGTCATGTCTTTATCACAGGACACACTTGCTAAATGGATTTGTTTGCTCTGAGGAGGAAAGAGAGACGGGGGAGTGGTGCTGGAGACAGGGATGCAGACAGGGGTCATGGACTTGGCATAACTCAGTCTTGGAGGTGATATCCCATCACCTGTACCCACTTCAATTCCCATGAATCCAGAGGCTGAGCCCCCTTGAGGTGAGGGGTGAACCGGTTCTGGGCAGCAGGATGCTGTGGTACCTCGGAGTCTCTGTGAGACCCCAACACTAGACACACTTGGCCCTTTTGAAATCTTAGGAGAAGCCTTGGGAAGTTGTAAGGCAGAGGGGAGCAGCCTCTGCATCTCAGTCCCCTCCAACTTGCCATGGTGTAGAGAGGGAACTGCAGCCATGATGGGACGGAAATTGGCCACGTCCCTGTGTGGGACACAGGCCTGATTGAGTTAGGGTGCATTCTTTGTCTCTCCCTTTCTTGTGATTATCCCATCTCTACATTTGTGCTTTAGCCACCTGTGAGTCCCATCTCTGGTTTCAGAGAGAATAGAGGGTGTTATGGGCCAATAGACGCAATAAACCCTAGAGATTAGATGCTACCCTACTTTCCAGAAAAGACTGGGCACACCATGAGTTGCACAATGATGGGACCAGGGTCCAAAAGATGCTGAGAGGGAAGGACTGGTTGTGAATGCATTTTTGAAGGCTCCAAGCTGGAACTCTAGTGGCACCAAGCAGGGCAGATGCTGGTGGGGATGTGTGGGTAGTTGTTGGTGAACACCTGCGCACCTGAGATGGGTAGGCATGGAGGAGAAATCAGCAGCCCATAGGGCTTTTGAAAGTGGTCTTATGTGAAAAGAGGCTCAGGTATGGGCACAGGAAATGACATCATTGCCTTGACAATGGATCAAACAGAACATGGAACCCTGGTATCCAGGCACCCACTTCACTGACCAAGCCATCCGAGCTCACTTGGTTGGAGCCACTGGAGGGAGAAGGATGTTCTCCTGTGGTTGCAGACAATGCCGAGCCTCAGGCTCCCAGGAATCTCAGGGGGGCCAACTAGCCCTTTTGTGGATACACTGGGTGAGGCTTCATCTTAGACGCCAGAGCCTCTGGCGATTGTCGCAGAGGAGCTCAAGAGTAACAGTGAGTAGCACAGGGCAGGTGAGCCCAGCAGGCCCTCTAGTCTGATCCCTGATGAATGGCCCAGGACTCCTATTCTGACTCTGTGTGTGTGTGTGTGTGTGTGTGTGTGTGTGTGTGTGTTTGTACTGATGGGAACTGTCCCATTGTGCTTTGACTCTAGTGTATTGGCACAAGTCATTTTTCTGTTTGTCACCATTTCCATTTTGAACCCACCATTCTTGGTCCCAACCCAGGGTGAAAATGATCAGAACACGGAGGAGCCCTTCAGGGTTCAGAGCCTTGAACCTTACAGGCAGGACCAGCTTAGGAATGAGCTCCTGCCTGTCATTTGTGGGAGGAACCTACAGTTCAGCAGCAACATGGGGTTAATCTCCTGGGATTTCATCCCCACCCAGCAGGTGCTGGATCTCTTGTTCCCAAGGTAAGCACCAGACCACCAAGCCCAAGTGTGTAGCCCCCTCATGCCTGTCTTGGGGCTGCCATGTGCCTCTCAGGGACCCAAAGGTTTGTGATACCTAATGAGATAGAGGACCACACTCATAGTGGAATGTCAGCCCCGAATGGGAGGAGTCCTGGAGGTGCCTGTCACAGCCTTGCAAGGGCAGTGAACTTCCCCTCTCAGGCAGAGAAACCATCCTGACTCCAGCTGATCCACAGAGGTCCGTGGAGCAGTCCCCACACACTGGGCACCACAGCTCAATGGTGTGCACTGAGCTCATTCCCAGGTGGACTCAGTGAGGCCAGGTGGTCTTTCTGGTGTGATGTTGGATTTGTGAAGAACGTAGAACTGTGCCAGAGGCGTCTCAAAACTCGGGCCTTGGGAAAAGCACTTTTGGGTTAATAAAGACATGTGAGTTTCCATAGTGGGACAGAGCGTCCTAGCTGGGACATAGCTGGACAGGGGCTTTGGACATGGCAGCTCCCACACCCAGAGATATGTGGGAATCAGCAGTTTGGGCTCATTCACTGGTGAACATGGAGAAAGCACCCACTGTGTGAAGACATGTTTCCAGTCACGTTTCATAATTCAGTGAAAAATGGGGTGCAAATGATTGCCATTGTGTCCCTTTTCATGGGGTCAGCCTAAACCGCAGGTGCCATGAGTACATATCCTACATGTGACTGCATCCCTGACTCCATGAGGCATAACTGCACGCTGTCCTGTTCAGTGACTATGGTGGACCCTTGGACCAACTTCAACATGAAATGGGCTTGGGGTCAAGAGGGTGGGCTCCTGTTTCCAGAATAGGGACCTGCAAGGTGATTTGACTTGGGAAGGCTGAGGAAAGACTGCTCTCCCCAATTCAGTTTTCTGCCTGCAGTTTAAGGTGTGGGGCTTCAACAGTAGGAGGGGTAAGGCGGGGAGTTGTAGGTGGAGTCAGGGTCCTCTGGGGAAGGCCCTGGGATAATGGATCCCCCCACACCACACCTCCCTGTCCTCCCCCAGGGCCACAGAGATGTGGTCTGCACTCATGGGAGAAGAGAGGTCCACCGCTACTTAGGGGGACTCAGTGAGCTCACAGAGAATTAGGTAGCATTGCAGCCCACGCCAGGGGCGGAGGTGTCTCTTGAGCCCCGAGAAGAGTGGGCAGGAGGACAGACACTCCCAGAAGGTGCATTCCAGGTTGGAGAGCATGTAGCCAAGAGGAAGAAGAGTGTCAGGCCTGCCCAGAGGAGGGGAGAGCTGGTCAAACCATGGATCTAGCGCTCCTTCGTTGAAGGTTCTTTGCCTGTAGTGACCTGTCCTGACCCTGCCTGTACAGCCACTGTGTCTTGCCTGAGGTGGACTGGTGTGTTCAGAACCAGGGACGGTTCAGGAGGGTAGGGTCAGAGGTTTGCTCTGGAGGCCGTGGCGAAGGCAAGGCCAGGGTTTTGCTGACTCCACACCTGCCTCCCCACAGTGCCTCATCTTCCTTCCTGGGGACCTGGGTGAACTTCTACTCCGAGGCTTCCCATCAGCCTCCAGGCTCTCTGAGTCTGCAGCAGCTGCTGCCATACATGTGGCTCCTCCTGAGTGGCTTTAACCTGGAGCACCAAGCACACCACCTGCTGGCCCAGGTTGAAGATGGCAGATCAAGCCAGGCAGAGCCTGAGAGCCAGGCAGACCGGGGTGAGTACCTAAGTACCTCAACACACCTCCAAACCATACCCCTCCAATTAGTGTAGCCCTGTATGAGTAGATGAGTCCACTGTCAAGGTGGAGGCACCCACCATCAAGTGCTTTTCCCCAAACCCACCTGTGATCATTGCTGCAGTGGGGAGAAAACCTTCAACACATGAGTCTTTGGGGACCAATCCAGATACAAAGTCTAGCTGTTTCTCTTTGATGGGTCCAACGTGAACTAAGAGGTACTGGGGTACAAGGGGCTATTTCCTTGAAAGGTGTTCCTGTAGTGGACCTCCTGTGCATAGAGGGTCCTCAGGGATTAATCAATGGGGAGTCTTTGGTGGAACAGAAGCTGGATTCGGGGGCTCTCAGGTCTGTGTGTGAGACCTGAGCTGGCAGAGGCTCTCAGTTGTGGGGGATGTTGGGTAGTGTATTCCTTGAGTGTCACCTACCACGCCTCTGCCCCTGCCTTTCCAGAGCTGAGGGTCCCTGCTGATGCGAAAGTATATCACGGCCTAATTGGAGGAGTGCATTATGACTTTATTCTTCAGGAAACAGATGCCAGCAAGTCGTTGAAGGTCAAACCAAAGGAGGTAAACAGCCACCTTCTTCAGTCTTTACTCCTGGTGCCACTCCACATCCTCCAAGGGGACAAGAACCTCAGGTTCTGGATGGATGTTGTAGAATGCCCACAGAGCCAACTGCCAGGCTGGGTGGGGTGCAGTTGCTGGGCTTTGCTGATGTTGTAATCCCCCACAGTTCTTGGAACCTTCTGTGGCAGTGGCATCCAGGACCCCAGCAGCTGTGAGCAGCAGCTCTGCAGTGGCTGCAGGATCATTGCCCCAGGCCACCCAAAGCAATGAGTGCTGCATGAGAAAAGTCACCAGTAGCAGCTCCTCACTGCTTCACTCCAGCGAGCAGGTGGAAGACAGCCGCGTTGTTCACGTCCTCCTAGAGGGACAGAGCCTGAGGGAGACAAAGCGCATCCCGGTAAGCCCGAGAGCAGGGCTGCCTCCTGGGTGTCCACACAGTGGAAGGCAGGAGACACAGCCAACCCCAGGGCTATGGTGGGAAATAAAGAAGAGAGAGGTCCGTCTTAAGGGCTTGACCTGAGGAGGGAGAGCATCAGCATGCCCAGCTTCAGTGGTGAGTGGGCCTGTGTATTGTGGGTTTTGCAGGCCAGAAGTGCAGACGGAAGTGCTGTGGACAGATGAAGGCAGAGATATGTCCAGGGTGCAGGCTGCAGTGCCTAGAACTTGGTATTCTCAATGAGTGAAGTTGGAGCAGAGGAGGTGGCAGTGACTTGTCACATGTGTAGGAGGGGATGTGTTCCTGGTGGCAGGGAAGAGAACTTCCTTAGCATGACTAGGTGTAGGAATTTGGGGTCGGGATCACCTGGGGGGTCAAGCCAAAGCTTCGGAATGTTAGGCTTTGCATGTATGTAAATACGGAGCTAAAGGGGTTCTTGGCAGAATTTCTATGGATGTGCAGTAGACACGCTAATGCTGCAGGTGTCCAGCTGCAGAGGAGACATGTTCAGTGACTGCCAGTGCTGAGTCAAGTACATCATTACAACCAGACCTGCACCGAGCTTCCAGAGGCCAGGGCCTCTCAAAGCTATCATGAAGCACTCAAGTGCACACTCTTGTATCTGAGTCTGTTTTGTGTCGTGGCAGTCAGGACCCAAATTTTCAGTGCATCTGCCTCTTCCACCCACAAAGGCAGCCTGCATCCCAGATCACACTTGGTGCGCAGATCCCTGGCCCATTGCTCTCATCTCAGTGAGATGAGAGTGTGTCTGTGCATAGGCAGTTTGGTCCTTTGACATGAGTGGAATGTGGCTCCCCAGGGGGAGGGGAGATGGCAGGTACAGGCAGATATTTGTACCAGGATTGTTCTAGTAGCACATTGCAAGAACCCAGGTGTATATGGAGGACACACTCAGGTAGCAGGATAACAAGATTGTGCCCTTGTATATGTAGCTGAGATTTCTCCTGAATGTTTGACCACAGTCTTCTGGGTAGCTCTTCTAAAAGCCATTCTCTGATGACATTTGTCCCACCCTGATCCAGGTGACCTTTCAGGAGACGGTGACAAGCCTCATCCGCAGGGCCTTGGACCAAAATTTGTTGCAGCATGAGGATGTGGACAACTTTGAGCTGCTGTATATGATGTCTGAGGATGAGAGTAAGTAGGACAATCAGACAGTGGGGAGACATGATCCACAGTGGGCTCAGGATAACTGACAGCCAAGAGAAAGTGGGCCTTGGCCCCAAAATACCAAAGTGTGATGGGCCTGGCGGAGACTCTCAGGGGTTGTGGGTGTTTTTTGGTATAATCCTTGAGTGCCACCTAACAATTCTCTCCACTTCACTCTGCAGAAATCAAGGTCTCTGACCACTCACTCGTGTGTCTGTCCATGAATCTGGGAATACAATATTTCATCGTGAGGAAACGCCCCCAGGTCAAGGGAAAGGAGGTAAACACCTACCTTATTCAAGCTGTGCATGTGCTGCCATTCCACTCCGACCTGAGGAAATAAGAAGCCTCAGCACCTGGACATATTTGCTGGAAGCCCATAGAGCCAACTGACAGTCTGGGGTGGCTTTCTGTTTCTGGGTTTGCTGATGTTCCATCCCCCACAGTTCTCAGAATCAACCTGCAAGTCCTCCAGGCCGCTTTCCCACAAGCAGGTGGGAGACACCTGCTTAATTCGTGTCCACTTAGAAACACAAAGTCCAGAGATGGCCAAGAGTGTTCTGGTAAGCCTGGGAGCAGGGGTGTCCCGTGGTGCTTACACCTGGGTGGGGAGCAGACACTGGTCCAATACCATGGACTACTCATGCCCTCTTGAATTTGGAGCTTCTGGATGATCAGGAGGATAGATGGGAATCAAGAAGGGAGAGGTCAGTGTGAAGGGCTGGAGCTGAGATGAGCGAGTGCAACAGCTTGTCCACTGCCATGTCTGAGGGAGTCTGTGTGTCAGGTGGCAGCATGCAGTCCAGAAGGGCAGGGACAGGTATGGGTGACAGATGAGAATAGGACAGGAACTAGGTTGCAGGTTCCCTTGTATGGGATGCTGACGTCTATGGAGGAGGACAGCAGTGTGAGGTTCTCCATGTTCCTTGAACAAGGAGCTGAGAGAGTCTCTCTGCAGAGTCGATATGGATGTGGAGCAAGCACACTAAATGTCCAGGTAACCCAATGACCACCCTTGCCGGATGAGGTGCCCTCCTACATCCCAGCCAGCACTGAGCCTCTGGAGGCCAGGAGCTCTCGTGGCTATCTTTCAGCACTCCTGTGTGTGGTCATGTTCCTGGGTCTGTTTTTGGCCCTGGCAATCCAGACCAAAGCCTCTAGGTTTTGTGCCTAGGCCATTCCCAATGCCGCCTGCATCCTCGGGCATACCTGGGATCTTGGAGGCTATTGTCCCATTCCTCCCAACTTGTGGGATGAGATTGCATCTGTATGCAGGTAGTGGGGTCCTTTCACTCCGAGAGGAGTGCAGCTCCACAAAGAGCAATGGCAGGCCCAGGAAGTCCTATGTACAAGGATTGGGCTAGTAGCCTGTGGGAAGAGCCCACACAATGAGCAGGAGGTCAGCCTCAGGTAGTAGGGTCATGGATGTTGCACTTGTATTTAGAGTGGAGGTGCCTCCAGAATGCCCCTGCCCACTGTCCTTGAGTAGTCACTTCAAGGCCCATTTCCTGAAGGCCTGTCTCCCATGCTGCTCCAGGTGACCTGCCAGGATAGGGCTCCTGTTGTCATCCGCAGCGCCCTCGACCTACACTTCCTTACTGAGGAGAATCCAGAGGATTATGAGCTGTGCCAAATCATCTCTCGCCGTCAGAGTAAGTGAGACAATCAGATAGCAGAGAGCAAGGGTCAGGATGTGGACTCAGGTCAACTCTTAGCAACAAAGAGTAGTCTCTGACCCCCAAGAACACTCCAACAGGTGTGTTGGGTTCGTGCACAAAGCCAACTGCACTTCTGCTGGTGGAAGGTCTTGAGGTCCAATAGTATACCCCAGTGGATATTGCGGCTCCCCACCAGGTGCCCTCCCCTGGACATGAACAGGCATACAAAGCTGACATCTTTGAGGAGTGAGGAGGAAAGCCTCTCTCCAGGAGCAGTATGTTTTCATGGTCTGGGATAGGAGTGGTTTCAAAGGAACATGGGAATGCATGGGCTAAAGAGGGAACTGGCATTTTGTGGACTGAAGCAGTACTATTGAAAGCCTTCTGTGTTACCAAAAAACCACTGCCTGGGCAGAGCATTGCCAGGATTCTAGCAAGCAGTAACAGGATGAAATTGGGAAGAAAACACAGCCTGGGAGACAGCCTGAATCATCTGTTTTTGCATAAATTCCATGGTCTTACGCACCTGAGTCCACTAGGCAAGGAGTGATCACAATAGCCAGGTTGTGATCCCTAACTAAAGTCAGATGAGGGCTTCCTGAGCACTTAGCCACAGAGCTCATCTGATAATAATGCCAGCGCTTTTTTGTTGGTTGGTTGGTTGGTTTTTGTGAGCCAAACACCACAGCAGCCATTATTCCAGCCTATGTACCCTGAAGACCACCATCCCTATGAGTTCTAGGATCACTTGTCTCCTATCTTAACCTACTGTTAGGTTAGTAGAGTCTATGGAAGAGGAAGTCTGTCTGGGGCCTTGGTAGCCTAAGAAATTCATAGCAGAGATCTCCACATCCAACCCAGAAGGGATGGAGAACAGGCTCTAGGTTAGAGGAGGGCAAAAGGAAACACATGTTCAGAGGAAGGAGAAGCGGCTATTGTATTCCCCCACTCGGGGTCATGGCACCACTGGGCCATACACCATGTTGGAGGGAAGCAGTCCCTTTGCTGGTCTTTGGAACCATTGTTCTCAGTAGGGCAGTATTTGGAATGTGGCCTCCATTCTCAGAAGCCTGGTTCACATGGAGGCGGGCTCCACCAACGCAGAAGCATGGCTCTAACGTGGTATCCGTGCTGGTCAGCCTGTCCTCACTGTGGCCATACTTGAGGAAAATAACTCAGAGGAGGAATCCTAGGCCTTTTCTCTGGGTTTCGTAGCTTTCTCTTTGGTTGTGCACTGAGGCTGTCCATAAAGCTCTAGTGTGTGGCAGTGGAGAGCTCCTCAGCCCTTGCCACAAAGGCATAGACTGGGAGAGAGAGAACGAGGCTGGCAGAGAGGGAGAGAGAGAAAGATGGAGAGGGAGGACCTCTACTTGGAGAATGAGGATTCAGTGGAGCCAACAGGAACAAGGTACTGTTGCCCAGGGCACAACCCTGTTTAGGTCTTACTCCAACCATGCTCAACCTTTCTTCCAGTCCCTCCCACCCCCCAGTAGTGTATTCATCTTGAATGAGAATTTCATGTTGACATCAGAGCACTCACCATCCAATGCTTCCCTCCAAACCCACCTATGAAGATGGCTCATGTGGGGACTGAATCTTCAGCACAGGAGCCTTTTGTGGGAGATTTCAGATGCAAACCCTAGTGGTGTGCTTTGGCAGATGCAAGAGGACCTGAGATGTTCTGGAGTCCAAAGCCTTTGGTAGGAACAGACATTAGGTCTGTTGAAGTGCTCTGCCTAGTTCTTCCTCAGGGAGGACTGTGGAGGCTGTCTTTGTTGGTATTGGTGCTGAATTGGAGAGCTCTCAGGTGTGTGGCTCTGGCCTTTTCTGGCACAGGCTCTCAGATGTTGGCGTGTCCTAGGGAGCACCTCCTGAGTGCCACCTTCTTTTTGTACTCCCCTCTCTCCCCAGAGCTGAGGATTCCAGCAGAGGCCAACGTATTTTATGCCAAGAATCCTCACAAAAAATCCAACTTTGTGCTGAGGAAAAGGAGCCTCTCCCAAAAGAATGATGAATGGATCCAGCCTCAACCACCCTCTCGTCCTGCAAAGAAGGCTCCTTCCCTCCTGAGGATGCTTGCAAAACCATTCTGCTGCTGTGTGCCTGGGCGGGGCTGAGGCAGCCCAGGAATATTTACATTGATTACTATTTTCTTCAAAGTTTGAATCTATAGTTTGCCATTGTCCTTGACCTTGTTTAGTAACACAGTTGTTACTCTATCCTGTATTTGTTGTTTCCATTAATATATTATTATTTTAAAATATATATGTTTTGTTACCTGATCTACTGTGATGATTTGAGTATACTAAATGCAGCAGTGATTCCTAAAGGACACATCCAAACCAACAGGAAGGAATGTTTCATTCTATCAGCAAGAACTTTGGTTTTTAGGAGTTTGGCAGATGGCATTATCTGAGTCAGTTTTCCAGTGGGGGCAATGAAGTATCAGCTATGATGGTACAAACACAAACAAAGACACACAAACACACACAAGAGCACACACACTCACTGAGAGATAGATAGACAGATGGAGTTGGTCTCTGCTGAAATACTTTGGAGACATGGTTCTGATTTCTCCCCTTTTGGAGTATTTTCAATTGCACAAGGTGTCTTGCAAATGAACCCATGTCTGAGGAAGACATGCATGTGTACTTCACATGCCACTTTTCACATAGCAGGAAGGTCATGTAATATTTTTCATGCAGCTGTCTTTTGACTGTGAACCATCCCATGAGGTCAGCTGTGGAATTTTCAACTTGTAGCATCACAATGGGGATCCACTCTTTGGATTTGGGGATATTTCCGATTTTCTTGATTCAGATTGGAATGATATATATATTAGTTTTTGATGAAAATTCTGCATTTGATGGTAATGAATGTCGTGCATCTAGGAATCTGTAGAGTGCAGACAATGAATGGATGCCTACTGTTGTCTGGACTGGTCTGAAAAGTCCTGTAGCATCTGAGCATGTGTGAGGGCTGTACAGGTCTTGCAAAAAAGTCCAGGTCAGATGATCCTGCACAAAGCTGAACTCCTAGTGGTCTCCACAACAGTGTAAGGGCCAAGGAGAAACACACTTCCACACAGAAGTTGGGAAGCTACCTTATGAAGGTGATCATAGATACGGGATCCTCTTGGTAGGACCCATTTTCTATTGGGCCAGAACTGTGCTCTGAATGTGGTTGCTAGAAGAACTTGGAATTTTCTAACTGAAGCAGATGTGCCCAGCCAGACTGCAGCACAATTCATAAACATGAGAAGTTTTTCAATCTTTTAGTATCTTCTTCCATTTCTTTTCTTTCTTCTTTTTTTTTTTTTTTTTTTTGGTGTTTTGTAATTCTCTTTGTAAGAGGACTTTTGCTTCCTTAGTAAAGTTTATAGCCAGGTATTTTATTGATTGATTGTGTGTGTGTGTGTGTGTGTGTGTGTGTGTGTGTTTATTGTCAATGTGGTTGACTTCATTATTTCTCTGCAAATTCAATATTAGTGTGTACAAAATGTCAGGAATGTTTGTTTATTTACTTTGGATAATGCTGCTGTATTAAAATCATTTATCAGATCTAATGAGATTTTGGTGGTGTTTGTAAGTTCTCCCTTTTACAGAATCACGTCATCTGCATACAATGATAATTTGACTTACCACTTCCCTATTTCTATATCTTTTATTTCTTCCTCAGGTTTAATTGTTCTGGCTAGAATTACTAGTACTAGTATGTTGAATAATAGTGATAAAAGTGGACACCTTTGTCTTACTCAGGATCTCAGAGAAAATGCTTTCAGTTTTTTCCCATTCAATATGATGGGAATTTGTCATATGTAACATTTATTATGTTAAGTATAATCCTAATTTGTTCAGGGTTTTCATCATAAAAAATCTTCATTTTGTTCTGTATCAATTAAGATGATTATATAATTTCTTTCCTTGATTATATTCATGTAATGTGTTACATTATTGATTTTCATATAATGAAACATACTTGAATCGCTTAAATGAAAGCAAATTGCTCACTGTGGATAATTATTTGATGTGCTGTGGCATTCTATTTGCAAGTGTTTTGTGTAGAAATTTCCATGTGTGTTCATCAAGAATATTTATTTATTAATTTCTGTGTGTGTGTGTGTGTGTGTGTGTGTGTGTGTGTGTGTTATGTTCTTGTTATGTTTTGGTACCAGGGTAATGCTGACCTTACAGAATAAGTTTAGAAGAGTTCCCTCCCTTCAAATCCTACAGAATCATTTGAGAAGTGATGGTGTTAGTTATTTAAAAGATTCACAAAATTCAAGAGTGTAGCCATTTAGCTATGGACTTTTATTTGTTAAGAGAACTTTTTGTTACTATCCATCTCATTATTATTTATTGGCCTATTCATGTTTTTTATATCCTATGGATGGAATTTTTGTTGATCATATATGTCCAGAAAATTGTCCATTATTCTTGGTTTTTCACTTTGTTATGGTATAGTTTTCTAAATACTTATGAGTGAACCTTGAATTTCTGCAAAAGCAGTAATAATGTTTCCATTTTATCTCTAATTTTATTGATTTTGATATTTACTGTCCTTTTTTCTTTTTTTGTTATTAGAGTAGCTAGAAACTATAAATTTTGTCTATATTTTCAAAAAAACAAACACTGTTTTTTTTTGAACCTTTGTATCGTTATTTTAGATTGTATTCCATTTAACTTCACTCTGATTTTAATTTATTCCCTTCTAATAATTTTGGAAGTTGTTTGTCATTTCTATGACCTTGAGATTTATCATTGAGCACATTACTTGAGATCTATTTTTCCATATAGGTAGTCACTGCTATACAACTCCCTCTTATTTTTGCTGTATCCCACAGAATATGATATACTTAGTTTCCATTTTCATTGATTTCAAGAATTTTTTGTTTTCCTTTGACTTCTTCAATGACCTACTGTTAACTCAAAAGTATGCTGTTCAGTCTCCATCTTTTTGAATATCTAAAGTTTCTCTTGCAGGAGATTTCTAGTTTTATTCTCCTATGACCTGAAAAGATATAGGATATGATTTGATTTTTTTCTAAATGTTAAGGCTTATTTTGTGACTCTAAACCATGGTCTGTCCACCAAAAATTCAAATACGAGTAGATCAACTCAAATCACTTAATGACTTTCAAAAGTTATTAGGAGACATAAATTGGATAAGGCCTTATCTAGGCATACCAACAGGAGAGTTGGGACCTTTATTTGATATCCTAAAAGGTCCATCAGATCCAAATTCACTCTGCATGTTAACACCTGAAGCAAGAAAGGCATTAAAAATCATTGAAACATATATGGAAAATATGCATTTGGATAGAATTGATATAAGTTTGCCTTTATTATTTATTGTACTACCAACAAAAAATATTCCTACAGGAGTATTTTGGCAAGAAGGTTCATTATTGTGGATACATTTATCTTATTCTCCTAACACTATTCTTACTAGGTATCCTGAGGCTGTAGGACAATTAATACTCAAAGGAATAAAAGCAGCAAAGGGAGTGTTTGGAATTTCTCCCAATAAAATTATTCCTCCATATACTATGGATCAAATTGATGAGTTAGCTAATGAGTTAAATACTTGGGCAATAATCATGTGTAAATCTAATGTTTCATTTGATAATCATTTACCATCTAATCCTTTGTTGTCTTTTTGGTCTTCACATCCTGTAGTTTTTCCAAAAATGACAAGAAAAACCCCTATCATGAATGCTCCAAATGTATTCACTGATGGGTCAAATAATGGTACAGCAGCAATAGTTACCCCTGATCAAACTTTTACATTTTTAGTACCCAAACAATCAGCTCAAAAGGTAGAGCTTAATGCAGTTTTACAAGCTTTTGTGATGTTTAAAGATTCTGTATTTAATTTATTTTCTGATAGTCAGTATATATTTAATGCTATAGTATCCCTTGAAGATGCTGGTAGAATTTCCCCTTCCTCTACTGTTTTCTCTTTGTTTTCCACTATACAAAGTTTAATCTGGGACAGAAAAGATCCATTTTTTATAGGACATATCAGAGCACATACAGGATTGCTTGGAGCCCTTAGTTTGGGCAACGATTTAGCAAATAAAACTACACATGACATACATATTTTCTCTACACTAGAAGAAGCTACAAATTTTCATAAAAGGTTCCATGTCAATGCTAATACTTTACAAAAGGGTTTTAAAATAACTAAGGAAAAAGCTAGACAAATAATAAAACAATGTCAAAATTGTGTGACCTTTTTACCACAAGTTAATCTTGGAATCAATCCTAGAGGATTTGATACCTAACCATATTTGGCAGATGGACATCACACACTTGCCAGAATTTGGAAAATTAAAATATTTGCATGTTATAGTTGATACTTCTTCCGGATTTTTGATGGGCTCCCTTCATGCCAGAGAAAAAACTAAAGATGTTATAGCTCATTGCTTACAAAATTTTGCCACTGTGGGCATTCCAAAACAGTTAAAAACAGATAATGGTCCTGGTTATACTTCTACCTCTTTTAAGCAATTTTGCTCATCATTTGGCATTACTCATATAACAGGAATCCCATACAATCCTCAAGGACAAGGCATAGTTGAAAGAGCTCATCAAACTATTAAAATGTACTTATTAAAGCAAAAAGAGGGAATTGGAAAGGGGTATATATCCCCCAAAGATAAACTTAAAATAACCCTTTTTACTATAAACTTTTTAAATTTGGATTCATCAGGGCTTAGTGCTGCGGAAAGACATATGTGTCCAAAAAATGTATGTAAGTCTAAGGTACTTTGGAAGGATATTCTAACAGGACAATGGAAAGGTCCTGACCCAGTGAGTGTCTGGAGTCTCGGTTCTGTTTGTTTGTTTCCACACGAAGAACAACAGCCGATTTGGATTCCAGAGACACTAACCAAAGCGATTTCTACAGACCAAAAAGAAGATGATTTGACTCAATTCCATAACAGCTGATATTCAAAGCTCCAGTTTGGCTATTCTTAACATCTGTTTCAGTGATTAACCAGGATGCTTTTTTCAATATCTATTTTATTATTGCCTTTTCCCACATCATAAAGTTCTATTTTATTTTTTGAGCTCATACAGACCTAGGTTAATGTTTTTCTGATCAGTTTTATTTTTTGACTGTGGAGTTTTAAACATTGCAATGGATATTTCACCTGTGTAAAGCTACAAGGCCTTTACTATTGTCTTATGTGTTGTACGTTTGTGTGCAAACTTGTGTTGGGTGTTGTATGTCTGTGTGTGTGTATGTCCATATATCATATATGAGGAGCGCTCTTGAAAAAATGGATTCGAATTTTTTTTATTCACGTGATTTTAATGGTTTAATTTAAATTTGGTAAACAGCTGTTGAGGATTGTTTTAATATGTGAACAAATAAGGAGATTAACAGATCTGTTTGTTTACTTTCACCTTTCCTTTTCATTATATTTAATAATTCTGTTCAGGATAATGTAAATTGTTCAAAAAATTGTTTTCTTAGTGCCTGTTGGAATGTTACATAATTTTTTTTAGCATCGTTGCCAGAATTCCTATCTTCATCCCAGTCCTGGTGAAGACAAAGATAAAACCAAACTGCAGCTTCTTCGATAGTTATCACAACAAACTGTATAAACTGATGCATCAATGAATAATAACTCAACAAGTGATGTTCAATCAAGAAGTCGATTTACTTTGGGAGGAAATGGACATATTGATGGATTCCTTTGCTTTGAACTGCTTGCAGAACTTGCCTGGACTATATATCACTTGTATGCATTGTGAACTATCTGTTGGTGCAGCGAACTGTGGTAATGCTGGAGTATCGTTGCTGATGGTGTCGCCAGTGGTACAATTTTTCAAAGGAGCCCTCAATTGGCTTAGTGTTGTGACATTTTGCATCCTCCTCCCTTCTACTATTGATGGTCTAAAATTTGGAGGCCAACAGATGTTGAGTTCTCATGCTACTTTGGAGTTCTCATGGGGATTCCCAGGGATTCCCCGAGAGTTCCCATTGGTTGGAGAAGTGCAAGAGGAGGTATTTTGGGGGGAGATATTTCCTGTGGCTGGTTCCTGGATGAGCGTGTGGCGTTCGGGAGGAGTTGCTGGTGGAGTTCAAAAATAAAGTTTGTTCCTGCTGCAGTGGCTCGTGATTTGTGCCCAGCCAGACTGCGGCAAGACACCTTGCCCTTCTGAAATTCTTCTTGAAAATGAATTTCTTTCCAGGTGTGGTGGCGCACACCTATAATCCCAGCAGCTATAGAAGTTAAGACAGGAGGATCTCAAGTTCAAAGCCAGCCTCAGCAATGGCAAGGCACTAAGCAATTCAGGGAGACCCCTGTCTCTACATAAAATACAAAATAGGGCTGGGGATGTGGCTCAGTGGTTGTGTGCACCTGAGTTCAATCTCTGGTATCTCCCCCTCAACTTTCTCATCACCTCTTATATCAAGAATACATGCTTTCAGGATGACTAATACTATTGATTTTGACCTTAGTTACTTGGCTCAATTAATTTGTCAGTTTTTCACTATAACGTACATTAACTGACACCACTTTTTATACTGTCCTCTTTTACAAAATCTCTGCATATATGAGAGTTCAGAAATTATGTTCTGCATCTGTAAAGGTGGACTATCTACTTAAATTATATTGAGGACTTTTGAAAATGTTCTGTCTGTTCTTTCCAATTCATACAATTATTTAATCATGATTTTAGATTAGTAAAACGCATAAATATTTATTTTATAATTTATGTTATAATCTAATAGTAATTAATGCATTTTATTCTCAAATTATTCTAATTATAGCCAGCTCTTTTAGTTGATTCCCATGCATCATTTCACCTATCCTGTGTCCTAATGTGTGGGTGTATTCATAAATTTAATATTTTCTTAATTTTTGTCAACATAAGTTATTCCAGACCCATTTTATAAATTTATGCCCCTTCTAGAATCACTAATTTATCTAAAGAATGTTGGATCATTCTACTATAGAATGCTATTAAAAACTAAGATCTGGGCATTAGGAGTACTCTCAGTTATTTTTCTTTTCTTTTTTTAAAATTTATCTTAAATTTTTTCTTCTGGAATCATTTTCTTTATTTTCAAATATATTTTTTCAGTGGTTCCTTGGATATTTTTTGGTATTTAGTTTTAACATTCTGAGTTTTTGGTAATTTTTAAATGATTTTATCTTCCCATCTTGAAAATTATTTATAAAAATACAGATTTTACTTGTTTTATCACACAATCATATATACATAAAACATTTCCCCCATCTTTGTTTTTTTCTTATTAAGTACATCTTAATTATATATCTTGTTGAACAATATTATAGTTGACTTTGTCTTGCAATGTATTTGAGTTTTTAAAAAATTTTGTACTGGTCATTGAACCCCCCCATGCATCACACCAGATAGGCAAGTGCTCTACACCTGAGCTAAATTCCAAGCCCTTTGTATTATATTTAAAAACTGTGATTTGGGGGCTGGGGTTGTGGTTTACTGGTAGCGCATTTGCCTCACATTCGTGGGGCACTGGGTTCAATTCATCAGCAACACATAAATAAATAAAATAAAGTATTGTATCTATTCAAACAATAACAAAAATGTGATTTTTAAAGGACCATATTATAAACATGTTTTTTATTTTACTGCCTTTGCTCATATTATGAAATAATTTATCAATCATTCAAAAAATAAAGCAACTTGCTTACAAAACATAAACTGTGAAGAACATATTTTTTTCTTAATTTAAAGTCTAGACATGCATAATAATAGATAATGATATTCTGGGAGAAAAAGATGTTGACACATGAATCATCTCTTCCAACATCAATATAGTTCAGAAAGTCATAGTCCATATTCCCTCCTTTCCTCTTCCCATTTTCTACGTATTCCAGCATTCTAATTGTAGTATACCATCATTTTTTAAAATGTTTTAAGGATTTTTATGAAATTAATCTCTGTATTTATGGCTGTTCTTTAATGTATAACCCTTAATTTAAGTTCATTTTAGTATTTAATATTTTAAAATTATGTGTACATTTATATATTATTTTACTCTATCAATTGGGTTAAAAGAAGAATAGGGAGGATTCACTGAATATAGAGACAGTATATCAATTCAGGTGAGAAATGATGAATCCCTGAAAGGAAGACTCAAGATTATAATCACAGGCTTTTAATTTATGTCCAGTATAGAATTATTACAACTTAGAATATTACAGGTAGCTTTAGTGTAAAAATAAGGAAGGTCAATACAGAAAATTTGTGTAAATTAATCTTTTGAATGAATATGTTAGATATTCTGCTATTTAGTAAGATTATACAGAGATAGTTTAGATTGTAACAGTAATAAATGTGATCTTTTTAGGCATACAAGCAAATAAATAACTGTTTATCAGGTATCAAAATATATTAATCTATTCCTCATAAGACATCTGAGAAGACAATAGACTTAGGAACAGTTGACATTGTATTAGTATTTTGTGACATTCTGTAGGATTAGTAGCTTATGTTCTTCCACCTTATCCCAAATGACAAATTTATATACTGATTGATATAAATTTTTATGTGTTTATGATTTTTTATGATGTGTTTTAACTATGTGGCACATTTTTCTATTAATATATTATCTACCAAATTTTTATTTATAAGTTTTTCCTACATATAACTATTGAATCAAATGTATTAAATATGATATATCAAGAGCTATGTAATGTTTTGAACAACTAATAAAAAAAATACAGTGCCACTATCAATTAAAAAAAAGACATAGACATCAACAAAAAATCTTTACTAAATATGGCAGCCCATTTTTTATGAGCAGTATTTTTTAATAATCTGGAGTCTTTCTGAATTTTTAAATTTTAAATTTCTAAAGAAGATTATAAAAATTGTCATTATAAATATGTTACATAATTTCTACTTTTCAGAATACAAAACCTCATTATATTGTCACTATGTAAGGATTTTAGAAATCTGAGTTTCTTTGGAAACTTATGCCTTTCTTTGGAAACTTATGAGTTTCTTTTGAAACTTAATTTTGAATAACTATGCATTTTGCATGCATATTATTTGAGAATATACCTAAAATTTTGAAATGCATTCTCCTCCAAAGATGTGGCTTAGATCAGTCTGGATAGCAAACCTCATGCTCAGAAGACCTCCTTTCTTTAGTAACATCTAAAGATATGCTTTTGAAAATTTGTGAAAATCCTCATCTGTCTTAAATATTTGTCCTAATATTAGACATGGATAAATGCATATCAAAATCTCTCTTTTTCTATTGTTTTCCTTCTCTCTCTCATAAAATATAACAATCTCAAGTTGCACTTGATTTTTGTGAGATTGCATACATGTATTAAAGATAATAATAGGAAAAAAATAATCATTCATTAATGATTAATGAATATGAGGATCAAATTGTCTTTTCTTTTAATGCACTAAACCAAGTGTCAATTTCAGATGAATGTAACTGTAGAATTACTCCTAGTGATAGGTATGATCTCATAGCTATATAGATCAGAATAAGAATGCTTTTTTAAAAAAAAATAGACCTGAAGTTTTGCAAGATTAACATCACATATTAAGAGGAGCAAAAATATTACCTATCACAGCAACAATTTAGGTCAGAATTTCATTTGTCATTCCTCACAGAGCCCATGGAACTCAGAGAGCTAGAAAGACCCATCTCTCATTTTGAGTGAAGGTATTTATTAATTCATCTAAGCTTCTACACTAGCGAGGATGGCCCGAGGAAGATGCTAGAGACCCAAATTGAGAGAATCAGCTAAGAGTACTGCCTTGGAAAGATGAACTGGATTTTGGACATGTGTAGTTATGATAAGAATGTATATTATTATTTAATTAGTTGAAATACCTGTCTCTTGTGCCACCGTTCTCAAATGTGGCACCAAGTTGCTCCAATTGCTTTATGCTTGTTATAGAGCCATAAGATAGTCAGCTTCACAATAAGAGCAAGGGTGTGATAAAATGGAGCTAAAGCCTTGGTCACAAGCCTGGCTACCCCAGTTTGAGACTGTTCAGTCTCTGTGTCTCTTATTAGCCAAAAATCTTGTCATAAAGTAGATGATGGATGTCCTCTTAGTACAAGAGAAGAACATGAATAATAAAACAATGATGACACAAAAACATTAGGGTGCTAGATGAAAAGAATCATTTGGTTTGAGGGAGGAAGCATATATATATAATTGAAATGAAATCATAGATGAGAAATAATCAAAATATCAATGTTTGAAATGTATATTCCTTCATACCTAAACATTTGCTAGCATGACAATGATCCTGAAATTTTGGTGGCATCCATTTTTATTATAGCTATAATGCCTAAATGCTGATATATAAAGCATAAATACCTTTTGGAAAACTGCATAGTGTATCACTTCCAGTACATGTGCTGTCAAATGTTACAACAGCAGTGTAATATTATTTTCAGAACAGGAAAACAAAATAAAACACGACACTAATAATGTTATGTTTAATTCATGGTAATTTGATGTTCTTATTTTTTATGATTAGAATAAAATAGCTGGTGTAAGATAATATATTTGATTCATTTTATACGAAGTTTTTATTATGAGGCCCATAAAAGTATCAAATAATTACAACAAACAATTTAGTTAGAACTTATTACAACAAATAACTTCCAAATTGAAATGTTAGCTTGAATAATTCTGGAAAATATCAACAACAAAGAATGCCAAGTACTGCTAAACACCCCATAGGGTGAGCTGCATACTGTGATGCTTGTCTTTAAAAAGATCTCTTCCAGATGTCCAGTTAGCACTGGGAGGCTATGGGCCCATTTCATAATTATGGTTATTCTTTCTCTCTTTTGTTAGTTGCTTGTGTTGCTTCCATAATGTTGAGTACTTCAAAATATGCCAAACATATTTATTAAGATATACTTGCATACAACATTGATACTCTTCTGGAAGTATAAGTTCCCATATACAGAATTTTTTTTCTTTTTGGAGTTAATGGGGGAGAAAGGGTTCATGAGTGGTGGAAAGGTACAATAACCCAAATTCTAAGGGGGCAGGGAATAGAAATAACCTCTGCATTCCTAATACACAGATTATGCTCCATTATTATTGAGGAACAAATGTTATTTAATCTCAATCACATCTTCATAATGTCTGGGTACAACCTACATTAGTAGAAGAATTTACCGAGAGAAATGGGTGATGGTCATAATTGACTTATTTACCTTAGAATTACAGAGCTGTGCTATTAATTTGAAATTTTATGGCTTATTTATACTCTCTAACATGTCTTTAAATAAATTTAAAATATTTTCTTATGCCTCATTGGTCAAGTCTGGGTCTAATCCTTCTTGCCAGATTCTACACATAATTAAAATATATCTTATTAAAGCATTGATACTCATTGAGATACTCTATTTTCTGAATTTATGCAGTTAATGAAATACATTAGAAGTAAACAGAAAATTATCGGTAAAATGCAAGAACTCGACTGCAATGGACTTAGAGTACCATACATTTGAGTCAAACTAAGTAAGATTCCTTGCCCATCCAAGTATACAACTAAAGAGTGAACTAGAAACCATATTTATAAATTCAGATCTCCATACACAGATTAATAATGTGTATTAGATATAACCAAATCTGATATTTCAAAATAAATTAGATTACTACATTCCTAATGAGGTCTTTGAAAAATTGCAAATGTAAACATAATGCTTCTTAATATAGATTCCTCTGGTAAGCCAGGAAATTCTGAGAATAGAATTGATGTTGAACAGTAAGAATGGAGAAGTTAACAGAAAAGGCAGATGAAATATTTATATTGTTCACCAATTGGTCGAGTTGACTGTCTCCTTACAATAATCATTTAATATTGTGATTTATAACATGAAAAGTTATAGGTAGACACAGTATAAACTACAGTAGAATGACTAGACACTCACCATTCACATGACGAAATGAGGGAAATTATCTGTCTAAAAATGCTCACATATAGTGAAATAAGTTGGTGTAAATTTATTTTATTGATTCAATTTTTCTCAGTAAAATAGAAATTAATTTTAGCATCTGAGTGACAATATGGAAAAGACATTAGAGATTGGAAGAAAAGAGAAATAGAGATTAAGAAATGGAACTCTTAATTGTATATAAACATTAAGCATGAATTTGAGGAGAGAGAGATGGATGAATTGTCTTATCTAGTCATATTCAGTATATGAATTCAGGCACAGAATAAGCAGAAACTTAAATTTAGTTAGATTTTTGTCATGCACTTTCATCTAGCAAATTGGAGGAAAGAAAGGAAGCAACTAGAGAATACAAAATACTATGATTATTGACTACAAAGAATTTGAGTGTAGAGGAGTATATGAGAACAACGGTAAGAAGAGGAAATGTAAAAGAATTGATCAAATGTGGTTCATTTTAAAATCTAAGCAATACTAGAATTTTATATCATGGAGAGAAAGAAGAAAGTGATGCACACAGAATTAAAAAGTTTAAATTGAGGTTCTGTAAGTGTTGTACTGGGATCCTCACATTGTAGAGTTTCTCTGCTGTAGAGCATGTAAAGTGAAATAAACCATTGGAGAAGAAGTAAGAATTAAAGTTAGAAATATTATTTACACAGGAACTAAAATCATCAACAAATGCCATAGTAAATTTTAGTAGACATGATATAAATTTTTATTATTAAATTGAAGGAATTGACTGTAGTACCAGCAAAAAAATGTGAATTCAAGGTCTTCTGATTTGAAATGTAATGTAGCTTTCATTATTTGAACCAAAGTAAGTTAAATACATAGTACTTTGTTAATAATGTCAATAAATTAACATGGACTATGTTATTTGAAATGTCATATTAGTTGAACTACTTGAATAAATGTAATACTATCAATGTTATTTCGTCTGTACATATACCCCAATTCCTTTCCAATAAACATACTCTGTTTTCTAATTACTTCTATAATAATGACATTTAGTCTAGCAGAAAAACACACAAAAATATTAATGAATATGAATAATTAATAAGGTCTAAAAAGTGAAAAAATAGAGACAAAACTAATGGTACTCACTCAGATGACTCAATATCATAAGCACTGTCCTAGGTCTTTTCATAATATTGGCACAGTAAATCTTTATAGTGAAATTGCTGGATCTTTTTATATGATATAGATAAACCTTTGTGGACTAAAATATCAAAGTGCATGTAGTTTCATTCTTATTTGCTTGAGGATATTTAAGATTATGTTGTTAAATTTTCTCAGTTAATAGTCATAAAATGTAAAAGCTCAAGGCTCACTCTACCAGCCAAGAGTAGCTTTAAGCTTAAGTGAGATTTAAAACATTGACTCTAGAATTGAGGAAAATGATAGAAGAATGTATTTGTTAAGGAAGATGGATGTTAAGCTATTGGGGAATTCTTTAATATAGCTCCATTCTTTTAATAATCAGCCGTGATGACTATTGTTCTTATTTTTCCACCAGGAAAGTACAAATGAAAGCTAGATATTGCTAACTATAAACAACTTGCTACCTCATTTAATTTCACAATCTATTTGTAATAAGAGATATAACATCACAAGGCATAATGTTAATTAGAATACAAATGAAACTGTGTAATATCATTTTTCTGTATATATTTTAATTATACATGGATTAAAAACTGGATCACTGGACATTGAAAGGAAGCTCAATAATATTGGAGTATATCTCAAATGATGAACCCCCAAAGCTACATTTCTCACCTATTCTAAAAGTGAAGTTTTAGTAGAAATTGAATTAGTTGAGTGCCTAATTTTTCTTAGTGGAAAATTGAGTCATTTTAGTCTATCCATGTATTAAAAATGCATATTTCTTAAAATATTAGTTTTTATTGGTTCAATATTAGTTTTTAGCTATATATGACAGTATATTCCATTTTCACATAATTATACAAGCATGAAATATTTTATTCTATTTAGGATCCCATTCTTGTGGGTGTACATGATGGTAAGATTCATTGTGATATGAAAATTTTAAGAATTCTAGTGGTGGAAATCTACAGGATAGTATTCCTCTGTTGAGCAAACTTCCGAGGGATAACAGGCATCCTGTTTTCTGCACTTGGAATATTCTACAGTTTTTCCGAGGAACTAGTAAGATAACTAATATAAGAGCAATCCCTAGCTGCTGTGTCAATGCCCTGCATGAGGAGGCCCTGTGCGAGAGTCTTATCTTCACAAATAATTTTAAAACATATGCACTTGTTCTTTTCATATAATGAATGAAAATCTGATGATTAAATAAATTAAATATTTTTCTTAAGGTCATATAAGTAGAGAATGCAAATTTCAAACCAAAGTCTAATTTTTGAGATTGTGACATTGAAGAAAGATGACCCTAATTATTGCACTATTATTGAAGAATTATAAATGTCTATTTCAATACAAGTTGGCATAGTATTAAAAATAAAACAGTGATGGAAGTAATACAAATTTGATAATGCACAAAGTAAAGAAATACAATGATGATTACCGGAAACAAACAAATAAGCAACAAAAACAAACAAACAAACAAACAAAAACAAGTCATGTTTCCAAAAGAACTGGAATAAAATTATCCCAACATTTTTTGTCTGGTGTGAAATGGTTCAGTGAAAGTCAGAATCATCCTTCAATTAGTTTATGATCAAAGCTGTCAAAAACCTATTCTTGTACTGCTCATATTTAGTTACCTTGAGTCTTTAAAACAGAGCTATTTATTTTTCAAAAGCTTGGATTTATTACATAAATCTTAAGTGAAAAGAATATATACCCTACCTTCTTCACAAGGTTGAATCCATTAAGGATAAAATGAGGTACCTTTGTCAAACAGAAAAGAAATAAGTGTGTGTGTATGTGTGTGTGTGTGTGTGTGTGTGTGTGTGTGCATGTTCACACACACATATTATCATATTCAGGACACCAAGGATTCAATTTTCCCCCTCATTTCTTCATATTTCATCTGCATACCTATTTTTTTTTATTACCAGGTAATATGTTGTATATAAAAACTTCTCCCAGTCTAGCAATGTGATGGTCAAAAAAAAAGATAATGATGTACATACAGTTGAAAAGATCTTTTTAAAATTAATCTTTTTATTTATATATTATAGTGGAATGCATTACAATTCTTATTACACATAGAACACAATTTTTCATATCTCTGGATGTATACAAAGTGTATTCACACCATCTGTCAAGTTGCTATTCTTTAACATAATATCTTAAAGTAAATAGCAATTACAAGATACAGTTTTGAAATTTCCCACCCTTAGTGCTACTATGGCATAGTAATTAGATCAGACTCAAGTTATCAACATGGCATATAGACATACATATCGGTAGCTATAGTAACTCAGGAATGATAATAAATGGGCATTTGATAAGATGGAATATGGAACATAGGTGTATTTTTGTCAAAACTAACCACCTATCTAAAAATGAATTTAACATCTATTTTTATCTCTAACATGTAAAATACATAGAAATTCTTATTTATATTCATACTATAATGAAGGCCCAAAGAAACTAAAACTTTATGACTTTCACAAATCTTTCATACAACTGGGGTTTGGAGGGAAACTGCTACCCCACAGTCTTATAGACAGTTGAATCTAGAGAGTTATGAGCCAACCTCTGCTTACATAGAGTATAAGTTGGCTGGACCCTTATATTAATAGAAACACAGAAAATGGTGATTCTGCTGAAATGGTAGAGATTGATTGAAGAGTACAGTAGGCATTGTAAACTCCTGGAAGCTACATATTAAGGACGAATCCACTTTTCAGCATTAAGTCTATAATCTCACCAGATACTCATAAGTATAAAACCAAGAAATATCCCCTGTGACAATGAAAAGAAAATAGAAGAAGAATTCTGATATATGCCCAAAGTGTTCTTTCTCACAAAGGCCTAATTTATAAGGTAAAAACTTTCCAAGTGTCTTGTCCAGGAGCTATGAGGCCAAGGAACTTCTTACATTTCAGGAACTCCTAAGTCTCTCACTTTATCAAATGGAATAGGAGATAAATGATTGATAAAAAACAATTGGAAAGGACACAGGACACAGACCCACTAAATGCCTAAGGATTAAGTTGAAACGTCATAGAGTGTTTCTCTTCACTCATGCCTTACCACCATACTCCAGAATAGTAACAGAGAATTACAAAAAATTTTAGGACACAAACTCCCTTCCTGAAGTTTGAGGGAACTGAAACCAAGAAGAGATAAAATCAAGGACATCAGAAGACTGTATTCTCTGACAAAACTAGGTACAACAAATATCAAGCAATGTCAAAGTTCTGTCCAAAAGAACAGATCTTACTACCCCATAAAACATGTCTGGCTTTCAACAGAAGATGTACAGATCACAGCAAAGTCAAAAATAAAACGCAATCTGAAATAAAAAGAGGGAATAAAACACAGTCTGAAAAGACAGAACAACCAACAGAACCTACTAGCTATGACATATCACAGAGATAATAAATTATATGTCAGGGAATTTCAAATAATAGTAATAACTCTGTTCAGAACTCTAATGGAAAATATAGACAGTAGGCAAAACCGAATATTTAAGGCAACCATAGACACTGAGATTATATAAAATCATCAGAAGGAAATGCTGGAAATAAACACTCTAAAGGAAATGAAGAATGCTTTTGGTAAGTTGCACAAAAATTCATTATAAATGAGTTTGAAGGTAAGTACATAGAAATCCCTGAAACTGAAATTAAAAGAGATAAACAGTTAAAACAGTAGAGAACAGTATATTAAAGAACTGTAGGAAAGTTTTTTTTAAATGTTAAAATTATAATAAAGTGAGAAGAAAGAACAAACAAGAAATATTTGGGTAGGATTGCCAAGAATACATCAAAATTAATGACAGTCAACACCAGAGATCCAAGATTCTCACAGAATGCCAAGGAGAATAAACAAACAAACAAAAAATACACTGAGGAAAATCACATTCAAATAAAAAATAAACTCAGGAAGAAATTCAGATGTGGACAAAATTTATACATACAGAGGAACAATGGTAAGAACTGCAAGAAACTTCTTTTCAAAAACCATGAGAGTAAAAAGAATGTGATATTAAATACTTAAAATATTGAGAGAAATGTGTAGCTGTCAACCTAGAATTCTAGATCCAGTATTTTTTCCCTTCAAAAGTGAAGAAAAGATAATTTTTATGCAAATAACTTGATGGAATTTATAATTACATTTTTTTTGCAAAATTAATAAAATCTGTTCTTTAGGTAGAAGGAAATTACATTGCCAAGAACTTATATATACACACAAGCATCAGAGAAGAAATAAAGACAAATAAAATTTTATATTTTATATTATTTTCAGTTGAGCTAAATGATAACAGTAGAAAGTAGTGATATTAAGTATGTATTAGATGAGTGTAGCATGTAGGTAATTGTAATCACTACACAATCATATAGACACAAGAGAAGATTTTGGGGAAAAAATGTTATACATTACCTGCTCTAGACATGATGCAAATTAATGTTATTTCAAGGTTGACTTATGTTAGTTGAAAGTGTGTTTGTAAACTCTACAGTAAACATTATTGTTTTGGAAATAAGGAATACTGTTTTTTTAGGATACACAATACTTATATTAAGAATAATGTAAAATGAAGCATATGAGATGCTCACTAAAAAACAGCTATATCAGAAAAAGAAACTTTTGGAAGAAATAAAAAGGAGTTACAAACAGATTGATATTAATCCAAATATAATCAGTATTAAGATAAATGTTCCAAATTCATCAACAAAAATACACAGAATGTTAGAGTAGATTAAAACACACAATGATATATGATCTACAAGAAATCCACATTGAATACAGTGATTAAAGAGAGTTTAAAAGTAAAAAATTGAGAAAGGTATGATATACTAACATTAATCAAAATAAAACTGGAATGGATATATTAACTTCAGAAGAAGCAGACTCTTACACCAAGAAATTTAGATAAATGAATATTGTGCTCTACATTTTAAGTTATTTCACTAATTGTGGTAGAAATGTATTCATATGTTCCACAATTAATATGCTAACCAATTTATTTTCTATAAGAAACAGTATCTCAAAGGATATATAAAAGATGAAGTTTTGTATTCATGAGAAAAATATAAGCAAAGGTATACAAAACTTATTATGATACAAATAAACTAAAGATTACAGTGGTGGGCTGGGGATATTAGCTCAGTTGGTAGAGGGTACAAGGCCCTGGGTTCAATACCCAGCACCACAAAATAATAATAATAATAATAATAATAATAATAATAATAATAATATTACAGTGGTGTAATGGTGAAATCAGCCAGGTATAATTTGAATAGTCAGACAAAGTATTGTATGGGAGAATTTAGATTCTGGGAATGTTTCAGCTATTTAAAAAATTGTCTATTGGGCTTTCTGGCTGTTGTCTGAAGCCCTTTTCCAAAAGAGAGAGACGAGAGAGAGAGAGAGAGAGAGAGAGAGAGAGAGAGAGAGAGAGAGAGAGAGAAATTAGATTAGATTCTGGGAGCAATGAAAATGTAGAAATAATTTATTTAAAAAATAGCATGAGAAAATTTTAGAGAAGGCTTCATTCCTATTTTTAAATGGGCAATGAGGAGCACCCTGAATCTTGTGGGAGTCTGAATTGGATAGGATGGTTGAAATTAGATTGAAAATGAGAAACAATAATGCTATGAATTAAAGGTTTTTGAGCAGAACAATACCACATGATCAGATATGAACTTTAAGAAAATTATTAGTTGTTACCATGAGAAATTGAAGGGAAATTTTCTGAAGTAAGATACAACAATGAGGAAATTAAATCCTGAACATGTATAATGAGGGAGATGTAATGGTAAAGAAATTTGAAAGGATTTAAATTGTACCTTAAGGAATTAAAGCAGCAGTTCTTTATAAGGAGATTTGAAGGAAGGAGGCAGTCATTGATATTACCAGCAATATTGTTGCATGAAACACTTGCGCACATTCAGGGATTCCTCAAACTACCACATGGTCATATTATATTTCTAGAACTATCAAAAATAATATCCTGCTAGATTTATATTTACTGAGAAATTATGGGTAAAAACAACATAAGGATGTTATCTTTTTCTAAAATTTTTATGCCTAATTTACTAAGACAAAAGCAAATATGAGAAAGACAGAATGAAGATACTAACACAGATACTAGGGAAGGGGTTTGTTCTTCTAGAGGAATTAGAACACATGTTATAACTTTAAATATAAATTATTTAAACTATATTCCTTTTGATATAAAATAATTTCTCTAGAATGATGTAGAGCAGAGTATCTACATGGTGTCAGGACATGTGACCAATGTGTTCAGCTCTGTCCCTTTCTTTGGTCTATTTTGCTTCTTTTTTAAGTGGACATTTATAACTCACAGGTTGGTGTCATCAACTTTTAAGAATGATGTAGGTAGGATCTTCATGGATGGTCTGCAGTACAGAAGTATCCTCTTCCACCCCAACTAATGCAGATCACCATGGCTCAGACAGAGGATTGTTATCCAGAATATATAAAGTATTCAAAAACTTCATATCAAAAATAATCCAATCAATAAACAGGTAAAAGAACTAAGCATACACTTCTCAAAAGAAAAAATACAAATGACCCATGAATATATGAAAAAATTGTTCAACATCTCTAGCAATCAGGGAACTACAAATCAAAACTATGATGAAATTTCATCTAACTCCAATTAAAAAATCCAAATAATAATAAATGCTGGCAATGGTGCAGAAAAAGGTACACTCATACATTGTTGGTGGGAATGCACAAACTCTCTGGAAAGCAGTATGGAAATTCCTCAAAAACTTATGAAGAGAACCACCACATGACCCAGCTATCTCACTTCTAGATATATATATCCTAATAGTTAAAATCAGCATACCACATCCATATTAATGTATAAATAGCACAATTCACCATAGCCAAGTTATAAAATCAACCCAGGTGCCTCCCACCAGATGAATGGATAAAGAAAATATGGTATATATGCGCAATGAAGTATTCTTCAGTAATAAAGAAAAATGAAATTATGGCATTTGCTGGTAAATGGATGAAACTGAAAACATTACACTAAGTAAAAGAAGCCAGACTGAGAAATCCAAGGACAGAATCTTTTCTCTCTTATGTAGAAGCTAAACAAAAATTAGAAAGAAAAAAAAAGGGAGGGGGTGGATGACCAATAAAAATAAAGAGAGATCAGTGGAGTAGAGAAAGGTGATGGAGCAGAAGGGAGAGGGACTGAAAAAGGTAATAATAGTGGAATGAAGCTGACCAATATATCCTATGTACCTATATGACTATAACACAGTGAATTTTCCTTTATATGTATCTCTGATAAACTAATTAAAATATAATATACAGGTTGGGGATATAGCTCAGTTGGTAGAGTGCTTGCCTAGCATGCATCAAGGCCCTGTGTTCAATCCCCAGAACCACACACAAAAAAGTGTGTATATATATATATATATATATATATATATATATATATATATATATTTGTGTTTACTTATGTATTATAATGATTATATATAATCATTCTTATATATACATATATAAGAATAATTTTACATTATTCTTATAATATATAAGAATAATGTAAAATGAAGCATATGAAATGCTCACTAAAATACAGATAAATCAGAAAAAGAAACTTTTGGAAGGAATACAAAGGAATGTATATATATATATATATATATATATATATATATATATATATAGAGAGAGAGAGAGAGAGAGAGAGAGAGAGAGAGAAAGAAAGAAGGAAGACTGGAAGAATCTGAGAAGGGAATAGTGGAGGGAGAAAATGGGAAATTTGGGGAAAGATAAAGCCAATTATATTCCATGGTTGTGTAATTATTTCAAAATGAATTCTAATATTATATATTATGTGTTTCTTTTTAGAAAAAAGAAAATGTGATGTAGGTAAAAATCCTTTTTAACACGAATGCTTATGCAAATTTTGTACAATCTAGTTTAAAGTCTTATATAAGAGAGGATGTTACCAAGTAATAATAATAATAATAATAATAATAATAGCTAACATACATGAAACACTTCCTAAGCCAGATTCTCCATTGGAGTTTTAAAACAGTGCTGAAAACAAATAACTTCTCACTATATGAAACTCATTGGGAATTACATAATGGTATGTTGCAGATGACTTAATTAACTAAAGAAAGTTAATTTGATTCTGGCTTCTGATTCATGTGCTGGTCTAATGAATACTGGTTTAGCCTTTTTGTTGTCATGGGTTGTGTAGTGTAAATAAGAACTTGAATGTGGCAATTTCCTACTTGAAAATAACTCTTCTAACCTAGAGGGAGCTTCTACAAAGTATCATCAACATATCATGTACTGAATTTGGACAGGTAGGCCCTGCATTAGAAGTAAAAAAAAAAAATACAATTTAGAGTCTATTTCCATTAGTATTCCAAGATGAAAAAAAATCATTCTAAATTTTAAATAAACTGAAGAGGAGGCAAAATAATATTTCACCTATAATGTAATCAATGTGCAAATAGGATATGTATATAATTTACATATGTATATGTGCATTATAGATAAGCTGTCACACACATGCAAATACACACATACTCAACAGGTCCTATGCACAGATTATGTATTAAAAATTGAAAGAGAAATGGCTTAATGACTTACATCTTAAGGCTATCAGGCTTAATTGATGCTAATTCCATAATCACAATGAGAAAAGTTTAGAAAGCGACACATTAAATATAAGAAACAATTACATAAATATTAAAATGATAAAAACAGTCATAAAATCAAAGTTTTCAGGCTAGATATACTCAGGCATGAAAAAAAGATTAAGAAATCACTTGCAGATAAGTAGTGAATAGATTCATCATGGGAAATAGAATAAAAATAATGTAATATAGTTTGATGCAGTCCGTTTTCCTGTTTTTGCTCTTGTTGCTTATATTTTGGGGGACCCAGCAAGAAATCCTATTAAGACCAATGTAAAGGAGGTTTTCTTCTATTTTCCTCAAGCACTTTTACAATTTCAGGTCTCATGTTGAAGGCCATAATCTCATGTATGCTAATTTGTGTATAGTGTAAGGAGAGTCTAGGTTCATTCTTTTGCATATGTTTATCCAGTAATCCCTGGACCATTTATTGAAAAGACTATCCCTTCCCCACTGTCTTTTCATGACACGTTTATCACAGATCAGTTGAAAGAAAACCTTAAGATTCACTTTTGGTTCTTATTATGTTCTATTGATCTGTATGTCAGTCTTTATGCCAATATTATTGCACAATTTTGGAGGGAGGGCACCAGGAATTGAACCCAGGGCACTTAACCACTGTGCCACATTCCCAGCCTTTTAAATATTTTATCTAGAGACAGGGTCTTGCTGAGTTACCTAGGGCCTCACTAAATTGTTGAGGCTAGCTTTTAACTCTGAATCCTCCTGCCTCAGCCTCCTGAGTCGCTGGGATTACAGGCAGGCATGACCCTGCCCTGCTTATTGTAGATTTTAAAACATATTTTGAAACCAGAAATTGTGACATTTCCAGCTTTGCTCTTCTTTCTCAATATCAATTTGGGTGTTGGCAATCTTTGTTTCTACATAATTTTTATTTATTTTTTATTATCAATTAAAATTCCACTGGAATTTTGATAAAGATTGCACCAAAAATTAAGAAGCAAAGGAAATAATCAACAGAGTAATAAGGCAACTTACTGAATGAGAGAAAGTATTTACAAATCATGTATCTGGTAAAGTGATTATAATCGAAATATGTAAGAATTTCCTCCAAGTCAATAGGAAAAATAAGACAATCTGAAATAGGCAAAGGACTTTGATAGACATGACTCAAAAGAAGATATCCAACTGGCCATTGGATATACAAAAGGGTGCATAAGGTAACACATTGTCATAAAAATTCAAATCAAAACATAATGAGAGGCCAGGCCCAGTGGTGCACACCTGTAATTCCAGCAGTGCAGGAAAATGAGGCAGGAGGATAAAGAGTTCAAAGCCAGTCTCAGCAAAAGCAAGCCACTAAGCAATTTAGTGGCTTTCTTTAATTGCTGCAAAATAGGTATGGAGATGTGGCTCAATGGTTCAGTGTACCTGAGTTCAATAGCCACTAAGCCCCCAACAACAACAACATAATGAGGTATTTCTTCAGATAAATAAGTAAAAAATTTTAATAATAGCTGTTATTAAAAAATTAATGAAAGAGATTTGGAGAAAGTAAGAATAGCAAGTATTAACCAGCATATGAAGCAACTGGATCCCTTCTACATTGTTGTCAGAAATAATAAAAGTTGCAGGAATTAAGGAAAGCAGTATACAATTTCTTCAAACAATTAAAAACTTGAACCACCATATTATCCACCCATCCCACTTCTGTGTATGTATGTATGTATATATATATATATATATATATATATATATATATATATATGTATCCAAAGTAATTAAATCTTTCTTTCTTCATTTTTATGGTTTTTAAAACTATCATACATGACAATAGAATATGCTATGAAATAATTATAAAAGAATAGAATATAATTGTTCCAATTCAGTCCCCAGGATTTTCTCTGTCCCTCCCTTTGTCCCAAGCTCTCTTCCTTTTCCTTAACTCTCCTGATCTTTCCACTAGTTACTTATAGTTTTTTTTTTTTTTTTTAAATTAGTGTCTGGTGGATGTACATGAAATTCACTGGGGGTATATTCATATATGTAATAGGACTGTATATCTTGAGATATGTGAATCCCAATGTTCATTTCAGAATTATGGAAGTAACAATGAGCTCAAACATAGGAGGAGTGTTAATATTGTGTAATACAGAGGGTTATTATAGTTAGAAATACTCTATAATACAAAGCAAAGTAGCTATGAGAGCATTTTACCTCTTCTCCTCATATTATAAATGTTTTAGAGATAAATCCTGAGTTAATGAATACACAACATATAAATGTATAAAAACATCATATTTTAACCCATAAATATGTATAATTATTTGTCAATGCAATAAAAAGACATTGAAAGCAAAAATGAACAAACAAAACTCCCCATGAGTTCATAGCTGAGGGTTGAAACAGAGAATATACTGCAAGAATGGTAAACCTCAGAGCAATTTAAATCACTTATTCGTGTATTTCACTTGTGCCCTCAGGATATGCTCATGTCTGATCTCTTATAAGTCACTTACATGTGAAACTTATAGGTCCCAAATAATATCCAGTTCAAGATGGGCAGCTCCAGGTAGAGGGTAACATGGTGACTTGTAATTCAGAAGTAAGTGTCTACCAAGGCCAGTGCAAGTCAAAACCTGTTTCTCAAAATAAAAATAAACAGAAAATAATGGGAATTTGCTACAAAATCCCAAGTATGTATGGTGATTCATCTATAGCAGCCTTACCAAATACTTCAAGTAGAATCTGTCACTGAGCATTCACTTGTCATAGAATCTTCTAGAACTTATGAACAAAAAGCTTGCACTGCATTGAGGACCTGTTTTCAAAGCCATATCATTTCCTTCACCTCAAAACTAGTAGCTTTATGGACTACTTGGTATATGGGATGAGGAAACATTCCCCAAAGGAAATATCCTACCTCCAAAATTTAAAAAGGATCTCTAGATACTGTATCTCCTCTTTGGCTGCCAGATGGTCCAGTGCTACAATAATTTTTATATTTCATAGAATCTGTAAACATGGCCTAATGAATTTCAAGAAATTTTGCTGATGTGGAAGAGCTCTAATTTTTTGTTAAATTTTATTTCCCATTTTCTGACACCCAAATATTTCATCAACAAGAAGTTACACTAGTTGTACAGAAGTTCTAATTTCTTGTCCACTGGATACAGTCAGCACAGCATCATCAAAATTATGGATCAGTATGATGTCTTGAAGAAGAAAAATACATTGAGGTTCCTTGTAGGCTACATTATGGTATAGGCTTGGAGAGTTTATATACCACTAAGATATAACACTGATGGTATATTGCTAGCCTGCCAACCTAAGGAAAAAAATTTCTAGTGAACTTCACTAACAGAATTGGTGAAAAATTTCCAGGTCAATATTTGCAAACCAGGTACCAGGGGATATATGTTAATCTGCTCAAGAAAAATATCCACATCTGTAAAAGCAGCTGCAATTTCGGTTAGTTCTGGTTCTGTTTATGGTAACCTGTTCTCATTCTCCACAGTCTATCTGGTTTCTGAAAAGGCCAAATAGAAAAGTTGAATGGAAAGTGGTAGGGGATCACTACACCTGCATTTCTAAAATCCTTAATGCTGATGCTAATCTCTGCAATCCCTCCAGGAATGTGTCATTACATTTGGCTTACTGTTTTTCTAGGTAGAGGCAGTTCAAGTTGCTTACATTTAATCTTTCCTAAAATAGTAGTGTGCGCTCCACATGTCAAGCAAATCAGTGTAGGGATTCTGACAGTTGCTGTGCATGTCTATTTCAATTATGCATCTTGTGACTAGGGGAATAACCACAGGATTGGTTTGTGAATTCCCTAGACCCGAGTGACAGATTTGAACTAAATCTCCATTGAACATCTGATTCCCATAAGCTCTGTCTCTCATGAGTAAACTGTGGCAATGTTTTGGATCTCCTAGAATTAGTGTCAGTTAAGAACCAGTGTCAAGTAATCTCCCCAAAGTCTGAATGTTCCCTTTTTATAGTGAACACTCTGGTAAATGGCCAAGTTCCTTTTTAGGGAAGACAAAGAAAAATTAACAATATAAAGTTTGTTACTGTTTGTAGAACTTTCCTAAAGACTAAGGTTTAATAGAAAGTTTGGGACTAGAGTTTTGTGTGATTCAAGCTAGACTTCTGTACATTTAAACTATAATTCTTGGGCTGGGGATGTGGCTCAAGCGATAGCGCGCTCGCCTGGCATGCGTGTGGCCTGGGTTCGATCCTCAGCACCACATACAAAAAAAAACAAAGATGTTGTGTCAGCTGAAAACTGAAAAATAAATATTGAAATTCTCTCTCTCTCAAAAATAAATAAATAAATAAATAGATAGATAGATAGATAAAATGTTAAAAAAATTAAAAAATAAACTATAATTATTCCACTCATTTAGATTAAGTAAGAATGATTTTAATACCTATTTATTTTATATGGACACCATGATTGACTAGCTGACATCATACACACCATGCAAATTAGATTATTCTGAGAACTGCTTTGACTTTGTTCTCCATAATAGTAACAACAGTCAACATGGTTAAATGATTCTCTGCTGCTGTGGGACCCAATGTTCTCTGCTGAATTTGAGTATGCCAGTTCAAGAGGAAGCAGTTCCCATTATCCTTGTATACCAATAGAGAAGAGGGACAACAGAGGCCTTTCTGATTTGCAGGATGCTTTACAAATATGTCTCTCACATTTATGTTTATAGGCATATTCTCTGGACCCTTGAAGTGGGTGCACAGTTATTACATGATAAATGGAGTTCTTACACTCCAGTATTCTGATTTCGCTAATTTTTTGCATACTGTGTTATTCAATAAACCAAGGCAGTTCTAGTATTTTATTTATTTATTTTTGGCTCTTTTTTATTCCATGTTTAGAAAATCAACCATACAATTTTTAGAGCAAATCAACCATACAATTTTTAGAGCCTTTTCTAAACTCTCAAACTAAAACACTAAATTTAAAATCCTTCTTAGTGGGCCTGCATAGATATATTTGGCCCAATCCACCTTTATGTTTTCTTCACCATTATCTCACATTAATATCTATTCTTATTCATGTTACAAAGATTTTTATCTATATAAACTTTAAAGTTATTACCATTCTTGTGTTACTTCCTAATTCAA
The DNA here is from genome assembly GCF_045843805.1 of Urocitellus parryii. Lineage (NCBI taxonomy): Eukaryota > Metazoa > Chordata > Mammalia > Rodentia > Sciuridae > Urocitellus > Urocitellus parryii. The sequence continues at coordinate 100,956,706 of NC_135542.1, forward strand.
ATGTTGGGGATTCCTGGTACTAAAGTCTAGTTATGAGTCTAAAAGCAAAAAGGTATAGTGGGAGTAAGTCCTGAAAAGAATTAGCAACATCTATCAAGGTCATGGGGGAGAGTCCCTGCAAGTTCTTTGGTCAAGGTAGAATTTACTCAAGCAGATGTGGAAAGTTGCTTCTACAGGCAAAGACAGCTCAACAGAATTTACAGGTTCTATGTTTCTGTCTTCACTGGGATCTTCTCATATAAACTTATTTTACTTCTTGGAATCCTATTACTTCTGAATCAATGCAGTCACTTTAACAGTAATCCAGTGCAAAACTGAGAATTCAATTTACATTATAATTTGTCTACATTAAGTATGAGACTCTGGGTATGACTTTCAGAAATCTCAGTCCTTATAGAGTAATTAAGACAAGGATTTCTTTTAGGGCAGACCTAAAAACTTTCAGGTTATTTTTTACTTAAACTGGGAATTTGAAGCTCTGAACTCATGCTTCTCCCATATAGATACAAGTAATAACAATCTTATTAACTACCTGGTTTTGCTCATATATTCTCAGGTATAAGATTCAATGTTATCCAGAACCTTGCCTTTTAAAAATGTTTGATTAAGAGTGTCCAAGGGCAATATTTCACTTATCATTCTTGCCACATCATAACACATAGGAACGGTGTAATATTTTCTACCAGAAATAGGCTTTAAATTTAATAGATTAGAGAACTTCTGTCAGAAAACTCAGAACCCATTCACAAATCCTCTACAAGCACTGTCAGTACAAGTATCTGTATAGCCAGGCACATGCCTGCAATCTCAGTGACTGAGGCAGGAGGGTAGCAGGTTCAAGGCCAGCCTCAGCAATTTAATGAGGCCTTAAGCTGCTTATTGAGACCCTGCTTCAAAATAAATAAAAAGGGCTGGGAATATGACTTCATGGTTAAGCATCCCTAGGTTCAATCAAAATAACCCCTGACCCCCAACATAAAAAAAATACATAGAATTTCATCAGAAAAAGAGTACCAGCAGAAATATGCATACACACCACACACACACACACACACACACACATACACACAAACACACTTAATATATATAAATCTACACACACGTAATATATATAAATATACACACACATGGCAAGAAATTGGTTTAATCAATTGATGATCAATGATTATTAGATTTTAGTAGATAAATTTAAAAAATCTCTAACAATATTGATAACAACAAAATGGAAAAATACCCATTTAACATAAATTAAAATAAAACAGAAAAATGTTAAAAGGTTATGACTATTTAGTGAGAAAAAAAAGGGGGGAAATGGTAGTGATGATGATGGTGAGAGAAAGAAATTCAGTACAATAATTTGTCATATCAGTGGCCTTTCTCACAGCAGAAAAAGTAGCTACTACTCAAGAAATTAGTAAGGTAAAAAATAAATAAATAAAGAGATCTTAGAAATTACAGAAAGAAAATGGAGACGGGTAGAAGAATGGCAGATGGAAATGCTAATGTTAACCATAATGACAACATTAAAAATCAGGTCATTGACAAAAGTACAGTTATTATTGCCTATAAGAGAGCAAATATTATGTTTGCAATGAATGTTTGTGTGAAATGCCTGATTTCCATCATAAATCACATTAAATAAAACGAGGCATTAACATCATTTTCTGTTTTTTCCATATTACCTCCACAACAGTCTCAAAGTTACATGTGTGAAGCAACATACGTGACAGTGACACATTACGTAAAGGACTAAAGCAGGACGCATTATGTATACAACAGATGTTAATTCCTCTGTCTCTTTCCTTTGGGCTACATTCTTTTCTGAGGAGAGGAGGTACCAGGTATTGAACTCAGGGATACTTGACTCACTGAGGGTCTCACTGAGTTGCTTAGCACTTTGCTGTTGCTAAGACTGGCTTTGAACTCTGGATCCTCCTGCCTCAGCCTCCCAAACTGCTGGGATTACAGGTGTATGTCATCACACCAAGAAGGACTATATTCTTAAATATCACATTATTCATACTATATTTAAGTCAGTTCCATTATTTATCATAGACTATCTCTTATCAATAATGCTGGTATGACTATGTGTTACTGAATGTACCTTACTGTTGGTTCCTTGAAGGTAGGCAAACTGTGTTTTTTTTTTTTTTTTTTCTCTCTCTCTCTCTCTCTTTTTTTTTCTTAGCAACATCTTTACTTTATTTTTATGTGGTGCTGAGGATCAAACCCAGCGCCCTGCACATGCCAGGCGAGTGCGCTCCTGCTTGAGCCACATCCCCAGCCCATGTTTTCTCTTTTGATTTCCCTCTCACATCTGAATCTAGCAGAATTTGGTTAGATTGTAGTCAACTACACAATATGTATTGAAAGTATTTGTCTTTTATATTGATTTGAAATATATTTAGGATTCACATCTTTCAAGTCTTTTATTATGAGTGCTAATGACATTTTTCTAATTGATCAGGGTTAGTGATATTCTTAAAATATCCTTGAACTGGCAGTACAAATTATCAATAAAATAAATACATGTCCTCACCCCCAGTATTAAAGTGAATGAGAAATTGTATAATGTAATTAAGTAGCACCATGAAGAACAATTTATTCCATTCTGTTTTTCTTTCTTACTCTTTATTTCAGTTTTAATGTCTGAGAAGTAAATTTTTTATGATGGAATTTACATATGTTGGGAATAGAAGATTGATCTTACACTATGTATTCAATAGACTGAGATAAATATCAGGCTTGCTTAAAAATCTTTGCAATTATCTGCTGCTCAGAAATTCCAAGACCAGTATTTGTCTATTATTTTGCCAATAAAATTTTCTCTGGGAACTGTCTGTTTCTTTAGGAAGAATAAAACAAAAAAAGACTCATAAAGAAGGAAAAACAACAATTTTAAAAATAAACACACACCTGCACAGCCGAGCAAACTGCTTCATCACCAACAAAACTAAAGAGATTATGTTTAGTAAACACCTTAGGAAAGAAGTTGGCAAGCCCACTTAAATCAGAAGTAAACTTCATGGTTCCTTGCTTGACTTGGTTAGCATTCAAGTTCCCATGGAAACAGAATTATATAACAATTCAAATACAATCAATGCTTCCAAAGTAAACAGGACTTTTGAATAAATTAGGTATCAATATATTGTCAAATGTCCTACATTTTAAAAGGTAGCACTATGTTGGTTTCTTAATGATATGAGCACACACAATTTGAAAGAAAACACAAAGTTATAAACAAAGGGGATAGAAAATCAAGGTGGATTTTGAAAGGATTTTACTTAATGAATTCAAGGTCAAATGGACATTAGAATTACTGGTTAAATTTAATTTGTTGCTTAGCTACAAATGGGCCTAACAGTGACAGTTTCCTGTTAACCATCTTTTTGCCCAAAATTCCATTTCAGATTGGTGGCTGGAGTACCTACCTATTCTGTACTCATTATTTCTCACAATGCTCTTGGAGAAATAAGAGAAAGGTTTGGGCTCAGATAAACTCCACAAAATTCAGCATAAACAGCAGCAGCAGCAGCAGCAGCATGAGAAGAACTTGTCCAGTGTTTTGCAACGTCCAAAATGGTTTTCAGAAGCACTAAATTGCAGAATATAGCAAAGGTACAATACAGATTCTCAAATTTTATGAAAGATAAAATTGAAACTGAAATAAATGAGTTATATACCCCGAGTTCAAAAAATAAAATAATTACTGGCAGCTAAAATGGAATGGAGTGACTTTCATTTCCTACCTTTGGCAACTTAAGTCAATTATCTACACACAAAGTTGTTTTAGAGAGGGTGAAACATGAGAAATCCCATATAATGCAAAGTACAATGTATGTATAAAATACTGTGAAAAGACAAGCCATAAAAGAAAAGAATGAGCGACTGACACTAAAAAGTAAAATACAGTAACATAAAATGGAAAATTGTCATAAATCTATAAATTATATAAATAATCATTGATTTAAAATTATTGACATGATTAATGATAATTGTTAAATTTACCTCCTCCCTTTATAACACTTACTGAATTTAACCGAATTGTGGTGCTCTTTGCTTTATAATTGTTAATTGAATGTCATGTTAATCTTTTTTGTAAATTTGTTCTTTTTAGATATACATTTCAATATGTTGCACAGTAACAATAACAGTTACTTAATACACATTTTATTTAATTTTTATTGACCTTATGGATGAAATTGCATGATTTCATACTGTTATTGGCCATTACATATTTTCTTTTGTTAAGTGTCAGGTCACATCTTTTATTCATTTTCTCTTGATAAAATCTTGCTTATTTTTAGGAGAATTAAATTTTTTTTTAACTGGGCTCAGTTGTGCATGCCTATCATCCAAGAGACTTAGGAGACTGAGTCAGGATGACTGCAAAATCAAGGTCAGCCTGGCAACACAAGACCCTGTCTAAAAAAATAAAATAATAATAATAATAATAATAATAATAATAATAATAATAATTGCTGAAGTTGTAGCTCAGTAGCAAAGCACTCCTTAAATATAGCAACAACAACAAGAAAATATCCTTTTAATATGTTTTGCTCATGAAGCTTACATCCCATAAAGGATGACATGTTGTCATTATCCTTGTCAAATTAGTTGTTTGTCTGTTTTTTTCCATCTTATCTCATCTTTCATAAATAGAAGCTCTTCATTCATTTAAAATAGAATGATTTATTCTTTTGGCTTCTTGTTTAATGAAATTAAAGATTATCATAAGTGAACTGGCCATATTTAAAAGAATTTTCTGAATATTTCTAAAATACTGGATATATTCAGATAAATATTTCTATACTCCTGCAAATATTCAAATAAATATTTTTGTCTACTCTGTGCTATCCTGTCTTTATTAGTGTAACTATGTAATATATCTTGTAAACTAATACAGGAAATTTTTAGCATAGCATTCTGCTCTGTATGTGTGTGTGTGTGTGTGTGTGTGTGAGCGTGTATGTGTGTGTGTGTGTGTTTGCTGTTGCTGTTGTTCTTTTGTTCCATTAATTAAAAAAAATACAGATTATTTTGTAAAGCACAATGACAACTAAAATCAAGTGGTATTTTGATGAATTCCTTGGAGTAAGGGCAAGTTTGGCATTTTTTATAATATTGATATTTTCTTTTTTTTCTTAGAAATGATACTTTTTATTTACTGGGACCTGTAAAATTTTTAAGAAATAAGTGCACCTTTTTTTTTTTTAATTTCCAAATTCAAGGAAACTCTTTCCACATTTTTAAAGTAAGAACAGGATTACTGAAAGTCTGTGTCTTGGTTGTTACTCTTGATGTTGAACCTTCTTGAAGCAACAGCCCCTGAAATGGCTCACAGTGATTCCTGATCCCTGGAAGTCCCTGTGTAATCTGCATCATTCCGTGATGCTCAGATCTGCAGAACAGAATGCCCAAAGGTGATGAGATGTTACCTCCACTAGGTGCATTAGATTATCTTTTCTTGCTTTTTGCTTTTACCGTCCCTGCTTTGTAGGAAGTAGGCTGCTATGTTTTGATTGTTTTATACAGTAGGGAATTGATATTTCTGGCTAACTACCAAATAGGACCCTAGACTTGCTTTTAACTCTGTGAGAGAAATTCTGAGTGTATTCTCTCCAGGACAGACATGGAGCTGACTATACATCCACTTGATAAGTTTCTAAGGGGAACTGAGTCACAGAAAATCAGGTAAATCCCAGCAGATTCTAGCACCATATAAACTGTTGAAAGGTGTTTCTTTTTATTTTAAACACACCAGATTTTGGAGTAATTTGTTATACAGCATGAAATAACAAATATGTATGCTTTATCTGATTAATTAATATTAGTGAGGTTTCTTTTTCTCTTTTGTACTTTTTTAATATAAAGTGTTAAAATTATTGAATTATAATATTTAACTAAATTTCTTTTTAACTTTTTTACTTGTTCTTTTTAGTTATATATGACAGTAGAATGCATTTTAACATATAATACATACATAGAGTATAACTTCCCATTCTTGTCATTACATCCTATTGGAATTACACTAGTCATGTATTCACATAAGAACATGGGAAAGTTATGTCTGATTCATTCTACAGTCTTTCCCTTTCCCATCCCCTTTTCCTTCTTTTTCCTTCATTCCCCTTTGTCTAATGCAGTGAACTTCTATTCTCCCCCAACCCCTCCCGCTTATTATGAGTTAGTATCCACATATCAGAAAGAACATTTGGCCTTTGAGGGGACTGGTTTATTTCACTTAGCATGATAATCTCCAATTCCATCCATTTATCATCAAATGCCATAATTTTATTCTTCTCTATGGCTGAGTAATATTTCATTGTGTCTATGTACCACATTTTCTTTATCCATTCATCTGTTGAAAGTGCACCTAGGTTGGTTGCATAGCTTAGCTATTGTGAATTGAGTTGCTATAAACATTGATGTGGCTGCATCACTGTACTATGCTGATTTTAAGTTTGGAGGTATATGCCAAGGAGTGGGATAACTGGGTAAAATGATCATTCCATTCCAAATTTTCTGAGGAATCTCCATACTGCTTTCCAGAGTGGTCACACTAACTTGCAGTCCCATCAGCAATATATGAGTGTACCTTTCCCCCCCATATCATTGACAACATTTATTGCTATTTGTATTCTTGCCATTTTTGACCATAGTGAGATGAAATCTTAGTGCAGTTTGAATTTACATATATCTAATTGCTAGAGATGTTGAACATTTTTTTCATAAATTTCTTGACCATTCTTATTTCTTCTTCTATGAAGTGTAAGTTGAGTTCCTTTGCCCATTTTTGACTGTGCTATTTGTTTGTTGTTGTTGTTGTTCTTGAGCTCTTTATATATTCTGGAGATTAATGTTCCATTTGAGGTACAGGTGGCATTTTCCAATTCTGTACGCTCTCTATTCACATTCTTGATTGTTTTATTTGCTGTGAAGAAGCTTCTTAGTTTGATGCCATCCCATTTAGTGATTCTTGATTTTACTTCTTGTGCTTTAGGAGTCTTGTTGAAGAATTCCATTCCTAAGCCAACATAATGGAGATTTGGACCTACATTTTCTTCTAGTAGGCATAGGGTCTCTGGTTTAATACCTAAGTCCTTGATCCACTTTGAGGTGAGTTTTGTGCAGGGTGAGATATGGGGGATCTAATTTCATTTTTCTGCATATGGATTTCCAGTTTTCCCAGCACCATGTGTTGTGGAGACTATTTTTTCTCCAGTATATGTTTATGGTAGCTTTGTCTATTATGAGATAACTGTATTTTTGTGGGTTGGTCTTTGTGCCTTCTATTCTGTACCATTGGTCTTCATGTCTGTTTTGGTGCCAGTACCATGTCATTTTTGTTACTATAGTTCTGTAGTATAACTAAGGTCTGGTATTATACCTCCTGCTTCACTTTTCTTGCTAGGGTTTCCTTTGCCTATTCTGGGCCTCTATATCCTCTGATAAACTCACATTAATTTCATTTTTATATATGGACAGATTCTGCTTGATAATATTTTATTTAGGCATTTTTTGCATCTGCATTTATGTATGAGATAGTCTAAAATTTTCTTTTGAATACAGTGTTATACTGGCATGTAATGTCAAAGAGATTTCTTTTTTATCTTTATATTTTCTTAGAAAAATTTAGTTTAGTTAGTTATGGTGACTCAGACCTGTAATCCCAGAGACTCAGAGGGATGAAGCAGGAGAATTACAAGTGCAAGGCCAGGCCAAGCAATTTAATGTGACTCTGTCTCAAAAAAAAATTAAAATTAAAAATACTGGAGATATAGCTCAATGGTAAAGCACTCTGAGTCCAATCCCAAGTGTGTAAATTGTGTGTGTGTGTGTGTGTGTTCAGTTCACATTTGACACTGTGACTTTTTTAAGGATCTGGCTTCACTGGTAAAACAATTTGAGGCTAAAGACACTTTGTGGTTATGTTCTTAATTAGGAAAAAATTGTTTTCATTATTTAAAAAATGTTTCTAGTAATTTTTGATAAGTAAATTTCTTTCTGTGAATTTGTGCTTTTCTAATAAACATTTACATAATGTAGCAAAGGGATTGTTTATATTTTTTATCTTGTTAGTTTTATAACATTTTTCTAATAATGAATCCTTTTCCAAAACTAACTGACAGCTTTTTGGGGGGGGGCTTTGGGTTTTTGTTGTTGTTGTTGTTTTTTAAATCTACTATCTACTATGTTATTGCTTTTTGGAACTTGAGAATTTCCATTATGCATCCTTCATTTGCTTTTGTTGTTTTTATTATTTATTCTTATATTTTTTCCTAGTTTCTATAGTGGCAAAAATTTTTTTCTTATTGCCAGACAAAAACTGCTTCATTTACTGATGTTCCATTTTTCTTTTTTTCTAATGACTGTATTAAAATCTCTTTCCCTGCAAGCAAATGTTTAACAGTATTCTGCAAGTTTTAATATTCAAGATTTTAAAAAATACTATATCTTTTAGTTCCCTTAATGCATTAATTTTTCACCTATGGGTAACTTAGAAATGCACTTTTAAATAACTAGCAACTGTAGTAATTTGTATGTTTCTATTTGTTTTATTGATTTATCTTTCAATATTTTGTAGTATTTCAGACTTTCAATATTTTGAAACTTGCTTTGGGTTCAGCATATAGAAGTTATTTTTAAGTGTTTGATATTTTATTGTTTGGATTTTTCATGTGGTGGAATTCATGGATTTTGGATTTTTTTATGTCAGTTTCCTGCCCCATTTATCAATTTACACTATTAGTTATATATTTATTGTCATTATCAGGTATATTCATTCTACTTTAAAGTTACACTAATATTTTAAATATAAATTGAGCCTTTATCACCATGAAGTGATCATTTTCTTTCTAGTATTATTTTGTAGTCTTAAAGACAGCTTTGTTATATTAAGGAAGATCTCTCATATTAATTTTGATATGTATTTGAATGAAATTGTTTTTTTTTCCTGTTCTTTTATTTTCAGGACTTTTGTATCCATCTCACTTTTCTATGTATTGCATTTAAAAACATATTGATACCCTGTATCCAGTTTGCAATGTGCTTATTTTAACTGAAGTCTACTTCCCATGATATTTAAAATAATCACTTGAGTTTCAAGAAGTGATATAAGCAACACAAATGGCTTACTCCATGGGTTTTCATTCTCTTCAATTTCCAACATAGTAGTTTTCCATTATCTTTTGAGATTTTCAGTCTCTGTTGGCAAGTTTTTCCAAAGTATCCAGTCTAAATCTCTTTGAAGTTCCATTATTTTTAAGGCAATGTAAAGTGACTGCAAGGAAGAAAGAATATCCTGGGCCCTCCATTTTTATTGGCTCTGCATTCATGGATTCAAGGAACCAAAGATTGAGTTTCCAAAAATACAGGCAGGCCAGGTTAAGTTGCTGTCCACATCCTAAGTGATTTCTCAACAGCATTCCCTATATTATCATGAAATTGAGCTTACGTCTCTGCTTTACTTCTTTTGCTGGGCATGTTGATTAAACTTACTACATGTGTGCTCAGTGACTGTTGTGCTGACACAAGCACAATGCTTGCATGGCATGAGGGTAACCTTACTAGCATCATATTCAATTGAAGTGAAGCTTTCATCAATAGGACACTTATATAGTCTTTTTCTGGCTCAATGCATCTGTTACCTGAGCTCAGTTACTTCAGTGGTAGCAAACACTTATATCCACCCCCATCAGGCAAGACTGACTTCAACTCCCCATAGCAATCTATCACATTGTAAATTTTTTTGTGGGGGAGGGGGGGTGGGAATGGGGCTGTGTATTAATCAGCTTTTTTGCTGTTGCAATTACAAGACCTGACCATAACAATTTTAGGAGAGGAAAAGTGTATTTAGAGGCTCATGGTTTCAGAGGTTTCAATCCAGCAGACTCCATTACTCAGGGCTCAAAATCAGGCTGAATATCATGGAGGAGGAATTTCTTAGAGGGAAACAGCCCATATAATGTTCAGAAAGCAGACAGATAGAAAATTTCACTTACCAGTTACAAATATATGCCCCAAAGCCACGCCCTTAATGCCCCACCTCCTTGAGCCACACCCCACATGCCTTCAGTCACCACAGACTTAATCCCATCAGATGATTGATTCACAGATTGGTTTAAGGTTCTCTTAATCAAATCATTTCTTCTCTGAAACTTTTTGCATTGTTTCACACATGAATTTTAGGGGGGGACAACTCACATCCAAATCATAACAGATTAGAAGCCAATTGCTTCCTGTATTTTAGCTTGCTTTGTTAGGTAAACAAGTATATTTACAAATGGCTGTTTTTCAAACAAAACAAAACAAAAGAAAAACAAAAAACTTCAAAATAAGGCTCTGATGACTGTTTGGAGGCTATACTTTTTATCTTAGTGGCAACATAGATTTGACTTCAGATTGCATTTTTTTTCTGTACTTCTATAACTATGTCACAGCAGTGAGCATGTTCTTTTAATTTCTGGAGATTCCATATTTGATCTTTCATCCAAGTAGTGATACCTTTTGCAAAGAATGGAGTCTTTAGCCTTCTAATAGTGGATTGGGGAGGGCAATTTGTCTGTGCTTGTTTTTTTCTTTGATTTAGAATATAAACCATGATTATATTAAGGGTATATGAATGGTCACATCACATTTTAAGAAGCAGCCATAGTATAAAAGGTGGTACAAAAGAGATTATTTAGTTCCTTTTTGGAAATAATACATTTTCAACCTGCTCTTTATTAAGCTCAATATGGTGGAGAAATGAGAACCAAACAGGAGCAAGTTTGTTTTAGGCAAAATTCCAAAAATCTTTAAGTATGTGGATTTGACCAGCTGTCTAGTGTGATCTGAGGACTCTGAAAAAGAAGAAAAGAAAAAAGAAAATAAACAACAAAAAAAAAGATTTTTCTCGAAATTAAGCAGGGACTCTGTTAGTCACCAAGAGAATTTTTCCCAAATGAATGTATTCTGTCTAATGTTTACTTGATTTATTCGAATATTAGATAATCTTTATTCAGCTTGAATGTTACATTAATACTCATTCTCTTCTGGTTGTGGCAGAGATAGCAGATTGGTTTATTAACTACATGCCACATGCCCTCTTGTATTTCTTAGAATATGCTGTCGTCAAGGTGGTTAAAGATAGCTTTTCATCAGTAAACTTACATACTGAAATCTGCATGTACCTGAATGCTGCCAAGTAGATACAGTCACAAGATATTTTTAAAGTACAAATGAGACTGCCTTGGTGTTTCTGTGATTTCCTCTGGTTCTATGAATTCTGGTATAATGTGTGAATATATGTGTGTTTGTGTGTGTGCGTGTGTGTGCTTGTGTGTGTGTGTGTGTGTGTGTGTGTGTGTGTCGGGGGGATGGTGGTGTTAATGTTTTAGTTGTAGCAAATACGCCAGTGTCCATAATTTAAGAATGTCAAAAAGCTGGCCACAGAACATCTATCAATGGCATACAATCCCAGCTGAGATCATGTGGCCCTGAAGCACAAATTTTCCCCTGAATCAGCTTGTTGGCCATTGCTCTTTTTTTCATGAGTATGGGAGACATTGTATATTTGGGGAACAGTTTTCCACATCACAGGAGGATTCTCAGAAGTTTGGCCTCTTCTAGGGCTTCCAGAGATTGTGCATATCTACTTCCTGAATTATACTTCCTCTGCATAATCTAGATGCAGTGGCTATCTGCTACTGACTCCTAACTCACGGTTTTTGTAAACATATATATTTTCTTAGTTGTAGATGAACACAACATCTTTATTTTATTTATTTATTTTTTTGTGGTGCTGAGGATTGAACCCTTGCCTTACAACATGAAGTGAGCGCTCCACCACAGAGCTGCAACTTCAGCCCCCTAACTCAGGATTCTTATCTTTCCTTCAGTAATTTTAATCCAAAGATGAACACATTCTTTAAAATTCCTTTAATATTCTCCTAAAGGACAGTATTCAGAATGTTAAAACTCTCCAGTGGATCTTCCCTAATTGCAGTGAAAACTCTTACCTCCTCTCAATAGCTTTTAATGTCCTCCATGATCTGGCTCATTGAATATGTTACCCCCCCCCTTTTTTTCACATTACTAACCATAATGAATGTCATCAATCATTAGTGAGAAATGTTTGAAGATAAAATATTTGTAAGCAACACCAGTGGGTTTGTATAGTATCGTTTCATAACTTAACCAGGAAAATTATATTAACTATAAGAAAAACATCCAGTCGCCATATGAAAGAAACTTCTTTATTACAATAGGCAAGACAAAGGACAAATTTTGAAACATTTTAAATATTAGTCTTTAATATTCTTAAATGCCAATATGATACAATTTTTTTAAATTTATATTACTGGATACTTTATCAGCACTTTGTACATGAGGTATCGTGTCAATTTTACTTTGTCTTTTCTTTTTCATATGTATTAATTTATTTTGTGAAAAGCATTATCTATGTTGATAAATTTCCCATAATCTCTCAACTTTGAATTTCTCCTTTCATGTTTTTTATATTTTTCATTGTTTTATACTTAAATACAATATAATCAGTTGTTTCTTTGAGTGTTCTTATTGCTGCTTCATGTTACAAACTTCTGTACCTTTTGAGGATATTATTATTTTACTTCTGCATTTTCTATTTATTTTAGTTTGTATTTAACATTGATTTATTCCTCATATACGTTGGTATTTTATTCTTTAATGCTTAAAGGATGTATTTCAATTCAAATTTTAGTTTTCAAGGATGATAAATTGTATGTAACTTGATGAAAACCTAAGTGGTGGTATGCTTGGTATGTTTGTTTTAGGTATAAAATAATCTCAGGCAGAGATCCTCTGCTATTTTAACTTACTCCTTCATTCCCAGGCTCAAGCATCCCCTTCTTTCTCTCTCAAAAGGTAGTCTTTCCCCTTGGACAATATATCTGTATTCTCACCCCAGCAGATGGTATTGTTTACTAAATGTCATCGCCCATTGATTGTAATCAACTCAGAAAAGAACACAGAGTCATGGGGTAGGGCATAGCCCCAGCTAAGGCAAACTGCTATAAGCTCTGTGATCTACTACCTTCTCCAGCTAGGTCCAAGTACTTTTCTGATTACTTTCACCATTTTTAGATGATATTTGTCTAGAAATAAATAATTCACACCCAAAGCATTGAAAGATTAAACCGATTCACACAGTGCTGTAGGAGCAGGAAACAGAAGGGAAACAGGTAGACTCATCTACTAAGTTTCTCTACTTCCATAGAAACCACTACCTCCTTCTCACTTTCCCATCTGAGAAGAATTTGCAATGCTCTCTGGAAAATCTTTCAGATATTATTTCAGGAAAGATGACACTTCCTGTGGAGAGACTTCCCTGCATTTCCCATTGCTATATGCAAATCTTTCTTAGTTCCTGCAGATGTTTTCAGAGATATAGATTGTGTATTTGAAATATTTTGGTTTACACTTCCTGATCAGTGAACTTTTATTTTTGAAATTTTTCTGAACATTTCTACCTTAAGATTCTAGGGAAAACTATGAAGGATGCTGCATTGCAAAGCAAGATTAGGACTTAGAAGATGCTCTGTACAGACAGGATGGGTGCAAGAAAAATGTTTTTTGTCTACCAAGGTGCATTGCAAATAAGAGAGAGTAAAAGGAACAGTAAGAAATGTGAACAGAGATTTTCTTGATTAGCCTTCTTTCATGGTCAATGCCAGAATGGAGAATTTAAGTAAGTGTGAGGAATCCCGAAAATTATCAAATTGCCTAATTCTAATGATCATGATTCTAATGATTCCCATTAGAAGATGAAAAAGATAATGTAGGGACAATTCCAGGCACTTAAGCTTATTTCTTTATACCTTATTTAACATTCAAATGAGATATGGCATGAAGGTTCTGGTAGGAGGAAGCTAGAAAGACAATCAGAAATGTCCCTGGACCTTATAACTTGAAGTTTCTGCAGAAAAATCCAGAAGTTTTTGCATATTCTAGATAAGAGTTGGCAGAACTTAACAAAAGTTAAAACTCCAATTATTTATGTAGTCTTTGACTTATAAATCTTTGATGGAGCTCCATAGCTACCTGTCTAAATAGCAGAAGGACAAACAACTTTATATAGTCGCTAGAATGCATATAAAACCAGATAGACATGAGTAAATTTACTTATCCAAGTGATCTGAAAATACAAATAGGTTTCTCTCACTACATAACAAGACAATATCTTGGAAAGAAAGACAAAAAGTATAAAATATTCTAAGCTGCTGAAAAGAATGTTCAGGAGCAACTAACCACACCAGTCCTATATTGCTGATTAGACCTGAAAATTTGAATGGGAAAAAGTAAATTGGAACAGTAAAATTCGTATGTCTAAGTGCAACATTAGTATTTTTTGACAACACAACAGTAGAACTCTTCACATTCACACTACCACATTATTGAAATTGCCTATTTAAGTTTGTTTTCTATGTGATTATAAATTCTTAAATGTACCAAATTTTCACTTTCACCATTTTTAGTCCCCAAAATGAACACTATAATTAGGATATAAGACTCACTTAATGATTACTTATTGGATAAACATAACAAATTATTTTATAAAAATAGGCAAGGATTCAGGAAAATTTCTGGTGTTTTCTCTTACTTTCTACACAGAGCTCATCTGGACTGTATTTCATCTAGCCTCAGTTTTTGATATCCTTGTTAGATAAAAATGATACAAAGGATAATGATAATCCATGAAGGTAGGCCTTGGCACCAGATCAAAATAGAAAGGTCAGAATAACCCCAAACCCCCAACCCCACCCACAAACAGAGTTCATTTGCATGGCCTTATATTGGTATATAAGCTTATTGATCCTATCAAATCATTTTTTATATTTTTGTATTTGAACTTGAATATTAATCAAAAAAATCAGGCTATAGCCTACTGGGAAGTACCACAATGTACTCCAAATATATGACTTGATGTAGATGTTGTCTTTTATGCTTATTAGAGCACCGTGAGTCTAAAAAAATATTTTTATAAGTTTCTTACTTTTTTGCATAAGGACAGAACAATATTTCCAAAATCAATGATATGATATCATCAATTCCATCTTAGCCTGTTTAGGAATAAGTTTCCACAAGATAATCATTGATATGTTAGACCATTTGTGTCTTAAAGTCAACATCAGTACTAAATTGAATAATAAAAAATATGTAAAAGCAAATAATACAACTTAACTGTAGCAAAAATATATATGTGATAATTATTAAAAGTGTATTATATTTAATATAAATTATATCATTTGGCTTCAAGTTAGATAAATATGTTCATATTTTAATCTAAAGTTGGATAAAATTTCAGAACAACTCAAGTTTTAGGATATCAGACTTTTGCAAAAGTTGATGTCTTATTATAAGTAACCTTTAGGGAGAATACATTACAGTTATACCTTTATCTATGTGTCTAGGTCATAAAACTAGTCTGGCCATAAAACTACATCCATTGATTAAAGTCACTGCAAAATCTCTATAAGAAAGCTACATAAATGTTTTGGTTGAAAATTTAGCCAGCCAACAATGAAAATATGCATGAACATCTAAATTCAAGAAGGTGATTTTTGTAGATTCTATTGCCATTGAATTTAAGATTATTTTAATTAATTTTATATACACACTCACACAAGAGTGCTGCTTCCAGGAATTCCTTTTTAGCTGTAAAACTGAACTTAGAAAATTCTGTATACTTTCTCAGCATACGTATTATGAGGTGCATTCAATAATGTATGAAAGTATTTGAGCCACATTATTTTTGGAAGCTAGTTGGAGAATAGGCACAAAAATATGTGCTTACTACTCTTAGAATGTCAGCTTTTATTCTTCTAAGAACCAGAGAAGATCACAATCTGCTCATTATATCTTAAATATCTAAAGTTAAGAAAGTCTTGGGAAGATAACTTTAGACAGCAAAGTCAAATGTTAAGGGCCTGCCTATCAAACCCACTGTACCACTCCCACACAATGTAGTTGTTACCAGCATCTCCCAATCCGTTTAGAACATAATTCTTGCATTAAAACATGGATATTCTAAAGAAAAAGTTTCTATATACATATATTTTTCCAATCAACTGAGTTGCAAAATGACTTCTTATAATGGATCATTTCCCAGTGACATATTTTGAGTATATGTGAGAGTAAAGGTAGTCTTCAAACAAAAAGAAAAAGAAATATATTACAAAAGCATTGTTTCCCAGAAAATGAAGGAAAACATGATTGTCAGAAAAATTATAAAAATTGTAGTTAAGTACATATAAAAGCAATTTTTCTCTGGACAAACAGTCTAAAAATGTGGGCTCATTTTATAAGCATATTCATTGAATTTATGAAAGTCTTCATATACATTATTGTGAATTTCTGAACACCTATTGTGTGACAGCCAATTTCTAGATATGTGTTACATGATTCAATTTTTCAGTTCTAAAAGAAAGCTATAATTCATGATAGAAGTGAAGGAATTAAAAATGATTTAATTTGGGTTATGCCGTCAAATTCTCAGTAATTAGTGAAGAGAGTTTTTGAACCAGTTGTATCCTAAGCCCATGGATCTAATTTATCCTGTACCAATTTTCCTCCTGTAACTCTCACAGTTACTTTGTGGAATGAATATCATCATCTCTTAAAGATGAAATAAACTTAGAGTTAGAAATTTAAAGCTACTTACCTAAAGTCATACGGAAAATTATTGTTGGTCACACTGAATTTTTGTAATCCCTTGTGTAATGATGGTCAGATGACACAGAAGTCTCAAAAAGATGAAATTTCATTTTTTTCTTTTTTCTTTTTGTTTTACTCACTAGTCTTAGAGACAATAAACACAACAGGCAACATGTGACCATATGGAAAAGACATCAAGGCAGCCAGGAGACCTGGTAACAAGAGCAAAGGACAAATATTAGAGGTTCCTATAGGAAGGCCAGGCAAAGGGAATAATTTGGGATTAACAGTTTAAAATATTTCAAGCACCTCTAAGCTATAAAAGTAGTTCCTAGTTGACTGTTCCCTGACCCAGGTATGATTAAGGCAGAAGAATAGTGGCTCATTAAATATATGGATAAGAGAGAGAAGATCTGACTCTGATTTTGTTAGTTTGCATATCAAATCATGCTCATGACTGGGACCTTTATTATCTCAAAATATTATCTAATCTGGAGAGTCCTCAGTTACATAAAAAAACAATTGTGAGATAGCAAACATCAGAATATATTGGAAATTGAAAATATATACAATATTCTGAAATTCCAGTTTTAGTTATAGTCTAATAAACCACCATTGCCTCCCTGTCTACATATCACATGTTATTGATATGGATGTGGGGGGATATCCCTATGATGATGCAAAATTGATTTACTACCCAATTTGTATCTGAAAGTTGCCAATGGTCATATTAGTATAGCATGGAACATGAAGCTGAGTGAGTTCTTCATCTTGTGAATTCAAAGAATGAGATGTATGGACACCAGAAGGTAAAAGTGAAGTACCAGAATTTATCAAAACAAAGTGAAGTAAAGCTTCCATGGTTGGCAGGGACATGGGGGACCCCACAGGGTCACCACTGAATGCCTAATTGTCTAGCTGTTTATACGGATCTATAGATTTAAAGAAGTCAGGCTCCTGCCCATTCTTATAAGAGCACTAAGTGTCCACAGGCATACATGCACCTGTCATCCCATCAAAATATTGCTTAGGCATTTTGTTTTCCTTTGGAGAGGCAGTGGACCCCAGGTAACATATGTGCAAGTTTCCTATGGAGCCCAGATCACATAGGTTCCAATTTAAAAATAAGTTTTTTATAAATGTCTCATCAAAATCCTACAGCTGCTGTCTGTGCTCTGCTACTGAGGGAGTTACCTGGGAGCCCATTTCCAGATTTGCCAAGTCTTACCTGTTCTACCTGTTTTCATGCATTACCACTGCCCTTGAACTTCCTACCTGAAGTAAGAACTTTTTGTTGATGTCTAATATAATAATAATAAGAGGAAGAAGAACAATAATAACAACAACAATGACGTGGAAAGGAGACCGTTCTTCTGTCATATGGTTCTGCTTAAATTTCTTTTTCACTCTCACAAGAGAACAAGTCATACTGGATTTGAGTTGTTGACTCTGAAATTAGGAAAATACAGTATCTAATTTCTTACCTGTTAGAAATCAAAAGGGCATTCTGCAAGATGGGGACTCTACTGCAGATGTCAAATTGCTCATGTCTACACAGGGCAGTGCAGAAATGTAAATGTATGAGGAAATTAGTTCTTTGGAAACATTAAGTGTGTAAAAATAGTTAATTCTAACAATAATTATACTGTACTCTAACCTTAAAAAGGTATTCCTTCCTAAATTACTTTTTTTTTGGAATGTAAGTGATATTTCACTATTAGTTAAACTGGAACAGAAAACATAAGTTCAAGGGCAAGGATAAATGCCAACTAAGAGTAGTTTTCTGTTATGAAAAGAAGAGGGGAATGTGATGACCAGAGCAAAGGGGAATGTGCACTTCTCCAAGCACCACTTCTGAGGAACAGCCAATTTTTATCATACAGGATATATATTTTGGTACCTAGATCTGCTTTTGAGAAGCAAACAGATGATCTTAGTTTTGTAAAATTAATTTCTTTTTATTTGAAAGCAAAATTATATTAAATAAGTTCTGCATGAATAAACATTATACAGAATACCATAAATGCTTTCATCCAAAACTGGCCCAGATTTCACAATTTTCAACATCTGTTAGAATGTGAAATAAAAATACTTTGAGTTACAGAGTAGAAGGAAATTTCAGATAATTTCTGAGAGATATTAGAAAGTCATTTAGCATAATGTTTCAAGGTACATCTATGTGGTCGCAGATATCAGAAATGCTTTCCTCTAATTATATGTTTCCAAAAACCTATAATTGTCTATTTCAAATTCTTATTATTAATAATTCATTTTATAGGCTACCATTCTCAGGCAAATATTTAACTTCTTTAGATATCTCAATTCCTATGCCAAATAAACTCCAATTCAAATACTAAATTGGAAATTGATTGTTTTAAAGGTCATCTGTAAGTGTGGATATATTAAACCATACTTAATCCAATAAAGTATTTTGTTAAAAATCCTCTGGTGAATCACAACCTCCATCCGGCCAAGGAAGCTCTCATCTTCCTTTTGTCATTTCTTTTCAAAGGGAAAAGAGAAAGATTTTAAGAGATTGTAAAGAACAGATATTCTCAGAATTACTTCTATGTTAGTAAATAAGATTAGAGAATAATCTTAAACATTTCCTGCAAATGCTTCAGTAGGAATATTCTCAAATATGAACAATAATAAAACCAGTTGCCCAAACATTCAACCTGTTCAATATCAAAGTTGTATCAATTTGGTGGGGGGAGATAATTTTTTTTTCCAAATCAGGACAGCAAAGAAAATTGGAAGGTTATTTCAGATTTGAAAAGAATACAATTGTATGCAATGAGGTTTTTGAAATCATTGATTTACAAAATGTCAACCACCGGAAAACTGGTATTTCTTTGCAATATGACTGATATCTTTATATCATCTTATATTAATTGCTCACGTCTCTCAGAGGATTATTTTAAATCAGTTAAATGATTCAAATGAAGAAAATAATAGTATACAGGAACTTTCTTGTATTCCACAGAGAGAATCTATCTCAATAGTGGAGGGGATGCTAACTTCTAAATATTTCCCAAATGGCTGTGGATAATGAATATCATTTAAGAAGAATACCTGCTTTCTTCAAGAAATTTATGTGTCACTACCCATTGAGAGAAAATCACAAAATTTCCTTTTCAAGAAGAGTTTTATAGAGGAATTTTACTCCATTCTGATTATTTGATTTAATTGACAGTCCTGCAATATTGAAGTATTGAATTATGACCTGCACTATCAAGATAGTTTCTTTCTTTCTTTTTTTCTTGTTGTTATTTGGTTTTGCCCCACTCAAAATTTCTCATGGTAAAATGTACATAACAAGAAATTTACCATTATAACCATTTTTAAAGATCAGTTCCATTGCCTTATATATATTTATAATGTACAACCATCACCACCCTTCTCCAAATTCTCTTCACCTTTCAAACTAAAACTCTGCAATCATTTAATAGTGAATCTCCATTCACCCTTTTCCCCAGATCCTCACAATTATGATTCTGCTTTATTTCTCTGATTTTTTGTAGTACTTAAGAGTACTACATATATACAGAATCATATTTGTCTTTATGATAAGTTTATTTCACTTAGCATAATGTTTCAAGGTACATGTATGTGGTCGCAAATATCAGAAATGCTTTCCTCTATTAGGCTGGGATTAAGGAAGTAGTTACTTCTATAATTTTTCTATTGTTTTTATATATGTCATAGCTTTTTTTGTTTCTTGTTTTCTGCATTACTGACTTCTGCATTTCCTTGATGTTTTTTGTAGTGAAATATTCAAATTCATTCCTCCTTTCCTTTGTCTATTTTTTGTAATTATTGAGGGTTTACTTAATATCCTATAGTTACAAAATAATTTGGATTTATGCCAACTGAATTTCAAAAACATGCAAAAAAATCCAATTCCTTTAAATCTCTGTTCCTACTCCTTTGAGTCATCAAATGTTAAAAAATTACATTTTATACACTGTGTATCTAAGACATAAACTAATAGTTTAAAAAATGCACTAGACTCTTAGTTGTATAGAGAACAAATTGTGGAGGTATGAGTCATAACTGAAATAATACTAGAATTTATAACTACCCTTTCACTTACTTTCACTAAGATCTCTGTTTTTTCATATGGCTTTAAGTTACCTTTTTTTTTAACCCCATAGATTTTATCATTTCTTTTAGGGCATGTCTAATCATTTCTTTTAGAGCAGGTCAAATCCCCTTCAGCTTTTGTTTATCTGATAAATTTTAATTTCTCCTTCACTTTTGAAGAAGACTTTTTTTGAGCATCATTTGGTTTTAATACCTTTATGGTCTTCTTAAAATTTTAATTATGTTTACATTTTTATTTCTTCTAATTAGTTATACATGATAATCAAGTGTGTTTTGATATATGATACATACATGAAGTATAACTTATTCTAATTAGGATTTCATTATTGCAGTTTTACATGATGTGATATTTCACTGATCATGTATTCATATATGAAAATAGGATAGTTATATCCTCGGATTCATTCTACTATCTTTCCTCTTCTCATCTCCCCTCCCTTTATTTCATTTTCCTTTGTCTAATCCAATGAACTTCTACCCACCCACTCTTCCCCTTTTGGGGGGTCAGCAATTGCATATCTGAGAGAACCTTTGGCCTCTGGTTATTTGGGATTGGTTGATTTCACCTAACATTGCTAGTGGGAATGCAAATTGGTGCAGCTACTCTGGAAAACAGTATGGAAATTCCTCAGGAAACTTGGAATGGAACAACCATTTGACCCAGTTATTGCAATCCTCAGTATGTACCCAAAGTACTTAAAGTCAGCATACTACAGCAACATGGCCACATCAATACACACAGCAGCTCAATTCATAGTAGTTAAGATTTGAAAACAATTAGATGCACTTCAACAGAGGAATGAATTAACGTGAATAGATAATGAATAAATAGGCCTATTGAATTCTACCCTGCAAGGTTCCTGATAAGAATCTTCTAATAATCTAACTGATGATCCCTTGTATAAGATGACTAACATTTTTTGAGTTGCTTTCAAGACTCCTCTGTCCTTTAAAACTTTGATTATAATTTTTGTTGATGCATGCCTCTTGGAATTCACTCTGCTTAGAGTCAGATGAAATTCTAGAATATTTGTGTTGATGTCTTTCATAAAAATTGGAACATTTGGTCATTATTTCTTCAAATATTCTGTTTCTCTTCTTGAACTCCCACAATGCATATGTTAGTTCATTTGTTGGTCTTACAGGTCTGATTCTGTTCACATTTCTTCAATATTTTTTTTTTCTTTTTATTCCTAAGATTCAATAACTTCCTTTATTTTGTCTTTAAGTTCATTAATTCTTTCTTACATGTGTTCCAATCTGCTTTCAAATCATTCCCCTTAATTTTTTACTTTCATTTCCAGATGTCTCTTTTTTTCAGATTTTCTATCTCTTTATTTTTTTTTCAAATTTTCTACCTCTTTATTTATATTTTTCATTTTCTTCATGTGGTAAATTTGACAATTAGATTCTCCTATCCTCCAGAGATTTTGTGTTTTTCTTTTTTCTCTTTTCTGATCATTCTCTGCTGTCTCTATGCCGTGGATCAGCCTGAGTTATGAACTTAAGTTCTAGAAACTTAAGATTTTATGAGGTCAATTCTGAGGCTGGGTCTTTCCTTAAGCATGCTGAAAATTTTCTAATGATCCTATTATAAGCAGGTGCTTTCAAATGTATTAGTTATTTCAGTGTCTAGCCCTTAAAAAGAAAGAGAGAGAGAGAGAGAGAGAGAGAGAGAGAGAGAGAGAGAAGAATGAAAGAGGAAGATGGTGCTGACCATTAAATGCCCTGGAAGACACTTGTGTAGACAGAGCAGGATTTGCAACAATGGGTGGAAATACAACAACAATGGCCATCCACCAATTTGTCTGCACCTGTGTGATCAGAAGCAGTAATTAGTAGTCTGACCATAGGTATCCAAATTTTGGAGTGCAAGGTTCTTTTTGTTCATGCTAACTCCCATAAGCTGTGTGCTGGTTGCTCTGTAAATATGTACACTGTTTTTTGTGGAGCTGGTGGGAGAACTGAAGAATAACTAGAGGATAACTAATATTCTGCTAATGGCTATTTTCTAGAAGAGTCTAACTCCCATTATGATTGTTGTCTTAAATGACTATACTGTAATATTTAGGCATTTATTTATCACTTGCCTAGGATATACTACAAAATTAACATAGCTTCTTTAAAATACTGAAATTTAAAAATGTACAAATCTATATATTTAAGTATAATATATCATAAGGAACATAAAGTGTAGTATAATATAGGTACAGAAAGGTCTGCCATACTAAAATTTTTGCACTAGGACAGGTTCTTATTGGTCTCTTTCTAATGTCACTCTATCAAAGTATCTTTTACAAGCTATTTAGCAAGGCTTAAAAAGTTAAAGAAATATTAAACAAAAGCTTGAATTGCCCAAAATAATAGTATGATTCTTGAGAACTGCTTCTCAAAAATCTTTCTAATTTTCCAAATGAGGATGTTGGAAAATGTTTCTGACTAACAAACTGGCGTGACTCTTGCCTCTCTATAGTGATATCTTTTGATCTTGGTCTTATGTATTTTCTTACATTAAGCAGAAATTATTTTGTTTGTTTGCCTGCAAAATTCAATCTATTTTATTAATATGCAATTATCAAAAGTGCAGGGATTATATTTCTCTTTTTTTCCTATCACTTAAGTCATTGCTTGACACTTTAGGTGCTAAGGGTTAACTGACATCTGGCTACCTCTTATGAATTTCTCACTCTCTTAAAAGGAAGGCAAAAATAATTGTGCTTAACCATATTTTATGGTCAAAAATTCACATAACCAATCCAGTCCTTGATATCCAACCCTTCCAAGTGAATGAGTATCAACAATTTGTTGAGAATTGTCATTCTATTATAGGTAATTTACCCCTCTTTTCTTAGAGCAAAAAGGTAGACACTTGCATTTTGCCCACCCTAACATTTTATAAAGGTGTCAAGAAGAACATCTTTTACAACACCAACTCCTAAGGGGGGAAATAATTCTTTATCAGTTTTAAGAGAATGCTTTGAATTATTGGCAACCTGATAAGCTAAAGTCTGATGTTTACTTTTCCCTCTCAAATTTTAGCATAAATTTTCCAGGAACTAAAAATCTTCTTTCAGACCCCTCCTGGATAAAGGGAGACTAACAGCTGATACCTAATGTCCTAGGATGAAAAGAGTTTTCTAGGACATAACACAGAGAGACATAAAGAGAGAATGTTTTATCTAGCAAAACATTTATTCTTTCAGGAATAAAAGATGGATTTTTGCATATTCATGCCAACTATATCAAAATAGATCATTTAAATACTCTATTTTGTCTCTTCCATCAAGAGAGAGTTCAGAGGAACAGCATTCAAGGTGGCTTAAAGACCACTGGAGTGGAGGCTCCTATCCCAAACGATTTGCACCATCTTGTCAAAGCCATTCCATTCATTGAAGTCTTGTTTTCCTAACTCTAAAATTTAAAAATATGCATTAGAAATATAAGATATCCTTCAATCCTGACAGCTGGTAGTATGACTATTTCAGTCAAAAATGAAATACTGCTCCAATAATTTTATTTTGGGTCTTGTGAACAATAATGCTTTCTGTTCTTTAGGAAGTATTTTCCCAAAATGAGATTCTTGAGATGTTGTATTTGGAATATTACTGATGATTATTTTTTGACTACCTATTTTAGAATGGATATGATGGACATTTAATTCTACATTTAGCGTAAGCCTACTGAAGTGGTTTTATACAGAACTTTTGCTATGAAAGATCCTCAGACCTGGAAACAAGGGTGCCTATACAGGAAAATTATTTAAACTGGGCTATTAACCCACTGAAAATGTGAATACAGATTTTAAGGTTGGGGAGAATCTGGATGGAGGAATCTGTTTAAATACAACATCCTGGGAAAATCATGAATATGGGTCTATCCATTCTATTAGAGAAAAGATGAAGGTAAGGCTTGGGTTCTCCTTTGGTGGATATAAGAAGCTACAAAGTTTAGGCTCAAATAAAGTCGTACTTGATGTACAAACAAAAATGGTCACAGATTATAACATCAAAAGTCAGATATCATTTTATCAACATGGTGTGGGATACCATAACTATTATTGAAATGGCAGTTCCGTGTCAAAAGTTGTATGTTTCCTAAGCAAAAAGCTTCTTATCCAAGGGATCAGCATGTGGTCCAGCTGCTTTATCCTTATTCAGACTAAAATCCCCTTACCACTGACAGATGGTAGGTTATCCAATTTCATCCTATGCTTATAAACTATCCAATCATAGAGTTCCAAATAAAAATTCATGAGCACAAAACTTTTTTAATTCCAAAACAGAAATCTCTATAATAGCTTTAAGTTTCTTAACTCTATTCCTCCCTAGTGCAACTATAAAAGAACTTAGCACAGTGTTATCTGCAAACTATCTTTTTTTGCTCAGCTCTTCATCCTCAAACCAAACAACAGTACATTTACTTTTTAATTGAATTCATTTACTCTGATACTTTAACTAATACTGTAGCTCTACTCCTACTGTTTCCCATGTCCATGCTTGGTCACAAGCAACACAGAAAAGCACTAGAGAAGATATGCCTTCATTTTACACCTTTATATCACCATCAGACAAATAAAAATGAAACCCAATATGCAGGATGAATGGTTTTTAAAATATTCTATTGAAAATATAGTCCTCAGTAGAAAAGAAATGATTTCAAAAGAGCTTAAACTCATTATCAATTCCCTGCATCTAAAAGGAAACCTATTTTCAAGGTTAATTACAGTACAATATTCTAATAAAGTAAACTTTCTTTTTATTGTTCCAATAATAATAGATTTTCAAAAACTGTACTAATTAACTAATGGTGAAAGTGTAATTGGTGAGATATCTAATTTTTTTTAATTGGGATTGCATCATTTCAGATGCTTACTGTAAACTTTTTGGATAATTAAAAAATAAATAAATATTCATTGCATTAATTACATGTATGTCATTAGAATTTAAATTTAAGGCCCATAATCAGATGACATTCTGAAGGATTAATAATCAACAGAGACTGAGATATTGGGAGAGAGCTAGAGTGAAAAATCAGATTAGAGGCCCCTAGAAATCTCAACCTGCAGTATAGGAATGTGTGATTTCTAAGTTTTCTCAGAAGATTCTTAGATTCTCAAAAACTGTTGCCAAGATTAACAACAAATACCTCTTCCTGCTGTAGCTTCTCTACAGTTTCCCTCTGAAGTTACTGAAAATTACAAGAAGCTGGAAAACTTCTACCAATTCTGATTGCAGCTCTTCCAACCTGGAAACTGCTTGAAATCTTGCAGTTTCCTTAGTTCTCCCCACCTGCATCTAAAGAATGACAACTCTAGCTGAGTGTGGTGGCTCACGCCTATGATCCCAGCAGTATGGGAAATTGAGACAGGGAGATCGAGATCGAAAGTTTGAGGACAGCCTCAGCAACTTAGCAGGGCCCCATGCAACTTATTGAAACCCCTTCCCAAAATAAAATGGGCTGTGGATGTGGCTCACTTGTTGAATGCCCCCTAGTTCAGTTCCCAGATTAAAAAGAAAAAAAAAGAAAAAGAAAAAAATATATATACATGTATATATACATGTATATACATGTATATATATATATATGTATATACTACACTTTCTTCTTTTTCTGCCATAAAATATCACCAATATCTCTCACTGACAGATTTTTGAACTGGGGACAACACAAGAATAGGAAATATGAACCTACTACTTGGAATCTTCACTTCTTCTAGTCTTTCTCCACCAAAATCACACGTGCAGACTTCCAGGATTCTCTCCTGGGCACAAAATAGAAAAGGAATTGTTAATTTATTTTATATTTTTGTTCTGCTCACCATAACAATATATACTATTTATACACAAATACAGTTTAGATCTGATTCCAATACCTAAAAGTTTTTCAACATTGATTTTTGTTATGGCTTTTAATTTAGCAAAGTGGAATTTTTAAAAGCAGGGTTAATTTCTTAATAACACATGAATTGTTATTTTGTGTTATTTTCTATTGCTTTTTTTCCCTTCTCAGTTTAGAATGTGTTAGACTTAAATGTACTCTACAAAAAAACTCAAGAAACCAATATCCAATGTAATGCACCTTTTCCATGAAAAGTTGTAATGCCCAGAATATGGGAAGAATTGATGTGATTCCAATATAATAGGCTTGCTTTATTTTATATGTTATATGGCAGAGAAAACAAGAAAAATAGGCCAGAAACCATAAGTATTATTCACCTGTGTTTCCATAGACCATCTGAAACTACTTCAAAAGCTATGAAAAAGTTAGCTGAAATAGAAATACAAGCAAACCAAGTGAGAAATTGGCTAGCTCTTAAATCTTTTAGAGATGTTCTCTCATATAAAAGTCACATAAAGTGTTCACAGTCAGATAATACTCCAGGTTTAAATTCTTTTGAGTCTGACAAAAATAACACCCACCTCTTCACAAAATTATAACTGCCACACCAGTGGATCACTTACCTGGCAGGGAATGCAATAGTGGGGACAGAATCACACAGGGGGTTTGCTAATGGCCAGGATACTGAACTTCAAAGATGAATTCAGCCCAGGTGAGTGGTGACTAAATTTTATTAACATCAAAATTCCTATGTGGGGGTTCTGAGTTTCATGAGCTATTAGATTCCAAGTCTTCCCTGAGGGAGGCATAATACAGAGATTATATGACTGACAAACCCCCAGGGCCTTCCTAAGGCAAAGCTCCAGGCTTTAACAGTAATATACTTTCCTCAACAGGTTGATTTCTTGTGCAGATTTCAACGATCAGTCTGACCAACATAAGGATGTAATACTGGATACTCCTGCACACGAAGAGCAGCTTTGGAGGTAGCACCACACCATAAGGCCCTGAGGGAAAAGCATTTCACAAAGCTTCCATAGAGTGAAGCTCTCTTGGTGTAAATACTGCTACGCTAAGAAATTGAGTCTTGAAATCTTTCCGTTGAAGAATTTCTCAGATTTGATTATTATACACTATCCCTTTTGCCCTTGGGAAACTTACAAAGAGCAAAGAGAGACAGGAGAGAGAGAGAGAGAGAGAGAGAGAGAGAGAGAGAGAGAGAAAGAGAATGAATAATACCCCTTTTTAGAAGAATATTATCCCTCTTCTCTGAGGCTAGTGAAGAAGCCAAAAGTTCAATCACTACAAGTGACTTGTAACTTATTGAAGACTTTAAACTTTAAGACTAGCATCTCTAATAATAAAATGTAGAAAATATTTAAAAAATAATATCATTTTGTAAAATTTATGGGCAATTGGTAATTGTTGGATGTTTTCCCCAATAGCATTTCATTTGCAAAATTGAGTGAAGGATATAAACCCAGTGGTGTGATAGCTGGAATATATGTTCTTTCTATTTTCTATCTTTCAATATCTGTTCCCATAATTATGCAGCATTATTCATAAGAGACAAGATACAGAATCAACTGAGGTGTATATGAATGAATGGTTAAATATAATGTGGAATTTGTAATATAATATTATGATAATATTCAGCCACAAAACAGAAATCTGTCATTTATAGCAACATGGGACATAGAATTAGAGGACATTCCACTATATGAAATAAACCAAGAACAGACAAATGAAACATTCTGTCATTAATATGTGGGATCTAAAAATGTTGCTCTCACAAAAGGAGAGAATAAGATAGTGGTTGCTAGAGGCTACAAAGAACATTGGAGAGGGAGGATACAGACAGGGTGGGTTATAGGTACCAAAATAGTGTTAGATAGAAGAAATACATTCGAGAGTTCTACAAAGTAGGGTGACAACACTTGACAACAATTTGTTATATATTTTGTTAATAAATTTAAAAATAGATTTAAAAATGATAAATGTTGAAGGAGATGAAAATGCTAATTGCCCTATTTTATCAGTACAGACTGTAGGCAGTGATCAAATTATCACACTATATCTCAAAATTATATAATTATGTGTTAATTTTTTTTTAAATGAAGGGTCAATTAAACATTTACCTATCAACATGCCAAAGAAGGGCCATATAGAAAAATTAAGCCATTCACATCTTGGATCCTACTAAGGTCATACCATTAGATCAAAGAATAATATTATCTACTGAATGAAAATTATAAAAAATCCAAAATACATCAAGTAAACTATTTATCCTTTGACTGAGAATGACTTTAATCTTTGAGAAGCTTCTATAAAGAAGAATATTTAAGATTTTGGGAAAGTATAACAAATTGTACATCATTTAAATACTTAGTGTTTCATTATCCATGTGAAAAGTTTAGCTTTCATGTCAATCCTGAAAGGAGAGCATTTTGACTCATTAAATTAAAATATTGACCTTTATTATTTTCATAAAAGTAAGTAAAAGGAAAAAATGATAAAAATAAATTCAGAAGTCTAACTCCATTTTTGAAAATGTTATTCACAGTTTTAAAAGCTCACCCTTTCCTCCTTCCCTTGTACCCCACATCTGGGCAAACTAATAAGTCTGGGCTATCCCTCCTCTGACACCAACAAGATCCTAGAGAAACCTAAAAGGTGCTGAAATTTTAGGAACTCATAGTATTAAAGGAATCTAAGGTAAAACTTTCCTCATGCATTATGTCTTTTTTGTTCTGAGCGGTACATACATGAATGGTAAAATATTAGTGATATCTTAGTTTTTTATGAAATTTGACAATCTTAGTTTTCTGGAGAAAACTTATATGTCTGAGCAGAATCTATATCTAATCATGAACTGTGTCTTTTAGTGAATGCATATTTTTATGGCCAAGGCTTTTCTAGGTTCAAATACTATGATAGATTTGAATTAGAGAAAACTTTTCTCAGAAAGGCTTAAGTTCTGATATTAGACCTTATTGGGAGTGCCAGAAAGTATATACGGAAGAGTTAAAGATGAAAATCTTCCCAATGCTGTCAATCCAACACAGAGTTTAGGAAACCCAAGCAGATGTTGATATAACTTCAAAATGTTAGAAGATCAAGTTACGGCTTCTGAAGTGTAAAGCAAGGGAAATAACAAATCTGTGCAACTGATTAAATGGATCCCATATTCAGGTAATCAGTTTGAAATTCTTCTCAACTCCTACTATTTGACCTTTGTTTTCTTATATAATCTAAATATCAGGGTTCCCAGTAAGATGGTATATCATAAGAATAATAATACTATATATATATATATTCTTATAAGAGTAAGGGTTTTGAATATAACATATAGTGCAGGGTGGTCTACTAATATTATTATCAATAATATTAATTTTTTTTTATTATTATCAATCTAAAGGTAGACTATGTTAGAATTTTTTTTTTCTTAAACCATTCTAACTTTACAGCTGGAGCACCATAATCAAAAAACAACAACAATAAAACAGTAACAGCTAAACCTCCACACATTTAGCAAGAAAAAAACATACATAGTTTTGTTAATTTTAATGTTTATTTTATTAACATATATATCCCATACATATATGAGAGAACAGCAGAAAGAGTAACTCAAAGAAGTAGATAAAATGTGGGCTTGTGTAGCAATCTTTAGCTAAGGACAATAAAAAAAGGCAAAGGGCAACACTCATAGGCTTCCAGGGTACAAAACTACAAGAAGATAAATATATGATGAAAAATTCCCAGGGTAATATTTCTTTTCAGATTTTTCTGGTGCCATATTTAGGTGGTAAGAGCTTTCTTTAGTAAAACAGTATTTATATTTTCAGGAGGAGGGAGGTTAGAGAGAAGTTCAGCTCAAAATAATTCTTATATCAAAGAGACACATTTGGTGGTTAAATACTCTATTTTCCTTCAGTAGCATGAGGGGGCCAGATCACATGTTTCCAGGCCATACTTTCTGGATTTATTTGAAATGAAGTAATTTGGTGAGGGATGGTTAGAAATGGAGGAACCCACCATTTGTGACCCAGATGTTTAATTCAGGTTGAATAATTGACTTTATCCTAAGATCCACTGTGTGGCAAATTCAGCAGAGTTGATGAACTTGTTGTCTGTTGTTGATTGAAATTGTTTCACAAAATGAAATAGCGTGGAAGACACAGCAGCAAAAAATGCATGTCATGGTGTAGCCTCCTTGGGCAGAAACTTCTCTTGTTGTTTTGGAGGGTAATTTAGTGAAAAATGAAAGTTACAGATTTTAGAAAACCAAGTTATCTTTCTCTGATTTAGCTTAATTAGCAAAAAAAAAAACTAAGAATTTTAAACTGTAATAATTATGTGTATATTTTTAAATAGGTTTATATCCCAGGGAAACAGGATAAATTTGACCCATAGAAACTCTAAGGCATGCTATCTTGATTTGTATTTCTCTAATTGCCAGAAATGATGAACATTTTTTCATATATTTGTTGATTGATTGTATATCCTCTTCTGAGAAGTGTCTGCTCAGTTCCTTGGCCCATTTATTGATATTTGTATTTTGGTGCTTAGCTTTTTGAGTTCTTTATATACCCTAGAGATTAATGCTCTAGCTGATGTGTGAGGAGTAAAAATTTGCTCCCAGTATGTAGGCTCTCTATTCACCTCACAGATTATTTCTTTTGCTGAGGAGAAAATTTTAGTTTGAATCCATCCCATTTATTGATTCTTGGTTTTAATTCTTGTGTTAGAGGAGTCTTATTAAGGAAGTTGGAGCCTAATTCCACATGATGAAGATTAGGGCCTACTTTTTCTTTTATTAGACACAGAGTTTCTGGTTTAATTCCTGTTATGAAGACAAACAACAATAAGTGTTGGCAAGGATATGGGGAAAGGGTACACTCATACATTGCTGGTGGGACTGCAAATTGGTGCAGCCAATATGGAAAGCAATATGGAGATTTCTTGGAAAACTGGGAATGGAAACACCATTTTACCCAGCTATCCCTCTCTTCTGTCTATACCCAAAAGACTTAAAATCAGCATACTATAGGGAAACAACCACACCAATGTTTATAGCAGCACAATTCACAATACCTAAACTGTGGAACCAACCTAGATGCCCTTCAATAGATGAATGGATAAAAAAAGAATGTGGCATATATACACAATGGAATATTACTCAGCAATAAAAGAAAATAAAATCATGGCATTTGCAGGTAAGTGGGTGGCATTGGAGAAGATAATGCTAAGTGAAGTTAGCCAACCCCCCCCCACAAAAAAAATTCCAAATGTTTTGTCTGATTTAAGAAGGTTGATTTATAGTGGGGTAGGGAGGGAAAGCATGGGAGGAATAGACCAACTCTAGATAGGTCGGAGAGTGGGAGAGAAAAGGAAGGGCAGGGGGTTAGCAAGGATGGTTGAATGTGATGGACAGCATTATCCAAAGTACGTATGAAGACATGAATTGGTGTGAACATACTTTATATACAACCAGAGATATTAAAAATTGTGCTATATATGTGTAATAAGAATTGTAATGCATTCCACTGTCATTTACTTTAAAAAATTAATAAAAAAGAAACTCCAAGGCAAGAATTTCTTATTGTAGTTAAATAACTGTATATCAGTACCTAGCAGTTCCTAAAATTTAGCATGTATAAGAAGGGAATTCTCTGTTTCTTTGAAATTGTTTCTTCCTTGTTGGCACACATCACCAACTATTACAGTGATATTTTTTACTCAATATCTTTCTATTACAATCACTCAGAACAAAGTAAACATTCAATGTATGGTTGTAGCTACAAAAATTTCTAAAATGTGTGCTTTCCTTTATTTTCCATTAAAACTCGGTCTAAGTCTTATTTATTCAAGCTGGTTTGTGTGCTCGTGGCTTCTTACTATTAGTGCAATTTTACCCTCTATTTCCAGTTATATTTTTCAAACAAAGCTTTAATCACACCTTTTTTCTCAAAAATGAGTGTGCAAAATATATTTTTTGTATCACATTTTAAGTTTATCACAATCTGACCTTTCTTCTAACCATTAATTTCTAATTTTAAATGCCGTGTTATTCATTTTTTCACACCTTAATTATGTTACTGTCTTCTCTGCATTCCTTCATTGGCTTTGATTTCTTTTCCCATTACACTGTGAATCCTCAAAATGAGATAATGAGAGAAGGTGCTCAGTAGATGCCTGTTGAGTTGAACTAGTATTAGGCATTTATGTAATGAAGTTGACAGATTTGCCTAAAACCATATACAAATTCAACTGTGCTCTTTTAGTCAGGGTCAGCCAACAGGCTCTAATTCAGGGCTAATATTGTCTGAATAGTAGCCAAGTTGAAAATTACATGAGAAAAATCCCAGACTCTATAATTGGAAAATATGCCATTCTCAGTTACTTCTCTTGGCTGTGTGGGCAGAGTGGGGGAATCAGGTTCTCTTGCTATGCATTTTTTATCTTTGCTGAAAAATATCTTCCACAAATTATTGGCAGAACCATTTCTCTGTTTATTATATCATTCTATTCCTTCTTTCAACATATGGATACTGAATGTTTCTTCTTTTCTGAACATTTTTACTAGCAATATTAAATAAAACATTGGATGAAGCATTAAGATATAAGATCCACTTGGGCTTACAATTGAATGTTATCACAAATAATTTTTTAAAAACGAACAAATCCATGATAAAAAATTCTTTTAGTTTTAAATACTATGAATGATTTAAATCAAAGTTATTAAGTATAGAGAGTTTGGTATTAATTGAATTGCATTAAGGGATATCTGAGAAGATATTTCTGAGATGACCTTGAGGGACTAGATGAACCCCATAGAATAAAGTTCAGTGATCAATGCTTTGCAAGGAGAAAGTATAGCAGATGGAAAGACCCTCAAGCCACAAAAAAAACAGTGTTGATGAATAGACAGAAGGTTATTAGCATAGATTAAATGAAGCTTATAGAATAACAAATACTTTAGCAAAAGATAATAATGGAAAAAGAGGTAGGTTTCAAGGTAGACGGGGCTTTGAGAGCCAAAATAAAAATTTTAGATTTTATTCTAATTGTGAATGATAGAGAATGGTTAAGAAAATATTATAGATAAGAAGTAGAGTATTTTGCATTACAAGGCTTTGAGGACACTTTAAGCACTATATACCCATACCTGTTATATTTTAAAATAAAATTAAATTAAATTATTAATGGATTGTTTCTGTATGTGTCATTTGTAGTGAGTGCTTTGTGTGGAGTTTTTTTTTTTTTGAGTTTTGGGTGAAAATCAAAATAATAATAGATGATTAGAGCAGCAAAGAAAAAATTCTAGTATGGCTATCAGATATTAAATTGGAAATTCTATGAAAGCCTTTAAAAATGCTGATGGAGAGCTCAGGGGAGAAGGCTTAAGTTTCATATTTTAAGTCATTTCTATACAGAATCTGTTCAAAGCCAGGAAAATTAATTAATTTACCTGGAAAGTATAAATGTACATGGGAAGAAGACCCAAACTAAACCCAAATGTACTGAAGCATTTAGACACCAAGTGGAAAAATAATTTTAGTGAAAGTGAAAGAGAATGGACAGCCGGGTAGGGTGCACACACCTATAATCCCAGTGGTTTGGGAGACTGAGGCTGGAAGATCACTGGCTAAAACCAGCCTCAGCAATTTAGTGAAGCCCTAAGCATCTCATGGAGACCCTGTCTCTAAAAAAATATTAAAAACAGGGCTGGGGATGTGATTCAATGTGAAAATTTCCCTGGGTTCAATCCCTGGTACCAAAGAGAGGGGGGGACAGGGAGGACAGCATCTGAAAGTTGATTGAAAAAAAAAGGAAGAAAAAGAAAAGAAAGAACAAATATGTCATGACTCCAGGAGAGAAACATTTCTAAAAGAGCTTGGGTTACCACTGTCAGGTAGGATAAGAAGAAAATGGTCTTTGGAATAGAGAAATTATAGGTCATTGATAGACTCTGTGAGCACTATTTTGTGGAATTGGAAAGGTAGAACCCAGTTATTTTCCAGAATAATGACAGAAGTCCAGGTAGTGGAGGAAGTGACCACTAGGATAGTTTTCTGTTAAGTGGAGCAGAGAGGTATAGGAGTAGCTGGGAGGCAGACATGAAATCAAGGGAGGTTGTTTTGTGGGTTTTTTATCTTAGTGGGAGACAAGAGAGCATGTCTGTTTGCTGATGGAATGATTCAGGATGAAAGAAGGATGAAAGAAGTTGGTGATTAAGATGACAAAAAATGTGTTGGAAAAAAAATTCTTCAGAAGAAGAGGAGAAAGTGGAATTTATATAAGCAAGGAAAATTACTTGATTATAATGTGAAAATATGTAGAGATTAAAATGACAAATGAAGTTAGGTTGAAGATTTCATTCAGCATGATGTTAGAATAGACTTTTAAAAGCCATTGTTTTTCCATTGGTATTAATTTTCACATGTGGCAGAAAGATGAATTATATAAAGGAAAAACTGTTTTATTTAATTTTTATGTTTGCCTGCAAGCAGCAAAACTATCGTTCAATAGTACTTTGTTTTTGTTATAATAAATTATATTCTAATATTAGATGTATCACAATTTTGCTGTGCAATTTATTTCTGAAATGAAATTTATCACCTTGTTTCTCAAAGTTTAGGAGTACTTCATGGAACAGATACATTTCCCAAGGATGACTACAACCTTTGATCTTTTCTTTGGAGAATTTTATTTCCTCAGATAATGCTATTTTCCTAATTTAGGGACCAGAAACTTAAAAGTCATCACACTTTTATATTCAAGTAAAACATTTTAAAATAATACACTGCATTTGAAAACTAGAAACAACATTTATATAATTTACATATGTTCAAAATAAAAAATAATTTGAAAACTCCAGGTATAATAATTTTCCAGAAGAATCCAATTTGCTTTCATATAACATTTGCATGTAACAAATAAGCTAAAATGATAAATTTCATCTCAGTTGCATAGATTACTTAAAATTGGTTTACAGTCTTTCTGCTATGGTACCTTGAGCTAAAGATTTAAGAAAGGGTTGGCAAACTATGGCCTAAAACCCAAATTCTACTCTTATAAGAAGCCATGCACACTCAACTTACATGGTGCCCTGATTGCCTTTATAGTAATAGCATCACAGGTAATTGCAACAGAGAGCA
The DNA here is from genome assembly GCF_045843805.1 of Urocitellus parryii. Taxonomy (NCBI): domain Eukaryota; kingdom Metazoa; phylum Chordata; class Mammalia; order Rodentia; family Sciuridae; genus Urocitellus; species Urocitellus parryii. The sequence continues at coordinate 100,992,489 of NC_135542.1, forward strand.
AAGAGCTTTCAAATAGGGCTAAAATATTTTCTACCAAGTCCTTTATCAAACAGTTTTTTCCACTTTGTTTCTAATGCATCCCCCCCACTGTTTGTATAAAGCAATGAGGCAAACAAATGACTTTGCTAAAGACTATAGCACAAAAAATGAAGGCTTTGAGTCAAAAGATTTTGAGTTATAAATTAGGAACACATGTTGAAAATTATAAATAGGACATAATGAAGCTTTAAAACTCTGTGTGTACTACAGCTAAGTTCATCTCTTATATATGTATCTATGTAGTGATTTACAATGGTTTCAGCTTCAAAGTCCAAAAGCTATTTATTACATGAGAATAGCTACTGAAATATTTTTTAAAATATTTTTTAAAAAAGAATACTTGCATCAAATGTCAAATAAGCTTATCTTTGGACTATTTCAGATTGGTTAATAATGTGGTCAATATGTCAATCACCCAGGAAAGATCTATACAATATTAATGCCATCAGGGCTAGGATTTTGGCTCAATGGTAGAGCACTCGCCTAGCACATGTGAGGCCCTGGGTTCGACCCTCAGCACCTTATGAAAATAAATAAATAAAATAAAGGTACTGTGTCCAACTACAACTAAAAATAAATATTAAAAATATGTTAATGCCATCAATGTTGAGTCTGACTACTTTGAATCAGTGCATTAGTTTACTGAATTCCTTTACTTTGTAATATATAGTAATCACTGTAAAACATAGGTGGATATTTATCTGCAAACATATATTACTCTGTGTTGAAAGAGAAGTTTAATGAATTTGAAAGTTGTTTCCCTGACAAATTATGGATATTAGATTCAATAGGTTTTTGCTGTTGTTGTTTTTTTTTTATTTTTTTTACAGTAAAGACAGACATTAATTCAAGAAACATGTCTTAGCAAAATGAACCAAGAATGCTAGTTAAAAAAGAAATTCAATGATTTATGATTAAAATATTTAATAAATTGACCTTTTTTCATTTTAAAAAATCCATGTGTACAGCTAATTTGAGAAAGAATATGTGTGCATTAGCAAAAATAAAGAAACAATGGATAACAAATAGAAACATCACAGTACTAATAACAGCAAGAAAAGAGGAAAACCAATGTCTACAATATTTGTAACTACATGTGCTAAGGATGCAAGTCATTGGGTTTGACGATTTATTGTGCAAATCATTTCTTTTAAGCAGTGTTCCTGGAATCTTGTAATACCTTTGATACTTTACCTCGGTGTCTTCAGTCTTAAAGGGGAACAAAAAAGTTTAGGTAGATTTAGGATAAATCAATTTTACATTACTTGTTTTTAGACAGACATTCCTTAAGTGAATAGCATGTGTAGGTATAAAGTGGAGCAAGAGTCAGACCTAAAGTTTAAGGTGGCAAAGGAGACACAAAATGAAGACAAAGATATCAAACTTTTACCCCCTTTACTTACCCAAAATATATTTGCAAATCCAAGTAAAGGGAAAGTGCTTTTTAGAAAAAGCACCCACTATATCCCTGTTATATTTGTTCTGTATTTTTTCCCTCATACTTTCTACTTCTGACTAGCATCTGTGTATTTTGAGGGATTCCTGAGTTGTAGGTTAAATACTTTATATATAGATTTATGTGATGACAGTATAATTTTAAAATTCTTAATTTCTAAAACTACCTTTATGATTTCCAACAACTCCTTTACATGTGTATTTTATCAAGGCAGTAAAACATGTTTTATTAAAATACATTAATAAAACATTTTACTTTTGTTTATTTTATCTGTTTTCTCTAGAATTATTTTCTTTTTCCCCACCGACCTTTATTTTCTTGTGACAGATGGAAGAACTGGATGGACTTAGAATCATATGCCAAAATTCAGGAGTTTATCACTATAGGATCATTTACATTTTTAGAATCAGAAATGGGGCATAGAATATTCAACTCTGATTCCAAAAGTGTTTATTGTATAAGAACATAATAAGATAATTCATTCCTTGTGGCAATGATAAGTGACATCATGTTGCAATTCTATAATGCTTAATATTTTATGAATTTTCATGTCTCTTGTTTTTATTGACATTTCTAATTCTTACCTTCTTGCTACTGGCACAACCTGATATTTTAGGTCATTCTATACTTGTTGTGATCCTTGGAAGCAACCCTAGTGGCTTTCACTGGATGATAGTATTTAGAAAATAAGTGCCTGCCTCGCATGAGTTCAATACCCAGAACCGCCAAAAAAAAAAAAAAAAAAAAAAAAAAACTTGGTGTTTGGTGTGCTGATGGCTTCTACAATGTAATAGTCAACTAGAGAATGTACTCTGTGTGTGTGTGTGTGTGTGTGTGTGTGTGTGTGTGTGTGAGAGAGAGAGAGAGAGAGAGAGAGAGAGAGAGATGAGCTTTGTTTTAACCTCAACTCTACCAAACATATTGTCCAAATGGCTGCCTGCTGGGTCTTAGCCATACTGAACATAGCAGATGTGTCAGTCAAATCCTTGACCCTGGACACAGAATATGCCAACCACACCAGACAGTTAGGCAGGACCAAATATACTAAGCATGTCAGTTATCTTAGCCAAATTCTTAATCCCAGTTCTCAACTCTGGAACAATCATAACCAAGTTCTTGTGAGCAGGATACTTGGCCCAGGCAAAGAGAAAAAGGAAATCATCAATAAAGGAGAAAGCCTTCTCATATATGTATTCTTATTTGCACTTTAGCACTCAACATATGTTAAATATTATGTCTGAATGTTTGTTTTCCCTTAGAATTCACACACTGAAACCTTCCCACCAATGTGAAGCATTAGGAGAAGGGACTTCTCCTAATAAGGAACTTCTCCAAAATAATAATAGAAGATCCCTAATTAATGAGATTAGTGCCCTTATAAAAGTCCCAGAGAGCTCTCTGCCCTTCTGCCATGTGAGAACACAGTATCTATGAGAAAGTGGGCCCTCAACTGACAGTGAATTTGTTGGTGTGTTTACCTTGGACTCTCACTCTCCAGAACTAAATTGTTGTTATTAATGAGATACTCAGTCTATGGTAATTTGTTAAAGAAATCCAAAAAACACCAAGACAATAAATTCAATGAATTTACGATGTAGACTTTGATTTGTTCCTATAGTGTGGTGCCATGTGCTTCAAGTCCAATAGAACTTATTCAATGGTTTTTTTGTGTGTGTGGGATTATCATTATTCCTTGTCTTCCTCTCACAAAACATTACAGGCCTTCCTTGAGTGTTTTTTTTTTTTTTTGACCAGGGATTAAACTCAGGAAAACTCCACCACCGAGCCACACCAATGGCCCTATTGCATATTTTATTTCGAGACAGAACCTCACTCAGTTGCTTAGCACCTACCTTTTGCTGAGGCTAGCTTTGAACTCGTGATCCTCCTGCTTTAGTCTTCTGAGCGCCACCACAACCCCACAACCGGCTTTCTTGGTGTTTTATTCTGACCATTTTTACTGATTGCAGAAGCCTAATGAAAAGCTTTCTTAGACTAAATATTTTTTAATATCTACTGATTTTTAATAATCAACCATTCTCATAAAAAGTTAAAAAAAAATGCCAAATATATATTAAGCAACAGATGATTCATCAACTCTCCATATAGTAGTCCTAGCAGGCCCAGGTCTGAATGTTTTTTTCCCCTTAGAATTCATACACAGACCTATATTATAGGTATTCCTGTATACATGACTAAAGTCTCATCTTCCCTAAAGTTATAGTGACATGCAATCAGCAATGAACATTGTGCTGTGATGATAAACAGGTCAATCTCTGTGGTTCTTTCCTTTTTATTGTTCTTTTGGTTAAATTAAAATGGCCTGCAGCACAGTCCCTGTTTCTTACATGGGATTTTATCTCAGTTGTATTTATACCACCTCCTAACGTTAGCTTCTTCCTTTTTATCAAAGACTTTGAGGAATACCTAAGCAATGTTAAAAAGTATGATGGAAATAGTGAGAGGCATTAATGCCTTATCCAAATCCACCTATATTCTCACTTCTTCAGCTTTTACCTCTGTAAGCTGAATCTCCATCTGCAGTTCTGTGCCAGGATTTCAAACCCTAACCTCATTACCTCAGCCACAAATAGTTTCTTTTCACAAGTGCTTTTGTTCTTTTAATACTCTCTTGCCCCTCTATCAACCTTGAAATAGTAAAGTCTTATCACTTCAGTTGGTTTTTGAATGTTCCTTGCAAAATAATATAAAATGATATGTTGTGGTGAAATCATTCCTAGGAAAGTAAGAACTATTTATTTAGAAAATTATTCCCCAGGTTATAGTACTAGTGATCAGCAGGTAATTTAATTCACTTTTCATAATATAGTATAAAATATCACAATTATTGCTTTAAGTCTTAATGTCTATCACTCAGATTAATTATTTATCTGCATTTTATTTTGTTATCTATGGCTATCAATAAAGAAAAAAAAGTGCTAAAATGCACAGAGTAGCTACATGAAGTTAGCAAACTAAAAAATAGGGAGTGATACTTGTTAATTGTACATTAGCTCACAAATAAATATAATCAAATTATAAGAAAAAAGAAAAAATGTAGATTTGTTTATGTTTTTGAATTTGAATTTTGTGCTAATTACCGTGGAGGAAACCCACTTAATTTAGCAAAATTGGCCCAATTCAAACTAATTGAGAGAAAAAAAATCAAACTCAAAAGGCCGATCTGAGCAAGGATATATGTTAAAATGTCACTGTCCATAAGAAGTTAGTTATCATACTCACATCTGACACTTGAGAAAGGTTAAATTTTTCATTTAATATATGATCATCTTGGGCTTCATATTTTTGGAATCAAAATGATATTAAAAAGCTCTAAATCCCCAAATAGCATCCATTAAAATAGCCATAATAATAACAACAGCAATAATAATGTTTTATTTATATAATGTTTTACATGAAGTAAGATTATTTCAATAGGGTGTCATTACATGTTTTTCCTTACAAAACACTCATAAGTTTATAATCATAGAAAACTGCACATGAGAAAGATAAAACGATTGGCTTAAATTAATGGGAGAGTAAAACACTGCATCCAGAATGTGGATTTTGTTTTCTATATGATATGAGAAATTGAAGTTTCCACAATTTCTCTATTGAGATTCAGGCTCTGTTGATTGGCCTGACAATTTTGTTCTACCTTTATATTTGACCAATGTCATTAAGATGCTTTTCATCCATTAAGCTGGTGTTTGTTTGCCAGTTTGCCCTAATTAGAAATTCTCTCATGGTGATATTCAAAGGAGACAAGTCTGTTGATGATTGACTAACATCCCAATAGGCAAGATAGACAAAAGGTATCAATTTATTCCAATGTTGTGGTTCACTGGTGATGAATTTTCTTACCATCTGTTTGGGTGTTTGATTAAAATACTCCATCAGCCCATCTGTTTCTAGCTGATAGGGAGTTTTCTGCAAAGGGGAAATGTTGAAAAGTTTGCACACCTCATTTAACAGAGTAGACATATTAGAACTGTGAGCAGTTGAATTTCCTGAGACTAAGTCCCCTAATTGATTAACAGTATTAATCAATTTATTAGCAGTACTTTGTGACAGTCTAAATGTTTACATAACTACCATAGAGTCAGACGAAAGTTTTGTAAATTAAATGAAAGAAGAGTACAGGAAACATTAAGTAGTAAACAAACCACCATGCTTTCCTGATTGAGACATATTGAATTTAAATCTTATTCATGTAACTTATCACTGGAGGCTCCTCAGCTTATGCATGCTTTCTTGGAATTGGCTATTCCAAGTGTATCACCTGTAGTAGGCTCCTGAGACTTTTGTTTGCTTTCTTACAATTTCCTCTTTCTTAACCCACTTGCAATATTTTCTTAACACAATGGAGAGTTTTTATTCTCTTCATTAGAAAATTAAGTTTCTTTTTATTTTCCGGTAAGAATTTAATATTTGGTATGTTAGTGAATGTCTTCATATTGCAATCCATTTACATATAAATAATGATTTTCATATTTACTTCATAGTTGACTACAAAGATTGAGAGAGGATGAATTTAACTGAGGAATGAAAATTAAATATCGATCAAGATATTCAATACAATAATACAATAATGAAAAAAAATCTCAAAAGATGATAGAAAAACTCTTGACAAACTTTTAATATTTCAGGGAAAAACCCTCAACAAAAGAATGATGGAGGTTCACTCTCAATCTGTGAAAAGAGCTATTAAAAACCCCTCACTCACACCTTATGTATTAGGGAAATACCGAATGTTTCTTCACTAACCTTGGATAAAATGCAAGGTTTTATTTTCTCTCCTACTGGATATTATAGCAAAAGTCCTAAATATTACAATGTGGGAGACAATGAAAGAAAAGAAAAAAATAGAAAATAATAGAAAATACATAATCCTGCCCCTTTTTTTTTTTTACAGATGAGATAGCTGTATATGTAGGAAATCCTAGTGATTTCCTTAGAAATAGTGTAAATATATCCAGTAAATTTAAAACATTATTCACAAGGAACAAAACAGGCAATCGTTTGACAGATTAAAATATATAAAATAATTAAGAATAAATTTATAGACGCTTGAAATATACCTATGTTGGAAGCTACAAAACATTGGTGAATAATTACAGAAGAGATTATTAAGTAGAGAGATATGCTAAGATCATTTAAAAAAAGACATTATTACTGTTTCTTACCAATTTTATCTTTAGAAAAAGATTTTTGAAGAAATTAATAAGGAGAATTAAAGGACTAGAATGTTAAACACAACCTTCATAAATAGGTCATGTTATCTGACTTCTTAGACTTTCTAGAAGTGTGTAGTAGACAAGTCAATGCAGAATGATTATCACTAATCATCCAAAATTTGTCCTTGGAACAAATTAAAAAGTAAAAAGAAAAAAAAAATACATGTTTATTTATATAACCAGTTATTTATGCCAAATACTTTATCAAAAAATAAAATCTCCACAAATGGTATCAGAATAAATGATATCCTTGTGGAAAAAGAATAAAAGCCCTTAGTTACAGCCTACATTACCCAATAATTATTTTGAAATGGGTCACAGAAATAAACTCTTTCACTATAGAACTCTTAGATAGAAGTTGAAGAAAGTAAAATTTTCTTGGAAAGGCAGGAAAAAGAAAAAGAACTAACTTTCAAAGGAAAATTGACCAATTTTACTTTATCAAAATTAAAACTTTCCTGATAAAAGACACTGCTCAGAGGGCTAGGGTTGTGACTCAGTGATGGAGTGCTCCCCTAGCATGGGCAAGGCCCTGGGTTCGATCCTCAGAACCACATAAGAGTAAATAAGTAAAATAAAAGTATTGTGTCCAACTACTATTATTAAAAAAATAAGTATTAAAAAAGACACTACTCATCCATGTTTCAATAGAAGACAAGATAAGGTCAGAATTATCCATTTGATTCGAGTTGATCCTCACTGTTTTGGAGAAATCATATAGTATTTAAAGGTTTTAATGAAAAAAAAAGAGGTATATCTGTTACAGTTTGGATGTGAGGTGTCCCCCAAAAGCTCATATGTGAGACAATGCAAGAAGGTTTCCAGGAGAAATGAGTGGGTTATAGCCTTAAGCTACTCCATGAATTAATCTCTGATAGGATTAATTGGGTGGTAACTCGAGGCAGGTGGATTGTGACTGGAGGAAGTGCTACATTACCAGCATACCTATGAACTACATATTTTAATCTGGTGAGTAACCTTCTTTCTCTGCTTCCTGATCATCCTCTGAGTTGGTTCCCTCTGTCACAGTCTTACCCCATGATAATGTGCCTCACCTTCAGCTCCAAGGAATACAGCCTGCTGTCTATGGATTAAGACTTCTGAAACAGTGAGCCCCTAAATACACTCTTCTCCTCTACAGTTGTTCTGGTCAGATTTTTTTCCCCTTTTATTCACAGCAACAAAAAACTGACTAAAACAATCCTCAAATTCTATCTAGAGAATAGGAAATGAAATTAGAATGAGAAAACCCATATTCAATATCAGTTATACTATTTTTGTGTGTGTATAATAACTAGTGAGTATTCAAAGTTTCTGGATTCTAGTTTCTTCATCAAGTGACATTAAAATATTCAATACTGTTGGAGATTGAAATGCAAAATCTTTGTATAATTATGAACTACTATATAATACATGTTTAATTTGTTTTTTTCTTTTTCCATCCAGCTTAGTATGTGAAAAAAATACATGATCAATACATGCTCTCCAAAGAAAAGAGTATTTGAGAGATGGTAGTTGATGCTTTTCAAAGCAAGTTGTGAAACTCTGGTAACCATAGTCTGTATTTGGGTCTGTATTTGGGTCTCCTAAACAGAAAACTTGCTTTACTGTAAAGGGGGGTCCGGCGAAACGTCGGAGGGAGAGACCATCCAAGAGACTGACTCCATGCAATTGGCAAAAGGGGATTTATTGAGGATCCATTCCAGCGCGCTGGGACTCTGTGCTCACTCAAGAAGGGAGAGCAGCCCAGAGCCCAGAGCAGAGTTCAAGCAGAGCTTAAGTACACTTTTTGGAGAGGGTGGGGGGCTTTGCATACATCAGAACAAATCATCATGAGGCGCGGGAAAATTGAACAACAACCCTGAGTTAGAACAGATTGGACAGGGGTGATTGGTGCTCCTAAGCCGGGTACACATTCAAACTGATTGGTTTAGGTCCTGCAATGCCTACGTGCCAAGCAACTCAGAACCCTTAGCTATTAAACAACGAGAAAGTCAGTGGAAATATTTACTGGGCAGTTCCAGCATTGTCCTAACAACTTTACAGAGATTACAGGTTCCGGGGAGAGCAGAAGAATTTTAACAATACCTAGTCTTTACTTTTTAGCCCAGGCCTTGCCATTTAGAAGCTTTACAATGCCCGGTCTTTTACATTTTAACTCAGACTTTTGCAGCTTAGAATCAGCTTAGAAATTTTACCTTTACATTACTATACCAGAAACTTGTTCACATTAAAATATATATGATTTAATTTTCATTGGGCTTAGTGTTTCCAATAATGTTAGTTGGATATATTCAAAGTGATTCTTATACTTTGCTCAAATATGGGCACATTGACCCTTATACAGGATGTATTTGAGTTGAGGCACAACTGGTATTTCCTTCAAGTCCCTTTTGGTAGTATATATTTGCAGACTATTTCCTGGTTATTCTGGACCTTAACCTATGTTTAAAAGTTATGAGCTAATTTATATTAGGGTGAAGAAAAAGCAGAATCAAGAGGGAAAAGAAGAAAATATGTTTGGGGGTGATGTTTTGCCTGAGGTTGTTAGTTTGTTTCAACAAGTTTTGTGTTTTAGTTCTAATACAAGATGAATAGTACAACATGCATAAACATCATGGAAAAGTTTCTTCATTAAAATTGTTTGGTTAATATGTGTATATATAGATTCATAATATACAAAATATTCAATAAAGCAACATTTAAAAATATTTCCTTGTAATATTTTCCTTTTGCCAAGTGCAAGACAACTAAATTTCCAAAAAAAAGGTCGCTGGCTTCATCTTTTGTCTTTAAAATTTATTTTTAACTGAGACCTAAAAATTGTACATATTAATGGAATACCATTTCTTACATATATACACTGCATAATGTTTAAATCAAGGTAAACATATTTAGCTGCTTAAACATTTATCATTGGCTTATTTACTTTTCCCTTCTCCAAATAGGTAGCTTCTCTCTCCAAGCTGAGCTCCTTGGAGTTGCTAGAGAGGTAACACAAACAATTCTTTCCTTCCTGATTTAAAAAAATTTTTTTTTGCTTTTTTATGCTAAATGTACTCTCCTCTCCCATCTGAATTCCTTTATTCTTGCAAAGGTAGTTTGATGTGCGATTATCTATTCAACTCAATTCTGTGTGCCTGAGAGAGGTTCACAGGAGGATCTCACTGAGTGGTTATCTTGAGTTTTTTTCTCCTTTGTATGAATCTTCAATCCTGCTTCCCCAGTGCCTTGATTGGTGTTAAGCACATTGGAGTAGTTCTATAAAAACTTGATTAAAATGAAGAATGACAAAAAAAGAAAAAGAGAAAGATCGGCAAGAGTGAGAGAGACACACACGCAAAGAACTAGGAAATACAGAAAATGAAGTGAGGCCACCTATGAGTTGCTGGGAAGAAAAACACAAAGTGAGAAGTTCAGGAATTCACTTCACAGCTCTGGAGGAAAGAGGGGGAAATAAAAGAGACCTATATGTAGGCTCAATGTGAGTTTCATTGCAGTCAAATGTAACATCTCTGTCCGGGGATGGAATGGAAGTCCTGGAAAAGGATATCCTCAGCTAATAGGAGAATTCTGTCAGCAGAAATGTGTGAAAACAACTGTGCTTAATAGGAACTTGAGTCCTCCATCGGTACCAGGATAAAATGAGGCTGACATTTTTATTTTCTGAAATTCAGTTTTTCTGCAGGAACGGAACAAATAACGTTTGTAGTGTTTCCTGACTGAGCCAGAGAAAGTGAAGGGGTAACTCAGTCACAATTTTCCTTTTCACTTAACTACCAGGAAGAAGGTAAAGGAAATTAGAGAAATCTAGGGATGAGTGACTATCCTCTGATTTATCCACAAAGGAATTTTTCCTCCTCTGTCTTATTTGACCTGAATTGAGGTTTTTGAAATAAAAAATCAGAGTTTTTTGTTTTGTTTTGTTTTTTTTTTTTTTTTTTTTTACTAATAATGTTTCTAATTTTATTTAATACCTCACATATCATGTAATTTCCCCCTATGATTTTGTACACTCAGTTTCTTAATGTATTTAACAACATGTATTTAATTAAACATGTTAAGGTTATATCATAACATTAAGATATAATGCTAATTTTGTAATAAAAGGATAAACATGTTGATAATTTAATTAAAAAAATCTAAATATGTCAGCCCAAAGTATTATTATGTAGTCTTATATTTTCAAAGATGAAAAATGAGATATTAATCAAATTTCCCCATCCTCTTTTATTACAGTTTAAAAAGTATAGCTGTACTTCTTCTGTCCTTGCCTAGAGGAAGTATATTAATAAGTACAAACTACTTCAATTGTAAATCAAGGAGCAAATATCACACTGCGCTATAGTACTCAAAACAATTTTAGATTTAAGAAAGGAATGTACATTAAAATTTACATACTAATTATCATAGCAAATGTGGATGACACAGGGATGATAGATTTTTGATAGAGACTAGCTTTGAACATCAATTCAAAGGAAAAATATAAAATATAATATAGCCAGCTTCACATTAAAATATCCATGAGGATATATGAAAAGACTGCACCACCGAATACTACAAATTATGACTATGAGAAATTGTACAGCCAGAAATTAAGAGGCTTTCTCCCTAATGCAAATCTCATAAAGCAAAACTTTAAAAATAGCATAAAATAAAGGGAAGGAATTCAAAGTAACTTTCCATCTTGATATATTTCATCATATGAAAGAAAATAATAAATCTTTTTGTTTTATATGTGGTCCATGCACTGGATTAGAAGCCCAGGACATATATAAATTTTTCATTTTTGTCTTTTTAAAAATAAAATTGTATATATGTTTAAGATATAAGTGTTAAAACTGACATGATGCTAAGGGATACCTATGGATAATAACAAAGGTTACTACAGTAATGCAAATTAGTATATCTGTCATTTTTCAGGGTTAGCCTTTTTTTTTTCATTTTCTTGGCAAGAGCAACTAAAAATCATCTCATTTACACTGAATTCCATATACACTACAATTTTATTGCCTGTATTTTTCATGTTGTGTGTTAGATCTTTAGTCTGTTCATCCTACCTGGCTGCACTTTATTTCCCCATGACAAACTCTTAGCCTCTATTAACCATGGTTTTATTTTCTATGTCTAGATATTTGGCTTTAGTTTTTAGATTCCAAATATAAGTGAGATTATGCAATATTTTTTCTTCTTGTGTCTGGCTTATTTCACTTAGTACAGTGTTCTCTGGGGACTTCTGAGTTGTGGTAAATGGCAAGATCACATGCTAAAGCTAAATAATATTCCATTATATATAAATATCACAGTTTCTTTAGTCATTCATCCATAGACAGACACTAAGGGTGTTTTCATAACATCCTAATTAATTCTTAATTATTAAGAATAAGGCAGTAATGAACATGGGAGTGCAAAATATCTTTACAAAATAATGATTTCATTTTGGCTGGGAGTATATACCCAGTAGAGAGATTGTTGAATCATGTGGTATTTCTCTTTTTAATATCTTTAAAAAATCCCATTCAGTTTTCCATAATGACTGTCCCAATCTACCTTCTCATCATCCTTATATAAAAGTTCACCTTTCTCCAAGAAACAAAAATCTTAATTGCAGCAGATTCTTGAAATTGGAGATTTTTTCAAATTTTTCTAGCCAGTAAAATATTCATGAGAGTAAAAAATTGGCAAAAGTTCTAGAAGTCCAGCAGATCAACCTTTAGATCAGATAAAATTCTGACAGAGAGCATAAAATAGAAAAGTTTGCTGAGTAGTAATTTTTTCAAGTTTTAAAATGATTATATTCAAAAAGAAAACAGAACATAACCAATACATATACTCTTTGTTTTAAAAAATTTGAGGTTTAGTACAGAAAAATAAATCAACTCTGAGCACCTAAGAGTATACATGTTTCAGGAAGAAAGGAAGAGACCCAAAAGAGTATACTTCAGATTATTTCTGAAGAATGATTAGTTAGAGGAGGCAAAAGACATGTTTCCACATGGTTAGATATTCTTAGTGGAAGGCAACAAATATGCAACCTCTGGATGGAAGGTATACAGACAAAACCGGATATAATAAAAGAAAAAAATATTTAAGTTGTCAATGATCGTCCAGGTAAAATGGAAGCAGGTGATATGAAAATATTTTAAAGAAAGTAAAATTACAACTGCAAAATTAAGATGTAATATTGAACTATTTTAACAGGGAAAATATCAAATGTCATGTGCAAGATAATTTGTAAAATATACTATAGTTTGCAAATAACTAAGCATGCACTGACAAAATATATGAAAGAGAGAGATGGAGATGTTTGGGTGAGGTACTGTGCTATTTCCTGGATATAAAGATGAACAGGGAAAAAAAACAGGGCTTTTTGTTTTTCTGTAATGTCCAGAAAATACATTTTCCAGAAAAGCCTATATAAAGGAATGCAACCCTGTTCAAACCATGATTTTAGCCCAGTGTTACTAAGGCCAACAATAGTTCTGACCTGTAGGATCTTATGATAATTAATTAGTGTTGCTTGAAGATACTAGGTTTACAATGAGTTATTACTTATTTGTAAATTAATACAATATACATTCAAGTGAAAAAAATACCAAATACAAATTTACATTGAGATAAAAGCTCCATTATAAAAAGTGAATCAAAATTTAAGAGAAATGAATCTGATACAGATTAAAAGACATCTTTGAATTATCTCAGTTTTTAAATTTGGATAAAAGTGATTTTATATTTTAAATGAATTTATTAAATGTTTGTTTGCAAATTTAAATATTCTATAAAAGGATAAATTCATTAAGGATTTTTAAATATTGAACATAGCTTTTCTTATTCAGTGCCTTACATGAAGATTTATAGGAATATTAAGAGAAAAAAATTATGAGTAAAAACCAAAGATAAAAGATAAACTCAAGGAGTCCTCAGAAAATAAATCACTAGCTATTTTTTTTAAGTTTCAGTATTAGAAGTGTTAAAATTCAAAAAAGATAATATTGAGACACTGAGCAGAAAATTTTATAAAAATAATCAACTAGAACATTTAAATCTACTGAACATAAATATTTAAATTAACAACCAGTAAATTATTTTAACTACAAAATGTAACTTGTATTAGAAAGTAAAGAAAAGGAATTTCAAACCAGAGATTTCAAAATCACTACAAATATCAAGAATTATGGAAAAAAAAACATTAAAATTCTCCCTAAGCCCATCAGGATAAAGTAGTAAAGACAAATTAAAGAAAAGGTCTTCAAATCAGTCAGAGGAAGATAATAATAGATTAGACTCAAGCTTCCAATAGTGAAGCTCTAAGCTGACTGAGTGCTCATGAGAAAAACTGACAACCAAAGAATATATGCATAAAGCAGCAATAATATATGTGTGTTTATTCTTTATATGCAATGCCAATTATCTAATTATTTTTTTCAGAAAATAGGAGGGAACACAATCTGATTCTGACTCTGAGACCAACTTTGCATTCACATTAAATCACTATTAAAGAAAATTTCTGAGAGGCACACCTCATAGTCATAGAAGCAGAAATACCAACAGAATATTAGAAAATCCAATTCAGGAATACATGTAAGAAAAAATATATCCTTGACCAAGTGAAATGTGTGGTAGGAAATCAAGGTAGTTGATCATTAAAATATGTATCAGTCTAGTTCTGTTATGGAAATAAAATGGCAAGAAAAAAAAATACATGATTATCTCAGTTTCATCTAGGAAAAAGCACTTAAAATTAAACACTTATTCATGATGAAATGTCTTAGTAAGTTAGGAATACAAGAAAATTTCTCAATTCTCATGAGGTTTTCTAAAAGCTTACATTTCACATCATTGTTAAGATTAAAATATTTAAACATTTTCATTTTATATTGGGAATGAAGCAAAGTATCTTTATTGTTGTACTGAAAGACCCAGTCTTTATAATAAATCAAGGAAAACTTTCAGATGATATCATACTTATATAAGAAATAATCAGGGATTTACAAAATAACAACTGGACGTAATGAATAAATTTAGGAAAGTCATAGGAAAGGTTAATAGACAAAGTTAATTGCATTCAATGTCAAAAATAAAATTTTAAAATTTCTTTTACATGAACACAAAAATTTAAATTACTGAGGCATAAATTTACCTGAAGATATAAAATACTTCCATACTGAGAACACAGTTAACATAAATTTAAGCATTAATAGAAATTTATTCCAAGTTTATGATTAGAAATCCAATATTTTAAAAATATATCAATGCTTCCCAGCTTATCTATAAAATCAATTAAGTATTAAAACCCAGGTGGTACTTTCTCATAATTAAGAATCTAACTCTAAATGTGTATGGAAATAACCAAAAGTAGCCAAAGCAATTTTTAACAAAGAAAAGCAAAGTTGAAGAACTCACACTACCTGATTTGAAGACTTAATATTTACTATATTAAGAGATCCTGATACTGAAAAAGTATAAAATTATTAATTGATGGATCCCAAAATAGATATTATAAACTGATCAATATACTTAAGAAAAAATTACTTTTGTGAACAGTGCCAGGGAGATTCAATGAGGAAAGGAAAACCTTCACTATACTGTATTGGAATGACTACACATATATGCATGTGGGTAGAGAATAACATTTCCTCTTGCAACAATTTTATAAATATATTAAAATTTTAAATGATGTGTTTTCAGGGTTCTGAATTCAATAAAATCAATATTCACAGTTGAAATTACATGCATATATAATAATATTCTAATGCTTAAACAATTGTGGTCATGTCTTCCTTGGTTCATAGGTTATTAGTTACAATACTATAGCACCAGATACAATTCATAATGTTTTTATTAATAAAGGTTAATACTTTGCAGGCTTTTCAAAAAGAAACAGTGATGTGTGGAACAAGGTTGACAAGCTAATTTGTGCACAGTTCACTTATTATCTGTGCTGAGACTCTCCAACTTAAGGCTTTTCTTCATTTTTCTAAATAAAAGAACATATTTTCTGAAATAGTAAACAACATAAATCATTTCAAGTTAAAACTAATTTGTTGACAGGATACACCATTTGCAAAACTCAATGACTTTAACTCTGTAGTGGGCTCTGACTATTCTTCTAGTTCAATCCTAATGAATGTTCAGCCAACATATCCCTAGAGATATTACATGTATTTTGTGACAAGAGTCTTAGGTATGTAATTCCAACAGGGATACCATCTGGAAGTCCTTCATAAAATATCCCATGAACAGGTGCTTTTCTTCTGACTCAGTGCCAGAAATAGTAGAAATTATTTCACCTATTTTGTGAATATTTGAGCACTAATTCTATGGCATGTTAATTGGCTATGCACTGAGAATATAAATTTGAGTAACAACAGAACTAGCTCCTACCACCATGTTGCTAATAACATAATAAAGTATACCCTCCAAAAATAGTCAAGTATTCAAGAAAGTACAAAATTGGCTCCATCACAATTGACTAAAGGAGAGATGCACTATGAGATGCACTATGGTATCAGAATCTGGAGAAGGGGGATCTAACTTAGGGAAGACTGGGAATAAACATAACAAAAAGATATGCTTTCTTTAACTGAGTTTTGATCATTAGGAAGAATTAATCTAATAAAAATGGGGGTGGGTAGAGGTTATTTTTGGTAGAGAAGATTTTATGTGTTAAACACTCTAACAGGATGAGACATTCAAATCAGGGATACAAACTTGGGCATTAGAATGAAGAGTGCGTTAGGAGTTATACTAGGAAAAAAATCAGGTTAAATCTATATTATAAGTGAACAAAATATTTAAATAGGTCTTAAGATTTAATGGCTGTAAGAGTTCAAAAAATCAAACTTTTTCATTAAGAGAAAAATAATGAAAATGTCAGAACAATTGTATTGAAGTGTTTTTAAACTTCCCTCTATGACTTCTGCATATAGTTGCAATAGAGTTTCTTATAGCAGATTGACAACAACAATGCCAAGAATGATGAAATAAGCTGGATAAAAAAAAAATAGCTATGTGTGTAGACATACTGTCCCCCCACCCCTGCACAGTCAGAAGTGAAAGGAAAGTTGGCTCATGAAGTAAGCCCAGCCTTGAGCAGACTGCTTTGCACAATACATCTGATACAAGTTATGCAAATATACATGAAAAGCAGAGCAGGTTTTTAACAATCCTGGAAAGGTAAAAATCGAATTCCCAAGACCAATACAGGAGAAAATCTTCTGTAAATGTTTGACTCTCAAATGGGATTCCTGGAAACCTCTACTCTACTGATGTGCATTAACCAGCAGTGGAATAAGCCTTTCAAAGACTGCAAACCATGTGAAGTAAGCTCAGTTTCTGATTGTGTAGAGGTGGATCTGTTGCCCATGGCCTACAAAGGAGAAAACAAAAATAAAAGAAAAAAACTTTTATTTTCATACAAAATACTTGAAATTTAATTTAAAAATATGTAATACATAAAAAAATTAGAAACTAGAAAAAAATATACATCCAACAAACACAATAGACAAATGCATGAAAACCAGATTTTGGAATTAGATTCAGCCTTTACATTACTATATTTAATATGTAAAATAGTAGATGAATAAAATGGAGAAGTTTACAAGCAGCATATATCTAAAAAAAAGGAATTAAATAAAAATTATGGAAGTGAAAAATATAATAATTGAAATTACATTGTGCACAAAATAGGTTTAATAGTAGATTGAATACTGCTGGTCAAAAGATTATAGAAGACAGGTATTTATAAAATGATCTGATTGAAGCAAAGGATACTAAAAGCATATAACATTAAGAACACAAGAATGAATTTTATTATTATCAGGAATTCTAGCATAAGTATAATGGGTTCCAAGATGAAGAAAAACTGAGTGACAAGAACCCATAATCCAAGATATAATGGCTGACAAATTTACTAAACTGAAAGATAATAAATTACAAATGAATATGAAATAAAGTTGATGAATATAAAATGGTACAACTGGACACATAATTCACAAAGTACTAGAAATGAAATATAAGGTATATGATAGTAATAAATGCATTTATACCCAAAATATTTAAGAGAGAGGAAAGCAGACCTCACAGAAAATGAGATTTAAAATAAAAACAAAACTTAATAACATCATAAGCACAACAGGAGAACTAGTTTTTTTTTATAGGGTGAATATATCTATAAAAAATGGCAATAGGCTATGGACATTCCCAGATTATACTACCCTGACCCCAAATAAGGACTGCTTCCTGTGCTGTGTGCTTCCATTTTGTCTAGAAAGAAAAAAAGAAAATAGTTCTTAAGAGTGAAAAGAATTTGGACTTTCTTTTATTCAAGTCCTGGATGTTGAAATGACAAGTAGCCCCCAAATTTGTGAGGACTGGTAATTGCATCGAATGCATTTTTTCACTTTGCCTTGAACATAATGAGGCTCTTAGTAAAAATAGAAGGAACAAGTGCCTTCCTATTGGAATAGAGAGAAGGAACAGTAAAAAGGCAAGAGAAAGAGTGGTTGAGAACAGGACAAAAGTGGCTTCCTGTAAGAACCCTAATATTGTAACAGAATGTGTTTTGGTACTTAGTGTTTCCCACCTGGGAGGCACAGTCCTGAAATGGTTGAGTTGAATAAAGAATAGCAGCACAGTTTATAAATAGTCGATACAGTTTAGGTATTAATTCAGTAAATATTTGAATGACTACTATATGGAAGACACTGAATGCTTCTGAGTGTTAAAGGGGATAAAAAATAAGTGACTTGTCTATCTGTAAGAAGCAGGGTGTCCAATAAAGAAGAAAGCACATGTATAACAGAAATAACTCTTTTATCAAGGTAGAAAGTGCTACAGAATTATCTATTTTAGAATTTTGTACCACATATTGTTATAGGCCAGGCTATATGGGCAATGACCAAACAGGCTCTATTTTATCCTGAGGTACCACACCATATAAGAAATGCTTCTCCCATGGGAACACCCCGCCTCTGAACCCAACAACAGTTGCTTAACATAGCACGTTTGGCAATGCAAAATGGCAATTCTTATACAATGTAAGATTGTTCTCGTTTTGCTTTCAAATTTTCTTGGACAACATACACTATCAGAGATTGATTATCTAAACATTAGTAACCATTCTGTAATTTGTACTCAACTAGGGACGTTTTGACCCACTCCCCCATCAGCTTATGATTTTAGATCTCATGATTTTTTTTTATGTTTTTTGAATCATAGCAACAGCCACTTATGATGAGAATGGTTTTGAACTATAAAAGGTGGATTCAAACCCCCAGAGAGGTCAAAGGGTTTAGATTTGCAGACTGCTTCTTGGCCCGCCAGCTGGTAGATCCAGACCACTGGCTGGTGAAAAGATTCCATCTCCTGCTTTAAGATCGACATGGTGATTCATTGCAATTTCACCATAACAATATCTACAATAAAATAAATATGTAAATTGATTTTTTCAGATATAAGAAAGTCACACTAAACAGAAATAGGATAAATTCGGTAGGCATGAAGTAAATAACAGACACTTAAGTGGGTAAATAATAATGAATAATAATTATATAAAATAGCAAAAATAATATCATCATGCATGGTCTGAAGTGTATTTAAAATTATAACACACAATAGCAATGGCATCAAAAGTAAAAGATTAAAAAGTTTGTAAAGAGAGTTAAAATAGTCCAAGATCTGAGCCTAGATGAGCAAATGATCAATTACTAATTTATATCAAACTCTAATAACCTGGTGATGATTTTTCTACAGTACAAAATGCATAAAACTATGTAATTTAAAACACTAGTATAGCTCAAATGAAAATTCGAGAGGAAATAGGGAAAAAGAAAAATTGTAATGTACAAATGAGAGAATTAGAAATAGATGATAACAAGGCAAATAAACCACCTACAATTTTATTAAAAATGATTTAAATACTGAAAATTCGAATGACATAAAAGCAAAACTTTAGTCCATCTTTAATAAAGACATTGGATATGAAGCACAGGCTATTTGAAAATAAAACATAAGAATGATATATGCCTTGCCAGCACAAACAAAAAGAAAGCGCCAATATTTCTACTATTGAATAAGATAGATTTTAAAGCAAAACATTACAAGAGATAAAAAGAAATTTTTCATTGTAACCAAAGATTGACTCTACCCAGCCCATATGACTTTTAACCTTTGAACCCCTAATACTACAGTCTCAAAATTTGTAATGGAAAATGTAATCAAATTCTAAAAGAAAAGGAGTAAACCCCACAATCACACTGAGGAAATTCATAAAATAAAACAAAACCCACTTGATCCTAATGTATGAAATATGATATGTCAAGAGCTTTGTAATGTTGTGAACAACCAATAAAAAAAATTAGATTATAAGAGCTGTAACCTACTCAGTCTATCCTATTTTGAATGGACTCACTATGTGGTAACTGAAAGCAGTGGGGTATGGCTGGAGGAGGTGGGTCTGGGGATATGCCCTGACAGGGTGCATTTCCCTGCTATCTCTTCCCCACCCCCCAGACACCCCCTGCCTGCTTCCTGGATACCATAAATGGAGTAGCTTTCCTCCATCCAAAAAATAAATAAATAAATAAATAAATAAATAAAAAAGAAGAAAAACATAAAACAAAACCAAAAATTTGTAACGATATAAAGAGCTGAATGAATTGACAAATGTTAAATACCTGACACAAAATTTTCTGGATATTTCAGCTCTTTAAATGTATCTGCACAGGCCCAGATTGATCACAGGTCAGGTAACATAGCAAGCCACACAAATTTGGAAGGATAGAATCACATAGTTTTTCTTACCACAGTAAAATTCAATGTAGTCAGTTTATAAATAATGATTTTAGGACTAAATAATAACTGGTATAATACTAACTTTTGAGAAATTAACATCTCATCAGTCAAAAAATATATAACATGAACATGAATTAATACTTTAACAATAAAAACATGGTGTGTACAACTCCAAGGTAGTAGTTAGCACTATTCTTAGAAGGAACTTTATAACTTTACAAACATACATATCAACAAATGTGGCAAAATTATTTTATAAATATTATACCTAGTCATTAAAATATAATAACTCATGAGTAAAAATGTCAATGGAAAGAAGTGTCCTTAGTCAAATAAAAATCTTTCAAAAAGTTTACCACAAACATTATTCTTAAATGAACTAGTCAAAGCTTTTTATAAATAATGAAACAATATGAATATTGTATTTAAGATACTATAAACTATCATTATTTGAAGGTAGCATCACTTTGTATTTATCTATAGCCAAATTACTATATCCAAAACAGTAAATTTGATGACCTTTAAATTTAAAAATAAAGAAAAATTAAATTTATTTCTATACTATAGAAAATGCTGTGAAATAGTAACATTTTAAATATAACCAAATACTTTTAAATACCTAGATATGATTCCAAGGGAAACATACTTGTTCTATAGAAATACATAATATTATTGAGAAAATTAATGAAATGGAGAAATACAACAATCAACTGGAATTTAGTTTTGCAAAAATTTTTTCCCTACAAATTGATGTATGGATTCAATCTAATCCTAATTACAATCCCATCAAAGTTTTGTATGTGTATGGAATTTGACAAGCTTATTTTCAAAAATGTGGAAATTTAAGTGATTGTCACTAAACTATTGGTGAGAATTTGGAACAAGTACAATTCTTATATACTATGAATTTTATTGGAAACTGTTACAACCATTTTGCAAGTCTGTTCGACAGTTTCCACTGAAGTTACACACACACACACACACACACACACACACACATATACAATTGAGCAATTATGACCAACAGAATTATATAAGCATGCATAAAATATATTCAAAATATTTATAGCAATAGTGTTTTCAATTATCAAAAACTGAAAATAGTATGAATGTTCTACAAGAGTGTAATAGGGAAATGATGAAACCAACAACAATGTTTAATCATACCAATACAATGTGGAAAATAAGATATAGATCATTATTTCATTAATATTAATCAAAAATGAACAAATCATACATGTTCTATGTACAAATGATGGTTAACTATGTAAGAGATGGTAAAAGATTAAGACAAACTGTTAATGGATCTATTGTGCTATTATTGCTCTCTCTTCATCTATATAGTAGTTACACTGGTGTATTAATTAAACAGTATACTTAAGATTAGAAAAAGTTTCTGTATACATGTTATCTCTCAATTAAAATATTTAGTTAAGAATGTATTCAGAGTGATTTTTCTACAGAATTCAAGCAATTGAGAGTGATATTCTGCCTTATTCTTCCTCCAAATTTAATGTATTGCTTCAAAAAATATGTTGAGGAACAAGCATTTAACTTGTTAATAGATATATCAATTCAGTAATAGATGTACCTGTTTATTCCATCTGCAGCTTAAATTTTGCTACTCTGTTGCTATTCCTACATATATTCAGAGCACAGACTTACCTTAATATCCATGGTAATAATAACCTTTATAATTAACCAGCAAATAGAAATCTTTCCCTCAGTTCTGTAAGCCACTTCAAAAAATTAGGGAGCCTAAAAAAAATGTGGTGTTGAGAACTTTCCATTTGTAGCTAAGTCAGACAGAAGTCGGGGGTAACCTGTGAACCTTCTACTTGCAATTGGCATCTAAAGTGGAGGACAATTTTAGAACTGATCCCTTAGCCTGAGGGGTCTGTAATAAATCCTTAGAGTTGGAACTAAATTGAATTATAGTACACTCAGCTGGTGTTGAAAAATTGGCTGGTATATTAAATGCCCACAAATCTCATGTCAGAAGTGAATTCCTGAAAGAAGTATACATAAATATGTGTGCACGCGTGTGTGTGTAAGCACTACTCACAACACTCACAAACTCTAAGTGAATATATACATATATACAGACGTACAAATATACAGATATACATTATATATAATGATACTATATATATGTGTGTATATATATATATATATATATATGTACACACACATACATACACGTAAGTACTACTCACTCTACATAGTAAATCACTTTTGAGAGAACATTACATGGATTTCTAATTCCATGTACACATATATGTGCACTTACACATAGTATATATAGTGTGGGTTTGTTTAAGTGTGTGTGTGGGTTTAAGTGTGTGTGTGTGTGTGTGTGTGTGTGTGTGTATGTGTGTGTGAAGAGAGGAAAAGAAAGAGACAGAGAGAAAGGAAGGAATGGAAAGAGAAAGAATTCCCACCGATAATAGGAAGAAAGCAAAGTGGGTTTTCAATCCCATAATACATTGAACTTAAGTTATTATTAATTTGAACTTAGTTGTTATTAGTTTGGTCCTGTATTAAAGATTTCCTTAGTCTGCATATTGCTTGATAACATTTGAATTTTATCAAAATTCTTCAGAGAATACTTTTGATCAGTTCTCTTAGAAATGAAATGGTTTTGCCCTTTTATAGCTAGCCTCTTCATTTTTTTCTTGTAGGCAGATAATTTTTTTTCAGACTATATTCTCCCAGTTTGTGTGATATAATCTTGTAATTTCAAATCAGCATTTTCAACAAAAGCTACACACACCTATCAATGTTAGTTCCCGGTACTTTGGTGATTGGAAAATGCATTACTTTCCCTTTTTCAAAATCTATTGTAACAAATATATATAAAGTTCATTTCATATGCTGTTATGTTCTTAGTACCAGGCCATATAGCAGTGAATATTTTAAAAATAAACTACCCTCATGGAAAATAAAAAAATAAAAAATCATAGAAAGGTAAATATGTGTAAGAAAAGATAGAAGTTTGAATTAAATTTTAAACTCTAAACCAAGATGACAGAACTCACAATAGACATTGATATTTCAAACTTCTGGGTAAATTCCCTCATGGACAATTATTGTTAAATTCAGATTAAGTCCACCTATATGCATAGATAGCAGAGAATTCATTCAAAATGAATTAAAATGAACAGCATTTTATAATATCCAGACCAAAGCTCTGCCCTTTAATAATATTTATTAATTATTATATAAACACACTACAGGTATTTCTCTCTGTTCAAGAATTTTTCTCAGAAAACATCAAGCAATAATTGAGAATAAATTTTTTCCTTCATTACAAGATCATACATATGCACTATATTTCATACATATAAAAATCTATTTTATGAAAAGATAAGCTATGAAACATAAATTTTTAACATCTTATTGTCAGCATTATGAGCCAAATGTTAGGTCAAAGTTATCCTTGAAGTTGAAGGATGAGAAGCCAGAACTGCTTTACTGAGATGGAATGAAAGAATAGACTTGGAGTGCTAGACATGCCAGAAGGCCACATCCTGAGTATCCTGCCACTAAATTGTGACACACATTTGTAAGTGGAGCTCATCTGAACCTGCATTCATGAAGACCTCCTGGGACAGAATATGACATTGTATAGACATCAGACCAAGGCCCACTTGACAAATAATTCAAAGAGGAAGCATAAATAACCTGAGAAACTTTCAAAAAGAAACCCTTTTGCTGTAGGTAGTCTCTAACTCTGCATATAAGAGCTTCACATTTTTAGCATACTTTACAAGTTAAATTTCAGAAAGGCAAAGAATATCATAAATGAGCTTCCAAAAACATAAAATTTGCATTTGTTAGATATTTGATATTCAAGCTGAATTGTTGGCATTGTGACCTTGCCTCCTCATCTCTTCACCTCTATCTTCTATGAAACTGCCCCACATTGGACCACTCTGAAGAAACTGATGCAACTTTCACTTTGGCACATTTTACTTTTGTCTCTGAAGGGTTTGTTTGAAGCGAGAATCATGAGCTAAGTGAATTGAGCTGACACATCTGCACCTCCAATCCAGTGCCTGCTTGCACATAACTGATGCATATATCTCCTCTACAGATTGCTTCTTCCCACTCTAATCTTGGCACCTGAACTTCCTGTGGCCAGTTGAAAGATCCCTGGAAGTCTGAAACTAGAGAAGAATCTATAAAGAAAGAGTGAGATGGATGAAAATGTTGAACCATAAACAGTATAAAGTGTCACCTGATAAGTTTTTCTCATTGTCAGAGGACCTATTTGGGGAGTGTCATCTGGTTTGTGAGGTCAAGCAAGAATTGTAGCTCTTCACTGAACTGACAAGGTCTGACCATAAATTTTCTCCTCATAAAGTCTCAATTCTTTCCTTTAATAATCAAAATTGATAGGTTCTATTACTATGCAATAATTTAAAAATTTAAAAAAAACACTACTGACAATTGTTGGTCTTTTGGACCAGCTTTGTTTCCTTCAAGAAACTACTTTCTCTCCCAAACCTCAACTCCATGTGGTCCCAGTGAGGTCAAATGACAATTTTCTGCTAACTTAGCAACAGAATAAGTACAGTCAGCAGGTGACCTTACCTGACATCCAATAAATACATGCTATCTGGTAGAGTCATGTTTTTTCCTCTGTGATCAGATAAGCCTACAATTATCTCTAGTTGCACCCACAAAATGAAATGAAATTCATGAGGAACTGAAGATTAGGGTAATGCATAAGAATTGAGTTAAACAATTAGAGTGTAGAAGTCTCTGAAAATGCCAACATTACATTCCCAAAGCTATTACATTTGATTTTCTTTCTTCTTTATCTTTTTTTTCTGAAGTAGTTCAAATTAGAATTGTCTCCACTATTCACATAAGATATTTTAGCTAATGTATTTGTTTGATTTCTAATAGAATTAATGTGGAATATGAAAGTGCATTCAATAGTGCTGATGATTTTGAATCAAAAGGTGTAGACTGAAGAGTGTTAGAGAACTCTGGAGAAGGAAACATTCCAAGGCATGTTCTGTTATAAAACAAACACATATTCAAGTGGCCTGGCTTTATTTGTAAGAGCCATTCAGTGGGAGTGTACTTGTTGGTTAGGAGTGGCATTTTGACAGCAGCAAAATCAGCTTCATCCCTAAAAGCCTTCCAGATCTGACTCCCACATCTCTATGATCCAAGTCACTGGTCTAGCTGACACCGATTGTGGTCATTGCAACTGTTCTCAATCTGTCTGTATTGAAACAGAACAACTGTGTAGAAATATTTCATAAGGTTTTAAAAAATACATCAATGATGACAAAATGTAAATGTGTTGATAACATGAAGGCAAAAATTAATCTTTACATGTTGAGTAAAATGTTAGCAAAATACATGAGAGAAAATTCTATTCAGGAAAAATCTTCTTGCCAAGAAATTTTCCATTAATTTTAAATCTAATAATAAATCTTTGCCTACTATCCATGTCTTTCTATTAGGCTGCTTAATATCTTGTATGGGAAACTGTAGATAGCCTGTATTTCTTAACTTTCAAATTTAACATCTGAATTTTCTAAATGATTTCCTTAATTTATTTAGGAATACTGATTTTGTGGGGGAATTAGAAGGGATCAAACTCAGTGCCTCACACGTGCTAGGTTGGAAAATAAATGCATATGCAGGCATGAATACATCATCACCTAGTTCAGGAATCCTGTGTTTTTTTCATGAAGGGAAAAAAATGATAAGCAATATGTGTCTTTTGAATTAAAGCTATCACACAGATTAAATCCTTGGTGACCTAAAGAATTCCTATTTCTTAAAGTTCCTAAATCTCCAGAGCCCAGTAGAATTACCGACCTTCTAAACCATTTTCTTTGCTTCACCACAGACAGGGGGTGTTTCATTAAAATTTAAGCAGTGACAGACATAAAAATGAAATATTGTGCTCATTTTGTCAAAATGTGTTTCAAGAGACATCTTGAATTTATTCATTCATTCATACAATTTGCTTTTTAACATTCTATTGAAATATAGTTACATAAATAAAACTGCAGGAAATATATACCTTTCAAAAATTTTAAAGCTGAACATGCCTCTGTAATCATTACACAAATAAAAATGTAAATACAATTTTCATAACTGTAGAAGGACCCTCATCTTCTCTTTAAGGCATTGCCCCTTCCTAACAATATAGATCAACACCTCTTGTTTTCATACTCTTTCGAGATACATGGAATCATATAATATGTATTCTAATATCTCGCTTCTTTTATGCTTAGAGAATGCATCGATAGGGTTATGGACCACTATCAGACTTGATGAGATTGAGAAATCTGATGTCTACAATTCCAGTGAGTAATATACTGGATATATTTTATCTATCCTTCTATTATTGCATATGTGGTTAGTTTTTACATTGGGTTTATTCTGAAAGAAACTGTTAAGATACTTTACTATGTGTGTTTCAGTGAACATATTATTCTTGATTGTATGGGAATTTTAGGAATGGAATTGAGTGATAATTAAATACTTACATTTTTAGCATTTATCTGTTATAAGGATATGATTGGGGATGTAGCAATGAAAATATAAATAGCCAAAAACATGATTCCATGGAGTTTATATTGTTTGGGGAAATACAGAAACAATGAAGAAAATAAATAAAATAATGTGTAAGATAGTGATAAATGCTAGAGAGAAAATAAATTAGGAAAGATGACAGGTTTAATTAGGATTCAGAGAGCGTTTTCAGAAAACGACTCACTGGTTTCTACGTACTAAGTAGGAGAAGATGAGGCAGAGATCTCCCCGGACTTTTAGAGGTCTTTATTTAGTATCAGCATTAACTGAACAACTGGCAAACTGTGTTTCATCATGTGTTGCATATCTGCATTCGCGCTATCTCTGTAGATTCCATTTCACGATACTATATTATGAACTGATGAGCTAATTATAAAAATGCTTCTAAAAATATTCAATTATACAGATATTTTATTTATTGCTATTTTTGGTTTATATTCTGGCTCTTGCTGGTTTTGTTCAGAAATTTCTTTGCATTTTTAGCGACCATTCTCACTTCTCTGTATATAAAAAGATGTTTAAAATGCTTACATACTCTCTAAAAGTAGATATGAGATAGAAGATAGTCAATGGAAGCAATTGCATGCACTTCTTTCTCATCCCAATAGTAAACCTTATAAAATTAGGAGAGGATCCTGAGATTGTGTGTGTGTGTGTGTGTGTGTGTGTGTGTGTGTGTGAGAGAGAGAGAGAGAGAGAAAGAGAGAGAGAGAGAGAGATCATCAGGGAGCTAATACTCTATTTTGATAACTGTTGACATTCTAGTTTTCCTCTTCACATTTGAAATCAATGATTGTTTATCTGACATATACCTTATTCACACTTTTAGCCTTTCTTTTTCTTTTTTCTTTTTTTTCTATTTTGTTACCTTTTTTTCCATCAGGACCCATAATTTCTCCTGCATTGTTTGATTTTTAATTGTTTTATTTCTTCTTCATTATTCCTTAATGCTTTTCAAATAAATGTAAGGCTCGAAGTACATGGTAGAAAACTCAAATCTTTTTTAAAAATTTTTATTATTTTTTAGTTGTAGATGGACATAATATCTTTATTTATTTATTTTTATGTGGTACTGAGGATCAAATCCAGGGCTTTGCCTGTGTGAGGCAAGCACTATATCACTGAGCTATAGCCCCAGCCCCCCAAAATCAAATCTGATTGCTTGGTTTATTGCAACAACATACTGGTAGAGGTGCCAAACTTTTCCCAACTTCTTTAACCATGTGATTTATTGGTGATTTCCAAAGTGGGTAATTTCAACAGCTTTGAATGAGAGGATGAGGACACACTTTAGAGCAGAAAAGAAACTGAAGGAGGATTGGATTGCATGGCCATTGTGTCCTTTCCCACCCCTTCACTTGATCTTTATGTCTAATCTTATTTTACTGTTATAGAGATCAGCTAGGGCTGTTTGCATTCAGAGTGGACCCTGGCAAATAAAATGAAATACAGAAGACTCATTTTAGAGCATGTAGAAATCCAGAGGAAAAAATAGAAGTTTTATATCATAATTTGTATATTAAGTAATTCCAAAGATCAATTTGTTAAAGACTTAGTTCCCCAAATGATGCTATTGGGAGATGGTTGAGCTTTTAAAAGGTGGGGCCCAGTGGAAAGCCCTTTTCCAGGCCAGCAATGGATGGTGCCACATTCAAATTATATGTGTAACTATTTACTTTCCCTTTTTATTCACCTTCAGGAACTTGGACTTTGTGTCAAACCCCAGAAATTGTTGGCAAATGATCCTTGACTTAGGCTCTGCTCTCTAGAGCAGTCAGGATCAGACAATGTCTAAGCCCTTAATCACCAGGAATTCAAACCAACTAATAGAACAGGAACATTTCCTGAATTATTATCTACTATCATTTTTACTTTTTTTTAATTTTCAAAAAGAATGTTATTTTAATTACAAAGCTAATGTTCAAATGTTATTTTATAATTAATACTGTGTGTGTACGTGTGCATGTACGTGTAAAGAAAGAAAGTGAGAAAGTGTGTCCTGATTCATGGAAACTACATATACACTGAATCTAGCTTTACAAAGACATATAGTGTATGGAAATGGACATTGCACTAATTGTACCCTCAGAATATGGCATCTTCTGAAATTAATGTATTAAGTTTATATCCTGCCAATATTGCTAACAATGTAGGGGAAATTGTATTTTCATCCCAATGATTTATGATTTGTTTCAATTTTGCATCTAAGTAAAAAAAATAATAATTGAAATCACCCTAAGAGGAAACAATGCCCCCAGACGTTCTACATTTTCTAGAATTGATAAACCAATGAAACTCAGAGTATAACTAATATTCTAATTTCTTTTCTTTTTATTTATTTGCTAATAATGTTAAAATTGAATACACCTTACAATATGTGCATCTCCAAATGTTCAACAGTGAAAACCAAGTGAGAAAAACAGGAAAACCAAATATTAGATACTAAAAGTACAGTGATCTTTAAATGTGTATATATAGTTAACCACATATATTTCCTAAATATTATCCTCAATAAATAAATAAACATCATTTACTGTATTTAAAGATAATTTCAGATGTAACAGAATAGACTTCTAAGGGTTTAGAAGCATGTAACATATTGTAATATCAAGTCAGGTTTTATGAAGAATGATATGATGAAGGAAATCAACTAAAACTCAAATGCAAATCAAGCACAAAGCTTTTGTTTGGAAATGAACCTGGAGAGTTTAGAATATATCTCTTTGATTTCCCCTTGTTTGTCATTATTAATTATATCATAGTCTAAAGTTACTGTAATGTATAAGAGAAAGATTTTGTCTCCCATTTATTTCTCAGTATAAATGAGTATATCTGAACTATATCCCCAGGCCGAAGCAGATATAAATATATGGTGAATTGCACAGTGTGGTACACAGTATACTCTGGGTAAGACTACCGCCTCTGGTCATGTTTTAGACACTCTGGACTCAAATCCCTGCCTGTTAATGTATTCTAGAAATTGAGATGAACAAGGAAATTTTAAGGATGGATCTTGTACACTTTAGTTTTTGACACAGATATAGTCAGACCTGGAAAACACACACAATAACACAAAAGTAAAGGTGATTTCTCATGAGGAGTTGAAGATAATTTACAGCCATCAAAAAATAATATTAACCCTTCAACTTCCAGGTACATCCTGTCTCCAGTCCCAGACTGTATTATTTATCCTTTATATTTCTCTTTAATGCTTAGTGGACATTTAGAATATAATCTGAAAGAACAGGGAGAGGTATAGTTAATAGAGAATGTTGGCAGCACATTCATTCATTCTGAGATACAACAAATAAGGAAAAATAACTTGTATAATATAAGGTGAAATGCAATT
Organism: Urocitellus parryii; assembly: GCF_045843805.1. NCBI lineage: Eukaryota > Metazoa > Chordata > Mammalia > Rodentia > Sciuridae > Urocitellus > Urocitellus parryii. The sequence goes on from NC_135542.1 coordinate 101,022,931, forward strand.
ATTGCCTCTGCTTTGTTTCTCTGAAATCTGTTGGAATCATACAGCCTTGAGCATTTTGTTTTTGATTGTTCCATACTATGCAAAAGCACTTGAGAGAACCTCTGTGATTAGGAGGATGACTCCCTGGTATATTTGCTTTTTATCACCTCACTTTTATTGAGAGTTAACATATTGAACTCATGTATTCTTTGCATGATGCTCAGAATGGGTTAAGCAAGTGGACACAATGGTAGGTAAAATGTGAAGAGAGGAGAGAAAGGCCATGTTTGATGCTGTCTTCTTCATCTGTTGTCTTCCCCCAAATGCTTTCAGGTAACACAGTATACTGAGAAGAAATGGAAGACAAAATTCTTCTCTTTTATATTACAGTAACTTTAGAATATAATATAATTAATAATGACAAGAGGAAATCAAAAAGTTACATTTGCTATCATTTCAACAGCTCTGCTCAGATGGTGTTAATCCTATTCCTTGTTACTGTAACAAATATCTGAGATAATCAGTTTAAAAAGAGAAAGGATTTATTTTGGCTCACCGGTTTGAAGATTTAAGTTCATGGTTAGTTTTTCCTGTTGCTTCTTGACCCGTAATAAGGCAGCACAATTTGGCAACAACACAAGGCAAATTCAGCTCATGGTATGGATGTAGATATGGCTTTGTTCTCACAGCTCCACACTTCACCCTGTCAGTTGGTGCTTGCAGGAATTGATACTGTCATTTACTGTCTGACTTTTCAGGCTCTTCCTTGAAATCCTGGTGGAAGACTCCATGACCCCATAACTCTTACATATACATTTCTCTATTATTTCTAAAAATTTAAAGATCTTCCTCTAAATGTCCAAATATTTAACATGAAAGATTATTTGAGAAGAAAGACCAAATATTGCTAAGCAATATAATCTTATTGTTTAATAGCATTAACACTAAACACTGAATTCATTTAACAAATATTTGTTAGATCAATTAATTAATCTCTACTACAAGTTGATGTTCCTTTATGAAAAAGAAAATTTCTGGAGAGCAAATTTACTTGGTTTGTCTTGCCTTTTGAAGGTGGATTCCTGGTCAACATATTTTCTTTCTTGGATTTAATTGAGCAGTCTTGGATCCATGATGTTTTGGAGGTAGTGATGAAGTATAAAGTAAACGCATGACTCCCTAGTGACAGCCAAAGAGCAAAGCTTGTGAATATGGGAACATTCACATGAACAAGAATCCCCAGGCTTCTCTTATACTCACAGTTTAATACAAAGAATACAAAAACTTCCAGTGATCTGCATTCTCAGGCCTTTATGCCCAAAGGTGAGGACTGCTAGGAGGATTTAGGGAGTTTGCAGCTTCATATACTGGTTAATTGGCCTCACTTAATAGTAGAGGATAGGAAAGGTATCAGAATACAACAGTTACTAATAGGGTATTATGTAAAATTGTGGATGTGTAACCGACGTGATTCTGCAATCTGCATTTGGGGTAAAAATTGGGAGTTCATAACCCACTTGAATCTAATGTATGAAATATAATATGTCAAGAGCTTTGTAATGTTGTAAACAACCAATAAAAAAATAATTAATTAATTTTAAAAAAAGAGAATGAGGGACTCAGATTTTTAAAAATATATATGATTTGGAATAAACTAGTGTATTTTATATGACTAAAGTGTTTCTGATCTCTGTTTGAAAACCTGAACAAAGAGAAAATATAATATTTTCTCTAATGACTATTACATGAGACTTTTTTTGAAAACACAATGTTCAAATTAGCAATTTTTATTAATTCTAGTTCTATTTTCTAGGTCACATGAAATACATATTTTTCTCTTTTACTCTACTGTACACCAGCTCTCATAATTCTTGTCTAATCAGACTCTCTAATATTCTTCACAAAATATTTTCAAGTTTTATTACCTATGTCCCTCTGTCAGTATCTCACATAGCTATGATATTCTTATCAGATTCAATAAGTTGATATGATTTTCCTTGTCTGTAATAGTTGTATTATAATATTAATTTATTATATAGTACCATCAAATGATCTCTTATATAAGCAATCCAATTGTTCTATAATAGTTATGACTGAGATACATCTAGTTATCTTTACATTAATTCTGACTTAACACATTGAAGTATTGTAGAATAATACAGATAATCTTTGAAACTGTTTCTAGACATGTCCAAAAGAAATATCATTTTTTTCATATAAAATTCATCTTCAGCCTGGGGATATAGCTCAGTTAGTACAGTGCTTGCTCACATTCACAAGGCTTTAGGTTCAATCCTCAGCATCACACACAGACACACACAAAAAATAAAGAAATAAAACTTGATTAAAAAAAAATCATTTTGTTTGGTGTTCGTATACAATTCTGATTCCAGGTGGGAATAAGAATGATGGTTTCAAGTGTAATTCTAAATCTATATTTCAGAAAGATATTATTAATTTTTTTTTAAAGAGAGAGTGAGAGAGGAGAGAGAGAGAGAGAGAGAGAGAGAGAGAGAGAGAGAGAGAATTTTTTTAATATTTAATTTTTAGTTCTCGGCAGACACAACATCTTTGTTGGTATGTGGTGCTGAGGATCGAACCCGGGTCGCACGCATGCCAGGCGAGCGCGCTACCGCTTGAGCCACATCCCCAGCCCATGATATTATTAATTTATAATGCTCTTGAAGTTATATGGTGAGTTTGCTATTCAAACAATGTTTCAGCCTTTATTTGATGTGTAAAAGGGAGACTTTGCTTATGGTAAGAAATCACTTAGGAGCATGGGTCTTATTTTCAACTGACTCTATTGAAAGAAGGTTGGTTGGAGTTAATTTTGTTCCCTTTTTCCCCTATGAACACTGGTACTGATACACATTTTCTCTTCTCAAGACCTACTTCTAATCCCCATTTTATCATATCCCTAGGGATTCCTTTTTTTCACAAAACCCCTTTGAAAGTGAATATCTCAAATGATGACACAAGTTCTCTTTATCAATAGCACACCTTTATCTCTTCATTCTTGTCTTTTTGACAATTGAGTATACCAAATACTGCCCCCCATTGTGCTCATCATAAAAAAAAACTTTTAAGTTTAAAGACTTAATCAGGATATTATAAAAATTTACTATACATTTTTATTCATTGGAAGTTTCTCATTCATTCTGGAGCTCTGAACTCTCTGGTTCAGACACTGGTGACAAAAACATCCCATGTGGTTAGATAGCTGTCTCTCTCTGCACAAGGTTATTATTTAACTTCTTTATGAATTACCCCAATCGTATTCAGAAATCACTATCTTTCAGTCTTAAGTGTTTTGTTCTGAATTCTACAACACTTCCCTGGATTCAAAATTTTTCTATAGGAAGAGCTTCATTAATTCAACAAATACTTCCTGTACCGGGGATTCTTTTAAACAATGGAGTAAATATCCTTCCTCCCATGTCACTTACCTTCTAGAGGCAGAATTAAGTAACATAAAATAAATAGTATCTGTTTTTACTGTGAGTTTGCTTTCCAAAAAATGCTTCAGCCTTTATTTAATCTCTAAAAGGTAGAGTGCTTGACTCACATGCACAAGGCCCTGTACAGATAAATGTTAAATGTCAAATAAACTTAAATAGGTAAATATTTTATTCAGCAGGACATTGGGCAAAAAGAAGAGACTGGATATGAGAAAGGGTGGTTAGCAAAGACTTCCACTGAAGAGTGACATTGCAGTGGAGATATCAATGACTTGAAGGCTATAGTTACATGAAAATCTAGTAGAACAGCACTGGGATCATCCAAGATTATGGAATGAAGGTAGAGAGAGCTCCCTGTAACCGCTGCTGTATATCATTTCCAATGTCTAGAAAGATTAGGAAGATACCTTTTACATGTCCCATATTTCATAGCATCAAAAATCTGGGAGATAATCCATTTAAATGGACATTTGCCTGAGGCGAGCTACTTCTGCCACAAATTCTCATGGTGTACCAATTGTCCTCAGTACAAGCCCAAAAGGGACCTTTTAGTGCTACTTACTCTCTACTCCAAAGCCCTCAAACAATGCCCAGGTGTGTGTCCTCCACAAATATAAGAACTTAATATATCAACTGGTTATCTCTTTATCACTTATCTACAATTCTTTATTTTAATATTATTTTTTGTTTGTTTGTTTTAGTTTTGATAGACCTTTATTTTATTTATTGAAACATGGTGTTGAGAATTGAACCCAATGCCTCATACATGCCAGGCAAGTGCGCTACCACTGAGCCACAATCCCAGACCAAATTCTTCTCTTTCTGCTAACCATTTCCTCAAAGAAGTAACTAGGATATTATCAGATGAGTCAAAAATATCCTTGATTAACTATTTTCAACCATGACCTACATACCATCTATCTTTTTAAAATATTCACAGAGACCATGTGTATAGCCACATTCATCCATTCTTCAGATACTGTCAGGTGGTCAGTACTACCACCTGATAATTATTGCCATCTGATCAGGACTCTTAGACACATTTTGAATTTTTTTTTTTTTGCCAGTATTAATTTATCCAAAGCCGGGATCTAATTTATGTTGTTTGGTTTTGAGTTCTTGGTAAGTAATTCTCTTTGCTCAATTATTTTCTCCAATTATATGTTTCAAAAGTGAGACTCGGTGATTAATCAACAATTAAAATCTCAATGCAATTTCAAAGATTCTCATAATGAGAACTAGATTGATTCTTAATCTCTCTCTCTCTTAAATTCCTTGCCTTGATTTGACTTTAAAATAATCAAGAAACACTTCTCCACTCTTACAGACATCTTCCCAACTATGAACACCTGAACTTTATTGCTATTTTTCTCCATTTGCAACAATAGTTTGTACTCCATCTGAGCATGTGAGGAAATTCCCTAAAAGTCTCCTTGGTTTGTTTGTTTCCATTTATTTTATTATGTCTTATATCTTGTACCTATAGTAATCATTAAGACATTGCTAAAATTTAAACAAAAAAATAAGAAGGCATTTTGGGGGGGACATTGGTAGAGATGAAGAGAAAGACTTCTGATAATCACCAACATGATTGCCCTTAGCTGCTGATTGTACAAGTGTTGGTTGGATAGTTTTGAGTTTGGTTGATATGATTGTTTTCTGTCATATTTCTACAATGTTTTGGGATAGATGCTGAGAATTGTATATTATAAAATCTCCAAATGATTCGATATTCTTTTTGAGCAAGGAAACTATATGTCCTCTCCACAAACAACAGAAATGTGTGTCCCAGCATTTCAATACACCACTTTAACCTATGAAACAGAAAAAAAAAATCCTGATGAGAATTATTTCCCACTCCAGAAACTGAAAATACATGTCCCAGTTGAAATTGTCTATACAATAAAAACTATACTTTCATTTTGAACTAATATGAGTACTCCCAATTCTCATCTGCTAATTCCAGAAATACACCAAATTCTACATATCCTTAAAGATTGTCAAATGTTGCTTTTAATAAATATTGAAAAGTCAGGTATGGTGGCACATACCTGTAATCCCAGCAACTTGAGAGGCTGAGGCAGGAGGATAGCAAGTTCAAGACAATATTCATCAGCTTAGCAAGGACTTAAGCAACTGGGAGACCCTACTTAATATAAGAAAGGTTGGGGATGAGGTTCAGTTGAAAAGCATCCCTGCATTCAATGTCTGGCACCCAAAATAAAATAAAATAAAAATTAAGAGTGGTAGAATATTTCCAGTATATCTCTAGCTTTAGTCTTATTTTTACCAGATAGAATCAACATTTCAGGATTCAGACTTTATTTTCATTATCAGATGTTATCTTCTGGGAGATCCAGGAAAATAAGAAAAAGCTAAAAATTCAGTCTTTGTAACTTGGCAAATCTTGCCACACTTTGGAGTTAAGAGACCGCATAAGAAAAAGTCAAGCATCGTCTTAAAGTCATGTCAAAAGTATACGTATTGATCTAATTTTATATAAGTTATAGAAACTTCTCTCCCAGTTGCAGTAGGAGCAGAATTCAGGATCCCTCTGCCCTTTTTATTGGCTTACATGCCTTATTTGCTAGAATCCAGGACATATTTTGAATATTTTAAATTTCTGTTTCCAAGCCTTGCCTCTCACTTCTGAAAATTCAACTTGTCTTCCTTATATGTACTAGTGGACTCTTGGTCCCTCAGAAATGTAAATGTAAATATAAATTCTTATACAGACAAATATGTGAGCATTTAAGATTTTCCAAAATAATGTCACTATCAAAAAGGAAATTAGGAAGAAAATAGTATTTCTTCATGTCTACACAATTTTCTCTATCCTGTTCAGGTATTAGAGAGCATTAACCTGGTATTAAAAAGCTAAAAATTACTTTAATATCTGACTAATGATATTTTAATAGATTTTCTACTTACTTTCCTCTAGCTATCCCTCATCTTCAAGACCCTTAAAATTGATTTATATCACATAAATGTCCTAATGTGCAATAGAGATGAGAACACTAGATAAAAACTTAAGATCAAATTTGGTAGAATATCTCCAGAAGATATCCCCTGATTGAAGGTTATTTGCTCACAAAAAGAAATTATGTTTTTAAAAGTTGGTTGAAGTACACTTTTTATTTTGAAATTTTCTTGATATAGAACTGCAACTATGGAATACAAAACTAAGGGGTTAGTCAGTATTAGATTTGGGCATATGAAAGGAATTATTATTATAAAAAATAAGTTATTTTTTTCTATCCTATCTTTGCAAAGCAGAGGTGATGTTTCACTGAAAAAGAAATAAAAGAAAAAAAAACACCAACAACAAGAGCTGTCAGCTTGTACAAATGTTCCTGAATTATATTATGGATACTTCATCATTCCAAGGGATTCATAAGCAACCGGAGGGGAAGAGATATGCTTGTCTTGAGACATTTCTGCCTCCCTCTCCTAGCCCCAAATGTTTAATAAAATAGACACAAGAAGACATGCTATTTTATTTGAAGTGAGAAAAAAAAGCACTGAATTTTTTTTTTAAATATAAAATCTCATTATGCCTGTTTGTTTGCTCTTTTCATAAGAGTCCAGCTTCCCAATTTTGCTATCTGAGAAATAGTGAAAATAGGTTACCCGGGATTTGATCCAATGGAATTTTACTGTTCAGCATTTCCTTCTTTACAGTACATTATAATGATAATTCTTGCTCTGAAGGGTCAGCATGTACCTTTACTAGATTCTGAATTATGTCCAGTACCAGCAAACAAATGTCAAATCTCTAGCTATGTTGGAGACATGCAGTAACTCGCATTAAAGAAACAATTAATGAATCAAAACCACAAATTTTCTGATTATTTTAAGAAATATGATGGCCATGTTCTTTATGTAATCAACCTTGTAGGCAATCTTGCAGGAGAAGGGAGTTCTAACTGGTCCTCTTCTCACCCATATTTATCATCTCTACCAATCCAGGCTTATATTGTACAACAGTGACCTCATTGTGCACTTGCCTACCTAGAAACCTTTTCCTAGCTCTTTAGACCTGCCAAAGTTTTTCAGTTTTATTAGGACCCCTAAGCAAAATAACAGTCTAATGCACTAAACTATGAACAATAACAATAAAAAATGCTCTCGAAGAATGAATTTTCCTGAAACTGTCACACAGGTTTTCACTTTCACAGATATTAAGCAGCCACAGTTTTTAGCTGATATATATAGAAAACCACTATTTACTCATTTGTGCTATTTTCTTTAAATGTTATGCTGCCTTTGGCATTGCCTTTCTTCATATATTAACTGCATTCAATTGCTTTATTCCATTTATTCCAGACATAGCTAGTGGGAGAGGGGAACAGGAAAAAGGATCTAGTAGTGATTATTTTTCAAGATGTTGGGAACATTCAGACTGATTCTTCTAAAAAAAGACAAGCACTCTTAGGTGTTACACATAACTCAATACAAAGATACAAAAAAAAAATCAAAGGCTTTTTAAAATAAGATCAAGAATTATGTGCCCAATAGAGGAAAAAGTAGGCCCAAATCTTCATCACATCAGATTAGGCCCCTAATTCCTTAATAAGACTCCTAAACCACAAGAAATAAAAATCAAGAATTAACACATGGAATAGACTCAAACCGAAGCAATCCATAAGATGAAGAGAGAGCCTACATTTTGGGAGCAAATATTTGCCACACACATGTCAGATAGAGCACTGATCTCCAGGATATATAAAGAACTCAAAAAAACTTAACACCATAAAAAATCAAACAACCCAATCAATAAATGGTCTAAGGAGCTGAACAGACACTTCTCAGCAGAAGATATACAATCAATTGACAAATATATGAAAAAATATTCAAATCACTAGTAATTAGAGAAATACAAATCAAATCTACTCTAAGATTTCATCTCGTGCCAGTTAGAGTGGCAGTTATCAAGAATACAACAATAAATGTTGGCAAGAATATGGGGGAAAGGCACACTTATACACTGCTAGTGGGACTGCAAATTGGTGCAACCAATCTGTAAAGTAGTATGGAGATTCCTTAGAAAACTTGGAATGGAACCACCATTTGACCCAGCTATCCCACTCCTCAGTCTATACCGAAATGACTTAAAATCAGCGTACTATACTAATGCAGCCACATCAATGTTTATAACAGCTCAATTTATAATAGCTAAACTGTGGAAGCAACCTAGATGCCCTTCAACTGATGAATGGATAAAGAAACTGTTGTATATATACATAATGGAATATTTTTTTAATTTGATTTTTTGTTTTTATTTATTTTTTGTTTGTTTTACTGGATAAGGGCCTCGTGAACAGCCCCTTTTATTTATTACTCATTTATTTATTTATTAAAAGAGAATAAAACTAATAATAAACTATTTATTTCTATTTTTTCAGGTACTGAGTATTGAGCAGCTTAAGGGCACTTTATTGACTAATTCTAATAAATCATAGTCTGATAGCTGCAGCCACCATACAAGAGGGTGATCCCACTCAGGGAATGAGTTTTGGCAAAATTTATGTTTTATTAATTGAGAATGGACAGGATAGGATAGGTATCATTACCATATATTGCTCTACTTTATGTTAAAATACAATTATTAAATAAAAGACCATGACTGAAATGAGGTTAGACAAAGGCATGATTCACAGAAGTTTGTAATGAAGTCAATGTGAAAATAATAAAAGAAAGATACATTTATGAATAACTTACATATTTTGGGCTTTGTTTCTGCAAACATGATGTAACATTCATTGAGATTAAAAAAATCTAGGAGTGAAAAACTTTTGGAGGTGAATAAGGGAATAACACTAAGTTCAAGTATGAGAATGTTGAATCTTTTAAATATAGGTGATAAAGCAGGAATGTTTAACTAGCAATTGCATATATTCATATAACATAACTGGATCTTTTTTTTTTGGTACCAGGAATTGAATTTGGGGGCACTTGACAACAGAGCCACATTCCCAACTCTATTTTTAATTTTATTTAGATATAGGGTCTCACTGAGTTGCTTAGTGCCTCAAAGTTTTGAGGCTGGATTACAGGTGTGCACCACTGCACCCAGCTCATATCTGAATCTTAAAAAGAAATCTAGAATAAAAACAACTTTGTGTATGAAAGTAAAATTAAAAACTGTATTAAAAATAGGTATAATTTGTACACTATATAGATTTAGCAGTGAGTGCAGAAGGCTAAGTGTTATTGAGACAATCAAATGTTATCACTAAAAAGTTTTTGTAAGGGAGGTCAGCAAAACAGATAGTGGAATATAGACACCCCGCACTCACATGTTCTCCAAAAGAATCAACTCAGCAGATGTATAACTTACATACTGAGGTGAGTGATACTGGAGAACACTGAAATTCAACAGTAGCAAAAATGGAAACATTATAAAGTTCAGCAATCTGGAATAGCAGCTTAAGGAGATAAACAAAACATCCCAGAATCTTGTTTGAGACTCCACTGACAGGGGATGGGTCATCTCCCCTCTTTAAACATAAAGGTGACAGAGTCACAGAAATAGACTATCAGTGCAGATAGCTATTGGAAAGCTTTTTGGCCTTTGCAGGCTTTCATACTAAGTAAATAAAGAGGGCTGAAATCTGCTGTTAGTCTGGCTTTGGAAAAATTCTTTACCTCATCTCAGTGTGAATCCCCAGGATGTTTTTTCCAGGAACCATCTGTAGCAGGGACCAATTGTTCAAATTTGGAATGTGCTGGAGATCAGAAACCCCTGAATATTCCTATCTCACACTATGGTGCATTGGATGCTATTCTCATTAATGAGGGGAATGGTGATCCTTTCCTCTGAAATTAGGGACTTGGCCACTCTCATGAACTGCAGGCCCCACCATCTCTCTTCCATTTTTTGCATGGGATTATCTTGCTAACAAGACAGAGCATGAACCACAAGGATCTACTGCTCCCCCATGCACACTGGCATGCTGGGGCCCTGTTTAGCAACAATGTGGATCTGGCTGTTAGTCTACCCCCAAAGGCACATGGCCCAAGATGTGCTAGATAGAAATTCTGTGCAGTGCGTGTTTGTTCTTGTTTGCACCTCAGCAGAGAGGAATTTTGCCTAGCTCCAGGTACAACCTACTCCTGATTAATTGATGTATGTACAACAACCCATGTCCCAACCCATGAAGAGCCAATGGGATTCTAATAACTTGCTCCTGGGCAGGCATGCTACAATGGAGGTAGAGTAGGATAACACAATATTTCCCACTTTCATATACAGTTCCCCTGCATGGTTGTCCCTGCACTTTTTCTGATCACATATTGCTGAGATGACTGGGTGGAATTGTCATGGGGGAGTTGCTGTGATTACTGCTCACTCAACTCCTCCTGAAACATCTAGACCTGTTGCAGTGCTATATCAGAGTAAAAGCACTTCAGTCTGCTCATCACAACTCAGTACCAAGTCCCATTCAAGTAACAGATCCAATATCAACAGTACATAAAGAAACACATGACCCAGTAAGGCCCATTCCCACCTATTGTAGGATTAGCCACAATATATTCCACACACTTTGGAATTGGATATATTCACACACTTTGCTAGCTACACGTGACTGCATGAATTGCTAGAGGGTCCCCACTCTTGCATGACCCCCAGAGAAAGTGGGTCTCTCCAACTCTGATGTGGTACATGCTGGCTGTAACTGCACTAATTAAAGCAAGAGAAACTAAGGGAAGATTATACTATACGATCAAACTAGAAACAAATTCCCATTACATAACAAACCAACATCCCAAGACATATCTTTAGGAGAATATGCCTTCTAAGCAGGTCATCCCATAAAAAAGAGTAGAGATATCCAATTCAACAGATGTGCCACTCTCAACATAGGAACAACAAAAAAATGTGAAGAAAAACAAGGTAATGTGAGATGCCCTAAAGTTCATAACTCTCTAGTAACAGATTCCAAAGAAATCAAGTGGGTGAAATGCATGCTAAAGAATTCAAAAGAATAATTCTTAACAAGTTCAATGAGATCCAAACACAGTGTTAAATTAAATTAGGAAAAGAATTCAGAATATGAATGGTAAATTAAAAAAAAAAAGATAGAGATTTTAAAAAATCAACCAGAAATCTTGAAGATGCATATTTCTATAATTTAGAATAGGAAAAAATAAGTTGCCTCAACCACAGACTAGTCAAGCAAGAGCAAGAGAAAGAGAAGGAGGAGAAGAGTAGTTTCAGAGCTTGATGATATATCTTTTGAAATAAAGGCAAAAAGAAAGAAAGGGAATGAGAAAAGGAAAGACAGTAGAATGAATTTGATATAACTTTCCTGTGTGCATATAAGAATATACCAGAGTGAATCTCACCATTGTGTGCATCCATAGGAAATTAATTTAAAAAAATAACTTCGGTAAATAGCATAAAGATCAATATAGGGAAGGGAATGGGGGTAAATAAGGGAAGGGAAAGAAGAAGTACTAGGGACTGAATTAAATCAAGATGATTTTGCAAAAATGAATTCTTTTTGCAAAATGAATTCTTCTATCATGTATAACTAAAAAGAACCAATATAAAATAAAAGAGGGAAAAAAAGGAGAACATACAAGATCTTTGGGACACTATTATAAGATCAAACATCCAGATCATCAGCATACCTGAAAGAGAAGAAATAAAGGTTAAAGACATAGAAAACTAACTCAGCTAAATAATAGGAGAAAGTATCTCTAAGCTTAGGAAAGAAATGGACCTCCAGACAGGATGCCTTTAGAATAGCAAGTAGATAGGTCCTGAAAAGATCCTCAGCATGACCTAATATAGTCAAACTTTCAAAAGTAGAGGGGAAAAAATAATTTAAAAATCTGCAGGATAAAGGTGCCAAATCATATTTAATGGCAATCCTATCAGATTAAACAGATTTCGCAGCAGAAACCCTACAGACTAGAAAGGCACAGAATGGTATATTTCCAGTAGCAAAAGAAAATAACTGCCAACCCCCCTCAAAAAAAAAATCAGTTGCCTCAACTATTCTTAAGTCCCTAGTGCTTCCAATTCCCTTCACTATTCTCCCCCCCTCGATTTTTCTCTACTCTACTAGTCTTCTGTGCTTTATAGATATCCATAAGGTGGAATTCATTGTAATATATTTGCGTGTGTACATAGTACAATTTGATCAATTTCATTCTGTACTTGTTCCTGTTCCCATAATCCTCCTCCTTCTCAATTCCCTTCTGTAGTCCACTGATCTCCCCCTCTATTTTCCTGGGATCTCCCCTACCCTATTTTTCCCTATACTTTGATCCACCTCCTGCATTTGAGAAAAAGTACTAAATCCTTGACTTTCTGAGTTTGACTTATTTTACTTAGCATATGATTCCCCAGTTCCATTCATTTACCAGAAAAATAGCATGATTTCTTTCATCTTTGTGACTGAGTAAAACTCCATCATGTGTATAAGCCACATTTTCTTTATCAGTTCATCTGTTGATGGGCACCTGGGCTGATTCTTTAACTTAGCTATTGTGAACTATGCTGCTATAAACACTTAACTTAGCTATTGTGAACTATGCTGCTATAAACTATGCTGTGCCTATGTTATTACAACTTGCTGATTTAATTCTTTTAGATAAGCTTCAAGATAAAATTCACTGTGGTGTATTTGTGTATGTTCATAAGATACATTGGTCAGTTTCATTCTGCCATTCTTTTTTTTTTCCTCACCCTTCAATCTTCTTCCTCTAGTCCACTGATCTCTCTTCTACTTTCTTGATATTTATTTATACCACCAACACACATTTTCCCCTTATTTGGTCAAGATTACATGTATGAGAGAAAATATTCCACATTTAATTTTGTGAGTCTAATTTATTTCTCACTTAGCATGATGTTTTCCAGTTTTATCCATTTACCAGATATGCCATAATTTTATTCTTCTTTATGACTGAGTAAAAGTTCACTGAGTATACCACATTTTATTGATTCACTCATCTTTTGACAGGCATCTGTGATGAATCCATAACTTGGCCAATGTAAATTTTGTTGCTATAAACTTGATATGTCTGTATCATTAAAGTAGGCTGATTTTAATTTTTTTGGATAAATATCAGAGGATGGGATAACTGATTCATATGGTGGTTTTATTCTTAGTCTTTTGAAAATTTTCTATACCACTTCCCAAAGTGGTTATACTAATTTGCTGTCCCATCAACAAGGAATGAGTGTACTTTTCTCCTCATATCCTTGCTAGTATTTATTATTTATTCTTAAGGATTGCCATTCTAACTGGAGTGAGATAAAATTTCGGTGTAGTGGACATTATTACCCTATATACATGTATGATTACGCTACTGGTGCGACTCTGCACCAGGTACTGCCAGAGGAATGAGAAGTTATGCTCCATTTGTGTACAATGTTGTTAAAATATGTCAAAATTCAGATATGACTAATTAAAACAAATAATAAATAAATATACAAGAAAAAATAAATAAATAAAAGCTGCATATGACAAACACAGAGTCAACATTATACTAAAATGGGACAATTCCAGAGAATTTCTGCTAAGATCAGAAGATAAGGATATTCACTCATAGCTCTTATTCAATGTAGCTCTAGAAATTTAAGCCATAACAATTAGACAAGAGAAAGAAATAAAAGACATGCAAATAGGAAAGAGAAAAGTCACATTATCTCTGTAGATTATATAGTTCTATACAGAGAAAAACCTAAAAACTCCACCACTAAAGTACTATTAGAATTGATAAACAAATTCATTAAAGTGAAAGGATACATGATCTGCACAGACTCTTCTCCAAAAATACCAATAGCCATTAGGTATACATTTTAAAAATGCTTAATATCATTATCCACCAGTGAGATGTAAGTCAAAAATCACAATAAATCACCAACCTACCCCCGTTATAATTCTACTGTCAAAAATTTCCAAACTAACAATGTTCATAAGGATGTGGAGAAAATCAAACTATATACAGTGTTGGTGGGAAAGTGAAGTCAGTATGGCATTTTCTAAGAAAAATAAAAATAGAGCTATCATATGATCCAGCTACCTACTCCAGTGTATAAATCCAAAGGAAATGAAGTCAGCATACAAAAGAGATACACAAATATCTATGTTTATAGCAGTGCTATTCAGGATAAGTAAGATGAGGAATCAACCTAGGTGCCCATGAGCAGATGAATGCATAAAGAAAATATGCAACATATACACACAATGAATTATCATCAGCCACAAAGATGAATTAAATCTGTCCTTTTCTATAAAATAGTTATAACTGGAGAACATAATATTTAAATACAACTTATTTCTGTGCCATGTCAGATATGAGTAGGAATTTGTTCTTTAGTGTGGGAGATCATCAGATAGAATTTAAGAGTGGGCAACTTGAAAGAGAGAAAATTAATTTTTAAATGAGGTAAATGTAAGTTGAAAATGGGCCAGATAGAAAATAGAATGTTGAAAGGAATAAAATGAGAGTAAAGTCAGATAACAACCACGTAAGAGGAGAGCTGTTTTCTGAGAAAGTGAGAAAGCCCCTGTGCTGATGGTATCAGGGCAAACAATTATAGGTTGGAAACCTTGCTTTCCAGCACAATGTTTTGAGAGATCTTTAATGGGTGGGATCTTCCACTTCAGGTAGGGGTATATTATGAAGATTTCCAAAGCACAGTACTTGGTAGAACAGAAAATACTGTTAGCCTGTGACTCATTTTCAAATGAAACTCAAGACTTAATCTGTAACATTTTACTGTAAATATTGCTTTATCTTGAGAGGATAAATGCATTCCTCTGTATCTGGAAAGGAGTCTTCTTCTCAATCATGAAGTGGCCATTCCTTACCCTTCTTGCAGCAGCTGAAATGTAATCTTTTTCTATGCAGTTTTTTCATTTTCTAAGCAATTGCTGTCTGTGAATGAGTCATCAGTTTGTGTGTCTCTTTTCTTCCTGGCGCTCCACAATCATTTTTTTTTTCTTTTAACTGGGGATTGAACCCAGGATTATTAACCACTGAGCCACATCCCTGATCCTTTTTATATTTTATTTTGAGAAAGGTCTCAATAAATTGCTGAGGCTTGTTTTGAACTTGTGATTCTCCTGCCTGCCTCTCAAGCTACTGGGATACAGTCTTGTGCTGCCGCGCCTGGCACTTGACAACCTTCTTATCTTCTCCTCTACATCACAGATTCCACAAGAGAGGAATCCAATCTCATTCATCATTTCCATCCTAAGTGATCACTAACAAATAATAATGTAGGGCAAAGGATTTGGGATTTGATTCTACATGGCTCACTAATAAAAACAAATTACTTCCTCCAGTCTTTCTCTCCCACTGGAAATTAGGAAATGACCAGTTGTACCTCTCTCTTGCGTATTTGACTCATTCTTTTGCTACAGGTCTGAGCATTTACCTAGTTAGGAATGTTGCAGTTATTCCTCATGGACTACAGACAGCATCATAAATGTGCTGATTAAAGGATGCCTGCTTAATGTCAACGTTAATCATTTAAGCGAAATGAACTAAATGCAGAAGCCTTAACTTTATTTGTAATTAAAAAGACTAGGAAGCTGTGAATATGGGTTCTACATATCTGCAATAAAACAGCTCTAGGCCTACAATTAAGTCATTTGGTTGTGCTTTATGGAAAGAAGCTGCATAAAGAATGAAAAGCAATTCTGGAAGCATTCAGGCCTTTCTAATAAACTGTAAACCACACTCTCACTGCAAAGACCTAAGTCACCACCCATGAACCAGCAATTCTCTCCACAGCATTCTTTCCAGATGTGTTTGAAATGGCAGCCTTGCCTCTTATATTAACCAGGAAAGCATAAAATTTCATGTCATCTTATCATGGCAGAGTGAAAAAAAACATCTTTAACTTCAAGATTTAAGAAATAAAAAAAGATTAATGTAGAAGGGAAATAAGAAGATTTAAATGAAATGTACACTATTTTGAAATGTGTCCTGTATTCAGCCAATTTATAGTTTAAACTATGCTTCTTTCCATGAGACAGAAATAGAAGCTTAAAACATATGAAGAAGGGAATAGTTATAGTCTGAAGAAATTCATGAACTAAGTAGAATAAGGTAGAGAAACAAAAGAAAAGAGATTGCCTGTTAAAACTAAAAGACGGATAGCTAACTCAATTTGGGGCAATCAGCAAAGATTTCCTAGAGGGATAGTATTGAGTAGAGAGAAGATGCATCACATAAGAGACTAAGAAATGTGAGACTATGCAAATTCACTAAAAAATAAGAAGTAACAGTATCCCGAGGTCTTATTATGTTCTTATCACTATTTGAATGCCTTAGCAGGAAATATCTAAATTAATTCCAGTAACAACATTTTGAGGTAGGCATTTTCACTATCTCTATAGTATAAAAAGGCAATTAGATATTGTATAATTTATCTGAGATCACCTATCTAAAACTCTATTATTTGAATCCATGCTATGTGTTGACAAACAGTCTAGTAGGAACTTTGCAGAAAACCCTTCTTTAATCTACTGGTAGTTAATTTGGGTGAATGTCCTTCTTCTCTTCTGTATCTGAAGACTCATGATCACCACTAGAAACGGGTGGAGCTAGGGTTGAGATTCATTTTTGTTCATATTTTCTACATTCTTCCATTTGACCTTTGGTCTTTCCAGAAGTGATTTACTCTATGTTTATTTCTTTAGTTGCTTAAGAAAAAATTTATAGTCAGGTATTTCTTCTGTTAGTATGTTTAAAATGTTTTAATGATATCTGTCCTCTCCACACATGTTGACTCTTCTCAGACTGTTTTATTATTTTTTTAATTGTTGTATTTCTTGCCCATTACCATCATCTGCCAAACTTCCTATTTTGGTGAAACCTCTAGAAATCTGTGACATCTGACTCAGGTGTTAGCTTATTCTCAATTTTAGAAGGATTCAAATTCTAAGTTATTTTTTAGAAAATATGTAGAACATCCATTAGTTTATTTATTTAGAACATAATAATGACAACTACCAAAATTATAATCACTTTTAACTTTTTATTTCATATTTTGGGGTAAATGTAGCATGTTTATTTAAAATAAATAAATCAATCCTTGCTCTGTAATATTTTTTCATCATGGGATTAGATGATTCATTTCAAGTCAGTAGTTACAATTTAATAAATGAACTGTTAAGTTTGACCTAAATTTTACATAATTCTACAAGTTGAGAATATATCAATTATTAGATATAAAAATTAGTTTAATTCTAAATGGAGAACTTATTGAGAATGAATTACTTATATTGAGCCATTGTTTTTTATGCATCTAAATATAACATAAAATACCTCCAGTTACATTAATTATCACTATGGCCAGAGAGATATACAATTTGGGTAAATATTTTGCCAAACTTAACTGTCTCAAATACAAAGTTTTCCCTTCACTTTAGGATTTACTAACTTACAAATCTTGTTTTTTCTTTCTTTCTTTCTTTCTTTCTTTCTTTCTTTCTTTCTTTCTTTCTTTCTTTCTTTCTTTCTTTCCTTCCTTCCTCCCTCCCTCCCTCCCTCCCTCCCTTCCTTCCTTCCTTCCTTCCTTCCTTCCTTCCTTCCTTCCTTCCTTTCTTTTTGGGGTATCTTGCAGGTTTTTAACTTAGATCATAGATGATTCTCTTAGTCCCACTCCAGAATTCTTATATATGAATGATTATATTATATATGAATATATATAATATAATATATAATGATTATATATGAATGATTCAGATCTTCACTTCCATGAAGTTAAGGCCACTTTCCATTTAAGCATAAGCATTTTTCTCCTATTTCCTCTATCCCTCTTGTAAATGCAGAGCAAAAACCACCATCCATTACTTATCCAACAGGGTCAGTGGAAGAAGGTCAGTGGAAGATCATGTACTCATGATCTAGTTAATAAAGTGTTATAATTGTTCTTCGGAACATATATTCCTTTTTATCAATTTGCATGACATTTCTATTTCTATTTCACCTGAATTGTATTCCTCAATTTCCCAACATTTCAAAGGCTATTCAATTCTAGAATGTTGATCACTTGATCTAGAATTAATTTTCTCCTTCTGTAAACCCAAATTTATTTTCTGGTAACTAAAAATTTCCCTTGACATACACATTATAAAGTACATAATTATGAAATAAAGGGTGCTGCCTACTCAAATGTACTCTGAACTCTTTAAGCAAAAGAACTGTATCTTTTATTTCTATCTAGTCTTCCAACACCAATTCATCATTGCCAGTTGCCACTCTGAATTATCTATATTCTGGAATCAACCATGTATATTTTGAAGGTTATTTGTTTACTACCATAAATATTGAAGAATGTACTAGCAAAAGTAGTTTGCAATACTCTCCACTCCATGTGCACTTCCAAGTATCTCAGACTTCCGGCTGTGAGTATAATACTTCTCAGCATGTCAAACTCTAATTTCATCTGAGACATATAACAAAAAGTTACCTTTAGTATGCTCAAACACAACTTTCAAAGCTAGACAAAAGTACATTTTCAGAGCACTATACTTGTGATATTAATTTTATGAATTTTTTTCTAAACTGGTTAAATATGTACAGGGACCAATTTATGCTCTTGAGAATCATTAATTATTTTTTTCTCACAACGACTTTATTTGCTTGATATGATAGTTATTCTTGGTTTAAGCCTGATTGGGATATTTACTCCAGAGGGAGTTAATGAATTATCCAAGAGAGTGCAATAAGTTAGAGTTGAATTATGAGTCTGAATTTGGAGTTTGTATTTCCACTACTCTTTTCTTGTAGCTTTTCTATATTAATATTGTATATTTATGAAGGTTTGATGTCACCATTGTGCTGCTGCAACTGAAATACCTGATAAGATATTACAATACAACTTAAAGAGTGAAAAATTTAGAGGTCAGTCCATCATGGGCTCAGTCCATTTCTCTGGGGAGCATATTGTTACATGAAATTCAGAAGCTTTTGGAGGACACCTTATATCCAAAGTATAACAATTAGTTAATACTTTCAAGCAAACTCTTATATTATGATTGAATCATTTTACTACTCTTTTGAATGCTAGAAAATCTATGCTTGACTTTTCCTGAGAATAATAACATACAGGAATAAAAACTTTGAACCAATTGATGTTATTTCATCCAAAACAATTTAATCTTATAGATAATAAGTTTTATTCTGGCTGCCTGCACCATTCAAATGAGAGTCAAGCCTAAATGTGTGCATTTCTCAGCACATATTTTTCACATATTTCTTTTATGGAACAGAAAGCCTCATAACTATGGAAGTATTGTCCCCCAAAACACTCTCTTTGGACAAAATATGCTAAGCAGGGAATCAAATAAAATGAAAAATTTTGAACTATAGAGGGTGGGGAATAAAAGTAATCCCCAAAATAAAAAAAAAAGTTTCAAAATTTTTTCAAAAATTTAAAGAATCTGTGAATTTGTAATTCTAATTAGTTCAGAGATTTACTATCCATTCATTTTCCCCCAGCTGTTAATACTTCTTCCCTTACTTATTTTGGGAGAAAAATTTGACAGAAATAATGTGATTAAATATAGTGGGAAAGACATTTAAAACTATATGAATGAGTTGATTGTATAATTTTATAGTTAAAAACATTAATCAAAAAATTACCTAAAATCTCTGAGAAATAAGATTTAGAAATTTGGGTAACTGAATTCAATGACATAAATGGTTCATTGTATCACCTATATTCAAATACTATATGAATGTGCAAATATCTATAACAAAATATTCACCCTATGACAGCATAATAAGTTATTATAAATTCGTGCTTATATCAATTATTATATATTGAAAATAATAGAAATAGAAGGGGACTTCAATACAAAGGAAAATATAGCATATATCTGAATAAGAAGTTAATATTTACTTTTGATATTTGAGTAAAAAAATCTACCAATATCTTTATTAATAGAGTCATAATAATTTGTATCCACTATTATATGAATTTCTGAAAAACAACAGTATAATAGATCTAATTTTAGAAGTTAATTATTTTTAACCCTCCTGAACCACAGAGGTTTCAGTAAATTTGTTTTGGTAATAAGTATGTAGTAAATAATTTAATTTAGTAAAATAAATCATATATACATGACCAACCTATTAGAACACTTGAAAAAAAAATCTAAGTAGACAATTTTTTAAAAAAACATGGAAATTAAAGCTTTATCTTTACTTTTTTTTAAAATTTAGCTGTATCTTGTATGTAAAGAACACTGTGGAACTCATCAGTAAAAATTAGTATGCAATGGAATATGTATTCACATATACCAATCTAGAGACCAAACTGGCATGAGACTTCAGGAAAGTGAGTTAGCAAGATAAATTAAGCTTAAGTATATTTTGAGCTATGAAAAAGGGGGCTAATCTAAGGAATAGTATTAACCAGAGAGGTCCACAAGTGAATGGCTGTCTTTTCCTTTACATTAGAATTTAGAATTAATTCCAAAAGTATGTGTACTTCAGGTATCACAAGAAGTGGATTTTTAAAATTTGACCACAGTCTTATTTGTCTTTAATCAAACCTTCAATCTTTACATGAAATAAGGATTCACTGCCAGACAACATGAAAAAAGCAATCAGCAGGAATTCAAAGTTAAATTCACAAGCACCATATAAATTTAATTAAACCTTTAAATTATTACTTGAGGAGTGGATATTCTCTAGGCCCATTGATCTTGCCCAATAATTCAGAAAACTCATTGTATCTGTATGCTTACAATAGCTTCATTTTTTCAAATGTATTCAATTGGCAAATATATGAAAAGTAAATAAATAGAAATATCATTGTTCAATAACTTTCCATATTCAGTTCTTTTTCATTCTCTGTATAACCTGTGAAGATATGTCATGGGGGGACACATGCATGTGGGCACATGTGTGAATTTTGTAATCGTGGGTGATAAAATATAAATCAGTAAGGAAGAGTTTATGGATTGCTTTCAGTGTCAACCAAAAGCTTGTGATTTCTTATCTATAAATGACAGAGGTTCAAAGATGTTTGAAAAGCAAATACATGAAGATAAGTCTTAAAAAAGAAAGTTATTCTGGCAGTCAAATATAAACTTCAAAGCAGAAAATTTTCTCACTCATTTATTGAAAAACTACATTTTAAAAACTTAGTAAATGCAGAGAGTTTTCTAAAATCTAGTAAAATATGAGAAGGAAATAAAGTTGTTGATCTATTTATTTTAATACAAAGAGAATTATAGTCATTTGTGTAATGATCCCAGCTGCCTGGAAGATTGAAGCAGCAAGATTCCAAATTCAAGGCCAGAAATTTGAGGTCAGCCTGTGCACTATAGTGAGACCCTATCTCAAAAAATAATAAATAAATAAATAAGTAACGGAATTATACTTAATAAACATAAAAATGAGCATATGTTATACTAGGTAGTGATGTATAACAGAAAACCAAATAGGATTAAGGCACAGACAGTAAGAGGGTGCTATTTTCTTTAATGGAAGATTCCCTTTAACTAGGTTCCTTTGAAACAAAGAAACTTTAGTTCAAAATTATAGAGTAATCACATGGATATCTTTGTGAAAGAACAAGCAAACGTGTTACCATTGGGGTGTCCCTTGGGTTCTAGGGCCTTGGTGTCTCACACAAAGAACTGAACAAGACATGTAGAAGTAACAGGCAAAGTGAACATTCATTGAAGGTGAAGGTGAAAGTAGCACTTGGTAAGGTAGAGCAGAGTGCACCAGCAAGAGAAAGAGGCTCAAGGCCTGGATGTCTTCTTGTCTTATATGCTAGGCTTTGAGGAGTTCTCTTCCCCATGTGGACTTAATTAAAAACCATACCCCATTTTTTTTCCCATTGGTCACCTTAAGTTACCAGATTAGAATACTGTCCACTTTACTCCCATTGGTTATTTAGAATATCAAACCTGTGATGGGAATCATCATGCTGATGGGACTTGATGACTCATCTTCCTGTCTTGTTCTATAGCTGCATTTCTCTTGTACCTTCCCTATGATACCATGACATCCCTAATAAAAGAAACTTAGGCTTGGAACAAGAGTGGGAATTTTAAGAAAAAGCATGAGTAAAGTGGATGGTGAGTGGTTGAGAGGGTATTTCTGGAAGAGAAGGGCATTTGAATCAATGTACTAATTAAGGAGATCTGCCCACCCCCAATGTGGGCAGCTCTATCCAATTTGCTAAGGTCTTAGAACACAAAAGCAGAAAAAAAAGGAAACTTTCTCTCTGTATCTTCTGAAGAGGGGCACCTATCTTCTCTCATCATTGGCCTGCAGAGTCCAGGAATTTTAGTGCCTCCCCCAACCCCCCATTCACAGGTCTTTGTATTGAGCCACTCTATTGGCATCTCTGAACTTTCATCTTTCAGATAAAACAATGTGGGAAAACTCAGCCTCAATAATCATATAAGCCAGTTCCTCTAGATAAACCCTAGTCATCTATCTGCCCACCTGAGATAGAAATTTAGGATAAAGAAAGATAATGAGTCTCAAAGGAAATATCCACTAGCCCCTGAGAGGCAGAAAATGCAGTTGTAAATCTCAGTCATATGTCCTTAACCTGAACCCTTGAGAAATGAGGGAAATACTCAAGCACAGGGGAAAAAAAAAAAACACATGTGAAATTGTAACACTCCACCCTGGCTTTACCTCCAGTTCCAGTTCTAATTCGTCATTTAACTATAGCTCCTCTATGTAATTTGGACCCCAGACTCAAGGAGGGGCTTCTCACTCTCAAGTTAGCCAGAATACTATCTTGAATATGGGTCCTAAATAAACCCTTGTCTATAAATTTATCTGGTGTGTGTTGGAATTCTATTTATTTATTTATTTGTTTGTTTGTTTATTTATTTATTTATACATACCAAGAATTCCACTGGTCTCTAGTTGAGTTTTCCTTCCTCTCTAGGAACTCCTCAGACTCTTCCCCAGAGACAACTCTTCTGCCATGACTCGTCCATTCATTCTTCCTATCTTTCTGTTTCACTGGAAACCCTTGATAATAACAGAAAGGTAGTAGATGAAAAACAGATTACAGAGTAACTTAATTTAATTATATATTTTTCCTTTAGGTAACAGAACGCTTTTCAAAGTTTTTGGAATTCAAATTGCCATGATTTACTTATATTTTAACACCATGGTCTTTCAGGGAGCAAGAATAAAAGCAGGGAAACTGGGTAAAAAAACAAGTCTATATATGATGATGACACATATGATGGTAGTGTTGGGATAGTGGGAAAATATCAGACAAAGCATCCATCTTGTATAGCTGAGGTTATTAGTTTATGCGTAATATTTGGAATATAAAACATGGAAAATAATGACATTATAGCTCTTATCAAGGTGAAATGGACGAAGGATTTTGATATTTACTAAATAAAAAAAAGTGGTGTCAGGGAGGTTTATGGAATTTAGAGGATTGGAATTTGGACATATTGCATACAATTTTTCTCCTAATTAGACATTGGGATAAAACCTGTAAGATCCAAGGGAAGAATGAAACTGGGCATATAAAATTCAGAGTCATCAGCATTGGATAGAATATAAAACCATTTTAGAAGATAAGATTACCCAGAGAGAAGAGTCAATATGATACTTCAATACACTCAAATATTGAGGGCTTAGAGAGATGGCAATGAAACAATATGTAAAACTATAAACTACCATCTTAAAAAACGCATAGGATAGGTAAATTCCTAAAGGCATCTTTATCTGAAAGCCAAATAAGTACATTATTTCAAGAAGCAACAAATCATTAATTGTTCCAGTTACCACTGAAAGAAAAAGTAAAAAGATATGAAAATTGAATTTTAAATTTTGGCAATAGACAAGTCATTTTACCCTAAGAAAAGGCATTCCAATCTTATTTTGTGAGGTTAAAAAATATATATCTATATAAGACACACACAACACACACACACACATACACACACACACACACACGGTATGGAAAAGTACAAGCATAATTCCCAATATTTTAGATATGAGAAAATACAACTTTGAACTAGAATTTTGCAACTAGAAATAAAAAAGGAAGCAAAATTAAGGATAAATCTTAAAGGTAAAGTGAAGTCTTTCATCACTGTCCCGATATGATGAGCAAAAGAGATCCACATGATGGATATATTGAGTCTGGATGCGTAGAAGAAAAACAGTGCTATTAATAACAATTTATGGCCATCTTGTGTAATCATTAACTAAAACTTGGAGTGCTAATATACGTTTAGGAAATTAAGAAATCATAATTAACACTATTGGTAGGAATAAGCAATTAATATTTATAATCTATAGGCTCACATGGTTTCAAAATGCGTTTATATTGATCTGATTGTACAGCATTGATCTTTTATATTAATAATTAATCAAAAACAAATCCTAGTGTATCTTTTTTTAAGATGAAAATGAAGTGTAGTGTGTGTGTGTGTGTGTGTGTGTGTGTGTGTGTGTGTGTGTCCTCTCTTGATAGCCTTGGGAATTAAACCCAAGGCCTTGCCCATACTAAGCAACAGCTCTGCCACTCTAACACTGAGTTACATTCCGAGCTCACTGATGAGTTCATTCTTATGCAATTGACCCTAAACTAAAGTCATAGAACCGGTGCCTGCCACTGCCCAAGAATGAATAAGAAGATGGTAGAGTGAAAATCCATGAATCAAAGCAAAATTTTACTCATGATCACAAAAAATAAGATTTCTATTTCCCCAGAATTTTTTACATTATTATAAATATCTGATGGTTAACTCAATCATATACTGGAAGAAAATATACATGTACCAATATAATTTTAAAATTAAAAACAAAATTGATATGTATAAGTAGTGTGAATTGATATACTTAAATGAATAATACTTTAGCCATGTTATCAAAACTGTCACAACATAAATATGCTGCAAATATGTATGATTTTTATGCTTTTGTATATCAGTTAAAATTTTTTAAAAAGTAAAAAAAAACTTGCATTAAAATTTAAAAATTAAAAAAAAAGTGTTACAACAATTATGCTACTGCTTAAAATGAAATTTTGTGAATATTTCTGGTAGTGGAGTTTATTCCTAAAATACAATGACCCACAAAAAGAAAACTCTGTTCCTTTCAGGATTAATAATTCTATGTTTTATTGAAAGGAAAATTCAGAATCCAGATCAAAAGAGTTTCTGGATAAATCATAGTTTCATATTCCCAATAGACTATAATTTATTGTTGATTTTTAGGAAAAGTTGTTTCTGTAAAAAAATCAAATTTAACAAAACACATAGAAAAAGCTAAGTATAATTCAAAATAATAATAAACATATCAATTTACTTTTATTTTATTTAACAGGAAGAAAAATGAAATTTAAATTTTCACTTATTATTGCATTCATTATGTTTGGAAGAATATGAACATCATTAGTGTCCAAACAACAAAAATGTGATATCGCAGGAAACTGACAATTTTTGTCTACACAAAATATATGTTTATTCTAATTTAATAAATTTGTTGATTGTCTTAAAGAGAAAAGCAACTGTACAAGACTTAATCCTTTGTTTTCCTAAGTTAAATATTCCAGACAACATTTTTTCTACAATACTATACTGAAAAATATTCAATATAATAAGAAACAAAATAGTTTATGTGCTGTGTAATCATATTAACAAAACATTTCAATGAATAATGATGACATAACAACAGGTAGTTGGGAATGAAAATAAGCAACTGTGGGCCTGAAATCTCTACTGTTATAAGAAATCAGTTGTGGTAGATGCTCGGATGTTGCAAAGCTTAAATAAAAAATTACCAAGAAAAAATATTCAGAGATGGATAGATGAAGGGAAATATCTAGGGGAAACTGATAAATAAATCAACAGGTAGATAGATAGCTTCACAGACATATTCAAATATATAACTATAGTTTAAATGTTTAAACCATGGTCATCAAATTTTATTATATTTGTATTCATTTCTTATTACTGCTGTAATAAGTTTCCACAAACTTGATGATTTGAATGAGCACAAATTTATTACCTTATTGTTCTAGAGGCCAGAAAAACAAAACTCAAGTCATGGTCTTGAGATTTTGAAGGTTCCAGAGGAGACTACACTTCCTCATCTTTTCATTTTCTAGAGATGCTTTGCGTGTCTTGATTGTACCTCTCTTCCAAATCTCAACCTCTACATCCATCTCTTCTCTATTCCTTCCTGCCTCTTTCTTACAAGATCTCTTATTATTATATTTATGCAATATAATTTATGGTCTGGAATTGTGATGCTTTCTGCTTTGTTTTTCTTATTTAAGGATTGTTTTGGCTATTCTGAGCCACTGATTCTTCCAGATAAATTTCATGACTACTTTTTCTATTTCTTTGAAGAAGGTCATTGGGATTTTTATGGGAATTTCATTGAATCACTTCAGCACTTTTGGTAACAGGTCCATTTTGACAATATTAATTGTGTTTATTCAGGAATATGGGACGTCTTCCATCTTCTAAGGTCCTTTTCAATTACTTTCTTTATTGTTCTGTAAGTTACATTGTAGAGGTTCTTCACCAATTTTGTTAGATTGATTCCCAAATATTTCTCTCTTTTTTTAGGCTATTTTGAATGGGATAGTTTTTCTAATTTTTCTTTCAGCTGGTTCATTGTTGCAGCATAGGAATGGGTGTAAATTTTGTATTCTGCTATTTTGCTGAATTCTTTTATGAATTCAAAAAGTTTTCTGGGAGTTTCTGGGTCTTCTAAGCATAGATTCATGTCATCAGCAAACAGAGTTAGTCTGAGCTCTTCTTTTCCTATTTGTAGCCTTTTAATTTCTTTCTTTTGCCTAATTGTCCTGGCTAGAGATTCAAGGATTATATTGAATAGAAGTGGGGAAAGTGGGCATTCTTATCTTGTTCCAGTTTTTAGCAGGAATGCTTTTAGTTTTGTTCTGATTAAAATGGTGTTGGGCTGGTTTTTGATCCTATATAGCTTTTACAATATTCAGGTATGTTTTTTCTTTCCCTATTTTTTGTAGTGTTTTAACAGGAATGGATGCTGTTTTGTCAAATGCTTTCTCTGCATGTATTGAGATAATGATGTAATTCTTGTCTTTAAATCTAGTTATGTGATAGATTACATTTATTGGTTTCCATATTTTGAACCAACCTTGCATCCCTGAGATGAAACCTACTTGATCATGGTGCACTATTTTTTAACATGTTTTTGTATGTGATTGACCAATATTTTATTAATAATTTTTTCATCTATGTTCACCAAGGATATTGGTCTGAAATTTTCTTTCCTTGGTGTGTCTTTGTCATGTTTTAGTATCAGGATGATACTAACTTCATAGAATTTGTTTGGAAGAGTTTCCAGCTTTTTTATTTCATGAGTGTTGATACTAGTTCTTTATTAAAGTTCTGATAAAACTCTGTTGAGAATCCATACAATCCTGGGTTTTTTTTTTTTTTTGTGGTAGGCTTTTGGTAGATTCTTCAATTTCCTTATTTGAAATTCGTCTGTTTAATTTTTCTATATCCTTCTATTTGGGTAGGTCATATGTCTTTAGGAATTTGTCAATGTCCTCAAAATTTGGAAGCCTGTTGGAGTGTAGGTTTTCAAAATTGTTTCTGATTACCCTCTGTATTTCAGTAGTGTCTATGTTGATACTTCTTTTTTTCACAGGGAATATCAAATTTAACAATTTGAATCTTTTCTCTCTCTTTAGGTTAGCGTGACTGGGAGTTTGTCAATTTTGTGAATTTTTTCAAAAAAACAATTTTTTGTTTTGTTGATTTTTTTGAATCATTTCTTTAATCTCAATTTCATTGACTTTGGGTTTGATTTTCATTATTTTCTGTCTCGACTGTGTTCATGTTTTCTACTTTCTCTAGATGTAATGCTTGGTTATTTATTTGGTGACTTTCTATTCTCTTAATTAATGAGCTCATGCTATGCACTTGCCACTTAGAAGAGCTTTCATAGTGTCCCAGAGATTTTGATATATTGTATTGCTATTCTCATTTGCTTCTGATTATTTTCTAACATTTCACCTCTGATTTCTTCTACTATCCATTTATTATTCAATAGTGAACTATTTAGTGTGAAGGTGTTAGAGTAGTTTCTACTTTTCACCTCATCATAGATTTACAATTTTATTCCATTACAGTCTGATAGAATCCAGAGTATTATCTTTATTTATTTGTTTATTTATTTTGTATATGATAAGATTTGCTTTGCCACCTAAGGTGTAATCTGTTTTAGAAAAATTTCCATTGTCAGTAGTGAATGAAATAGTTTATGAAAGTCTGTTAAATCAAATTATTAAGTGTATTTTTAGTTCTGTAACTCCTTTATGATGCTTTTGTTTCAGAGATATATCTGGTAATAAGAGAGGTGTTAAATATGGTCTACTTGATTCTTGATATTAAGAAGGGTTTGTGTGATTCATGTATATGCTCCATTGTTTGGAGCATAAATATTTATGATTCTTGCTTCCTGTTGTTTCATTGCCTTAAGCAGTATGAACTGACCTTCCTTTTTTCAACTGATTAACTTTGTCTTGAAGTCTACTTTATCTTATAGGAGAATAGAAACACCTACTTATTTATGAAATACATGCTGGTGATATGTTTTTTTTTCTTATCCTTTTAAGTTAAGTCTGTGGATGTCTTTGCCTATATGTTATCTTTTGGAGACAGCATATTACTGAATCTTCTTTTGTTTATCCAATTTGCCAGCATATGTCTTTGATTGATGAGTTTAGTCCATTAATATTCAGTGTTTTTATTAAGGTGATTTTTATTTTCTGTCATTTTTGATTCATTTCTAGTTTTTAATTTGAATTAGATTTTCCTTTGCTTGACTATTCTAGTGTAGTTTCTCTCTCTCTGCTAATTTTCATTTTTATGCTCCATTTCTTCTTCATGAAATATTTTATTTTTAAAATTTTTTTTAATATTTATTTATTTTTTTAGTTTTCGGCGGACACAACATCTCTGTTTGTATGTGGTGCTGAGGATTGAACCCGGGCTGCACACATGCCAGGCGAGCTCTCTACCACTTGAGCCACATCCCCAGCCCCATGAAATATTTTATTGAGATATGTTTTCTAGTCTGCTGCAGTCCGGCTGGGCAAATAACCAGGAGGTGACAAGCAACTTGAAGGTTGAAGCGGGAACTACTTTATTTCGAGTGAACTCAAAGTAGCAGGCTCCTAAGGTAGCAGAACTGCCTCTCTTCGGGACAGCAGAGGTTTATATACATAACTAATTACACACAGCTTGACTCAATTAACATCATCTAGATACAGCAGTCAGTCAATCAGGAATCCTCATCATCTTAATGGCTTGCTGGCATTGCTTCACAAACCACTCCTCCTGGAAAACTGCCAGGCTCCATCTTGACTTGATTTGCATCCCCAACACTAGTCCAAGCATTCTAGTTGTGAATTCTTTTGTTTTTCATAAAATGTTTTTATTGCATTTTTAATCATGAAGCTTATTTTTCTGGATATAACATTATTATTGGCATCCATTTTCTTTCAGAGCTTGGTATACATTATTTCAAGTCCCAGCTCTGAAGGTCTAAGTTGAAAATTTGGCTGTGATCTGGATTTGTTTACCTGCAAATATGACCACCCATTTTTCTTTAGCAACTTTCAAAATTTTGTTATTATTCTGTATGTTAGGCATTTCATAAAAAAATAAATATTCCGTTGTATGGGTATATTGTATTTTAGTATATTTGGAGTCCTGTATGCCTCCTGTTTTTGATTTTCTAATTCATTCTTAAGATTTAGAAAATTTTCTGATATTATTTAATTGAAAATACTGCATTCCCTTAGTTTGTTCTTTACAGTTTTCATCTATTCCTATGAATCTTATTTTTTGTCTTTTTATTTTATTCTATTTTTCTTGAAACTTCTGTTCATGGCCTCTTTTTTTTTTTGGGGGGGGGGGGTACCAGGGATTGAACTCAGGGTCATTCAATCACTGAGCCATATCCCCAGCCTTATTTTGCATTTTATTTAGAAACAGGGTCTCACTGAGTTACTCAGCACCTCACTGTTGCTGAGGCTGGCTTCAAATTCATGATACTCCTGTCTTAGCCTCACAAGCCTCTGGGATTACAGGCATGTGCCACCACACCACACCCAGCTCTGTTCATGGTCTAATAACATCTTTTCTACATGGTCAACTTTATTTTTAAGATTATATATTTTGTCTTCATTGCCTGAAACTCTGTCTTCCAAATTAACTAGTCTATTGGTAATACTTTCCATTGAATTTTTAAGTTTATTAATTCATTTCTTTCAAAGATTTCTTCAGGATCTCTAGCTCCCTATTGAAGTGATCTTTCACTTCTAGTATTTGCTCTCTGATTTCACTCATTAAATCACATTTTACCTAATAGATCAGTGTAACCATGATTTTTCTAAATTCCTTCTCTGACATTTCCTTCACTGTGATTTCAATGGAGTCTATTATTGAGGCATTTTAGATTGCTTGGAATTTTTTTCTTGCTTTTTTAATTTTATGTGTCTACTCATCTATCCAAATGGATCTGAAGCCTCAGAGTTTCTACTCTACAAACTTATAGTCCCCTTGTTGGTTTCTAGTACCTCAAAGATTAGGGAGATCCAAATAATAGCAATGACCCATGTAAACAATATATATCAATAACTAAGTTCTTTGTTTATATTATGACTACTATGTTAATTTGTACAATATACAAAATTGTTAGGGTAATCAATTTCCATTATTAAGAACATTAAGTAATCATGCATTTTATATGGCATAAAATCAAACAGTAGGTTCTATGTTTGACTTCTGTAGTATTAATTATTACTACAACATTAGTGGGTGGTCTGCCATTATGTATACCAGTTAGTGCTAAGGGGTACTAAGAATAGAGTTAAGAAAAAAGATGAAGAGAAAGGAGGGTAGAAAATTGTTTGTGATTTCATTATTTGAAAGTGGGGAATGCAAAAACAGCATAGCATGTGATAGTTATGCAGAGGGAAGAGAAAAATAATTGAAGTAAAAAAATTAAAATAAGTGTAAAAAGAGAACAATAGAAGTTGGCTGTTGGGAAGAGGAAAGGGAGAGAGAAACAAAGGGAATAGCATGGTGAAGAATACAATACAAAACAAAATAAAATATACTAACCAAAACCCTTAACCTGCAAAAGACAGAGCAAGGAAAAAACACTAACTTTAAAAAAAAATACTAGAACTGCAAAAACAGAAACAAACATGAATGTGTATAAATATGTTTATAGGAAAACAAACAAATAATCAATTAAGGAGTTATTTCCATTGTTGTAGAAAAATAAAATAAAATAAATAAAAGTCCATGAGAATATATGATCACCATCTGTGCCCAACTATCAACTTTCTATTTCTTCTTGATGTATATGCTGGGCACAAGAGTAGGGGCTGTGAGTTGTCAACTCCTTTCTTTTAATTGTCTTGCCCACCAAGATGCCAGTTGAAGTTCAAAACTCTCTGCTTCCCTTCTCCTTGGTAAGATTTGGGATAGGAAATAGTGTTAGTTTGGGATAGGAAATAGTGTTAATTCTGCTCCAAATGAAGCCAAAGCTTCATTCTCTGAAATGAACACCTATAGGTAGAGCTCTCAGATGTGGGACTTGGATCTTGTGAGACCCCAGGTGTAGCTACTTATGTGAAGATATAAATCAGATGCCTAACTATGTTAAGAGATTGTATTCCAGGAACTTCTCCAGGGATCTGCTCATAAGACAAAAGATCCAGTCCCACATCCCTTCTCTCCCTCACAAGTTCTGTCCCTCACGACCTCCTGGGGCCTGTCACTGAGCTCAATCACAACCACCTATTCAGATTCCCTACACATTGCAGCTGACCCTGCTTTCTTCTCAGCTGGCAAGGGTGGGGGAGTGGGAGGTGTTGGTCAATCTCCAAGCACAGACACACCTGCTCATTCAGATTCTCAGCCATTTGGGGATTGGTATCCCAGTGCATATATACACACACCCATTCTGACTCATGATCCATTGCTGCAGCTGAACCTGTGAGCACTGAACTCAAAGCAGAAAAGGAGCCAAATTCTTCTTGGCCTCCCTGACGTGTATTCCCTCAAGCTAAATGCTCTCTGTGCCTAATTTTTCTCCAGATTTTGCTGTGCTCAGACTAGTTCACATGGCTGGTCTCTACCTGTACTGTCTATCAGAGCAAGTCCCATTTTTCTGGATCTGAGTTCTCAGGTTCCTGTATATCTGCCAGCGGGTGCAGTGTGTTCTGCTCAAGACGGCACCTGCCTCAGATTGCTGTGGACTCCTGTTAAACATGGGGCATCCATTGTCTACCAACTTGATGTGTTTAACAGCCTCCTGATCGGCCTTAGCAGGCTGCTCCACCTATCTCAGGATTTTTCACACTAAAGCTGACTCTTGTATTTCTCAACTATTTTCCATCCTTGTGTGTTAATGTCACTTCTCCTGCAAGCAGTTTAGCTTTACTTTGACCCTTTTACTTGTTTAATGTTCTCCAAAATTATACCTCTTAAGGCATTCTAGCTATCTAGTATTGAGCTTCAGTGAAATCTCTTTTATTCACTTCACAGAAAAGCGATATTCCCACTGCATGAATCCCTGGTCACCAAGCTACAAAAATATTGCCTCCCTCTAGTTCATCATCTTCTATTCTCCTTATCATTACTGTTTTACTTGAAAACCCTTAGTATTTCTTTTTTATTGGTTGTTCAAAACATTACAAAGCTCTTGACATCATATTTCATACATTAGATTCAAGTGGGTTATGAACTCCCATTTTTACCCCATATACAGATTGCAGAATCACATCGGTTACACATCCACATTTTTACGTAATGCCATATTAGTAACTGTTGCATTCTGCTACCTTTCCTATCCTCTACTATCCCCCCTCCCCTTCCCTCCCATCTTCTCTCTCTACCCCATCTACTGTAATTCATTTCTCTCCTTGTTTTTTTCCCATTCCTCTCACAACCTCTTATATGTAATTTTTTATAACAATGAGGGTCTCCTTCCATTTCCATGCAATTTCCTTTTTCTCTCCCTTTCCCTCCCACCTCATATCTCTGTTTAATGTTAATCTTTTCCTCCTGCTCTTTCTCCCTGCTCTGTTCTTAGTTTCTCTCATTATATCAAAGAAGACATTTGGCATTTGTTTTTTAGGGATTGGCTAGCTTCACTTAGCATAATCTGCTCAAATGCCATTCATTTCCCTGGAAATTCCATGATTTTGTCATTTTTTTACTGCAGATTAATATTACATTGTGTATAAGTGCCACATTATTTTTATCCATTCATCTATTAAAGAGCATCTGGGTTGGTTCCACAGTCTAGGTACTGTGAATTGTTCTGCTATGAACATGGATGTAGCAGTGTCCCTGTAGTACGCTCTTTTAAGGTCTTCAGGGAATAGTCTGAGAAGGGAAATAGCTGGGTCAAATGGTGGTTCCATTCCCAGCTTTCCCAGGAATCTCCATACTGTTTTCCAAATTGGCTGCAACAATTTGCAGTCCCGCCAGCAATGTACAAGAGTACCCTTTTCCCCACATCCTCGCCAGCACTTGTTGTTGTTTGACTTCATAATGGCTGCCAATCTTACTGGAGTGAGATGGTAACTTAGGGTGATTTTGATTTACATTTCTCTGACTGCTAGAGATGGTGAGCATTTTTTCATGTACTTGTTGATTGATTGTATGTCCTCCTCTGAGAAGTGTCTGTTCAGGTCCTTGGCCCATTTGTTGACTGGGTTATTTGTTATCTTATTGTTTAATTTTTTGAGTTCTTTGTATACTCTGGATATTAGGGCTCTATCTGAAGTGTGAGGAGTAAAGATTTGTTCCCAGGATGTAGGCTCCCTATTTACCTCTCTTATTGTTTCTCTTGCTGAGAAAAAACATTTTAGTTTAAGTAAGTCCCATTTGTTGATTCTTGTTATTAAATCTTGTGCTATGGGTGTCCTATTAAGGACACAATTTATAGATTGGAGCCAACTTTTTCTTCTATCAGACACAGAGTCTCTGATTTGATATCAAGTTCCTTGATCCATTTTGAGTTAACTTTTGTGCATGGCGAGAGGAGGGGATTCAGTTTCATTTTATTGCATATGGATTTCCAGTTTTCCCAGCACCATTTGTTGAAGATGCTATCCTTCCTCCATTGCATGCTTTTAGCCCCTTTATCAAATATAAGATAGTTATAACTTTGTGGATCAGTCTCTGTGTCCTCTATTCTGTACCATTGGTCCACCCGCCCGTTTTGGTACCAGTACCATGCTGTCTTTGTTACTATTGCTCTATAGTATAGTTTGAAATCTGGTATAGCTATGCCGCCTGATTCACACTTCCTGCTTAGAGTTGCTTTTGCTATTCTGGGTCTTTTATTTTTCCATATGAATTTCATGATTGCTTTATCTATTTCTACAAGAAATGCCATTGGGATTTTGATTGGCATTGCATTAAACCTATAGAGAACTTTTGGTAATATAGCCATTTTGATGATGTTAGTTCTGCCTATCCATGAACAGGGTATATTTTTCCATCTTCTAGATCTTCTTCTATTTCTCTCTTTAGGGTTCTGTAGTTTTCATTGTATAAATATTTCACCTCTTTGTTAGGTTGATGCCTAATTATTTTATTTTTTCGAGGATATTGTGAATGGGGTGTTTTTCCTCATTTCCGTTTCAAAAGTTTTGTCGCTGATATACAGAAATGAGTTTGATTTATGTGTGTTGATTTTATATCCTGCCACTTTGCTGAATTCATTTATTAGTTCTAGTAGTTTTTTTGTAGACCCTTTTGGGTCTTCTAGGTATAGAATCATGTAGACCAAAAATAGTGATAATTTCAGTTCTTCTTTTCCTATTTTTATGCCTTTAATTTCTTTTGTCTGTCTAATTGCTCTGGCCAGTGTTTCGAGAACTGTATTGAATAGAAGTGGTGATAGAGGGCACCTCTATCTTGTTCCATATTTTAGAGGGAATGCCTTCGATTTTTCTCCATTCAGAATGATGCTAGCCTGAGGCTTAGCATAGATAGCTTTTACAATGTTGAGGTAAGTTCCTGTTATACCTAGTTTTCTAATGTTTTGAACATAAAGGGATGCTGTACTTTGTCGAATGCTTTTTCTGCATCTATCCAGATGATCATATGGTTCTTATCTTTAAGTCTATTGATGTGGTGAATAACATTTATTGATTTCTGTATATTGAACCATCCTTGCATCCCAGGGATGAATCCTACTTGATCAAGGTGCACAATTTTTTTGATATGTTTTTGTATCCAATTTGCCAGAATTTTATTGAGGATTTTTGCGTCTAGTTTCATTAGAGATATTGGTCTGTAGTTTTCTTTCTTTGAGGTGTCTTTGTCTGGTTTCGGAATCAGGGTGATGTTGGCCTCAGAGAATAAATTTGGAAGAGCTCCCTCTTTTTCTATTTCCTTGAATAACTTGTAAAGTATTGGTATTAATTCTTCTATAAAGGTTTTGTAAAACTCCACTGTATACTCATCCACTCCTGGGCTTTTCTTGGTTGGTAGTCTTTTGATTGCTTCTTCTATTTCATCCATTGATATTGTTCTGTTCAAATTGTGTGTATCCTCCTGACTCAGTCTGGGCAAATCATATGACTTAAGAAATTTATCGATATCTTCACTATCTTCTATTTTATTGGAATATTGTTTTTCAAAATAATTCTTAATTATCTTCTGTATTTCTGTAGTATCTGTTGTGATATTGCCTTTTTCATCCCATATGTTAGTAATTTGAGTTCTCTCTCTTCTTCTCTTCGTTAACATGGCTAAGGGTCTGTTGATCTTATTTATTTTTTCGAAGAACCAACTTTTAGTTTCGGCAATTTTTTCAATAGTTTCTTTTGTTTCAATTTCGTTGATTTCCACTCTGATTTTAATTATTTCTTGTCTTCTGCTACATTTGCTGTTGTTTTGCTCTTCCTTTTCTAGGGCTTTGAGATGAAGTGTGAGCTCATTTATTTGTTGGTTTTTTTCTTTTATTGAGGAATGACCTCCAGGAGATGAATTTCCCTCTTAAAACTGCTTTTATTGTGTCCCATAGATTCCGATATGTTGTGTCTGTATTTTCATTTATCTCTAAAGATTTTTTGATTTCTTCCTTTATGTCTTCTGTAACCCATTGATCATTCAGTAACATATTGTTCATTTTCCATGTGATGTAGGATTTTTCCTTCCTTCTTTTATCATTGATTTCCAGTTTCATTCCATTATGATCAGATAAAATGCATGGTATTATCTCCACCCCTTTATATTTACTGAGGGTTGCCCTATGGCATAATATATGGTCTATTTTTGAGAAGGATCCATGTGCTGCTGAGAAAAAAGTATATCCACTTGATGATGGTTGATATATTCTATATATGTCAGTTAAGTCTAGGTTATTGATTGTGATATTGAGTTCTATAGTTTCTTTATTCAACTTTTGTTTGGAGGATCTGTCCAATGGTGAGAGAGGTGTGTTGAAGTCACCCATAATTATTGTGTTGTGGTCTATTTGATTCTTGAACTTGAGGAGAGTTTGTTTTATGAATGACACAGCACCATTATTTGATGCATAAATATTGATAATTGTTATGTCTTCTTGGTGAATGGTTCCTTTTAACAGTATATAATGTCCTTCCTTATCCTTTTTGATTAACTTAGTCTTGAAGTCGATTTTATTCAATATGAGGATGGCCAACCCTGCTTGCTTACGAGGACCGTGTGCATGGTATATTTTTTCCCAACCTTTCACCTTCAGCCTGTGTATGTCTTTTCCAATCAGATGTGTCTCCTGGAGGCAGCATATTGTTGTATTTGTTTTTTTAATCAATGTTACCAACCTATGTCGCTTTATTGGAGAGTTTAAGCCATTAACGTTTAGAGTTAATATTTATATATGGTTTGCACTTCCATCCATGTTTGATTATTTATCTTTTTTTTTAAATGTTGGTTGTTCAAAACATTACATAGTTCTTGATATATCATATTTCACATTTTGATTCA
This sequence comes from Urocitellus parryii, assembly GCF_045843805.1. NCBI lineage: Eukaryota > Metazoa > Chordata > Mammalia > Rodentia > Sciuridae > Urocitellus > Urocitellus parryii. Next base: position 101,060,372 of record NC_135542.1, read on the forward strand.
AGCGGGTTATGAACTCCCATTTTACCCCGTATACAGCTTGCAGAATCACATCAGTTACACTCCATTGCTTTACATATTGATAAACTCATGTCTGTTGTATTCTGCTGCCTTTCCTATCCTCTACTATCCCCCCTCCCCTCCCCTCCCCTCCCCTCCCCTCTTCTCTCTCTACCCCCACTACTGTAATTCATTCCTCCCCCTTGTACTGTTTTTCCCTTTCCCCTCACTTCCTCTTGTATGTAATTTTGTATAACCCTGAGGATCTCCTTCCATTTCCATGCAATTTCCCTTCTCTCTCCCTTTCCCTCCCACCTCTCATCCTTGTTTAATCTTGGTCTTCTTCTCCTGCTCTTCTTCCCTAGTCTGTTCTTAGTTACTCTCCTTATATCAAAGGAGACATTTGGCATTTGTTTTTTAGGGCTTGGCTAGCTTCGCTTAGCATAATCTGCTCTAATGCCATCCATTTCCCACCAAATTCTATGATTTAGTCATTTTTTACTGCAGAGTAATACACCATTGTGTATAAATGCCACATTTTTTTTATCCATTCGTCTATTGAAGGGCATCTAGGTTGATTCCACAGTCTTGCTATTGTGAATTGTGCTGCTATGAACATCGATGTAGCAGTGTCCCTGTAGCATGCTCTTTTTAGGTCTTTAGGGAATAGACCGAGAAGGGGAATGGCTGGGTCAAATGGTGGTTCCATTCCCAGCTTTCCAAGAAATCTCCATACCGCTTTCCAAATTGGCTGCACCAATTTGCAGTCCCACCAACAATGTACAAGTGTACCCTTTTCCCCACAACCTCGCCAGCACTTATTGTTGTTCGACTTCCTAATGGCTGCCAATCTTACTGGAGTGAGATGGTATCTTAGGGTGGTTTTGATTTGCATTTCTCTGACTGCTAGAGATGGTGAGCATTTTTTCATGTACTTATTGATTGATTGTATGTCCTCCTCTGAGAAGTGTCTATTCAAGTCCTTGGCCCATTTGTTGATTGGGTTATTTGTTATCTTATTGTCTAATTTTCTGAGTTCCTTATATATTCTGGATGTTAGGGCTCTATCTGAAGTGTGAGGAGTAAAGATTTGTTCCCAGGATGTAGGCTCCCTATTTACCTCTCTTATTGTTTCTTTTGCTGAGAAAAAACTTTTTAGTTTAAGTAAGTCCCATTTGTTGATTCTAAATGTTAACTCTTGTGCTATGGGTGTCCTATTGAGGAATTTGGAGCCCGAACCCACAGCATGTAGGTCGTAGCCAACTTTTTCTTCTATCAGATGCCATGTCTCTGATTTGATATCAAGCTCCTTGATCCATTTTGACTTAACTTTTGTGCTTGGCGAGAGAAAGGGATTCAGATTCATTTTGTTGCATATGGATTTCCAGTTTTCCCAGCACCATTTGTTGAAGATGCTATCCTTCCTCCATTGCATGCTTTTAGCCCCTTTATCAAATATAAGGAAGTTGTAGTTTTGTGGGTTGGTTTCTGTGTCCTCTATTCAGTACCATTGGTCCACCCGCCTGTTTTGGTACCAGTACCATGCTGTTTTTGTTACTATTGCTCTGTAGTATAGTTTGAGATCTGGAATCGCTATACCACCTGATTCACACTTCCTGCTTAGTATTGTTTTTGCTATTCTGGGTCTTTTATTCTTCCATATGAATTTCATGATTGCTTTCTCCATTTCTACAAGAAATGCCGTTGGGATTTTGATTGGCATTGCATTAAACCTATAGAGAACTTTTGGTAATATCGCCATTTTGATGATGTTAGTTCTGCCTATCCATGAACAGGGTATGTTTTTCCATCTTCTAAGGTCTTCTTCAATTTCTCTTTTTAGGGTTCTGTAGTTTTCATTGTATAAGTCTTTCACCTCTTTTGTTAGGTTGATTCCCAAGTATTTTATTCTTTTTGAGAATATTGTGAATGGCGTGGTTGTCCTCGTTTCCATTTCAGAGGATTTGTCACTGATATACAGGAATGCCTTTGATTTATGCGTGTTGATTTTATAACCTGCCACTTTGCTGAATTCATTTATTATCTCTAATAGTTTCTTTGTAGACCCTTTTGGGTCTGCTAGGTATAGAATCATGTCATCTGCAAATAGTGATAATTTAAGTTCTTCTTTTCCTATTTTTATGCCTTTAATTTCTTTCGTCTGTCTAATTGCTCTGGCCAGTGTTTCGAGAACTATGTTGAACAGAAGTGGTGAAAGAGGGCATCCCTGTCTTGTTCCAGATCTTAGAGGGAATGCCTTCGATTTTTCTCCATTCAGAATGATGCTAGCCTGAGGCTTAGCATAAATTGCCTTTACAATGTTGAGGTATGATCCTGTTATCCCTAGTTTTTCAAGAGTTTTGAACATAAAGGGATGCTGTACTTTGTCGAATGCTTTTTCCGCATCTATTGAGATGATCATATGGTTCTTATTTTTAAGTCTATTGATGTGGTGAATAACATTTATTGATTTCCGTATATTGAACCAACCTTGCATACCAGGGATGAATCCTACTTGATCAAGGTGCACAATTTTTTTGACATGTTTTTGTATCCGATTCGCCAGAATTTTATTGAGGATTTTTGCATCTAGGTTCATTAGAGATATTGGTCTGTAGTTTTCTTTCTTTGAAGTGTCTTTGTCTGGTTTCGGAATCAGGGTGATGTTAGCCTCGTAGAGTGAATTTGGAAGTTCTCCCTCTTTTTCTATTTCCTGAAATAGCTTGAAAAGTATTGGTATTAGTTCCTCTTTAAAGGTTTTGTAAAACTCTGCTGTATACCCATCCGGTCCTGGGCTTTTCTTAGATGGTAATCTTTTGATAGTTTCTTCTATTTCCTCAATTGATATTGGTTTGTTTAGGTTGTCTATATCCTCCTGACTCAATCTGGGCAGATTATATGACTTAAGAAATTTATCGATGCCTTCACTATCCTCTATTTTATTGGAGTATAAGGATTCAAAATAATTTCTGATTATCTTCTGTATTTCTGAAGTGTCTGTTGTGATATTGCCTCTTTTATCCCGTATGCTGGTAATTTGAGTTCTCTCTCTTTTTCTCTTCGTTAGCATGCCTAAGGGTCTGTCAATTTTATTTATTTTTTCAAAGAACCAACTTTTAGTTTTGTCAGTTTTTTCAATTGTTTCTTTTGTTTCAATTTCATTAATTTCAGCTCTGATTTTAACTATTTCTTGCCTTCTACTTCTTTTGCTATTGTTTTGCTCTTCTTTTTCTAGGATTTTGAGATGAAGTATGAGATCATTTATTTGTTGTTTTTTTCTTTTTTTAAGTAATGCACTCCAAGCAATGAATTTTCCTCTTAGAACTGCTTTCAATGTGTCCCATAGATTCCAATATGTTGTGTCTGTGTTTTCATTTAACTCTAAGAATTTTTTAATTTCCTCCTTGATGTCTTCTAAAACCCATTGATCATTCAGTAACCTATTGTTCATTCTCCAAGTGATGCATGATTTTTCCTTCCTTCTTTTATCGTTGATTTTCAGTTTCATTCCATTGTGATCAGATAAGATGCATGGTGTTATCTCTACCCCTTTATATTGTCTAAGAGTTGCCCTGTGACATAATATATGGTCTATTTTTGAGAAGGTTCCATGTGCTGCTGAGAAAAAAGTGTAACTACTTGATGTTGGGTGGTATAGTCTATATATGTCAATTAAGTCTAGATTGTTAATTGTGTTATTGAGTTCTATAGTTTCCTTATTTAACTTTTGTTTGGAAGATCTGTCCAGTGGTGAGAGAGGTGTGTTCAAGTCTCCCATGATTATTGTATGGTGGTCTATTAGACTCTTAAACTTGAGAAGAGTTTGCTTGATGAACACAGGTGCGCCATTATTTGGGGCATATATATTTATGATTGTTATGTCTTGTTGGTGTATGGTTCCCTTGAGCAGTATGACATGTCCTTCTTTATCCCTTTTGATTAACTTTGGTTTGAAATCTATTTTATTAGATATGAGTATGGCCACTCCTGCTTGTTTCCGCATTCCATATGAGTGGTATGATTTTTCCCAACCTTTCACCTTCAGTCTATGAATATCTTTTCCTATCAGATGCGTCTCCTGTAGGCAGCATATTGTTGGGTCTTGTTTTGTGATCCATTCTGCTAGCCTGTGTCTCTTGATTGGTGAGTTTAAGCCATTAACATTTAGGGTTATTATTGAGATATGGTTTGTTCTTCTAGCCATATTTATTTATTGATGTTACTAAACCTGATTTGTTATCCTCTTTGACTACTTTCCCCCCTTTACTGTCCTACCTCCCAATGTTGGTTTTCAATGTTATTTTCCATTTCCTCTTCCTGTAATGTTTTGCCAAGGATTTTTTGAAGAGATGGTTTTCTAGCTGCGAATTCTTTTAACTTTTGTTTATCGTGGAAGGTTTTAATTTCATCTTCTATCCTGAAGCTTAATTTCGCCGGATACACGATTCTTGGTTGGAACCCATTTTCTTTCAGTGTTTGAAATATGTTATTCCAGGATCTTCTAGCTTTCAGAGTCTGTGTCGAGAGATCAGCTGTTATCCTGATTGGTTTACCCCTAAATGTAATCTGCTTTCTTTCTCTTGCAGCTTTTAAAATTCTCTCCTTATTCTGTATGTTGGACATCTTCATTATAATGTGTCTAGGTGTGGATCTCTTATGATTTTGCATATTCGGCGTCCTGTAGGCTTCTAGGATTTGGGATTCTGTCTCATTCTTCAAGTCTGGGAAGTTTTCTTGTATTATTTCACTGAATAGATTGCTTAATCCTTTGGTTTGGAGCTCTGTGCCTTCCTGTATCCCAATGACTCTTAAGTTTGGTCTTTTGATACTATCCCATAGCTCTTGAATGTTCTGCTCATGGTTTCTTAGTAGACTTGCTGAGCTATCTATGTTCTTTTCAAGTTGAAATACTCTGTCTTCATTGTCTGATGTTCTATCTTCTAAGTGATCCACTCTGCTGGTAGTATTCTCAATTGAGTTTTTAAGTTGGTTTATTGTTTCCTGCATTTCTAGTATTTCTATTTGTTTGTTTTTTATTACCTCTATCTCCCTGTGAAATTGATCTTTTACTTCCTGGATTTGTTTGTCAATGTGATCTTTCATTGTCTGATTTTGCTGTCTCATGTCTTCCTTGAGACTCCAGATCATCTGAAGCATGTATGTCCTGAGCTCTCTATCTGACATTCCATCTGTTGCAGCCATTACCTCTTCTAAAGTTGAGTTGACCTGCATTGCCTGTGGTCCTTTCTTTCCTTGTCGTTTCATACTGCTGGCGTTTCTTTCTGCTTGGTGAAATTGTTGTGTCTTTGATATTTTCCCTCTATTTATTTATATTGCTCTTGTATAGTTGAAAAATCACCCTTGCAGGGCAGGTAGTGGCTGTGATTCTCCTCCAATTAGTGTGATCCGTCTACCATGCTGGCAGGCCCTAGGTCTGCTTTGCTGGTTGGTCAAAGGTCCACCTACCCAGCAGGCGCTAGGGGCACCTGTGTCACTCCGTAGGTTGCTGGGCCTAACCTCCTGATGGGTTGCAGGTTCGCCTAGCTTGCATTCACTGGGGGAGCGGCCGGTTCCGCCCCTCAGCAGGCTTTGGGCCCGCTCTGCTGGTGTTCACAGTCCCGCCTACCTTGCAGTCACTGGGGGAGGGGAGGAGCCTAGCCCTCAGCCGTCCGCCGGACCTGTCCTAGTGGGTCCAGTCCGCGTTCCCCGCAGGCGCGTGTAGCTGCTGTCACTTGGCTGGTTGCTGGGCCTGACCCGCCCGCCCGTGGCTTGCAGGTTCGCCTAGCTTGCAGGCACTGGGGGAGGGGCCGGTTCCGCCCCTCGGCAGGCTTTGGGCCCGCTCTGCTGGTGTTCACAGTCCCGCCTACCTGCAGACACTGGGGGAGGGGACGGGCCTAGCCCTCAGCCGTATTTATCTTTTTTAAAAATTTAGTTTGTTTCTCCATGATTAGCTTTCTCCCTGCCCTCTGTCTTTACTGAGGTACTTCCCCTGTTGGTTTTGGTTATTGTTTGTTATTTATTCCTCGTGTAGTGTTTTGCTCAAGATGCTTTTCAATGCTGGTTTTCTGGCTGCAAATTCTTTTAACTTTTGTTTATCATGAAAGATTTTTATTTTGTTGTCATACCTGAAGCTTAATTTTGCTGGATACAAAATTCTTGGTTGGCATCCATTGTCTTTCAGTGTTTGAAATACGTTGTTCCAGGGTCTTCTCGCTTTCAGTGTCTGTGATGAAAAATCCGTTGTTAACCTTATTCGTTTACCCCTGAATGTAATCTGCCTCCTTTCTCTTGTAGCTTTTAATATTTTCTCTTTGTTCTGTATATTGGATATCGTCATAACAATGTGTTTTGGCATTGGTCTACTGTGATTTTGTATGTTCGATGTCCTGTATGCATCTACAATTTGTATATCCATTTCCTGTTTTATTTCTGGAAAGTTTGCTATAATTATTTCATTCAGCAGGTTTCTCATTCCCTTGGTTTGAACCTCTATACCTTCCTCTATCCCGATGACTCTTACATTTTTTTTTATATTATCCCATATCTCTTGGATGTTTTTCTCTTGATTTTGTACCAGCTTTCTGAGTTGGCTAGAATCTTTTCAAGATGATATATTTTGTCTTCATTATCTGACATTCTGGCTTCTACTTGCTCCACTCTGTTAGTAATACTCTCATTCGAGTTTTTAATTTAGTTTATAGTTTCCTTCATTTCTAGAATTATTGTTTGATTTTTTTTATAATCCCTATCTCCTGATAAAGATGCTTAGCTTATTTGCTTCTTTTATCTGTTTATGTAATTCATTTTCAATGTGTTCTTTCACTGTTTAAGTTTGCTGTCTCATATCCTCTTTAAGGTTCCATTTCATCTGTCTAAGGTATTCCTTGAGTTTTTTATTTGACCATTTTTCTGATGTCTCTAGGTCCTTCTGAATATTTAGGCTGTCCTGCAGTGTTTGTACTCTTTTTCTTCATTGCTTTTTCATGCTGCTCATGTTACTTCTTGTCCTGTTTGACTGCTGAGTTACTGTTTACTCCTATAAATTTATTTGATGCTTGGGAGGAAAGGTATTAGAAGGGAAGGGAAGAAGTCACTAAAGAGAATGAGAGTAAGCAGGTAGAATTCAAGGAAGGGGGAATAAGAAAATTGAAAAGAAATAAAAAGACAAAAGAAAAAAATAGAAAAGAAAAAAGAAAAAAATTTTTAAAAATAATAAAAAATTAAAATTAAAATTAAAAAAATAATTAAAAAATATTTAAAAACTAAAAAAAGAAAATGAAAAAAAACAAATAATAATAAAAAAATTTCATAAATGCAGTCTTAGAGTTTGATTAACTTCTCTTCCAGTAGGTGGATCTGTGCCCACTGTGCCAAGCTTCTCCTCTCAATACGTGGGAACCAATCACTGTGCAGCCGCTCCTCCTCCCAGACTGGGCGGGTCTCCAATCCTGAGTGCCTAGGGCATTCTCTTGTGTCTAGTCACTTCCCCACTTTTCCTCAAGCCAGGCCCCACTCACCAGTGACGCTCACCACAATACTGGCTACACTCCATGTCTGCTGCTCCCGGGAGCCCTATTTTCTTGAATGACTGGGCAGACTCTCCCTATTTGCCATTCCCTCAGACCCTAAGTTTGTGGAGCTTGGGGCTGAGAACCCTCAGGGAATTTTGCTTGCCCTCCGGTAGCCACGCCCCCAGTAGCTGGTGCAAGAGACCTCAGTTGTCAGCACTGGTGGGAGCGGTAGCCGGGGGTTCTGCGCCGCGGGTCCCACGCCACTCCTGCTTCCGTTGGTCTGACTATCGTGCTTATGGGAGAGCTGTCAGGGGCCCTTAAGGTTTCCCCGCTGTGTGGAGAGGGAGGGCTAGGGGGTTACACACCTGTCGCCGCCGGTTTCAATGAAGTTATCTCCTCCGCAGCATTCTGGTGATGTCAGTTCTCTGCCATGGTGGTATCCCATACAAATGTGGACAGTTCGTTCCCTTTGCCAGGTGACCAATGCAACAGGTGGGTCCTGACTGGCTCTCCCAAGCCCCGTCTCAATCCTGTGGCCACTGCCTATGAAGGCTTGGTTGGTATTACCCTCCGCAGGTTCAGAAGGGCCAACCAGTTGTTTCAGCAGGATGGTTTAGTGCTGAGTCACCGCGGTTTGTCTGCGAGACGCAGGCGAATGGGAGCTTGAATTCAGCCCATCCAGGCTCTGTGTGTGTTCTGAGAGGCCCAGACGGTTCGCCCCAGATCCACACGTTAGCTCAGCAATGCTTAGTGATCCTGAGCAAACAACATTTAGATGGTTTAGGACTCCCTATGCCCGCTGCCATGTTGGATTGATAACCCTTAATATTTCTAAAGAAAAATACTTGTTTTTGCCAGTGACTTATTTTTGTCAAAGTGATTGTTCTTAATCATTTTGAGTTATTACTATTTTATTTAGAATATTCCTAAGAAAACACATTTAGCTATGATAAATACTAATTATTCTTATGTGTTTAACATATATTTTTTTAATTATTGGTGGCTTTTATTATATTTTCTATTAGAATTTCTTGAGTTTCTTAACTCTGTTATCAGAAAAGAGAAAGCATCTTATATCTTTTCTCAAATAACTTATGGTTATTTGTTTCTCTTGTTTTATTTACTGAAATCTGTAATTCAACTTAAATCAATTTGAGCATAGAAAGAATAAATTATATTCTATATCCTGACTCAAATTGTAATGGTTTTTAGATTTCTGCCATTTAGGATAACATTAGAAATTTTAGAAATTCAGTTTTAATATATTTGTTTTTCCTTCTATTTCAATTTTAATCAAACATAAATAATTTGAGTATATCTATCACTGGCTATTAAGTAATCATATAGTTTCATTTTAATTTATTAATGTTAGATTGTTTCTACTCATTTTCTGATAACTGAAACATCATTTTAATTATGACAATCATGTAATATTTAAGAATCATCCAGAAACTTCAAAGAATGTCAGATAATTTCTTGCATTTAAAATTTCAGCCAATTTTGAAGACAGTCTTTGTTTAAAAAAGAAAATAAAAAACTCCATACATATCACTTGCATGTACATATATCTCTGCAAAATAATTCTACATGACACTTATAAAAAAAGCCATTTGCCCCTACAGTAATGAAGATGTCTCAGGAGAGCATGCAACATTCTGCGTTCACTCAGGAAGGCTTGCCATGGTGGTTGGAAAGTCTTTTAATATGGAGTCCATGATGAACACTAAAGAGAAAAACATGAAATTGAATAATAATAATAAAGAACATAAATCAGCCAAAATAAACAGCTGAGAGATCAAGTAAACTAGTAAATAAAATATAATGAGAAATTTAAAGTCTACTCTCAGAAGAAAATCATGAAAAGATATTCCTTCTAGCAATAGTCATTTTATTAAGAATTTCAAAGAATATTTTTGAGTAGAGTGTATTCTAAAATTGCTATTTAATGGCAACTGGATAGTAGAAATTGAATCGTGTCCCACATCATCTATAAATTATGTTCCTTATTATTTGTAAGATTTAACAAAGGTTAGAAGGAGAGAAAGAATTCATATATCCATATAATTAAGTTCAATGGACTTACACTAAACACTTCCTGCTATCCTTCTTCCCCCTACTTTTTCCCAAGGTAGGAGACAAGACTCATCTGATTGATAAGTCAGGGGAGGGACTGAGCCTTAGTGCTTAGCATCTTTATTTCTCCAACTTTTTTGGACCCTGCTGCTCATGAAAAGGAAGCATATATTTTCAGAACACTCAGTCCAACATTAAGGCTTTTAGGCTAGTCCCCAACTTGGTATGGGTGTTTAATTTCAATGCAGGCAGTCTTAAGAAGCACCTTGATGAGATTGAAGTCATGCCCTCCAATATGCCATGTACAGTAACAAAAATAAAATTATGATGTCAAATTGCCTCCTGCCTTCTGAATTTCCATCAGTCATTTCTGAACTGAGTAGTGTTGAAGTTTGTTATGGTTTAAATATGAGGTGTCCCCCAAAATTTCATGTATAAAACAATGCCAGAAAATTTAGAGGTAACATGATTGATTTCTAAGAACCTTAATCTAATCAGTGAATTAAGCCCCTGATAGGGATTATCTGGGTGGTAACTGTAAGTAGGTACTGTGTGGTTGGAACAGGTAGGTACCAGAGGCAATGCCTCTGAGGTTTATATTTCCCCCTGGTTAAGCCAAATTTCTTCTATCTTTTTCTTTCCTGGTGTGATGCCTAAAACTGATTTTCCTTATCATATTCTTCTGCCCTGATGTCCTGAATTCCACAGGAATGGAGGTGGTTGTGGCTATGGACTGAGGCATCTGAAACCTTGAGCTCCTGAACTTTTCCTCTAATTGTTCTTGTCAGGTTATTTTCCTCAAATCTGTAAAAAACTGACTAAAGTAAACAAGCTATATTTATTAATATTTAAATCCCAAGGAGAATGTCCTGAGACATTGCTGTCTACCGTTACATCCTTATGCATCTGGTTTGCTGCATAAAGGTGAGAACCGATAATAAAATTAAAAGTTCTCTTGGTACCTTGAAAGCTGGATATTTATCAATGAGTGTTCTATATCTTACTATTTACTTAAATATAATTCATTATTCTCAAAACAGTTTCAATGACTTACAGTTTTTATTCATTATTTTTAACTTTTTTTATTAGAAAATTATAAACATCAAGCTTCAATCTGGGGAAAATACACAAAACTAAAACTTACTCTAGTGTTAAAAATAAATTTAATTTTAGTTCTAAGGGATAAATAAGATGGAGATGGATAGCTGGGTCATATCATGGTTCCATTCCTAATCTTTTATGGAATCTCAGTAGTGCTTTACAAAGAGCTTGTAATAATTTCCATTCCCACCAATAATGTATAAGTGTACCTTTCCTCCCACATCCTTGCCCAAATTTATTATTGTTTGTATTCGTGATGATTGTCATTCTGACAAGAGTGAGATAAAATCTCACTGTCCTTTTGATTTTCATTTCCCTGACTGCTAGGAATGTTGAACATTTTTTCCCTATCTCTTGTTCATTTGTATTTTTTCTCTTGAGAAGTGTCTGTTTAATTCTTTTACCCATTTATTGATTGGGTTATTTGGGTTTTGGGTTTTGGTATTAAGCTCTTTGAGTTCCTTATGTATTCTGGATATGAATCTCCTGTCAAAGGAGCAGTTGGCAAAAATGTTCTCTCATTCTGTAGGTTCTCTTTTCATGTTCTTTATTGTTTCCTTTACGGTGCAAAAGCTTTTGATTTTAATGCTGTCACACTGATTTTTTTTTTTTTGGCTTTGTTTCTTAAGCTTTAGGAGTATTGTTAAGGAAGTAGTTGCCTGTGCCATCATGTTGAAGTGTTAACCCTATCTTTTCTTCTAGCAATTCAAAAGGTCTAATTTCTAGGTCTTTGAATCATTTTTTAAATTGACTTTTGTGCAAGATGAGAGATAGGGATATAGTTGCCTTCTACATATCCAATTTTCCCAGTACCATTTGTTTACAAGACTCTTTTTTTTTCTCCAACATATATTTTTAATATCATTGTCAAGATTCAGATGACTGTATGTGGATTTGTCTCTGTCTTCTTTTAGTTTTCATTAATCTTCATGTCTGTTTTGGTGCCCATACTATGCTGTTTTCATCACTCTAGCTCTGTAGTATAATTCAGTGATTAGGTGCTGTGATCCCTCCTGCATCACTCTTCTTGATCAGTGTTGCTTTGGCTATTCTGGTTCTTCTGTTCTTCCAAATGAATTTCAGTGCTGTGAAGGATGTCATTGGCATTTTGATGGGGATTACATCCTGTAAAAGATTTTTTTAAAAAAATACTCTAGATATAAATTTGGTAAAATAATGTGTTAGTGTTTTTGCAACTGAAATCTCTGTCTCTGTTCCCAATGCCAGTTAATGCCAATTTAATAATGAGGGCATGGTTTTGAGAAAAAGGAAAAAGAAAGTTTATTGCTTTACTAGCAAAGGAGAAACAGAGGATTCCTGTCCCAAAGTCTGTGACTCTTGCCATCAGGAGGGACAGGGGGTTATAAAGGAACTCTTCAAGGATTATATTCCAGGTGTGCTCTGGTATAGGTGTCCAAGGTGCCCTGATGGGGTTAGGATTCACTGGTTGATTTGGGAGATATTTGCTTCTCAAATCCTCAGCAGGCATCACCTTCCTGTAGTGGGTGTGTTTGAGGGCAATTAACTATGGGAAGAAAAGATAACACTGACTCCCTAATCTTGTTAGGGAGGGGCAGAGGAGAGAAGAGAGAAACAAAAACAAAACAAAACAAAATACAAAATGTGTTTTTTTTTTTTTAAAGAAGTCTTAGAGCAATGAGGGCTATATTCAGAAGGTGAAGGGAACACTGTTACAGTTTTAACTGGGGAAAATTGTATTAACACTTAGGAATCAAGAATTGTGAGATCGAGAATAATCAGTTTCTGTGCTTCTATTTCTGGCCATTCCAGCACACATCTATATGAAAACTTCAGCAGGCTGGTTCACTGTGATCCTCTGAATTCATGCTATTTTGCTCTCCTAAAGAAGACTAAGCTTAACAGAGATTCCACCACCACTGCCACACAGGAGGCCAAATCACCTCCCCTTACCTGCCAGTAATGGTGCTATCAAAGACAGTGACAAACCTCTGATCTTAAGTTTCTAGTGGCTTTAATGAATGGCACAATTGATCTGGAACACAGCTGGCAAAATTTATTTTTTTCTTTTCTCTGGTCCTAACATACAGGCAGAATATAGAGAGGAAAAGGTGTGGTTGAACAAAGTCAGTCAATAGTTGATACCTTGACTCAGGTGGGGTGGGGGTGAGAGGGATGTGTATGTGAATGATACAGGTTTGGGATAATGATAATTTATGCTTTTGTGTTTCATTTATTTTTAACTATATCTGCTACATATGTTATGTGTTGTACCTGGCTGAGCCTGTGGCTGGAGTCAATTTAAAAGTGTGGCAGGGGTTGTTGCTGGGAGAATTATTGCTTCAAGGAATTTTCTGAAACCTTCTCAAGATGGAGGAACTTGGATTTGCAAAGACTAGAGCACTAAATACCAGAATGATAAGCCCAAAGCATTTATTTACATGTGAGATACTGGATATACAGTACTGAAACAGAACAAAAACTCTACCCTCTTGTATTGCATATTTGTAGTATTACTATTTTTTTTTTTGTTTTATGTTGTATCAATAAACTCTTTTTGTGTTTTAGTGTTACTATTTTTGTTCTGTGTTAGTATTTATTTGATGGCATTTAAATTTTCATCTATTTTACTAAAAGAACTACACATTAATTTTATTTTTTCTACTTAGATTTTAGGATAATCAGTAGGCATTCATTGATTAATTGAAAAAATTATAAATACTTAAAGAATAGCTGATATGTGCAAATTTACATGTGAGATACTGGAGATACAGTACTGAAACACAACAAAAACTCTACCCTCTTGCATTACATATTTGTGTATTTGACAGATAATATCAAAGTATTGAAATAAATATGTAATGACAATAAATGTGTCAATGACAGCTATTAAGAAAATCAAGAGTAATGCCCTTTTAGGTAGGTTGATTTTCAGTTAGTTTGTTAATTATCTTTGAACATAAAATAAAAGAGATAGGATACATAAAACAGAAACAGACACACACACACACACACACACGAATGATTGTCTAGGCAAGTACGTTGCCTAGAATAAAAGAAAATTGACCATTTTATTTAAGGGACAGTGATACTAATATAAGACTAACAAATATTTCATAAGTAAACATACCAGGGATGTTCCTTAAAGGATTTACATTCTCTAAGTAAATAATTCACAATTCATCATAATCTTTTGATCTAGATGACCCTAATATCTCATTTTACAGATGAAAATGTTGAGGCACAAAGAGATTAAACATTGTATCCTATTGTAGCAAGTACAGAAGGTGTGATTTAAACTCTGGTTCTTGTTTATAGACTCCAAACTCTGAACATTTGTCACTAAATTATCATAACTTTCCATGTTAGATCTGCATGATAAAATAGAAAAAATAATTTAAGATATGACATCTGAGAACTTACCTGAGAGACCATATCATGCATATTTAAAGTATGAGAAGAAGCCACTGAAGAAGCATAAGCAGAAGAAACACATGATTTAATTTATATTTATGAAGAATTTAGCTTTGGTTTCTGTATGAAGAACAGAGTAAAAATAAACATAAGCATACTTATTTAGGAATAAGTATGCCTTTGTTTGATACTTTTTTTAGAATATAGTATTAGTTTAGACTAGGATAATAATGATAGGGAGGTTCTGACTAGAAAGTGTTAAAAAACTTAAAACAGTAAAGAGTTTAGTAATAGAAAATAAAATATTATGCAGTTAAATATTAATGAAGAAACATAATCAGTGTTTGCTGCTGCAATAAATTTCCCAGAATCATTCTTCATTCCTGAATAAAATATTTTAAGGTTATAGGTAGAATTGCTTAGTATGATTATATATATATAATCTATCTTATCTAAGCCATTCTGTTTTCTCTCTTGAAAATAACCTCTTGTCCCTGATACCCATTATGTTACTCAATTTCTAATTCTATTACCTTTCTTATTTTAAGCCTTATCTGACTACTCTAAATATGTCTTAATCTGATACAGCTAATTCCTTCCTAAAGGTCATGATACATATCTATGTTGAGTTTGATTATTTTATAGTATATTATTGTTTGTTTATTTTGCCCCTGACATCCTTGAGGTGATGCCATCCATTTATTAATATCCTTATGTCCTGGGAATGGAGCCGACTTGAATTATGAAGAACTGCCTGACGTATCCACTTTACTACCTAATAATTAAATTATTTCAATAAATTAAACGGTGGTTGATTTGATGTTGAAATACCGGTAACCATGGCTTCTAAAAAGGCTCTGATGTATGAAGTCACCAGGGAATAGGCACTTACTCTCTTCCTAGGCCTCAAATGCATAGTGAGCCTAATATTTTAAAGTAGAAGTAACTATCTATTAATGTTTTTTTCTGGGCTTTTCTGATTTTTTTTTTTTTTGAAATTCAATAATATAAATTACTTTCAGAGGGACTTCAGATCTTTTGCTGAAATAAGTGATTGGGAAGGTGGCTCAGTAGGTGCTGTGGCTTGTAATTTCCTGATTTTTGGAGAAAGCATTGCCTCTTTTAATCATCATTCTACATTTTTGAATCTTTGTTTACTAATTCCCAGAGTTGCAATGAACTGTGGAAATTTCCATTACAATTGCCTAGACTTTGTAATTGTGAACTAGGTTAATGATTTTTATTCGTAGGCTGTTCTAAGAAGAAAAATTCCTTTTCTTCCTTCCCTAACTTTTACTCCAAACAAAGCAAACTTGTCCTTTGTCCTTTCCCTTCAAGTATGTGACTGCTCCTGTTCAACTTAAAGAAAATTAAAAAGTACTAAGAGATGATGTTTTTTAAAGACATAAATATTTTACAAATATTTCACTTTTCCTTAGCCCAAAACTAACTTAATTTTCTTCAAATTTCAACTTAGATATGGATTTCTCGGAGAAATCTTTCTTGGGGCCCAAGGCAAGTTTAGTATCATAATCATACACACCTATCAAAATATTTATCGCCATTATTTATATGCTTATTTACATAAATTTTGCCTAATTGGACTGAGTATATTACTCAGTGATTATTCCTTGCCTAGCATGTGTGAAGTTCTGAGTTTGACCCCCAATATTATAAAAAAATAAAAAAGTCTAATAGCTATACCAACTGCTAAATTATAAACTTCTTAAATGCTAGAATCAAGTATTTCTTATCTGCTTCTCTGATCCAAGTGCTGGCACTTGTCAGGCCCTCAATTACATAAGAGAATAAATTATTGATTAGCTAGTTGAATCTTTCCAAAAATAATGTCCCAATCCATTTTAAAACATATTCTGTAACTAGAAAATCCAATTCACATTTAAGGAATTCCATCTACTCTGGGGAACTTTCTTTCTGAAGAGTTCTAATTTCTTTCTAAGTTCGAATTTCTTTCTATGTTCTAATTTCTGAGTTTGAATTTCTAAGTTCTTTCTGAAAGTTCTAATTTTTGAAAGTTGCTAATTTCTTTTACTTGATGTTAATTTCATCCTATGAAGCTTCATGGACTGAAGTTTACCTTATTAACAATACTCAATATTCAAATGTTTAAAGGAATATATATTATTTTACCTATGTTTAACTTTATCCCAGACAAGTCCATGTATTTCATTATCATGATGCTAATTTAAGAAGAATATAAGACATATTTCTGAAAATCTGACAGAATTTAATTTCAACAAAATGGCTTTTATTTTATACCATAATAAAACCAATTTTTGCTAGTCCCTCTTTTGAATATCACCTTCACTTTTCTCATTGTGATTACTCTTGGGTCTTACATGAGGGCAGTTCTGTATTCAACAAACAAATAGGGAAAAAGTGAAAGAAGGTGAGATACTATGAGTAGAATAGATATTTATTGGTTTGTGATGTTGCCTGGCTGTTTATTTCTGCTCTGCTGCCATGACCTCAGTGCAGTCTGAAATTGAGGGAGAGTTAGGACAAGAGGAGAGGAATGGAGTGAATCTGATAGGTTTGAGTATGCTTAAGGATCCTGACTCTCCTGACTCACCTTATTCATGCCATATGATGGCATTAAAGTGATTTTAATGTTTTTATGAATAAATTTTAAGTGGTTTTATTATTATAAATTTTAATTATTTGAATATATTCCTTGAGAAAATTTTAATAAAAATGATTCCTTCATATTTACTTTATTTTATTATTTAATTTTTTTAGTTGTAGTTGGACACAATACCTTTATTTTATTTATTTATATGTTGTGCTAAGGATCAAACCCAGGGCCTCGCATGTGCTAGGTGAGCACTTTTACAGCTGAGCCACAACCCCAGCCCTATATTTACTTATTTGTTGGCTTAGTTTTACAAAAACTATTATTGCAATATAGATATATAATCTAACGATAATACTTGTCTGTTGTTATTGACCACTGTTTTTCAATTAACATTCTAGAAGTGTGTTAGTCAGAAATTTGTATTTGACACCAGACCTTAACAACAAATATTACATTAATCAAAGACTTGCAGCAATTTGTTGGTTTATTCTTTAAAAAGAACTGAACCTCAGCAGCAAAGTGTGTTGTGTTTAACTAATGCTATGGTTTGGATCCTGAAGATACCAAAATTAACATGTGGCTGGGTGTTAAAGGTATGTCAAAACAGTCTTTTGCAAAGAGTAGGAGATTTTTTGCTTTTAATAATATAAATAAATTCCTCGTTAATCATTATCTAAAAACTAAGTAACTTAAAAAGATTAAAATGATTACAGATTCACAAAATATACCTCAATTAATTTAAATAAGTCACTAAACAAAGAAATGATACCCATGAAAGAGACAAAAACAACAATAATCCCCAGAAAGGGAAAGAATCTGACTTGCCCAGTTAGAACAGTGCCACATTTAAAATGCTCAATTTTCAACAGAAACAACAAGAAGATTATAGTATATAAGAATGAAAAGAGAGCCAGGCACACCTGTAATCCCAGTGGCTTGAGATGCTGAAGCAGGAGGATCACAAGTTTAAAGCCAGCCACAGCAATTTAGCAAGACCCTAAGAGTTGGGCTGTGGTTCAGTGGTTAAACACTCCTGGGTTCAATCCCCAGTACAAAAAAGAAAAAAAAAAGAAAGAAAGAAAGAATAAAAGCCGGGTGCAGTGGTGCACACCTGTAATTCCAGCGGCAGGGAGGCTGAGATGGAAGGATTGCAAGTTTAATTCAGTGAGAACCCTGTATCTAAATAGAATACAAAATAGGGTTAGGATGTGGATCAGTGGTTGAGCACCCCTGAGTTCAATCCCTGATACCCTCCCCCAAAAAAGAAAGATAAAGTGTGGCCCATACTAGATATAAAAGCAATCAGTACAACTTATCCTTGAGGAATCACAGTGTTGTACAAATTGGGATAAGATTTCAAATCAGTAATTAAAAATATTTTAAAGGGTTAAAAGAAAACTAAAAAGCTGATAGGAAATACAAGAACTGTATTTCATCAAATGGACAGTATCAATATGGAAATGTTATTACAAAAAGGAACTAAGTAGAGATTGGCATTCCAACAATAAACTCAATTTCAAGGTTATACATATTTCTATTTATGTACTACTAAAATTGTTTTGCTCATCATCGACTTAGGGTTTTTGCTTCTCTACTCATTGATAATATTGGCTTATAATTTTATTTCTACAAATTGATGTCAGTCTTGTCTAACGTGACATTATTTCTGCCTTTAATGTTTGATAGAAATAACAAAAAAAGAGTCAATTACTTCTGACATTTTCTTTTAGAACACATTTAAAATTTGGATTTTAATTAGTAGGTATAATACATTTGAAATTTTGTATTTCTTCTTGTTTTCTTTTTGTAAGTTGGGCTTTTCTAAAAGTTCTTCCATTTCTTTCATAATGTCAGATATTATTTTATGTTATCTCTTCTCCCACTCCTATTTAAACCACTGTCACTCCATATTTATCACTTCCATTCATTTTTTTAAGGAACACATTTTTATTTTCTTTATTGGTTTGTGTAAATATGCAGATATAACTGTTTAATATATAGTTATTTCTATATCTAATAATACTGTTTAATATACAGTTATCTCTATACCTAATAATATATACACACATCTATATATCTATTTCCATTCACATATATGTATATATAAAAATATGTGTATATACAACTACACACACACATATAAATACACATGTAAATCTATATAAACTATATATTCAGTTGTTTTGTCTTTCTACATTTTTGTATTAGATTTGATTTTTTTAGAGTCTTGAAATAGACACTTAGAGCTATTACCCTAATTCAAGGCAATAACTTTTCACACAAAATAGATTTGGCTTGTGATTTCTTTCTTTGGCCCATAGGTGGTTATAAGTGTTTTTTAAAAATAATTTTTCAATTTCATGTATATTCTGGTTAACCACATTAATTTTGGGGGGCTAAAACACAAGCATTATAATTTAAACAGATTGAAAGTCATTCAAGCATGGTTATAAGTCACAAGGTCATTCATAATCAATCTTTCCTAACTGGCATGTGCCTTAAAGAAAGTATAGTGATGGATGTGTTTTCTGTCAGTTTTGTTTGTTCAATCAATTACTGAGGGAAAGCATTAATATTTTCTACTTTGATTATACATTGTGATTATACATTGTGATTTTTCCTTCTTCCATCATTTGTATGTTTGAAGGCTAGTTTAATAAGTACATACAAATATGAAAATTTTTCTAACTTCTTGTATGTTAACACTTTTAGTCTTTTTATTAGCATAAAATGACCTTTTGTTCCTAACAATTTTTTGTAAAACAGTAATTCATTTGATTTCACAACTATATTAAGCTTTATTTTTAGAATTTATCATTTCAAATCTTTTTTCTATTAGTCATTTAAGAGAAACTTTGTGTTTTCATTATATCATTGGGTACTTTTACATTAATTATTAATAATAAAAATATATTTCTCTGCTATATCACTATTATTTTTAAATCTTTCTGACATATTTTTCATATTTCTCTCCTTTGTTACTGTATTTTGGGTTGATGTTTTATTATTCAACCTTCCATTATCTTATTTGTTATACTTTATTATCTTTTTTTAATGGTAAGAACTACAAATTGAATATTCAAATTTTCAACAACTATTAGAAATCTTAAGTGTTTATTCCTGATGAAAATAGAACATCTGCCACACACTTTAAATTCACTTACTATCTGTCTCAGGACTTAAAAGTTATGGTGATTATGGATTAAAATTCTAGACATGTTTTATAATAACGGTATTGGTATTACTACTTTATCACACACTTTTTTTAAAAAAGATTTACCCATATATTTATGTAGCTCCTACATTCTTCTACAAGTTAACTTTTGGGGAGAATAATGCAAAAAAAAATGTACTTTAATGGTTATATAAATTTTATTCATAATGACCAGAACACTTGATATCCTAACATCCATCAATTTGTGAACAGGTAAATGCATTGAGATGCATCCATACAATGGAATACTACTTGGCAACAAAAAAGCAACAATGCTGATGCAGAAACAACATTTCAAAAGTTTTCCCAAATATTATGATAAATAAAAAAAGGACTGAACTACAAGAAAGTACTCTTTTAAAGAGGTTTTTAAAAGATAAAACTCTAGTGAAAGAAAACAGACAAGATATTGCAAGGGGCTTAGTCTGGGAGACAAGATATACCACAGAGAGATAATGATAAAATTATGAGAGTTGATGAGAACATTCTTTATCATGATGGTTGTGGCGGTTACACACTGTTCAAGTTTTTTAATTCATCAAAATGTAAATCGATGAACTACAGTTTATGTAAAAAATACCCTGATAAAGCAGATCTTAAAATGCTTACAATAACAAAAAATTCATTCATAAGTCTTATACAAAAATTCAAATTTAATATGAAACACTTCTTCATATAACATATATCTTTTAAATATTGTATTAAAGAAATAAATAAATTCATCAATTTGATATTAAATTACTTGAATAAAGACACAGTATTGTGGTTTAAAATCAATTATGTTAAAGACACTTAACTTGGCTTATTTGGTCCTAGAAAAATTGCTACTGTACCCTTGAAATGCACCATGTATTTTTCCATCTCTGTACTTGCATAAGTAAGTTCTTTCTGATGGAATCGTTCTGCTTTCCCTAACAATAACAAAATCACAAAACATCTTCACTTTTAATCTCATTGAGTCAAATTCCCCTGTCTAAAGCAATCTGCTCTGCAAGGTTATGCAAAAGCCTGACACCTAGAAATAATTCTTAACAGGGTGTATTGTTGCTGTGGGTCACTCTGCTACCTCAGTTGTGGCGGGTGTGGGGGATGCGGAGTCAAAACACAGACACCGGGAGCTCGTGAGAGCTGGCAGGTGGCTAAGTCAGCAGCAAGCTCATTTAATGCGGAAGTGATTACAATTGATATATGCGCATCCTCCAGTCATACATAAGCAAAGCAAGTTATACAACATCTAGAAGCCAGTCATCTTATGATCAATGTAACCCCACTATGAGGAAGCTCTAAATATTGCTATACGGTGGAAGGCAGACTGGTAGGATCATTGTCCCTATGAAAAGCGGGCCTTATGAGTTGGGGGAATCATGCGCTGTGGCCCTTGTTACTGGGTTCCCTGGCAATGCTGACCTCAATCACTGAGGACGTGGTTTCTCAGAAGGCTCCCTAGAGCAGAGCAGGTGTTCCTGTCAGGCCTGTAGGAGCCTAGGTTTTTCAATCACTCTGAGCTGCTCAAAGCTGCTAGCTGCAAACCAAGAGTTACTCCTACAGTGTATTATTACTTATTTTCTTAATATACAATCACTGAAATCAGGGTAGCATTTTATGGAGACCAATCTGATATCTTATAAATATGTATTTCTTTAATATTTTTCATAAATATGTTATGAAATACATGTTATGTTGCCTCTTTTCCCCAGAAATTTGGCTTTGAAAAGACATCTCTGATAGTTTGATCTTTTTTTTTTTTTTTAAGTGCAATCTTTTAGTGCAATGCAATACCCTGTAAAGAGAATAAAATTTATGGGTTAGATTTTGTCACTGGGGAAAATGAACTAGCAAGGGCCATATGAAAAGCACATAAAAACTAACCAGCCACAGAAGAAGAATGCTTTGTGAAACAATGCCAGGACAGCTCTAGATAACTCCTATAATCATTCCTATTCTTAACGTTAGTAGATATGCATCATAGCATTTGTAAAATTAACATGGCACTACATTTTGTAGAGCTGCAACAACTATCATAACATATTTCTAACAGTTTCAGAAGTAAAATATTAATTTTAGGAATCATGTTATTATTTATGAATAACAGTATGATTATGACACTGTGAAACTTGGTGTTACATATCTAAGTAAGGAAAATATGAGGATAGTACCACATCAAATGGAAGGCTGGAAGAGTGTGCAAGGAAGAATCCAGAGTCACAATAAAACAAGGGTGCCAAGCAGCATTTGTATGTGAAAAAAATATATTCAGAAGAGAATTTTTATTGCTATAGCATCAACATTCTCTGCTAAGCAAAAAATAATATTTGCAATGATGAAATCACCTAAACTCTTACAAAAATGAAATATAAGATAAATTATTCAGTATTTAGGCAAAATATTATGCACTAATTAAATAATGCTTATGTATCTCTTGCCTTGTCAATCAATATATTTCAGAGATATAGAAAATGATAACAAAAGGAAATCTAAGACTCCCAAAAGATGACACATCAACACATTTTTTGTATGATTAGTAGGTTTCATGGTGAATAATAATTATGTTTTTATAATTGTTTCTATTTTCTGTTTTGTAATATATATGGATTGCTTTTAAAATTCTCATGTGTTAGTTTTCAACTTTTTAAATTGAATTGCTTTGTGAACTATTGGGAAAAATTAGAAAATCCACCCTATTTACAAGAGCCCACAAAATAGTAAAATCCTTATGGATAAACTTAACTAAGAAGGGGAAATACTTATACAGGAAAAAATACGAACCATTGATTTAAAAAAAAAGGAGATACTGATAGAGTCACTTCATTTTTTTCCTTCCTGGACGAGGACCCACAGAGCTGGTGCAAATTGAGATGGTATTTATGAAGTCATAAACAAGAAGAAATCAGATATACTGAACTGTGACAAAGGAAAAAAGGTGCTGATATCAATACAAGTGTTTTATGTTATACGAAGATACCCTCTTCCGGTCTGAATATGGCCAGGTGCCTGGATGCTTCACAGGGCCCAAAGTTCAAAAGAGTTCCATGTCCCACTTAGTGGTATGCTATTACCATTATCAAATGCCTAATAACATTTGAATACGGGAGCTCACATTTTTAATTTCTACTGGTCTCACAAATTGTGTAGCAATCCTGGTTGGAATTTATGATTTTGCCATAGTCTGTCATATAATTGCTAGTTGACCAGATTGTCCCCCTACCTGCATTTGGAAGTATTCTTTATTGTTTATTCTTGGGGTTTGTATTGTTTATTGAAATCCTTATAAGTGGACTCATCTGGGTTTTTTGATTGCTCACTGCTTACCTCACATTTCAGGAAAGGTACCCTTCCAGTTTCTATTATAACTTAACATATATTCAAATACATTCCTACTGCAATTTTGACAATGCACTTTAAATTTTCTTTGGGAGCACCTTGCAAAGTGCTTTAGACACATGCAAATTATTAAATACCTGTGAAAGCAATAAAGAAATTGTGAAAGAAGGTCATCGCAGATGCAAGTCCCATTGTCCAGTTTTACCTAATATCACTAAGGATAAGGCAACTCCTTCAACACTTATTTTACATGAATATCCCTTCATCACCCATGTCTATTTCCAAACCTAAAGGATGTAGATAGACAGTGCCCCAAAGGAAGGATTTTTCAGGAGTTCTATAATATGATGAACATCTAAAGCAGTGAAAGATTGCACCGTATCTTCCAAATTCACAAAGTATTACACAAATGGAGACAATTTTGAGTATGAAAAAGATCCTATTAATTATCATATCAGGATAATCAATATAAAATGTCAATTTCCTTGGCCAACAGGGATACTGAGTTGCCTTAATATATGTCGTACATTTCTCTGATATTTCCCTTCAGTTTTTGCACTACAATCATTGTTTTCCTAAAAGTTTAGGAGTAAAATTATTCATACTTATTGGCCACAGAAATTATCATGTATATAATAATATCCTGATTAATTTTTAGAACCGATCTCATCTAAATAACTACTCCATGTAGTTTTGACATGTGCATGTATTTAAGGATCTTGAGAAATGCCCGTTTTCCATCTCAAAGAAACCAAGGGAAATTCTCTCCTCTTAGAGAGTATAGAGATCCTTCATGCATTTGAAGAAAGCAACTTGACTGAATATCAAACTTTATCTAAAATCAGGGACACTCACAAGGTTCATAGATTTGTAGAACACAAATATTTTGGTTCCATGAGAGCATAATACAGATTAAAAAACGATCTTTTACTAAAACTCCAAATTAGAAGCAAATTGAATACCAGATATACAAAATTATTTTTGCATATAGTATATATACTTATATATACACATATATATTTAAATATATACATAAATATATATACACACATATATACTTCAAATCTTCTCATAAATATGTATATATAATATACAAATAATATGCTATATATATTTAATATCTATATACTGTGTATACAGATATGTGTATATATATATATATATATATATATATATATATAATATATATATTTAAAACTTAAGGAATGAGTGATAAAACCTACAATCAGTTTTACAAAACTGTTAAATGATGAATACTTCAATTGCCTTAATTTATGCATGAATAATTCTCAAAAAAGTATAGTCATTTATACAGTCATCTGTTGATTTCCTGGCAGAGTGAAATAGAATCCATAGTCTCTTAAAAATACTTCATTGAATGTTTAAATATTTATAAAGCATATTGCACTAGGTTACAAAGTGGTTCCCTGGCAGGTAGTACATTTTCACCTGAGCACCATTGTTCCTGTATGTATTGTGTTCTTCATTGGAGAGAGGAAACCAAAGGCTACATCTCTCAGAATCCTTTTCTTCATATAGTACCAGATGTGAGATGCCAATGGGGAGAACTCAGAGGAGATTTGAAGGTGAAAAAGAGGAAGGCCCTTGTACCCCATAGATGGTTTCAGTCAGTCACATTAGGAATCATGAGAGGTGGGCCTGAGTGTTGCAAAGGCTTAGTGAAGACAAGAATTTTCACTACTTTCTACAAACTAAGACAGATGGTGAGAGATTTTGCAGATATGCTTAATAACCATGAAGACTTCTTGATGATATTTTGATAGCCAGCTACTTACATGTTTTAGAGTCCATAAATGATCTCTTATGTAGACTGAAGGTGCAACTTCTACCTAGGTCAAGATATTCCTATGGCAAAGGATGGAACTCAAAAAAACTGGCACAAGCCTCTTCTGGACACTGGACTTTCAGTGTTGTTGAAGTTACATTCACAAACCTTATCACATGGCTTTTCATAAAGGAATAGTAACTATACTCTTTTCAGGCATGTGAAGGGAAGGGGGATAAAAAATTGGTAGTGATTTATGCAGCATACAACATATGATAACATTTACCTAAAATACTAAGATATATAAACTAGTATTATTCTGAAATCTTTGAATCCAAAAAAAAAAGAACTTACCCAGCTGAGTCCACAATCAGCAATAACACCTGTATGTCGTTTATCAAACTTTCTCAGAAAAATAAGGAAAATAGGTATAAGAAAGTACTCAGCACAAATTATAGTAAATCTACACTTTTTACAAATTCCAACATTCTGTCCTACTCTAATACAGTAAAAAACTGGATACCCACAATTTCTTTTATTTTATTTATTTATTTATTTATTTTGCTAAACTCTCTTAGAAAGTGTTTTTGTGAACAAAAATTTAGATAATATAAATGAAGAAAACACACCTCACAATTGTAATTAATCCCTCATCAGGTAGTTATAATATTTCTCTTTCAGAACTTCTTTCTCTCTCTTAATAAATATTGCCTTTTAAAATTTTCCCCCAAACCTGAGTTCTAATCTTTCTGGATGTTAAGAGCATCTTCTTTAATAAGAATATCCAAATTTATCTCATTATTTTTATTGTTAATAGCTTGAAATTTGTCGCAAACTTCCCTAATCATTTTAAATTCATTTATTTGACATTGAGAATCTTGTAGATTACACAATCTACATGCCAGAATAACATAGTTAATAAAAATTCCTATTCTTTACCCTATTGGAGCCTGCAATTCTAAAACTTGTTAAGATAGATTTTAAAATTTATAGGTCTCTATAGAAATTTAAAATGTAATAGGAAAGGTTTAGATTTTTATATTACATGAGGAAGTCAGGGAACGTATACCTCCCTTGATTAGATGACATTTAAGAAAGTGCTTGAAGGCTGTAAGGAATCAGCCATTGGGGCAGAGGATGTGGCTCAAGAGGTAGCACGCTCGCCTGGCATGCAGCGGCCCAGGTTGGATCCTCAGCACCACATACAAAGTTGTTGTGTCCTCCAAAAACTAAAAAATAAATATTAAAATTCTCTCTCTCACTCTCTCTCCTTCTATCACTCTCTCTTTAAAAAAAAAAAAAAAGGCATAAGCCATTTGGACATCTGTGGAAAGAGTGAACTATGCAGTTCACCAAAATCTCTCCTTTTGGTGCGTGCTTGTCCCGTTCCAGGAACAACTAAGCCATTAGTTTGGGCAGAGTCAAGTATGTCAGGGAAAAAAATGATGGAAGGGGAAATGAGAAAACTGGGGGCAAGTCAGTGTTCTAGGGACTTTGAAGGAATTTGTTTTTTTACTCTAAGTGGAAAACCATCTCAAAATTCTAAAAATAGAGGAAACTGATGTGAGTTAGTATGAAAAGGGATACTTTGGTTAGCCGCTGCATGGGTTATATTATCTGAAGTTTGGAGTGGAAACAAGGTGACCAGAGAGGAGGCTAATGAATCACTCAGGAGGCAGAGGTTTGTGATGTGAAAACATGGTCAAATTATAATACTTGAAGCAAGAAGCGTTTGTGAAAATATTATAGATGTGTGTGGAACACAGAGTAGAGGAAGATTCTAGAAATTTAGGCCAGGATAACAACTGCAGAAAAAAAATCATTTTATTATTTGTTCTAATTCAAATCTATCCCACTTGAACTTTCTTATATATTTTTATATGAGTTGATTTATATCCCTTTTTCTTTATTTGGGGGATATATACAAGTAGCTTATTGTTTTAAGGGAGAGAATGAAATAAATATTGTTAGAGAAAATCTTGATTTTACTATTTATCCTAATTCTAAGCAAATTTATGAACAGATTCTCATTAGCTCTAATGCAACTTTATATAAAATTTTAGGAGACTGAGTGTCAAACAGTACCCTGTTCTTTGAAAATAATGCTTTATTTTACCTTTTCTCTGTTTGATTTTGATTCCTGTGGCTTTTTAAATTTTTTTCCTTATCTCAATGCATTGGTTTATACTACTAAATATGAGTAAAGATTTTACAACCCAACAAATTGATAAAGGAAAATGTGTCTAGGTAAAATATAAGAAGATTATATTACTTAGGGTTATATTACTTAGATTTGAGTATTCCTTGCTTACAAAATATTTGGAGCAGAAATATTCAGGATGAATTTTTAACCGTGAGCAGATAACTTAAAATGGGTTATATAAGTGATAACAAGATTCTGAAATAAAGCAAGAAAATAAAGGTAAGGTGGGGTATATACATATTTAGAAATTCAAATATAAGTAAATTTTTGGTTCAAATAGGTCTTGAAAGAAGGAAATAGGATTTGAGGAAAGCTTTCAGATTTCTGTTTTTGGATGCCTACATAGTTACAGATGCTGGTCAGACATTTAGCTAAGTGTGGAAAAACATGAGCTGGGAAAATTTGAGACAGGGATAAATGATGTAAGTTTATAGGATATTAAATTTGAAGCTCCTACTGCATATGGCTCTGTTACTCAACAAGCAACAGTTTTCGCAGTACAAGTTTGATTGGTTTGAAAATCAAGTAAAGAGATCTCATTTGATATAATAGAGATGAAGAGGCCTATTGAATATATTTAGTGGTATCACATAACATGAGAAAAGATTTATAAGAGTGAAATTGGCAACACTGTATGTTATGATTCTGCAAGGAGAAATTGATGGTAGATGAGAGGATTTTTAATTAATGTGCTTGAAATCTTCTTTTAATTAGTGTGTTTGAAATCTTGAGGAACTGAACCAGAATAAAAACTGTGGCAATGCAGAGAATGCAAATAGAAGGAAATTAGCCACTCTTACTAGCAGTATAGGTCTGGAGAAAAATGCTGGCAATAAAAGGCATAATCTGATAACTGGCAATATGATGCCGTGTATGATTGGTAATTTATGGATGATGTGCTATTAAGTTTCAGCTATGAGATATCCCAGAAAAGGTCATATGTTAGGCAAGGCAAGAATGTCAAGAGGTGAATGCTTTGATTATGAGAACTGTAACCTCATTAATGGATTAATCCATTTGATTGATTAATAAACTGGATGATAACTGCAGGTGGGTAGGACATGCTTAGAGGAAGTATAGGTTACTGGGGGTGTACCTGTGGGGATTATACCTGGTTCCTAGCTCCCTGGCTCCTCCCTCTCTGCTTCCCACCTGCAAGGGGCTGAGCAGCTTTCCTCTGTCATACCCATCCTTCATGATATTCTGCCTTACCCCAGCTCAGAGCAATGCAGTCAGCTAACTATGGACCGACCCTCTGAAACCAGGAGCCCAAATTAACTTTCCTCACCTAAGTTGTTCTTGTCAGGTATTTTTATCACAGTGATAAAATGCTGACAGGTGGGAAGTCCTGTTTTAATCTTATTATGTATTATTTAACAGTGCTAAATCTATGTGCTAAATCTAAGGGAGAACTATCATTGTCTTGATTTTACCCTTGATTTTCAGAATACTTAAGTAATTTTCCAAGTCTATTTAAGATGTATTATAAGAGCTGAAATTTTGAACCCTTATCTTTGTGGTTCCCAAACCTGTCCTGCTTATTTTTCATCTAGTAAAGACAAGCTAAATGTAAGATACAAAACAGGATAAACAAAAGCAATGTAACAAGAAAGAGGGGAGAATAAAGTGAAGAAGATCTTGGATAAGGGATAAGGCTTACTTCAACACTTTTCTATTTTATTCTTCCATCACAAAATAATGACAGAAGAGTCATGCTCTTTGACCCCACCCCCACCCAAATGCACGTAAAAAGGCACATGGTGATTCCCACGTCAACCTCCCAGTAATGTCTACCAGAGTTAAACATCTTAGAACCCAGGACAGCAGGGCAGAGATAAAATCTCCTTGAGTTATAACAGTCAGTCTGTTTTGTTCTTCCGAACGTCACACTTTTTCTGTCCTCAGAGACAATAAGCTGGGGATATGCTGTGTTGGGGTCTAAACTCACATCTCTATGAAATTGCTTTATGATTCTCTTTAAGCCAGAATACTGTGGAAGAAGACTGAAGCCATAGTTGTTTAATCCGAGTGACGAAAGTTCAGGGTGTTTTAGGTTTTGATACCTCTGGCGTATGCTCTTAACATCCTTTAGTAATGCCAGGTCTGACTGCACACACTTGCCCTTTATTTCCTTCATTAAGCGTTTTAATGTGGACATGTGATCTGAAAAAGTTACAAGGTTTTCATTAAGTTTTGATAAAATATCCAACTCTTCATCTTGTATCTGCTTAAGCAGAGCCTCTTGCTCATTCTGTAAACATAGTTTAATTTGCTCAAATTCAGTATTTATTTCTTCTCTCCTATATTCTACCTTCTTTTTCAGCTCAAGAAATTTCCTACCTTGCAGAATTAGCACTTTTTCAACTCTTTCCACATTATTCTTCAATGGCTGGATGCTAGATTCTAGAAAACGTCTTTGGAAGGTGGCAGCTTGCTTAATGGGACAAATGTAGTGTCTCTGATGTTCAGCAGAGAAACTGCACTGGGTACACAAAATCTGCAGATCCTTCACACAGAAAAGGGTCATAAATTGATTATGTTTCTCACAGATAGCATATATGGTATAACTTCATTGAATCCTGCGGCTACAGCATCAAATAAATTTATAGGAGTAAACAGTAACTCAGCAGTCAAACAGAACAAGAAGTAACATGAGCAGCTTCAAAAAGCAAGGAAGAAAAGGAGTACAAACAATGCAGGACAGCCTAAATATTCAGGAGGACCTAGAGTCATCGGAAAAATGTTCATATAAAGAACTCAAGGAACACCTTAGACAGATGGAATGGAACCTTAAAGAGGATACGAGACAGCAAATTCAAGCAGCAAAAGAACACATTGAGAATGAGTTACATAAACAGATAAAAGAAGAAGTTAAGCATCTTTATCAGGAGATAGAGATTATAAAAAATAAACAAACAATAATTCTAGAAATGAAGGAAACTATAAACCAAATTAAAAACTCAATTGAGTATCACTAACAGAGTGGAGCAAGTAGAAGCCAGAATGTCAGATACTGAAGACAAAATATATCATCTTGAAAAGAGTCTAGCCAACTCAGAAAGGCTGGTAAAAAATCACGAGAAAAACATCCAAGAGTTATGGGATAACATAAAAAAACCAAATTTACGAGTCATCGGGATAGAAGAAGGTACAGAGATTCAAACCAAGGGAATGAGTAACCTGCTGAATGAAATAATTACAGAAAACTTTCCAGAAATAAAAAAGGAAACAGATATACAAATTGAAGATTCATTCAGGACACCGAGCACACAAAATCACAATAGACCAACGCCAAGACACATTGTTATGAAGATATCCAATATACAGAACAAAGAGAAAATATTAAAAGCTACAAGAGAAAAGAGACAGATTACATTCAGGGGTAAACCAATAAGATTAACAACAGATTTTTCATCACAGACACTGAAAGCAAGAAGGTCATGGAACAATGTATTTCAAACACTGAAAGACAATGGATGCCATCCAAGAATTCTGTATCCAGCAAAATTAAGCTTCAGGTATGACAACGAAATAAAAATCTTTCATGATAAACAAAAGTTAAAAGAATTTGCAGCCAGAAAACCAGCATTGCAAAGCATTTTGAGCAAAACACTACACGAGGAAGAAATGAAAAA
Organism: Urocitellus parryii; assembly: GCF_045843805.1. NCBI lineage: Eukaryota > Metazoa > Chordata > Mammalia > Rodentia > Sciuridae > Urocitellus > Urocitellus parryii. The sequence continues at coordinate 101,091,202 of NC_135542.1, forward strand.
CAATAACCAAAACCATCAGACGGAAGTGCCTCGGTAAAGACAGAGGGTGAGGGGAAAGATAATCATGGAGAAACAAACTAATTTTTTTAAAAAAATGATAAATAATCAAACATGGATGGAAGTACAAACCATATATCAATAGTAACTCTGAATGTTAATGGCTTAAACTCTCCAATAAAGCGACATAGGCTGGTATCATGGATTAAAAAAACAAATCCAACAATATGCTGCCTCCAGGAGACACATCTAATTGGAAAAGACATTCACAGGCTGAAGGTGAAAGGATGGGAAAAAATATACCACGCACACGGTCCTCGTAAGCAAGCAGGGGTGGCCATCATCATATCGAATAAAATCGACTTCAAGACTAAGTAAATCAAAAGGGATAAAGAAGGACACTATATACTGTTAAAAGGAACCATTCACCAACAAGACATAACAATTATCAATATTTATGCACCAAATAATGGCGCTGCGATATTCATAAAACAAATTCTCCTCAAGTTCAGGAATCAAATAGACGAAAACACAATAATTATGGGTGACTTCAACACACCTCTCTCACCATTGGACAGATCCTCCAAACAAAAGTTGAATAAAGAAACTATAGAACTCAATACCACAATCAATAACCTAGACTTAACTGACATATATAGAATATATCAACCATCATCAAATGGATATACTTTTTTCTCAGCAGCACATGGATCCTTCTCAAAAATAGACCATATATTATGCCATAGGGCAACCCTCAGTAAATATAAAGGGGTGGAGATAATACCATGCATTTTATCTGATCATAATGGAATGAAACTGGAAATCAATGATAAAAGAATGAAGGAAAAATCCTGCATCACATGGAAAATGAACAATATGTTACTGAATGATCAATGGGTTACAGAAGACATAAAGGAGGAAATCAAAAAATTCTTAGAGATAAATGAAAATACAGACACAACATATCGGAATCTATGGGACACAATGAAAGCAGTTTTAAGAGGAAAATTCATCGCCTGGTGGTCATTCCTCAAAAAAAGAAAAAACCAACAAATAAATGAGCTCACACTTCATCTCAAAGCCCTAGAAAAGGAAGAGCAAAACAACAGCAAATGTAGCAGAAGGCAAGAAATAATTAAAATCAGAGCGGAAATCAATGAAATTGAAACAAAAGAAACTATTGAAAAAATTAACAAAACTAAAAGTTGGTTCTTCAAAAAAATAAATAAGATCGACAGACCTTTAGCCATGCTAACGAAGAGAAGAAGAGAGAAAACTCAAATTACTAACATACGGGATGAAAAAGGCAATATCACAACAGATGCTACAGAAATACAGAAGACAATTAGAAATTATTTTGAAAACCTATATTCCAATAAAATAGAAGATAGTGAAGACATCGATAAATTTCTTAAGTCATATGATTTGCCCAGACTGAGTCAGGAGGATACACACAATTTGAACAGACCAATATCAATGGATGAAATTGAAGAAGCCATCAAAAGACTACCAACCAAGAAAAGCCCAGGACCAGATGGGTATACAGCGGAGTTTTACAAAACCTTTAAAGAAGAATTAATACCAATACTTTTCAAGTTATTTCAGGAAATAGAAAAAGAGGGAGGTCTTCCAAATTCATTCTATGAGGCCAACATCACCCTGATTCCGAAACCAGACAAAGACACCTCAAAGAAAGAAAACTACAGACCAATATCTCTAATGAACCTAGATGCAAAAATCCTCAATAAAATTCTGGCAAATCGAATACAAAAACACATCAAAAAAATTGTGCACCATGATCAAGTAGGATTCATCCCTGGGATGCAAGGATGGTTCAATATACGTAAATCAATAAATATTATTCACCACATCAATAGACTTAAAGATAAGAACCATATGATCGTCTCGATAGACGCAGAGAAAGCATTCGACAAAGTACAGCACCCCTTTATGTTCAAAACATTAGAAAAACTAGGGATAACAGGAACTTACCTTGACATTGTAAAAGCTATCTATGCTAAGCCTCAGGCTAGCATCATTCTGAATGGACAAAAGTTAAAGGCATTCCCTCTAAAATCTGGAACAAGACAGGGATGCCCTCTATCACCACTTCTATTCAATATAGTTCTCGAAACACTGGCCAGAGCAAATAGACAGACTAAGGAAATTAAAGGCATAACAATAGGAAAAGAAGAACTTAAATTATCACTATTTGCAGATGACATGATTCTATACCTAGAAGACCCAAAAGGATCTACAAAGAAACTACTAGAACTAATAAATGAATTCAGCAAAGTGGCAGGATATAAAATCAACACGCACAAATCAAAGGCATTTCTGTATATCAGCGACAAAACTTCTGAAACGGAAATGAGGAAAAACACTCCATTCACAATATCCTCAAAAAAAATAAAATACTTGGGAATCAACCTAACAAAAGAGGTGAAAGATTTATACAATGAAAACTACAGAACCCTAAAGAGAGAAGTAGAAGAAGACCTTAGAAGATGGAAAAATATACCCTGTTCATGGATAGGCCGAACTAACATTGTCAAAATGGCGATATTACCAAAAGTTCTCTATAGGTTTAATGCAATGCCAATCAAAATCCCAATGGCATTTCTTGAAGAAATAGATAAAGCAATCATGAAATTCATATGGAAAAATAAAAGACCCAGAATAGCAAAAGCAATTCTAAGCAGGAAGTGTGAATCAGGCGGCATCGCGATACCAGATTTCAAACTATATTACAGAGCAATAGTGACCAAAACAGCATGGTACTGGTACCAAAACAGGCGGGTGGACCAATGGTATAGAATAGAGGACACAGAGACTAATCCACAAAGTTACAACTATCTTATATTTGATAAAGGGGCTAAAAGCATGCAATGGAGGAAGGATAGCATCTTCAACAAATGGTGTTGGGAAAACTGGAAATCCATATGCAACAAAATGAAACTGAATCCCTTTCTCTCGCCATGCACAAAAGTTAACTCAAAATGGATCAAGGAGCTTGATATCAAATCAGAGACTCTTTGCCTGATAGAAGAAAAAGTTGGCTATGATTTACATATTGTGGGGTCGGGCTCCAAATTCCTTAATAGGACACCCATAGCACTAGAGTTAATAACAAGAATCAACAAATGGGACTTACTTAAACTAAAAAGTTTTTTCTCAGCAAGACAAACAATAAGAGAGGTAAATAGGGAGCCTACATCTTGGGAACAAATTTTTACTCCTCACACCTCAGATAGAGCCCTAATATCCAGAGTATACAAAGAACTCAAAAAATTAGACAATAAGATAGCAAATAACCCAATCAACAAATGGGCCAAGGACCTGAACAGACACTTCTCAGAGGAGGATATACAATCAATCAACAAGTACATGAAAAAATGCTCACCATCTCTAGCAGTCAGAGAAATGCAAATCAAAACCACCCTAAGATACCATCTCACTCCAGTAAGATTGGCAGCCACTATGAAGTCAAACAACAACAAGTGCTGGCGAGGATGTGGAGAAAAGGGTACTCTTGTACATTGCTGGTGGGACTGCAAATTGGTGCGGCCAATTTGGAAAGCAGTTTGGAGATTCCTGGGAAAGCTGGGAATGGAACCACCATTTGACCCTGCTATTGCCCTTCTCGGACTATTCCCTGAAGACCTTAAAAGAGCATGCTACAGGGATGCTGCCACATCGATGTTCATAGCAGCACAATTCACAATAGCTAGACTGTGGAACCAACCCAGATGCCCTTCAATAGATGAATGGATAAAAAAAATGTGGCATCTATACACAATGGAGTACTATGCAGCAATAAAAAATGACAAAATCATAGAATTTGCAGGGAAATGGATGGCACTAGAGCAGATTATGCTTAGTGAAGCTAGTCAATCCCTAAAAAACAAATACCAAATGTCTTCTTTGATATAATGAGAGCAACTATGAACAGAGCAGGGAGGAAGAGCAGGAAGAAAAGATTAACATTAAACAGAGACATGAGATGGGAGGGAAAGAGAGAGAAAAGGGAAATTGCATGGAAATGAAGGGAGACCCTCATTGCTATACAATATTACATATAAGAGGTTGTGAGGGGAATGGGAAAATTAACAAGGAGAGAAATGAATTACAATAGATGGGGTAGAGAGAGAAGATGTGAGGGGAGGGGAGGGGGGATAGTAGGGGATAGGAAAAGTAGCAGAATACAACAATTACTAATTGGGCATTATGTAAAATTGTGGATGTGTAACCGACGTGATTCTGCAATCTGCATTTGGGGTAAAATTGGGAGTTCATAACCCACTTCAATCTAATGTATGAAATATGATATGTCATGAGCTTTGTAATGTTGTGAACAACCAATAAAAAAAAAAAGATTATAACTAATGACATTGAACAGTAATATCATTTATGTTGCCAAAGTAATATAAGAAACAAATATCTAACTCTGAAAACTAATTATTGATAACATTTGTGAATGTTGTACATTATTGGAAATTGTGGTTTCAAATCATATTTATTTGCTTGGAATCATGATGTTACATATAAGACAAAAATAATCAACCACAATGTAATGCAGTGAAATATCATATTGGTAAATAGGTAGATAAAGACAAATGAAAAACACAGGGAGACACTACCTCATAGCTGGCATGGTGGTACAGGAGGCTGAGACAAAGGAATCATAAGTTCAAGGCCAGCCTCAGCAATTTAGCAAGGTCCTGAGCAACTTAGAGAGTCCATGTCTCAATATACAAAAAATAAAAAGGGCTGGGATGTGGCTCAGTGGTAAAGTGAAACTGAGTTCAATTTCTGAATACTAAATTACTGAGCTGTTGAACAATATGTGTGTGTGTGCGCGCCCGAGCATGTGGGCCTACATGCCTACTTACTACTCCTTCTTACAAGATAATCTAGATAATGCTTTCTTTATTCAGAAAGAAAATATTTTTTTTTCCTATTTGCCTATAGATGTTTTCCATTGGCTAGTATATGAAAAGCTGTACTGTTTTAAGGCATTTTAACAACTCCTCTCAAAATAGCCTTATAGGACTATTAATTAACCTATTGATCTATCTGCCTATTTCTCTTTTACTCCCCTATCCAGCCCTTATCAGAAACAAACACATAAAAAATCTATACCAATATTTAATCTATACCAATATTGCCTTTAACACCTGGATAAAAATTTATTTTATTCAATCTGTTCATGCTTAAATATCTCTGATATTTGGTATTTTACACAATTTCACCCATGATATTTAAACTTGTAAATTTTCTAATGGAGTTTCTATGACTGTTTATTGATAAATATCATTACAAAACATTTTGTAATTTGACTTCTGGTACATAACTTTAAGATGCCATACTTCTTACCATTAGCTCCTTCATATAAAACTCATATCGAAAAAAAAAAAAGGCACATGGTAACACATATAAATGTATATACTACGTCTTACCCACACATACACATATACTTGCTTCTCTGAGTCATTTGTTTGATAGTGATTTGTCTCAAAAGTGATTCTGGGAATTGATAATATCTAAAATATTTCTATGTTCACTAATGGTTGTTTCAAATTAATTCTGAGAAAAGCAACAAATGATAGATTAGTCTCTGAGATAATTATGAATTAAGAATAAGTTCTTTCATCTATGTAGATATAATTGTTGACCACAAATGTATTTTTAGTCATACGTATCTGAAAATTTCAACATATTTGTCAATAGTATCACCCCTGCTCTTCCTAAACCTATCCCTTTCCACCCTTACACTCCTAATCTTGCAATTCTATCTGTTAGAGGTGGGCACATATAGTATGTTACTGAAGATTATTAGAAAGTGAAAGGTGTGTAAATACAATTATATCTTATTCTATTTTAAGCCAAGTTCTTAGATAATATTCAGAGATACAGATTTGTATGCAGCATTGTAACTGCTCTACAGAAGTTTATTGTTCAGGACAAGGGAAAGCAATAAATCAATATAGAGGACATAATTTCATAAAAATACTAATATTTATAATCATATGTTTAAAAGCCAAGGTGTTACTAGCTTTATTGATGAGGTACAGAGAAGGCTTCATGGACATATCATGTTTGACCTGAGTCCTAAAGCTACCATATAGGTTAATGTTTAAGAAAAATTAACCATGTTAGCTTTTATCTTTAGTAAAAGAAAGGGAAAGAGATTATTACTAAGGATACTTTATGAAATAAAAACTATTTAAAAAAATGCTTTTGGAATATCCAAAATGGAAGAGGGGAAAGATGAAATATGAGCTATAAGTAAAACTGTACCAATACTACAAAAAGAGATAAACACACACCCATAAATTGAAAATGATAAGAAGATATGTTCTTCCTTGTGATGTTCCTAAAGTCTCAATACAAATAGCTCTGAACTGAATTTAGTGGCATACCTTGGCTTTTATTCAGAGAAAGATAATGCACTAATCACTTCTCAGTCATCTTGGCAGTCCATAGCTTGTGAAAGTGGAACAATTTGCTTTCTAAACAAATCAGTTTGATTCTGAGGAACATCAGCCAGGTTTTCTCTGAACCTATTTCCTACTGGATATCTTCATCACTGAGGATTTAAATCTTTAGATATTCAAAGACCAGAGATATTAGACCAAAAACTAAGCATGTATGGCTTCTGGCATTTTTGATCATTAATTTAACTGGTGGACACACATTTAAATATAATCAGGGTCAAACATTTCATCCAAACTTTCAATTGGTTACTAGTAATTTGCAGTGATCTCTGTGAATTCTGACTATGGGAATTGCCCACTTTACATTCACAATTATTATGTTAATCCAGCCAAGAGACTAATATGAAAGAAGTGAATATACCCTCATCACACAAAGCAGAGGAAATCTATTAACTCGTGAGTCTTGCTGAAAAACTATATTTGTGAAGAAGCAGCAATCAGAAAGTCACTTAGCCTGTCCTGTAGTTTCTTACCGCCCATCTCCCCTCAATACATATGCACACATTGCTTCTTTATACAGAACTCATGATCATGCATTCCGCACTAATGCAGCAAAAGTCTCAATTATGTATTATTTTTTTCTTGGAGGTGCTAATATTAAACAAGCAAAACATTTCCTATCACTATCTATAACTTATAATTCACTGTGTTACAAGGATCAGGACTGTGAACCTAAGTTTTTATAGCCCTACAAACATGTTTCATTTTGACATGACCATCTCTCTCTTCAGACACAAAATCTTAAGAAATCAGAATTTAGTTATTTCAACTACTTCAAATTTATGGGAATAAAACCACACGCTGATTGTATAATGTGGCCAAGATTCAATTTCAAATTTGGAAGATAACAAATATCTAAAGGCAAATTAATGGGAAATTCACCAGAAAAACCCGAGGAAACAAATGTTAATTGAATTGTTGCTTCATGCTTAGAATTTGGTTGAATGGTCTACATTCCTACAATTACCATATCTCAATTGTCAAGCATTTATCCCTGTCGCCAGGTCTTTACAGTTGGTCATGACAATCTGGAAGGCTACCTCTCCTATTTTCAGATCTCTAAATTCTACTCTATTCCCTACAAACCCAAATAAATAGGTACGATAATATCTAATCCATGTGTCTTTATCACAGTGTCTCTTAAATTTAATTTCAGTTTTTACAATTTTTAATTACCTATGTATCTATTTACCTGTTTTCACATGATTGTTTTCCCTGTTTCCCTGTAAATTGTATGAAGATAGGGACACTCTGTGTCAGAGACAGTAGAGGCCTTTTTAAATTATAATAATCTAACAAATAAATAAACATCATTCCATTTATAGATAAGGCATATAGAAGCAAAGAGTAAATAATTTCTCTGGTTCCTTCCATTACTTAAAAATGTATGCTCATTTTCAATATGATGCCGACTGGACTGAAATTCAATGCTTCTAGATATATTATAATCTCTGAACATCACAGTTCACTCAGCTCTGTCCATAAAGAAACACTACTTAAGGAAAAGTGGAATTGACTCCAGGAAATGAAGGAAGACATTTCAATGGCTCAGAGTAATAGGTAATAGGGTGGACTTTGAGGGAAAAAAAAGGATATACTTTGGCTTAGGGAAAAAAGCTTGAGAGTTTGCCTTAACTCCAAACAAAAAATACGTAGGTCTTTGAGACAAGTTGGCTATTCAATAGACCTAAAGTTATCTGGTACATTACTTCTCATATTTATTCTACAAAATTGAGTTACCACAAATGTCAGAAGATTTCTGTTTTTACCAAGACAAGGTACAAGCTATTCACTGTTAAATTAATGAATATAGAAGTCAGTACAATTTGGAGAAAATTATGTTTTATGCCATGAAGAATTAGTATCTGATAATTATGTTAAAATGTCAGCCTCTATTTGTGTCACATGAGTAAGTTTATTATTGTTCAATTTTGCAGCATTGCTGCCCTTTAATCTTCAAATATGGGATACACATTATGCTTCAAAAACTTTAAGAAGATAGAGCCCAAAGCAAACCTACTATCTGAAAGATCTTTTAAAAAATAGTTATGGGTAAAAATAAATCTGAATAAAAAAATGAAAAGCACAAACAAAATCCCTGAAGTGTCCAATATGAATGTTCTTTAAAACATACATAGAATAATAAATTGAGTAAAAACTAGATATAAGGTATGTTTCATTACCAACCAATGAGTATATGTATATTAATAAAATGTTCTTAAGTAATTAAAAAGGCATTCCAATAAAATAAATAATAGTAAAGATAACCTAAGTATTGTTCAATGTTAATTAATTTGTGTGCTGCTATGGCTTGATGTTTTCTATCTCCTAATGGTTCTGGTCGCCAGTGTGGAAATTTGGAAATAGAAAGTTTAAGAGTTTGTGCCTAGAGATCCTCAGGTTGTTATCAGTGTGGCCTTCAGAAGTGAATGCTTGTCTTCAGGAGTGAATTATTGAGACAGTGAATTGTTATAAGAACCTGAGCCTGACCCCTGAATTTCTCTTTGGCTTCCTCTATAGTAATGTGATCCCTTCTTCTCACATATACACACTCCTGGCCCAAGGTCTTCATCGGAGCCAAGATGATATCAACACCATGCCTTCCACATACCTCTGCCAGTTGACAAGAAGGTGTGCTCCTTGATGATCACTGTTTTGCAAATTTCTTTATGCAGCACCAGTAGGTGAAAGGTTGATCAACAAAGCTTTAGTCCTAGTGATCTTGTCCAACAGGAGAATCAGACGCTGATCTTCACCTTGCAGATACTTTTGGGCTCCAAAAATTATTTTTTTAGGGTATCTTTCATTAAGCTTTTTAGAACAAAAGACTTTGCCCTCCACTTTGGAGAATTCTTTAAGGACATGTTATATCTTCAACTAAAAAATCAGAAACACAACATTTAAATAAATTCATGGGGAATGATTCATCTTAATACACAGAAGATATGTGTATAAAATTAATAATAAAAAGAATCAGAAAATTAGAAAGGTAAAGGTAAACTTATAAAGCAAAAGTAAATTGTTAACTACTTGAACACAAAAATTTTAGATTAGACAATATGTTAACTCTTTTCAAGGAGTAAACGTCTCCCAAGACATGGTCAGTTGACAAAAAGCTGGGTTTAGCACATCTTTTTTTTTTTTTTTTGGTAAGTGATCAGATATTAAATATTTCAGATTCTGTTTGTCACATCTGGTCTTTGTCACATAAAATATTCTTTGTATTTTTCCTTATGATTCTTAAAAATATAAGTAAATTCTCATATGGAGTTTTTTTTTTTTCTTTTAATAGGCTGCGGACAGGATTTGGCATGTGGGTCAGTTGCAATGGCAAATCCTACTTTGGAGAAAGTAGAAGAAATTATCAGTAGATGCATCATGTACACAGAATAAGAGAAAAATTGTTTTATTAATGTTTTTATAAAATTAACACTATATTCTCTTACATAGTATCATGGATACTATAGGGACAAATTCATTCTTCCTGATATAGTCTCATTATCTGGATTATACCCTTCCTCATTTTCTGATTCTGAATTTGATTCTGACAGTTCTGATAAATGCTGTGAGTTATCGAGGTATAAATGAGTTCTGTGTAGTATAAAGAAACTATGCAGACCCTTGCCCTCCTCTGAAAATAAGAAACAAACAAAACAGTTATTTCCTATATTTGCCCGTTCATTTTTATATTTCTGCTCAATAAATTCATCTATCTTTGGCTTCTCTTTCTAGGTGTCTACAACACTGTTCTTGAAATAATTCATTGAAGTCTTTAAAGAATAAATTCACTGTCTGTAATTTTAAACTTCTCCTCCATAGGAGAAGCAAGTAAACTTAAAAGCTTACTTCACTTTTCTGCCATTGAATATATTTCCATTAAATAAAGATAATTCTGGTGGTAAAATCTTAATATGTCAACTGCCAGCATGCATAGGCTTGTGATTTCTAAGCCTGAAATTGATCTAAAAGAAAATTCTGGAGTCTTTTTTTTTAAAAAAATGGTAAATTGCCCAATCCAGATCTTACCTTATTTGTTCTACTGATTGTTTTCAATACTCAGCTTCCATGAAACAAATGCCAGGTGGATAGCAGTAGGGAAGGAAAAATGCTTTTGGTTGAAACATATTTCCTGCTCCTTCCATGTCCTACTGAAGTGGCACCCCTTTCTCCACAGAAAAGCCCTCTTCGCCATGGCTGATTTTAGGACTGTCAGCAAAAGTGTCTCTGCAAAAGAGTCCAATGTAGATAAACTTCCTATTTACTTGGCCAATGGCCGAGAAGATACCAGTACTCCAGGTGCTGGACACTCTCTTACTAGTAATCACAAATGCATCCAGTATAGTACTTTGAAGATATGTGCAAACAAGGCCTCTGGCCTTGAGCTGGGGCTTCACAGAGATGTCTACGTTTTTAAGATAAGTTACAAATGGGCCCATGGTAACAGCTGGCAGGGGGAAGAAAGAAAGGGGAGAAGCAGCTCTCCCCTTCTCAGGTGCTGTCCTTGAAGAGTTAACTTACCCAGAACAGTGAAAGAAAAAGCTGCTTTTATGTGAACTTCTGCAGACTGTGAACTTCTGAGCCCCCCGCCCCTTACATGCTGGGTATAAAACTCTGAAACTTCCTGAACTCGGGGTTCAGGGGATTGAATGATTACAGCAAAGGCTGTACCCTCTGAACCTGGCTGCAGCCAAATCAAACTGTTTCCTGCTATCTTTGGTGCTTTGCCTTGTTTGTCCCTACAACACTACTTTCCATATTACAGAAAAGATTTAAACAACATTTTATCTTTCAAATCTACAAAAAACTTTAAAGCTAACCAAGCTCAATAACCAGAAAATTTGAGAGCTTTTAAAATATTTATGGGGAAAAGCAAAGTGACAGAGTGCCCTGAAGGAAGAGTGGAGAGGGAGGAATAACAGAATCTGTGGCCTGTTCCAGTACTCATCTTGATTCTGCATTGCAAGAATTGTTTGGGACTTTGGAGATTCAGGGGTTTGTAGGAAAAAAAAAATATGTCTGCTCATAACAAACACAGAATGAGTGCCTGAAAAGCCAGTCAGACTGTTCCTCTGCCATTTCATTGCCCATATCCTTGAAAGTCTTGGGAGGAGATCCTTCTGGTAGACTCTTTTGACCACTGTTTTAATCAAAGCCTATTTGTATTCATTTCTGATTAGAGCAGCAATACAGCATACGGCAGATTTTTAGTTGCACATAATATAAGATTTATTGGGTTTGCATCTAGCTCTGATATTATAAAACACAATTGCCATGCCACATATGAAAATAGAGCTCTGACCACAATCAGCAGCCACCAGACCAGGAAGCCAAGCCACAACTCCTGCAGCAAGCTATCCAGGAAATCAAGCCACAAACTGTGTAGCAGTTCACCTCAAATAGTCAAGACTCTATGGATAACTGATGACTTCCCTAATTTTTACCTTCACTTCCAACCTAGAGCCCCCTTTTTTTTTTTTTTTTTTTTTTCACTCAACCTTTTGTAAATGATTGTACACACACACCCTGGAGTCAGCATGGATTTTTCTGGTTCAGGTTGGTCTGGCTGTTTACTTGATCTTCTGCCTTGGTTCCTGTTGAACATGAACAGCTGCATGGGGTTAGTGAGGCAAGTGTCAAATAGGAGGGGTTGTTACCAGATTACCTAAGTGAAATTACCATACGGTAAGTGACTTGTGGTAATGTATTTAACTGATCTGAACCATCTCTAGTGGTACTAATAATAACATTTGCCACATAGCAATCTAATAGGCATTGAGAATTAAATGTGTTAATGAAGTGCATGTAAAAGTTTTATTAAGATGGCATAAGGAGAAGCAAGCAAGTAAACTTAAAAGCTTACTTCACTTTTCTGCCATTGAATATATTTCTAATAGAATCTACAGAATCTGTTATTTAATAATAATATTTATTGGATTTCTCTGTTTCATTTCACAAAAGTTAAAATGATGAAAGCTGTTTTTAAACTCCTAAACAACCAAGCCTGTGTTTTGCTAAGAAATCACTCATTTTCCCAGCAGACACACTCCAGCTGAGATCATTAGGAAGATTCTGCTCAGAGGTCCCCAAAATTTCATGACTTATTTGGAGAGGACTGGTATTTGAAATTTTATTTATTCTATATTGCCCAATATAGAGCATATTTTACTCAACACTATTATTGTAACCAATATCATAGATATTTTCCTCCAAATTAAATTCACGTATTTGCCAGAATTTGAAGGTTGTTCCCAAGATCATTTTCTCCTGTATCTCTGAGAGATGGTATTCCCCTTCTCAGATGGATACACAAAAAGAAGTTTCCCTGCCTTTGTTACTAAAATATCATCAAGCTTGTTATTACACTGTTATTTATTACATGAATGGGTAGTAATGATATTCATGCGAAAGCCCTGTATGTTTCCCTTCATCAATTGTTGGAAAATAGACACAGTTATTGTTCTTGCTTTACTGCGTAAGAGAAATCCAGGCTGGAAATGTGGCTTAATCATAGAACACTTGCCTAACATGTTCAAGGCCCTAGGTTCTATCTCATATATAAAAGAAGGAATGAGAGAAAACTGGAGGGGCTGGGGAGAAAAGCGGACAATAAGTTTAGGAAAAAAATCCTAACTGTAGATAGATAAGAATAATGACCATTTCCAACATCCATCCACTCATCACAAAAACTTGGTTAATATTCTTTTAGTTGATTTTTAAAATGTTTATGGATATAGATAAATGTATTGTGTTTATTGTAACATATTGTCCTTTTCAAACCAGTTTTATAGAAAAATTCAGAAGGTAACATATATATCTCTTCATCCAAGTTTTCTGCATCTTATATTACCATGGTTCATTTCTTGTAAGAAATGACAAATATTGACAAATATTGACTCAGTATTATTAACTAAAGCCCACTGTTGATTTAGATTTCCTTAGGTTTTGGGTTTTTTTTTTTTTTTTTAATGCTTTTTTTTCTGCTCTGAGTCCCCATTTTTTAATGTCCCCTTAGGCACTCATGGCTGTAATAGTTTCTCCAGATTTCCTCATTTTTTCCATGAACTTCTCTTTGATATCAACATAATTTTTGAGGAGTACTATTCAAGTAATTTGTAGAATGTCTACTTGTTGGAATTTGCCTGAATTTTTTTAAAACTTAGAGTCACCCTAGTGTTAAGAAGGAAGACCACAAATATAAAGTGGCATTTAATCATATTTTGTCGATATGATTTATTGCTATGGATGTTAACCTTGTTCACATGACTCTGGTATTTTTGTTTGTTTTGGTTTTTCCTTAAGATTTCTCTGTTGCAAAGTTAACCTTTTCTCCCTCTTTCTAATATAAATTTTTGGAAAACAAATCACCCTGTGTGGGTTACACTAGAGTAATAATTTATGCCACAATCTCCTAGAAGGTGGATATTCTGAATAAATGATTTGAAATTTGTTTACAGGAAAAAATTTGTCTCTTTTCCTTTATTTATTGACTGATTGATATTTATATCAATTTTCTCCAAAATATCAATGTATACTGAATATTAGAATCCAATACAATTTTGTTTTTTAGTGTGGTGGAGTAAAATATGCTACCCCACATGTTTCTTTGTAATTTTTTGAGTTGGTTATTGTGGGGACAAGTGCATGGAGTACTGCATACATGGCACACTTTATGGGCAACTGAGTGGCAAGCCAAATGCATGAGAGTACTGCATACATGGCACACTTGAAGGACATCTGAGTGTCAGGCCATTCCCCTCTTGCTAGGCCCATGAGCGGCAGGCCACTTACCTGGTAGGCACAGCCCTGGGCATGAGGCCATGTGTTGCAGTCCCTGTGCTTGTTCCACAGTCCACTCCTCAATTGGTTGCTCCAAGGACAGTTAGCAGAAACTGCATTGGTGGCTGCCTGTAATTTGCTTAGCTACTGCCTGAGTATATATACATGGTAACTGCACAATAAAATCAGAACTGCTTGCTTCCTGCTTGGTCTCCAGAGGTCTTGATTAGTGACTCCGCAGCCACTCTCCCTGTTCTGTGGACCTCCTCGCTGGATGAGAGAGAGCCCACACGGATTACTTAGAGAAGCTAACTGAAGACAAGGGAATGACTCTGACAAACTTTTATGAAAAGAACTACACATACATTTACATTACTAAAGTAAATGCAAATGCCTTGGAAGAATTTTTCAGTAGGAAGAAAAAGCTGGAATTCTCACAGGTGGCCCAGACAGACATTACCCCAGGCAATCCTTACCTGGGGCAGCTCAGTTGCATTAACAACACAATCCTTGCTTACTTTGAAGTCCTCTCCTACCCTTCCTAGACTATCTCCCTTCTACTTCCCTAGTTCTTGTTTGTTTATACTGGAGATTGAACCCATGAGCTATGCCTCCCCCAACACCTTTTAATTTTTATTTTGATACAAAATACCACTAAGTTGTTTAGGACCTTAGCAAATTACTGAGGCTGCCTTTGATTTTGCCAGCCTCCTGAGATTACAGGCATGTGCCCCCACAAACTCTTCTACCCACCACCCTTGTACTCCCCACCACCCCACAGTCCTTTTGCTGTATATAAACGTGAACTATTTGGTCCTTCTTTGAGTCTAATACACACACATCTTAGGCATGTAGTAAATGTTTCATGTTATTTTCATGTGTTCAGTCTATTTTCAGTTTATTCTATAGAAAACAAATTATTGAACTTTTCAAGGAAAAAGGTGTAACTTTAAGATTTAAGTCTAAAAAAAAAAGACTTAAGATTTAAGACTTTAAAGGTAAATTTAAATGCTCAAATTTTTCTCCCTTTGCCCACTGGAAACTCTTTCAGTCACTTCCTATGTCATCTTGGCAAAGTTCCATTGGTAATTTTCTTTTTCTTTTTATATTTTTAATTTTTATCTTTTTAATCACAGATCATTCCAAGAAATAAACACACCAGTGGGTGCATACACACACACACACACTCACACACACACGCGCACACACACACACACACACACACACACACAACTTTTTCTATATGTAACTATTTTGTATCTGTAGGTATCTATATTGAAGATGAGTTCATGCTAATGTATATACCTCTAATCTACTATCACATGGATTTGAAAAGGTAAAACTTCTAAGCTGATTCTAAGCCGCAGAGCCTGAGTTAAAGTGTAAAAGACCAGGCATCCTAAAGTTTCCAAAGTGAAGGGATTGGGTTAAAAAGTAAAGACTAGGTATTGTTAGAGTCCCTCTGCTACCCCCAAAACCTGTAATCCCTGTAGCTGTTAGGACGATACTGGAACTGCCCAGTAAATATTTCCACTGACTTTCTGGTTGTTTAATAGCTAAGGGTTCCGAGTTGCTTGGCACGTAGGCATTGCAGGACCTAAACCAATCAGTTTGAATGTGTACCCCATTTAAGAGCACCAATCACCCCTGCCCAAACTGTTCCTGCCAATGAATGTGCTAATCCGGTCTCAGAGATGTTGTTCAATTTTCCCTCTCCTCATGATGATTTGTTCTGATGTATGCAATGCCCCCCCACCCTCTCCAAAAAGTGTACTTAAGCTCCCCTTGACCTCTGCTCTGGGCTCTGGGCTGCTCTCCCTTCTTGAGTGAGCACGGAGCCCCAGCGCACTGGAATGGATCCCCAATAAATCCCCTTTTGCCAATTGCATGGAGTCAGTCTCTTGGGTGGTCTCTCCCTCCGACGTTTCGCCGGACCCTTACAGATTATCACCTGCTCCCTTTCTTAAGTTTTTCCTCCACTATATGCTATTTATAAATTGCTCAATTTTAATACCAATATTAGAACTGTTAACCTGTAGCACAATGAGAAATGATTTGTTAAATAGAGTATAGCACAGTTCCTTTTGTCTTCAGTTTCAAAAATTTCATTCATATCATGTTATTCAGTTCAGAATATCTTCCCCTACTTCTTTCAGTGAATAAATTTACAATGAAGTTTGATTCTTTGGTGATATTCTGCATCCATTCCTAGGTATTGTTAGAGTCCCTAGGTATTGTTAAAGCAGTCCAAATGGATTAAGATAAAGATATAATGAATTTATGATCTAGAGTTTGATTTGGTCCTCTGGTTCTATGTAATTTATATTGAATTCCTAGGGCCCTCTATCTGCTAAATAATTTGTTTTCATTTGTAACAGTATATTGCATTCTTTGTTCTGTAAACAAATGCATAGTTTCATGAATCTACCATTACAATATCTTATAGAATATATATATATATATATATATATATATATATATATATATATATATATATATAATGAAAATTCATCTGTGTTTCCATACAGAACCTCATTCTTCTACCTGAGTTTGTGGAAGTCACTGGAATCTTGACTGTCTCTGTAAATTTTTCTTTCCAGAAAGCCATAGAATTGGAATCATGCATTAATTCATTCTTTCAGCTATATCAGTCTGTTCTCTTTCAATCAGCAATATGCATTTAAGTTTCATCAATGCATTCTCATGCCTAATAAATTTATTTTTTAAATTTCTGAATGATTTGTGTGTTGTGTTTGTGTGTGTATGTGTGTGTGTGTGTGTGTGTGTGCACATGCACGGGTGTGCAAGTATACCATTTTATCTACTTACTTATTACAGGGCATTTGGGTGTTTCAAATGTTTAGCAATTGTAATTAAAATTACCTAAAGTCTTCACTTGCAAGGCTTATGTGGATGTAATTGTCAAATCAGATAAGTACCTACAAACTGATTGAAGAATCAAAAGGAAAATTGTGTTTAGCATATTAAGAAATTCCGAAATTATCTTCACAGTGGCTGAACCATTGTGTATCTACACCTGCAATGACTGAGAGTTTCTTTTCCTTTACCAGCATTTGGAACTGCTCTAAAGCAAAACTTCCTTTACCAGCATTTGGAACTGCTCTAAAGCAAAACAAACAAACAAACAAATACATTATTAGAGATCAAAAGCCTGCCATGAAACCAAGGCAGCTGCAGTGGTCCTCTATTACAGGTTCTTAACATCACACTGGAAATATTTTACACGTATCATGGAGAGTAGAAGGCATGAGTTTATTACAACGGATAAAAAAAGAGAAAAAAGGGAAATTTTCAAGGAAATGCTCTGAGAGAGGAGAGAGACAGCATCTACTTGCTTTTTGGAGTCCCAGGTAATTTCCAGAGAGTCCCACCCAAGTCCACCTCTTTACTTTTGACAGATAGCAGGATTACATCAGACTTTCAAGTCCTGATTGTGCATGATCTTACCCCAAAGAAAATTCAAGGTAACTCTGGGTCATACTAATCAGTTCTAATGCAACATATTCTTACAAAATTTATGGGGGGGGGATTTGCTTCTAATCATGGTATCTTTGAGTTCTAGATGTGGTCACAAATTCCTAGCTTGTGCTCTTATTGGCAGGAAGGAGACTTTGGTTCTGCACTGTCCTACAGATAACAGGTTGCTTGCTGAGGAATGTTAACATACCCTATTGACTTAAGTCAGGAAGGGCTGCAGATATTTTTTTTTTTTAAAGCATGAGGTGGGGGATCAGCACAGTAGGCCCAGTTTAAAGAAATATTGCCTTAACCTCATGTTCCTTCCACATATATTGGTTTTTGTTATCTATCATCAAAATTGGCCATCACAATCAGTGTACAGTGGTGTTTTATTGTTTTGATTTCTAATTTCTTAATGACAAATTATTTGGACTATATTTTAATTACAAAAAAATTATTGCAAAAAATTATAGAAATCATACCCTTCTCTCGAAGTATCCTATATTATTATCATCCTGAGAGTCAGTGTTATTATTTGGAACACACACTCCCTTACTCTTTTATATGTTTATTACATATATGCTTTATGGTGAATATTTTTAACTTCTTTCACATGTAAATCTTGTGCTCTAAGATAACAATATTAATAGGCAATATATTTTGCAGATAATTAAGTCCTGCGGATCTAAAGTTTGTGAATAAGATTAATGTCCTTATAAAAGTGGCTCCACAAAAATCCCTTTGCCCCTTTTAACAGGGTGAAAACACAGGAAGCCACAATCTTAAGGAAACTGGCTTTCACCTGATACTGAATCTTCAAGTGCCTTGATTATGGATGGACTTACCTGGCTGCAAAACTGTGAGAAATACTTTTTGTTGTTTAAAACACCCATTTTATGGTATTTTGTTAAAGCAGTCCAAATGGATTAAGATAAAGATATAATGAATTTATGATCTAGAGTTTGATTTGGTCCTCTGGTTCTATGTAATTTATATTGAATCTAATGGAACCTCTTCATGGATTTATTATGTAACTTTCTTTGTTCTGCCCTTATGCTCTCACCTAAGATATTTACCATGGCTTCTATTGATGTTTTCCTCCGACCATTTTTATTGACTGAGGATGTCTAATAAAAGCGTTTGTAAAGCTACTTTTCCCCCCCAGCATAATCAAAGAAGGATAACATTTCTGAAAAGAAAAAAGCAAAATTCTAAACTACAAAGAGTAACTTCAGCAAGTCTGGAAAATAAAGAATAGTAGCCCAGGCAATAAACACTTGAGGGTTTGTTTGTTTTTTTTCTGAGACTCATTATAGCCATTAATACTACTTACAGCTTGCAAATTTGGGTATGGAAAGACAGATAAAGTTTTGAGATAAGCACCCTAGGAATCTTTTTTTTTTTTTTTTTTAAAGAGAGAGTGAGAGAGGAGAGAGAGAATTTTTAATATTTATTTTTTAGTTGGCAGACACAACATCTTTGTTGGTATGTGGTGCTGAGGATCGAACCCGGGCTGCACGCATGCCAGGCGAGCGCGCTACCGCTTGAGCCACACCCCCAGCCCCCCTACCCTAGGAATCTTTTCAAAGAGAAGAAAGCTAACTGCAGTCGTAATTGTTTTAGGTTTTCTTTACCAGTTAGTAGAGGGTTGTGTTGTTCAGTTATTGTTTTGTAGGATAACAAGATTAAAATTTGTAGGATAAAGGGTAATAAGAAATTCATTTCATAAGTATAGAAAAATCCGATTACATTTTTTGTATTACAAATATCTTAAAAGTTATGCCTCTATACTCTTTCTTGTAAAGTACACTGAGTAAATAATTCCAGAATGATTGAGATGAACACATATTTTTTTAAAAAGTATCCTAAAAATATATTCAATCAATAAAGTCATCACTTGTTAATAAAATATAAATTTGATTTTTAAAGAGTCATTTCTCATATTTGATTTTGAATTTTTGCCAAAATTGCAGAAAGAAAACGAAGAATTTCATCATTTTAAAAGATTGTTTGATGTCTGAACAGTGGCAATAATTTTAAGCATTTGACTCCCTCCATGTTGAACATATTCACAGCAATTTCACCTTATTTTTTCCCAAATTGTTTATGAATTCTTGGTAGAGGTGATTAATAATACTATGTTAAAAATTCTCTTATGGAAAACTTGGTCAAAGACCTAACAAAAATAATCAAATGAAGACCTTAAAACCTGTTCTTCTCATTGTTGTAATAATGCACCTTTTGATTTCAAACTTCAGAATAAAAGTTTCATCTGATGTCTTGTATGTAAAAGATCCTTCTTAGGAATACAGTACTCGAGGGAATTAATTAATATCAATTACACTATAAATACTCTCAAATGCAGTTACGAAGAAAATAATTAAGAACTTGGAAGTTAAGTCCAAGAGAGTATATCAAAGTTATCTTTTTAACATACTGGTCATTATTTACAATTTTATTCCAAAACTATTTAATTATTAGAGAATAATGCTTATCTTGATCATTTACTATTTTGTTAGTGATCAGATATATTAAATATTTGTGTATGATAAGAAAGACAAGCCCAGATCAGTATGGTTTTATTGTTCCAGAGAATATGATTCAATTCTAGCTAAAAGCAGTCTTATAATAATATTTTTCCCTTTTACATTTCCTGATAGACTTATAAAACCCTGTTCCTGAAATAATTTTGGAATCAAAATTTCAACTTCCTTGGTTTACTCATAATTGATGAATTAAATATGACATACACATATTTTATATTCTCGTTAGAGTCACATTTTAATGTTTAGAAAACTATAAAGATTGTCAAGCTTACTTGGATTGTCAAGCTTGAAAACAAAACAAAAAAAAAATTGTTTTCTGCCTGATAAGAGTATCTTTGTTTACTTTGGGATCTTGTAGCATACCAGAGACCCAGTGAGGTCATTTGGGGGGATGGTTAACTCATATGATATCAGTTTGACTACAATAGGTGTGTCTCCTTAGGAGGTCTGCAGACTGAGGACAGACATTTGGCCGCAAACAATTTCTGTCTAACCAAGCATCATGTGGGAACATGAAGTTAAGAGGATAATTCTACAAACTGGGTGCACCCATTTCCCTTTACCTATGCCTCCTAATAAAGTCACGCCTGCTACTCTGAGTGACCCACCTGAAATTTTTCCAGCATGGTTGCAAGTACCAGTGACTGAGGATATCTGTGACTACTTTTGCTCTCTGGATGGCCTTGCCCTGCAACATTGGAGGATTCTGAACTTCTAGTAGATGTCAACAGTAAGGGTGGTATTGGACTGTTCCCTAAATCTACAATTACGTATATACATACATTTGATTATATACTAACAGCATTATAAAATACTATACATAATCAAAGTGCCTCACTAATTTTAATGGCTTCATAGTAAATTTCAATATGTATATGACAAAATTCCTACTATCAATTTTAAAATAACTGTTATCTTGTTATTAAATGTCATTTTTTTTACAATTTTCACTATTGTACTATTGAAACATAGGTTTAATACACATGCAAACATATTTTGTACAAAAATTAAAATGTACTAATTTTGCATAAATAATAAGACATGAAATGTTGGGTAAAAATGTAATTTGGAATCAAACATGGTAGCTAGCACATGCTTGCAACCCCAGCTACTACTTTGGAATTTTGGAGGCTGAAGATAAAAGAACATAAGAAGTTGAAAGCCAGCCTGGGTAACATAGTGAGACTCTGTCTCAAAGTAAAATAAAAAGAAAAATTGGCCAGGAATATAATTTAGTGATGAAGGACTTGCCTATCATATGTAATACTCTGGGTTCAATCACCAATACTGGGGATAGATATATATATATATATATATATATATATATATATATATATATATATATATATATCAGTGGTGCAGGCTTGTAATCCCAGTGGTTTGGGAGGCTGAGGCAGGAAGATTGAAAGTTCAAAGCCTCAGAAAAAGTGAGGTGCTAAGCAACTCAGTGAGGCCCTGCCTCTAAATAAAATATAAAATAGGACTGGGGATGTGGCTCAGTAGTCAAATGCCCCCCGAGTTCAATCTCCAGTATCCCCCCAAAAAATAATTATTATATATGAAGATAAAACATATTATGCATGCATGTCTTTCTGGGTTCTGCTGTATAGCATGTACCATTTACCTCCTATATTATTTAAAAAAATCTTCCATATAAAAATTTTAATTTTTTTGTTTTCATAAGTGAAGATCACATGGAAGTTATAAATTAAATAGATCATATAATAAGGAAAGACTCTACTTTTGTCTGCAAATATATAATAGGTGACTAAAAGCAGGATTCATGACTTAAGACTTGATATCTTTGCCTCTAGTTTGCATCCATATCATATGCTCTGAGTCACCTTGAATTCCAGGAAAAATATGTTTGATTTATAAACATTTTGTCTTTAGTCAAAATACCTTCCCAGGCAACAGCAATTTTTTTTTATCTCAGACAAAATCCCCACCTGACCAACCCTAAAATACCAATGGACCAGACCATGCTTGTTAAGGTTCATCTACTTGAGCAGCTGTGCAAAGCCTCCAGCTATGCAACCCCTAACCCTTTCCCTCATTCCCTTTTCTATAAACCTCAGAGTCACTGTGATTCCCTAAAAGACTTTGCTAAGAATATTGCCTTTTCTTTTTTGTGTGCCTACACTGACTGAAGTTCATTTTATTCTTTTCATCAGCACCATTTCTCTGGTTTTGTGGTAAGTGGCCAGACCTGAAATATTGGATCTCCAATGACAGACACTTGTCCTAAGACTCCAGTAGCAATTGCTAATCATCAAAAAATTAGTGACTATCACACCTCATAATTTTTCCTTACCATCTTGTAGATACATTTTTATAATTTACTATTGCCATAGGGACTTAGAGATTGCTTTTGCTAAAAGCACTGACTTTTCTCTTTAGTTTTAGATGTCCCAAGAGTAATTCTGTCTGAACTACCTTAAATTTGGGGTTATATACCTGCTCAACTTTGCAGGTAGACATGTTAATGATTTAAGTGTTTGACTAAAGCAAGTGATTCTTCCCCATTAAGGCTGAAGACCCTATTAGAAGAGTAACTAAGATATTTTTCAAGAATTGCAAACACCATCAAACTGCTGCCTAGAAGTCTCTAGTTACTGTGGTCAACCCAAAGGCCTAGATTCATCTTGCCTTTCTGATTTGCCCTTCCTCTTGTTACTGTAGGAGGTCTGAGGAATTTCTAGTGAGGAAAACTCAACTCAGGACTACTGGGGTTTGTGACAACAGGAAAGAAATGAATTTAAGGAGACATCAGATTTTTTTTTTTTTTTTTTTTTTTTTTTTTTTTAGCAAAGGGAAAAAAATCATTCCAAGGAGAATGTGGACTATGTCAAGAGTGAGAAGCACATCTGTGGTAAAACAAGGAATGCAGATTCAAAGGAGAAATGCAGAATATCTCAAGAAGGAGAAACAGTAACCCCTTTATCTGGGAAGGTAATATTACAGAGGAACAGTATCTAGAGGCTGAACTCTAGGTAGAGTCATGGAAGGGTTACAGGACTTCCTGCCAATTTTTCTAGCACTTGCTCATTGTTCTCATAGCATGTTACTTTTTGTGGCCAAGGATCCAGACGAAGGGCATGGACTGAGTTGCTCATGAGGCTCCTTCTGCCTTCCACAGGTTCATAGTTGTGTCCTGCATTCTAATGGCTTAGAGGAATTTTTCTTTAGAGATTCAGCATGTCTTTTCCTGTATCCCCAAATTTTTATGAATCGTTCTCTCCCACAGTCACCTTCAATTCTAGGAACAGCAGGTAAAAAATGATAAACATCCTGTGACAAGCACCAGGCAGCAAAGACTTTCTTATCACTAATAATGTCAACTATAGTTTGACCAGAACTACTTGACTTTGCACACCACACACCTCTCACTGCTACTTATACTTTTCTATGATCCCCTATTTATTTTCTATGATCCCCTATTTACTTTCTATGATCCCCTATTTAGCTCCTTGAAAGCAGGGATTATTATTCTACTGGTTCCCCTACTTCCCAGTATGGTTATGTTAAATCAATTAATGTAATTTCACATTATTTCTTCTTCTCCTTCTCCTCCTCCTCCTCCTCCTCCTCCTCCCCTCCTCCTCTCCTCCTCCCCCCCTCCTCCTCCTCCTCCTCCTTCTCTCCTCCTCCCCCTCCTCCTCCCCCTCCTCCCTCCTCCTCCTCCTCCTCCTCCTTTTCCTCTCCTTCTTCTTCTCTTCCTCCTCCTATTTCCCTTCCTCTTTCTCCTCCTCCTCTTCTTCCCCCCTCCTCCCTCCTCCATTTTTCTCCATGCCCTCACCCCCCCACACACACTTCCTTTCTCCTTCTCCTCCTTCTTCCAGGGCAAGTGGCTAGGCATGGTTTGCTGGAACTTTCCCAAAGGCAGGGCACCTCTGGCCTAGCACTCTGGAAAAAATATGACCCAAAATTTATCATTCCACCCTTTTTGGATTTGTTTTGCATTCATAGAAAAAAACAGAGATCTATTCTATTATACATAGAAATAAAGGGGAGTCAGAAAAGTAAAGTACAAAGAGGACCATGGCTTTGAATGCCTCTAATGAGTTCCTAAGGGTTTTTCAAGGAATTAACACTTAAGATGTTACTCTTCCTGTCTGTCTCTTTCATTGAATCTATCTCTGTCTCTCTTTGTCAGATGAGATTTTCTGGTTTTGTTTTACTTTTTAAATATGTGAAATAAAAACTATGTTGATAATAGAAAATGTAGAACACGATTTCTCCTTTGCTAATCAGTTCTTTTCAAATTACTCTAAAAATATAATCCATTGATGTTTTAATTTCTAGTAGGGAAAATATATGTTCACCTCCATCTCATTTATCCTTATTAATTATTATACCTTATTCCAAGAAAATTACTTTTCTAGATTACATTTGAAATGTATTATTGTGTAATAATATACTTTATTATTATGTATTACTTTATGTAATACTTTATGTATTATTGTGTAAAATATACTTTGAGTGCTTGAATAGGATCTAACTGAATACATCATTTATGAATAGTAAAAAATGGAAAAATTTATCATGATATCTGAGAACATGATATAGAGTTTGGAGATTTTATTTTTAGCAGTGATTATTTTAGTGTATTATATATTTGTAATCATTCCTTGTGTTTAGGAGAAGTACCTATTTTTACAGGTTAATATTATTGTGTAGTTTCACATTTTAATGTCATTAAAAATGTTTGTGTTTGAATGCTTTCTCACATGTGCTTTGGGTAGCAAATCACATGGCTTGTGTATTTATTCCATTACTATTCTTTTCTTTGGCTTCAGGTAGAATCTCTATACTATTTTTCTATAGTGCAGTAGACAGTAAATATTAGGATCTTATTTTTAACTGTAATAGAAATGCTTCTGCTGTTTAGGTATATTAATAATTTTTCTGTAAGTTATGTACTTAATTCGTTTTAAAGTTGATAATCCATGTTATACCTTGTAAAATTATTTTCCAACATTGAGTAGTGAAATTATAGAATTATTCATTTGATTCAATTTATTTTGAGAATACTTTAGTTCATCTAGCGATCATTGCATTCCTGGGAAAAATGCTACTTGATTATGATGCATTATGCTTAATTATTTTCAGACTTTATATGCTAAAACTTTAACTAATTATGTACACACACACACACACACACACACACATATATATATAAACATACATATACACATATAGGTGTACTTTAATTAATTAATTTATTTTTTACTTTACTGATAATTGAACAAGGAGCTCTGCCTCTGAGCTATATCTTCAGCCCTTTTTATTTTATTTTGAGACAGAGTTTTATTAAGTTGCTGAGGCAGGCCTTGAACTTGCATTCTCCTGCTTCAGCTTCCCAAGTTGCTGGGATTACATATGTACACCACTGTTCCCAGCTTTAATTAACTTTTTAAAATCTACTATTCAAATTATCATTTAGTATAGATCAGTATACTAAATTGTGAGTGTTAGGCTTATCTTACCCACAAAGATTGACTTGAGAAGTAATTTATGATTTCTAAACATTTCTATGTCATACAATATGTTCTCTTCAAGGTTTGCTAGAATATTTGATTATTTGCATGTAGATTCTAAAGAGCCTTTAAAATATTTTGATGTTCATCAAATCATCCATTCAGATTCTGTACTTGAGTAATTTTTTACCATATATTTCCCTCAAAATTAAAATGCTAATCAAGATATCTAAATTTATATTTTATGCTTTTTAGATATTGCTGATTATGTCTCCCCTATAATTCCCTAATTGTCTGTTTTCTTATTGTTGCTTTGGTGACTTTTGTTCTCTTCTTGAGAACCATTTTTTTTCCAGTCCAACACTGACTTTTGAAATATTCTACTTTATTGTCTTCCTTTTTAAAAATTCTTAAAAAAATAAAAAAATTCTTGCTTTAAATATTTTCTGATATTTATTTTGATATTCTTCTTATTAACTCATGAAATTAATATTTTACTCATTAACTTAAAAATATTTTAAGATAAAGATGTATATAATATTTTACTCATTAACAAAAAAAATTAAAAGATGTGCATTGCGTGTATTCAGTGTCAACTGTCTTTGACTGAAAACTGTATTATATGTTTCAAGTAATATAGTTGTAGAAAATTCAAATTTTATGTTTTTTATTTGTTTTAGCTTATGATTTTTTGGGGGGTTAGAGAGGGAGGGTACTATGAATTGTACCTAAGGATGCTCTACCACTGAGCTCTCTCCCCAGTCCTTTTTATTTTTTCTTTTGAGGCAGGATCTCACTTATTTGCTAAGATTTTGCTGGTCTCAAACTTGCAATATTCATGCTTCAGTTTCCCAAGCCTCTGGTATTACAGGTATGTACCACCACATCCAGCTAAAGTTTCAGTTATTTAATCAGAAAAATATTTTTAAATATACTGAAATTTTAAATTTCTTTGCCCAATTAAATTTTTTGCAATAAATATTGTCATAAAAATGTGTACCAATCTTGGAAAGCAATAATTCATTAATTCTTGAGAACAGTAGAGAACTGAAATTGTTGTAATATCATGTTCTTCCTCAGAACTGGTGTATGTAAAAACACCTGCTGCTTCAATAAAGACATCTATTGACTGATGATATCTATGTAAGTTTCACAAATTCTGTGGAGCTGAATTAGCTAATTCTGAAGATTGATGTCCATCAATAGGATGCTGCTAATATTATTACTGATATATACTTTGGAATAGGTAGACAGCTTGCTGGTAAATATATAAAATCTTCCATAATTTTAAGTGTTTGAATTTTTTGTTACAGATTACTGCAGGAAACCAATATTACTCTCACCATAATTAAAATGCATATAAAAGAAGATTTTATTAGTTTTCCTGCACATTTTTCATGTAACACTATCTTGCATTAATAAGACTAGCAAAGTAGTTTATACAATTTATATAGTTGCATATATTTCCTTGGGTGTGTGTCATAAATCATAGATTTCTGGGAATCATTGAGCCATTTCTGATTAATGTTTTTTTCAATCTTTACATGGAAATCTACTTTTTAAAAATGTTTCCAGTGGCAGTATAATCCTTTGTTATAAAAAAACTTTTCCATAATGCAGATTCTCCACAGTGTATTTTTTTCTATTTTTTAGTAGATAAAGCAGTGTTTTATTTTTTTCACTTTTTACCATATTTTAATGGATTAATTTGAAGTAATAGAAGTGGAGATTAGACATGTTAATATCATGAGCTGAAAAATAATTAAATATAGTTGAATTATTTTGGGGTGTTCAACATAATGGCTTCCACCCTTTTCTATAAATGCCCTAGTTGTCTCATATTATATAAAGCAGTGTTTTAAATTTTACTTCAGGATGCCTTCCATATCAAGTCATGACTGGGCCAAAGTATAGTTAATAGTATAACAAACCAAAATAATCCCTCCCTACTCACTTATCTATCTATCTATCTCTCTCTATCTCCATCTATCTATTTATTTATTTTGTAGTTACTCCTGGCTACAGCTGACTGTTGCTAAAACTAATAATGCAAAATTACCACAGTTAATGGCTTCAGGCTAGTGGAATTCAAACTTGATTGCATATTGAAATCACTGGGGATGATCTTTAAACACCAAAACCATCATCATGACCTCCAAAACTTATTCTTTGTTCAAACCTCAGACCAATGAAATAAGAATCCTTGTGATGAAATTCAGTCTCTATTAGTTTTTAATGCTCTTCTGGTTACTTAATACACAGAGAAAGTTGCAAAATATTAGCTTTCCTAAATCTCAAATGGATCCAAAGTAAATATGTTTTAAAAGTAGAAATGTTTTTGTGTGAGTATGCATTTAATCATCTATAATGCCACCCCATATGGCTAACACTTAAAAGTTTAATTTTTTTAATTAAAATATCCATATACAATATATGTTACTTTGGGGTGGGATGGAGCAGGAAAGAAATTGTGAATGTTATTTTTCAAGTCAAAATTGTATAGGCATTATCTGTGAGCCATTTAAAAATTTAAATTAAAAAAAATTAAGCATTTTTTTTTTAAAAAAAGAGCAAGAAGAGAAATAGAATAACTTTATAGTGGATTACAGGTGACCAGCATTAACATCAACAATTAGCTCATATTAATAATATATATCTTTGGTATCATGAGATAAAAATTTGTCTTCATGGTTTTATCCCTAAATCATAAACCCTCAGTCTATCATAAGAAAAATCATCAGAAAAGTCCCAATAAATGGCCATTCTACAAATTACTTGACCAGTATCCTCAAATATGTCAGAAACCTCAAAAAAAGAGGAAAATATGAGAAATCATCACAACCAAAAGGAGCCTAAAGAGACATGATGACTAAATGTAATGTCATATCCTGATGATATGAGAGAATATTTAATTTCTAATAAAGAAAATGAATATTAGTTAATCACTAAGGAAAACTCATTAAAATATGAAAGCTAATAATAATACACTATTGCTTTACTCATTAATTGGAGCAAATTTATTATACTAATATATGATTCTATATTTGGAATTTTTCATATCAATTTTCCTGTAAATCTAAAACCCCTTTTTAAAAACAAAGTTTCTTTAGAGAGAGAGAGAGAGAATGACAAACTCATTGCAGCCACTTTATGCAGTCAATATTAAGATCAGCTTTACCTGGAAATAAAATACAAAATTTTGAATTTGGCTATTTTCTGTATACCTATTGAGTTGCCCTAGAAATTCCCACTAATTAGAAATAGCCATAGGTATGCTATTCTGAAGATTTCCTTTGAGTTTTGTATTATCTAACATTTCTAATTAATTTTATGTGGATAATTTCCTAATTCATGTTTCTTTAGTCTTGTCTTCTTACATAATACCACATACTTACATTCTCTTGCAAACGTTTTCATAGACTTGTTTATCAGCACAACAATAAGGTAGTAGAAATTTTGTAAATATCTATAATCCACCATCTTATCCAAAGGTATTTATCATTCCTCCTCTTCCATGCCACAAGAAGAAAACAAGAGAAATAAATAAAGAAAAATAATTATGTCCCTTGAAAGTTCTCCAAATTTTTCTATATCAGGGTTAAATTAAACATATTCTTCAAATCCTATCTGTAGAGAGATAACAAATTGTATTGATTCAATTGTAAGAATATTTTACATTTCATCCTTACATCATATTCAACACCCCACATGATCTATAGCTACTGCTAATTTCTGGAATAGCATCAATAACCCAGTTTCTTCTATCTTTAATGAGGAGTTTTAACCTTCAATATGGCATCCTTTCCACAAACAACCTGTGATGACTCCCTATTTCCAAGCAAAGCAAGAAAGAATTTCTAACCATGGCATTCAGGCTCTTTCATATGGTAACCCCAAACTATCAATCATATTTCCTGTTTTCTATAATACAAGTTTCCTGTTTCAAAAGTTAACACTGTTTTCATGTGAATCTGTTGTTTGCATTCTTGCCCATGAGGCTTACTATCTTTTATTCTCTCAGAAAATCTTTCCTCACAAAAATATTTTTTCTCCCTACCCCTGTTATTTCTGTACTCTACGATGTCCATCAAAACTCCAAATATTTTCTAGTATGAAGTAATTTAGCACACTTATGTCTCATTATAGATGTTACTCAAATTTGAATATAATCTTTATGAAAACAGATGCTATTTTAAATGATTTTCAAATGTCTGCCCCCCTCAAAGGAGTTCTTCATGAAAATTTAAATACCTCTGGAGATATAACTAATTGTGAATAAATTAGCATCCATTTATACTATAACAGGGACATTTTTAATTTAAGAGTAGTTAATAGATAGCAGAGGGAATAGGAAATTCAATTGGGAAGTTACAGCCCAAAGACTGAGGGAAATCTAGGGACCATGAAAACCAAGTGAGAGACCTATAAAAAAGTCACCAGTGAGATAGGTCAAAGCACACAGGAAGATAGGGGAACTGTACCTGAGGCCTTCCTGAGCTCTGTCCTGGTGTGATCTACAGTAAGTACAAAATGCTTGCCTAGGGAAGTCATTCAAACTTTGACTCAAACTCTTTTCTGGATACTCGTTTCTTCCTTTGTCATCAGTTTTGTAGATTTCCTTAATATCAAAGAGAATACAGATGTGTTTTACTGAAGTATTCAATAGAGATTGATAAGTTCATCTATCATGACCTCAGACACTACTTCAAGGAGATGCCCACAAGGAAGCACATGACCTACTCTTGACCAGGGACCTTGACTTGTCCAGTGATTCTTGGATTATTTTTATCAGTGATAAATGATGTATCCATACTTGAATCTTGTTGAAAAATCACATGAGAATATCATTATAAGGAGTAAGTAATACAAAAATAATGACAATGGTTATTAAAAAAAAAAAAACTCTGTTGTCAGCTAGCATTTATTTGCATTATTCTTTAAAATGTACATGGTTTCCCGAACTGAATAGCCTGAAATGTTTTCTCTTTTTTCAAAATGCTGCTCTCTGTTCTGTAAATTTTCCATAAATTATACTGTATTCAACAGGACAGTAGAAAAAGCTAAATCCAATGAGGTATGAGGATATCTTTAAGAAAATAGGTAAGGATCACAATAAATTATCAGCCTCAATTTATTGACACTAGGGTCCTTTTATCAATAAAGAAAAGAAGGCTGTGATTCTATTATTAAACATTAGAAATTAAAAGATGTTTCTATAGATTAATTTACTCCTATGTCAAAAATGTCTTTCCAATTAAAATCTGTTAAACATATTTGTACTGATCCCATGGGAAAAATTTTATTATCCTCTGGAAGAATATAATGGAAACATTTATGAATAATAATGATGAGTGAGCATGGGATGGGAGGGTAAACCAATAGTAATCCTAGGCAATCATATGGCAAATAGGATGTTAGATGTTTAGGAAGCATTTAAAGACTATGATTAAAAAAAATCGAAAAAGTAAAAGAAGAAAAGGTACAGATACAGTTGACCTACTTAGATCTTGGCACGTCAATGAAAAACTAACTTTTAAATAGGACAGTAAAAATTTAAATTGAGGATCCTGAGGAACACTCTGGCAAATTGCTCTGAAAGAATAAACAATAAAGAAAAATGCTGGACACTGGCTTTAAAGTCCAAAGCCAAATACCCAGAGTATTATTGAGAAATAGCTTCCATTTAAATGCATAATTAGATCCACAAGTAAAAAAAAAATCCCAGCAGAGATGAATGCATTTGTATCTTTGAATTCAATTCAGTATCTATTTTAGCCAGTGGGAAGCCACATAATGATCCAAAATACATGTATCAATGCCAGGAAGTCATGAATTTTTTTTTTCAGGAATTTTGAATGAACAAATAGGCAAAATAAGGTGGCGGAATATTCATATTAATGCTATTTATTTTCTGTTTTCTCCCAGAGAACTTTCTCTTCTCTGTCCTGATATGTTATCCTACTAAGCACAATGTATGGACTATACCAAGAATCTCTTTCTCTTCTTCCCATTGTATTTGGCCAATTGTAGGTAGTGGTAGGGGATCAGGCATTGGGAAGAGGATAGGTTTGGTCATTTATTTCTCTGGCTATTTCCTTGCTAACTTGCATGTGTACCAAAAACTACAGGTTCTGCCAGGGAACTGTTCCTTTACAAGGTATCCTCTTTGATTTATGGTAATTGTTCTGTATACACACACACACACACACACACACACACACATATTTTGACACTGTCACCAAAAAACCTGACAAGAACAGTTTTAGAGGAGTAAATATTTATCTGGGGCGCACAAATTTAAAGCTATCAGTCCATAGAGGGACAATTCCATTGCTTTGGGCCCAAGATGAGGCGGAATGTCATGGTAGAAGGTGGTGGAGGGAAGTGCCTCAGAACATGGCAATCAGAAAGCAGAGAGAAACAGCTCTACTCTCCAGCAATAAAATATGTAAATCAAAGGCCTGACCCCAATGCCACACCTCCTGCCTACAGTTATCACCCAGTTAACACTTATCAGAGAATTAAAATACTGATTAGGTTAAGGCTTTCATAACCCAATCATTTCACCTCTGAACTTTCTTGCATTGTTTCATGCACGAGTTTCTGGGGGACACTTCATACCTAACCCATAATGCTTTCTTCCTTTGCTCCTCTAGGTATAGATTATACACAATTCCCTATTGTTGCTGATCTTGGAGTAATGCACTGAGACTTTTTGTTTCTCTAAACCCTTCCAACAGTTTGAAAACAATCATTTCATTAAGGTTTCCTTATTAATTGAATTTAATGTGACCTGTCATTCTATTGGGAACCTTGATACAGTTATATATCAGAAAATTAAGAATCATAAAAACTGCAATAATCCCATGCATTTATTAGGGAAGAATTATTGCTATTTAACTATAATCATGATGTTGCTTATTAGTCATAAGTTTAAATTTTTAAGCTTAATACTCAAAAGTTTTTATAACATTATATTTTCAGGAATTTAGTAGTGTAAATGTTAAGTAAGGTCAACAGCTGAGAACATTAGGAATCTCACCATTGGACATTTTTTGTAGGGGTTACTGGCTATTGAAACCAGGGATGCTTAGCCACTGAACTACATCACCAGCCTCTAATAATTTTTATTTTGAGACAGGGTCTTGCAAAAAAAAAATTGCTAAGGACTTTGTTAAGTTGCTGAGACTGGCCTTTAACTTGTGACCTTCTTGCTTCAGGCTCTGGACCTGCTGGGATTACAGGTGTGAACCACAGAGTCCCAAAACCATCAGATTTTTCAACTTGGTTGAAAGAAACATTTTCAGCACAGTCTCAACTACCACTACTTATCTTCCCCTTTCTGTGTACTATGTGGGAAGGATTTTGAGAGAGAAAGGGATAATCAAATGTTAGAAGGGCAGTGATCTCTAAGAAAGGGCAGGTATTTACTTTAGGTTTCTTCTCTTTTTCAAAACACAGACAGACTTGGAGACTCCCAATATAACATGGAGTATAAGCATGGATACATAATCCATTGGATATACGATATATGGTATTTTGCTGTTCTATCAAAAATGGGAAATTATATTTTTGAAGAGATGGAATGATTGGGAATATCCAAGGTAAGAGAAAAACAAGCTAACACTCCTTGACTTCATGGTTCATGGGGGTTGGGGAGAGAACGAGAGAGAGAAGGAGAAATAGAGAAATAGATGTTGTATGTATGGTCAAGCACAGTTAGAATCACAGAAGAATCTGAGATAAACTGCATGCTCTGAATGTACATACCAAATGACTTCTCTGACAAAAGGTGTCTTTAAAAGACTGAGTTTGTATGTTATGAAAAAAATGTATCTACAAAGACTAAAAATTAAGAATTGAGATATTTTTAAAGAAAATTATTATCATCTAGAATAAGGAGAAAATGTTAGTATATTAGAAAAATACAATGAACACAGACTGAGAATCTCTAAACTGTGAAAGTTTCTGCTATTTATTGGAAGAGAGTATAAAATAATAATCTCTTTATTGTGACAAGAATATTATTTCTTATAAATTAGTGCTTAATGAAGAAGTGCCAATTAAAAGATATTTGTAGGGCTGTGGATGTGGCTCAAGTGGTAGCCTGCTCGCCTGGCATGCCTGGGGCACTGGATTCGATCCTAAGCACCACATAAAAATAAAATAAAGATGTTGTGTCCACCGAAAAAACTAAAAAATAAATATTAAAAAATTCTCTCTCTCTCTCTCTCTCTCTCTCTCTCTCTCTCTCTCTCAAAAAAAAAAAAAGATATTTGTATTGCTATTGTTATAAATAAATGTGGCCGCTTGGACATTGCTGTATTTTTATATCTATGATGTAATAAAATTATAGAATATACACGTAGATTTCAACCATTTATCTGACCCAGACACAAATAGTAAATAGCTTGTTATCAATGCAAACATATGTAAAATGAAACTTCTGTCAACAGAGCCACAATTTGAATGAGCAAATAAGCAAACAAAAGTATCACATAATATGTTGAATTGAATTCTATGCTAAGCTCATCTGATACAATCTTTCATTCAACCTAGAACTATTTTTTAAATATTCAATATTTGACTAAGTAGTTGTTCATAAACTATTAAAATTTATTAGCATATATGTCATTGATAAAAATATGACTAACAGCAATAACATTTGGAAATTTAAAATGTCCATGTAATGATCCTAAAATTTGTTTCTCTTGTGCTATATGAAACTGTAAGTAATAATAATAAAGAGAGACAGAGACAAGGTGCGGAGGCAGGGAAGGTGGCTGAGTGGCTCTTTGTCCAAGCGACCACATTTATTTATAACAATAGGTTACATTAGGTCATTGGTACATAACCACATCATTGTTTAGAGTATCAGTAAGGTTGCTTATTTTGCAGTTACATTTCATAGTTACAATATGCAATGTTAGGAGCTTTGCGCAGTTCTCAAGAAAGTCCATTGTCTGAGTTACTGTCAGGAGGGCAGCTCCAAGAGCACTGGAGCTTGGTGAAATATTGTAGTTATGCAGCAAACAAGTTCTTCTATTTGCAGGAGTTATGTGCCTGAAATCAAGGTTGAGATTTGATGAGGCTCTAACACAGTGGCATCTTAGGGCATTGCCATACCAGCTAGACATTGCACATATATCAGCTATATTATTAGATCCTAAGAGAGATTACAGGGCATTCTAAGGGTAGGAAACAGAGTGCCTGTTACCCCCCTTCCCACCTCCGGGAGTTTTCTCACCAAGGGAACACTTCCCTGTACATTTCCACAACCAGATTCCTACATGAAACAAGCTTCAATAACCATTAAATAAATGTTTGGCTTCCATCTCTAACATGACTTTAACTGATCAACGTTTTCTCTCAAATATTATTGCTTAAATTATCTTTGTCATTGTTTTTAAGCTCAAGGAAAAAAACACATTGTATTTTAAGTCTATCTCTCTAAAAAAATTGTCATCTATAGACTTCAACTGAATTTCTAATCTGTTAAAAGTTTAATTGAGATCACAGGGTTGGGTTGTGGCTCAGCAGTTGAATGCTTGAATATCACACAAGAACATGGGTTCCATCCCCAGCACCACAAGAAAAAACAAACAGCCAAAACCAAACATTTTTAAAATTAATTAAATATTCTAATAATCTGATTATTTTGTTGCATTGTTTTTATAGCACTTATGCAATTTTTTGTTTACCATAAATTGTGGCCAAAGTGAACTCCCTAGATCTTGTTCTTAATAAAAGCTGCCAAAACAGTATCTTTTTTGTAAGTCAAATAATTAAAAAAAAAAAAAAAAGGCCAGAAGAGCTACTTATTGCTATTTTTTCTTTCCATGTACAATTAAATTTACATGGCTTCTCTATGTAAATTTCCATTGAGATATCAATTAATATCATAACAGGTATCAACCCTGTACCTCTGGAATTAATCGTTAACACCAACTCCTACCTGCCCTGCTCAAGTTTTTTTGGTATTTTTGTTTGTTTGTTTTCCTCCATTTTCTCACCGACTTAAGTAAAAAATTGTTTTTCCTAACTTATTTGGAATTCTTAATGAAGTTAGAATTCTCCCATGACTAATTCATGTGTGATTGACTTTCAGTATTCTTTCCCAGACTGTTTTACTTAGATAACAATGCTTTTCTCCTTTCCAGCCTGCAGAATCTGAAGTGATCATAAAATTTCAAACTTTTGAGGATAAAAAATGACATTATGGAAAATCATGATGGGGTAGTGAACATAACCTGGGAATGTCCATCCTATATCATTTGCTGTGGTTACTGTCCAAAAGCCAGATCCTCACATGATGTTCTAAACAAATTAAGTGTTATTCCAGATTTCCTCCCATGTACATATGTATAGTGTTAATAATAATTGTGCATGTATCTGAGAAGGTAAAATATACCTGCTCCCCAAAGTAACATATGGAGTTCAATATTAAATTGATTATTCAATCCTTACTTTTAGGTTTAGCTCTGAGAAAGTTTTCCTTCTGCAAGGTTTAGTTTCTTATGCCTCTGATGTATAACAGACCAAGGCAGTGCTTCAAAAAAACATTTTAAGTAACATAGAATTTATTCTCAATCCTTAAGGCTGCTTAGATAACATTTTTTTCTTCATATAAATTAGAATTTTGTAGTTATATATGTTCAATAAGCTTTAATTTATCAAAATTTAATTTCTTCTCAGTTTACTACTACACGATGTTCCTGTTCCCCACTTTATTTTTCTAATGGTTTATATAATGATTCTTC
Organism: Urocitellus parryii; assembly: GCF_045843805.1. Lineage (NCBI taxonomy): Eukaryota > Metazoa > Chordata > Mammalia > Rodentia > Sciuridae > Urocitellus > Urocitellus parryii. The sequence continues at coordinate 101,127,738 of NC_135542.1, forward strand.
CATGGTGAAAAAGATAAGAAATAACATTTTAGCTCAAGCATAATAGCAATACTAACTATAAGAGGTTTAGAACCAATAAAGTTCATAGAGACAGGAAATACGAAGTTTATTGCTTAGTTGATCCAACTGTCACTTCTTTTCCTTCATATTGAATCTCAACCAAAACAATTTGCCCCTCAACTACTTCTGTCAACCTTAGATCAAAACACACGTGTATCTTAAATATCTGTAAGAAAGTAATGAGAGTTATGTGAAGGAAAGCACTGGTAGCTCTTCTGAACAGAAAGAACTTCCTCCCTACCTAAGATCTCAGTAGACTACCTACTTCCTGAGATGCACCTGACTGGGATGAATGAAGCTCCTTTCAACAAATGCAATGTTTTCTATCTTTAAGAGTAGTGTCTTTCTATCTTCATATCTTAAATATAAGGCTTAGAAACAGCAGAATTAGGAGGTAATTCTGAAGAATTAGGAGTACATTGCAGCTCAAGCCACTATACTCTTAAATTCTTGATTAGTAAATTTATGTATGAATAATGAGATATTGATAGTTTCTCATACTTAATGTATCAATTCATAAGATGAGTAAAAACAATTTTCAAAGAATGAAAACAATTCACATATAGCTTAACTGTAGCTCTGTTTTTGCAAATCACCAACATATTTTTAGTTTTTTCATCATTTTAATTTTTATATTCAAATTTAATGAAAGTAAAAATACTTTAACTGTACTTTTTATTTTGAACAATGAATTATGAAGACATCATTGTATTTTAAAGCCTAGTTTTAGACATCATCTATAGTCCCCATGCATTTCATTTTTACTACATGAGAAAGTTGTTTACATCAGTTTTATTGAGCCAAGAAAAGTAGACCTGAGAAGATGAGTCTTTGTCCTATTACTCGATAAGGTATATACCTCAAGGTTCTTCTGCTATAACACAACCTGTCACATGTTCAGATATCACCTGACTTTCTTTGAATGTTCTTGTAGGGTGGGGACATAAGAATAAATACAATTATGATGCTCTTTCTTCTATTTAATCTTTAAATCTTTAATAGTATCTGTGTCATCAACCAGCACCCACGAAGCTGTGGCAAGCTAATTTGTCAGGTTCCATGTACGGTAAAATTTCAAACCCATCACAGACAGCATTGGCCATTTTCTTCACCAGGGGATTTCTTTTTTTTTTTTTTTAATTCTGGAAATCGAAAGAGTGTTAAATAATGAGTATCACATAAATGAAACATTAGGAGAGCTAAATTTTGTCAAATATTTATTTAAATTCTCCTGCATTCTTAGTATTCTATAAACATTATGAATAAATGAAAATCACACTTTGTCTGCAATATAATGTAACGAGATGAGCATACAATATAATGTAGCATTCATGGTCTTCTCTCAAGAAGATGGCAATCCAATTGTAAAATTAATATCCATATTTATGAAGAAAATATAACAAATGAATAACAATAGAGCAGTCTGGAAAGGAGGTTTGGAATTTAAGAATCATTAAGTGAAGAAGAAACACTTTTTTCAGTCTTAAGATTCAATGATATTCTTATGAAAAACAATAGAAAAAAATGAAAAAAGAAGGGTTAGAGTGATCTGTGCAAGAGAAAGTATCAAAAAATCATAAAAATAAAAATTAGATTACATAGATGAGGGAAATATTCCATACTAAGAAACAGAAATAAGTAAAGTTGAAAGAAATGGTAGTGAATTAAAAGAGTCCTTAACTTTTGATCTAAGTTGTTTTCTCCTTGCCCTGACCTTAATGGACAAGTGAATGGAAGTTTTTTAAAAAAATTCTAATTAAATGTGGTTCCAGGAAAATAAACCTAAGCTGCCACAAAATAAAAGTGTGACTTTTTAACAGAATCCTAGAATGTTACCAGGTAAACTTGAGGCTAACATGTATACTATTCTCATGGTATTGATCTGTAATCAACATACTGATAGTTTCCTAAATTATTACAACACAATAAAAACCACCATTATAGTCCACTGATCATATGTTAATTTATTATTAATAGCATAATAGTACATTTACAAATCTTAGTAATGAGCTCCTAAAACATAGCCAAAAACAAAAGCAAAGTTACAGGTTATAGAAGACAGACAATACATTGCAGCTCAAGCCACTATACAGTTAAATTCTTGATTAGTAAATTTATGTATGAATAATGAGATGTTGATATTTTCTCATACTTAATGTATCAATTCATAAGATGAGTAAAAATAATTTTCAAAGAATGAAAACAATTTTCAAAAGGAGAGATTAAAAATGAAAGGAAAAAAAATCCACAGATAGCTTAACTGTAGCTCTGTTTTTGCAAATCACCAGCATATTTTTAATTTTTTAATCATTTTAATTTTTATATTCAAATTTAATGATCACAAAAACACATTAAAGTTATACATATTATTGGGTGACATGATGTTTTGATACGTGCTGACATTGTATAATGTTTCAATCAGGTTAAACTTAAGTGTTGCCACAATGATTTATCATTTCTTATGATTAAATATGTTTAATATATTTATCTATAGGTTTTTAAAATATACAGTTCATTATTAGTATCCATTGATCAACATTTTCCATTTTATCCTTCTTCCTAGTCTCACAGCCTCAGATAATAACCATTTTAGTCTTCATTAATTTATTTTTAAATAATATTTTACAACTGTTTTTTTAATTAGATATTGATACACATTTTATTTATTTATTTATATGCAATGCTGAGAATCAATCCAGTGCCTGACACATGCTAGGCAAGCACTAGACCACTGAATTACAACCCCAGCCCTCTAGTCTTAATTTCTATGAGATTAACTGTTCACATGAGTGCGACTCATGCAGTACTTGCCTTTTGGTGTCTTTTGGTTATTTCATTGAACATAATGATCTCCAGCTCTATTCACGTTGTTGTGAATGAAGGGATTTAATTAATTTATGGTTCAATAGTATCCCACTGTGTACATGTTCCTCATTTTATCTTTGCTTCAGTTGATGAACATTTAGTTTGCCTCCATGTTTTAGCTATTGTAAATAGTCCTGAAGTGGACATGAGATGGACGATGTCTCTTCAACTTACTGATCTAATTACCTCTGGAAGTATACGTTGTAGTGAGGTTTCAGGATTAAGTGGTAGTTCTAGTTTTAATTTGGCGGGTACCCCCATACTATTTTTCATAATGGCTACATTAATTTATATTCACACCAACAGTGTGGGAGTTCCTCTGGGTCCACATCTTTTCCAGCACTTGTTCTCCTTAGTCATTTTCATAAGTTATTCTTATTGAAGTGATGTGATTTTTTTGATTTACATTTACTTGATGATTAATGAGACTGAGTGAGCATTTTTATATACCATTTTGTCCATTTTTATGTCATCTTATGGAAGTATCTGTTTACGTCTATTGCCTGCTTTTTTTTCCCATTGTAAATTACCGCAGTGTAACTAACTGTACATAATAATAATATTCCTTGCTACATATTTGGACATGCATATGCTATAATAAAATTTGGTGAATGTCATTCCCCAGTGTTTGCCCCTTCCCTCTCCTTCTGCCTCCTGCTGGTCGCCTTCCTGTGTTAACCTTCCTTTGATTTTCATGAAATCTTCTCTCACCTTTTTTTTTTTTCTTTTCCTTTCTAGTTTCCACATATGAAAGAAAACATGACTCTTGACTTTCTGGGTTTGTATTCTTCATTTTTAATCAGGTGTCATTTTTTAATTTGTTTTACTATGGAGGTTTTGGAATTTCTTATGCATTCTGACTGTAACTAGTGTATTTTTGATGAGTTATTTCACAAAAATGTCATTTCTTTATCTTTACTTCTTAAAAGAGCCCAGGTATTACAATAATTTCAGTAAAAGAATGAGAATTAGAGGCATTCTGAACCATGATAACTTCATAAATGAAAGATTTGATCATATTTAAAAGATAGGCATGTAGGTAATGGCCTTTCTCATACGATCATTTCACTAAACCAAAAATCTAAGAGTTATACTTTTAATAAGCTGTAGGTTTATATGAAAGTAAAATATGAGCACTTTATATCATGCTATCCCTGTCAATAACAATTACATTTTAAACTTAGAGAATATAGCATTTTGGATTAACTTAATATAATCTAAGTTTAATGGCATAAATGTACAGAAAAACAAATGTAAAAGATAAATGCAGAATCAATACAAAGAAATTAATTTGTAAATGATTATAATAGAAACAAAAATAAAACATTCAGTATTGTGATCTTCTTAATAGAGTAGCTTATAAAACAACAATTAAGATATTTTGTATTTCTTGCAACCCACCTACCTCTGTGATAATTGCCAATGAAGAAATTAAATGTTCACTAAGTACCGAATTCAGCATCCCAATACCATAGAGAACAATCCTTGCTAATTGAAATGTGATGCATTAACCACTTGGCAATGCAGAGATATTCTTTATTTTCCTGTAATATATGCATACTGGTGAATAGCCTAAATGTTAAGCTTATTTCACTTTAGAATTATGGAGAAATTAGCACTGGGCTACTGTAAATTCTTTCTACCCCTGTTGATAAATTAAATATATAATTAAATAATTAAAGGTGTGTGTGTGTGTGCTCGCGCGTGCATGTGCACACACATGTGTGTGCTTTTGAGATATATACAACATAGAAATATTTCTACTTATAAGTATTTAAAATTTATATTATATACATATAAATATATACATACATATAGAAACACATTTATTTATTGACCATGGATAATGGATGAATAAAATTCAACAAGAATTTTTAGGGAATATGATAGAATTGATCTAAATTTTCACTGTGCACATCAGCAAGCTGACTCATCACTGTCCTGGGCCCTATACCTCAGAAGCCCTACCTTGTCAACTACCTTTTATGATATATCCTAAAAGCCCAGAACCTGAATTTATCCACTTGCAGAGCTATTCCCTACATAAAGAGGCATACTTCTTTCAAAATGTTTTATGTCCTTCCCAGGTGGCTGGGCTCAGCCCAAAACTCTGATGCCATTTGAATAATCTGAACCTGGATCTGAACCCACGTGATATTCTATCTCCGTTTCTCTATTTCAGAATACTTTACAACTTTCTGATGCATGTTCCCAAGAAACCAAATGTCTTAAGGTTCTCTTGATTCATGTCAAATGCCCTTCAAGAAAGTGGCTTGTCCAACAGGTCATACTCCCTGGTCAGCATGGAATAACTTTCTTACATCACAGGATTTCTAAATGGTGCTGATTTTGGTTGACTTTCTGATTGGAAGCTAGACAGTGATTTAGTACAACTGTATGTTTACAGGCTATACTTGTAGTTCTTTCTGGTCACCTAAATTCTCCCTAAAGTATAAGTTGGGTTTCTGTAGTGGTCAGCTGTGCTTAGCAGGGTAGTAATTTCAGAAAAGTCCTATTTAGCAAAAACAGAAATATGATGGCAAGATATGTTCTCTGAGAGTTTCTTAGAATTATCTGCTGAAAACATATAGGTTTGGGAGCATGGAAGGGAGAGACAATGACTATTGGAAAGAAATCTAGAAAGTAATTAAAAATATCAATTTAGTTTGTTGTCATAGGTTGACATAGACTACAAGTCTATAAGCCAGAAAGGAAAATATAGGGAAAGGGAAAATTATGAGAAATGAGGGATGGGTAGCTGATCATGAAGTGACCTTGTTTAATATTTAGCAATATGCAAGATACTAGAAGTAAGAAAGTAGAAGAAACTGTAACATTTAAAGCTAACATTTGAAGGAGCAGCTTAGCTGGTTCGTGTGTTTTGATAACTTTCCTATTATGTCAACATATTGAGGGTTTTAATGAATTCTTATTTCCCCTTACATACATTTGGGAGAGACCCTGAAACAACAGCCACTTGAATACCCTTTGGTTTACCAAAATCTGATATTTATAATAAGCATAAAACTTAAAGATTATGAACAAATCACTAAAATTTTTGTATAAGGCAGGTACTATATGAACAGAACACCAATTGTCTTTCTGCAGACTCTTCTTGACTCTTTCTAAAATTAGTCATTTAATGAAAACTCTGTGGGATGTTTTAAGAAAGAAGAGTTTTCCCACCAACCTACTGTTTCATGAGTCTCTTATTGTCTGCAGAGCAGGAGGATGCTGAGAGCCATAGCCAAGTAAGACGCATGGCATTTTTGCCAGAGGGAATGTTTGAGAAAGGTGACCCTGCTCAAGGACCAGGGCGGATCCGGGTTTAGGGTGGTTCCAGGTTTAGGGTGTGGATCTTGCTGGGATTAGGGCGTGCAGTTTCACAACCTACGCCTAGCAACTGCCAATAAGAGAGCTTCCCCATCCCCAGGATATAAATACCCCTGTGTGAACAATAAAAATTTGCAGCTTGATCAGAACTCCTGTCTTGGGGTCATCCCTCATGTCTCTTGTCCCTTCATTACTCCCCACCTAGGTTAGCCGCCCACGTTGATGTGTCCTGCCAGTCAGGACAGGAGGAGAAGGAAACATTGATATAAATATGTTCCTGATATGTGTAGTTACAGTGCTAATAGATAAGACTGCATCTTAGTGAGCTTAATCCACCAGCATTTAAATAAGCAGTTATGGAACTGAAGTTGTGAATAGACCGATGATAATAGTGACTTCAATGTCCTGGTTCTTATTCCAATTAGAAACTGAAGAAAATACCCAACATATATAATAACTAAATAAACAACCCAATCAATAAATGAGCTAAGGAGTTTAAGAGCCACTTTTCAGTCGAAGATACACATTTGATCAACAAATATATGAAAAAATGTTCAATTAGAGAAATGCAAATTAAAACTACTACTCTAAGATTTTATCTCATGCCAGTCTGTTATCAAGAACACAGACCACAATAAATGTTGGCAAGGATGTCGGGGAAAGGCACACTCATACATTACTGGTGGGACTGCAAATTGGTGCAACCATTCTGGAAAGTATTATGAAGACTCCTTAGAAAACTTGGAATGAACGGCCATTTGATCCAGCTATCCCACTCCTCAGTCTATACCCAAAGGAAATAAAATCAGTATACTATAGTATTGCAGCCACATCAATGTTTATAGCAGTTCAATTCACAATAGCTAAATGATGGAGACAAACTAGACGTCCTTCCAGAGATGAACGGATAAAGAAACTCTGGTATGTATACACAATGGAATATTATTCAGCATTAAAAGAGAATAAAATCATAGCATTTGCAGGTAAATGGTTAGAATTGGAGAATATCATGCTAAGTGAATTAAGCCAATCCCCCAAACATAAGGCCGAATGTTTTTTTCTGATAAGTGGATGCTGATCCATAATACCGGGAGGGCCATGGGAAAAATGGAAGAACTTTGGATTAAGGGGAGGGAAGAATTGGGAGGGACCATGGGGAAAGAAAAGATGGTGGAAATGGACATCATTACCCTAGGTACATGGTGACTGCACATACGGTATGAAGCTACATCATATACAACCAGAGAAATGAAAAGTTGTGCTGCAACTGTGTATAATGAATTAAAATGAATTCTGCTGTCATATATACCTAGTTAAAATAAAATAATTAAAAAAGAAGATAATCAAAAGTAATCTTTTTTAATGAAGTATATTCTATATTCAACATTAGTATAGAATTTCAGATCAATGCTTGGAGGTAAAACAGGGCAGATCTATTGTTGTACTCCATACTAACAAATAAAATACATTTATAAAAAACAGCTTAACTCAATCTGGGCACAGTGGCACATGCCTGTAAATCCAGAGGCCAAGGAGGCTGAGAAAAAAAGTATCAAGAGTTGAAAGCCAGCCTCAGCAATTACGAGTTGCTAAGCAACTCAGTGAGACCTTTTTTCTAAATTTAAAAAATGCAAGATAGGAATGGGGATGTGGCTTAGTGGTTGAGTACCCCTGAGTTCAATCCCCAGTACAAAAAAATAAAATAACAAAAAAATAAAAATAAATTTAAAAAGTTTAGTTTAATATAGACAAGTGATCTGGGGCTAAGTCCCATTGAATTAAGAAATAATACAGGTTTCTTAAGTTTTGCACTGTAATGTATAGTTGATTTTCATAACAATGCAATAATTCCAGGGTGAACTTGCATATTTTATATACATATTGATTCTAAAGAATTAGGCAATATGAAAAAGACTACCGATTTTAAAATTTCCTACAAATGAATACTATACACATGTACTAAACTTAATGCCTCTTTTTCAATCTCTTTTTAATAACCCAGATACTTCTGACTGAACAAGAACAAAATTTCAGTAGTTATTTTCTTGCTCTAAAAATATACAACCTATATTCACCATTTTCCATTTCTAAAATGTTCCTGCAGTAGGTGGGATTAGGGTGTTTCTCTTTTTCCCTCCCTCTCTTCCCCTCCCCCTTTCCTTATTTTCCCTCTTTTTCTCTCTTTCTCATTTATCCGCATTATACCTTGCATTTTCTTCTGCTTGCTTGTGACCTGTTTAGTAGTCTTCTTTTCCTTGGGTTTCATTAATCTTTCACAAATATTTTTATTTGTAAACACTCAGAAGGGAAAAAGAGCTATCAGCCTAGTAAACAGGATCCAAGTCAGATGCACAATTGAGTTACTGTTCTAGATCAAGTTTCAGAACAGTTATTCTTGGATGAAATTCTCTTGCTACAATATGAAATGGGTATATTCCAAGTCTCTCATGACATTTAACTTATTTTTCATGTAGATTGTTAATGGTTTCCTTCTAGAAACCTTAAAAAGCACATAGCATTATAGTATAAAATAGGAATAGACAGAATAAATAGAGTAAATATATAGTTCAAATTTGTAGCAAAATGAAACCCATTCTATTCAGATGAAGATGTATCAAGTTTTCACTAAGAACACAAAACCCCCAAAATTATAGATCAAATTTATAAAGATTATGTAGAATTGTCTTTTTTTCATAATAAACCAGTATTTCAAACATCATGTGTTATGTCTTTTCCTCTGGCACTATTGCTGCTATGGTCGAAATGCTTTTGTATTCCCAAATTTTATAAGTTGAAATCCTAGCAGCCTAGGGCTTGCTTTTTTATTTTATTTTATTTTATTTTACTCCTATAGCACAAGAATTAAAACCAAGAATCAATAAATGCAATGGACTCAAACTAAAAATTTCTTCTCAGTAAAAGAAACAATCTGTGAGGTGAATAGAGAGTCTACATCTTGGGAGCAAATTTTTACCCCTCACACATCAGATAGAGTACTAATATCTAGGGTATATAAATAACTCAAAAAGTAAAACACCAAACAAAACAAAACAAATAACCCAATCAATAAATGGGCCAAGGACCTGAACAGATACTTCTCAGAAGAGGATATTTGATCATATCAATATTTGAAAATATTCTTCATCTATAGCAATTAGAGAAATACAAATCAAAAATACTCTTAAGATTTCATCTTACTTGAGTCAGAATGGCAGCTATTATGAAGACAAGCAACAAGTGTTGGCAAGGATGTGGGGAAAATGTTACACTCTTACATTGCTGGGGTATAAATTGGTGAAGCCAATATAGAAAGAAGTATGGAGATTCCTTGGAAAACTGGGAATGGAACTACCATTTGACCCAGCTCTTCCTCTTCTTGGTCTATACCCAAAGATTTAAAAACAGCAAACTCAGGAACACAGCCACATCAATGTTTATAGTAGCACAATTCACAATAGCTAAACTGTGGAGCCAACCTAGATGTCCTTCAATGGATGAATGGATTAAAAAATGTGGCATATATACACAATGGAATATTACTGAGAAATAAAAGAGAATAAAACCATGGCATTTGCAGATAAATGATGGCTTTGGAGAAGATAATGCTAAGTGAAGTTAGCCAATCCCCCCCCCAAAAAAAAAACAAATGGCAAATGTTTTCTCTGTTATAAGGTGACTGACTCATAGTGGGGTAGGGAGAGGGAGCATGGGAGAAATAGATGAACTCTAGATAGGACAGAGGGGTGAGAGAGGAAGGGAGGAGTCAGAGGTTTAGCAATGATGGTGGAATGTGATGGACATCATTATCCAAAGTACATTTATGAATACATGAATTGATGTGAACATACTTTATTATATAAACAGAGGTATAAAAAATTGTGGTATATGTGTGTAATAAGAATTGTGATGCATTCTGCTGTCATGTATTTTAAAAATAAAAGCAATTAAGGCTTTCTTTTTGGAAGTGCAATGTTTGGGGAGGAAATTAGGTAACAAGAATTGAGCCCCTAATGAATCATATTAGTGCTTTAATGAGAGCCAAGGGAGCACTTTCACTCCTCTATCACGTGAGGGCAAAGCAAAAAAAAAAAATCACCTACAACACTAGAAAATGGGGCCCTTACCAGACCTGTAATCTGTCCATGACAGAATCTTGGACCTCTAGCCTCCAACACTGTGAGAAATAAATTTCTGCTCTTTATAAACCACACAGTCTGTGATACTTCTTTTATTGCAGTTCAAACATACTAAGGCAATTTCTTATCTCAAAATGTGCTTTTGCAAATATTAATATAATCAAACTTTTACATGATTAAAGTTTACCTGGCATAATGTTTAACAATATACTTTCAACTTATCCTTTTTAATTTTTTAAATTGCAAAAATACAATAACTCTATTTAAATTGCATCCTTAGAAATCATCTATGATGAGCCTTGATATTTTTTATCTAGTCTGTAAAAGTTAGAATACTTTTATTCCTTCAACTATTTTTTGAAACTCTAGAATAGATTTATAGTTACAGAAAAGCTACTAACATAATATGTATTCCATTTGCTGTACAGCAGTGGAATTATAATCTTAATATTGTATATTTGTCAAAATTAATGAAAAACTTTTATATAATATTCACTAAAGATCATACTTTATTCAGATTACATTTTTGTATCTAATGACCTTGTTATGTTTCAGGATCCCATACAGAATATACATTATAGTTTAGTCATCATATCTTCATAACTGGAGTGTGACAGTTTCTCAAACTTGCCTTGATTTTGAGGATCTTGAAATTTTGAGGAATATATGTCATATATTTTGCAGAATATCCTTCACCCAGAACTTCTTTGCTGCTTTTCTCATGGTTTTATAGGAGGTATGGGTTTGGGTTGAAGACTGTAAATGTAAATTTATATCTTCCTCACATTCCACCAAGGGTATACACTATCAATATGATATTACCTTTGGTGTTGACTTTGATTACCTGGCTGATGAAATGATTGTAAGGTTTTTTTTTCCACTATAAAGTTGTTCCTATATCCTGGAAGGATATGATGTACAATCTGATCATAAAGAGTGGAGTGTTAAGTTTCAACTTCTTAAAGGTGGGGTATTTGTATGATCTTACTAATTCTTTTTAAATATCAGTACAAACTAACATATATATTTTATACATTGTATTATAATCTAATGTTTATTTTATTGGTCAAATTTTCCATCTTCAGTCATTGAGAGTTCTTTTACTCTGTTCCTTGTCCCTTTGAAATGCCTCTCTTGTTGAACCTTTTCATTAATATTACTATTAAAATTTCTAAATTTTATTTCACTGCAAGATGCTTCAGGTTCACCTTCTGTATTTTCTCTTCAAGTCCTAGGATGAGCCATTTTCCCAAGGAACTTTGGTTTCTTTAACAGTAAATGGTACTATTAACTATGATTTGAGTGCTCGGTGTGCTTATTTTCTTTGTATCCAGGTATCTTAAGTTGATGGAACAAGAAAATATGTATGTGTGTACTAACCTGTGTGTTATATACAACTTCTTTCACACATGTAGTCTTTTGAATCTACATTAAGCTAAGCATGATTTCATATTGAAGTTGCCAACTTTAATCCATTATCATATGGATTTTGCTAGTCTTCCCATCTTTGTGTTTGAAATGCAACTTCAAAATAATTTTAATTTATTGTAATTATTATAGTAAGTCTATTATCTTCCCCTCCTTGTTTATTCCTACATTGATTGTTTCTTTCCTTCCTCCCTCATTTCCAGTTTTAGGGCCTATAATTTCTGAAGAAAGTCTGATTAAAAACCTTGCAATATTTTTGTGCTTTCATCATTTAAAAAAAATGTTTCTGGCCACTTTGGTTTCACATATTTTGGTGTTATAATTTTATTTTATCTTCTTTATGATAATTTATCCATTTTAAACTTATAAAATAAGTTTTTGGTATTTTAAATGAAACACTTCATCTTTTAGTGTATTTTTTCAGATTTAATTACTATGTCATTGTTAGGTGCTTTTGTAAATGCTATGTAACTTGATATTTGTTCTTTGCATATATCTGGAGTTTTTATTTAACCGAAGAATTGAAATGGTTGATGTTTGTTGTGATTGCAAAAAGATATGTGAAAGAAGAGATATTTATCTCTTTCCATAATTGATTTATTTCTTGCACTAAAAATGTTCCTTACACCTATTAGTTACTCAGTAAATACATATTAAATGACAGCTTAAATATTACTGTTATTTAACTTTTTCATGCCACTATATTTTCTGATTTATATATACAATCATATATTATGATTTATATGATCCAGGCTATCTATTTTTCTTCATGAATGCTAGTGATTTGATTGATACTTCTATATTTTATTTACTCAAATTTTAAATAATATTAGTTTTCTGTTATTGCACATAATTCATACATTTTAACTTGTACATTTTAGTCAATATCTTCATTTTTTTCTCCAATGTCTTAAGAATGTGAGATCTCATAAACTCTTCTTACCCCTTCACATACTTAGTGTTGTTGGGATCTTTGAAGACAAGTTGCTAGAATCCAAATGCCAGAACTACTTGTTGCCTTTGGAAAGTATAAAATTTACATGGCATCTTTTGGTCATTTTAAAATAACAATGGCAAAAAATACATCTGTTTAATGAGTCAAAATTAGAATTAGTGGAATATTGTATGTAAAACAAAATATTTTAAACACAATATGTTAGCTTTTATTATTGTTGTGATATAAGAGTTCACCTCCTGTTTTATTAATTGTTTAAATGGCTGCACTATATTTGTACCTAAAAGTGGAATTTATTGTGATATTTTTAGACATATCACATATGTGTATATGTACAGATAGTGTTTTAGGTACTTTTTTTTTGGCTGCTGTGACAAAAAAAACTGACAAGAACAATTAGAAGAAGAAAAGTTTATTTGGGGACTCATGGTTTTAGAGGTCTCTGTTCAAAGACCGCTGACTTCATTGCTGTGGGTCCAACGTGAGGCAAAACATCATGGGGGAAGCATGTGGTGGAGGAAAGCAGCTGGGAGCACAGCACCAGGAAGCACAGAAAGAGACTAAGTTTCCCTCACCAAGGACAAAATATAAACCTCAAAGACAGGCCCTCCGTCATCATCTCCTCCAGCCACTCTACCTGCCTACAGTTACCCCTCAGGTAATCCCTATAAGAGAATTAATGCACTGATTAGGTGAAGACTCTCATAAACCAATCATTTCACCTCTAAGCTGTCTTGCATTTTTCTCACACATAACCTTTGGGGGAACTGTTAGAGTCTGTAAACAAGTCAAGATGGCACCTGGCATTTTGCAGAGGGAGTGGTTTGTGAAGTAACGCCAAGGAGCCATTAAGTGTGGAGATTCCTTATTGGTTGACTGCTGTATCTAGTTTATGTTAATTAAGATAAGCTGTGTGTAATGTATATATACCCCTCAGGTCCTACAATAAACGGCTCCCACTCCTGCTGTATCAATGTACACAAGTTGCTCGTCACCCCCTGGTTATTTTGCTGCAGCCGGACTGCAGCAGGAAACATCATATATAAACCATATGCATAGTTTCATTAATTTTATTCTGCTCTTCCTCCCTTTTCCATCCCTTCTTCACCCTACTCATTTCCCTTTCTCTAGCCCATTGATCTTACTTCTGTTATCATGAGTTCTCCCCAATTTCTTAAAATTCTTCATATCTCCATAGCTTCTGTATATAAAAGAAAACATTCAACGCTTGACTTTCTGTGTTGGACTTATTTATCCACTTTTTACATTTTACAAATAAATGACATGACTTCATTCTTCTTTATGGCTGAGTAAAACTCCATTGTGTACATATTCCATATTTTCTTTATTTAGTCATCTGTTGACAGGTATTTGGGATGATTCTACAACTTGGCTGTTGTGAACTGTGTTGCTATAGACATTGAGTGACTATCACTATAGCAACTGATTTTAGCACTTTGGGATAAACACCAAAAAGTGGGATAGCTGAGTCATATGATGGTCCATCCCTATTCTTTTGAGAACTCTCTGTACCACTTGCCACAGTGGTTGTGCTAATTTGCAGTCCCATCAACAATGCATAAGTGTACCTTTTTTCCCTCACATCCTCTCTAGAAGTTATTATTTTTTGTAGTTTTCATGATTGCCATTCTTACTGGAGATGAAATCTCATTGTAATTTTGATTTGCATCTCCCTGATTGCTAAGGATGTTGAACGCTTTTTTTTTTTTTTATACATTTTGGACATTTGAATTTATTCTTTTGAGAAATGTATGTCTAGTTCTTTTGTCTATTTATTTATTGGGTTTTTTTTGGTGTTAAGTTTTTTATTTCTTTAGATATTTTGTTTATTAACCTCTTGTCAGAAGAGTAGGTGATAAATATCTACTTTCCTCACACAGGCTATCCCTTCACGGTCTTAATTGATTTCTTTGCTGTGCAGAATCTTTTCAATTTGAATACTTCCCACTTATTGATTCTTGGTTTTATTTCTTTAAGCTTTAGAAGTCTTATTAGGGAAGTCAGTGCTTGTGCCAATATGTTGAAGTGTTGATCCTATGTTTTATTCTGGCCTGCTTCTAGTTGATTCCTAGGTCTTTTATTCATTTTGAGTAGGTTTTTGTGCAGGGTGAGAGACAGAGGTCTACTTTTATTTTTCTACATATTGATATCCTGTTTTCTCAGTTTAACAGGAATTTCTCTGCTTCTGGGTGGGCTATGTGTACACTGCAGGCCTCTGTATTCATGACATGTGTTGCAGTTCTTAATGGTGTTGCAACAGACTACAGTCTTTCATTGCCAATGTCTTTCCAGGTACTTTTTTGTGGATTCAAATAACAAAATCCGCCAATGAGGATGAGTGAGTGTAAGAACAGGATTTACTCAAGTGTGAATAGAATTTCTGCAAGGTAAGGGGAGACCCCAAGAGTCATTGCTGCTTAAGTGTATTAGTGTGAGGGCCTATGTAGCACTTTGGTCAACACTCTTGGTCCAAATTTATGCTAATCAGGGTTTTGAAAAGTACCAGCGCTATTGATTAGCCCTGCAATCCCATTCAAGTCTGCTCTACTTCCATTTTTCCACAGGTCATAAGGAAGCAGAAAGCATGAGGTTGAAGTTTTGGGATCACAGATGCTAGAGGGGAGGATTGCAAGTGCAGAGTTGTGTGGAGAAGGCATCCACACAAGCCCACAACAGCCTCCACAGTGCTGGCTGGCTGTGCACCTGTGCCAGCAAGGTGGACTCCATGCAGCTGTGTCCTAAGCTTGCTGCACTTGCTCCCACTCACCCACCCTCCAATGCTGCTTTACTGCCACTTTTTGGCAGGGGTTAATGAGCTGGCTGCATGGCTCAGTGATTAGGAGCCATGTGACAGCACTTTTTTTTTAAATGCTATATTTTCTTCAATGTATATTTTGACACCTAGGTCAAGGATCTGATGACTGTATCTGTGTGGATTCATTTCTGTGTTTTCTTTTTTTTTTAGGTTTGTAATTCTTTTATCAGTTACACATAACAGTACAATTATCTTAACATTTCATACATTTGAATCAAATGGGGTATAATTTCTAATTTTTCTGATTGTACAGGTTGCAGAATCACATTGATCATACAGTCACATATATACATACAGCAATAAATAATGTCTATTTTATTTCTTACATACATGACAATAGCGGAATGCATTACATTCATAATTATCCATTCACAGCATAATTTTTCATAACTCTCTATATAAAGTATGTTCACTCCAAATTATGCCATTATACATGACCTTTCTTATTAATTTTTTTGCATTACAATTCTTGATTCACCTTTATACCACAATTTATCATATCTCTGTTTGTATATAAGGTATGTTGACACAAAATTCACATCTTCATACATGTATTTTGTATAATGTATCTCTATAGTATAGTTTTAAAGCAAGTCTTGTGATGCCCCTAGCATCACTTTTATTGCTCAGGATTGAACTGAGTCTTTTTATTCTTCCAAACAAAATTTATATGGAAATTTTATTTTGGGAGTTTTTTTTCTTCCAAATGAATTTTAGGACTGTTTTTCTTTTGTTTTGTGAAGAATGTCATTGGCATTTTTATGGAATAACATTGAATCCATATAACACTTTTAGTAATATGGCCATTTTGACAATAGTAAATCTCCCTTTCCAAGAGCATTTTAGCTCTTTCCAAATTCTAGTTATTCAATTTCTTCTTTCTTTTCTTTTCTCTTTATCTCTTGATTTCTTCTTACCCTTATTTTGTCTTATTTAACATAATACTCAGCAGCTTCCACTTTTGCCTGGGAATGACATGCTTCCAAAGTAATTGTTTTCCTCCCAGGCTGCTGGATTGTGTCATTTTTGAAAGTGAATAGTCTTGATAACCTCATATGCTCACTGAAGGGCCATTACTTTTTCAGTATTCTATAATTTTCACTGTAAAAGCCCATTTATATTCTTATTTAAATTTATTCACAAATATTTCATTTTATTTTATTTGCAGAATATTGTGGATGGAATACTTTTATTGATTGTTTTCTCAATAGATTCATTATTGGAATATAGGAAAGCTATTGTTTTTTATACAGTGTCCTTGTATCCTTCTACTTTCCTGAATTTATCATATCTAGAAGTCTTTTTTGTAGTATTATAAGTCTTTTAAGTATAGAATCATGTCATCAGCAGAGATAATTTGATTCGTTTCCTTTTCTTGCCTGATTATTTTGTCTAGAGTTTTAAGAACTAGATTGAATGGGAATGGTGAGAGCGTACATCCTTGTTTTATTCCTGATTTTAGAAAAACTTCTTTCACTTTTTCTTAAATCAGTATAATGTTAACTTTAGATTTGTCATGTATAGTCTTTGAGATGATGAGGTATGCTCCTTCTATTCCAATTTTTTTCAGTGATTTTAAAATAAATGGAGGCTGAATTTTATCATATGTTCTTTTCTTTGTCTATTGAGATAGTCATACAATTTTTCTCCTTGATTCTATTTATGTGATGAATTAGATGAGTTGTTTTTCATATGTAGAACCAAATTTCACTGGTAGTCTTTGGGTATTGAATTACCATATTATTTATAAGTTTTCATCTGAAAATACTTCATATTGTTTTTATACCTCATGAATGTTAAATTGGGCATAGAATTTTAGATTAAGAATTATTTCCTTCAATCTTTTTGACTACTTTATATATATATATATATATATATATATATATATATATATATAAAATAAAATATGTATAATAAAGTATTATTCAGCCTTAAAAATAATGGGTAAAGAAAATGTGATATATATATATATATATATATATATATATATATACACACACACACACACACATATACATACACACATATATATGGGTATATACAAATGGATAAAGAAAATGTGATATGTATGTATATATATATATATACATATATACATTTGGTTATTATATTCATACATATCACATATATACATACATATCACATTTTCTTTACCTATTCATCAGCTGATGAACACACAAGTTGCTTCTATTTCTTGGCTGTTGTAAATAGTACAGCAATAAACATAAGTGTGTACATGTCTCTTCAATATACTGATTTTATATTTACCTTGGCTATGTGTCCAGTAGTGGGATTGCTGGATCATATGCTAGTTCTATTTTAATTTTTGAAGGACTTTCTATAAAGTTTTCCATATTGGCTATACTAATTTGTATTCCTCCCAATAGTGGGCAATTATTGGATTTTCTCTACATTCTCTCCACTTGTTATCTTACTTATATTGATAACATATAAGTAAAATGGGGTGAGGTAATATCCCATTGTGAGTTTGAATGATGTTTCCCTGATGATTTTAAAATAAGATTATTCTTATTAGTATACTGTTGAGTTTTTGGAGTTCTTTATACATTCTGGATAGTAACTCATTGTCAGATGTATAGTATGCATGAATTTTCTACTATTCTTTAGTTGACTCTTCACTCTGTTGATGGTTTGCTGTTCATAAACTTTTTTCTGATATAGTACAATTTGTCTATTTTTACTTTTTCCTTGTGCATTGGGGGTCCTTCTAAAAAGTACATATTAATTCCAACATTTTAAAATATCTACTCTACTTTTATTACTAGTGGATTCATGGTTTCAGTCCTCATATTTAAGTTTTGATTCATTTTTAAAGGATTTTTGTAACTTCTGAAAGATAGGAGTTCTGTTTCATCCTTCTGTGTGTGGCTATCCAATTTTCCCAGCACTATTTATTGAAAAGTGATATTTTCTCAAGATGTATTTTTATCACCTTTGTCAAAAATCAGTTGTCTGTAGATATGTGGCTTTACTTCTAGGTTCTCTTTTGTGATCTGTTGGTCTCTGTGTTTGAGAGTTAGTATCAATATTTTCAATGTCTGTAAAAGTCAGGGTGCAACTATCTTGTTCTGAGAGTTCCTTTGATGGGACAGTTTTTATTACTGATTCAATCTTGTTACTTGTTATTAGTGTGTTCATGTTTTATATTTCTTCATGATTCAATCTTGATAAGGTGAATGTGTCCAGGAACTTCCCATTTCTTCTAGGTTATCAAATTTGTTGACATATAGTTGCTCATAATAATCTCTAATAAACTTTTTTTTTTCATTTCTGTGAGTTATAATGTTTTCTGTTTTTTTATGATTTATTTGAGTCTTCTCTCCTTTATTTAGTTCAGTTGAGGTGTTTTTTGTTTTTTTGTTTTTTCTACCATTATCTGTTTGAAGAACTGGCTTTTTGTTTCACCCATCT
The DNA here is from genome assembly GCF_045843805.1 of Urocitellus parryii. NCBI lineage: Eukaryota > Metazoa > Chordata > Mammalia > Rodentia > Sciuridae > Urocitellus > Urocitellus parryii. Next base: position 101,146,783 of record NC_135542.1, read on the forward strand.
TTCCTATTTTGTCTTTTAGCCACTATTTCATTTCTGTTTCTTGTTCATTATTTATTTCCTGCTAATAAATGTGGCTGTTTTGTAGTTCTTGTTTTTGTAGTTCCTTTACATGGAGAAACATAATGTTTAAGTTATGATCTTTCTACATTTTTGATATAGGTCTTGATTGCTATAAATTTTCCTGTTAGTACTACCTTTGTTTTAACTTTGAGTGTTGATAAGTTGTATCTCTATTATTGTTAGTTTTGATTTTTTAAATTTTGCTTTTGATTTTTTCTTTGGCCCATTTATTCAAGAGAAATTTGTTGAATTCCCATGTATTTGTATAATTTTTAAAAAAGTTTTCTTTTTTGTGATTTGTAGTGTTATTGAATTGTGTGTAAAAGAGGAACTTGATCTGATTTCAGTCTTTCCTAATTTCTTCAGACTTGTTTTATGGATTATCATATGATCTGTCCTGGTGAATGCTCCACATACTGATGAGAACAATGTGTATTAAGCAGACTTTGAATAGAAGGTTCTGAAAATGTTGGTTAGTTTCATTCAGTCTGGCATGCAATTTAACTTTGCTGCTTGTTGATTTTCTCTTTAACTGACATTCCGTGGCTGAAATTGGTGTATTAAAGTCATCTTCTGAACCCGCAGTGGGCCTCCGCCATCCGGGCTCCCCCGGAAGGCATAGCGCTCACTCTGGGAACAGCTGCTTCTCCCTCCGGGTCCCTAACCACACGGCCACAGCTAACCGGCTCAACAGGTGGCACCGCGGCGGGTGCAGAAGTCAAGTCCCGGAGCCAGCAACCGCTTTTGCAAGCGGTGGTCACCCTGAGTGGCTTGGGCCGCCCCGCCCGAACCCGCAGTAGGCCACCGCCAATTTCCAGCGAAATCGAGGGGCTCCAGACAGATTTCCATCGTGCAAAGTTAGACTGCGGGAGCTCCTTTTCTCCGCACGGAGGGGTGCATAGCCTGATAGGCAATCGCCCTGCGGCTGGAGTCTGTGGCGCGCACTAGGGAGCTACAAGGTGCCGGAGCGGGGGGAGCAAAGATACCTGCGGCCCACTGGAAAGACAGGCCAGGGGGTAAAGTTCAAAAACACAACAGTTGCACCAAGCAGAAAGAAACGCGAGCAGTATGAAAAGACAAGGAAAGAAAGGACTACAAGCTATGCAGGTCAACTCAACATTAGAAGAGGTAATAGCTGCAACTGATGGAATGTCAGATAAAGAGTTCAGGATATACATGCTTCAGATTATCTGGAGTCTCAAGGAAGACATGAGACAGCAAAATCAGACAATGAAAGATCACATTGACAAACAAATCCAGGAAGTAAAAGATCAATTTCACAGGGAGATAGAGGTAATAAAAAACAAACAAATAGAAATCCTAGAAATGCAGGAAACAATAAACCAACTTAAAAACTCAATTGAGAATACTACCAGCAGAGTAGAGCACTTAGAAGAGAGAACATCAGACAATGAAGACAAAGTATTTCAACTGGAAAAGAACATAGACAGCTCAGCAAGTCTGCTAAGAAACCATGAGCAGAACATCCAAGAAATATGGGACAATATCAAAAGACCAAATTTAAGAGTCATTGGGATACAAGAAGGCACAGAGCTCCAAACCAAAGGAATAAACAGTCTATTCAGTGAAATAATACGAGAAAACTTCCCAGAATTGAAGAATGAGACAGAATCCCAAATCCTAGAAGCCTACAGGACGCCGAATATGCAAAATCATAAGAGATCCACACCTAGACACATTATAATGAAGATGTCCAACATACAGAATAAGGAGAGAATTTTAAAAGCTGCAAGAGAAAGAAAGCAGATTACATTTAGGGGTAAACCAATCAGGATAACAGCTGATCTCTCGACACAGACTCTGAAAGCTAGAAGATCCTGGAATAACATATTTCAAACACTGAAAGAAAATGGGTTCCAACCAAGAATCGTGTATCCGGCGAAATTAAGCTTCAGGATAGAAGATGAAATTAAAACCTTCCACGATAAACAAAAGTTAAAAGAATTCGCAGCTAGAAAACCATCTCTTCAAAAAATCCTTGGCAAAACATTACAGGAAGAGGAAATGGAAAATAACATTGAAAACCAACATTGGGAGGTAGGACAGTAAAGGGGGGAAAGTAGTCAAAGAGGATAACAAATCAGGTTTAGTAACATCAATAAATAAATATGGCTAGAAGAACAAACCATATCTCAATAATAACCCTAAATGTTAATGGCTTAAACTCACCAATCAAGAGACACAGGCTAGCAGAATGGATCACAAAACAAGACCCAACAATATGCTGCCTACAGGAGACGCATCTGATAGGAAAAGATATTCATAGACTGAAGGTGAAAGGTTGGGAAAAATCATACCACTCATATGGAATGCGGAAACAAGCAGGAGTGGCCATACTCATATCTAATAAAATAGATTTCAAACCAAAGTTAATCAAAAGGGATAAAGAAGGACATGTCATACTGCTCAAGGGAACCATACACCAACAAGACATAACAATCATAAATATATATGCCCCAAATAATGGCGCACCTGTGTTCATCAAGCAAACTCTTCTCAAGTTTAAGAGTCTAATAGACCACCATACAATAATCATGGGAGACTTGAACACACCTCTCTCACCACTGGACAGATCTTCCAAACAAAAGTTAAATAAGGAAACTATAGAACTCAATAACACAATTAACAATCTAGACTTAATTGACATATATAGACTATACCACCCAACATCAAGTAGTTACACTTTTTTCTCAGCAGCACATGGAACCTTCTCAAAAATAGACCATATATTATGTCACAGGGCAACTCTTAGACAATATAAAGGGGTAGAGATAACACCATGCATCTTATCTGATCACAATGGAATGAAACTGAAATTCAATGACAAAAGTAGGAAGGAAAAATCAAGCATCACTTGGAGAATGAACAATAGGTTGCTGAATGATCAATGGGTTTTAGAAGACATCAAGGAGGAAATTAAAAACTTCCTAGAGTTAAATGAAAACACAGACACAACATATCGGAACCTATGGGACACGTTGAAAGCAGTTCTAAGAGGAAAATTCATTGCTTGGAGTTCATTCCTCAAAAAAAGAAAAAACCAACAAATAAATGATCTCATACTTCATCTCAAAATCCTAGAAAAAGAAGAGCAAAACAACAGCAAAAGAAGTAGAAGGCAAGAAATTATTAAAATCAGAGCTGAAATTAATGAAATTGAAACAAAAGAAACAATTGAAAAAATTGACAAAACTAAAAGTTGGTTCTTTGAAAAAATAAATAAAATTGACAGACCCTTGGCCATTTTAACAAAGAGAAGAAGAGAGAGTACCCAAATTACTAGCATACGGGATGAAAAAGGCAATATCACAACAGACACTTCAGAAATACAGAAGATAATCAGAAATTATTTTGAATCCTTATACTCCAATAAAATAGAAGATAGTGAAGGCATAGATAAATTCCTTAAGTCTTATGAACTGCCCAGATTGAGTCAGGAGGATATAGACAACCTAAACAGACCAATAACAATAGAGGAAATAGAAGAAACCATCAAAAGATTACCAACTAAGAAAAGCCCAGGACCGGACGGGTATACAGCAGAGTTTTACAAAACCTTTAAAGAGGAACTAACACCAATACTTTTCAAGCTATTTCAGGAAATAGAAAAAGAGGGAGAACTTCCAAATTCATTCTACGAGGCCAACATCACCCTGATTCTGAAACCAGACAAAGACACCTCAAAGAAAGAAAACTACAGACCAATATCTCTAATGAACCTTGATGCAAAAATCCTCAATAAAATTCTGGCGAATCGGATTCAAATTCATATCAAAAAAATTATATACCATGATCAAGTAGGATTCATCCCTGGTATGCAAGGTTGGTTCAATATACGGAAATCAATAAATGTTATCCACCAAATCAATAGACTTAAAAATAAGAACCATATGATCATCTCGATAGATGCAGAAAAAGCATTCGACAAAGTACAGCATCCCTTTATGTTCAAAACTCTAGAAAAATTAGGGATAACGGGATCATACCTCAACATTGTAAAAGCAATCTATGATAAGCCTCAGGCCAGCATCATTCTGAATGGAGAAAAATTGAAGGCATTCCCTCTAAGATCTGGTACAAGACAGGGATGCCCTCTCTCACCACTTCTGTTCAACATAGTCCTTGAAACACTGGCCAGAGCAATTAGGCAGACGAAAGAAATTAAAGGCATAAAAATAGGAAAAGAAGAACTTAAATTATCACTATTTGCAGATGATATGATTCTATACCTAGCAGATCCAAAAGGGTCTACAAAGATGCTATTAGAGCTAATAAATGAATTCAGCAAAGTGGCAGGATATAAGATCAACACGCATAAATCTAAGGCATTCCTGTATATCAGCGACAAATCCTCTGAAATGGAAATGAGGACAACTACTCCATTCACAATATCCCCCCAAAAAATAAAATACTTGGGAATCAACCTAACAAAAGAGGTGAAAGACTTATACAATGAAAATTACAGAACCCTAAAGAAAGACATAGAAGAAGACCTTAGAAGATGGAAAAATATACCCTGCTCATGGATAGGCAGAACTAACATCATCAAAATGGCGATATTACCAAAAGTCCTATATATAAGTTCAATGCAATGCCAATCAAAATCCCAACAGTATATCTTGTAGAAATTGATAAAAGAATCATGAAATTCATATGGAATAATAAAAGACCCAGAATAGCAAAAACAATACTAAGCAGGAAGTGTGAATCAGGTGGTATAGCGATACCAGACTTCAAACTATACTACAGAGCAATAGTAACAAAAACAGCATGGTACTGGTACCAAAACAGGAGGGTGGACCAATGGTACAGAATAGAGGACACAGTAACCAATCCACAAAACTACAACTATCTTATTTTTGATAAAGGGGCTAAAAGCATGCAATGGAGGAAGGATAGCATCTTCAACAAATGGTGCTGGGAAAACTGGAAATCCATTTGCACCAAAATGAATCTGAATCCATATCTCTCACCGTGCACAAAATTTAACTCAAAATGGATCAAGGAGCTTGATATTAAATCAGAGACACGGCATCTGATAGAAGGAAAAGTTGGTTATGATCTACACGCTGTGGGATCGGGCTCCAAATTCCTCAATAGGACACCCATAGCGCTAGAATTAACAAATAGAATCAACAAATGGGACTTACTCAAACTAAAAAGTTTTTTCTCAGCAAAAGAAACAATAAGAGAGATAAACAGGGAGCCTACATCCTGGGAACAAATCTTTACTCCACACACTTCAGATAGAGCCCTAATAACCAGAATATACAAAGAACTCAAAAAATTAGACAATAAGACAACAAATAACCCAATCAATAAATGGGCCAAGGACCTGAACAGACACTTCTCAGAGGAGGACATACAATCAATCAATAAGTACATGAAAAAATGCTCACCATCGCTAGCAGTCAGAGAAATGCAAATCAAAACTACCCTAAGATACCATCTCACTCCAGTAAGACTGGCAGCCATTAGGAAGTCAAACAACAATAAGTGCTGGAGAGGATGCGGGGAAAAGGGCACTCTTGTTCATTGCTGGTGGGACTGCAAATTGGTGCAGCCAATCTGGAAAGCAGTATGGAGATTTCTCGGAAAGCTGGGAATGGAACCACCATTTGACCCAGCTATTCCCCTTCTCGGTCTATTCCCTAAAGCCCTAACAAGAGCATGCTACAGGGACACTGCTACATCGATGTTCATAGCAGCTCAATTCACGATAGCAAGACTGTGGAACCAGCCTAGATGCCCTTCAATAGATGAATGGATAAAAAAAATGTGGCATTTATATACTATGGAGTATTATTCTGCATTAAAAATGACAAAATCATAGAATTTGGAGGGAAATGGATGGCATTAGAGCAGATTATGCTAAGTGAAGCTAGTCAATCTTTAAAAAACAAATACCAAATGACTCCTTTGATATAAGGGGAGTAAATAAGGACAGGGTAGGGACGAAGAGCTTGAGAAGAAGATTTACATTAAACAGGGATGAGAGGTGGGAGGGAAAGGGAGTGAGAAGGGAAATTGCATGGAAATGGAAGGCGATCCTCAGGGTTATACAAAATGTCATATAAGAGGAAAGGAGGGGTAAGACAAGTTAATACAAATGGAAGGAATGATTTACAGTAGAAGGGGTAGAGAGAGAAAAGGGGAGGGGAGGGGAGGGGAGGGGGGATAGAAGAGAATAGGACAGACAGCAGAATACATCAGAATCTAGAAAGGCAATATGTCAATCAATGGAAGGGAAACTGATGTGATACAGCAATCTGTATACGGGGTAAAAGCGGGAGTTCATAATCCACTTGAATCAAACTGTGTAATATGATGTATTAAGAACTATGTAATGTTATGAACGACCAATAAAAATTAAAAAAAAAAATAAAGTCATCTTCTGCTGTTATTTTGTTAGAGTCTATCTTTTTTTTTGTGTGTGTGTGTGTGTGTTTTTTATTTATTTTTTATTGGTTGTTCACAACATTACAAAGCTCTTGACATATCATATTTCATACATTAGATTGAAGTGGGTTATGAAGGCTCATTATTACTTACAAATTTGGTTCTCCAACATTGAGTACATATATATGTTTAATCTCTTGATAAATGGATACCTTTATCATTATATAATGATCTTCCTCATCTCTTTTTTATGGCTTTTGATTTAAAGTCTATTTTATCTGATGTAAATGTGGCTATTTCATGTTTCTTTTGGGTTCCACTCCCATGTAACATCTTATTCTAGCTCTTTACTTTCAGTAGATGTGAATCTTTAAAGGTGGACTAACATAATATTTCTTGTAATCAACATATAGTTGGGTCTTTTTTTCCCATTTAATTACTCTATGACTTTTTATCTACTATCTATCTATCTATCTATCTTTATTTATTTTTGGTACTTGAGATTGAACCCAGGGATTCTTAACCACTGAACCATATCCCCAAACCCACTTTTTAATTTTGCTTTGGATCTCACTAAATTGCTGAGGCTGGCTTTGAACTTCTGATCCTTCTGTCTTAGCCTACTGAGATTTGGGGGATTATAAGCATTCCCTACAGTACTGGGCCTGTATGTTTTTTTAATTGTACAATGTAATCCATTTACATCCAGTGTGGTTATTGATATGTAAGATCTTGCTGCAGTCATTTTGTAACTTCTTTCATAGTTTTATTATGATTCCTTACTTTTCTCCCCACACTCTGTCATGGCATTCTCATGTGATTAAGTTATTTATTTTAGTAATATATTTTGATTTCTTACTTATTGTTTTTGGCTTGTTTATTGCATATTTTTGGTTTGTGGATATCAAAAGATTTGAAGAAAAAACATGTTTTGATTACAGCAAGCTATTATGAAATGAGATAAATTTAATGTGATCATCAAGACAAGAAAAGAAAAAGGAAAATATGCTAATAAGAAAAGTCTGTACTTAAACTCTATTTCTTAACAATCTTCTGAATTTTTCATTATATCTCATTTTGCATCTTCCTGTATTGCCTGTCTCTTAACCTACTAATGTACTTATTATTATCCTAATCATTCTGCTTAGTCTTCTTACTAAAAATAATGATTTACTCAACATATTTACAATATGAGAAAATTTTAAATTTATATTGTTAGTCTTAGCTATGAGTTTTATACCTTCTCAATTTTTTTTTGTCATAAATATCACTTTCAGCTGGAGGAACTCCCTTGAACATTTTTCTTTTTTTTCTTTTTTAAAGATAGAGGAGAGAGAGAGAGAGAGAGAATTTTTTTTTAATATTTATTTTTTAGTTCTCGGAGGACACAACATCTTTGTTTGTACGTGGTGCTGAGGAATGAACCTGGGCTGCACGCATGCCAGGTGAGCGAGCTACCACTTGAGCCACATCCCCAGCCCCCCTTGAACATTTTTCATAGAAAAGGAATGACAGAGATTTTATCTTGGTTTTTACTTACCTTTCCGTCATTTCTGAAGGACAGTTTATCTGGTTGCAGTGTTCTCAATTTTTATGTTTTTCTTCTCTTTTTCTTCACTACTTTGAAAATCTCATTCCACTCTCTATTGGCCTATAGGGTTCTGCTAAGAAGTCTTCTGTCAGGAGGATTGAGATACCCTTCTGTGTTGCTTCTGTTCTCTTCCTGCTTTGAGGATTTTTTTTTTCATTATTGGCCTTTGAGAGCTTGATTATAAGCTGAGGGTGGACTTTATTGAGTCAAATCTGACTGATAAATTTTACTTTCTTGTATTTGGATATTTCTAATCTTCTCAGGTTTGGAAAATTTTCTGTTATTATTTTTTGAATAAACTTCCTACATATTTGGCATCATTAAGTCCCAACTGAACCCCAGTAACACAAATATTTATTTTTTAATGGTGTATTAAATTTCCCATAAACTTTCTTCATACCTCTGAATTTTCATTTTTTCTTCCAATTGTGTACTTTCCAGTAGACTATCTTCAAGTCTACTATTTCTTTCTTCTTTTGATTTACTGCTATTGGTACCTTCTAGTACATTTTAATTTCACTTTATATATTTTTAGCTCAAGAATTGTATAATTGTTTTTTTGAAAATTTGCTTACATCTTTTTGATATGTTTTTCTATATTGACTCTCTTCTTGTCTAAAGCTCATTGTGTTTCCTTTAAAATATCTTTTAAATTCTCCATGAGAGAATTTGTCCCATAGAGATTACTATCTGATCAGTTTCTGGTACCTTATATTGAGTACCATTAAGTGAGGTCATTGTTTCCTCAAAGGTGTTGATTATTCTTGGTGTGCAACATCATCTGGGGATTGAAGGATTAGTGTTTATTCCCTGTTTCAAAATCTGGTTTTGTTTTTGTCTTTCTTTCCTGAAATCCCAAGCAAGCTGCTTGCTTCCACTGAGTCTGTGATTACTTCCAGTATTCAAGCACTGAATGGAATCCAAATCCAGCTGTTACGGTAGTCTTTTGTTGATGTTATCACTGTTTCAAAACTAGGTCTTCCACCCTAGGTTTATCTCAAGTCTTTAGTTAGTGTTTTCTTCAGTATGAACAAGGGGAGTACCTAGAAAGGGTAAACTATTTCCACAGCTTATTTCTGTGTCCAGATTAGGCCCAAATACCTCATCCATCAGCCTGTGGTCAAGGACTGGGGGATTCTGTCCAGTTCTGGACAGAATCACCAGGGATAGACCAGAACCCACATTCCCATTCCATGCTTGTGGCCACCAATGATACATACAGACTGTGTTTTACCCTGGCCATAGCCTGCCAAACCAGCACACCCCTGGGGAAGGATCAAGACACACACTGTTATGGAAGGCCTTCTGCTATAATGGACTTGTGTCCCAAACACTATAACCAGACATAAATAATCATGGCTAGAATACAGTTTCAAAAAATTAGGGTCTTGTGTCTCCACATGACTCTGAGTCAGATTCAGATGCTCAAAGTTTAGGGATGGGGGACACTAGGTTGCACTCAGTGTTAGCTTTCACCAGCCTGGTGTCAAATTTAGGAACAAATTCCTTTGGTTACTACCTTGTCCTATTCTCAGCAAATGGGGTATTTTTCCATGCTATAGTAATGCCCAGGATTTGAGTAATGTTAGTGAAGGTGGTCTCTTGATTTCTTAGGTTGATAATTAACTAGGTGTGAGTAAATTCCATAATCATAAGTACCTACACAGTCTAAAGGTGTCTATAAGACCCAAACCATAGTTGTCATTGATGAAGCCAAAATCCAAATCATCCCTACCAGTGCACAGGTCTCTGCCTGGTGCCAAGACAGGTCTAGAGCTCCATCAATGAATACAGACTTAGTGATAATACTAATACTCAAGGTTAGGAATGGGTGATGGAGATAGTCCTTTGACAACTAAGGCTGATGTTAAGCTGAATTGCACACAGCTAAGGGACCTTCAGTTTCAGGGGAGAGTGTGCCCTAGGATGACCCAAAGGCTAGAAACAATGTACACTGTTATGGTTTAGATATAAGGTGTCCCCCAGAGTCTCATGGGTTAAAAATGTAAGAATGTTCAGAGGTGAAATTATTAGATTATGAGAGTGGTAACATCATCAGTGGATTGATCCATTGATGGATTAAGTAGGTGGAAACTGTGGGCAGGTAGGTTGCAGCTGGAGAAAGTAAGTCACTGGGAGCATGATATTGGGGTTTATAATTTGTCCCTGGTAAGTGCAGCTCTCTCTCTCTTAGTTTCCTGTTTGCCATGTCCTAAGCTATTTCCCTCTACCAGTCCCTTCTACTTTGGTATTCTACCTCATCTAGTGCCCAGAGCTATGCAGTTATCTAACCATGAACTGAACCTCTGAGACCATGAGACACAATAAACTTTTCCTCCTATAGGTTGTTGCCAAGTTTTTGTTCATGGCAATGCAAAGCTGACTAAAATGCAGGCTGAAACTTTAGTCTGTCCAATTGGCTGATTTCTGCCTGATTCATGGGGTAGACCTAAAGGCTCTGTTTACATGTAGTCTATGTGTAGGGCCTTTGATTTATAATGGGTATGGACTATACATTGATGAACCTGGCAATGAGCTCTAAGACAAAATATTATGCTGGATTCAGTGCCTTGTTCCTTCCCCAGAAGGTGAAGTCTTGCTTCTCCTCTGTTGCCCAGATTTGGGGGAGTGGTGGTAGAGGCAGTTTTTATGGCATCTAACTAGTACAAATTCAGCAGCTCAGTCCAGCAAGTATTGGCTTGGTTATTGGGGGTCCAACTCTGACCAGCATTGTTTTACCATGGTTGGAATGCTACTTAATTCCTTCCACCATGTTGTGGGAATTAGACTTAATTCCCTCCCCACATCCAAAGTAGGGGTGTCTCTATGATGTATTGTTTAGAGTAGGGGGAGGGGTGATGTAGTTGACCTTTCTTTCTTCTTGAGTGCATAATTTATTTCTGTTATACTAAAAGCGACCACTATGGTTTGTGACTTGGTTTCCTTAATTCTTGTAAAAGTAGTTTAGTGTGTTAGTAGCTGCTCAACTTTGATTTATATGTGGGGGAGTCTTGCTAGAGGATCTTATTTCCCTCCCCCTCTTGATTTTTTAATAATAATTAATTATTTTGGAAAGTTATTTTTTTACTTTTTGAATTTTGTTTTTCTATGATACTTTGTACTTTATTTTCTCTAATCTGCTACTATCCATTTTGACAGACCAATATTACACTCTATTATATATAAACTGAATCCATGTTGGATCTTATGGTTTCCCTGTTTATGTGCTCTCCATTTACTTTCATCACAATGATTAAATCTTCCTTTTTCCAGGTTTCTCCCATCCTCCTCTCCCATAATATCTCATGTGCTGTGGGTTCAAGAAGTATCTATATAACATAGCTATGTGTTTCCTCTGTCCAGGTTCTATGCATATTTCACATATCTCATGAAAATATTTATGGTTAGATGTCAATTTTTTACTCTAAAACTTTTACAGGGGCTGGGACTGTGGCTCAGCGGCAGAGCACTCGCCTAGCACGCAGGGGACCTGGGTTCGATCCTCAGCACCACATAAAAATAAAGCTTTGTGTTGTGTCCATCTACACCTAAAAAATAAATATATATATTTAAAAAAAAAAAAAAAATAAAACTTTTACAAAGAGTCATATGTGCTATGTTTTGGGGATTTCAATTACTCAAGGGTTTTCTTATCTATTGCATATGTCTTGAAAACAAATTCCTCTTTATTTCTGTGGTATATATCAAACTTTGAGTAGAAAGAATTTTAGTTCAAATATGATTGTTTCATGAGAGCTTCAAATTATCTAGGGTTTTCTGGTTGTTTTGTATGTCTATGAAAAGAAGGCAGGGTGATATCAATTGAGGAAAGGAGTAAAAAGAAAACAAATACCCACAACCAAACCTTAGAAGTAGGGAAGTCAATCAACATTTTCTAAAGTGCTATTTGTTTCTCACTTTAAAATGAATCCTTGGGCACTCAGCAGTATAGGGATTTAGAAAAGAGATACTTAAGACATTGTCATTTGAACAAACTGTCAGTTGAGAGTCTGTAGACTTTAAGTGAATGCTCATTTAATGTAAAACTTTAATTTTTTATTTTAAAGATCATATGGACATAAGAGAGACTCCTTGCTACAAATGAGACAATATTTTAAATGTGTTCTATTCATTTTCTTCCTTGTGCATTTTGTTTTCCCCTTTTAAAATATGCAAAAAGACACATAAATGTGAAAATACATAAAAGTGGGCAAATAAAATTTCCTACAACTTATTGTTCACAGGTGGCCTTACAATCTGCATCTTGGAGCATGAGTAGGTGATATTGAAAATTATGTATAAGTGGCATGAGGTAGTAATGATTATTTTGCTTCCTTAGTCTTCTTTTTTTTTTCAGTATAGGAAATTTATAACCCAAACATGTTTTGTTGTACAACATATTCTTCAATGTTGTCAAATCAAGTTTAGCTTTCTTAACTGTCAGCAAGCCTTTGGGGATGTTTCCAAGTATAAAATGAAGCTGATAAACTTTTTCTACATAGAAGAGATATTCACTGATTTTTATGTGAATTAACAGAATATTATTTAATAAATACATAAATGTACATGTGATTATCAAAACTCTATGAATTCATAACACCTTTCAGCAAAATATTTAAACACCATTTTTTTTGGTTTTAGTAATGATGAATAAATTAAAGCAGATGTTTATAAAATGCTTTTCAAAGAAACAGAGAGGTTCATATGATTTCCACAAGGTGAAAGAAAACTATGGCAAGTAGAAGGGTTATAACAGGTCAAAGAAATTTAAAGAAATTTTTTTGTTGTTGTTGTAGATACACACAATACCTTTATTTATTTATTATTTTTATGCCAGTGCTGAGAATAGAACCCAGTGCCTCTCACTTGCTAGACAACTGCTCAACCACTGAGCTACAACCTCAGCCCAAAATTCAATATTTAAAATTGAAACCATACAACTAATGATAGGGTGAGAATTATAAGGATTTTCATCTTGAGGATGCCAGGGAATCTCTCAGTAAAAACTGGGATTCATGTACACCTTTTTCTAAATTTTTTATTTGTTCTTTATAGTTATGCATAACAGTAGAATGTATTTTGACCTATATATACTTAAGTACAAATTCTCATTTTTGTGGTTGTACAAGATGCAGAGTTACAGTGGTCATGTATTTGTATATAAACATGGCAAATTATATCCAGCCCATTCTACTGTCTTTCTCATTCCTATCCCCTCTCCCTTTCTCCTACATCTCCCCATCAAACCCAGTAAACCTCCCCTTCTCCTTCCCACCCCCACCCCACCTATTGTGAGTCAGCATCTGCATATCAGAGAGAACAATGGAAATTTAGCTTTTGGGGATTGGCTTCTTTCCCTTAGCTGGATAGTCTCCAGTTCCATCCATTTACTTGCAAATACCACAATTTCATTGTTCTTTATGGCTGAGTGATAGCCCATTGTGTATATCTACCACATTTTCTTTATCTATTCACCTGTTAAAGAGCACCTAAGTTGCTTCCATAGCTTAGTTACTGTGACTTGAGCAGCTGTGAACATCTATGTGTCTGTGTCACTGGAATATGCTGATTTTAAGTACTTTGGTATAAACCTAGGAGTGACATAACTGGGTCAAATGGTGGTTCTGTTATTATAGTATCCTGATTTGTTTGGGGCACTTTCCTCCCTTGTTTTTTCATGTTGTCTATGTGTCTTCCTTTCTTGCAGTGTGGATCTGAGATATTACAGTTTCTTCCCTATATTTTTGTAGTACCTGTGCAGATTGTCTGTACCTCACCTTGATGTTGGGCTTCCAGACCCTGCTGGTGTGCCTCAGTGAATGCTACTGCATCCTGGAACTGAGTCCTGTGCAAGTTGACATAGGTGGATCTGGGCCACTGGGCTGACTTCCCTTGGTGGTCTGCTGGTTGGAAGGGGCAGTTCTTCGTGAAAGGCTAGGCTCTGGCAGGTGTCTGTCCCACCAGGGGAGGGGTGAAACAGGCCTACTGAGAGCCTTGGCCCTGTAAGGACTGACGTGGGCAGTCTGGGTTGGATCTCGGCTCCCACAGTAGTCTGCTGGTAGGAAGAGGTGATCCTGCACCAGAGGCTAGGCTCTGGTGGATGTCTTCCTGGCCAGGGGAGGGCTGGACCTGTGCTCCTGGGACCCGCACAGGGGGTGGGTGCATTTATTTCCTCAGGGATTGACCTCCTGCAGTAGTTTGCTGGTCTAAGGGCCTGAACCAGTTTTAATCCACGGTGTTGTATTTGTCATGCATACCATTTCACAAGTTTGGGATTTTGAGGCTGATGACACATGACTCCCTCAGTGCTGGGTTGTAGTGCATCTGGATGGCAGGAATTTCTATTGGTGAGCCTGTTACTTATATTCTTGATTATTGCCATTCTTCCTGGAGTGAAATGGAATCTCAGTGTTGTTTTAATTTATATTTCTCTAATTGCTACTGATTTTAGTTTTGCATGTATTTGTTGACCAATCCTTTTTTATTTTTTTCTTCTGTGAAATGTCAGTTTAGGAACCAAATTCCTCAACAGGACTCCTAAAGCACAAGAAATAAAATCAAGAATCTATAAATGGAATGGTATCAGACTAAAAACTTCTTCAAAGCAAAGGAAACAATCAAGAATGTGAAGAGCCTACAGTATGGCAGAAAATCTATGCCATCTGCACCTCAGATAGAGCATTAATCTCCAGGATTTATAAAACTCAAAAAACTTAAAGACACACACACACACACACACACACACACACACGGAAATACAAACAGTCAATAAATGGGCAAAGGTGAAAAAACACCCCGTTTATGAAAGACCCCCGTTTCCCTGTCCAAGGAGAATCACACGAAACACTGGCTGCAAAAGCACGAGGGGGTTTATTGGGACACAGGCGCCTGCGGGTGTCCAGCAGAACCTCAGCCGGAGCTTTGGTGAACTGGCACACCGGGCTTGGGGATACAGAGATTTTTATAGGGTTTGGGACAGGTTTCGCGCGCGCGGGAAGCAACAGGTTTCTTATTGGTTTGTTTAAATCTAGCATATAGGCCATCTAGGGGGTACAGGTCTGCATTCCAAAAACCACAGGTCTGCATTCTATTCTTTCTGTTCCTGCTTATCTGTTCCGGTTTATTCATTCATGCCTCAGGATGCGGGTGCTCTGTTCTTCAACCGGTTGTCCGGAAAGCATGCCTGGCGCCTGAACCTGTTTATGGCCTGCCTGATATCTTGGTTTCATATCTTGGCCTTAGGTAACTGGGCTAACTGGGCTATGGTCTTTCAAAGGAACTTAAGAAACACTTCATGTGGATCTTTAAAGGTGAAGATTACAGGAATGAGAGGAGAAGTTGCTCTTGCTAAGAAGGAGATGTGAAAAAGTGATAGCATATGCAATTAAAGAAGTATTTATGAATCAGTGAGCAGGCAGTCAGAATGGAAATATTTTTGAATATTATTTTCATCTGGTGAAATATCTTAGTTTTTGTAGTTCATTGAATGAATAAATAAATAGTGAATGATTAATATTTGTAAGCTTCCAGCTTACATATAAAAAGCATATTTATATACAAGGTAACATAAAACTACAAGAAACTATATAATGATTATGGTTTGTTAAAAACTATGATGACACTGTTGTCTTCACAATGACATGAAAAAGAAGTGACAAGTTTCAGAGGCATTATGTAGTGGGCTTACCAGATCTGCTCAATGATGTACTATATTGAATTAAGAGAAAGGAAGCAATTTAGTTAGCCACAAAATTTGGAGCCAAGATTAACAATAGTTTTATTAATCAACAATATTCAGAATCAGAAAAGCTAACCCCTATAGAAGAAAATGAAGACTGAAGACATACACATGTAGAAGTGACAACAGACCATGAGATATTTGTGTCCTATGTGTATATCTGGATTTTGTATATACAAAAATTCAGGAGAGGACTGGGATTTGGATCAGTGGTAGAGCACTTGCCTAGCACATGTGAGGCACTGGATTCCATTCTCAGCACCAAATAAAAATAAATAAATAAAGTAAAGGTACTGTGTCCATCTACAAGTAAAAAAAAAAAAAGTAGATTTTTTTTTTTAAAAAAAGCTCATGAAAAGCAGAATTCTAGAATTTACTGATGCTAATAATAGGTGTGGTATAACCTAGCTATCACTCCTGAATGGACTTTACAACAAGAAAGATGGCACACAAACAACAGGGATTCAAATTCAGTTTCTGTCTCATTAAAGGGTTCCTATTATTAAAGTGAAAACAAGGTAATATATAATATACTTCCTTCCATCAGACACAATTTTTATGAAATAATATCAAATTGATCTTTTACATGTTAAAAAAGTGTGGGAAATGCATGGTTGCCTTTAAATCCTAAAGTAAAATTGAGAGGTTTTGATATATATTACCTTGAAAATGCATATATTCTTTCAAAGGATCACCTAAAAATTTAAATATGTTGATTATTTATTAATTCTGAGTCCATCTACCTATGTTAAATGATCATTAATTTTTTTAATATTGAAATATTTACCAAATGTGAGGCTGACATTATGGCTCAGTGCTAGAGTGTCGCCTGCCTTGCACATGTGAGGCATTGGGTTTAATAAGCAGCACAACATAAAAATAAATAAAACAAAATAAAGATATTGTGTCCATATATAACTAAAATAAATTTTAAAATATTCACCAAATGAGATAAGTTCATACTAAATTCTATGTGTGCATGTTTGTGTGTGTGTTTGCAGGTATGTGTGTGTGTTTGCAGGTATGTGTGTGTGTGTTTATGGAAGGCATGTTGAAATTTAAAAGCTGGGTACGGTAGTGCACACCTGCAATTATAGCTACCTGAGAGGCTGAGGAAGATGGATTTAAAGCTTGAGGCCAGTCTGGACAAATCAGTGAGACTCTGTTCTAAAATTTAAAGAAATAAAATAAAAAATGAAGTGATTCAGAGGTAGAACACTGCTGAGTTCAATTACCAGTAGAAAAAAAAATCAAAAAGAAAAAAAATATTACTGATAATTTGAAATTATCTGTACTTCATTTTTTTCTGGACATTACATTATCATTTATGGAGAATCATCTATGAATGCATATATATTAATTATATGATTTTTCATATTTTTTTGTCCTTTTTAACAGAATAAATTCATCAGCAGTTCACTATGTGACTGAGAAGTGTCCAGTTAAATGTAAAAAGAGAATTATAGCCTATATTAAAATCTATTTCAATAATACAAAATGGTATCTTTAGTTGTTCATAGGTTGGCTTTTGTTAATATAAGTCTTTTTTGTCTCTAAGCACTTCTACTTTGTATGAAGAAGTTTTCTTTAGAGATATTCATGTATTTAGAATGCATACTGGTGAGGAATATGAGGCAAGATAATAAAGGTCATCAAGAGATTGTAAGGTAAGGGATTATAATTAAAATTAATATCTGAAGAAAAAAGTTATACACATAAATAATGAGTAAATAAGAAATGTGAACTTATACTTGCTTTTAGTATAGATTCAGGTGAGGAGAACACTGAATTCTCTGGATTTATTTCTGTGCTGATTTCCACATTAGTCGTGTAGAATTAAATAGCAAATTATGATAGAGAAAGGGATATGTAATGCATTCTTGACTAGGAAAGAGCTAGTCTTCACCCTCACTACAGCAGGGCTTTTCATGTATAGTCTTGGTTGTCTGATCTGAAATAATATGATGATCTGACTCAGTGAAATATGCCTTGATCAAAAAATAGTTTAAAAAACTCCCACTATTTTAACTCATTGAGTATTTTTTGACAAAATCATTTGTCCCTATAATTAATTTTTCTTTATAGTGAGATACATGACCCTGTATTAGTCTATATTATTTCAGTCCAGAATACTACAGAGAAAATGTGATAATTGAAAACATCAGAGGAAATAACAGCCTTTCCTTACTTGAGAAGGGGTTAAAACACACACACACACACACACACACACACACACACACACGTTTATATTTATGTATTATATAGATACCATTTGTCATGGTTTAGATATTAGTTACCCTCCAAATGAAATGATTGGGTTACAAGAAGTTTAACCTAACGAGTGCATTAATCCTCTGACAGATATTAACTTAGTGATAACTGTAGGTAAATAGGGTATGGCTAGAGTTGGTGTGTCCCTGGGAGGATGCCTTTGGGCTATATATTTTGTCCTGTTGAGGAGTGCTCCCCACACTCCTACATCTTGGTGGTCATGAACTAACCTGCTTAACCCTTGCCATATTATTCCACCATGATGTTCTGCCTCACCTGAAGTCTTAAGGAATGGATCCAGTTATCTATGGACTGAGACCTCTGAAACTATGAGTTTCCAAATAAAGTTTTCCTCTTCTAAAACAGTTCTTGTTAGGTCTTTTGGTCATGGCAATGAAAAGTTAAACTAAAACACTATATATTATGTGTGTGTGTATATATATATATATACACTATACATATATGTGTGTTATATATATGCTACAAATATATGTGTTATATAAATGTTTTATATATATATATATATATATATATATATATATATACACACACAAATGTTATGTAGAAAGAATATATACATATACCCTATATATGTATTTAAATGGAATTTCTATTCATGATTGAATCTAGGCTTTCAGTGTTTATATAACTGAGTCTAGAGAATCATAAAAGATGATTCAAAGAGTTTTGTATGATAGTATTGTAGATTATGTTAATATGTTGGTGAGAAGTGGAAAGTCAAGTGGTCCATATTCAGAATTTAGTATTAAGCCATAATTGGATTCAATTATAGTCATTTTATTTATAGCCCTTCCTTTGCCTTCTCCAATTTTAAAATTAGCTAATCACATAAATTGTACCCTCCAGTTCCTCCAGTAAGGGTGAAAGGCTGCATTGGGGATAAAAGCCCAAGCTGCTTGCTATCCAGGTTCCAATAGCACACCCTTTGACAGGACTAAATCCCTGCCCACTCACTTTCATGCAAGTTTTTTATTTCTTGTGGCACCTCAGTATTTCTAACCTTTCCACCTTCTAACAGGCAAAGCTCAGGCTTTATTCACAGGTGGAAATGACCATCAGGGTATAGGTCAGTGAAGACACACCAGAAGTTCATAGGTACTCTCTTACTGGGTGCTATGTTATTGACAGCCTATGTCCTACTGGCTAGAGATCAGATCTCAAGTGACTTCCTGAGAAAAGTCTGCTGAAAGAATAAAGTTTGTTCCATCCATAACCTTGAAATAAGACAACTGTCCTCTATTCTCTGCAGGGAGATAGGAGGCTGACTTCCATAAGTACTGGATAAGTTTTACATGTATCAATTGCCCTCTCTGTTTTTGTATTTTTCACTTCTTCCTGCCTTCCTCTCTTTTTCATTCCCCCTTGAAAAGGCTCAGTCACCTCTGGAATAATTGAAATTGAGTTCAGTTAAAAAGTTTTTTTTTAATTAAATTTTTTTCCATCTCTTTATCTAATGTCTGAATTTGTTTATCTGACAAAGATGAAGGAAGAAAACCAGGCATGGTGGTACACATGTGTCATCCCAGAGACTGAGGCAGGATGATCTAGAATTCAAAGGCAGCCCCATCAACAGTGAGGTGCTAAGAAACTCAGTGAGACTCTTTCTTTAAATAAAATTAAAAATAGGGCTGTCAGTGGCCGAGTGCCCCTGACTGCAATCTGCAGTATTACCCTCAACTCCCCCCTCCAAAAAAAAAAAAGATGAAGGAAGAAAATACATCAGCTAACCTTAAAAAGAGACAGTTATTAGGAGAGCTTTGTGGGTAAGAGACAGATGAGCATGAGTAAGTAACATATGAACATCATTTACTGAGCAGAATAAAGTTGCCATGGATATGAAAATGGTAGGTAAATGCAGAATTAAGCCAATCATTCTTTTTCTTGATTCTTGCAATTAAACTTTGGAAATCTAATTTCTTAAAGTAAAAGAAGAATAAGAAAAATCAAGGGAAGGGAGAAGAACAGAAGAAAGGAAAGATGGTGAGAACAGGAAAAGAGGTGAAAGGGAGAAAATAATTAAAGGGAGTAATAAAAAGGAGGGAGACTCAAAAATCTGTTGTTTTTTAGAGATAAATTTAGAAATAACATGAAATTAATAATATATTTCCCATCAAAATTAATTTTGTCATTCTATATGGTGAGAAAGGCAGTTAACATGCTTCCATTATTTGATTTTTTTTTTTTATTAAAGCAAAAAGTTAACTCAGCCAAGCACAGGGGTACACATCAGTTATCCCAGATTGAGGTGGGAGAATCTCAAATTCAAAGCCAGCCTCAGCAAAATTGAGGTGCTAAGCAATTCAGTGAGACCCTGTCTTTAATAAAATCAAAGTAGGGCTGGAAATGTGGCTCCATGGCCAAGTGTCCCTGAATTCAATCCCCAGTACCCCCAAAATAATAAATAAATAAATAAATAAATAAATAAATAAATAAAAGTTACCTCAACAAAGATGTATGTGACCATGATAACTTTCTCTACTACACTCTATTTTCTTGTTTTACTTTTTGCATCTTCATCTAAATTCCTATAATGAAAAGGAGGATGTGCCGATTTCACTAAAACTTTTCCTCTTTTCCTTACTTTCTCATGGGTCTGCCATATTTGAGCAATTTTGACAAGAAATAAGTAAAATTAATTATTTTGACCTCTATGGTAATTAAGTTTTTCCAATCTTTTCAACTTTTTTCTTTAGTTGTTGATTTCAGATAATACTCCGTCTTATATTTATTATCTAGCAGCAAATTATTCTGACCACCATTATTCTGTTCTATGCATGTATCCTATATGCATATGGTTCAGGAAAATATACCAAGTACATAATTTTAAAGATTAGCATTTTAATATAACCCTATGATTTATATACATAGCATTTTTATGTTAATATTTTAGACAGATTTATTTGTAATGTTAATAAGTTTAAAGAGAGCATAGAAAAGGTCATATAAGTAGTTATTGGAATAATCCAACATTTTAAACTTTATTTGTTCATTATTTTCAACTTCAACAAAAAAATGAGTCTTACCTACTCTCTGATATTTCCTGTCTTTCACATTTAAAATATTCCCTACAGCCATTTTTCACTCCTCTTCTACTATAAATTCAGAAATACAATCTACCTCCACTGTGAAATATGTTTTATTCATTGCTTAAAATTCAGTTGTTGTCTGTAGTAAATAGAAAAATGGATATTATAATTTCATTTATCTTTTCTGCTTATTATTATTGCTTAAACACAAGACTTTTGTCCCTGTTCTTTAGTTCTCATTACCTAGGCTGTAAGAGAGTTGGTTCCCAAGGTCCCAAATATTAAAACCGTGTCCCCCATTATTTATACATAAATCTATAAATTTATAAATATAAACAATAGATTAAGAAGGCCAATGCATTGTTATGCTTCTGAGGTAAGTGCCCATATTTATTCAAATTCCCTAAAATGATTGTTTTGAATGCATTTTTGGAATTTGGTGTTTCTTTTGGAACCCTGGAATTTCAGAACTCTAAGGCACACATGGATGGAACAATTACTCATTTTAAAAAATAAACTAATAGACTTAGGTAGATAAGATGACTCATATTATGAGTTGATGTCTTCACACTATCAAATTTTGTGCTCTGGTAATAGTTCCAGATTATTTAACAAGATTTTATCTGAACAAAGCAAAACAAACCAAAACCAGATAGATTATTCAGAGAGCATAGAACATAAGAACAGCAAACAGATATCTTTGAGGACCTCTATGGTATGATCATAAAATGAAAACAATAATTATTAATTTCCAGCATTAATGGATTAATATTTAATGTGACCAAATCTTGAAATTCTGCATAAATACAATGGCATTTAAACTAAGAGAACACACAATAGTATATCATATTTTATACAAACTTAAAAAACAAAAGCAGCAAAATTTCCTTAATGACTCTTTCCAGTTTAAAAAATGGTAAAAGCTATAGTTCTAGAATTCTCAGTAAGGGCAAAATCAAAATAATTATTTTATCCTATGAAACAATTTTAATTTAGTGGAAGAACAATTTTATTATGCAATCTTAGATAAGACTTAAGCAAAATGTTGTAAGACAGAAAATGTAGTTATAACACCCACATTCTAGCCAGTATTTATTATCCTTTAAAAAGTTCCAACTATAATTCTTCTCAGACTGACTCTGTAGGATATAATCTTCTATCAGTTTTTTAGATTAATTTATAAGGGTAGTTACCACATTCTCTCAGCTTCATGGATTTGCAATTCAGTTAATGGCTTATGAATAAAAAAATAATATTTATTATTTTATGGAATGCCTTGTATGCCAGAAAATAATTGTGAGCTCTTTACACATATTAGTTTATTAAATATTTATAAGTGATTCTATTGTGTGTTCTTATATTCTCAATTATACAAATGAGGCAACTGAGGCACAGAGATGTCATATACTGAGTAGAGTCATTTGGAAGTGTGTAGATATTTGTTTATAGCCAATACAGATTTCAAAGGAGAAGCTTTATCCTCTATCTGGAAAATACCAAGACACTGGTAAAATATATAATGGAACAATTTCAAGATGTTAGACCTCAGACAATAAAGAACAATGATTTCTCATGGGGAGAAAATCATAAAGTAAATTCCATTATTGACACAACTTTTTACTTTGAAAGACTATAGAGACCAGGATGATGAAGCAGAAAACAAGGAGGTGTCCTTAATTAAAGAGATAAGTTTGAGAGTCCAAAGAGATGAACTAGAATTCATTTGCAGTACAGAGTTCTACAGAGAAGCAAGGTGCATAGACTGAAAATGCTGGAAATATGGGAGGTTCTTGCAGGAACATACAGGTGACCAGTGACCAGCACATGCATCTGATAAAATGATATAAGATCAGGAAATAAATACCTGACAATATAAGAGTTAACAGTCCCTAAAGTACACACACAGCCAGAAATAGAATCTCATCCCAAGAGCCAGTCAAGCAAACCTCATAAATGGCATAGACAGGATGAGATGCTTGTCTAGGGCAAGAAAATTGTAGAGGCCCCCCAAAACTCACCAACCAAAGCAAGTTTTAGTTTGAATTCATTTCATTTTTTAATTCTTGATTATATTTCTTGTGCTTTAGGAGTCTCGTTAAGGAAGTTGGGGCCTAATCTAACGTGATAAAAATTTGGGCTTACTTTTCCTCTATTAGGTGCAGGTCTCTTGTCCTTGAGCCAGTTTGAGTTGAGTTTTGTGCATGGTGAGAGATAGAGGTTTAGTTTCATTTTCTTGCATATGAATTTATACTGGAGTATAAATTTTCAAAATAGTTTCTTATTGTCTTCTGTATTCCAATAATGTCTATCGTGATATTTTCCTTTTTATCACAATTTTTAGTAATTGAATTTTCTCTCTCCTTATTTTCATTAGGGTGGATAAGGGTTTGTCAATTTTATTTAGTTTTCAAAAAAACCATCTTTTTGTGTGATCAATTTTTTACTGTATTTGCTCACTTGCGTCATTTTTTAATTTGGAGATCATTTTAATTATATACATTCTGAACTCTTTCTCTGACATTTCATATACTGCACTTTCAATAGATTCTATTGTTGTTGTATCTTGGTTTGTTTGGGGCACTTTCCTTCCTTATTTTTTCATGTTGTCTATGTGTATCCCTCTCTTGCAGTGTAGATCTGAGGTGTTGCGGCTTCTACCCTATAATCTTGCAGTATTCCTGCAGATTACCAGGACTTCACCTTTAAAGGGGATATCAATGTTTATAGCACCCAATGCAAACAATATGTAGTCATAAGTCAATTAGCTTCTATTTTGACATTTACAGTTTTGTCACTATAAATTGAAATGATGAGCTCTCTTATCTTCTACCATGTAGCCAGTAAGTTTGCATAAGGGTTAATGGTTTCTAATGGTGGATGGGGGTATAGGCTGTGATGTTTATGAGATAGGATGTGAAAATATAGAAGTATTAGATTGTAGGAATAGTGAAAGGATAACCAAGAGAAGTTGGCTGTTAGTAGGAGAAAAAAGAGAGAGAGCCAACTCCATGCAAGGCTCCCTGTTGTCTCTGAAACAGAATGGTGTCTGTTAGCACAACTAGTAGAGACACCTCTGGTGCAACCAGGCCCACAGGAACCTTGGTTTTCCAGGTCCTGGTTGTTGTCCCTAGATGGAAGTGGCCATGTCTGTTGTTGGTGGCCACAGCAGCATCAAGCCTATAGGCTTCCAGGGCCCCATCAGTGTCCCAAGGTGGAAGCTTCCCCAACTAAAGAGGGTAGAGGGGGCAGTGGAAATAACCCAAGATGGCTGTGGAGGTGTCTCAAGATGGAGGCAACTACTTTCAGAGATGGATCTGGAAGTATGGACCGTGAGATGGCAGGTGGCCTATTTGGTGATGTCACAGTGTGGCATGCAGTGCTGCAATGAACAGCTGTTTCCCAGCCTTCTCTGATGTCCCATGGTAATTTTTATCATGTCAGATTAGACCCCGGGATGTCCTTAATAAGACTCCTAAAGTGCAAGAAATAAAATAAAAAATCAACAAATGGGGTAGAATCGAACTAAAACTTCTTCTCAGCAAAAGAAGCAATCAATGAAATGAAGAGAGAACCTACATTCTGGGAGCAAATTTTTGCCACACACATGTTAAATAGAGCACTAATTTTCAGGATCTATAAAAAACTTAAGAAACTTAACATCAAAAAGAAAAACAAACAACCCACCCAATGAATAAATGGACAAAGGAGCTGAACAGACATTTCTCAGAAAAAAATATACATTCAATCAACAAATATAAGAAAAAAAATATTCAACATCTCAAATCAAAACTACTATAAGATTTGAATCTCATGCCAGTCAGAATGGCAGTTGTCAAGAATACAGACAACAATAAATGTTGGCGAGGATGTGGGGGAAAAGATACACTCATACATTGCTGGTAGGACTGAAAATTGGTGCATTCAATCTGGAAAGCAGTATAAAGATTCCTTAGAAAATGGAATGGAACCACCATTGACCCAGCTATCCCACTCCTTAGTCTATACTCAAAGGATTAAAATCAGCATACCATACTAATGCATCCTCATCAATGTTCATAGCTGCTCAATTCACAATAGCTAATTTGTAGAAGCAACCTAGATGCCCTTCAATAAATGAGTGGATAAAGAAACTACAGTATATATACACATGGAATATTACTCAGCATTAAAAGAGAATAAAACTATGGCATTTGCAGCTAAATGGATGGATTTGGAGAATATCATGCTAAGTGAAGTAATCCAATCCCCCAAAACCAAAAACTGAATGTTTTCTCTGATAAGTGGATGCTAATCCATATTGGGGTGGGGTGTGGGGAGATGGGATGGGTGTGGGCATGGGGGCAAGAAAGATGGTGGAATGAGATGGACATCACGTGTATGTATGACTAGACAAATGGTGCAATGCTACATCATGTACAATCAGAGAAGAGAAAAATTGTGCTGCAATTGTGTACAATGAATCAAATGCATTCTGCTGCCATATATACCTAATTAGAATAAATAAATTAATTACTTAGAAAAACATGTTTTAATACAATATTTTTTAAAGTAAATATTAATAAAAATATGATAAGCAAAATATCAACATTATAAACAAAGTTAGGGTGAGCTTTAGTACTACAGAGTCATATTGTAGGCTGAAGCAAAAGAAAAAGGCAGTGATATTGATAAGTTTCCTGTTCTAAATTAAAGGATATTGTGTTAATATCAGGTAATAGTCTGCATAGTATAAACCTTGCTCTAATCTTCCTGAAAAATTGAAGTAAGCTCCAAAAAAATTGTAGTATTTCCAAGCAACATAACTGTATTCAGAGGTATAGCAAAACTATACTATGAGTAAGAAAATATTCCTATCCCTAAAAATATGAAATTCATTATTCCTGGTGTCCAATTAAGAATCACTAGGCATGTAAAGAATCAAGAAAATAAAATCTCTCATGAGAGAGAGGGAAAAAAACCCAGTAAACTGAAATTGACTTATACCTATACTGAAATTAACAGTAAATTGCATTAAGGTATGTATTTCTCTAGCCCTATATACAAAAGGTAAATGAAAGCATGAGAGATATAAAAAAGACCTAAATAAAATTTCTAGTGTTAATTATACAGTAGACCATGCTAAAAATAAACTAGGTAGGATTAACTGCTTATTCAATATTGTTGAAGAAAAATTAATTAACTTGAAGATATAAGGATTGAATATAACCAAATGCAAACTTAAGGGAAATTCATAACACTAAGTGCTTGTATTAGAAATACAAATAAAAAAGTCTCCAATGTCTTCTTCTTAAGGAAACAACAAATTTCAAAAGTAAATCAAACCAAAAATCCATAGGAAAAAGAAAATAATGAAAAGATGAGAACTCAATAAAATAAAAATATAATAAAAATTAATAAAATATAAAACAAATTGTGATATGCAAATTTATAAACCTTTAGAAAAGATCAACAAAAAGAGGAACTACAAATCACCAAGAGAACGAATGACTATGATAATATATTTTATGCACATTAAGTGTAAATGTAGGGAAATATTGTGAACACTTTTATGCCAATGAGTTTGACAACTTAAACATAATAGAAAAGTTTCTTGAAAAAAACAAACTAAAGCTGACTTAGTAAGAAATATAAAACTAGAAATGGAATTGAATCTGTAATGAAGCACATCTTTCAAAGATTTTAGTTCATACATTTTCATTGGTGGATTCTAACAGTAAAGGAAGAAATAATGTAAAATCTATAAGAGCTTCCCCAGGAATGTAAAACAAGGGAATATATCTTTTTATTTATTTATTTATTTATTTGTTTGTTTGTTTATTTATTTATTTATTTATTTTAAAGGTTGTTCAAAACCTTACACGGCTCTTGACATATCATATTTCAGACATTAGTTTCAAGTGAGTTATGAACTCCCATTTTTACCCCAAATACAGATTGCAGAATCACATCAGTTACACATTCACCTTTTTACATAATGCCCTATTAGTAACTGTTGTATTCTGCTACCTTTCCTATCCTCTACTATCCCCCCTCCCCTCCCCTCCCATCTTCTCTCTCTATCCCATCTACTGTAATTAATTACTCTCCTTGTTTTTTCTTCCAATTCCCCTCACAACCTCTTTTATGTGGTTTTTTATAACAATGAGGGTCTCTTTCCATTTCCATGCAATTCCCCTTTTCTCTCTCTTTCCCTCCCATCTCGTGTCTCTGTTTAATATCAATCTTTTCTTCCTGCTCTTTCTCCCTGCTCTATTCTTAGTTGCTCTCATTATATCAAAGAAGACATTTGGTATTTGTTTTTTAGGGATTGGCTGGCTTCACTAAGCATAATCTGCTCTAGTGCCATCCATTTCCCTGCAAATTCCATGATTTTGTCATTTTTTAGAGCTGCGTAATACTCCATGGTGTATAACTGCCACATTTTTTTTAATCCATTCATCCATTGAAGGGCATCTGGGTTGGTTCCACAGTCTAGCTATTGTGAATTGTGCTGCTATGAACATCGATGTGGCAGTATCCCTGTAGTACGCTCTCTTAAGGTCTTCAGGGAATAGACCAAGAAGGGCAATAACTGGGTCAAATGGTGGTTCCATTCCCAGCTTTCCCAGGAATCTCCATACTGCTTTCCAAATTGGCTGAACCAATTTGCAGTCCCACCAGCAATGTACAAGAGTACCCTTTTCCCCACATCCTCTCCAGCACTTGATATTGTTTGACTTCCTGATGGCTGCCAATCTTACTGGAGTGAGATGGTATCTTAGGGTAGTTTTGATTTGCATTTCTCTGACTGCTAGAGATGGTGAGCATTTTTTCATGTATTTGTTGATTGATTGTATGTCCTCCTCTGAGAAGTGTCTGTTCAGGTCCTTGGCCCATTTGTTGATTGGGGTATTTGTTGTCTTATTGTCTAATTTTTTGAGTTCTTTGTATACTCTGGATATTAGGGCTCTATCTGAAGTGTGAGGAGTAAAAATTTGTTCCCATGATGTAGGCTCCCGATTTACTTCTCTTATTGTTTCTCTTGCTGTGAAAAAACTTTTTAGTTTAAGTAAGTCCCATTTGTTGATTCTTGCTGTTAACTCTTGTGCTATAGGCGTCCTGTTAAGGAATTTGGAGCCTGATCCCACAATATGTAGATCGTAGCCAACTTTTTCTTCTATCATAAGCAGAGTCTCTGATTTGATTTCTAGGTCCTTGATCCATTTTGAGCTCACTTTTGTGCATGGTGAGAGGATGGGATTCAGTTTCATTTTGTTGCATATGGATTTCCAGTTTTCCCACCACCATTTGTTGAAGATGCTATCCTTCCTCCATTGCATGCTTTTAGCCCCTTTATCAAATATAAGATAGTTGTAACTTTGTGGATTAGTCTCTGTATCCTCTATTCTGTACCATTGGTCCACCCGCCTGTTTTGGTACCAGTACCATGCTGTTTTTGCTACTATTGCTCTGTAGTATAGTTTGAAATCTGGTATTGCTATACCACCTGATTCACACTTCCGGCTCAGAATTGCTTTTGCTATTCTGGGTCTTTTATTTCTCCATATGAATTTCATGATTGCTTTATCTATTTCTACAAGCAATGCCATTGGGATTTTGATTGGCATTGCATTAAACCTATAGAGGACTTTTGGTAATATCGCCATTTTGATGATGTTAGTTCTGCCTATCCATGAACAGGGTATATCTTTCCATCTTCTAAGATCTTCTTCTACTTCTCTTTTTAGGGTTCTGTAGTTTTCATTGTATAAATCTTTCACCTCTTTTGTTAGGTTGATTCCCAAGTATTTTATTTTTTTTGAGGATATAGTGAATGGAGTGTTTTTCCTCACTTCCCTTTCAGAAGTTTTGTCACTGATATACAGAAATGCCTTTGATTTGTGCGTGTTGATTTTATATCCTGCCCCTTTACCGAATTCATTTATTAGTTCTAGTAGTTTTTTTGTAGAACCTTTTGGGTCTTCTATGTATAGAATCATGTCATCTGCAAATAGTGATAATTTAAGTTCATCTTTTCCAATTTTTATGCCTTTAATTTCTTTCGTTTGTCTAATTGCTCTGGCCAGTGTTTCGAGAACTATATTATATAGAAGTGGTGATAAAGGGCATCCCTGTCTTGTTCCAGATTTTAGAGGGAATGCCTCCAATTTTTCTCCGTTCAGAATGATGTTAGCCTGGGGCTTAGCGTAGATAGCTTTCACAATATCAAGGTAAGTTCCTGTTATCCCTAGTTTTTCTAATGTTTTGAACATAAAGGGATGCTGTACTTTGTCGAATGCTTTTTCTGCGTCTATCGAGATGATCATATGGTTCTTATCTTTAAGTCTATTGATGTGGTGAATAACATTTATTGATTTCCGTATATTGAACCATCCCTGCATCCCAGGGATGAATCCTACTTGATCATAGTGCACAATTTTTTTGATGTGTCTTTGTATCCGATTCGCCAGAATTTTATTGAGGATTTTTGCATCTAGGTTCATCAGAGATATTGGTCTGTAGTTTTCTTTCTTTGAAGAGTCTTTGTCTGGTTTCGGAATCAATGTGATGTTGGCCTCATAGAATGAATTTGGAAGAACTCCCTCTTTTTCTATTTCCTGAAATAACTTGAAAAGTATTGGTATTAATTCTTCTTTAAAGGTTTTGTAAAACTCCGCTGTATACCCATCCGGTCCTGGGCTTTTCTTGGTTGGTGGTCTTTTGATTACTTCTTCAATTTCATCCATTGATATTGGTCTGTTCAAATCGTGTGTGTCCTCCTGACTCAGTCTGGGCAAATCATATGTCTTAAGAAATTTATCGATGTCTTCACTATCTTCTATTTTATTGGAATATAGGTTTTCAAAATAATTTCTAATTATCTTCTGTATTTCTGTGGCGTCTGTAGTGATATTGCCTTTTTCATCCCTTATGTTAGTAATTTGAGTTCTCTCTCTTCTTCTCTTCGTTAGCATGGCTAAGGGTCTGTCAATCTTGTTTATTTTTTCAAAGAACCAACTTTTACTTTTGTTAATTTTTTCAATAGTTTCTTTTGTTTCAATTTCATTGATTTCCGCTCTGATTTTAATTATTTCTTGCTTTCTGCTGCATTTACTATTGTTTTGCTCTTCCTTTTCTAGGGCTTTGAGATGAAGTGTGAGCTCATTTATTTGTTGGTTTTTCCTTTTTTTGAGGAATGACCTCCAGGAGATGAATTTCCCTCTTAAAACTGCTTTCATTGTGTCCCATAGATTCCGATATGTTGTGTCTGAATTTTCATTTATCTCTAAGAATTTTTTGATTTCCTCCTTATGTCTTCTGTAACCCCTTGATCATTCAGTAACATATTGTTCATTTTCCATGTGATATTGGATTTTCCCTTCCTTCTTTTATCATTAATTTCCAGTTTCAATCCGTTATGATCAGATAAAATGCATGGTATAATTTATTATACCACCCCTTTATATTTATTGAGGGTTGCCCTATGGCATAATATATGGTCTATTTTTGAGAAGGATCCATGTGCTGCTGAGAAAAAAGTATATCCATTCGATGATGGTTGGTATATTCTATATATGTCAGTTAAGTCTAGGTTATTGATTGTGGTATTGAGTTCTATAGTTTCTTTATTCAACTTTTGCTTGGAGGTTCTGTCCAATGGTGAGAGAGGTGTGTTGAAGTCACCCATAATTATCGTGTTGTGATCTATTTGATTCTTGAACTTGAGGAGAATTTGTTTTATGTATTTCGCAGCACCGTTATTTGGTGCATAAATATTGATAATTGTTATATCTTGTTGTTTAATGGTTCCTTTTAACAGTATATAATGTCCTTCCTTATCCCTTTGGATTAACTTAGTCTTGAAGTCGATTTTATTCGATATGAGGATGGCCACACCTGCTTGCTTGCGCGGACCGTGTTCGTGGTATATTTTTTCCCAACCTTTCACCTTCAGCCTGTGTATGTCTTTTCCAGTCAGGTGTGTCTCCTGGAGGCAGCATATTGTTGGATTTGTTTTTTTAATCCATGTTACCAGCCTATGTCGCTTTATTGGAGTGTTTAAACCATTAATGTTTGGAGTTACTATTGATATATGGTTTGTACTTCCAGCCATGTTTGATTATTTATCTCTTTTTTTTTTAATATTTCGTTTGTTTCTCCATGATTAGCTTTCCCCGCTCCATCTGTCTTTACTGAGGTACTTCCCACTGTTGGCTTTGGTTATTGTTTTCCATTTCTTCCTCGTGAAGTGTTTTGCTCAAGATGCTTTGCAACGCTGGTTTTCTGGCTGCAAATTCTTTTAGTTTTTGTTTATCGTGAAAGATTTTTATTTCGTTGTCGTATCTGAAGCTTAATTTTGCTGGGTACAGAATTCTTGGTTGGCATCCGTTGTCTTTCAGTGTTTGAAATACGTTGTTCCAGGATCTTCTCGCTTTCAGCGTCTGAGTTGAAAAGTCCGTTGTTAACCTTATTGGTTTACCCCTGAATGTAATCTTTCTCTTTTCTCTTGCAGCTTTTAATATTTTCTCTTTGTTCTGTATATTGGATATCTTCATAACAATGTGTCTTGGCGTTGGTCTACTGTGATTTTGTATGCTCGGTGTCCTGTATGCATCTACAATTTGTATATCTGTTTCCTTTTTTATTTCTGGAAAGTTTTCTGCAATTATTTCATCTAGTAGATTACTCATTCCCCTGGTTTGAATCTCTATCCCTTCCTCTATCCCAATGACTCTTAAATTTGTTTTTTTTATAATATCACACATCTCTTGTAGGTTTCTCTCGTGATTTTTAACCAGCCTATCTGAGTTGGCTAGACTCTTTTCCAGATGATATATTTTGTCTTCGTTATCTGACGTTCTGGCTTCTATTTGCTCCACTCTATTAATGATACTCTCATTTGAGTTTTTAATTTGGTTTATAATTTCCCTCATTTCTAAGATCATTGTTTGATTCTTTTTTATAGTCTCTATCTTCTGATAAAGATGCTTAACTTCTTCTTTTATCTGTTTATGTAATTCCTTCTCAATGTGTTCTTTCGCTGCTTGAATTTGCTGTCTCGTATCCTCTTTAAGGTTCCGTTCCATCTGTCTCAGGTGATCCATGAGTTCTTTATATGACCATTTTTCTGGTGACTCTATATCCTCCTGAATATTTAGGCTGCCCTGCATTGTTTGCACTCCTTTTCTTCCTTGCTTTTTCATGCTGTTCATATTGTTTCTTGTTCTGTTTGACTGCTGAGTTACTGTTTACTCCTATAAATTTATTTGATGCTTGGGAGGAAAGGTATTAGAAGGGATGGGAAGAAGTCATAGTTCCCGGTAGGTCTCCTTTCAGTGGAATTTTGCTTGAAGTTTCTCAGCCTGACGCCTGTGGGTGTATTAATGAGTCTCTCTGATCCCCTTACCACGGACGCATTGAATGTGCTGCCTCTTCGCAGGCGGCCATGTTCCAATTGTCAAGGGGATATATCTTAACTCATTCTCTTGAGGTCAGGATTACTCTAATGTAAAATCCACCAAAGATGTTAAGAAATTAAACACAAAAAAATTACTTCTAGAAAACATGGCTAACTTTACGAATTAAATTTTAGTATATCAAATCAATAAAATATATAAAAATGACAATAAATTACAACCAAGTGAGGTTTATCCCAGTTTATGGATGTAATATTCAAAAATCATTCAAGATAATTCACCATATTAACAAATAAAAAATTTTAAAAGATCATCTTAGTATATATGTCCCCCCAAAATTTGATATAATATACCATATGTTTCTAATAAAAATATTGGTAAAAGAATAAGAGAAACATTTCAGCTTAATAAGGGCATACAAAGATAACAACCCTTATTATATTAAGTATGAAAGACTGATTATCTCTGGGGGATCTAGTCAGTGAAATAAGGAAAGATAAATGAAAAGCATATAAATTGTAAAAAGAAAGATTATTATTTTTAAGTAACATGTATTAAATCTATTTATATCTATAAAACATTATAAAACTAATAAGTGAGTTTATGAGGGTGGAAGATACATGCTATGGTTTAGATATAAGGTGTCCCCTAAAAGCTCATGTTGAGAAAATACAAAATGTCTTCAGAGGTGAAATGCTTGGGTTATGAGATGCTTAACCTAATCAGTGAATGAATCAACTCATATAGATTAATAGGGCAGTAACTGTAGGCAGGTAGGGTGTGTCTGTAGGAGAGAGGTCATGAGACGTTTGCCTTTTGAACTTATATTTTGTCCCTGGTGAGCAGAACTCTCTCTGCTTCATGATTGCCATGTCTTGAGCTGCTTTTTCCTTTTACACCCAGATGCCATGATATTCTGCTTTACCTTTGTCCCAGAGCCATGGCCCAGAGCTCATGAAACCATGAGCCAAATCCATTTTAGCATTAAAATTATGAAATGGGTGAGGAGAAATATGACAAAAAAATGGAAAAGTCTTGTACACTCCAAATTACAAAGCACTGTTGAAAGAAATTTTTAAAGTCTTAAGAAAATTATTAAGATAAAAATGCTCCATATATATTATATCAAATTTAGAAAATCTATTTATAGATAGATGCAATAAAATTCCTATAAAAATCCCAATAGGTTTACATTGTGAAAATTGAACAACTGATTTTTAAAATTCGTTTTTAAACACAATTGATCTAATATAGTCAAACAACTTTAAAAAAAAAGAGTATAAATAGTAGGACTAGTAGTACCTCAGTCAGAAGGCTACATCTAGTGGGAACGTTCCTGTTGGGGGCTAGAAGGACAGGACTCTGCAGAGTCCTAAGGTGTTGCAGGTATCTCATGGCAAGATAGAGCAAGCTTTCTTGAGAACTCACTTTCATAATAAAATCAACCAATGGAGGATCTTTTAATCTATGAATGGATTCATCTGTTTGTTCATCATGACTCAATGACCTTACAAAGGTTTCACTTCCCAAAGTCATTTATATAAGATGTTGTAAATAATTTCCAATATACATTCAAATCATAGCATTTAATCTGTTAGATGCAAATTAATTCCCTTATTTTCTTAACAGTGATTCCTGGAGTCCCAGTTTAAAGGCTGATCTAGAACTTTTTAAATGTTATGCATAAAATTGTCTTTAATTCCTTTGTCTGAAATGGTTGGATTCTTACGTGTATAACTGATTATAACTGAGATACTGATACTTGATGTGACTAAATGTATTTTGAAGATAGCTACCCATAAGTCAAAACAGCCTGGTCAAGACACTGAAGTTAAGAATAACTCAGTCAAAAATTATATATGAAAAATTTACTTTTAACAAGAACATTATTTTTAAAAGATAAGCATTGAGTACTTATATATTATAAAAATTCAGTTTATGATAGTTCACAATGTCCAACATACTTGAGATTGCTAGGGTATTTTCTCATCTAGATGCCTTTAGCTCAGTCTTCTTCTAGTTTTACAATGGATCTGGACTCAGTTTTAAACCTGGAAAATCATGATACTGTCTTCCATGTTTGTGCTTAATTGAGTGATGACCTCTACTTATTTAGCCACTGATTTATTTATAGATTAATTTTTTAACCTAACGGCTCATTAAAGTGTAAATATCCATGTTATTAATTTTTAATCCCTTTTTATTAAAAAAATGGAAAAGTTAAAATCTTATGGTCAACATATTGATATGAAGAATAGTCATGTAAATAATTGGGGAATCCTTGTGTAATAGAAATGCTCAGCTATGACTGAAGCAAATAGTTGATCTTTAATCTATTATTTCCATGTAATTTCTTTATTGACATGGTGAATTCACTTGGTGTGTTCAATTTTACTACCCTTATCTGTGTATTTTAGTAGGGGGAAGAATGACAATAGGCCAGTGAACTAAATTGAGCAGACACTTGGGCAGAGCTGCAAAATTCAGTTTATAAAAAGCTCCATTGGTTCATCTAAATATGAATTAATAAGACATCACTATTCCAGGAGCTATGAACCCTCAAATAATGAATGGCAAGAGGAATAAAATTGGGAAAACATATTCACCATTAGTTAAGACATGCCTCCCACATCTACACATTCTAACACATTCTGATACAAATGATATTTGTTCTTAGGAATTCCTGTATTATGAATAACACTTATCATATTTACAATGAGTCAATAAATTGAATAAATTAAATAATAATTTTATCTCTCTGTATATAAGTATTTTTATCTCTGTATGTAAGCATTAAGAAAGGCACATGCATGGATATAAATGGTTAGTTTGTGGGAAATTTTTCAAAACATAAAAAAATAACAATGAATCAATTAATGTAATTTTCTATTTTTCACAAAAATCTTTGTGAAATGCTCCTTACACAAGTCACTAAAGAATTTATCATGGAGTTAGGAAGTCAGAATAACTAAAAAATATATTTAGAGTTAAGAAAACTAAGAAAGTAAATAGATTTGGGACTCTTGAAAGCAACAGTTCAATAAAATCTCCATTTATTAGTTCCTGTAGTGATAGTTATATGTGAGAGAACTCATCTTTACTTCCAAAAACTCAGGAATTGAAGCACAGAAAAAGTAAAGTTCCCCTAAAAATCACTTAAGCGAGTTTTTTTCAGAGTTGGAGAGAAAACAGCTGAATACCATATTTTTCAATAAATTTCCCAGAGGAGATAGTACTTATTTAAATAAGACTTTAAAAAATGTAAATGCATGTGAGTGGATGAATAGGTTAACTAGGTTTCAAACATTTCATAATCTCTCTACTGGAAAATTCACACAGAAATTTATCTTTCACTTTATGTCTCTCTCCTTCTTTCAATTAAAAATTAATTAGAAACAAGAACTTTATTTTTTTCTCATTAAGTATATCAATTAGGATAGAAATCTGTAAGAGCTAACATGCTGGTTAATATCATTTTAAGTAATATAAGGTATTCTATGGGGTTGATGTGCTTGATAGTCATTTATGATAACATTAATAATCTTATTGTATTTCTAAAATCTGTTTGCCCAGTCAATCCGAAAAAGACATGATATCTTCCAGATTTAGAAGAATCAAAGAACATTGCCTATTGGTGTTAGAAAAATAATTTTAAGTGCAAACGATAGTTTGATATAAGAAGATCATTATAAAATATTTATAAATGAACATTTATACACTGGAGTGAAATTCTAAAAGCAGCACATGATATTAGTTAATTTGCTATATATTGACTGCCAGACTAAACTTTCAATACCAGTTTTCATATAAAGATAGATAGGAAGCAATATCAGAATGCATATACATACAGAGTTTGTAGTCATAAGCAAAAGAACAGAATGAAAAAATGGTTACAAAGAATTTAGGGTAGAACTCATTTCGACTAATTAAAACGTAGTTCATGTTTTTTCACTTGTAGTTCTAATTGTGTCATCTGAGGTGTTTTATATTCATGCTCTAAACCTGCTTTCAAAACATATTCATCACTAGTTGAGACATGCCTCTCACATCTACACATTCTATCAATGTGTAGA
The DNA here is from genome assembly GCF_045843805.1 of Urocitellus parryii. Classification (NCBI taxonomy): domain Eukaryota; kingdom Metazoa; phylum Chordata; class Mammalia; order Rodentia; family Sciuridae; genus Urocitellus; species Urocitellus parryii. Next base: position 101,183,379 of record NC_135542.1, read on the forward strand.
TTGTTAGAAAAAAAACTCTCTCTTTTCTTGGTCCTATTCCTGGTGTTTGCTCATGTGAGTCTACTTGCCAGGAAAGGTTTCTGTTTTGGTTTTATGTTTCATGATTTTATTTACTACTTCATTTGATTAATATCTATCCAGATTTCAAGAGACTACTTAGGTGACTACTTTGTAGAAATTTTTCAAGATGATAACTCCCATGGGAATCCCAACCTGTTCTACACTTGTTTCTCCAAACATTTATTAATGCATGTGTTGATTTTTTTTATTGTTGGTTGTTCAAAACATTACATAGTTCTTGATATGTCATATTTCACACTTTGATTCAAGTGGGTTATGAACTCCCATTTTTACCCCGTATACAGATTGCAGAATCACATCAGTTACACTTCCATTGATTTACATATTGCCATACTCGTGTCTGTTGTATTCTGCCATATGGATCCTTATACCTTGTGACTTCTCTATTGAGGGAATGTGTGTTTTACTCATTTTTAGTATTAGGTCTATCACTTCCTTAATTTTATTAGTGTATTTCCTACATACATATGTTTTCATTAAAGAGAACATCCAAAATGACTTTAACACTGCTTAACAGAGTTCTACGTGGAATTCATGGAACAAAATGGCAGATTCACATTTTGTGTTGCTATTTTCCCACAAAAGTTTTAATTTGAACAACTATATGTGCATGAAAATATCTTCACTTGAGTGAGAGATTGTGACACCTAGTTTTATCACAGAAATAAGAAAAAAAATTATTAATGAAGATAAAGAGTTTCACATTACTCAAGCTATCTCTCTCAAGCCTAGGAAGAACTGTATGGAAGTAGCATTCTTCTTCATGTAGAAAAAGAAGAGAAATGTGAGCATATGCCTTCACTGTGGGCCAAAAAATGGGTCCACTCCAGTGAAAGCCAGAGCCCGGCCCACCACAACACCAGGATGCTCCTGTGCTATAAATTCCAGCCCACCCCCCTGAAAATAGCTTCCAAGTCATCTCTCAAAACTCCCATGGTATACACAGAGGTTCATGTCAGACCAGCAGACATGAACTCAAACTCTGGGATGACCCCTAGAGACTTAGACTCCAATAAACTTGAGGTCCAGACTCATTCTAGTGGACCTGAGATTGGCATAAACCAAATAAATTATATGAATAATTTTCTCACAGTTCTGGAGGACGAGAAGTCCATGGTCAAGCTGTCATAGGTACTCAGGGTCATGATCATCCCTGTATTGCAGGCCTATATCTGGCCTCATAAGACTAAAAGTTTATGTATGACTCAGTACTAGTTTGGTTCTTATGTACTTAAGCTCCAGTTTGATACCCACGGACTCAAGTATTAGGCCTATCATAATTTCAGGTGAGAAGTAAAGCCTGCCCCAGGGCAATATTGGTCCCTTTGGACCTAAGAACAAGGCTCACAGAATCATCTCAGTAGAACTTGTTACCAGGACAGCCTCTGTGGAGCCAAGCTACAGACTTGATCCTATAGATTGAAATACCAGAGTTGTTCCAGTGGACCACATGTCGGGCCAGGACACTTTCTGATACAGTTAGCATGCCACCTTGCCCCAGAACACTAGTAATTGTCCATCAGTCCCACCAGATGACTCACACAGGGATATTTGGATGGAATACCAATATCAATATATTAGTAAAGGGATTTCCCTGCCTGAGCCAATAGGTAAGAATTGGAACCAGGCCTGTTTTTACATGTGTGAAGATACCAAGTCAAGAGCATGAAGATCACAGTCAGACAGGTAAAGAGGATACAATAAAAAGGAAAAAAACCCTAAAACTTAGTAAAAAATCTTAAAAAATTGAAATCTAGTTCATAGATCTCAATTTTTTAACTGACAAAGACCTCCAGATAATAGTCTTAATCTCAGAGTGCTAAAGGAAAAGACAGAGAACTAAATAAAATAGAGGGAAAATGAACAAAGTAACAATTCAAGAACAACAACAACAACAAAAAATAAAATAAAATAAAATTAAGTTCTGGTGTTTAAGACCATAATGACTGAACTGAAAAATTTGATAGTCTCCACAGCAGACTTAAGCAGAAGACTCAGTGAGTTAAAAGACGTTGTCTTTGCCATTGCATAGTCATACAGGACAAAAGAAGAGTGAAATATGGCACTGATGGGACATCATTTCCTTATTCCATTTTATGACACTATAACAGATTGGCATAAACCAAATAATTTATATAAATAGAAATTAATTTTCTCACAGTTCTGGAGGATTGGAAGTCCATGGTCAAGCTGTCATCATCTGGTCACAGCTTTCTTACTGCCTCATTACATGGCAGAAGATGAAAGGGCAAGAGAGGGTGAGAGAGAGCAGCAATTCAATATATATATGTGTGTGTGTGTGTGTGTGTGTGTGTGTGTGTGTGTATATATATATATATATATCATAATATAAAGATAAAGTAATGAAACCATAGCATAATCAGGTTATAAAAAATGAATGAGAGGTGCTTCCATGACTTAAACACCTCCCAAAGGCAACACCTCCTAAAATTGTTGCCTGGAAGATTGTTTCCAACACATGCTTTTTGAAAAAGCCACTCAAACCATAGCAATCATTGAGCTAAGGAAAGTGGGTATCCCAGGTTTTCCAGAAGGATCAAAGAGAAAAGGGTGGAAAGCCTATATAAAGATAGAATGACAAAAATTCATAAAGCTGAAGAGGAAAATGAAGATTCTGATCCAGAAATTCCAAAGAATTGAAAATAAACATAAAGAGATCTTCTCTAAGACATAATAAGATTGTTCAATACTAAAGACAAATAATTTTTAAGGTATGAAGAGAAAGCACATTTAACCAACAAAGGAATCTCTATAAGACTATATCAGTGGATTTCTCCACAACAACATTTCAGACCAACACTGAGTAGGATGGCATATTCAAAGTGTTGAGAGAAAAAAGAAATATGCTATTCGATACTACACCTGACAAGTACATCCTTCAGAAATTATGGCCACATAAAGTCTTTCTCGGAAAAAAAACAAAACAAAGTCATGGCATTTTATCACCACTAAATCTGAATTGTAAGAAATACTATAGGTAGCTCTTAAGGTGAAATGAAAGGACACTAATAATATACAAAAGTATAAAACTCATTTATAAAGTTCATAATATACTCAAATTTAAAATATAAATCCCATAGTAAAGCATGAATGAACTTTTAGCTAATATAAAAACTTAGACACAGTTAATCATATTAAAATACTTATAGATACAATAATTGATTAATGGACACAAAATATCTTATGCATAAACTGTGAATGATATCAGTGATGTAGAGTTTGGGAAAGAAGAAATTAAAATGTAGAGTTTCATAAACAGCTCAAAATTATATTTTGTAATAGCTGAAATTACCTAATTATAATTACAGATATCTTATGTAAACCTTACTGTTACCACAGAATATATATATATATATATGACAAAAAATAAAGATAAAGTAATGAAACCATAGCACAACAATGGCAGATCATCAAATCTGAAAAGGAAGATAGCTAGAAATTAAGAATGAAACAAAAAATAATAAACAAAATACCAGTAGTAATCTCTCTCCTATCAATAATTACTTTAAATATAAATTGATTAATTTTTTAACTCAAAAACAGGTAGTGGCAAAATGGGTAAGCAAACAAACAATCAAAAATTCCAGCAGTACGCTATCTATAAGAGGTTAATTGTAGATTTAAAGACACACATAGCCTGAAAGTGAAGGGATAGAAAAAGTTATTCTATGCAAATGGTAACGCAATGAAAGCAGGAGTGGCTATACCTAAAGTAGTCAAAAGAGATCTTAAGTCAAAAGCTATTCCAAGAGACAAGGAAGGTCGTTATATAATGTAAGGGGAGTGATTCATTGACACATAAATATGTGTGCACCCAAAATTGGAGGCATCTATGCAGAAAGCCAAAAGAAATGTAAGGAGAAATAGGAGCAATGCAATAATAGAAGGGAACTCTAACATTCCACTTTTACTATTGGATATGTCATCTGAGCTGAAAAATCCATGAGGAAATGGAAGACAGCAACAACTCCACATACCTTATGAACTTAGGTGACTTATAGAAAAATTCATGCAAAAGCATAATGCACATGCTTCTTCAGTTTTACATAGGACATTCTTCAGAAAATATCATATGTTAGCTTATAAAATAAGTTTTAAAATTTTAAGAAAATTTAGAACTTATCAAGTATCAATTTTTACCACAATGGTACAAAACTAGAAACCAATAATGAGAGAAAAATTCAAAAAATTACAAATAAGTGGAAATTTTTTTTTAAAAAAAGCTTATTTCTCTGTGTATATATGTGACTGCATGAACAATGTGATTCTGCAACCTGTACACCCAGAAAAATGAGAAATTATATCCCATCTGATTCAAATGTATGATATGTCAAGGTCATTGTACTGTCATGTGTAACTAATTAAAACAAATTAGAATTTTTTAAAAAAGCCTTCAGAACAACTAAGAGTTTAAAAGAGAAACCAAGGCGTATTTTGAGACAAAAAAAAATGGAAATACAGTATACTGATACTTATGTTTTAGAACTTTTTATTTTATTTCATTTTTATTTGCATTGGGAATTGAATCCATGGCTTTACCACTGAACTACATTCCCAGTGTTTTCTGCTTACAGGAATATACCAAGCTCAAGGCTAGCCTCAACAACTTAATTAGACCCTACCTGACCAAACTAGCTGGTACCTGTGAAGAGCAATGGGAGATTAGAAAAAATAGTCACACATGCAGATCTTGAAGATAAAGCTGGGGTCTGGTGGACCTCTGTTCTCTGACAGAGAGGAAGGTCTAAAGAATCACACCAGCAATCTTTATTATATATGTCTCATTAATCAGATTAAAGACTATGCAAGCATTATTCTTTGTAATCAATGAATGTCACAGAGTTAACAACAGTATGCAGCTATTTCCTCATACATTCTACTATTGCAATGTGCAATATTAGGAGCATTGGGCAGCTCTCAAGAAAGTCCATTGTTGGGGCTGGGGATGTGGCTCAAGCGGTAGCGTGCTCGCCTGGCATGCGTGCGGCCCGGGTTCGATCCTCAGCACCATATACCAACAAAGATGTTGTGTCCGCTGAGAACTAAAAAATAAATATTAAAAAAAATTCTCTCTCTCTCTCCTCTCTCACTCTCTCTTTAAAAAAAAAAAAAAAGAAAGTCCATTGTTTAAGGTTATTAATTCATAGGCAGATTCAGGAGCAGTGGAACTGGTGAAACATTGTGGTTATCTTAGCAAAAAAGTGCCTTCATTCCCAGGAGCTGTGTGCCTGAGAATAAGGTCAAAGCTGATAAGACTCTAGAACAGAGTCTCCCCATGGAGAGCATTGCCATAGCAACCAGGCATCCTACACCTTTGCATAGAAACTTTCCCAGTCATCAAGAATGCCTCAGCCATGAAGTCATCAGGGACGTCAGTATCAGATACTGGTCTCCCAATCAGTGTCACTGCTCTAGAAAAGTAAAGAAAAAGAAAGAATAAATCTAAACTATGAAAGAGATAAAGAGATTGAATCAAAAACTTCCTTACAAAGAAAATATCAGAAACTGATATCTTCACTGGTGAATTATACAAATGTTTAAGAAAGAATTAATGTTACTCCTTCACAAACTCTTCCCAATAATTAAAAAGGAGAGGATGATACTTTCAAAATTATTTTTATACAGCTACCATTATTCTGATATCAAAGTCAGAGAAGGATGCTATAAGAAAAAAAAACAATTGCAGATCAATATTCCTGACAAAATACCGTAAAACCACATGCAACAACATTAAAATGATTATACATAAAATCTCAAACATGATTGATATTTGTCCCTGAGTTGCAAGGATGTCTCAAAATATGCAAATTAATTAATATGACACAACAGATTAAAGGGAAAACCCTGTAGAACTACTTCATTTTATGCATAAAAGCACTTGAATAATTTTTATGCATTCATGATTAGAAACAACTTTTAATGAATAAAGTATATAAGGAATGTGTCTCAGTGTAGTAAAGGCCATACATGAAAAGGTCACAACTACATAATATTCAATGCTGAAAACTTAAAAGTTTTTCTATAAGATCTGTAGAAGATGAGGATGTTCACTATTACCACAATTATTCCATATAGTACTGGAAAACCTAGCTAGAACACTCAGGGAAAAGAAAGAAATCAAAGTCTTCCAAATTAGAAAGGAAGAAAATATAAATAACTATATAAAGAGTTCAGAAAACTCAATAAAAGAAAAACACATATCCTGATTGACAAAGTTGTTGAAGGAACTGTAAAGTCAGTTACAGTTAATACATGTAATAAAAATTGCAATGCATTTTGCTGTCATATATAAATAAAAAAAGGAAATACAGATGGCCAATTCCCAACATCATTAATAATCAGGGAATGCAAATTAAAGACATCAAAGAATATCACTTCACAAGTGTTAGAATTACTATTATCACAAAGAAAAACAGTTAACAAGTTTGTGTAAAGATTTAAATAAAGTATACTTGAACACTCTGGGTGGGATTGTGAATTAGAATAGCCATTTTGAATAACTTGCAGAGGGTCCTTCAAGTGTTAAAAATAGAACAATATTATGAATTAGCTGTCGCGACCCCTTGCCCGCAAGGAAGACGCAACTCAGGAATCTTCTTTCAGCAGTTTATTCAGGCCTTTGTATTGACATGTCTTTTAGCTTCTACTGCTACTCCTACTACTACTTCTACTGCTACTGCCACTACCCCCACTCCCGTGTGCCCCAGCCTTAATAAAGCAGATAAAGCCCCAATGCACAACTGCCACGTGGACTTTTCTCATAGGGTGCCAAGTCACAGCGTGCCAACTCATTCTGATAAGGAGTTGTTTGTCACAGACTACAGGGGAAACCAGCGCCATCTTGTAATGGCGGCCACAGTTCACAGAAACGGCTCACCACAGTTCCCCCTTTTTTGTTTTATTACGACAATACAGGCGAGAGTAGAGGTCCTATCCCACTGTGCAGAAGTGGCTGCATAGTATGGCCCAGCCTTAAGGAGGGCCCTTCCCCAAACCTGAGGCCATATCAGCCGACGCCTTTTTTCGTGGGGCGGGGCGTGGACGTCCAACCCGCATGCAATAGGACATGCTCCCCTTGAGGTCCACTTCAAGGATCACTCAAGTGCAGTGCCTTGCCTCGTATCCTGTATCGTGACGATGGTGGACGAAGGGGGACAGCTGAGGCTGTCTTTGTAGTGCAGACAAAATTAAGTTGGCAACACCCTAAGAGAAAGGCACGGACAATAGAGAGGGGGAGAAATTTGGTTGTGACATCTGCCATTGTTAGATAAAGGTCAAGACGTTCCCGTGGAGCACATATGTCATGGCCTTGTGAACTGGCCACTTTGACATGCAGAACAAGGAATTGGGGGCTGGGCCCCGGGGGCCAGGGAAGGCCTGCTATCAGCAAGTTCCCCTCTTTTGTTTATTGCATGTCAAAGGGAATCAAGTAGCCCCTGTCTTAGGTCGTCCACCGCCCCTGCACTGCTTACCCGTCTCTGGGGAGGCCCCATTCCCCTGTCTTAGGTTGCAGTGCAAGCGTGGAAGTTGCCCGTCACTGGGTACTACAAGATCAGCTCAGCGTGTTGTGGCCAACAGGACATTGTTATGGTAACCGCCTCCATAAACAGGACCCATGACCATCACCATCAAATGGCAGGTGTAGTTGGACTGTAAGATTAGCTAGCAAAGATCCTAGTGCAGAAAGGCAGGGAGGAGAGGTATGCACAAAGGAAAGATATGGTAGAAGTTCCAACACTAGAAGAGTGACAAAAGAAGGACATGTCGATCCCAGTGCAACGACCATGTCAAAGGTTTACTGTTTAAGATGCACAAGCCAGACTTGTGGCGAGTTGCCAGTTTCTAAAGCAGCAAGAGCTTGTATGATCATAGCCCTATCGTGAGCACTGCGGGCCTTGAGGCGACAGAGAAACCACAAGTAGAGAAACATACCAAAGCAACACATAGTACCAAAAATGTCTACTCCCACCCACTCCTTAAAAAAGGAAAAGGCAGAAGATATCCAAAATATCCAAGTGGTGAATTGACTCAAGGTCACTGGATCGACATGGGTGCTATTCAAAACAGCAATCTGAGTTAGTTGAGACTGGATCAAGTTTTCTGCTTCCATGGACCAGGTTCCGGATAGATACTCTCCAATGATGCATGAGGCATTTCTGGAATCATAAAATCTGACAGAGGTTATACATAAATGTGCTCCTTGATCAATACAACCCAAATGTACTAGGTCAGACAATTCCTCAACTTGAGCTTGAAGCAGATCTATCCTTTGATTAGCAGCCAAAATCCCAGATAAAATGTGTTGATTAATTCTGCTTTGAGATTTAGAAATTACTTGATTGTATTTTTACTGAAAAGCAAATTTATAGTAAACACATTTATCTCAAATATCTGTAACTGAAAAGGCAGAGTATCTGATAAATGTAAATATAAAACATAAATTATGGGTTTTCTGTTGAAGAAAAACAATTAGGCAAATATATATTAACTAATTAATTAGGCATGTACTAATTAATTTATAGATTAACAAATATAGGTTATCTAAATATCTAAAATATATATATAAAGAATAAGAACATAACTTATAATTGTATTAACTTTATGTAACCACGTGGTCTTAAAATATTTGGATCCATTTAAATTTATTTTTAGCTAGGAGTGCACTCTTCTATGTGACGTCACTTGATGTAACTGAAATAAGATCCTTGAGTATACATTTTTATTTTTATAGTTAGCAATGAAAATAAGGATTTTTTGGTCATCACAGGAACTTTGCCGGCTTGTTCCTGTGGCGAGCAAATGCATCCTCATAACCTTCAAAATTAAAAGTAAAATATAAAGAAGTATATTTGATATCTCTCATCAATAGAACATTATTTAGTAACACAACTATAGAGAAAAAGTCAGGTTATTTAACTTAGAATTAGCTTAAATTTAGGACTGTAACATAGAAACCTGTGGAATTAAATTTCGTCTGAAAAAGATATCTTTTGTTAGCATTTACAGGTAGGCATTTTTTAAAAAAATACAGGCTCTGAGCAGCTCCGGTAGAAACCTGAAACACAGCAGTACAGGTTAGTGGCTGGAAAGCGGGACTAGAAGTCCTGTCTGAGTGACTGTGGAAGAACCAATCAGAAGCCCGCAAAAGTGTGGGAGGTGGGACCAGGAAGCTACTCTTCCGGCCAGGCACCCCATGGTTACCATGGTGATGCAAACAACATGGAGTCCGCTGCCCATTTTCGGGGCAAAAGTTCTCCAAGTTTTCTTAGCCGATTGTATTTTGTTTGATTTTGTCTGCATTTTCCCCTGCCTGGCCAAGATCTTACTGCGGTAGCAGCTTGTTCTGTCTCTGCGACCTGCGGTTGCAGTTGTACATCCTGTACTTCCTGGCATTCCCCTAGGGAGTCTACAGATAGAAAGGGGTTGGTCCGTGGGAGGTGACGAAGTCGCCCACTCCCCAGGGTACCATTCCGTCCCTGGATTGCCCCATACACCTAGGCTTCCGGGGCCCGGGTCGGGCCCCTGTTTCCGTTTTGAGGGCAGCGGCCAGAACCTGTCCTGTAATATGAGCTCCATCAATATCCTTACAAGCTCGAATCATGTCATCAACACTCTTTGCTCTGGTAGATTTAATGGCATTTTGGCAATAGGAATTTGCATATTTAAGAGCCAATTGCTTAATGACCGGCATGGCTTGTTCCAAGTTAGGGAATATTTTTTCTGCTACCTGTATCAATCAGGCAAGGAAGTCAGAATAAGGCTCAGAGGGTCCTTGAGCAATTTTTGAAATTTTTGTTTTAGCATTTGAAATAGGTAGAGCCTTCCAAGCCTAAATGGCTGCTGTAGCTATCTGAGCATAGACCCCAGGATTATAATTAATTTGTTGATTTATGATAGCATATAATCCCAAGCCTGTTAACATTTCAAGGTTATGCCGTGGGAAGCCGGTGTCCTGATTGACTCGGGCTAGTTCGCGACACCTCTCTTGATTTTCACTTTTCCACAACAAAAAATCCCCTCCGGACAACACAGCCATGCAAAGCTGTTGCCAGTCACTAGGTGTCAGCTGATTGGCAGAGAAAGACTCGAAGAGAGTCAATGTAAAGGGGGCATGGGATCCGTAATTAGTAACTGCCTCCTTTAGTTGTTTAATATCCTTAAAGGCTAAAGGAACATGTACTCTGGCCGGCTGTCCATCGGCATCCAAGTTTTCAATTACTGGGAAGTTTGGGCCGTCTTAGGCTGCCACTGAACACCCCCCAGCCTTCTGGGGTTGTCCTTGTCCCAATCGGGGTTATAAGGAGGGAGCGTGACAGCGATCGGGGCTGTAGGTGCTTTAAATCTTGACTTTTACAATCGACCCTCCAGTTCCTCTATCTCCCTTTCCAATTCTTCCTCCTGCCAGCTGTTACCATGGAGCCCAGTTAGTAACTCCCTTATCTTAGAAATGTAGTCAGCACTGTGAAGCCCAGCTCAAGGCCAGAGGCCTTGTTACATATTTTTGTGAAAAACTAGTAAGGGAGTGTCCAGCACCTGGAGTGCTGATTTTTTCAGACAGTAGCCAAATAAAACAGGGCAACATGAAAATAGGAAGTTTATCTACATTAAACCTTTTTGTAGAGATTCTTTTGCTGAAAGTCCTAAAATATGCCATGGTGAATATTCTGGAGAAGGTCAAATAAGACTTTTCTGTGGGCCTGATAGGGAGGGGGAAGATGAGAAGGCGGGGTTGAGAGCGGCTAGGGTGGATCTAATTCCTCAGAACTGTCCGAGCTACTTGTGTCCTTGGGAGTTTTTAACTCAGTCAAGTCTGGATAGAGCCTTCTCCTCTGTTTAACATTTCGTACATTCCCATCCTTCTGAGATATCTCACTTCTTGCCGGAGACAGCCGCCTCCTCCCCTGTTTCATGCTCCGCACACTCCCATCCTCCTGAGATACCTCACTTTCTGCCGTCTCTGACTTCTCCTCATGTAATTGCTCTAAAACTTCCTGTCCTTTAGTAAGTGCTTCCTGACATCTGCCATCTGTGAGGCAACTACGGACCATCTTCCAAAGGGGTATCACCCCACCCTCTAATATGCCCTGCTCAGAAGCAAAGTCAAGGTCTTTGCCTAATTTATCCCAGCTAGGTATAGTAAGGCTGCCCGAGAATGCAAACCACGGTGCAGCAATATCTGTCTTCTGTAAAAATCTCTCTAAAGTACTACGTTTCACTTCCAGGCCCTTGGAACGTAACAGGTCATCTAGGGCCAGGAGGAGCGGACTTGAAGATGCGACACCCATGACACAACAACAAAAGACACACAAAAAACAACAAGAGATACCACAAAAAACAAAAACGAGATGACACAACAAAAGAAACACAGAAAACAAAAGTGAAAGTACACAGTGCAGCTGCAATAAATATGAGGCTCTCTCTTTCTTTGTAGAGGAGCTGACCCCGCTTTGGACGCGGATCCCACTTACTGGGACTATCCCTGCTTTCATAGCAGATCCCACTTACCTGGGATTAACCGGTGCACCACCCCTGACTGACTGAAAGTTCTGGTTCCCGGGTCTCTGCGCCACTTGTCGCGACCCCTTGCCCGCAAGGAAGACGCAACTCAGGAATCTTCTTTCAGCAGTTTATTCAGGCCTTTGTATTGACATGTCTTTTAGCTTCTACTGCTACTCCTACTACTACTTCTACTGCTACTGCCACTACCCCCACTCCCGTGTGCCCCAGCCTTAATAAAGCAGATAAAGCCCCAATGCACAACTGCCACGTGGACTTTTCTCATAGGGTGCCAAGTCACAGCGTGCCAACTCATTCTGATAAGGAGTTGTTTGTCACAGACTACAGGGGAAACCAGCGCCATCTTGTAATGGCGGCCACAGTTCACAGAAACGGCTCACCACAATTAGCCATTCTGTTTCTGGGTCCATATCCAAAGGAAATGACATCAGAATTTTAAACATATATCTGTACTTCCATGTTCATTGCAGCAGTTTTCACATGAGCCAAGATATATTATCAACTAAGAGTCCATGGATACAAAATGGATAAAGAAAATTCAGGATATGTGTGTGTGTGTGAATATATATATATATATATATATATATATATATATATACACAATATATATACATATATGCAAGCATTATTATTATATATTATATATTATATGTTATATGTCATATGTTATATATTATATATAATTAATATAATTATATATATGCAAGCATTTTATATATATATATATTTATATATATATTTTTTATATATATATATTTTCCTCCTGGTCATGAATACAAATACAAGACTAGGAAAATTGTGACCAATTAATTCTACTCTTTCTTATTCTACTGTCCCCTCTCTTCTTTTTGCTTTCCTTTGTCTAGTGGCTATTTCTATTATTCCCCTCACTGACCTCCTTGTTTTGGATTAACATCTACATATCAGAAAGAACATGCATTTTTGGGGGGATTGGCTTATTTCACTTAGCATAATATTTTCCAAGTCCATTCATTTACCAGCAAATGACATATGTAATTCTTCTTTATGGCTGAACAATATTCCATTGTGTACATATACCACATTTTCTTTATCCATTCATCTGTTGAAGGATACCTAGGTTGATTCCATAGCTTGGCTATTGCAAGTTGAGATGATATAAATATGGATGTGGCTGCATCACTGTAGTAAGCTGTTTTAAAGTCCTTTGAGTAGAGACTGAGGAATGGAATAGCTGGGTGAAAGATGGTTCCATTCTAAGTTTTCTAAGTAATTTCCATTCTGCTTTCCAGAGTGTTTTTACCAATTTGCAGTCCCATCAACAATGTACTTTTCTCCCCACATTCTTGCCAACATTTATTGTTACTTGTGTTCTTTATAACTGCCATTCTGACTTAAGTGAGATGGATTGGAATCTCAGTGTTGTTTTCATTTGCATTTCTCTAATTTTTAGTAATGTTGCATATATATATATATATATACATATACATATATATGTATGTGTATATATATATATATATATATATATTTAATATACTTTTTTTAGTTGTAAGTGGACACAATACCTTTATTTATTTATTTTTATGTGGTGCTGAGGATCCAACACAGTGCCTCACACATGCTAGGTGAGCATTCTATCACTAAGCCACAATCCTAGCCCCAATTTTTTCATATATTTTTGACCACTCATGTTTCTTTTTCTGTGAAGTGTTTGTTCAGTTCTTTTGCCCACTTATTGATTGGGTTATTTATTTTTCTAGTGTTGATTTTTTAGGTTTTTGTATATCCTGGAAGTTAATGTTTTATCTGAGGTACTGGTGGTGCAGATTTTTATCCCAGTGTGTAGGATCTCTGTACACATTTTTGTTTGTTTCCTTTGCTGTGAAGAAGCTTTTCAGCTAGATATTTATTTATGCTTTATTTTACTTCTTGTGCTTTCGGAGTGTTGTTGAGGAATTTGGTTCCCAAGTCAACATGTTAGAGAGTTGGACCTACTTTTTCTTTTAGTTAAGCACAGGGTCTCTGGACTAATGGCTAGGTTTTCGATCCACTTAGAGTTGAGTTTTGTGCAGGTTAAGTATGGGGGTTCAATTTCATTATATTTCATGTGGATTTCCAGTTTTCCCAGCACCATTTGTTGAAGAGGCTATCTTTTCTCCAATGTATATTTAAGGCACCTTTGTCTAGGATGAGATAACTGTATTTACGTAGGTGTATCTCTGTGTCTTCTGTTCTATGGAACATGGACTGATTTGTAGGACATTGTACTAGGTGAAATAGACCAAGCACAGAAAGTAAAATACTGCACGATGTCTGCAGGATGTATGCATGACATCTAAAGATGCTGAACTCAGAACCAGAGAATGGAAACGTGGTTGCTAAAGATCTGGAATGTGCATGTATTGGACAAAGGTGACCAAGTTTCAGTTCTGGAAATCACATCATAGTGACTGTATGAATAATGGTTATATAGTATATATGTGATTTTGGAAGGAATCTCACAGAAGTAAGGTCCCATTATCATCAGACATATTATGGTCAATAAATTCAGTCACTTGACCAAAGTAGAGCTTGTAAATTTTTAGTATTATAAAGTTACTCTTCTCCTTTCTGTACTGTAATATTTATAATGAAGCTCCATGGGCAAACCATACTTACAGAGCAATAGTGTTGTTCCATTTCCTTGAGGGCAGAGTCTTTGTATAATTATTTGGATTTCTGCACAAGTGTTTTCTGTCCTCCTTTACACACATACACACACACACACACACAACACACAGACACATACATATATATGTATGTATGTGGGTGTATATACATATCCATATAAAGAGAGAATTTCAGTAATGTCGCGACCCCTTGCCCGCAAGGAAGACGCAACCCAGGAATCTTCTTTCAGCAGTTTATTCAGGTCCTTGATACTTTTTCTTCTTTCAGCTGTTTATTCAGGCCTTTGTTTTGACATGTCTTTTAGCTTCTACTGCTACTCCTACTACTACTTCTACTGCTACTCCTACTGCCACTACTCCTACTACTACTACTACTGCCACTACTACTACTCCCGTGTGCCCCAGCCTTAATAAAGCAGATAAAGCCCCAATGCACAACTGCCACGTGGACTTTTCTCATAGGGTGCCAAGTCACAGCGTGCCAACTCATTCTGATAAGGAGTTGTTTGTCACAGACTACAGGGGAAACCAGCGCCATCTTGTAATGGCGGCCACAGTTCACAGAAACGGCTCACCACACAGTAACTTATGGATATTTATTTTATGTCTTGGGGTATAATCCAATATTTTTGGATATTATTTGGGTTTTGCTCAAATTTATCAAGTTCTAATCATTGGAACTTTTTTCTTTTGGGCCTGTGTGTCCTTTTGACATGCTCTGCCTTTTTTTTTTTTTTTTGTATCTCTTTACATTTTGTCACCTTAAAATTCTTCAGACTCATGTGGTGTATTTCTTTCCTGAGCCCTAGAGTCAATCAGCACTTTCTTTAAGGAGAAGGATCTAATTTTAAACCCTCAAAATTTTACAATGATTAGGTGGATACATTGATTTATTCCATTTCTGAGAGGAATTAATTATATTTTTGAAAGTCTAGATAGTCTAAGGCCCCCACACACTGACAACTATTACTTTTGCTGCAATTTAGAAAAAAATCTGTGTGAATATGTATGCATTTATTTTATTCCCTGCTTATTTTATTCTTACCAATATCATTTTCTCATCTTCAATTATTTTTTTCTTTTATTCCAAGTGCCTTCTTTTATCTATTTCATAAAAAGTACAGAAAGTGCTTTAAAGTCTTTGTATAAATGGCACTGCTAACTCTACTGTGTTCAAGTTTCCTGTCAAAAATATTGGCACCGTGCTGCAATTTTCATACTCTAGAAATGCAAATGGCTTGGTTTAAGGCATATTACATTTGCTTTTCAAATAGGTGTCCGCTATTCAAACAGAATTGAGAAAGTGTATTAGAAACCTAAGGATTACAGACAAGCTTTTTTCTACCATTTTAATATCAAATACAATTATGGCAAGCAGCATACATAGAATGCCATCTAAATTTTCATTCCAACATGAAAAAAACATATTTTATTGATACATTTCGACTTCCTACAATGTTCTACATCAACAATAACCTCATTTCCCCTGGTAGATCATCAAGGTTTTATTCAGATGAATCAACTACATTTCACATTATAACAGGAGACAAGGACAACACTGTTTATTTCAAATTCAAAGATCACTTTAAAGTCACGATTTGTATATATTTATGAATTTCCCTTATATTAATGATTCACTTTTTATCAAAGGATTATCAGAGCTATAAATGACTGGAGTTGACTGTCTTCCTCCCCTAGCAGTAAAATGCGAAGACAAGAAAAACAATGGCCCTGGATGTTCTAGAATTGAACCAGTATTTCTGAAGCATTATGCACTTAGCAATCTTCTCTTCTAAAAGACAACATTAATAAGAAAGAAGTATCATCCTAAGCCTATTATACCTTTCAGAAATTGAAGCCTAGTGCTCAAAATAATCTAACTGAAAGGTGACATAATAGTGCCTTCTCTTTTTATCACAGGGATCACAAGTGTAGGGATTTCACTCTCATTTCTTTGAAGTATAGCAAACCTGACATTATAAGAAATTGAATTTACTACTGAATAAAAATTTAAAAAATGCCAGGGCTACAAAGACTACAGGAATAAGGCACATAATTAGTTCACATCCAACTGCATAATAAGTCTGAACCTTCACTGCTCCACATTGGTAACAAGCTTCTCATCTTTTAAGTCTTGTTTCCTAAGGCTGGGGATATATCTCAGTGGTAGAGCATTTGCCTAGCATGCTCCAGCCCTTAGTTCAATCATGGTACCACAAAAACAAAAAGATCCTAGCCAGACAGTAAAGTTCTCAAATAGATTTGAAGCCTTTTTTAACATAAGAAAATGGATATATTATTTTTTAGGGATTGGCTAACTTCACTTAGCATTATCTTCTCCAATGCCATCCATTTACCTGCAAGTGCCTTGATTTTATTCTGTTTTATTGCTGAGTCAAATTCCATTGTGTATACATGCCACATTTTTTTTATCCATTCATCCACTGAAGGACATCTAGGTTGGCTCCACAGTTTAGCTATTGTGAATTATGCTGCTATAAACATTGATGTGGCTGTGTCCCTGTAGTATGCTGTTTTTAAGTCCTTTGGGTATAGTCCAAGAAGAGGAATAGCTGGGTCAAATGGTGGTTCCATTTCCAGATTTCCGAGGAATTTTCATACTGCTTTCCCTATTGGCTGCCACCAATTTGCAGTCCCACCAGCAATGTATTAGTGTACCTTTTCCCCCACATCCTCGACAACACTTGTTGTTTGTCTTCATAATATCTGCCATTCTGACTGGAGTGAGATGATATCTTAGAGTAGTTTTGATTTGCATTTCTCTGATTGCTAGAGAGGATGAGCATTTTTTCATATATTTGTTGAGTGATTGTATATCCTCTTCTGAGAACCTCTGTTCAGGTCCTTGGCCCATTTATTGATTGGGTTTTTTTTTTTTTTTTTTTTGGTGTTTAACTTTGTGAGTTCTTTATATACCCTAGAGATTAGTGCTGTATCTGTGTGTGAGGGGCAAAATTTGGCTCCCAGGATGTAGGCTGTCTGTTCACCTCACAGATTGTTTCTTTTGCTGAGAAAAAAACTTTTTAGTTTGAATCCATTCCATTTATTAATTCTTGGTTTTAATTTTTGTGCTATAGGAGTGTTATTAAAGAAGTTGGGGCCTAATCCCACATGATGAAGATTAGGGCCTACTTTTTCTTCTATTAGATGCAGAATCTCTGGTTTAATCCTAGGTCCTTAATCCATTTTGGGTTAAGTTTTCTGCATGGTAAGAGATAAGGGTTCAATTCATTTTGTTGCATATGGATTTCCAGTTAAGTGAAGTTAGCCAATCCAAAAAAAAAATGACAAGTGTTTTCTCTGATATAAGGGGGGTGACTCACAGTGGGGTAGATAGGGAGAACGTGGGAGGACTAGATTAATTCTATACAGGGAAGAGGGTGGGAGGGAAAGGGAAGGGAAAGGGGATAAGCAATAATGGTAGAATGTGATGGTCATCATTATATAAAGTACATGTATGAAGACTTGTGTATTAAAAATTGTAATTCAAAAAACAAGAACATGTATAATGGCATAATTTGGCTTTAAAATACTTTATATACAGAAATACAAAAAACTGTAATCTATATGTTTAATAAGAATTATAATGCATTCCACTGTTGTTGTGTATTTAAAAATAATAATAATAAAATCAATTAAAAATGGAGAAAAAAAGAAAAGAAAAAGGATATATTGAGTATTAGATATTTGATATTTTTATGAATCAGTATATATTTTGAGATTTTCCATATTGGTTATATATATACATATATACATACATATATTATTTTAATCTGCATATATATATATAAATATAAATCTACAAACATTTCCTTCTTATATTGCCTATAAGAGAGGTATATTTCTTGGCCTATTGTGGTAACTATATGTTATGGAAATTATACTAGGAAAGCCTCTGTTCTTATTCTCTAACATATACTAAACATGTACTTTGGACTTCACAAATGAATTTCCCTTTTAGGGTACCACTGCCTCCGACACCATGCCACACTACTTATTTTCTTCATGAAATTCAAAATTCTGTGGATTCATCATGCTTTTGTACTTACATTTTTATTACCAGTCATATTTCATTCGATTAATGATCCATGGGAGGGGTTTTTACTTTGGTTACAATTATAGTCCCAGTACCTGGAATAAAGCATTGCCTGTAGGAGAAGAGCAATAATTTTCAATGAATTTATGAATCAGAAAGGAATCTAGGAATCAAGCATATAGTACCAGAGATCACGGATCTAATAAAGTAACAAGAGGTTATTCCACAAGACTAACAGGATCATTGCATTGGATTTAGTCCCAGAGCAAGTATGTAAGACCCAGGAGGAAATTGTGTTTTTAAATATAAACATAATACTTATCTGATGATCTGAACTTAACCTAAACTTAACCTGAACTTAACCTGGTACAATGAAGACATATAAACAAATGTATCACCTTTATTGAATTTAAACTCCAAGGAGGGAAAAGACAAAACTAAATAAATTATTATTAAAAGTTGAAGTAAGCTTAAGCTTAGGAGAATATGAGTGAACAAGTTTCAAAAAATTGGATAAAGGTTAAAATAAAAAGCATTTTAAAAAGTAGCATTTTAATATTAATTCCAACTTAATGACATTAATCAATACTCTACTTGCAAATCAGCCATTGTTATCTCCAAATAATTGTTTGGCAATAAATTCTCCCTCTAAAATTCATACCAAATCGTTACTGGATTTCCTTCTATAAACATTAGTAACTGATACTCCCTGACCTAGTAAAATAATGTTTCAGAAGATATCATCTGCATGCCCTGAAACACATTTCAAGCTTGCACATCTGCTGTCCAACACTGGCTATGTATATGGAAGGTCACATCTGTGTGACAACTTCATTTGAGATCATGATTTCTCAGGGACAGCTCCTTCCTACTTTAATTTTCTTCATTCTTTTCCCTTTCCTTTTTTTTTTTTAGGTCCATTCTCTAAAGCACTGCTGGTTAAATCAAAAGATGTATATTCATTGCTTATTTTGTTCTTTTCCTGTGAATTTAACTTTTGAAGAAATCTATATCGTAAGTTTCTATAATACTTTCCATGTTGGATTTTGCCCTACAGGGTTACTGTCCATATGTGTATAATTTGAATTTGTGTAGGGACAGTTTCAGGATAATAATAATGTACAAATGAAAAGTATTTCACAGACAATATTAGAGTTCATAAATTGGGCCAGAAACCCTCACTGCTATCATCCAGTCTTGAAGATATAGTAGTGAGTCACAGATTTCTTCCAACATGTGAAAACTTAGGGAAAACTTGAGTTTTCAAACATTTTTTTCCTCAGTTTTAGTGTTAGGAAAAAGCAGATAAAGAAAGAGAGGAGACCCTCAGTTATGAACTCATGATCTTATAGAAAGATGCTGAAAAATGTGTGTCTTACTGAATTCAATATATCATTATGTACCACCAATTTCTGATTATTATATTTATTTTGAATACATTGTTATTCTCCCTGTATAAAACAGACAGTGATCATTACAGGTTCAGAGTCATCCTATAAATAAATAATAAGTAATTCCATTATGAAATTAAACCCATCCCTTTTGTTCTTTTTCAATTAATTGCCAGACTATTATTCTTTTGATTTTCTGGGAAGTTTTCCAGTGTAAAACCAATAATGAATGTAAAGTATATGAAGATAAATTTTTTATGTCATCTACATTGAAGAAAGATGAAAATAGATGTTGTCAAAGTGGAAAAATCTTCAAAGAATAACTAATCCTATGCCTTATTTTTATTCATTTGTGTCTGAGAAATCAAATCAACTCTTTCACAAAGAACATTGTATTACGTTCCAACAATGAATTTATGTCATTTTGGTAACAAATTTTAAAAAGCTTTATGCAGGTATTGCTGATTCGGTAAAGAAGGGTTGAAACACTGTAGAGAAAAAGATGTGCACTAATTTGAAAATAAAGTGGAATTACAAATAGCAAATAGATATGTCTTTAAAGTGCAATTGCTTTGCTGCAACTTATGTGCAATGTTGTGTGGAAAATGGAGTGTCTATTGGAGATGAAGACAGAAAGAACAAAGGTGTCAATTTGCAAGTTAGACCAGGAGAACCAGGAATGGCTGGCTATGGGAGTGAAGCTGCTTGAAGCTAAGCTCATGGGGAATAGAGATTCCCCATTTCTTGCAGAATACCACACAGTAAAAAATAACTCAATAGATATTTGCAGATTTGTGGGATAATTCAAAGAAGAAATTAATGCACATTTAATGAGCACATTGTAGGCTGCTATTGGCAATCAATATATCTTTTCTCATCTGTACCTTAAAACAATGCTAGTGTATATTTATTTTTTCACTGTGTTGTTATGATTGTTTTTTAATAGATAAGGAATGAATAGTTTGGAAGGATCACATGGGGATATTTCAAAGAAATATAAATATAAAGAAGTTGTATGTACACTGCATGTAGAATTTCACACTTTCCCTCCAAAGAGGGTTGAAGTGCTATAATGCCACCCTTCCTAGGATTCCCTGAAACTCAGGAAGAGGGGAGAATCCACTTCAACAGTAACAGACAATGCTTTACCTGTTCCCAGACAGTGCTTTATCAGGAGTGAAGAAGGAGTTACTAAAAGGAGTCTTTGAGATAACTTAATTCTTAAAAGGCAGGCAGCAAAGAAATGTGGAAAGGAGAAGAATACCAATGATTAGCCTGAGAGTTGATAAAAAAAAAAAAACTAGCTCCCCCTTTTTTTAATGCTAAAACTATTGACAAGGCATAATGGAGCAGAGTTTGAAAATAAATCAAAAAGTGATTCCAGGAGACAGTTTCAATGACTAATTATCAAAGTTAAGTCTCAGATGGCAGTTTTTCTCTTCACACCAATTTCATAACCTCCTGAGATAAATCATAGTTTATTGTGAAGTTGGCAAACAACAGTGCACACTGGGATGTAAAGAGGAGATTAGTTTTGCCTTCTTATTAAATAGCTGGAGGCAAATACAAGCCATATAGCCTTTTTATAAGTTACTGGCTCCCGAATAGAATACTATTGGAGCAGCATCAAATATTCATCTCCATTCACATCCCCTCCCACATACACATGAGTGGACAATGGACTCTCATTACTGTTCCCACTACAATACAAAGCCCCAGTTAGAAATTCTTGCCTCTGAGAAACCTTTCCAGAAGCTTCTGTGGGTCAGTATTGAGGAAAATTTCCTATAAACTGTATCTAGAAACAAGTATGTGTGTGTCCTCAAACCTTAGAAACTCAACCTTAGAAACTCTGAGTCAGTTGAGAAATCATGGTTCCACTCAATTTCCTGGGAAACAAAATGCAATTTTTTATGTGGACAGTTTTCTTCTACTTCTCCAAAGAATATCATTTTGAAAAAGGAAACCAATCTCTTTCTTCTTTCTTTTTAAATAAATGGAGATATAGTTATAAATTATATATTCACATAGAATATTAATATATATTGTTAGAACTGCATATGCCACAGACCCTTCATAACATTGTACATCTGGCTTTGGTGTGAAGTTGTTAGTGTTCCTAAACAGAAAAATGAGCATTGAATAAGAAAGTAGGAGAGAACTTCTGCAGCTTATAGGAAGGTCCACTGAAATCTTGTGTTCAGATAGGCCTTTTTTAATTTAAAAAGTCTTCTTCTTCATCACTGATTCTTATCTTTATCACACTGAATAATCAATTAATCAATTTTGTGCTCCAAAATTATTGCATTTATAATAGCAGAAAATAATCTTCATGTAATAGCTAAAGATAAATCTAACATGATATTTGCAAGGGTTATAGAGTAGAATATCTATGTTAATATGTTTATGAGTATTATATGAATTTTTAATTTTACTATATTAGGGAAGTAATATCTAAATAAATACAACAATATATTATTCTTATTATAAATCTAAGAATAGGAAAGATAATCATTCTCCACAAATCAATGTACTAATTTAGTAAAATGCAATAATTGTGATAAAGCAATGTGGCATTGGTCTGCAAACAGTGCATAGATCAACTTTATTAATCTAACCTTGATATATAATGAAATGCAGAGATTTAACATACTATTAATTTAATAAACTTTGGCACATATAAAAACTCATTAAACTGTCACAATATATAAGATGGTAGACATTTTCATCATCAAATTTCCAGAAATTTTCTGCAACCATTAGCATTTCCAGAATTAGCATATATAACACTGTGTAATTCATTTAAGAAATATTCTCTTCACATGTAAAATTCTGCATCTAATAGTGTGTGCATACGTATTACATGATATTACATGACTAACATACATAAAGCATTTACTACAGTGGTTCTAATATTTTAAATATTAATTTCTTATTTTTGTATTGAAACTTACCACTTTTCATCTATTCATCTTTGATGGGCATCTAGGCTGATCCCATAACTTGTCTCATGAATAGTGTCATGATAAATATGTGCATACACGTATTTCTATCGTATGGTGACTTCAGTTCCTTCATGTACAAAACCAGGATACTCTGATGTTTGTCTTTAATAATTTGATGAATTTTAGAAGCTAGACTTTCTTCGTTACTATAATTGTGTCCGAAGCCCCCCTTCTTCTAACCTACATGACTCAGTAAAATATTCAAAATATCATCTGGCATTTTAAGTTAGGATGAATAGAGACCAGTTTTGAACCACGAGAAATGAAATTTAATTGGATATAAACATTTTTGTACGGACAGGGTGATAAACACAGCACTGTTTTTTTTTTTCAAATATTGAAAAATTGTAAGACACTTCCCTGTGACTCTTTAAAACAATGGAGAACAAAACTTAAACTTAAAATTTGAGTCCAGTCCTTTTTTCTTTTTCCTCTTTGAAATAAAGCCTTTAAAAACTTCCAATCAAGATATGGATCTTTATTAGTGCAAAAGTGGGATTAGTTAAATTAGAGCAGAGATCTGCAGTAACATTCTGCTTAATTCCAGCTCCTCACAGATAGGAATGGTATAAACAAGAAATAAGAAAATCTTTTGCCTCAAAAATATACTGGAGGATAAGTCCAGTTTGCCCACAAAAGAGAAAAGTAATGTATTCTGATAACTAAGCCTGGTAAATGTGTCTGCCATTACTTTAGATATAGGTAGCCCTGATACATGTTTGTGTGCATGTGTGTGTGTGTTCTCATTTTAATGTCAACTCTCTTTTATCATTCATATTTCTGCTATCCAGAAGGAATGACATATGGCAGGTGTCCATACCCACTCATACCAATACTGAGCATTATTATCATCATGCCATGGTTTTACTCTCAATAGAAGTGGCCCATATATGTGAAGGTGACATAAATCTTATACTTGAAGGAGGTATTTTATTTTTGTGTCAGAAAGTAGACATGTCTGCAGGCATATGTGCGTTGGCTCTCTCTCCTCCAGCAAGGAGATCCACGGAACAGGGTAGAGGAGAGTGGGGTGAGTCGCTTATCAGGACCTCCGGAGACCAAGCAGAAAGCAGATCTAATTTTATTGTGCAATTACCATGTATATATATTCATGCAGTATATATATTGCAAGCAGCCACCAGTATAATTGCTAACTGTCCTTGCAGTGACCAATCGAGGAGTGGACCATGGAGCAAGCAGAGGAACTGCAACACATGGCCTCACACCCAGGGCTATGCCTATGGGGTAGGCGGTTTGCCACTCACACGCCTAGCATGGGAGAGTGGTTTGCCACTCAGATGCCCTTAATGTATGCCATGTATGCAGTACTCCATGCACTTGTCCCCACACATATGGACAATTTTAAATTCTAAAATGTAGAAACAGGGAGCCTGACAGGCGATCGCCCCGCGGCTGGAGTCTGTGGCGCGCGCCGGGGAGCGGCAGGGTGCCGGAGCGGGGGAACAGCGATACGGATCCGGGGGGGCTCCCGCCAGTGGTACATTGGAGCCCTTAGTGCTGAGTTCCGGCTTTGAAAAAGAGGAGAGAAGTGGCCCAGTTTGGTTCCAGACACCGGTCGGACCACAGAGGAGGACAGCAGCCGCCATTTCAGAGAGATGATGTAATCATCCCTGTGTTCTACTGATCTCAGCCCATTCAACTACGGAACAGGTGATTTCAGGCTGGTATTTGCCTGCTTCTAGCAGACAGATTTCTTGCTCAGGCTCGGGACTGGGACTGGGGTTCTTGTGGAGAATACTCCTAGAGGCGCGTGCCGGGCAAGGCGTGCGCTGGGCACTGAGCAGCTGGATTCTGGTTCCCGGGGCTAACCTGGCCCAGGTCTGAGGAAACTGCGGAGACTGCCGGTGGAGGCCAGCTCCAAGTGGAGCGTGCGCTGAGCTTGGGGCAACTAAATTCTGACTCCCGGAACAGTTTTGGCCTGGGGCTGGGGAACCCGTGGGGGTCGCTCGCTGGAGCCAGCTCCCAGCACAGAGTGTATCGGGATCGGAGAGGCGGGGTTCCGGCTACCTAAGCTGCTTTGGCCCAAGGCTAGGGAACCGGCGGTGACTGCTTCTCAATCAGGGTCCTGCGGGGTGCTGTAGGGGCAGAGTGGAGCTTTCACCTGCGCCCAGAGCAGGCCAAGTGACCCGCCGGCGTGGTACCATGACACCCCAAATGCAGCTGGGGCTGAAGAGAGTAGCGGCCCACGCCTAGAATAGGACCAGCGATTCTGCGGCGCGGTAGCCAAGTAACCTCATTTAGAGTAGGGGCTGTGCAGAGCTGCCATCTGAGCAAGTAGGGCAGGCAGACCTGCCGCCAACTGGCAAGACAGGCCAGGTAGCTTGCCAGCGTGGTGGACACGTAACACCGAGGCAGTCGCGTCACACTGGTTGGAGTGGGGGTGGAGCAGGGTCGCCGCCCGGGTCTGGAGGGGGCTCAGCGACCCGTTGGAGAGGTAGTCAGGTACCCCAATTGGGAGTGGGGGCTGTGCAGAACTGCGACCCACCGGCCTAGAGGTCTGCCAGCGCGGTAGACTCGTCACAGCAATTGGAGTGGGGGCCCAGCAGAGCCGCCACCCACATCCAGATCAGGACCAACGACCCCAGGGCGTGGTAGTTACATTACCAAAACTGGAGTGGGGGCAGAGCAAAGCCTCCACCCATGCCCGCAGCGGGGGCAGACCTGCAACCGATCAGCGGGGTAGACAGACCACCATAATTAGAGGAGGAGCACAGCCAATACCCGCCCTGCAAGGGAGACTTCCCAACTATACAAGAGCAACATAAATAAATAGGGGGTAAATTTCAAAAACACAACAGTTGCACCAAGCAGAAAGAAACGCGAGCAGTATGAAAAGACAAGGAAAGAAAGGACCACAAGCAATGCAGGTCAACTCAACTTTAGAAGAGGTAATAGCTGCAACAGATGGAATGTCAGATAAAGAGTTCAGGATTTATATGCTTCAGATGATCTGGAGTCTCAAGGAAGACATGAGACAGCAAAATCAGACAATGAAAGATCACATTGACAAACAAATCCAGGAAGTAAAAGATCAATTTCACAGGGAGATAGAGGTAATAAAAAACAAACAAATAGAAATTCTAGAAATGCAGGAAACAATAAACCAACTTAAAAACTCAATTGAGAATACTACCAGCAGAGTAGATCACTTAGAAGAGAGAACATCAGACAATGAAGACAAAGTATTTCAACTGGAAAAGAACATAGACAGCTCAGCAAGTCTGCTAAGAAACCATGAGCAGAACATCCAAGAATTATGGGACAATATCAAAAGACCAAATTTAAGAGTCATTGGGATACAGGAAGGCACAGAGCTCCAAACCAAAGGAATAAAAAGTCTATTCAGTGAAATAATACGAGAAAACTTCCCAGACTTGAAGAATGAGACAGAATCCCAAATCCTAGAAGCCTACAGGACGCCGAATGTGCAAAATCATAAGAGATCCACACCTAGACACATTATAATGAAAATGTCCAACATACAGAATAAGGAGAGAATTTTAAAAGCTGCAAGAGAAAGAAAGCAGATTACATTTAGGGGTAAACCAATCAGGATAACAGCTGATCTCTCAACACAGACTCTGAAAGCTAGAAGATCCTGGAATAACATATTTCAAACACTGAAAGAAAATGGGTTCCAACCAAGAATCGTGTATCTGGCGAAATTAAGCTTCAGGTTAGAAGATGAAATTAAAACCTTCCACGATAAACAAAAGTTAAAAGAATTCACAGCTAGAAAACCATCTCTTCAAAAAATCCTTGGCAAAACATTACAGGAAGAGGAAATGGAAAATAACATTGAAAACCAACAATGGGAGATAGGACAGTAAAGGGGGGAAAGTAGTCAAAGAGGATAACAAATCAGGGTTAGTAACATCAATAAACAAATATGGATAGAAGAACAAACCATATCTC
This sequence comes from Urocitellus parryii, assembly GCF_045843805.1. Lineage (NCBI taxonomy): Eukaryota > Metazoa > Chordata > Mammalia > Rodentia > Sciuridae > Urocitellus > Urocitellus parryii. The sequence goes on from NC_135542.1 coordinate 101,210,035, forward strand.
AATAATAACCCTAAATGTTAATGGCTTAAACACACCAATTAAGAGACACAGGCTAGTAGAATGGATCACAAAACAAGACCCAACAATATGCTGTCTACAGGAGACGCATCTGATAGGAAAAGATATTCATAGACTGAAGGTGAAAGGCTGGGAAAAATCATACCACTCATATGGACTGCAGAAACAAGGAGGAGTGTCCATACTCATATCTAATAAAATAGATTTCAAGCCAAAGTTAATCAAAAGGGACAAAGAAGGACACTTCATACTGCTCAAGGGAACCATACACCAACAAGACATAACAATCATAAATATATATGCCCCAAATAATGGTGCAGCTGTGTTCATCAAGCAAACTCTTCTCAAGTTCAAGAGTCTAATAGACCACCATACAATAATCATGGGAGACTTCAACACACCTCTCTCACCACTGGACAGATCTTCCAAACAAAAGTTAAATAAGGAAACTATAGAACTCAATAACACAATTAACAACCTAGACTTAATTGACATATATAGACTATACCACCCAACATCAAGTAGTTACACTTTTTTCTCAGCAGCACATGGAACCTTCTCAAAAATAGACCATATACTATGTCACAGGGGAACTCTTAGACAATATAAAGGGGTAGAGATAATACCATGCATCTTATCTGATCATAATGGAATGAAACTGAAAATCAAAGATAAAAGAAGGAAGGAAAAATCAAACATCACTTGGAGAATGAACAATAGGTTGCTGAGTGATCGATGGGTTTTAGAAGACATTAAGGAGGAAATTAAAAACTTCCTAGAGTTAAATGAAAACACAGACACAACATATCGGAATCTATGGGACACATTGAAAGCAGTTCTAAGAGGAAAATGCATTGCTTGGAGTTCATTCCTCAAAAAAAGAAAAAACCAACAAATAAATGATCTCATACTTCATCTCAAAATCCTAGAAAAAGAAGAGCAAAACAAGAGCAAAAGAAGTAGAAGGCAAGAAATAATTAAAATCAGAGCTGAAATTAATGAAATTGAAACAAAAGAAACAATTGAAAAAATTGACAAAACTAAAAGCTGGTTCTTTGAAAAAATAAATAAAGTTGACAGACCCTTAGCCATGCTAACGAAGAGAAGAAGAGAGAGAACCCAAATTACTAGCATACGGGATGAAAAAGGCAATATCACAACAGACACTTCAGAAATACAGAAGATAATCAGAAATTATTTTGAATCCTTATACTCCAATAAAATAGAAGAGAGTGAAGGCATAGATAAATTCCTTAAGTCTTATGATCTGCCCAGATTGAGTCAGGAGGATATTGACAACCTAAACAGACCAATAACAATAGAGGAAATAGAAGAAACCATCAAAAGACTACCAACTAAGAAAAGCCCAGGACCAGATGGGTATACAGCAGAGTTTTACAAAACCTTTAAAGAGGAACTAACACCAATACTTTTCAAGCTATTTCAGGAAATAGAAAAAGAGGGAGAACTTCCAAATTCATTCTACGAGGCCAACATCACCCTGATTCCGAAACCAGACAAAGACACTTCAAAGAAAGAAAACTACAGACCAATATCTCTAATGAACCTTGACGCAAAAATCCTCAATAAAATTCTGGCGAATCGGATTCAAATACATATCAAAAAAATTATACACCATGATCAAGTAGGATTCATCCCTGGGATTCAAGGCTGGTTCAATATACGGAAATCAATAAATGTTATTCACCACATCAATAGACTTAAAAATAAAAACCATATGATCATCTCGATAGATGCAGAAAAAGCATTCGACAAAGTACAGCATCCCTTTATGTTCAAAACTCGAGAAAAATTAGGGATAACAGGATCATACCTCAACATTGTAAAAGCAATCTATGATAAGCCACAGGCCAGCATCATTCTGAATGGAGAAAAATTGAAGGCATTCCCTCTAAGATCTGGTACAAGACAGGGATGCCCTCTCTCACCACTTCTGTTCAACATAGTCCTCGAAACACTGGCCAGAGCAATTAGACAGACGAAAGAAATTAAAGGCATAAAAATAGGAAAAGAAGAACTTAAATTATCACTATTTGCAGATGATATGATTCTATACCTAGCAGACCCAAAAGGGTCTACAAAGAAGCTATTAGAGCTAATAAATGAATTCAGCAAAGTGGCCAGATATAAGATCAACACGCATAAATCAAAGGCATTCCTGTATATCAGCAACAAATCCTCTGAAACGGAAATGAGGAAAACTACTCCATTCACAATATCCCCCCAAAAAATAAAATACTTGGGAATCAACCTAACAAAAGAGGTGAAAGATTTATACAATGAAAATTACAGAACACTAAAGAAAGATATAGAAGAAGACCTTAGAAGATGGAAAAATATACCCTGCTCATGGATAGGCAGAACCAACATCATCAAAATGGCGATATTACCAAAAGTTCTCTATAAGTTCAATGCAATGCCAATCAAAATCACAACAGCATTTCTTGTAGAAATAGATAAAAGAATCATGAAATTCATATGGAATAATAAAAGACCCAGAATAGCAAAAACAATGCTAAGCAGGAAGTGTGAATCAGGCGGTATATCGATACCAGACTTCAAACTATACTACAGAGCAATAGTTACAAAAACAGCATGGTACTGGTACCAAAACAGGCGGGTGGACCAATGGTACAGAATAGAGGACACAGTAACCAATCCACAAAACTACAACTATCTTATATTTGATAAAGGGTCTAAAAGCATGCAATGGAGGAAGGATAGCATCTTCAACAAATGGTGTTGGGAAAACTGGAAATCCATTTGCATCAAAAAGAAACTGAATCCCTATCTCTCACCATGCACAAAAGTTAACTCAAAATGGATCAAGGAGCTTGATATTAAATCAGAGACACGGCATCTGATAGAAAAAAAAGTTGGTTATGATCTACATACTGTGGGATCGGGCTCCAAATTCCTCAATAGGACACCCACAGCACAAGAGTTAACAACTAGAATCAACAAATGGGACTTACTTAAACTAAAAAGTTTTTTCTCAGCAAAAGAAACAATAAGAGAGATAAACAGGGAGCCTACATCCTGGGAACAAATCTTTACTCCACACACTTCAGATAGAGCCCTAATAACCAGAATATACAAAGAACTCAAAAAATTAGACAATAAGATTACAAATAACCGAATCAATAAATGGGCCAAGGACATGAACAGACACTTCTCAGAGGAGGACATGCAATCAATCAATAAGTACATGAAAAAATGCTCACCATCTCTAGCAGTCAGAGAAATGCAAATCAAAACCACCCTAAGATACCATCTCACTCCAGTAAGATTGGCAGCCATTAGGAAGTCAAACAACAATAAGTGCTGGAGAGGATGTGGGGAAAAGGGCACTCTTGTTCATTGCTGGTGGGACTGCAAATTGGTGCAGCCAATTTGGAAAGCAGTATGGAGATTTCTCGGAAAGCTGGGAATGGAACCACCATTTGACCCAGCTATTCCCCTTTTTGGTCTATTCCCTAACGACCTAATAAGAGCATGCTACAGGGACACTGCTACATCGATGTTCATAGCAGCACAATTCACGATAGCAAGATTGTGGAATCAGCCTAGATGCCCTTCAATAGATGAATGGATAAAAAAATGTGGCATTTATACACAATGGAGTATTACTCTGCATTAAAAATGACAAAATCATAGAATTTGGAGGGAAATGGATGGCATTAGAGCAGATTATGCTAAGTGAAGCTAGTCAATCTTTAAAAAAACAAATACCAAATGACCCCTTTGATATAAGGGGAGTAAACAAGGACAGGGTAGGGATGAAGAGCTTGAGAAGAAGATTTACATTAAACAGGGATGAGAGGTGGGAGGGAAAGGGAGTGAGAAGGGAAATCGCATGGAAATGGAAGGCGATCCTCAGGGTTATACAAAATGTCATATAAGAGGAAAGGAGGGGTAAGACGAGACAATACAAATGGAAGAAATGATTTACAGTAGAAGGGGTAGAGAGAGAAAAGGGGAGGGGAGGGGAGGGGAGGGGGGATAGTAGAGAATAGGACAGACAGCAGAATACATCAGACACTAGAAAGGCAATTTGTCAATCAATGGAAGGGTAACTGATGTGATACAGCAATCTGTATACGGGGTAAAATTGGGAGTTCATAACCCACTTGAATCAAATTGTGAAATATGATGTATTAAGAACTATGTAATGTTTTGAACGACCAACAATAAAAAAAAAAAAGATCTAGTAACCAGAATATGAAAAGAACGCATACAATGCCATGATAAAAATACAAGCTAATTAGAAGTGGTCAAAGGATCTGAATATAGACCTCTAAAGAAGATAAACAAGTGGCCAAAAGCACATGAAAAATTGTCCATCATCATTAATTATTAGTAAAATGCAAATCAAAACCACAGTGAGACATTACCTCATGTCCACTGAGACGGCTATAACAAAAAAGATAGCTATTGAAGATGCTGAAGAATTGAAGCTCTCATACACTGCTGGTGCCAATGGTAAAGTTGTATAACCACTTCAGAAAATAGTCAGTTCCTCAAACTGTTAAGTAGGGTAATCATATGATTCAGCAATTCCACTCCTACATACATATCCAAGATATTTGAAAACCATGCCCACACAAAGATTTATACATAAATGTTCCCAGCAGTATTGTTCATATTAGCCACAAAATAGATACAACCCAAATGTCCATCAGTGTATGAATGAATAAACAAAATGTAATAGACTCATACAATGGAATATTACATGGTAATAAGAAGGAATGAAGCATTAATACATGTTACAATGTGAATAAACTCAAGAACATTATGCTAAATGATACAAACTAGATACAACGGCTATATATCTTATGATTCCATTCCATTCATATGAAATGTCCAGAATTTAGGTGAATCCAAAGAATCGTAAAAAGAAATTAGAGGTTATCAGGGGCTTGTGAGTATAAGAAGGGGCACTGGCTGCTAATGGATATGGGATATCTTTTTGATAATGAAAATGTTCTGGAATTAAATAGTGGTGACATTTAAAAAAAATAAGATAAAATAAAAAAAAAATAAAATGTAGAAACAGGAATGTGGGGTACTTTAAATGTTGCAAACAAATTTCCCCTGTATCTCCTTTTAGAAATGTGTGCTTCATTCTTTCTTTATGCTGATATTTGATATTGGGCAAGTAGCCTTTTTAATCGCCCTTACTTCTCTGTAGTCAATTTCTCTGTATATTTTACAAATTGATTCTCTTTTCCCGCCTCAGCACTGATGGTTCTATAAAGCATTGGATTTAGCACAAACCCAATTAAAGCCAGTCTCATTAGCTATGATTCTTTATATTCTGTACAAATTGCACTTGTCTTTGTGTGAAAAAGGCACTGCATAAATTCTCCTAAGCCTTCATCCTTTTGGGGCATGCACTTTCTGTGTCTGCTGGAATGTTGGAACTAATATTTTCAATCTTTTTCAGACTCCTTTTGTTGGCAAAAAATGCATGATGCCATGCCATGCTTTTTGGCTAGAGAAAGCAAAGAATCTGCTTTATAATGAAAACAGCCTTTTCTGAAAGGGTTCAAAAAATTCTTTCTATGGAAAATGAATAAATAACCTGCAAAACTCTCCACAATTGAATATTATTAAGTTAAACAGGCTTATTAAGATTCATAAAGCAATTAGAAGTATTAAGCTGAATTCTCTTGTCAGTTTCTTGTGCCTGTCCTCACATTAAAGTCAATGGGAGCTGGATGCTTTTGGCCGTGGGCAAAATGTGGTCCATTTTGAATAAGAATAGCATCTGCAATTATACTAGCTGAGATAAAAATTAAAAGGTCCATCAATTCTCATGCTTCAGAGCATAAGATTATAAGCAGATGGTGCCAGAAAGTTTCTGCAGGGCATGACGACTCACTAATGGACAGGTGCATTATGACAATTTTCTTTTGGCCTCCCTCCTCATAATGTCTCACATACACACAGATGTGCCAAATACAGGACATCTAAACAAATGGGACATTTGCAGTTTACCAGGATGAAATCCTTCCATGACCTAACAATACCGAGGCACAGAGATCCTAGCAGGTGTGGGATATTCAATTTGGGATATTCAACAAAAACATTTCAGAATCCAACTCAATAGTAATAACAGATCTTCTGCTTCTAAACTGGCTGCTTTGTCTTCACTGGTGACCTAGAAATTTACTTTAAACTACATTCTGAGGGTGTATTATAGGAAACTACTTGCTAAGGGGAAAAAAATCAAGTCATTGGAGTTTAGAAAACTCTACATCTAGAATTGAAAAATCAATAACTGATACATATTCATTTAGCACTCACTAGTTTCTGTGTACTGTTTTGGGTTTAATAAAAATATAAGAAGAAAGAAATTTTTAAAAAAGCACACACTTACCTTGATGTAGCTGAATTTTTTTTCTTTTGAGTGCTATGAGTGATTAGATGATATAATGTATAAATTAAATAGGACAGAAAGAAAGTGTGATGTACAGAAACAACTAGGAAGTTTTATGCATATATGTAACTAATACCCTTCTCTCTATACACACACATACACACATGCACACACATCTCTCTCTCTATATATATATATGTGTGTGTGTGTGTGTGTGTGTGTGTGTGCGCACATGTGCACCATAGGATTGTTACTTGCTCATATAGTTTATTGAGAATCAAAAACACTAAAATTATTTTGTTTTTAAAAGATCTATGCATATATCTTTATTAATTTAAGTAATATTTTTTGCATATTTCCTAAATGTTTTGCTGTAAATTATTTTGAAATATTGTTTGTATTAATATTCTCTGGAACTCAAACATGCTGAGGAACAGTATTTTATATGTTTGGGCATATGGGAATTTGATTGAACTGCTTTACATTTGTTATGGTTGGAATGTGAGGTGTCCCCCAAAAGTTCATGTGTGAGACTATACAAGAAGGTTCAGAAAAAAAAATGATTAGGTTGTAAGAGCCTTAACCCAGTCAGTGACTTAATTCTCTGATAAGGATTGATTGAGTGGTAGCTGAAGTAAGTGGTAGGGTGTGGCTGGAGGAGGAAGGAGCTAGGCCTTAGCTTTGGGTTTATATTTGTATTTGGCGAGTAGAGTCTCTCTCTCCGCTTTCTAATCACTATTATCTGTGAGCAGCTTCCTTTTCCACACTCTCCCACCATGATGTTCAGCCTCATCTCAATCTATGAGGAATTGAGCCCACCTTCTGTGGACTAAGACCTCTAAAACCATGAGCCCTCCAATAAAGGTTTTTAACTCTATAGTTGTGCTGGTCAGATCTTTAGTCATAGCAGCAAAAAAGCTGACTAAAACAACATTGAAAAGATAAAATAGCAAATTGGGTATGAAATTTGAAAGTTATAAAAGTTAATTAAATATATGAAAGTTAATTCATGTATTCCTTTATTTTTATCCCATCCCACAAAAATTTGCATTAGAACATATATATCAGTTTCTGATTATTTACAAAGCATATGCTTCAAGACTCCCAGAGGATGTCTGAAACCTTGGATTGTAATGATATATATATATATATATATATATATATATATATATATATATATATATATCATGTTTTTCTATACATACATATACATACCTATAATATACTTTGTAAATTAGGTACAGCAAGATATTTATAATAACAATAATTAATGATAAGGTGAAACAGTATTAACGACATACTTTAATAAACTTATGCGAGTATGGTCTCTTTCTGAAAATACTTTACTATAATATACTCACCTTCTTGTGGTGACAGAATGAGGTAAAGCCTACATGGTAAGGCCAAGGGAGGTGAATGAGCAGACTCTGGGATGCAGCATTAGGCTGGTAAGGACCACCTGATGATCTGTCAGGAGGAAAAGCATCTGCTTTAGGTGACCTTGGATCATGGAGCCTTAGTGATGTAGGTGGTTGGGGAGGCTCCCTAGTGGAAAATTCCTTTTCAAAAAACTTTCAAAAGAACATTGTAATTGTGCCTTGGTGTCTGCTTTGTAGTTTTGTAAATGTAGGCGCTACTGAACATCTTCATATATCATATACTCAGTTCTCCAAGTACAGTTTTTTCATTTGTTTCTTCACTTTCAAAACTATTTTGCCACATCTACAACAAATAAATCTTTGCTAAGAATATAAGTCCACTTGGATCAATCATAGAAATTTAACACAAATCAATTAATAGTAAAAAACAAGAGATGGAAAAAATATAATTAGACTGAAGATAAAACAGTTCATACCAAATAAAACAGACATAGCTTTGAAAGCAGATGAGGGTCCTGCCTTTCGTGAAATGTAAATGATCAAGGGAGTCACGAACATTGGATCTTGGATGTTTGGAAATATCTGAAAAACAGCAGTTTTCAAAGTAATTCTTCATGAAATAACTCATTTCTACCTATGATGGATATAATTACTTGAAAATGTTCTCTTGAAAGCAATTTAATTCTTATGGGTTTCAACTACTGGTTCTATGAAGCCTTTTGAAGAAGCACTCAACAAATTTTCTTCTTGTTCACAACTGCAGTTCTTCAAATATGAATGAATTTATCTCAACATCTCATATTCACTTAAACATTTCTACATCATTTCACCATGATGATCAACCTTACCTGCACAAACAACACTTTCATCCTTAAATGGGAAATTACTTAATTAGAAATATTTTTGGATTACTATGCAGTGTAATTACTTTCTGTTATAAAGGAATTATATTTTTTATTAATGCTGCTTCTGTTTGGGTTCACAGATATACGCCCCTTCCATTCATGCTTTCTATTAGAAGTAATATCCAAACATTGATGTTTTTCACCAGAGTCATCCTGGGTTCCTTCATACAATGACACTGTAATTAAAGTTGAATTTTAATTAAAATGCTTACATTTATTTTTGTAAATTTTGCCTTGTTAATTTCACTTTGGTATTGCAGTTTGTCAGATTCATTTTAAATCTTGGTTTAGCAATCTATCATACAAGTTGTCCCTCTTAGTTTCATTTAATTCAGAACTTTAAAGTCTGGTTCAACACATTCACTGTTGATAAACTCATTTTAAACAAATAGATTGGAATGGCTCCATAGTCCCCTGTTACATTGCTACATATCTCCATATATATATATCTTTCTAGACTTTCATAGTTGCACAACACATGTTAATTGGTGATTTTTTTAATTAAGAGACTCAATTGTCCTTTCTTCAGTTCCCCTTATTTTACTTTTTTAAAAAAGATCCTGAAGTCTCAGATTTAACTCTTCCATTCATATTTCATAAAAAGACAAGTTTTCATGCATTAGCCAGATAAAAGAAATAAAATATGATAATCATGGATTCAAGAGACAGAATTTGGGAATTTGAATTGATTCAATTGTAGGCCCAACAAACAAATAAAAGGAAGGATGTCATGATAAGTGTTGTTGTTGACATTTATTGAATCCACTTCTTTATCCTTCTCATTTTTAACAACTCTCAAAAGTCATATATGATGTTAAGCAGTAGGATCTCAAAGACTTAAAATACAAAGGATGTTATCTTATAACTGTCTTAGGGAGAAAATAATATGTATTAACAATAAGGTGACTGAAAAAAACATAAAGGACTAGTTGTATGCATATTTAACTCTAACAAAAGTCTATGGTTTTGAATTCTGAGAAAGAAAATATCTAGTTTGAAAGAAGGGAGAAACAATGAAACTAGCAAATTGTCAGTTATTCATGAGTCTAAATGATGAATCCCCATGAGTCTGAGTAATCAAAATGTTAAATATTCACTTTAAAAGCTCATTATCACTTTCTTTAAAGCTTCAGGTATCAGGCATATCTAAAACTATTGGTCCATACTTCATCAATATTAAAATTTAATTAGCAGTATCATGAAAATATAATTTTAAAACATAAGTTCAGTGTCCTTTACACATATTTTCACCAATATGGATTGATGCCCTGGATAAAAGTTTAGAAAGCAGCCTGAAAATATGTTATTATGGAGAATAAAGTATCATATTCTTGTTTTGTGGGATGGGAAATGTATATTAACAGGTCTGTAATGTATGCTTTCTGAATCAGGGTTGTGGAAATGTCTCAAAAGGACAATAATGAAGGTAGTTTGTTTGAATCTCATTTTAAACATATTAATGATAGGCTTTCTGGAAAACAAGCTAATATTTTAATCTAACAGGAAATTTTGTGTCTATAAAATATCTTTAACAGGATGTAATTGAGTAGTATGTTATTATTTACTGTAAATAATCTAATCACTTATGACTTATGGGCATGCTCTTTAGAAAATATAAAGCTATCAATCAATCCAAATATGAAATGGAGGTGTTCTGTAACTAATCGGCTCTCTGTTGCACAAGTGTTGTAGCTACGGATAGGACTTAAAGACATCATATGTTAAACTGCCCTCTCCACACATAAAGAGGACTGTGGGGAGATTAATTAGCAGTACCAGACATCTCCTTGATTCACGTATGCCTCAATAGTATTTATTTTAGTCAGATTTTTTTTCTGCTGTGACTAAAACAAGAACAATTTTGTTCTTGACAAGAACAATTTTGGAGAAGGAAAAGTTTATTTGGGGCCTCATGGTTTCAAAGTTCTCAGTACTTAGCCAGCTCCATTCCTGGGGAATCTAGGTGAGGCAAGACATCATGGCAGAAAAATATGGTAGAGGAAAAGCAGCTCAAGATATCACACCAAGTAAGAGAGATCGAGGTTGAGAGAGTGGTGGGGAAAGAAAATTGGCTCAACAGTAGCAAAATATAAACCCCAAAGGCATAAAGGCATACTTGCAGAAACCCACCTCCTACAGCCACACTCTACCATCAAGTTAATGTCTATCTATTAGGGGATTAGTCCATTGATTAAGTTCAACTTCTTATAACCCAACCATTTAATCTAAAATTTATTGCATTGTCTCACACATGAGCTTTTGGAGGACACCTAATATCTAAATCATAAAATGTATATACCATAACTTGTAAGTAAATTATTTGTAAGATCTCTGATTCATGTCAATATGTCTCCACAATTATTTGTGATATCTTATTTTTGAAAAGGAATATATTGACCATAAAGTGACAGAGGGGCTAGGTGTAATGGGCAGCCAAAAACTCACTTGATACACTTAAATCATGAGCTCCAATGAGCTGAATCCCACTTGCTTGATTAAGCCTGTTTTATGGAATAAGCATTAAATTAAGCATTATTGGAGAGACAGATAGATATCGATACTACAACGTAATAAAAGATGACCTGTGGTAGTAACTCAAAATCATATGAAAAGCAAATTTTAAAATAAAACTATGATTGAGTTGGGAATGTACTTCAGTGTCAGTGCATTTGCCTAACAAGTGCAATGTTCTGAGTGCAATCCTATTGAAGGTCAAGAGAAGAGATACATTATAACTGGAAAAGTCTCATGGATAAATTAAGAATGAGTTGGCCCTTTGGGAATAATTTTATGTTTGACAGGTAGAAGTGCAGGATAGGCATATTCTAGATGCAAGGATAGTTAAGGTGAAGTGGACTATAGCAATTTCTGGAACCTTTATATCTAAATATGAATAATATCAAGGATATTTTTATTCTAAACATTTGATCTGCCTCTAGGAAGATATCAAATATGCCATGGCATAAAATATTGATATATAGCCCATCACACTCAATATAAAAATCATTCTGATTTTTCATTCAGTTAAATGATTGATTGAATCATCAATTAGGCTGATTTTAGCAAGTGAACTCAATAACAGAAATATTATCGTATCATAGATAAAAAACCCAATTTGTAATCTCAAGTTAGGATCTTTCCTGTCATTAAAAACTAATTCAAAATAGATAAAATATAAAGAGAATTTATCAGTACATGTACTTGAATGGTCCAGAAGGAAGCGTATGGTTTGGGAATTTGTCTACATCATCAAGGTCACTACATTGATTTAGGCCTGGATGATTCTCAGCAAACTATTGTGACATGTTTAGAAATATTAGGATGTACTCTTGGAGATTAGGATGTTTAGAAATATTAGGATGTACCCTTGAGATTAACCCTCCACCCACTCCCTCACCACTGCAACATCTAGCAGGGAAGAGATGTCTTGAAGTTTTGGAAACTAATGAGTCATTTTTGTTTGTACATTTCTTAAAGTGATGGGTTTTCTTTCAGTGTAGTAGATTTTTTAGTGTAAGTAAAATATGGGGAATAAAAAGTCAGTTCAACTTCTGTCTATATCTAAAATGGCTCTAGTATTCCCAAAGAGTTTAATTCAGCAAAAATATGTCCAAGTTTAGATTTTCTTTGTAGGAATTTCATATGTTTGGCTAGACATTAATAGTCTTCATAATTATAGGTTGAAATGTGGTCCCACATAGACTTCCTCTGTTAGATGCCATATTTTCTTGGCTTGCCACATATTTTGAATATTGGTATTATTCATATTAGAAAATAGAATCTATGGTTTCTTTTGAAAAAATAAAAAATAAATAAAAACTGCACCAAATGAAAATAGTAAGTTCTACATTCTGCATTAAAATGATCCTTTATTATATTGTAGATATGCATTTTAGATAGGGCGAAAGTCTTCTCATTTACTTCAGCTTCTACAGCTTCTTATTGCCCTGAAGGCAGGATTTTCCATTTAGCACATTCACCTGACTTTTGTTAAGAACTAAAGAACTTGAGGCAAGCACCACCTGCCAATCAAAATCAAAACAAAACAAAATAAAACAAAACAAAAAACCCACCTCTTCCTGAAAATCAACCACTGACTCATTCAATGAGAAAGCAATTGTTAGGTACTTTCTTGCCAGACATTCCGTATAGATACTGAAAGAAAAATTCTTGATATTTAGTGAGAGGCTATGACAAAGATGTTAAGTTTTAGAAAAAAAAAAGATGTAAACCAAAATTGAATGAACTGAACCTTTTAATTTATTAGCAGAGGAAGAGATGAAGCTCAAGGGGAACATAATGCAGAGATTAACTGTTAGAGAAAAAAAAATAACGCTCTGTCTCTAAAACAAGAACATAAAATTTCAAAAATGAGCTTAATAGACTGGAAGTGATAAGCAATAAAAAAGTAAGAAAAGAAAACATAACTGAGTTTTGCTATTTTTATCACCTTTGATGACTTTCTTGAGAAAAACTTTTTTCCATGTGTCATGAATGCAGCAGTCAGTCTGCAGTGGGTCATGAAGTGACTGAGGTGACAAGAAACAAACCAGGAATACATTCTCCTAGCACAGCACAGTGGTGCACACCTGTAATCTAGTGTCTTGGGAGTCTGAGGAAGGAGGATGTCAGCCTCAGCAAACGTGAGGCACTAAGCAACTCAGTGAGACCCTGTCTTTACTTTTTTTTTTTAATATTTATTTTTTAGGTGTAGATGGACACACAACAAGGCCTTTATTTTTATGTGATGCTGAAGTTCCAACCTTGCTCCCGCCCGTGCTAGGCGAGCGCTCTGCTGCTAAGCCACAATCCCAGCCCCCAAGACCCTCTTTTAAAATAAAATACAGGGCTGGGGATGTGGCTCAAGCGGTAGCGCGCTCGCCTGGCATGCGTGTGGCCGGGGTTTGATCCTCAGCACCACATACCAACAAGGATGTTGTGTCCGCCGAGAACTAAAAAAAATAAATAAATAAAATATTAAAAATTCTCTCTCTCTCTCTCCTCTCTCACTCTCTCTTTAAAAAAATAAAAATAAAAAATAAATAAAATACAAAATGGGGCTAGGAATGTGGCTTAGTGGTTGATTGCCCCTGAGTTCCATCCCCAGTACCTCCACCCACTTATAGTGGGGATGAATGTTCCCTGTTGTCTACATTCTCACTAGCATTTTCTATTTTTTTATATTTTTGAAAATAGCCATTCTAATGGGTGGTGATATTTCACTGTGAATTTCATTGCCTTTTCTCTAATGATTATTTGAGATTGAATATATATATATATATATATATATATATATATATATATACACACACCTGTTAGCCATTTTAATGCCTCTTTTGAGAAATCTCTCCTGAGGTCTTTTACCCTTTTATTAATCAACTTGTTGATATTAACACTATTGATTTATTTGTGTTCTTATATATTCTGATATTAACCCCTTGTCAGATATATTGCTTGTAAATATATTGCTTGTCTTTTATTCTGTAGCTTGTTTCTTTGTTGATTGTTTCTTTTGCTTTGCAGAAGCTTTTTACTTGGATGTTTTTGTTCTATTTGTCTCTTTTTGCTTTAATTGGGTGTGTTTTTGAAGTCTTAAACAAAAAATACCTTTGCCATCTAATGTCATGAAGCATACCCATTATGTTTTTTTCTATTATCTTTATAATTTAGGGGCTTTTGTTTGTATTTGTTCCATTTCTCATTGATTTTTGCATATGATGTATATGTCTACTTTAATTCTTCTTCATGTGAATATACAAATGCTCCAGCACCACTTACTGAAAACTTTTTTTCCTCTAGTATGTGTTATTGATGCTCTTGCACTATTCTCAATGCTAAAAGATCGAATTAACATACTGTACATCAATAGATAAATTGATAAAGAAATTTTTGCATGAATGCTCAGTGTTATGCTATTCATCTCTAAAAGAGATAATGAAATTCTGTCATTTGCTGCAACAGGAATAAACCTAGAAGACCTTAAGTGAAATAAGTCATGCACAGGAGGACAAATATAGCATGATTTCACTCACAAGTATAATGTTGTAATTTCAACTCACAAATGATTTCAAATCTGAAAATAGTGCTTTCATAGAAATAGAGAGTAGAATTGTAGTTACAAAAGGCTTGGGAGGGTGGGGAAAGAGATGGATAAGGAGAGGTTGGTCAATGAGTGCAAAGTTATGGATAGGAAAAATAAGTTCTGGTGTTCAGTTACATAGTAGGATGGCTATAGCCAAGCATAATCTATTGTATATTTCAAGATGGTTAGGAACAAGGATCTTGAACATTTTTTCCACAAAGAAATAATAAATGTCGAACATGAAATGATGGATTGGCCAATTACCTTGACTTCCTTATACAAGCTATACATGTATTGAAACCTCATACAGCACCCATAAACATATATAATTAGTCAATTACAAATAAAATCTTAAATTGTAATATATAAGTGTATATTGTGGAAGCTTGTAGGAAATATGCTCCTTACAAAAAAACAGAAAAACAAAAACAACTTTGTTCCCTTTATGCTGTATGTAACTTATAGGAGTTTCATTATGGATGTTTCCAAAGCCATGATGTGAACAATGAAGATATTGTTGGTACAGTATGAATAGAAAATTGAAAAAAACCTGAAAGAGCCCACATTTATACATACTATAAACTGAAATAATTGTACATCTTATTGATTAACACACCTTTTTAAAATATTTTTATTTATTTATTTTTGCATTATACCATAATTTATCACATCTCTGATTATATATAAGGTATGTTGACACCAAATTCACATCTTTATACATGTATTTTGTATAATGATGAGGGTCTCCTTTCACCATCTATGATTAACACACTTTTAATGAGACATTTTACTATTTGTAGTCAAGAATAGTCGCCAAAGAAATTTTTAAATAAAAGCAAACAAAGTGAATATTAATTACATTTAAATAATATTATTCTAATTTTCACCAATTATTTTTTCCTAATTTTTACTAATTATATGTAATGCAGATTTATGTAATACAAACTACAAATGTAGTCTTTTAATAATATAGCTTATTATCTCATTTAGATGATAGTGTGTAGAATGTAACACTAACATCTAAAGTATGACAATATGTTTTCATGTGCTGGTAATTTTAAAAATAATGAGAAAAAATACTATATTCATCATACATGTTTAATACATGGTTGCAAATTACATTATTTTTATTGAACATTAAATCCTATGCTTTCATTTTTTAGTCTCTCATCATACACTTAAATATAAACTTAAGAAGCAATTAGCAGTGAAACCTTTTGCTCTATAGCTTTGAAGTGAAAATTTAGAATATGGCTAGAGGCTTTGTGCTACATAACAGTATTTTAATGCTCCACCTAGAACTACACATACTTAGGCAAACAGAATGAATGTGCTATTTGGGGGACTCTAGCCCACTTCTAGGAAGATGATAAAATAACCATTTCAGGGAAAATGTCAGAGCATTTTCCCAGCAGACACTGGTAACAACAAAACACAGCTGCAAATATAAAATGCTTCCAATTATAGCTTCAGCTCTGAGAGCCATTTCTATATACTTTCTCAAAAGCTATTTTCAATTTGAGATTTGATTCACAGAGATTATTGGTTCATGGAACCGGTAGATATGACACAATTCGATCAATATAGGTAAAGATGATACCTCCTCTAAATGCAGAATTCTTGTTGGTAGTGAAAGACTGTAATGTTCAATTGCTGATATTAATAAGTAAAATGACTCCTTCTAAGGCAACTCATAAATTTTCAGTCGGAGTCTTGCAAAAACAAATGAACTCACACATAAATGAAAATATTCTTAAGGGATTCTTATGAATAATTACATGTCAATACATTGGACAACTTATAAGAAATGGATGAATTCTTATAAACATGAAACCTACTATGACCGGATCAAAAAGAAGTAGAAAACCTGAATACAGCAATAACAGACAAAGAGACTGAATCATTAATCAACAACCTGAATACAGCAATAACAGACAAAGAGACTGAATCAGTAATCAACAACACTCCAACAATGACAAGTGCTGGACCAACAGCTTCACTGGTGAATTCCACCAAACATCCAAGGAAGAAACACTACTGACACTTTGAAATTCTTACAAACTGGATGAAAGGGCACTCCCAAACTCATTTTATGAGACCAACATCATTCTGATCTCAAAGTCAGACAAAGAAAAAGAGAAAGGAACAATATCTTTGATGGAAATAGATACAAGAACCCTCAATAAAATGTTAGCATTCTGAATTTTACAGCATATGGAAAGGTCAATACACTTCATTCAAGATAAATTTTTCCCTGGAGATATAAGGATAATTTAATCTATGTGATATAGTATATTAATAGAATAAAAGACAAGAACCACATCATCATCTTACTAGATACATAAAAGTTTTGTGACAATATTCAACATATTTTATGATTAAGACTTTCAACAGAATAGGTAAAGAAAAAACTTATACTTTAACCAATACCATAAATGAAAATTCCACAGCTAACATCATAATCAAAGCTTTTTATTTGTTATTTGGAACAGTAAAATGAATGTTCACTCTTAGCCTTGTTATTCAACATAATAGTAAAAGCCCAAGCCGGAGTGTTCAGGAAAAAATAGGAAATAAAAGTCCACTAAATGAGGAAGAGTAAAATCATCTTCTGATGACTTGATTATAAATATAGAAAATCCCACAGATTTCATTCACCAAAAATGCTCTTAGAACTAACACAAAAAATCAGTAAAGTTGCAGTACATAAAATTAGCATACAAAACCCAATGAAAGTTATCTGCAATAGGAAAGAAGAAAATGATGCCACTTACATTAGCAAAATATTCATAAGATACTCAGAAATTAAATTAAGCAAAGAGGTAAAATTTTCTACATGCTGAAAATTATAAAACATCAGTAAAAAAGTTTTAAAAGACTCAAATAAGTGAAAAGATATAATGTGCTCATGAATGTAAGAATTAACATTACTAAAATGTCCATTGTTTCCAAAGTAATTAGTATATTTTCTATCAAAATCCCAATAACATTTTATATTGAAATAGAAAAAAATATCTTGAAATTCCTATGTAACTGCAAGAGACCCCAGATAACCAAGGTAGTCATGAAAAAAGAAAAGGAAAACAAAATGAATCTGAGAGGAGGAGTAAATGGGGTAATGTTGGATGAAGATACATTCCAATTGCTCAAAATGAACATGTTCTGGAGATCTAATGGATATCATAGGAAAAGTAGGAAAATACATTATAGAAGTACCAAAGAAAATGTAAGCTCACCACTTGAAATTTGCTATAAATCATAAATAAATAAATAAATCATAACTGCAGAGAGGTAGTATAAAAATAGATATGTTAATCAGCTGGAAATTGGTGATAATTTAACAATATACATTAAACTTCAAGTTTTTCATCTTATCCATACATAATATTTTAATAATATCTCTGTAAAACTGAAAATAAAAGAAAGAAATTTTGTCCATCAAAAATTAAAACAAACTGGAGACTATTATGCAAAAAGAAATAAGCCAATCCCCACAAACCAAAGGTCAAATGTTTTCTTGAATATGCAAAAACTAGCCGATAATAAAGGGAAGGGAAGAAAGAATGGAAGATCAGTGGATTAGAAAAAGGTGAGTGAAGGGAAGGGAGGAGGGATAGGAAAGATGCTCAAATGAATCTGAAATAAATTTTCTTTTTCAAAAAATATTTTTTAGTCGTAGCTGGACACAATGCCTTTATTTTATTCATTTATTTTTATGGGGTGCTAGGGATCAAACCCAATGCCTTCTCACAAGTGTTCTACTACTAAAGCCTGAACCACAACCCCAGCCCTGACATAACTTTTCTATGCACCTGATACACACATGCATCTCATCATCATGTACATCCACATGACTGAGTCCCTAATTAAAATAAGATAGGTTCCATACTTGTATAAATATGTCAAAGTGGGTTCTACTGTCATGCATAATTAAATGAATCAGTGGGAAAAAAAAGTGAAAACAACAACTGGGGATGTGACTCAATGCTATAGTGCTTGCCTGGCATGCATGAGGCCCTCAGTTCTATCACCAGCACTTCAAAAAATAAAAAGAGGAAGAAAAGGAAAGACGCAAACAACTTTCTTCCCTCCCATGGAATCTTTGGCAGAATATGTCATCTATGCTTGTATAGACACTTTCGAGGGCATGATAATTAATCCCCAGAAAATCTTTGATTCAAAAATAAAATTAGTTTCTTAATCTGAATATTTGAAGTCCTCTAATATACTTTCTTGCTAAACAAGAAATGATACTTGCTATTTATTTGTCTTCCACAGTCATACACAGAGTAATTTATTTGGGTATGTGAGTTCATTCTATTGTGCTGGAGAAAAACTTAAGGCCACTGAATTATTTTATTTTAGAATTAAGTATTTTAGTGTTTACTGTATAATTACATGTTTGAGAATGAATACTGTAGATTTTTAATAATGCATCATTTATCCTTTAATCACCACTTTATTTCTTGGAAACTTTCTTTTATGTTCCCTTTCATGCTCTACCTGTTCAGCATGAGTTACTTCATAATAAAATTAGTCTTAATTTTTAATTTTGGTGGATATATGATTATGAAAACTCCTGGTTAACTGATAGAATGAATCAGTGAGTTAAGAGAGCAGTGAGTTACTGAGATGACTCCTTCAAGTCAAAAGAACAAGTTTGCAGTTGCAAAATATTCTTTGATTGCCATAAAACTCCATTTGTACCCATATTTTTTTTGTTTAAACTATATTTCATTGCTTTCTCGTTCTAGTTGATTGAAACCTTGTATTCTTTCATATACTTCTTTGTAGTAATTAACAAGATAATGAGAACATAAAAAGTACTTAATACATTTTTATTGAATAGAATTAGGAATCTCATGATACGGAGCAATGAAATGGAAAATTGATCTAAAAATCCAAAGGGTTGTCTTCTATTCCTGACTCTATGTATACTAAGCACTGTGTCTTCCCAGTTTCTGCTTACTTTTAATTAGTATTGCTATTATTTAAAAGGCTTTACCTTTAAAAATATCTTGATGAGTATATGCAGGTCTTCTTAATCTGAATATTTATGTTGACTTTTATTTTTGTTAATATTACTTGTCTTAGTTTCTCTAATAGAACTAGTAAATTGTAAAAGGAATTTTAAAAAATTTAACATATTTTGAATTTTGATAAATTAAAATTAACTTATGGGCCACATTTTTTAAAAAATTTTATCTCCATCTTCCAGGTCACTAAATTTCTTTTCAATATACCTGTTCTTGATATTAGGGACAATTAGTTTCACAAATATAATAACAAGAATAACATGATAGACATACCAAAATAGATGTGAAAAACAATAGAATACAAGACATAAAAGTAAACCCACATAAATACAATCATCTGATACTAGACAAAGGTAGAGAAAGATAACCTTTTCAATAAATGTTGCCTGGAAAACTGGAAATCCATATGTAGAAGAATGAAATTTGACCTCTGCCTCTCATGTTGCATAAAAGTCAACTCAAAGTGAATTAAAGACCCAGGAATTAGACCAGAAGCTCTGAAACTGTTAAAAGAAATGTAAGCTTACCACTTCAACATGTTGACACAGGGACCACATTCCTTATCAAGACTCCCAAAGAGCAAGAAAAAAAACAACAGAAAAATCAATAAATGGGATGGCACCAAATTAAAAATATTCAGTACAGTAAAAAGTGTACAGAGATAGCCTACAGAATGGGAGAATATTTTTGCCATCTACTTTCTAGATAGCGTATTAATATTCAGAATATTAACACCAAAAAATTATCAACACCAAAAAACCCCCACAAATAATCCGATTAATTAATAGGCAAAAAACTAACAGCTATTTATTCAAAGAAGAAATATAAAAGGCCAACAAATAAATGAAAAAAATTTTCAACATCTCTACCAATTAGAGAAATGCAAATTACAATATGTTGAGAATTTATCTTACTACAATATAAATGTCAATCAGCAAGAATCTAAATAATAACAGGTTTTGGCAAGTATATGGGGGAAAGTACACTCAAATGACATTTTTGTGACTAAAAATTAATGCAACCACTCTGGAAAGCAGTATGAAGAGTTATCAAAAAACTAGAAAGGAAACCACAATATGATCCAGTTATACCACTCTTTGGTATATATCCAAAATACCTAAAATCAGCATATTATAGGGATGCAGCTACACCAATGCTTATAGCAGCAAATTCACAATAAACAAGCTATAGAACAAATAAATATGTTTTAGTCAGATTTTTTTTTCATTGTTCTGACTGAAAAACCCAACCGGAACAAACATAGAGGAGAAAGAATCTATTTGAGGGCTCAAAGTTTCAGAGGTCCCAGTCCAAAGACATCTACTTCTATTCCTCAGGGGTCCAGGTGATGCAGGGCTTCATGGTGGAAGAAGATTATGGCAGAAGAAAGCAATTCACATGGTGATCAGAGGCAGAGAGATGACTCCACTTCCTAGATACAAATATACAATCCAAAGCCATGATCCCAATGTCCACCTCCTCCAGCCACACTGTACCACTTCAATTTCTACTCAGTTAATCCCTATCAAAACCCAATCGTCTCTTATAAACCTTCTTGCATTATCTCACACGTGAGTTTTTGGGCAATACCTCACATCCAAACCATCACACAGGGTGTCTTTTGATAGATGAATGGATAAAGAAAATGTGGCATATACACACAGTGGAGTACTACTCGACCATAAAGATGAATGGAATGAAATTATGGCATTTGCTGGTAAATGGATGGAACTGGAGACTATGATGCTAAGTGAAATAAGTCAGACTCAGAAAGCCATAGAACAAATGTTTTCTCTGATTAGTAAAAGCTACTTCAAAATAAGAAAAGAAAAAAAGAGAGATAAGCTTAAAAGTAGCTATTTTATAAAAAAATTAGTTGATTTTTTTAACACAAAATTACTCTAAGAGGGCTTGTTTCAAATGGTGGAATACAGGATATTGCCTTCCTGGCTGCTCTGTTGTGTGGAACTAAGAAAGCAGATAGGTAGCTTCTCAGAAAGGCGGGTAAAAAAAGAGGATGGGACCCTTTATTGGGAATTAATACTGGATGTTCGGATATACTGGGGACTCAAGAGCTTAAACATAATAAAATACGAAAGAAATCCCAGTATCACCACCACCAGAAATGTGGCCTTCTGCAAGGTAAGTGGAAGGATAAGAGCATTAAAGGAACTCACATTTTTAGGAGGCTTGTGGTATGTCTGGGTACATAGAGATTAGAGGTCAAAGACACTGCTAGACTAACATAAAAGGTATGCTGCACAATACCCTTGTGAGCAAAAAATTGCATCTCTCCCTGCAGTGTGTGAAGGTCACAGGAAGAAACCATTTGTGCAATGGGGCTGGTAGCAAGGGGAGCCAATTCCTGGTAAAAACAAGCTGGGCCCAAAGTATAGGCCTAGCAAACACACAATGCACGACATAGAGAGTGCCTAAGTGACCAGGAGAAAATCAAATGCAGACAAGGGTTTACACAGAGGAATACAGGTCATGGAAACCCACCTGGCTTCCCCCTCATTTTTGAATTCTGTGGCTCACAGGACCAGCTGGGAGA
The DNA here is from genome assembly GCF_045843805.1 of Urocitellus parryii. Lineage (NCBI taxonomy): Eukaryota > Metazoa > Chordata > Mammalia > Rodentia > Sciuridae > Urocitellus > Urocitellus parryii. The sequence continues at coordinate 101,232,412 of NC_135542.1, forward strand.
GACAGGCGTGGCCAAGAATTTGAAAGGAGGAGGGGAGTGGCAGAGTGATTGTGTTTAGAGACTGAATCCCAGATACCAAGAACTGCAATGTCCATGAGTGACAGAGAGGACAAAGGATTAGATCCTCTGCCAAATGAGTGGAATTGAGGGGGGATTCCTGCATGAACTAGCAACTACCAGGCCCTGGAGGTGCCCTGATTTAAAATCTTAAGACCAATTGCCATTCAAGGAAGAACCTGAAGCCTACCTAGGCCTAAACCCTGCTTTCAGGAACTCTATCCACTGGATCCACTCTCACACTCTAGCCACCACACCCTGAGGATGAAGGGGACATCACATCTTATCTCACAACACAAAACACTGCTGAGAAGGGAAGCTGAGAATTTTTTGGATTACAATGAAAATAATTCTTTAACTTTTCATTAAGATCTTCTATTTTCTTTTTTTTTCTTACTTAGCATAATAGTCTCTAGTTTCATCCATTTACCAGCAAATGCCATAATTTCATTCATTTATTTAATTGTGACATGAGTGGTTCATGAACACTTATATATATTTGTCTCATTTATCTCATATTTAGCAATTTCGAAGGCAGTTATTTTTCATGGCTCAATATTTTGAGAGCAAAGATGTTTGATTACTGTATTTGAATTTTATTCTTTTACTTTTATATTTTATTTACTTTTTAATTTTAATTGTGCATATTATGTTATTCTTGCTTATATTTCCCTTGATTGTCTTTCTGTTTGTACTGCAAATAGCCAAGTTCTATTGTTATTTTTAATTCATACTTTAATTTTTCCTTTCTATTTTCCTTCCCTTATTATGATCACATCCTGCATCTCTCATGTTTTCTCTCTTTTCACCATTCAAAATTACAAACTCTTTTGCAAACTTACTGTTTTCACAGTGGGCAATAAAGGAAAATATAATTTATCTTTATTGTGACAATTAACACTGTACATGTCATAGCAAAAACTATTAGATTTAATGTTGTATATTGTTTGCATTAGTGGTTGCTATTATTTGCCTCCTCCTAAATAGTGAGGTACTAGAAAAATCCAGGGACATTGTACATTCACAGAGTAGAAATTCTACTACCTCACATTCATGCTGTTAGATAGGTAAAAACACAAACAACATAAAAATTGATGATGTATGTAGTGAAATCAGAGAGAAAATACAGAAAGTGAAATATTATTTCATTAAAAAGATAGAGATTCTGAAAAGAAAAATCAAGCAAGAATCCTCAAAATGAAGAAATCCATAAACCAAATTAAAAATTCAGAGGAAAGCATCACCAGAAGACTAGACCATTTGAATGATAGAGTTTCAGGCAACAAAGACAAAACATAATCTTGAACATAAAGTGAATCCTAGAGAAACAATGTTAAGAACAATGAAAAGAATTTCCAAGAAATATGGAAAAATATGACAAGATTCCTAAGATTTATCAAGATAGATGAAGGCTCAGAGATGCAAATCAAAAGAATGCACAATTTGTTTTAAGAGAGAGAGAATTTTTTAATATTTATTTTTTAGTTTTCGGTGGACACAACATCTTTATTTTATTTGTATGTGGTGCTGAGGATCAAACCCAGCAGCCCACGCATGCCAGGTCAGCACGATACTATTTGAGCCACATCCCAAGCCCCTGCACAAAATTTTTAATGAAATATTATCTGAAAATTTCCCAAACCTTAAGAATAAAATTGAAAATTAAATAAAGCAGGCTCATAGAAGCCTGAATGTACAAAATTACAACAGACCCACACTAGGCACCTTATTTGAAAAAGCCTAACAATACAATATAAGGATAGAATTTTAAAGGATTCCAGAAAAAAGTGACTCCCATTTAGAGCAAAATCAATCCAGATCTCAGACTCTAAAAGATAGGAGGTCTTAGAATAATATATACCAAGCTCTGAAAGAAAATGCATGCCAACTAATAATATTATACCCAAAAGTAAGCTTCTCAATGACAATGAAATTAAAACCTTCCATAAAGAAAAAAAAAAAAAGAATTCACAACTAGAAAGCCTGCACTACAAAACATACTCAATAAGATATTTCATAAAAATGAAATGAAAAAAAAAAATTATATAAAAACCAGCAAAGGGAGGAACAACCCTAAAATAATAATCATCAAACTAAGAATAAACTAATTCAAACTAAAAACCAGATATAAATCAAAATGATAGGGAATAAAAATTATTTCTCAATAATATCATTGAATGTAAATGGCCTAAACTCATCACTCAAAAGACATAGACTAGCAGATTGAGTTAAATAACAAGACCTACTCTGCATTTAAAAATGATAAAATCATAGAATTTGGAGGGAAATGGATGGCATTAGAGCAGATTATGCTAAGTGAAGCTAGTCAATCTTTAAAAAACAAATACCAAATGACTCCTCTGATATAAGGGGAGGAAACAAGGACAGGGTAGGGACGAAGAGCTTGAGACGAAGATTTTCATTAACAGGGTTGAGAGGTGGGAGGGAAAGGAAACGAGAAGGGGAATCGCATGGAAATGGAAGGCGATCCTCAGGGTTATACAAAATGACATATAAGAGGAAAGGAGGGGTAAGACAAGATAATTCAAATGGAAGAAGTGATTTACAGTAGAAGGGGTAGAGAGAGAAAAGGGGAGGGGAGGGGAGGGGAGGGGGGATAGTAGAGAATAATACAGACAGCAGAATACATCAGACACTAGAAAGGCAATATGTCAATCAATGGAAGGGTAACTGATGTGATACAGCAATCTGTATACGGGATAAAATTGGGAGTTCATAACTCATTTGAATCAAACTGTGAAATATGATGTATGAGGAACTATGTAATGTTTTGAATGACCAACAATAAAAAAAAAAAAAAAAAAAAAAAAAAAAAAAAAAATAACAAGACCTAACAATATGCTGTCTCCAAGAAACTCACCTCATAGGCAACGACATCCACAGATTAAAGGGTAAAATAAATGGGAAAAACATATCATTTTCATGACCTTCATAATAAGAAGCATTTCTATCCTCATATCAGATAAATTGGACTTTAAACCAAAGTTAATCAGAAAGGACAAAGAAGGGAGAATCCAAGAAGGCAGGAAGGCAGTATTCTGTGTAGCTCTCAACTAGTGGGAATACTGCTTCTCTGAGAGTGATAGAGGACCCCTACACAGCTGCTCTCATGCAGAAATCACCAGTGCTATGCCCCCAAACAGGGCTCTAAGCCTCAGTGTTAGAGCAGGACTGCCGACTCACATCACCTAACACCCAACTACTAGCCCATGCAGGGTTCGCAAAGGACTTAGCAGGATCAACACATCAGCACCACTGCAGAATTCCCAAATGCTGCTCTGCACCAATGCAAGACACTCAGCTGATATGTACCCACAGGAATTTTGGCCTCCACTTTCCTGTTGACCCCCATCTACCAATAAAGGGATCATCTAGTTGCCTCCATGTTGTGACTCAACTTGGCACCTATGGGCATAGTCGCCTATGTGGTAATCTACATGCAAGTGATGACATCTTATAGGCTCTGAAGACAGCCCAAAGCCACGGGAATAAATGTCACAGAGCTCATCTCTGAAAACATTGCACAACACCATTGCCCAGCTCCCTCCATACCACCTGACACCCTGGTGCTGGAAGCAAACCACCTCCATCTTGGGTCACCTTCCTCACCATATTTGGTGGGGGAGCTCCCAGATTAAAACTCCAGCTGGCAGAGTACTGGTTCCCAACTCCCCCAACCTCCAGAGGTGGTAACATGGCACAGCAATTACCCAACACAAAACAGCTCTCAGTGAGACAAGTGCACAATGTGACCAGGGCACCACCCACAGAAGCCCCAGTGAGAGAGGCCCCTCAAAAAGCTAAGCACCAAAAACACAAATAACCCAGTCAAGAAATGGGCCAAGGACCTGAACAGACTCTTCTCAGAAAATGATACACATTCAACAAATATATAAAAAATGTTCGTCATCTCTAGCAATTAGAGAAATACAAATAAAAACTACTCTAATATTTCATCTCATCCTAGTCAGAATGGCAGCTATCAACAATACAAACAACAGTACGTGTTGGCAAGGATGTGGGGGAAAAGGTACACTCACACATTGCTGATGGGACTGCAAATTGGTGCAGTATGGAAAGCAGTATGGAGATTTCTTGGAAAATTGGGAATGGAAACACCATTTGACTTAGCTATCCCACTCCTTGGTCTATACCCAAAGAATACTACATACTACAGTGACACAGCCACATCAGTATTTATAGTAGCACAATTCACAATAGCTAAACTGTGGAACAAACCTTGATGCCATTCATTAGATGAATGAATAAAATAATGTGGCATATATACACAATGGAATATTATTCACAGATAAAAGACAATGAAATCATGGCATTTGTCAGTAAATGGGTAAATGGATGGAGCTGGAGAAGATAATGCTTAGTTTGCCAATCCTAAAAAAAAAAAAATTCCAAATGTTTTCTTTGATATAAGGAGGCTGATTTGATTCATAGTGGGGTAGGGATGGGGAGAATTGGAGGAGTAGACAAATTCTAGATAGGACAGAGGGTGGGAGGGGAAGGAAGGGGTCATGGGATTAGAAATGATGGTGGAATGTGAGGTACATCATTATCCAAAGTACGTTTGAAGACACAAATTGTTGCGAATATAATTTGTATACAACCAGAGATATAAAGAAATGTGTTCTATATATGGGATATGAATTGTAATGCTTTCTGCTGTCATATATAAATTAAAAATTAATCAAAAAAAAGAAGGGGCAAAGAAAGACATTTCATACTGCTTAAGGGAATTATACATCAACAGAGAAAACAATCAATGTTTATGTCCCAAAGAGTGGGTCATCCATGTACATCAAACCAAGTATTCTTAATTTCAAAAAAAAAAAAAATAGAGCACAATACAATAATGACTTTAACACACCCCTCTCCTCACTCAATAAATCTTGCAAACAAAATCTAAATAAGAAAGCTACAGAACTGAAAAAAGAATTAAAAAATTTAGACTTAACAGAAATTTTAGAGAATATGTTATCCATTAATGACTGAGTCCACTTTATTTTCAGGAGCACATGGATCATTTTCAAAAATAGATCATACCTTAGGACACAAAGTGATAATCCGTTTTGCACTCTATCCAACCTTAGTGAAATGAAACTAGAAATCAACAATGAAATAAATGATAGAAGCCACTCTAATATCCAGAGACTAAATAAGACTCTACTGATTGAACAATTAATAGCAGAAGAAATGAAGGATGCGATTTTTTAAAAAATTCTATTTAGAGGTAAATGAGAATAGTGACAAAATATATCAAAATCTCTGGGAACTCTGAAGGCATTTTTAAAAAGAATGTTCATAGCACTAAGCTCATTCATTAAAAAAATAGAAAGTCAACAAATAAATAACCTTATAATCTCAAAGCCCTAGAGAAAGAACAAGTCGCCACAAAAAGCAGTAGAAGACAGAACATATTGAAGTTCAGTCCAAAATTAAGAAAATTAAAACAAAAATATTTTTAAAATCAACAGAATCAAAAGGTGTTTTTTTAAAAAAAATAAAATTGATAAACCTTCACCAAACTAATCAAGAGAAAGACGGAAAAAAAACCCTCAAATTTCTAACATCCATGATGAAAAAGAAAATATCATAATAGACACTACTGAAATACAGATGATAATCAGAAACCATTTTGAAAATTTATGCTCCATTAAAATAGAAAACCTTGAAGATATTGACAAATTTCTATAGATATATGACTTATCCAAATTGAATCAGGAGGACATAGAAAATTTAAACAGATCGATTTCAAGCAATTAAATTCAAGACATCATTAAAAACCTAAAACAAAGAAAAGCACTGGACCAGATGGATCCTAAGCTGAGTCCTACAAGACCTGCAAAGAAGAATTAACATCATCGAACTTCCTCAAATTATTCCATAAAATAGAAAAGAAGGGAACCTTTCCAACCTTATTCTATGAAGCTAGTTTCAGACTGATATCAAACCAACACAAAGACACATCAAGGAAATAAAACTGCTGACCAATATCTCTGATGGATATAAATACAAAAATTCTTTGGTGGTGTACACCTATAATCCCAGCAGCCCAGGCTGCTGCTGCAAAGGATTGCAGGAGCAAAGCACACCTTAGCAACTTAGGCTATAATCAATCTAGAGAAACCCTGGCATTACATAAAAATCAAAAATGACTCTGGATGTGGCTTAGAGGTTAAGCACTCTAGGGTTCAAAAACGAGTACCAAAAAAAAAAAATCAACATACAGAAATCAATAAACATAATTCACCATATACATTGATTTAAGAATTTATCACATGATTATTTCAATAGAGGCAGAGAATACATTTGACAAAATGTAGCATCCATTCATGTTTAAAACACTAGAAAAAATAGGGAGAGTAGGAACCCAGACATTGACAAATTTCTATAGATATATGACTTACTATAGTAGTACCTTAACGTTGTAAAAGTTATACATGTTAAACCCAGTGCCAACATCATTCTAAGTGGAAAAAAAAATAAAATCCTTTCTTCTAAAATTTGGAACAAGAAAGGAATGCCTTATTTCATCACTTATTTTCAACATAATGCTTAAAATTTAAGGCAGAGCAATTAGGCAAAAAGAAAGAAATTAAAGGGTTACAAAAAGAAAAAGAAGAACTCAAATTATCTCTATTTGCAGATAACATGATCCTATATTGGAAATACAACCCCCCTCCAAAAAAAGAAAAAAGAAAAAAAAAACAGAAAACTTATATATAACTCACAAATTAATTCAGAAAAGTAGAAGCATATGAAATTTACACCCACAATTTAACTGCATTCCTATAAACATATACACCCATGCTGATTCAGCTAAAACAGAAAATAGGAAAATTATTCCATTCAGTAGCCTCAAAAAAAAAAAAAAAACAACAACAACTTTGGAATCAATCTAACAAAAGAGGTGAAAGACCTCTACAATGAAAACCACAGAACTCTAAATAAACTAATTGAAGAAGATTTTGGAAGATGGAAAGATATCCCATGTTCTTGAATAGGCAGAATTAATATTGTTGAAATGGCCATGCTATCAAAAGTGCTATATATATTTTTAAGGCAATTCCTATTAAAAGCCTAATGGTGTTCTTCATAGATACAGAAAATTTATTTGGAAAACTAAGAGGCCCAGAATAGCCAAAGCATTCCTTAGTGGAAAAGTGAAGCAGGCAGCATCACAGTATTAGAACTTAAATTACCGTACACAGCTATAATAACAAAAACAGCATGTTATTGACACAAAAATAGATATGAAGACCAATGGAATAGAATGGAAGAAACAGAGACAAACTGATATAAATATAATTATCTCATACAAAGCAAAGGTTCCATAAACATACATTGGAAAAATATATCTTCTTCAATAAATGGTGCTGAGAAAACTGGAAATCCATATGTAGCAAAGTGAAATTAAGCCCTGATCTCTCACCCTGCACAAAAATCAACTTAGAATGAATCAAAGATCTAGGTATTAGACTAAATACCCTTTGTCTATTAGAATAAAATGTAGGCCTACCACTTCATCATGTTTCTTTGGGAACTGACTTCCTCAACAAGACTCCTAAAGCACAAGAAGAAAAATTAAAAATCAATAAATGGGATGGTATCAAACTGAAAAGCTTCTTTATAGCAAAGGAAACAATCAAGAACATGAAGAGAGAGCCTACAGAATGGGAAAAAAAATCTTTGTCACCTGCATCTCAGATACAGCATTAGTCTCCAGGATATATAAAGAACTAAAAAAATTAACACCAGAAAAACAAATAATCCTATCAACAAATGGGCAAAGAAACTGAACAATCACTTCACAGAAAAATAAATATGAATGGATAACAAATATGTGTAAAACTGTTCAACATCTATAGCAATTGGAAAATTCAAAATTAAAACTATACTGAGATTCCATCTCACTCCAGTCAGAATGGTAACATACAAGAGTACAAGTAATTAATTCTTGATGAGTATGTCAGAAAAGGGGTACACTCTTCCATTTCTGGTAGGGCTGCAAATTGGTGCAACCCCCCTGGAGAGTATGAAAATTTCTCAGAAAATTTGGAATCAAACCATTATTTGATGCAGTTATCCCACCCCTTGGCATATACTCATAAAACTTAAAATCAGCATATTACAATGATACAGACACATCAATGTTTATTGCAGTTCAATCCACAATAGCTAAACTGTGGAACCAACCTAGACGCCATTCAAAGGATGAATGGATAAAGAAAATTACATAAAGAAGAATGTAATCATGGAATTTGCTGGTAAGTGGATGGAACTGGAGACTATCATCTTAAGGGAAATAAACCAATCCCCCCCAAAAAAAGGTCAAATATTGTCTCTAATATATGGATGCTAACACATAACAAGGGGGTTGTGGGGAAGAATAGAGGTTTAGGGGATTATACATGGGGGAATGACATGTAGGGAGAGAAGATAGGAATAGGAAAGACAGTCAAATGTATCTGAAATAACTTTCCTTTTTTTAATATATGAATTCACCACACTGAATCCCAATGTCTTGTATTACCACAAAATATTCCATAACTAGAATAATTCATACTCATGTATGTATAATATGACAAAACTCACTCTACTATCATGAATATCTAAAAAGAACAAATAAGAAAACTTTTAAAGTTTCTCTAAGTTATCTAAAATAAAATAATGGGCAGAATATACTCATCTTTTACAAGGGGAATAAAAGTGGGTCTTTCAATATAGACAATGTTTGGGAAAATTAATCAGAACATTCTATGATACAAATGATATCACTACCAACATATATTTTTCATGGAATCTTTTTTTAATAAGATGAATTCTGAAAAAAAAACAGAAGAAACAATAATAGTTTAGTCTTCAACTGACTACCTCTTGGTCTCTTATTGTGATAAATTCTGAGTTTCCTCTAAAACATTTCAACATCTAACATTTTTATCCCCAGTATAAATATATGTCTCAGTTTCTGCTGGAGAGCAGTCCCATAAGGATGGCCCTCCATATCTTGCCCCCATGACTCTATTTTCTTTATATCATTCATTATTCCACTCTCACCTCTTCTAGTGCTTTCTAGAGTACACTGCAGAGTAGCCATCTCCTTTGGGGAATGACTGATGATAAGCAGTCCTCTCTGCAGGCTGGAATGAAATAGAATCTCCCTTGATCTTCAAATCTTCACAAAACCTTCTGTTATTCTATTGGTTCTCCATCATTTTCAGAATCTATGTGACATTTCTCTTTAGGCAACTGTGTCTTTGCACATGTGATTAAAACCTTGAGCATTAAGATCCTCTAGTTTTAGTTTTATTTTCTTGAACTATTCCTAACTTTCAGCCTGAAGAGTTTTCCAGTTGTAGTAGTAAGTGGGTCAATCTGTGTCTATACAAAACATCCATTTGGTCAAAACACAAATTCCAAATCAGCACTCTGAAGAAGTAGCTCCACTCAGAAATTACAGAGTTGTCAGCTCAACATCTAATTACTGTTGTCCTTAGATACACCTGAGTTGTGGGCAAGCCCATTGGGGTTTTTTATAGAGCTCTTAATACCACACATTCTTGGCACCTGCTCTTCCATTAAAAAAAATCACAATTGTTTCTCAACTGTGATGATTGTTGCATCAAAACTCAGTGACAATATCTTTCCAAAACCAGTTAGATCTTCTGCAAATAATTCTTCTGCAGTTATTCCATCAACTCAGGAAAATTTCTTTCTACATTTTTATTATTGCCACTATATTGTAAATGCTCAAGAATTTCCTAGATCAGGCTTTCTGTGTAGATATTACTCCAGTTATACTTTTTAAGTCTGGTTTTCATTCAATCTCATGAATTTTGTAATGGTTCGTAAGGCATAAGATACCCGGCTCTTCATAAATCCCTGAAAAAATGTTTAAGGTAGGTTTTTCTTGGCTGTATTCCTGTGATTCTTTTCATTCATGTTTAATTTGGACTGCAATGTTTAAAGATTCCTCTTAAGTAAATCCCTCTCTTTTTTTCATATACTTGCCAGATTTGTTCTCAGCTTTTTCTAAAGCTTACTGTCTCCTGAGCCATATTTCTTTTATGTCCCTTTGAAACATACTTTAGTTTTTTTTCTGTTGTTACTTAACATTTTTATATGGTTCCCATATCAACCTGAATCCTATTACCAAAGATCTCAAACACAGGCTTTCTTTACTGAATGTAGTCTTGCTTTTCTCATCTGTAGCTATTTTCACTGTGAAAATTTCATTCACATTTTTCTTTAATTGCCTCCTGAAATTTGTGTGTAATTGACCACCTTACTCAGTGATTCATAAAATTAGTCACACTGGATTATCAACATATAAGACCATAAGTATATTCTGATGATAGAAGTTAAAATTTAGTTAGATATATAAAAACTGATGTCTAGGCACAACTACGGACAGTCTTTTAATTTGTCCCAGTTTTTAAATAAAGGAGAATTTATTTTGTTATTATGATTTTCAATTATAAATTAACATTCATCTTAATATAGCAGGAGATAACAGAAGATAAAAGGTTTCCACAATTATTCAAAATTTGTGGAACATAAACCTAACTCAAAAAATGTTTTAAAATTTCTCAGTCTTCTAATTCCCAGAATTTTTTTATGAGAAACCTAAAAGAAAGTGAAATCCTTCTTTTTTGTTTTGTTTTCACCATCCTCCAAAGATATTCATTTTTATTTGCATCTACTTCAAGTCCAGAAGAATTTCAAAACAACTGAGAAAGGAGGAAGGGCTCATAGAGGTCTTCATTCTGCCAGACCCCATGACTCAGCGGCTATGGGCAACAGAAAATGACCATACTTAGATGTCTGCGGTTATCCTCTACTCGACTAGCACAGGGAAACTCCTTTGCATTGTTGCTCTCAAAGTATGGTCCATCCAGTAAAGGTAGCTATATGAACTCATCTGTGAGTTGCTTAGGTGCAAAATATCAGGTTACACCCCAGAGCTACAAGAGTAGTCATAAAATGCACTTCAACAATCGTCAGGTAGGACATGTGCATACTAAATTTAAGAGACATTTCTCTTTACCTAGTCTTAGTGTGGTCCACCTGAGCACTAACTTTTTTAAAAGTAGCTTGAAATTAGAAAATAATAAGTGGGATGGTATCAAACTAAAAAGATTATTCACATCAAAGGAAACAATTAAAAACATGAAAAGAGAGACTACACATGGGAGAAAATCTTTGACACGTGTACCTCCGATAGAGATGATAGAGATTAATGTCCAGGATATACGAATGCAAAAAACTTAACACCAAATAACCAAATAAATATATGGACAAAGGAATTGAAACAGATACTTCACAGAAGAAGAAATATGATCAATCAACAAATATTTGAAATAATGTTCAATATCTAGCAATCAGAGAAATGCAAATTAAAACTATACTGAGATTCCATCTCATTCTAGTCAGAATGGCAATTATCAGGAATACATGTAAAAATAAATGTTGGTGGGGATGTGGGGAAAAGGGTACACTTATACATTGCTGGTGAGGCTGTAAATTTATGCAACCATTCTGGAAAGCATTATGGAGATTCCTCAGAAAATTCGGAAAGGAACCTCAATTTGACCCAGTTATCCCACTCCTTGGCATATACTCCGAAGACTTAAAATCAGCGTACTACAGGCTAGGGATGTGGCTCAAGCGGTAATACACTCGCCTGGCATGCGCAGGGCACTGGGTTCGATTCTCAGCACCACATAAAAATAAAATAAAGATGTTGTGTACACCGAAAACTAAAAAAATAAATATTAAAAAAATTCTCTCTCTCTCTCTCTCTCTCTCTCTCTCTCTCTCTCTCTCTCTTTAAAAAAAATCAGCATACTATAGTAACACAGCCAAATAAATGTTTATTGCAGCTCAGTTCACAATAGCTAAGATATGGAACCAACCTAGGTGCCCTTCAACAGATGAAATGATAAAGAAAATGCTGCATATATACAAAATAGAATATTACACATAAAAAAGAATAACTTTATGACATTTGACATTTGCTGGAAAATAAATTGATCTAGAGACTATCATGCTAATCAAAAGAAGCCAATCCCCCCAAAAAACAAAGGCCAAATGTTATTTCTGTGGATTCTAACACACAACACAGGGGCGGGAGGGTGGGAAGGGGAAGAATAGAAATTCAGTAGATTAGAGGAAGGTGTATAAAGGGAAGGGTAAATGTACAGCAACAGAAAAGACAGTAGAATGAATCTGACTTTACTTTCTTACATACATATATAACTATACAACATTAAATCTCTACATCAGGTACATCTATAAGACTGATACCTAAACTCCATGTTTGTGTAAATATGCCAAAATATACTCTACTGTCACGTATAACTAAAAAGAACAAATTTTTAAAAAAGAAAAAAATCTCCTTTTGGGAAAAAAATCAGTTAGATTAAATATGCTTTAAACATTAATCCCAATAGCAGGTGCCATTTTTAATCTATAACAAATTTTGTTGGGGGTATAGGAAAAAACTAACCCATTTTTATTCTGTTTAAATTTCTACTTAACTAAATACTTATAGATTATATGAGTACCTAGCTAGAGTATTAACTTCAAAATCTGCCTTCTACTAGAAAACATGATTTATGGCTTACACTGAAAACAGAACATTATGCCATTTTTCTCCTTCAACATTTTCCATATTATCATAATTTCTGGCATAATTGTGCAGTGAAACCCAGTTTGCTACATCAAGTATCATGCTCTTCTTCAAAACTTGACTACTATCAAAAATTTTCAGAAAAAAAAATCACTAAATATCATTTTAATAGCAAAAAATAAAGCACAGAATTGCTCATTATTACTGATGAAAATTATGAATTTGGGGAATGAGAAATTGAGGAGTTGGAGAATACAAATTGTAAATTGTTTAGTTGGATTACATCTCAGAATTTTTGGCTACTACTTTGAGAAAAAAAATGTTTCTGTAATTTTTTATATCCAAAGATTTAAATATAAAATTGTATGAATGTCTTTTATTTAGATATCTGTTTACAAACTATTTATTATATTGAATTATGCTTAGGCAATAAACTATGGAAAGAAATGACAGAATATACAAACATGGTCTGCATTTTAAAGATTATATAGAAATTATAAGCAGGAATGGAGAGTGCTTTGAAATAATGGGAAGGATACAAATACTGTTTTATCTTTAAGTGGTGTCACATGAAATGAAACTAGAGTAGAATTATCCTGCACTGTTGATTTTTGAAGCCCTTGCTCTTTTTTAGAGATTCTGAGGATGAATATATTCCTTTATGGAGTTGTTGGAATTTTCCATGAAGGAATTTGTTAACTTGGGTCATAATTACCTATTCTAAAAAGTTTATGAACAGACAAGAAATAAGGACAGTTGAGGTAGAACTTAAAGAAAAAATGAAAATATTCTCTGGAATATTCAAATGGAATCTGAGGCATGGGCAGACCCTAAAATATTTTGTGGGCTTAGGAATCTCTTTAGTAATCTGCACATGTTCAGAATTAGGGACCCCAAATCAAGTTAAACTCTGGCATTTAGAGCAATAAAATAGCCACATATTTACTTTCTGTGTTGTTTTTATTTGTGCATTATAAAAATATTAATCTGATATTTGCAATTACTGTAGTAATTTAAGGAAAAGATCTGTGACTATATTTGGAAAAACAGTAAATTAAGTAGCAGAAGCATTTCATTAGATGTTTAATTGCTTCATGAGGATCTGCACAAGAGTCTCAAAAAGTCTAGAAGAGGGGGCATAAAACAACTTGAATATAGCTATATAGAGTTCAGCAGCCACTGAAATACAACTTATTAATAAAACAAGTTTATAGTTTGATGAAATTGAGATACAACCTATGAAATTAGGAGAGTTATATGATATGTGGAATACTTTATTTATAAAAAGCATATTCAATTACAAGTAAAAAGGACTCAATATCCAAAAATCTTGTAAATAATAGTCTTCAAAAATTGCAAATCATATATTTTATATGTAAGAAGATAGCAAATTTATTTTTTATTACATCTACAAAAAATAGGAAATGTAGTTTAGATTTAGCTTCAAGGTTTATTGTTACTGATAAGCTATTGTCTAGAGGCATAATTATTTACTTCTTTCACCTGAAAGGATCCAGTAGTTTTGTATTCATCTTGTACATAAGTCCAATTATGCATGCTTATTACCTTGTGGTGCTTGGTGTATGGAAGCTTACATCTAGGTTAGGAACTCTTCCATTGGCCTGTTAGGTTCTTTTTCCCTCTCATTCTTCTTCTTTGTTAAGTCTGTGCCCCAGCAACCCTTAAAACTGTGTCATTTTGATTGATTGATGTCAATTAGAAAAATACAAGCAGGACAGAACCCTTTATTGTCAAATGTTTCAATCATATTTAATACATGTATTTGCACATATGCACACATACTCTCACATACACCCTACGCTCATGCATATGCATGTGTATACAGATATACACAAATACATAAGCTTTCCACTTAAGGGCCATTAACCCTGAACTTCCCAGGCAGTAAAATGTGGTTGGTCATTTGACCAGATTCTAAATGCATTCCTTTGGGATTATTTACCAGGCCATTTTAAGCACTCATTTAGAAAACAGGCATAGAAAAACTCATTTGGAGTGAATTCCAATTATTGTAGAGTGGTCCATAGTCCAAATATTCCTGAACTCTGAAATACTTAGCATCATTAAATTTACTTCCTTCAGCAGCTAAACATTAGTGAAGTCATCTGCTGAGTCATTAAAACAAGAGTATTAAAAAAAAGATGAAATGTTGATGTGTTTTCAAAGTTTCCTGTAATGAATGTTGATTTTTAAACTTTCTGTCTAATTTTTTTCTGTTGATATATATGAGCTTCTGGCCTCTATATGGCCTTTTGAGTTTGCTCAATAACACACTTCAGGATTTACTACCAACTTGATAGCATTTTTAATTTAGTGAAGCAAAATGATAATATAGTAGTGTCCCTGAAGAAGAAGCAGTATCATTATTTTGCGAGTGTTAAATTCTTCTAATCAAATCAACTTCAATTTATGCTTTTTTTGTTATAATATGTAAATTTCTTTGAAGCATGAATGTTCAGCTGCCTGTAATAATGAGTCTTCATAGTTCCATTCACAGTGTCATGGCAAATGAGATTGATGACTCTGATAATTAAAGTTCAGATTTGAGGATTAGTGTGAAGGGTAAAAGTATTTGCTTTGAATATAAAAAAAAAACATTACAAATAGATATTCCCTTTGGAGAAGTGCAGAAAAGACATATCTTCCAAATCAGAGATGAGTAACAGAAAGCAAGGTTTACGGAGAGAGCTGCAAACTAGAGTAATGGGCAAAACTGTGCTCATGTGTCCCACCATTCACTCATTTAGAGAGGCTGCAGATGTTTTTGATGGGCTATTGGTGTTCAGTCTGAAAAGAAAATACCATCTAATGTTTTTCAGCAACTAAAAGCACCATAAACTGTGTTGAGCATGCATAAAAGTTACATATTCTGTCATTTGCAATATGCTTGGGTATTAGACACAGGGGTGTAATGAAGACACTGGTGCTACTGGAGCAAGTAATTCATTGGTATTAAGGAAATTTTTACTTACACAGGCAACAATAGAGTGTCAAAATTATGTAGCTAGGTAAATGATGTCTCCAAATACACCCAAGAGATAAAACACAAAATGGAAGATTCTGACTTTTAGCTTCTGGCACTCAAATGGGTTTTAACATATTTTATTTCCCTCATAACTTGTGGCCCATAAAAATTGGCAAACAGAAAGAAGAAAAAAAAATGGCAAACTGTACTGGAAGAATCCCTGGATTTTAATCCCCTGATTCTTTCTTAAATAGTGGTGATAGCCCCTACCATATGCTTTGTGCTCAGGGTCATTAAACTTGTCCTCCAAATGATGAGAATGATTTCAAGTGGCAATGCTGAAGTTTTTTGCCTGTGCATGAACTTCTATCAAATGAAGATTTACTTGAGATTACTTTAGTACCTCTTGGTATTTTTTTCATTTTTTTAAAGATTTATATTGGGTGAGGGATAGTCAGAAAGGTTTATGAGGTATTCACTCAGGAAGATGCTATACTATTAGAAGCACAGAATTTTAGAGACTTGGATAAAGGGGTAACAACAGAGAAATAGAATAGAGGTACATCTGAGCAAATAATTTGAATGTAAAACTTTTGGCACTTTGTGATGGATTTGGGGTATGGAAGATTGGAACGTTTATTTCAAGCTCTGGTATGAATAACTACTATTTACAAGTAATCTTTGCCAAAATAGAGTCTGAGGCAGTGACTCCATGAGGTTAAGGGATAACTAGGGTTAGTTTCTTAAACCAGAGAAGCTTATGAGAATTCTGAGAGGAGAGGTGAAAAAGGGATATGTGAAAAGATCCGTGACTAAATCCTGTTAAAAATTAATATGTATGATCTGCAAGAAGTGCCCTAATTTAGAGCAAAAGACAAATGTAAATACATTACTATTTGAGGAAAAATGCCTCTAGTTATTTTCCAATGCAGCTTCTCCGTTCATTAATTTTTGTTATGATTATTACTTGGTAATGTGGTGAATATTTTTAGGTAATTTTACAGCAAAGGTAATTGCATATTATGTTTCTTATTTTCTCATTTTGGAGAATTATCTTTCTGCTGTCTACTCATATGAATTACAGTATAGTGGATATATAAAATCTGGACTCCAGATAATTTCCTTTTACAATTTTCTGTGTATTATAATACTAATTGAATGTATTGATACAAATGGAAAATTCAGAGATTCAATTCAATTTAATGCTTTTTTGTAGGCAATTTTTTTCAGCTTACAAATTTTGAAGAAATTTTCAAAATAGTTTAAGTAGACTTTACTCATAGATCTTGACAATTAATTCCCAATCATTACCTTGATTCAGAGTTGCATGAAACATGACATCCTTAATCTAATTTCATATGTAAGAATTTTTTTAATCGTTCTTTTAGGAATATCTGAACCATATTCTCTGACATAACTGAGACCAATTTCCCTGATATTTCCTCTCTCATTCCTTTTTTAAAAAAATATGTATGTATACTCTCAAAATATTCTTGAAGTCATTATCTATATTATTAATAATGATTTCCATTAAGAATTTTACATTTTTCTAATTGAGGTTTCATTTTTATTTCCCCGATTTTTGATTCATGAAGTTCTTTTTTCATAGACGATATTTTATACAAGTCGTTTAGAGAAATTTACTTCTGTTTCATGAAGGTAATATTTTCAGAATACTTTCTGAAAAGTTTGAAATGCCTTCTAATGTTATGAATACTTTTTTATTGAACTGAAATTTATATTTCTCTGCTCAATTTAGTCTCCCATGCTCATTGTTATCATGTGTGCATTCAGACGTTGGCTTTGTATCCCCTACTCAATTTCTCATATTCTGGAAAAGACATTGAAGGTTTCTCAATCTGGGACCCAGGAGAAGGCTGTTCAAAGGACAAGCACTACACATCCCACAGAGATTCTGAAAATCTACTCAATTCTTTAAAACTTGGTTTGCATAGAGCTAATTCTATATAGTCTATCTTTATTTCAAAAAGCAGGGAATGCAGTCTAATTCTTGGGAGATAGCTCTTCAAATTTTAGAGAAGAGGAAGGAGTGCTACACAAACTTCTGGAAGACAGTTAGATGTTCTCTATTATAACTAAAGAGCTCACATGGGAGATAGCATGAAAAACTAACACCCATACGATAAAAAGAAAGAAATGAAAAGTGCTTAGATACTGTGTTTGTGTCCATTTCTGTTGATTTTTGCTAGTAGGACTATATTTGTGCCTCAGTTGTTTTGCATTTGCCTTTTTTGAAATTGGTTTTAACCTTCAATGGAATAGGGACCAATAAATAGCTCATAGAGTTCTACTTCATCCTTTGTTCTCTCTTGGACCTTGGTAGATAGCACAAGGCACAAAATCAAGGATAAATGAAATAATGTTATTCAGTTATTCAAAACATTTGATCAATACAGAGATTCTGAAATTCCACTCAATTCTTTAAAACTTGGTTTGCCTAGAGCCAATTCTATATAGTCTATCTTTATTTCAAATACTTTCGCACTGTGTTCTGCCTCCCAATAGTGGTGAATATCTGAGTTTTGACATTATAAGCAGTTATCTACTGCAGTGTGTAGCATTTTTATGTTTACTATCGTGGCAGGATAAATAATGAAAACTTACTCTTAAAGAACTTGAGTGAGAAATGTTTATATTATTGGTAATTGAATTCTATATTTGATAGAGCCAGCTCCTTAATTACAATGATCATCGATCAAGAGTGCAATCATAACTTTTGCAAATTTGAGAAAGACCCAAAAATTTATTTTGCAAAGCTCAAATAATACTTGAAAAAAGATGTTTTGCTTCCACTTGCAATAATTCTAGGAAGAACTTCAACTGGAAAACTGAACATATGGTGAGAGTACTGGAAAAAACTTGCAAAGGGGCAGAAATACACATTTCTGAGACATCCAAGACATCTCATGTGCTTTATTCTGTCCTAAATTATTTTCTATAATAATTTTCAGAAATCATGAAACAATAAAATATAAAAGCTAGAAAGGATTTTAAAGGTAATTTCATGCAATACTATCATTCTGTTTGTAAATAAAAGGTCATAGTAGGAAACTATTTGATGACCCAGAGTTCAATAACGTTAGAGATGAAAAGTTACTCAATCTTTCAGCTTCCTGACAATAAATGAACATTTTGTTCCCCATACTACATTAGCAAAGTCTCATGTTTGATTGATTAATTGTATTTGTTTGTGTGTGTGTGTGTGTGTGTGTGTGTGTGTGTATGAGAGAGAGAGGGAGAGAGAGAGAGAAATATATTTGGTATGCATATAGTAATTTCTCTCTACTTTTTCATAGTTTGTCATTCTGATAGACATCAGGGGTTCAAAGTTCGTTTCTAGTGAATCTCAGAATGAAGGTTCTTGAATTTTATTGTTAATAAACAAAAAAGCTAAATATTTATCCTGTTTAATGATATCTCTTTCTATAAATACAAACAAGAATCATTCTCTATAATGTGAATTTCCAAAAAAATATTCAAAATATGTATTAATATCTGACTGGGTTAATCACCTTTCTGTCACTATTACCAAAACCTGAGGTAATTAGATTATACAGAGAAAAGATTTGTTTTGGAACACCATTTTAGAGGTTTAATATATGATTGGTTAAACCTATTTCTTTGAAGTCTATGGCAAGGTAATGCATCATATCAGGAGCAGGTTGCAGAGCAAAATTCTACAAATCTCAGAGCTAAAGAGACATTAAAAGGAAGAGACTAGGTCCCACAGTCCCCTTCAAGGGCATTGACCTAAGACCAGTGACCTAAGATGTTTCTCCAGGCTCTACCTCTTTAAGGTACTATCTCCCATTAGTACCTTCCTGGTGACCAAACCTTTACCACATGGACTATTGTGGTTTGGATATGAGGCATCTCCCAAAAATGCTCATATGTGAGACAATTAAAAAAAAAGGTTTAGAGGTGAAATGATTGGGTCATGAGAGCCTAAACCTAATCAGTGCAGCAATCCCCTGCTTGAGATTAATTGTAGGTAAGTAGGGTGTGGCTGGAGGAGGTGAATCCTTGGGGTGTGCCTTTGGAGTATATATTTTGTCCTTTCTGAGAAAAAAGTCTCTCTGCTTCCTGGTGTGATGTCCTGAGCTGCTTTCGTCTGCTACATTTTTCTGCCATAATGTCCTTCCAGTCTTAGGACATCATGGCAGAGAAATGGAATCACCATGTATAAACTGAGAGCTCTAAAATTGTGAGTGCCAAATAAACTTTTTCTCCTCTAAAAATGTTTTTGTCACATCTTTTGGTCACAACAGTGAGAAAGCTGTCTAAAACAGACCAATAGGGGGTACTTAATATTCAAACTATAGCACTGATTTTAGCTAATTTTAATAAGTATAAATTAGCTTGCTTATCTCAAATGGAATATATAATCAAATGATTACATAATTGGGACAGATCCTAAAAGGTCAGACTCTTCCTGAGACTGGACAGGGTATCATAACAAATCTTACTCTCAATCAAACCCATGTTCCTTTTGTACCTTACATTTTACTTCTTTCCATTTAATGCTCTTTCCTATTCCTGGAGACTACAATTAAGAAGTAAGAGAGAATTTCTTGAAAATTTTGGAGTAATGTGAGCTGGAAGTGAGAGTAATATATTCTTCAGGTATACATTTGTTATTATTTGTTCAATTATACATTTTTTGAATATGTATACATGTCAGATGATCTTCTGATCTCTGTGAATACAATGATTTTAAAAGTACACCTTGCCATGACCATATTTGGAAGAGATAACATGTCTATTAGGAGAGTCACACATGAAAACAGATAATTAAAGAAAATTTGGTTAAGTGATATAAAAATAGTATGGACAAAAACTTATGAGACTACAGAGAAAGGAAATACCAATGAGGTCATGACAGAAGAGGAAAGCTTACTCTCCTAAAAACTTTCTAGAGTTGATGAGATTGTGACAAAAAATAGAAAGGGTAAGGAACAACTTAGGTCTAAGTTACAGGATCTTGAAAGAGCATGATACATTAAATGTAGCTAGATTTTCCTAAAATCATCCTGCACGTTGTTAACGAAATTTAGGAGAGATTTTCTTGAGTTTCATGTACCCATTTGACAGGTGTAGATTGTTCTAATGGTGTTTTCAAAAATAAGTAAAAGAAAGAATAAATTTATCTAGGGTACATTACTCATAACTCTTGATTTAAATGTTCCCCAGTGTATTAGTCAGCTTTCCCTGATTGAGACAAAAATACCAAGAAACAGAACTTGAAAGAAAATTGTATTTTGTCTTACTGTTTCAGTGGTTTCCATCCAAGATCAGTTGGTTCCAAGGTAGAAACATTATGGTGGAAGTCCATGGTGCAGCAAAATTGCTCACCTCATGCCATTGGGGGGGGGAGTGAGAGAGAGAGAGAGAGAGAGAGAGAGAGAGAGAGAGAGAGAAATCGAGACTGAGAAAGAGAGAAACCAGAGATATCAAATACCTCTCCAGGGCATGCTAGAGTGCCCTCTGAGATCAATTTATTCCAAAATCACTTTCCAGAATCCCCAGCTCTAGCCAGTGGTGCATTGGGGTCAAGCCTTCAACACAAGTGCCTTTGGGGAACACTTCATATCCAAATAATAACACCATGGATTATATTAGAATTGGGAGGGTTTCTCAGAGGACTCAATCCTTAAACCTTTCCATTGCTCTCTGGAGATTTCTTTCTTTTTTCACAAAGTGACGCTCTAATCTGCTAGCCCTAATCTATATATATTCAATGGTAGATTTTCTTATAAGACAGAGGGACATTCTTCACTGTTGATATTTCATTAATGGATTCAGATATTCTGTCTCAAATATGCTGTACTCAGACTTGTACTTTGATGCTTGTATATTGGCAGCCCACTCAATTCAATCTTAATTTGTTCTCTTGTTAAGACAAACCGTTTGGCTAGGGATATGACTCAGTTGGTAGAGTGCTGGCCTTGCATACACAAGGCCCTAGGTTCAATCCCCAGCACCACCCTCCAAAAATAAAATAAATAAACAAAAAAAGACAAACTATTTTCTGTCTCTGAAACACGTGGGATTTCACCATACTGTTCTCACCTGTGACACAGTTACTAATAAATGACAGAATTCAAAGAAACTGAAATAAACACACTTTCCTCCCTCACCACATTCAATTCTCAGCATAAGGATTTATAATGTGTCAAATGCAGGTTACAAATTTTAGGAAGAATGATGGACAAATAATTTAACATTACAATAAAAGGAATACTTCTAACAATTGCTTTTAATAAACTCTGATGCTATCAAAATCTTTTGTTGATGTTTGTGATAGCGAAGATGCAGTGGTTCTTGGAAAATGCATATGCACACTCTGGCCATTCATTAATGTATATATCAAGTTTATTTGTGGAAAAACAGCATGAGAATGAATCATCTGGCTATTTGAAACAATTGGTTAGATAGTCTCTACATATAGAAGTAATGTTTTGCTTGGGTTTAGTTGCTTGTAGGCATTATGTTTCTAGTTGAACATTAGTAAGATTCTACTTTTAGCATCAAGAAATTAATTTAAGGTGGAAGTGAATCCCACTCAGTGGCTTATTTTCAAAATTTACTCCAATGTTGACAGTATATCTCAGGAAACCCTCAGAGGGAAGTTGTTTTAGATGTGTAACACCAGCTTCTAAAACTGATGTGTGAAAGGAAAGAATGTCACTTTTTCTAGATAGTTAAGATACAAATGAAACATTTTTAAAATTCAGTCTGCCAGACAGGTGTTCCGAGCACTAAGTTTTCATAATTCTGCATATTCCCATTTCCCACTTCATCACTCCATTAATTCCACTCTTCTAATAAAGACCTTTATGTTATCATTTCTGCTCTCAACCAATCATTCTGAATACAGTACACTCACAGTTAGGTTTCCACTTTATATTAATCTACTTTAAGACATGCTTTTTGGGCATTTTTTGCATCTAACTGAATGCCTTAAAAATGTTAAGAATACATATTGGTTGAAGGAAGCTATCTTGAAAATCTCATTCTGTTTCCTTTATTTGTCTGCCTTCCCAACTGTAATAATTATTTTTTTCTCATTTTCATTTTTGATAGACTTCCCTCTTGTTAAAATCCTTCCTATGTTGGATAGTATATTCATCTTAATTTCAGCCTTGAGGCATTACTTGCATAATATTTGCTTTCTCTATCAAAGTACAACCCTAGTAGTTCAACCAATGTATGAGCTGTAGCACAGCTGAGGGCCTGTTTCTCCAGATAGCAACAATGAATGTTGCACAAGTTCAGGGACTCTATTCTAAGAATGTCTAAGGGGGGTTACACTAATGTTAAGTTATGGGCCTCTTTCCATCATACTATTTAAATTTTCCTTGTGATTATTAAACAGCATGAAGAATCCTCAAAGTTCAAGAGGAATGCTTGGATTAAACACATCAATGAATATTTTTTGATAAGATTTCAGAGAAAATAGTTTTCTCTCAATGGCACTGTTTCTGAGTGTGATGAGACCAGACTGTCTGAGGGGTAACAGGGGACTGGAGGAAAATGTCCAAAGCTATTTCATATGCTTCACTCTACTTCCCAAACCTGGCACATTGACTTGAGAAATATCATTTCTGAGCCATTATAAAAGTGACTTTGGTGTTTCTAGATGATTATATTTTTGTAAAGTGTGGAAACTTCATTACCATTGCATAGCAATAAATTATGTCAAACTTTGTTGTTTGTCTTCATTTTAGACATTATGATTAAATTATGGTCAATTGGTAAAACTCCCAAAGAACAAGGAAAAAATAAAGAAATAATTGCAAAAAAATAAAACAATTCATAATATCTCATCCTAGCATCTAGAAGACTCATGACTAACTCTATTTTATTTCTAGCTTTTTAAAGATTTTTTCTAGTAATGTAACAAGAGTTAAAGTAAATGAAAAGTTAACCTGTTAGAAACATGCTATTTGCAAATTGAATTTTTGAGGTCTTCCTCTTTACTAACAATTGTTTTCCATGGTCATTGAGTTTTTCCCTACTAAGTTTATGCATGCATACCCATAAATATATACACAAATGTAAAGGCAGAAGAAAAAGTTGAAATGATTACCAACAAAACAGTTCTTGCAGCTGGTTAGGGCAAAGGAAGGTTGAAATCAATTTATGGACAATCAATTTATTGGACAATTTATGCCCAATAAAAGTTTACAATCTACTTATAGAGGAAGAATGATCCTGAAGGAGGTACCATGGTTGTGAAAGTCAGTTTTTTGTTGCTGTGATTAAAATAGCTGACAAGAACAACTTAGAAGAAGAAGTTTATTTTGGCTGATGGTTTCAAAGATTCAGTCCATGGTAACCAACTTTAGTCCAAAGGTGAGGCAGAACATCATGACAGAAGTGTATGATAAAGGAACATTGTTTACCTTGTGACTGGGAAGCAGAGGGAGAAAGGGGAAGAGTCCACAGGAAGATGAATATTTCCAGGCAGCAACCCCAGTGACCCACTTCCTCCAGTCATACCCCATCTTCCTACCGTTAACATCCATTCAGTCTAGTTAAACTAGGAGGGACTGATTAGGTTTAGCTCTCCTAATCTATTCATTGTACCTCTGCATATTCCTACATTAACAGAACACTTTTTTCCAACTATTTGAACTATGGAATTCCCACAGACTATGAATACTCTTATCTTGAAAAACTTTTATGAAAATAAAAAAAAAATTCTGGATAAAGTAATCAACACAAAATAATAGGTTATAATAGATTTATCATGAATGAATCTGTGCAATAGTATAATGATAGCCCTAATAGCAGTTCAACATGCTACAGTTTACACAGATAAGTGAAAGAAGGGTTTTTGGAAGTAATATCTTTGTGAGGAAACTTAAAGAATAATAAATAAAAAATAGTTACCACTTCTCTAGTGTACTGCAATTAGACTAGGGTTTTTCCAAAATCAGTTTTGTGGGATACTACTTTCCCATTATGTATTTGTACTATATACAAATTATATGATTAAAAGTTTCTTTGAACACAAATATCTGGGGAGCACTGAAATAACACAAAATAAGTATGTTTTCGACAGGACTTATTTGAGACTTTAATTTACACATAAGTACCACGAATATTCATGTGATAGTGGCAAAGTAGAAAAGGACACACAAATTTCCAAACCCTACTTTAGCAATGAATGAGTACTGTTCCTTAAAGGAACAGTAAAAGAACTCTAACGATTATGTGGTACAATGCATATTAGTTTGGAAAATGCCAGTCTATATTTCTGTTTCTGAAAAATTTAATCAAGTATCAGATGGCTTTGTGTGTATATATATGTATATATTTTCTATACTCAAAGATAGCATTTCTGGTATACTATATGTAAGTAATGTCAGAGCTTCCCCATATTTTATTGAGCTATTTAAATCCTGTTCTGGTGAATGGTAAATAAATTCAAAACATTAATCTGGGGGTGGAGCAAACTCTGTCTGAGAAGCAGCAAAAGAGGAACTAGCCCACCAAAATTTCTTCCACACTCAAAAATGAAGCATTGCCCAATGATTAGTCCACGATATGGGTATGGGATTGGAGAGAATGTGAATTGAAAGGGAAGAGGCAGCTACTGGTGGCTCAGTGCTGCCTATCAATCTGTAAAAGAGCTTCCCAAAGGAATCTGCCAGCTGCATGGATGACTAGAGGAGTACTGATATGTTTTTCCTGAAGTACATACTTCATTTAATTAAGTCATCCATCTATATTATGCAAATTTAGTCTCCATTTATCTGTGCCAGTTAGTGCAGAGGAATACTTGAAAGAAAGTCCTTCAGGGTTTCCCTTACTTCCATGCCATGTTGTAGGATTATAAGCGCTTTCTTTTAATGATTCAAGGTGATATTTAGGCAATTGTGATTTGTAGGCTATTATATTTGTTCTCCAGTGATTTCTGGTACAAGTATATAAACACAAAATACATTATTTTTGGTAAACCCAGAGGTGCTTTACCACTGAGCCATATACCCATCCTTTTTATTTATTTATTTACTTTTAAAATTTTGAGATAGAGTCTTGCTAAGTTATGTAGTGCCTCACTGGACTGCTAAGGCTGGACTCTAACTTGTGATTCTCTAGCCTCAGCCTTACAGTCACTGGGATTACAGGCATACACCACCATGCCAGGCCAAAACTCTTAACATCATTAAATAGGTGAAGAAAATCTATCCAGGCAATATGTGTTCTACATAGAATTTTCGAGTCTTCTTCAGGGTTTTAGTATGAAATGACAAAAAGAGTAAAAGTAAAGAGAAAGTCAACAATTTCTGAGTACATTTTAAGAGATCATAAGTGAAAAAAGATAGAAAAAAGGAAGAGTCAAGTATTATTTTTAAGATATAATTGTAATAGATATTATAGTAAACAACTGTGATTCTTTGTAGCTTTGGTGATCTGTATAAGCAAATAGGTAATGTATTCATCGTTATTGATTAAAATATTTTGAACCAGAAATCTAACTCAATCAGCTGATATCATTGATTAGTTACTTTACTACATATTCCAAGGAATACCAGTGCCATGATGTTGTTTATTTGTGTTTTTAGTTCACTTATTTACATTGTAGACAGATATTTACTGCTAGAAATTACACCATGTACCAGATACAGAATAAAAGTGAAAAAAAATCTTTGTTATCAAGTATCACTCAGCTTGATTCAACAGATATGCATTTCCTTATAAACCAGGTATGTCTCCTGCTCCCTCCCATCTTTCTACTCTCTTGTTACTAACCTTAGCCATGTTGACTGTCCTCCTTCAAATTTGCAAGAAGCACCACACTACAAGACTGTGGGACCTCTCTTCCAGAATTCCTACTGTGATGGCAGCTGATTTAATACAGAAATGGGGAGTGTAATCTCCATGGGTACTATATATGCACATGTAAGGAAGCAGGAAGAAGCTAGGCATCAATATCCCCTACAATAAAGGTTCACTCCAAGTGGGGCTTCTCTTGATCCATCCTAAGCCCTGCACTCTGGGCCACCTGCTCTCTCATCACTAATCCCTTGATGATGGGGACAATGCTGCATTGCTTTGTATAACACCCCACCTGTTGCTTTTATTATCATCACTCTGGAAATGTACCTCTCAAGTATTTTCAGCACGCAAATCCACATGAATCCTTCCAATCTACACTATTTCTTTTTCATTTATTTTCTTTTAAGAATAAAACTCAGATATAGCAAACAAGAAGTAGTTTTATAGCAAAAGTGACAGAGATAGACAGACTTCTCCAAAGAGAAGAGGCTCCAGAGCTAGGAATCCCAACCTACCCTATTTCTATTAAACTTGGGAAGACCTATAGTTATAGAAACTAAAGGATCTAATAACAGGTTGTTAAATAACTTAGTTACAATAAAAATAGAAAGTTGATTATTAATAAGGAAACTAAATATTAATAAAAAGATGGCCTAACACTTATTAAATATCCCTCTATGTGCTGGATACTTCAAGTCCAATGCTTATAATTTTTAAAATACCCTGCAAGAGAAATATTGTTTTCATTAGACATTTTAGGGAAATATAGGCCATATAAATAAATAAAAACAGACTGAGGTTCAAACCTTAGGTTTTCTACTGCCACACATACACAGAATTTTTTTTCCCAATGTTGAAGATATCATGAAAAACTTCCCTCAGGGTGCAGCTTTGGTGTATAATTTTAAAGATTACAAAATGAAAAGAAACTGTCCATGCAGAGGATGAATAATATGAGTAAAGAGGCATTTGTTCTCTATTGCAACCCCACAGTCTAAATCCTAAGATAAAAGTTTTCTCTGCTTACAACTTGATCATTACTACCAATGATCCACTACAAGCCAAGTATTTTAGAAAGAAAAAAAAAAGAAGAGAGAAAATCATCCACATAGAGAAGAAAATCTCATTTTCACAAGGAAACAAAGAATGGCTGATTACACCTACTGGTTTCTTATACTTTTACTCAGGGCTAAGAGCATTGACAAAATTTTACCTTAGGGAGATGATATAATCTTTAGATTAATTAAGCTTCCCCCTAGACTTACAATCACCTTATAACACGCAGATTGACCTGATAGTCCAGGGGTAAGAAGGAGACTATGTTTTTCTGAGAATGGAAGGTCACTGCTAGGAAGGAATTTATAGGCTGTTGAATGCTCTCTAGATTGCTAAGATGGGAAAGACTCAGAATTGTCAATGCTTGAATAAATAAATAAATGAATAAATAACAGCAGTCAGAGGCAATGATTCAGGAATAATGGAGCAGCGGAGAATGAAGTAGAATAAGTATAGAATTGAACTAGAGGGAAATGAAAAAAATTGAGAACGAGGAACCCTGGGAAAAGTCAAACTGTGCTTAAGAATTTGCTTCCATTGTTAATTTGTATTTAAGTGAACTCACTTGAGGAGTATAGGAGGGTCTGTTTTGGAAATGCATTTCCTAATGTTGTAGTTTGGCCCTTGAAGTTTCCACAAAGTTCTTGTGCTGACAGTATGCTTCCCAGCCCATGATGATATTAAGAGGTGGTAGAACTTTTAGGTGGTGGGGCCTAATGGAAAGAAGTTAGGTCATTGAGGGTGTGGACTTGAAGCAGATACTGGAAACCTGATGCTGCTTCTTCCTCTGTCTTTCACTTTCTGGCCACCATGAGGTAAACAGGTCTCCTTTGCCTTTAGCAGCTGTCATCAGATACTGTACTGCCACAGACCCCAAAGCAATAGGGCCAAGCAAACATTAGCTAAAACTTTTGAAACTGTGAGTCAAAGTAAACCTTTCCACCTTTTGTTAGAGTTAAATCTTCGTCCCAGGGTTTCATAAACTGACTTCCAGACCACTCACGTATAATCGAATTAAGCCTTTATTGAAGCACACTGGTGGCGGCTGACCAGAACATAAAGCTGTTCCCCTGACCACCCCCGAACAATTGAGCCCAGTCACTCCAGGTACAGAAACAGCCCTGTTACCCTAGTTACAGAAATAATACCCCATTAGGTAGTTCCATGTTCTTAAAGGTTTCTATAGCAAAAGGAAAAGAACATCTTGCCCCAGTCATGACTCTTCTACTTGGCATGGTTGTTTTACAGGATGAAGTCATAAAACAAAATGGAGTCACATTTGCTCCTACTATCACACTTCTAAGTTGATCGTTTCAGGTATTTTATTTCAGTAACTAAAAACTGACTGACATATATAGTATGTAATGCCATAGACAGGTCCTTAACTTTTTCTACTTTGGTATCTTTTGTTTTAGGTTATTATCTTACTTATCCATTATCCATAATGCATAATAGTAGTTATTAGTTTCTAACATGTAGAATTGCATTATTTTTATCAGATAACTTATAATCAACTAAGAGAGATCAGGTGAGGGTAAATTGGAATTCCTATGTAACTATGGTGGGATTAGACTCCCTCTAATGGGAAAGGACAAAGCTTGTTAGAATGTAGGGAATCCTTCACATTGCTGTTTCTAGTAATTCTGTTAACTAATACATATTGCTCTATGACTTTGCTCCAGGTGTAACACTCATTATCTCAAATTTTTCTTACCTGGAAAGTGAGATTTGATAGTTTACGTGTCTTCAGAGAACAAAAATATTGGATTCTCTATTATCTAATACTCTAAAAGTTATTAGAGAAAATGAAAAGCGTTTGGAAAATCAGAAAAATAAATTTTTAGTAAGGTAAATATGGGTTTTAATGTTGTCTTTCTGACTTTCTGGTTGAATTAACCATGGGAAGTTATTTAGATATATTGGAATATTTTCATTCTATTAAGAGTATACCAAACTGCTATGGAAGGGGACAGGTTAGACATAAGAAAGTGTCAGAGCTTAGAGTTTGTATATGAGCTTTCTGCTTTCAAATGAATTTCAGTAAATTAAATTTTGTTTAATTTTTTAGTATGCCTGGCATTTATTCTTTTAGGTTTCTAGAATATTTGGTTCTAGAAAACTATATAACTTTTCAATCTTCAGGATTTCTTCTTCTGCTATTTTCTAGGCTTAAGTAATTTTATTTTTTCTCTTAGTAGATTGAAAAATCAGGTAAAAAAATTAAAATAGAACTTACATTTTAAGAAGATGTCATAAGACATAATAAGTCACCATTGCTATTGCCTTTTAGGATAATCCTGACCCCATAAAGCATTGTCTATTTGTCCCTGGCAAATTTAGCCTGTGATGCTACCATAGAAAATATCCCAACAAGTTTTTAAAGGCAAGGCAGAACAACAGGAAATTCTATTATAAATGGTTACAGATCCATGATTCTTACAAAAATTTGGCCCAGAGCCCCTCTGTCTCCACCTTGACTAATGAATGGTTAGCTTCATCAGATGTCATCCTTGGACATCCAAGTAGCTCTTCTCATACCTCCACTTGTTATACCTGCCTTTGATCTCTTTAACCTTAGTTCCTCAGTTTTTGTAGAATCAGACATGATTTTTGATGGCAACAACTGGTAAACTTGGGACTTATATTGTAAGATTTCATCAATGATATTTTTGGTAGTTTAAAAAAATTCTTAGCACATTTTTATCTGAGAGGAAATGGGGCCAGTGAAGAATCTAAGCAGGAGGGAGACAAATCAAGTTCACAATTTATTAAATATCTCTAGGAACTAAGAATATAATCAACTGAATATAGAGCAATAATCAAAGAATAAAAAAAATCATTTGGTTTTGTACAAATGCAAATGGAGAATTAATAACACTCTATGTGGGGGTAGTGAGAAGGTGAAGAAACAGGACTCAACAAGTGAAAGAATCAACCCGAGTTTGGATTTAATTAGAGAACTGAGGGAGAAAAGTGAGCAAAGGATGTTCCCAGGATTCTGGATTAAGACAGGTAGTAAATAAGGAAAATTACAGATTTAAGGATAGTATAAGTTTAGTTTTTAGTCCAGGGAATGTAATAGCTCTGTGTGTCATGTAAAGCAAGTTGTCGGCATTATGGGAAACAAGAGTGAATCGTATTTCATTACAGAGGATTTAATAGTTTCATAGCTTCATGTAGTCTATACATCTAAGATGTTGCAGGCTAAGTGTCGAGTGTTTCCTATTTTATTTCTGCCAATATCCACAGTTACTCTTTTATATTTATTTTAATTACTTGATGCTACATCACCAGAGCTCTATGAGATGAGGCCATGTGATGTCTTTGCAAATCAGCTTCTTCCTAAGTAATACAAGCAGCAACACATTGTAAATTTTATATTCATTTCTATTTTTCAATGAATGCTAAAGAAAACAAAAGAATCAGCCTTCAGTTTTTCCTTTATCTTTCTGCTCCAGGTGTACATTTGTGTCTATGTAAGTACATTGATAGGCACATGTGTATGTGGACTGGTGCTTATTCATTCAATTACAAAAGTATTAAGATATTAAAAGAAATACCAAGAAGTTTAGGCAGCTCTTGACTGATTTTGTTCAAGTCCAAAGAGGCACATAACCTAAATATCAGTAAGACTAATAACCAGACTTCGTTCTTAGTTTCTCTGACTGGCTCAATAGTCTCCATTATCCCTGATGCAAGACCCTAAATCTAATCCACTTCTTAGGGTCACATTTTAAGTGATGTGAAATTTACCATCCCATCAATACCAGATGTTTTCTTGACAGTACAATTGAACACCTATATTTTGCAATCAAGTGGAGTTCTCTAGGGAGACATGTTACTCTATACAAAACTTTTTAAAATATCAGTATACTGTTTGTGTAAACATTATCCATAAAAACATCAAGTACCCTGCTAAGAGCACACATTTTTCTCTAGTCACTATATTTTTGAACTGCAGATATCTCCAGAATCTTTTGCTTAAATCTTTGCCACAATTCTTTGAATTCTGACAGCCTCATACATTGTACTCCCTTCAAAATATCTCTGTGTCTAGAAGACAGTTGTGCTTCAAGAAGGTTGCTACAATAGAAAAATAAAAAATTTTCCCTGATATCCTTCTCTTCTGTGTGTGTGTACAAACAAGTTATGGATAAATGTGTGTGTACACATACATATTCACACATATACACTCATATATGTACTGCTTTTTATCTGTTAATATGAAAACATCATATTTTACCATTGTTAGAAGAAATAACAGGTTGATTGATTTTTTTCATTAATTCTTTCTTTCATAATAATGGAATACTTCTAGTTAATGCTTTTCTGCCCAGAATAAAGACATCATTTCCAAGCACCTCTGAGTTTGAAGTACTCTTATGACTACTTTCAGTCCCAATTCAATGTAAATGAAAGACTCCTATGACAACTCTTAGAAATCTTCTTTAAAGAGAGTCACCTGACATGCATGGAACTGGAGATCACAATATTAAGTGAAATAAACTGGGTACAGAAACACAAGTATAGCAAGATATTACTCACACATGTAGTCCCCCAAATCTATTTCTATGAATGCAGAGTTTTTAGATTCCATACGTGAGTGAAATACACTGAAATACCAAACTGTAGATTATAGAGATATACAATTATTTTTTAAGAAGAAATAGAAAATAATTCATTACAAAAGGAAATAGAACCACTGAATCTCCTTTTGCATTATTACTGCATTGATCCTTCTAACTAGAATGTAGCTGTTGCCAACCTGGACATAAAGATAAAAGGCAAGTGCTGGAGTTAGTGGAAAAGTGAACTGAAAGGGACAGGGGTTAGGGTTAATATTAGGGTTGCGGTTACTGTCGTCTGAAATATAAATGCTTTACTATTTCATTTATATCAGAATCAGTGAACTAAGGAATTTTAATTATGATACTTTCGGGGTATTTTCTTGTAAAATCCTTATGCAATCCTCTTCGCATTGATGCTCTTTGCATTTTTTCTGTGTAAATATATTATGGCTCATATATAGGTCATGCTCATCTTAGAGCCATAAATACTCAGTATATTTACATATAAAGTAAAACTCATGATAAATTAAGGTTTGATAAAACAATAACACAAATTGATTATTAACTGACCCACAAAAAAGTACTTCAATATTAAATAAACTTGATCATTAAATAATTTTTGGAACTACTAAGAAGTTTAAAACGTTTACAAATATACTTAAATAAAAAATAACATTTAATCTAATATTTGACACTTTTCTAATTATAAAGGAATAAAACCTTCCCATATTAAAACTTGTTTGGAATATAATTACTTTGAATAATAAATACATTAAAACTAAAATAATTACAGCATATTCAAGTTATTAATTAACTTTCTGAGAAAAGAAAATAATGCTCAATATAAACAGTAATGTACTGTTTTCAGTTTTCATATGAGGATATATTCATTATATATTTATATTTTTATCACACTAGCTTTTTTCTAGTAGATGTGATTTTTCAATTTTTTCTTTCTTGAGGTTGTAAGGAAAAGTTTTCCTATAAATTACTTGAAATAGGAAGGATTATTCTCCAGTAGACACATAGTAATTTCAGGACTTTGGAATATCTTTAAGAAAGGAAATTATTTCAACATTTATTGTTGCAGTCAATTGATTTGCCAATTAGGAAAAAAAAGTTTGCCTTTTTTTTTGAAAGAGAGAGAAATCTTCTCCTTCATCCTTCTTTTCTTTTTCCTTTCTTCTTCTTCTTTGTCGTCTCCTTCTCCTCCCCCCTCACCCTCCTCCTCCTCTTCCCTCACCTTTCTCCTCCTCCTCCTCCTCCTCATCCTCTTCTTCCTCTTCTTACTTCCTTTTTCCTTCTTCCTTATTCTAAGTATAAAACATGAAAAAGTGAAAGAACACTGGAATAACAAGACAAAAAGTTGCATCTGACATAGCTGGCTTCATAGACATCTGTCCAGAATAGTTCCACAGGACCCTAAGCTGAGAGATGCCCTGAGTTTATTAAGCAGATGAATATTGTATGTGAAAAAGGACACCCACCTCTTAACTTTTCACTGCACTCCACAGACTATGTTCTGAGATGAATATGTAAGTGTGTGTGTTTACATCATGAGATTTATTCGCCTGCTTTTTGACAATGGAAACCCATGTATCTGCCATTGTTTTAGAACAAGAAGTTTTTGAAAATTGGAACACATTAATTTTCTTTCCAGGTAATTGAGCCCAAACAATTGTGAGAATGTTATCACTGCTAAGTATAGGAAGAAACTGAATTTTAGTTTTTGCATATTCTCTATCATTTTGCAAAATAAAAGATTTTCCAAGGGAAAAAGTTGGTCATTGTGATTCTTATAAAGTATCACACATTAATTTTGAAGTTGTTTAGCATTCATTCTTAAAAGTGATTTTGCTTTTCTTTTGAAAACACCATTTCACTGAAGTACTATAAATAATATAAGTGATAATATTAAAATTACCATCCAGGGGGCTGGGGATGTGGCTCAAGCGACAGCACGCTCGCCTGGCATGCGTGCGACCCGGGTTTGATCCTCAGCACCACATACCAACAAAGATGTTGTGTCTGCCGAGAACTAAAAAATAAATATTTAAAAATTCTCTCTCTCTCTCTCTCTCTCTCTCTCTCTCTCTCTCTCTCTCTCTCTCTCTCTCTCTCTCCCCCCCTCACTCTCTAAAAAAAAAAAAAAAAAAAAAAAAAAAGATTACCATCCAGGTCAAAATAAATAGGAAATAGACAAAACCATTTAGTTCATTGGCCAGCATGTTGCATGCTTAAAAGCCAGAGTATCTGTGATTCTACCATCATGTCAATCCAGAAGGAAGGAAAAGATCCAGGCCTGGAAAATTTCACCTTTCTATATAACATGAAGCAGGAAAGAATCATCAAGCAGATAAAGTGTTAGAAATCTGACCTAGTTGTCAACCCTTCTCCTTCTAGTTATTGTAGTCTTTCTCATTTGCCTCATTTCTATGTGTCTTTTATTGCATTGTTAATTGTTTGTCAGTTGGTTTTCAAACCTTAACATGTTTGTTATGCATTGTTCTTACTTCATCTTTCTGTTTCCAGCCATCTATTGCCTCCATTCAAATTTCAGAATAGATTGAATCTCTTGCCTCTGTAGTGATCTGTGTTCAGAGGATTGGTGAAGGAAACCAGGACCTAACATGCTTATGCATTTTACTGACTTTTAATTGACTCCCCCTTTATCAGCCTACCACTGTCTTTGTTGTCTCATGCCCAAGAGTTTTCTTAAGCTTCTGTATGGCAAATTGCCTGCCTGCTTCTCTAAGTACCTAGAATAACTTTCCCAACTTTGCAAAGTTTTCTACTGTTCCTTCATTTGCTTTCCAAAAAATATGTTTGATTTCTTGTTCATTGCTATTTTCTGTCTTGTTTCATGTTAGTTGTTTTGGATAAAGAGGTGTTTTTGTTGTTGTCGTTGTTGTTTAATTTTATCTCCTCTGGTGCTATAGTAGTAAAATTAATGTCACTATTTCAGAATTGATTTGTCATCATTAGACTTCATTCTGATCACAGACATTTTCCACCAAAAGTCAGTGACCCTGCACTTTTTCTAGCATGGAAATAATCATAATTCATGCAGTTGATCATTCTGACTAGTACACTTTGGATCTTGAATCTTCCCAAATGGCGCATGTTTAAATGCTTCATCCCCAAGGTAGGGCCTTTAGGAGGTGGTGGAAGGTCTAGGAGGCAGGTTCTAGTGAGGGGTCTAAACATCATTGAGGGTGTGCTCCCCCCAAAATTTGTAGGACTTTGGACCCATCTTTTTTCTTTTGCTCCAGTAAGTTTTGCTCTGTCATGTTCTCCTACCATGATATGTTACCTCACCACAGACCCAATCAGTGGGGCCAACCAATCATGGGACAGAATCTCCAAAACTATAAGACAAAATAAACTTTCACTCTTTATTAGTTGATTATTTTAGGAATTTTGTTACACTGATAGAAAAGCCAACTAACACTGGTATAGATTTCTTTCTCTCTCTGTCTCTCTTCTTCTCCACCATCTGTCAGAGCCCCAGCCTAAAGAATTTTTACCTAAATCCAGGCTACATGTTTGTTTATTATTGTTGTTTTCAATGTGTTAGATGCATCAACATCATTGTCATAATCATGATTATCATTTTCAAATTCATTATCACCACTATAGTCTTCACATCATCAATTCTTTAAACTATTTAGATCATATTTAGTCAAGCATATTAAATATTATACACTATGCTGATGGTTTTATATTGGAATTTAATAACAATATATTGTAGAATACAAACTAAGGCAAGAGAGCTTAAATAAAATTTCCAAGTTTGCATAATTTGAAAGTGACAGAATTATACATGAATATGTTCTGCTTGGTACTATGTTTTGTTTTGGATATATACCATGTTTTTTTTTTCTTTTGGAATAAAATACATCAATTTACCTCTTTAGAATTTTCACATCATTTGACATTACTATTTTGTTCAGAGAAGAGAAATGATCTATGGGCTCTATAATTTCCACATAAATAAATTAATCTTATAAAAATGTAAAATATATTTTAAATTGTATAAGCTTTTATTTCATTGTTCTCAATATTTAGGTGACATAAAGTCACCTAAAATATTCTTTTGTCCCACTCAAAGCAGTCTGACAAATAGTCTGTTCTTGTAACAAGTAAAATAAAAATGTGATGGCATACAGTAACAATAACCGTAGAGATGACTACCTGTAGTTGGAATTCAGAAATCAGTGAGGATTTTGCTCTTTTTTTATTACTGCATAATTTATATGTCTCTAGGAGTTAGTTTCTTACAATATAGCCTGATTCATGTTAAGAATCTGAATATGAGATTATCGCGCGACTCAGTAAGTAGTAAGAAAATATAAAACTGATGCAAGTAAATAGGGTTATGTCTGTATTCCTGAACTGTTCAAATATGATCATGAAACAATTATGATATTCACTAGTGGATTGAAAGACAACGGAGCATGTTGAATTGGCAGATATATTGGGGGTAAAATTAGGAAGAACTGATATTCAGAGACTTTGAATCATGGAATAATTATCTCTTTGGGATACAAAGTGTTCAAGTAGAAACTAAGTGGCCATTTGCTAGAAATATTTCAGGGTTATGTCCAAGAAGAAAATGGAGACCCACCCACCAAGGCCTCCATAAACTCTAAGACACCACGATTCTATTATCCCATTGCTCCCACAGTATTCCAAGGGCAAGCTTCCATTACAAGGCTGGGACCTTGATTCCTGCAGCAGTTCTGTGTGCTGGGGAACAGCGGAAGAAGACGTGATTTGAATCCGCAGGGTTTGAATCACTGTGTTTCAGAGAAAGTCTGAAGGGCAGATGTGCCCTGAATATGAAATGACCAAAATCAATTTAAACATTTTTCTATGCTCAGTTCCCAGCTACTGTCTTGAGCCCAGTGCACTGTCTGTAGGCAGCCTCTTTTGCTTGGCATGTGCTTATTGCCTTCAAATTGTTTCTTTTTTTTAATGCAGCAGCCACTGTCAAGAATAGAAGTCCATTTGCATGGTGCAGTGCCTACTCATTTTAGTTTATTGGACAATAAGCCTTACTTACTGACACATCCATTTGAAATCTTAATCCAGGGGCTTCTGCTACATTTCTACATTATGGCAATGGGTCTGAAGGAAGGAATTTTATTTGATCATGATTTAAAATTTTTAACTCATTATTTTGGTAAGTGAATGAGGAATTAATTTGAACAGAATGATAAAACTATGACTAAGGTTATGAAAGTTTGGCACTGCTAGAAAAAAAATTGTATTAATGTGCAAAACACCGTTTTTTTCCATAAAAGTACTATTCTTTTTAACACTAGTTGAACTAGTTAGAAATATTGTATTTTTTTTCTCCAAAGCTGAATCTCTACCCTGAATATATATCAAATGCCTCTGGCATTAAAATGCTTAAAAATGAGTGTTGCTTAGGAGGAAAAAGAATGATCACTGAATACAAATAAACAAAAACTTAAGCTAACTGTAGGTGGAAACAATAAAAGGAAATGCTTGATAGCAAAATAAAGGACTATAGCCTTCAAGATCATCATAGATTATAAAAATAAGAAAAAAAATCTGACAATATAATAATAATGAAAAATGAAGTTTAAACTATGTTATTTCTTGTAAAATATTTCCTAATTAATGGGTTTAGACTAGAGAACAGGGTGAAGTAAAATTAAGGGACAGACAGAATAGGCAAAGTCCCTTCCAAGTATGTTCCAATATAAAACAAAACCCTACTTGCATAGTTACCTGTTTCTAATACGAGACAGATGATTTGTTAATTATGGACTTCTAAATCTTGAACCTATTCAAAAAGGACATGATATTAGAAGAGAGTAGAAATGTAATGATCATTAAAATGTATAAATTTCCAACTCTTCATCTGTTATGCAAAGAAAGTTAAGGACAAGATATGTAAGTAACTCACTCCTGTCTACAGGTGATCTGCATGATCTGAAAATTGTTCCCTCTGCTACTCTGCAGTTCTCTCTTTCTATTGATTCTCAACCCTCCTCTCATCTGCTGAACCTGGCAAGGAAGGACATATGAAGCTAGTGATGCAAACAGTAGCACCTAATGTACATGTGTGTATGTGTGTGGTGGGGCTGCATGTGGGAGAACAAGGTAGGAGTAGGGAGACAGCAGGTGTACATTTTAAAATACCTGTATAGTTCTGATATTCCTGCAGAAAAGCTTCTTTTTCTTTCCTCTCACCTCCCTTCTACAACCCCTTTCATTCCACAGTGAGATTCATTTTCTACAACGCAATGCATATACATATCATGTAATGATTATACAAACCTTTTGTTAGCCTTCTGGAAATCATTTTTTCTCTGTTGTAGAATCATATAATATAACCTGGATCTGAATAAAATGTGTCAAATTCCTTCAACCCTCAGGTACAACACTGCAAAAAGTTCCCCAAGCAACTCTTAGGGCTCTTCATTTTAGCCATACAATTACTCTACCTGATTTTGTCGCCCTTCTTACAGAGCCGAATTGTCATCTGCATAAATTGAGCAATTACTAAGTTGTTACATAGACTTAGGTTTAGGGTGTGATCTTAGTAGCTGACAAAGCAGAATCGCAGTCCTT
Organism: Urocitellus parryii; assembly: GCF_045843805.1. Taxonomy (NCBI): domain Eukaryota; kingdom Metazoa; phylum Chordata; class Mammalia; order Rodentia; family Sciuridae; genus Urocitellus; species Urocitellus parryii. The sequence continues at coordinate 101,271,161 of NC_135542.1, forward strand.
CTATGTGATGAATGGCACAATGTAAATAAATCAAATATTTACATGCCCAATTCTTCTCCCACGGTACTTCTACTTGGGAATATCATAAAATATGTCATTCCCTTTTACTTTGTAGCTATAAGTTTCTAGTCACCAAAATTGAAATGACTTATTTGATGGTCACATCTGTCTATATTAAAATCCTTTCCACAACTTTTTTTTTTTTTGAGGAAAAAGTCCTGTAAATGGCACGATCTTCCTTTTTTCATGCCACAATATTTATAAAAGATAGAAATATTGGTTTACTGTGTAAGTGAGGTTAATATGGCATTTTAAGGAGGAAAGTACACTTAAGGTAAAACTATGGAACTGTGAATTATAAATAAACAGTAAGTTAGGGAACTCTGGAATCGGACAGAATGGAAGTTTAATTTCTAGATACATCACTTTAATGGTTGTGCAGCTTTAGGCCAATTCTTTGCCCATATTCTCAGTTTCCTTCTCTGTAAATATTGACAATAACTTACATTCACCATAAGGTTCTAATAACAATAGGAGTTAAAATGTACATATATACAGAAAATGTCTTTCAATTTTTTGTATGTTTTCATTCAGAGTATTTCTGATGATAATTTCAGACTGGTTTCAATGAAATGTGTCCATCAAGTTCCAAGAAAGGCCCTGAGTTCCTTATCTTTCAAATGGTCACTTTTTGTAGTACCTCTTAGAAACTTACATGGAATTCATGAAACACTCAAAGGAATCCACCTCCAGTGTGCAGCAGTATATATTTGAACTCTACTTATAACGCATAGCTGAGTTGACAATGACATATGTATGTTTTATATGTATCCTGGTGCCTAGGAGTTTGCATATTTTTCAGTCCCAGAGTCCTGACATCTCAGGTTAATGTCTCATGTATACTATTAATTTATGCTATCTTTCTCAAATTCATTTTAAAGATAGTTGGAAACCAAACAATATAATAATCCTCTTGTTATTTCCCAGATTTGTTATTGCATATTTACTGAACATGAGATTTCTATTTTCAGTATTTTTTAAATATTTTTTGCATGTCTTAAATCATCTACTGTGTAATAGGAATATTGAAAAATGTTGGTAAGCTGTTATCTGCTAAATTGGATATGCATAAACAATACATCAGGATTATTCTAGACAACAAAGTAAGCTTTTTTGCTCAAATAATATCAATAACTATCTTAACTATTTCAATTTTGCCATAGAAGTAAGATTTATGTTAAAGAAGTGAAATATTTCAGTTCCCATTTATAGTATTAAAAGACAGAAAAGGTAAAGATTTGAAAAGAGATATGAACTAGTTCGTGTAGTTCATGTGATGTAGTAAATTAAATGACATATTTAAATTTGCTAAATGAGTAATGTTGTCAGTGATGACCATATAACAGAAGAGATGACTGTAGAACAATGCCCAGATGCACACAAAATGTGTCCATTCAATTTAGGAAGCAGAATAGGAGAGCTAGGGTGAGCTCTTTTTTTTTTTTCCAGAATTATCATGAAGGGGACTATTTATTTGTTTAACTGATAAATGGGTAAACAAAAAAATAATTTTGTCATGGCAGAAATCTGAATCACATAAATAAGATATAGTCTTTTTTTCTGCTTAGAGAAAGTATTTTGAGAACATTGAAATTAAAAAAAAATGTTCTCTGCAACTCGAGTAGGTCTTTTTCTAAACAAATCCAATTTAAAACACTTCAATGACATTTGCTGATCTTAAAATAAACCAAAATATTTAACATGACTTAATAAGACCTAAACTCCACTACCTCTTGCTTTCTCTGCAGTCTCACCTCCCATCATTCTTCTTTCTCTCTCAGAACTTCAGGCAAACAACATTTTCTCATTCATTTGTATCAAATGTGTTCCTTCCGGGTAGAGAGCACATCCTGTTCCCCCTATCTGAAATAATTTGTCCTTTTTAGAATTAAATTCTATTTTTCAGCCTCAGTCAAATACAGCTTCTCCAAGAAAGCATTTCTTCAATTCTCAGACATGTTCCCAGGACATCACGAAAGTTATTTAAAATTTTACCTTTATTAGAATGATTATTTGGTCATTCATTTTCCTCACTTGAGCATGAGTATTTTTTTTTCCTTTTCTTTCTCCCCCCTCCCACCATTGTTGGTTAGCACTATCCTGGTATATACTGTTATGGGGCAACTGTTCCGAAAACACACAGAGTCGGAATTTGAAACAAATCAAAGAATTTTATTTTACCTATATTTTCCTGACCAGGGACTCTTCTGCCAGAGCTCAAGCGGCCTTCTGATAGAAGTGCGCCAGGCTGCCTGTGGTTGCAATATTTAAGGAAGAAAACCACATCCTACGGAATCTGCAAATTGCAAGCAAGCAGGCTACAAGGGCTAAAAATAGCAGTTAGCAGAGCAGAAACATCCTGGGTTCAAGCACAGTTGTGGTTGTGCATCCTGGGTTCAAGTATATGAAGCACAGAGAAAAAAATTGTTTTAAAACAGCTTATATAAGTATTTCACACAGGAACCTAAAGATGGAGTCACTATGGCTATACTTACTTGTCTATAACTATTTCTTATATTTAACTATTGTTCTATTGACTTATAACCGTCTGTAACCATATTTAACCTAAGAGCATACACTTATCACCTTACATTGTCTATATCTTGTTGCTAACAACCTTAAATCCTATGTCTTATAGTTATATCATTACATGATTGTACTACTATCTCTTCTATCTTACTGTTACTTCTATCATAACTAGGACAGATTAAGGTAACTTAACATCACCAATTTTATCTTATAAACCTATTATCCTTCCTATTCCATTAATCTATATTTTCTAATCCTAATCTATAACCTATAATTTATTACTTATATTGATTAATTCAGGGATAAAATGGGTAGTCCATAATATTAGGTAAACACATTATTCTAAGTACATTATAGAAATAATTCAGGTCCCAAAGACCACATAACTTGATTAGATTTGAATGAGATATTCAGAAAAGGAAAAATCTAAAGAAAAAGAGATTAGTAGTTACCTGGACTTAAGGTGAGAATGAAGATTCACTGTCTTCTGGCATAAGGGATCCTATTGGGATGAGAAATGTTCTAAAACTAGATTATGGTGATCTCAGGACTCAGCAAATTTACTATAAATCATTCAAAATGGGTGTTTTTTAAAATATGTAAATTATACTTTGATAAAAGCCTTTAAAAAATCTTCAGTCTATTTTGACTCTTTGATTATCCATAATGCAACCCCATTTATGAAAGCTTAATTTGTGTCTACCTATAAGGAACTATGTTGGTGCTTTCTACAGATTCCCTTAGGTGTTTTCATTCATTTTTTTTTTTAAAGAGAGAGTGAGAGAGGAGACAGAGAAAGAGAGAATTTTTAATATTTATTTTTAGTTCTCGGCGGACACAACATCTCCATTGGTATGTGGTGCTGAGGATCGAACCCGGGCCGCATGCATGCCAGGCGAGCGCGCTACCGCTTGAGCCACATCCCCAGCCCTTCATTCATTTTGATGTGCTTCTTCACAGCTTCTTTGGGCCTTTCCCTTAACAGCCTACACCTGAGACCTTTTTTTGGAATACTGTCCCTGACAGCTGACTCCATTTTGCCCACCAGGAAGACAGCATGGAGTTCTTGGTGTTTTAGGGTCCCCTGGGTGGAACTGATCCCATTAAGTGGCTAGGCAGGAGGATGGAAGCCAATATTCTTTACCTCCACTGGGGACAATGTTTGAACTACAGTTTTTATTCTTTGTCTGAAAATACAAGTTTTCAGTATGTTCCCATTTCTTTTATTGGTCCTAGATATAAGGTTTATCAGACCATATTCTGAGAACTCTTCTTTAATAAATTCCTTACACATGAATCTGAGTTTGAGTCTGTTTCTGGCAGAACCCACTCCAAGGTACTGACCCTTCCAAGAGTACCTGCTTTAAAGATTTGAAGTTTCAAAAAAAATGTGGAACAATTTAGTGTTATCCTATTACATAATATGCTCTTATAAGTCCCAGACTTCCCTACATACTCATTCAATTGCTGGGGATGTGAGGAATGTTCTTCCTGCCTTCTTCTCTCAGATACATGTCAAATTCAAGTTAGGCATTACATGTACACTTCAAATTTCCTCTTAAACTTCTAATGTCAACTGAGTACCTCACTTTTAACACTATATTATCTTGTACTTCCATTGGTGTAGTGTTTAATATACTTTATTGAAATTTACTCTTCATTGACATCCTCTGGTTCTCAATTGTGTAAGTCTAAGAGCACAACTTAAAAGAGAATTTCCCCTGGAACCTAGTATAGCTCCTAACATATAGTTGCCACAACCAGTGTGGCCAATCTAGCAAGTTCTGAGGAGGGACCAAAGGGGATAAGAAAAATAAAGACTCATAGACTCAGATTTGAAGATAACATCTGGGATCCAGTGGAGTGCTTCTCTCTAATGCAGAAACAGGTCTAAAGAATTATGCCAGTAACCTTTATTTATATATTTCTCATTATCAGATTAAAGACTATGAAAGCATTATTCTTTGTACTCACAAAAGTCACAAAGTTAACAACAGCATGCAGCTTATTCTGCAGTTATGTTCTACAGTTGCAATGTGCAGTGTAGCTCTCAAGAAAGTCCATTGTTTAAAGATACTGTTATGGGGGCAGATTCAGGAGAAGAGGAGCTTGGTGAAACCTTGTGGTTGTATAGCAAGAAAGTTCCTCTCTTCTCAAGAACTGTGTGCCTGAGATCAAGGTTGAGACTGATAAGACTCTAGCACAGACCTTCCTCCTGACGGGCATTACCATAGCAACTAGGTACCTGCACATTTGCACAGACACTTTCCCAGGCACCAAGCATGCCACAACCATGAGGTCATCAGAGACCCCAATTTCAGACACTGCTCTTTCATTTTCTGTCACCACTCTCCACATATAGTAGGTGTATGTTTAATACTTATTGATTTAAATAACTTAATACTTTTTATATAGAATGCTGTTTTATACAAATTATATGTGTTGCAAAGAGTTGCAAAGCTATTTATATTTGTAAATTTTCTATGACAAAATCATCTATTCATATATATATTTCTTTAAAATAAACACTAGTGGCCATCTCTGTATTGAAGGACATTCATAATCTAATAATTTAACCATGTATAATTATTTTTCTTAAGTAATTAAAGCAATATAAGAAAGAAAGAGAAGAAAGTCATGAAATGAGTAAATTTCATAATTTGTAGGTTTTAAATTTTCCAGAGAAGAGAATATTGTTTTGGTTGTTGTTTCTAATGTTGATGTTATTCTGGTAGGAAAGATGCAAAGTTTTATTCAATATCCTGACATGTACTCCCTTTCAGCTTAAACATAGTTTTTTTTCAGAAGCCATATCATTTAACTACTTTAAAAAAGCCCTTCCTCTCAGAAAGCAGAAATTAAAAAGCATGCAATCACCGTGTGATTGTTGAAAAATCACATAATGGCTCTAGAGTGGTATGTGAATTTTTATTTTTATTCTTAGGGCTTGGTGGTGGATCTAAAACAGGCCATTTAGCATGCACTGAGAAATATGTGCGTGTGTGTCTTTGTGTGGCACATATGAGAACACATTCTATTGCATGATGCGTATAGGGTGACATCAATTTTCAAACATTTAAGATTATTGGCAATTTGAGGAATTTAATTGCTATATGAGTAATCATTATGTTGCTATATTTCTGTTATTGTTGGTCATCACCAATATGAAAGAAGCTTACTTAAAACAATCACAAAATGCCATAAAGCTGAGTACTAGAAAAATGACCCAGAATTCTAAAAATTGACTTATGGAAAAATCTCCAGTGTTTGCTTGGGCAGTTTATTCCTAAAACTGCCATTCTTGTGAAACACTCTCCTTCAGAACATCTCACCAGGGACACATATGATTTCACCAGTTAAACTTTGTAACTTTACATTTTGGACTGTCAATCCACAAATGTCACATTTCCAACATCTCTGAACTCGGTGAAAATAATAATAATATAAAAGAGGCAGAGGGAAAGAATTTGTCATCTCTATTTGGCAGAGTAAAAGATGTAGATCACACATAGTTGGCATAGAAGATTTTCCTCTTGGGTGTGAAACTATAGCATAAGAAAGAAAACAACACATCATTGAATAACAGTTCTAATTTTTTTTCTTTTTTCTTTCTTCCATTTTTTTCCTGTTATTTTTCAAGCTTTTTATTTTCCTTTCATTTTCTATCCTCTGTCTCCAATGTTACTTCATATGGTTTCTCCTTTTCTCTGGGTTGGTCTGTTTGTTTGTTGGTTGGTTATTTGTATTCCAGCTCTTCCTTCTCCTGTCTCCATTCTTTCCCCTCCTCTGTTTCTTGGTCTTTGATCCTTCTCGTCTCCTTTTCCATCTTCTTCCTGTACTATTGCTGTTCGTATTATTGAAATTTTTGTATTAAAACTTTGTATCACTGTGAAAACTTTTCCAAATAGCACTGAATTTGAGAACTGATATTATCTCATAGGGCAACACTCATTCCAATTTAGAAAATTTAAGCCAGAAAATCATTGTTTGAGAGAAAGTGGGAGGTACAGAAGCTTAAACAGCAAATGACTTGCTGTTAATTCTAGAAACTTTACTAGAATACCAGTGAGTATGATTCAGGCAGCTGATGCAATAAGGCAGTGTTCTATGTTCAATCCCTTATATTTTTAAACTTTATGTAAACTTTGATCTTGTGCCGAATCTCTTGACTTAAAGTACCTAGGATTGGACTAGAGCATAAGAATACTTTAAAAGCACCAAGTAATTACATATAAATTCTTTGTTTAAAAATGATAAATTTTATATATAGAGTGAATCATAACTCTTTCCTGTGCTTCAAATTAATAATTTTTTCTTGTGTTTCATATTAATAATTGACACTCAACTATTAATTAATAACTAGCAATCAAGCAACCATCATTCTAAGAATAAACTAAATAATCTGAAAGCCTTCCTTGTTCTGATTTCCCTTGTATGAAGAACCCTTAGAACAGCAAAATCTTGTTCTCTTTTCACTTCTATATGGACCTTTCTAACCAACTATTCCTCCTTAAAAAAAAAAAAAAATCACTGCTTTCCGGGACACCTGTTAGCTATGGCTTAAATGCCACTATTGATAGAAACATGGACTTATAAACTATTTTTAAAACTCTGCTATAAAAGAAACTACCTAATAATTTTTGTTGAGATAAAGCTTAGGAGTCAATAAGTCTGTAGGGTTTAAGTTTCTGTTTTTCTAGTAACTTCATGATGTAGACAAGGGTCAGGAGTAACAAGAGTCAGGAGTACTCATCTATGATCTGGCCCACTCTATACATTGAGTGAAAATCTCTGCATTCTCCAGCAGATCATTGTTTATCAGCTATAGTATGTTTTTTGCTTTGCTATCTATTAAAATCATATATATATATATATATATATATATATATATATATGTGTGTGTGTGTGTGTGTGTGCATGTTTAATATAAAATTGTAAATAATATATAATATATACTTGCTCTCAAAAACAAGTCATGGTTTATTTGGAAAAAGCTCTCAGTAATAACCTTGTGCCACATGACTGACTAGGGGTGATAGTGACGACAAGGTAAAAAGTTCACAGTTGTATCACTGTAAAGCAACTGTAAACACAAGTATATGGTTGGCTGCTCAGAGGCACAGTGGAAAAGAAGTTGAAGGAAGAAAAAGAATCACTGATCTTGAAGTTCAGCCATGAAGAATAAGTAAGAGATGTTTATGGTTAAGAAAGCAAGGATAACATTTCAAAATAGGGAAGATGAAAAATGCCATACCAAGACTTTCTGATTATTTCCCCACTGCACTATGGACTGCCTGGGAGCAGAGAAACTGCCTGTGTTTTCCAATGTATGTTCTGTGCTTCTTGACATCGAGCATAGGAGTAATGAGCATCTGTGGACTTATACATACTAAAAGAAATGGTAAGCCATATGACAGCTAGAATGATTAATTGGGTAAAAGGATATATTTATTCGGAGATTTATGAAATGACTGAATGTGTTCTGAGATGATAAGAATTACATTTGGGGGAATGCATGATTAATATCTATATCTGTCTATCTCTCTATCATCTATTTTTAGAAAAGATAAAAAACAAGAGAGTTCAGAATACTAAATAAGACCTAAGAGTTTTCAAGTGAAGGGTGTGATGTGGAATTAAGTTTAGCAACATCTAGCCCACTGACAGAAAAGATGAATTAAAAGATACTGTAATCTGAACATATAAATTGAAATTTTACACAGTAAATTTTTCACACTGCAGGATATCTCAAATGAGCTCTCATTATTAAAATACAAAGATGTTCGAAACAAAATTAAACTTAATTTGTTCCAGTTACAAATAAAGATATTGATATTAAATAATACTGTTAGCTTAGGTTGTAGGATTCTAAAAGATGGGTTTTAAGATTCTAGCAATCCCCTTACAAACATACATTGTCTAGGTTTAGAAAAATCTAGTTACCATGTCTATTAAAACATAATTTTTTAAGTCAAATACTAATAGCTTTCTAAGTGAGCTGGAATTGATCATTGACCTCTTAGAGTTTAGGTGTAATCCATTTTAAATGATTGAATTAATTTTTCTTTTTAGGGACAGTAAATTTCATTATATGCATATTTGTCTTTAAATAAATGGCACATTCCACTGATGAAATATTCTTTTCAATATTCCAGAAAAATTTCTCATTATATATGATGGGGCACTGAAAATGGGAATGGCATGAGAATTCCCCCTATATGTCTTGTTACTTTAAAACATACTAATGACTGCCTACAGGAAGTCATGAGAAGGCATCATAAAATATCAATTCAATTTTTTAAAAAATTTTATAGCAGGGATTGAGCTCAGGGGTGTTTTACCACTGAGCCACATCCGTATCCCTTTTTTATTTTTTTATTTTGAAATATGGTGTCTTAAATTGCTTATAGCCTCACTAAATCGCTGAGATGGCTTTGAACCTGCAATCCTCCTGTCTCAGTCTCCCAAGCCACTGGGATTATAGGCACACACTCAATTCAGTATTTCAAGAACATAACTGATGCAGAAAAATACATTTCTTTCACCACTTATCACCCATAAGTTTGGAAATTAAAAATTAAGTGTTGAGCATAATAACCTTTTATGATAATCTCTAATCATTATTAGGGAGTTAAAATTACCTTAAATATTTCTCCTCAAGATCATCCCAGATACTTCAGACCTTTTTTTGAAACCCCACTTCTACATTTTTCCATTTTACTTAATCATTTTATTTTTCTACTATTGTTTTTTAGTTGTTCAAACACAATAAGCAGCATAAAACTGCCAATTTTGTGAAATCAAAAGAGATTTTCATGACAGTGCACAAATTACCGGTTTGTAAACTGATTTAATTTATTTTTTACATAAAACTTGTATTATGCAGATGGTTGACTTTTTGGTAAACTGGGAACACAGTCCTTTCAAATGAGCCAGAGGTAACTGTGGATCTTGTGATTTGAGCTGGAGGGTTTACAAGTTTCAACAACTTCAATGAATATGACGATGATACGGTGGTTACTACAAGACATTATGTCAGGATTATCACCCAAATGGTGCCATATTGTTTTATCTAAACTTTGACTTTAGCTTTCTGCTTGCAGGGTAAGCTTTATATTATAATAGAAATAACCCGACTTCAGATGTAAGGAGAGAGGAATGGCAAAATGCCACTCCATGGCACTTCACATTTTGTTATTTTCTTTTGTATACATTATTTCAGGCCTGCAGAATTACTCTAGGGAAATTAAGCAAGTTGCTATAGCTCTGAGATTGTATTGATTCATTCCGATGACCAACCATGTTTATTTTTTTAAAGATGTTTTTCCAAGTGCCTATAGGTATTTATATGCTAGGGGTCAAAAGATGAGAATAACATTTACATATTATTAATTTGTCTATATAATTTGTAAATTTTACAAAGAAATGAAAATTAGGATGAAACCCTGAAGTACCGGTATCTTTAAATATTTGTTATTTCCCACTATTTTTCTACTTTCAAAATTCCAATTTTGGTATATATTATACTAATTTTGCCTGCATTTTTTTTAATTCCTGTTGAAATATTTAATCAAAATTTTAATTTTGTTTCATTAGCAATATTTTTATCATGGACTTTCTTTTCCTGTTACCAAGTGATACTTTTCTATTTCATTATTTGTTCATTTCTTTTATCTTGTTATATGTGCTGTTTTAGATCCCTTTTTTGTTATTATTCATCACTGAAAAATTTATTTTCACCTCACTTCCATCCCCAAAGACATTGGAATTTCCTTTGGTTCAGATGAGGAAAAAATAAAAAGCTCCTTTTTTTCTGCTAACATAGAAACAGATTGTTTTACCATAGTGTCTTGGATTTTTAATTTATTCTCCCTTAATTTTCTTTATTGGGTAAATCTAACTGGGAAGGAAGAAGGTGTTTCAGCTCTCTTAAATAAAGTTATGGTGAACAAGGAAAATGAATTCCACACCTCTGGGTGTACTCTCCATCTGCTTTTATTTTCTGAGGTTTCTCAATTCTAGGTCATCCTGTCATGTAGTTTCTTTCCCATGACTTCTCTCCGCTTCCTTTAATTTGGCTGCTGTACAAACTAAGTTGCTTTTTAAAGATATTATACATATGTAAGAGAGTTGCTTTTTAAACTTTCATTTTCTTACATTACTTCTTAGCTTTACTTTCATTACATGCCTTTGTGCATGGAATTTAAATTTCGTAGCCCCTTTCTTTGAGTTTTACTATTGGAAAACAAGGTAAAACCAAGCCACACCTTCAATATTGTTCTTGGAAATCCCTCAGTTAGATCTCCAAGTTCATCACCTAAAAGTTTTACTTTCCTTCCAAGAAAATACAACTTGAACATGTTCTCTGCCACTTTATAAAAATAACCACATTTCTTCCACTTTTTTTTTTCCCCCAGTGGGTGGAGGTACTGGAGATTGAACTCAGGGGCACACGACCACTAAGCCACATCGCCATTTCTATTTGTGTGTGTGTGTGTGTGTGTGTGTGTGTATTTTATTTAGAGAGAGGGTCTCACTGAGTTGCTTAGCTCCTCACTTTTGCTGAGGCTGGCATGGAACTCATGATCCTCCTGCCTTAGCCTCCAGAGCCGCTGGGATTACAGGCGTGCACCACCACACACAGCCATTTCTTTCACCTTTTAATAATATGTTTTTCATTTCCAATCTCACCCTTAATGAGAATCATATTTAATATTCCTATTTTTACTAACAGTTTCTTCAGTTTAGCCTAGGCTTTTTGTCTCGTGCACTTTGAAATTCTTTCATCCTTTACCAATTACAGAAATCCAAAGCCACTTGCACATTTTTACATATATGTGTTAAAACAGAACCCCACTTCCCAGTATCCAAATTTCTATTAGTTTCTGCTGCCATAGCACCTCTGAAACTATGAGTCTAATATCAGGGAGCCAAAGGACCATGCTCTCTTAAAGACTATAGGGAAGAAGCTGCTCCATTTCTTTCTTTTAACTTCCCATATAGTTGGCAATCACTAGGATTCCTTGGTTTGCAGATTCATAGCTCTGCCTCACATCCTCCATGTCTCCATGTCTGCACATCATCCTCTTCTTATGAGGGCACTTGTAATATTAGCCTGCAAGAACAGTAAGACTAGAATTAAGAGAGAACTCTGAAACTCACTTTTGCTAACATTAACCAGACCTAGTGATGATTGGGCTAAGATTGAAGGAATTATGTTAAGTATATATTGTCCTAAAACAAATGTAGTACAGACAAGAATGTCATATATTTTAAAATTGTCAAGGGACAGACAGAAATGAGGAATAACAGCAGGAGAGAGATTATTATCATTGTAAAAGACATCTTGTACTTTAGGCTTATAGACCGAAGAACTGTCATAAACAGAAAGATACAAGTCTTAAGAAATTATGGTCAAGTTCAAAATTATTTCAAAAACTTTCAAAGTGTGGGAGCTATTCTGACCAAGTGGGATGAGGTCTAATCAATCTCTGTAAGACTTGTTTAACTACCAGGGCCATTTAAATACTATTGCCATTTTTCACTTGGGTCAAATTAATTAAATTAGTTGGCAATTAATGCAATGAAATGACATTTTCAATTAATATTCCATATTTAAAATAAACAGAAATGGGAAGCTGAAAGTTTATTCCTGACAAGTTTTGCAACAAGGATTAGTTTATTGCAAGGAGGTACAGGAACTGAAATAGGAATGGTAAAGATATTTTGACCAAGACACAGTAAAGAACAAATGTCTCTATGTCTTTGAAATGAGGAATAAAGTGAAAAGATAAAACATGCTCTTCCATAAGATATTCCAGTGATGTTCAGTGGAAATAAAGAATGAAAAAATGCTAAATGAAAGAAGCAATTAGTAAATGTCCATTCTGAATTGACTGACTAATATAAGGTTTTTATAGAAGAATTATTTGAGTACTATATTTTATAGCTCTATTTAATGAACTAAGACATGAAATGAAGGAGAGGAAATGGGATCACTGTTAAGCATAGGGACTGAATATTGACATGATTTATTCACTTCTAAGCATCTGAACTCTACTTGAGAATCAGGGCTGTTTTATTTATATTTAAATGTAACCGCAAATTATGTACTTTACTCTCAAAAATCCACTCAGTATGAAAAAAAGTACTGGAGATTCACTCAGCCTCATTAAAGAGGGGAAGACATGTAGTGCAATGGAAGATCTTACCTTCACCACAAACTTGGAAGTGGGGAGACACAATTAGGATGGGAGTTTCTACCAATACTTCCACTAAAAATACATTCTTTCTTCAAAGATTGCAAGCATAAACGAATATATATATATATATATATATATATATATATATATATACATATTGAAATATATATATATAGTATCATAGTGGAAGTCAACATTATACACTTTCATATTTTCTTGAATTTATTAGGCTTTGATAATAGTTGCAACAAAAATCATAAATCATGTGGATTTAAGGGTATGTATATATTTCCACTTTAGTTTGAAATATTCTGTCACATTAGAATTGTTTTGTCATATTAGTTATTACTTGGGGAAAATAAATTTTGTTTTTCCTTTTTATAAAAATTTAAATGTAAGAATTTTAATTATTGCTTTTTAGTTTAAATCAGAATACTAGCCCCTGAAGAATCAAAATATCAGATAATATTACCAAGAGTTAGGGAAGCATACAATCATATGAAGGGTAGGACTTATAAAGCTAGGTGGTCCTCACATCAAAATAAGGTGGACTATGTCTATGTCTAAAAAAATAATGCACCAAAAGTTGGAATCGATTAATAGATTATTATCATTGTCTTTTTTGTTGTTGTTGTTGATTGTTATTTCTACAGTTGAAGACAATTTAGAATTCTCTCCAACTGCAGGAATCTTCTGTCAATAGTATATATGTGTTTTCAACATAGCCAATATCAGAATTATCAGTCAGAAAATGATCATCAGCTTCATTAGAAAAAAAGCAACAATAGTCATAAAACCCTTTTGGCAACAGTCTAAAACAGGAGCCAGAAAATGAAGAGTGTAGATATTTTCTTCTACTTGCTAATGCTTTGGTTTATTTTTTCCCCCAAAAGCATTAAAAGTATTATAACAAATAAAAGTTGTTCCCCTCCCCATATTGAAAATGTCAGTCTTATGCTTTTAGGCATGAATTAAAATTGGAAGACATAATATTCATAGTCAGCATTTTTTTCTGATTTAGTATTGTGAACAACACTGCAAAAATCTTTGGTCATTGAGTGTTGAAGCAAAGAACAATAAATCCAGCCCTGTGATCTTTTATTACACAGCTGACCCAAGAAAAAATAAGTAAATAAAAACCTAAGGGACCAATTAAGCCTCAATTAAGAACATTGTAAAAATATAAAAACATTTACCAGGTTCATAATTAAAATTAATAGCCTCAATTAAGAACATTGTAAAAATATAAAAACATTTACCAGGTTCATATTCAAAGATTTTATAATTGTGGTATTGAATTGTTAGAGAAAAATACTATTATATATTTACAAAAGCATTGTAAAATATTGAAAACTAAATACTCTTTCCAGAACACTAATTTTATTAGTAAAACAACAGTAGCAACAACCTGGGTGTGTCATATGTGCCTGTATTCCAGCCATTTGGAAACTGTGGCAGGGTGCTTCTTATGCTTAGGAGTTCAAGGCCAGTATAAGGCAAAAATGAGAATTGATCACCAAAAACAAAAGCAAAGGGCATTCCCTCTAAAAACTGGAACAAGACAGGGATGCCCCCTTTCACCACTTCTATTCAACTTGGTTCTTGAACCACTGGCCAGAGCAATTAGACAGATGAAAGAAATTAAAGGGATATCCATAGGAAAAGAAGAACTCAAATTAACATTATTTGTTGTTGATACGATTCTATACCTAGAAGACCCTAAAAGGTCCACCAGAATACTTCTAGAAGTAGTAAATGAATTCAACAAAGTAACTATATATAAAATCAACACCTATAAATCAAATGCATTTTTGTATCTCAATGACAAATCCTCAGAAAAGGAAATGAGGAAAACTACCCCCATTTACAATATCCTCAAAATACATACATACATACATACATACATACATACATACTTGGGAATCAATGAAAGAGGTGAACGATCTATATAATGAAAACTATAGAACCCTAAAGAAAGAAATCAAAGAAGACTTTAGAAGATGGAAAGATCTACCTTTCTCTTGGATAGGCAGAATTAATATTATTAAAATGACCATGCTACCAAAAGCACTATACAGATTTAATGCAGTTCTGATCAAAATCCCAATGGCATTCCTTATAGAAATAGAAAAAGCAATTATGAAATTCATCTGGAAAAATAAGAGACCGGAATAGCTAAAGCAATCCTTAGCAGGAAGAGTGAAGCAGGTGGCATTGCTATATCAGAACTTAAACTATGCTACAGAGCAATAGTAATAAAACAGCATGTTATTGGCACCAAAACAGACTGGTAGACCGATGGTACAGAATAGAGGACATAGAGAGTAACCCACAAAATTATAGTTATCTTATATTAGACAAAGGCGCCAAATACATGCATTGGAGAAAAGAACCTCTTCAACAAACGGTGCTGGGGAAACTGGAAATCCATATGCAACAAAATGAAATTAAACTTCTATCATGCACCATGCACAAAACTTAACTCAAAGTGCATCAAGGACCTAGGAATTAAACCAGAGACCCTACATCTAATAAAGAAAAAGTAGGCTCTAATCTCCTCATGTGGAATTAGGCCCCAACTTCCTTAATAAGACTCCTGTGGCACAATAGTTAAAATCAAGAATCAATAAATGGGATGAAATCAAACTAAAAAGTTTCTTCTCAGCTAAATAAACAGTGAGTTGAATAGAGAGTCTACATTTTGGGAGCAAATATTTACCCCTCACACATCAGATAGAGTACTAATCTCTAAGGTATTAAAGAACTCAAAAAGCTGGACACCAAAAATAAATAAATAAATAAATAACCCAATCAATAAATGGGCCAAGGACCTGAAGAGACACTTCTCAGAAGATGATATATAATCAATCAACAAACCTATGAACAAATGTTCATCATTGCTAGCAACTGGAGAAATGCAAATCAAAACTACTCTAAGATTTCATCTCACCCCAGCTAGAATGTCAGCTATCAAGAAAGCAAACAACAATACGTGTTGATTAGAATGTGGAGAAAAAGGTACACTCATACACAACTGGTGGGACTGCAAATTGGTGCAGCCAATATGGAAAAAAGTATGGAGATTCCTTGGAAATCTGGGAATGGGACCACCATTTGACCCAGCTAGCCCTCTCCTCAGTCTAAAAAACAACAACTACAGGGACACAGCCACATCATTGTTTATAGTAGCACAATACACAATAGCTAAACTGTGGAACCAACCTAGATGCCCTTCAATAGATGAATGTATTAAAAAAAATGTGGCATATATACACAATGAAATATTACTCAGCAATAAAAGAGAATACAATCATGGCATTGCAGATAAATGGATATAGAGAAGATAATGCTAAGTGAAGTTAGCCAATCCCCCCAAAAAAACAAATGCCAAATGTTTTCTCTGATATAAGGAGGCTAATTCATAGTGGGATAGGGAAGGGAAAGCATGGGAGGAATAGAGGAACTCTAGATAGGACGGAGGGGTTGGAGGGGAGGGGAGGGGACATGGGATTAGAATTGATGGTGGAATGTGATGGACATCATTATCCAAAGTACATGTATGAAAACATGATTTGGTGTGAATATACTTTGTATACAATCAGAGATATGAAAAATTGTGCTTTATATATGTAATAAGAATTGTAATGCACTCTGCTGGCATATATAAATTAAAAAATAATAAAAAATAAAACAAATATATTAAAATATTATGACTTTGATTTAGAACCTAGAAACTTTGGGCATTCCGTTGCTTGTATCTTCAAAATTGGATCATCTAAGACTTGGTTCTCCCAAGTCTTCCAAGATCATTTTTTGATGTTTGAAAGTGAAACTGAGAATCAGAAGCAGGTCAACATAGCTGCTAAGGTGGTGCAATTTAACATTTTGATATAAATGATTACTATCACAGTTCAGAATATAGTCACATGGGAAAAAAAACTTATCTAGGACCTGATATTCAAGAGCCCCCTTTTTTACTGACTTTAGGGAGAATTCATACTATTAGTACTCAGGTTAAATATTGATTTAAAAAGCATTGTAAAAATCTATATTTGTTCTGAAATAAAGGAATTTGGGGCCCATAGAGCCTCCACCTTGGTATTTAGGATATATGAAACTGACAATTTATAATTCAGGTTATGAAAACTTCACTGACTTCATGAGTCTACAAAAGTGAAAAGTCAGCTTGTTCTGATTTAGGTCACTGCCCAAAGCCCCTCGTCTGAGGCCATTCCATCTGCTTGCTGTTCTAGGGTCCTCACCTTTTGCTTTTTTCAGCCATAAGTTCTTTATCCAAATTATAGATATCCTTTAATCCTTATCTGAAATGCCATACCTTTCACAAAGATAATTCTAAAGGGATTAGGTATTTTCTCCTCACCTCCTCAATACAACAATAATAATGAAACATGATGCATTACTTTTCTGGCATTTTAATTTGCTGGCATTTGTTATAGTTTTAACGGAACTTACAAAATTACTCAATTCCTGCTGCAATGAGGAATGTGGTCTTTGAAAGCAAAGAAGCACAAACTGACTTCTAGTAATTCACCTTGTGACTTAACAAATTACTTAGCAACTTTAAAGTCTCAGTGTACTCATTTGGAAAGTAAGAATAATAATTATCATATATCCATATACTTTTGGAAATTTAAAATATGTAAAGCATTTAATAAAATTTCAGAAAAAAATATAGATCTGGTTTTGGTTTTGTTGTCATTTTTATTAATATACTCTCAGAAGAATTTTTTTGAATTGAATACAACTTCTTATTAGGAAATCACCTATTTTGTGCCATGGTAAAAATTGGAAAGAGAGATATTATCCAGAGTATATATACTTAAAAATCAAAACATCAAAAGTATAAAAGTCCATGTGAATCATTCTATTAAAACAATCCCAAACTACCTTTTTAACTATGATTCATACATTGTAAAAAAGGACTTTTTCCCATTCTGGGCAGGCCTCATGCAGTGTCTTTCAACTTAGCAGTTTCACACCATTATGTTTCATTACACACTATGATGTGTCAAATAGGGAAACACTTCACTGACTTGCTGATGAAAATTTAAAGTGTCATTTATGTACCTATTTCTAGTTCTTAAAATGGTTTCCCAAGCTGAAATAACATGGTAAATAAATGTGATGTAGCTATGTGCTTTGAAGTTTTAAAAGGGAAAAAAATAAAACAGATGGCTATTCAAAACTATCATTGATGCTTGCACACCATATGCCTTAATTTGGGGAAGACCTGGCTATGTGAGAGGCTTGAATGGTATGGTTTGAAATACAGGAGAAAAAAAAACTCTTAGTTAAAAATGTGTAACTTACAGACTTGCAATATTACCAACAAAATGTTCATTTTAAAGAAACCTATATGAAAATTCAAATGTCCATAAAAGTAGTAATTTTTAACACTATTTGTTTGCAATTTAGCAATATGCAGCCGAGAGAGAGAGAGAGAGAGAGAGAGAGAGAGAGATTCAAAATAAGTAGAGAAGGGAATCAGAAAAAGCCTAAAGAAAAATAAAAGAAAAAGACTAGAAAGAAACAAATAGTAAATTTTTCTTCATGACAACATCTTAATATCTTCTAAAATAAGAAAAATTTGATATCCTAGCATTCAACATTGGCTCATGTGATCAACATTAACTCTAGTATCATTCAAGCAATTATTATTATTGTTTTTATAAAATTCCATAGAAATAAGGATTAGGAGATGAGTAATAGCAATCTGATAGGTTTTTTCCAATATAAACATTGTTGATGACATTCAGTTTTAAATATTAGCTATATTGGGCTGGGGTTGTAGCTCAGTAGAACGCTTGCCTTACAAGTGTGAGGTACTGGGTTTAATCCTTAGCACCACATAAAAAATAAATAAATATTATCCATAATAAATTTACTATGCATAATTGTTCTACACACAAACTTAGCATGATACTAAACGTGTTCTTAAATTCTGGTGGATATGAAGTGAATAGTATATCAAGTTTTTAACCAAAGTTTTATGATATATTCATTTTTTGATCTTGGGCAATTTAATTAAACTCTCTAGTGCTCACTCTTCTTATCTCTAAAGAACAGAAATAAAAATGTTAATGTATTTTGATTAAGTAACAGTATTATTTAGATGGACAAATAGATAGATTGGAAAAGCAACATGAATCAAACCTACATTTTTTTCAGTATAATTACAAGAATAGATTTCCCATGATACATGTTTTAAGTTATTATTAAAATTTTTGCATTCCATTAATTATATCTGTCAGGAAGACTAGAGGAATAGAAAGACAATGGGAATAAGGGATATACTACTTCTGTTTACCATTCTTAATATTTGTTCAAAGACATGATCTGAATTTTAGATAGAGTTGACTATCAACTGTATTTTATCTTTTCTCTCATTATTGTGATATTAAATTTTAGTTATAATACATCAAGATATTTCTGTGCATCAGTAGAGATCTGTTTTAGTTGATTCTAAATGAATGAACAGTAGAGATTTGGTCAATTTGGAAATCAAGACTTTCAGTCCCTTTTATTTCTAAATTTCAATGCTAGCTGTATTTTGCACTGATCAATTCATGATAAATATTTCTGTACAAAATTCCCCATGAAAATTTTAACAAACTTATAAACCTGTTATTGTTTAGATATGAAGTGTCCCACGAGAAAATACAAGAATGTTCAGAGATGAAATGATTGGATTATCAGAGCCCTAATCTAGTGAGTTGATTAATCCACTGATGGATTAACCTGGTTTATTAAGTAGTAGGCGGTTATGGTGTGACTGGAAGAAGTAGGTCACTCCGTGTATTCCTTTGCTTAATATTTTGCGCTCTCTCTCTCTTTCTCTCTTTCTCTCTCTCTCTCTCTTGCTGTCTGGCTGTCATGTCCTGAGCCGCTTTCCTTCACACACCCTCCTGCATGATGTTCTTTCTGTCTCACCTCGGGACCAGAGCTATAGAGTCAGCCAAGCATGAGCTAAATCTCTGAAACCATGAGTCAAATTAAACTTTTCCTCCTCTCAGTTGTCTTGCCAGATATTTTGGTCTCAGCAATGACAAGATAACTAAAATAATACCTTTGGCCAAAAGCAATTAAGTTCTTATCAGACTTGACAGACACCACCCCTTTCCCATGTGGGTTCTGATATCTTCATTCAGGCAAACACTTCCCTTCCACAACTCCCAAATGATATAAATTAGTTTTAAAATTGTACTTCTTTGTAGAGCCCACACTTCTCCATGACTTTTGTCTTCCTTTACTCTCCTTGATCTCTTGATAGCACTGCTTCATTACCTAATCCTCATTCCTCCAATATTGTTCTCAGGAAGTAAATGGTAGAGCCCAACTCTCCCCCAGTGAATATGATAGAAAACCTCCCTTCTTTCAGTCTCAGCTCCATCTGTGAAATAAAAGAGACTGCAATTACACAGTTCATTGCACTGGATGTCTGAATGTTTCTTATGTGTGTTTCTTCCAACATCATTACAGACTACCAAATTGCAAATAATCTCCTGGGGAAAATGATATTAAGTATGTTTTTTAACATCTGAAAATACTGCAAAAATTATTAAATCAGATTTTTTAGTTATCTCACAATTCATCCAGTCTATTACAGTTTCCAATACTCAAATTCTACTATTGAACCTTCCTGAAAAATTCTCTTTTAATTTGCTTTTTAGCCATCCCTCTCACCACGTGTACATGATACCAATCCTGATCTATTCTCCTATGATAAGGTTTCAAGGCACACCATCTTTCTAAACCAACTCTTCATTAATAGATTTGTTGTTAGCTGGCACGGTGGCACATGTCTGTAATCCCAGTGACTTGAGAGACTGAGACAGGAGAATCATGAGTTCAAAGCCAGCCTCAGCAATTGTGAGGCACTAAGTAACTCAGTGAGACCCTGTCTCTAATAAAATACAAAAAAAAAAAATAGGGCTGGGGATGTGGCTCAGTGGTCGAGTACCCCTGAGTTCAATTCATAGTACCAAAAAAAAAAATAGACTTGTTATTTTTTCATGTTGGCCTGTATTTTAGCTTGTTTACCCATTTGAACTAGTGCTGCCTGATAAAGTAGAGTGCTATAATTGGACTATAGTTACCTTAAATCTTCTTTCAACATTCACCAACATCCTCTTGCAACAACTTCCATGGGTGTTCTCTTGTCTACTTTTTTTTTTTTTTTGACTACTCCAAGTAATCCAAGTCCACTACTATGGGTATCATCAGTCCTGAGTCTATCCAATTTACTTATTTTTACTTATTTACAAGCTAACAAATTAGCCACCACCATTTCAAGAAGCTGACAGAAGGCACAAGATTCCTGGGTCAGAAAGAGATGACTATTGTTCACAAGCCATCAAGATGCATGAGCCACATGTTCCTACATGATTCCCTTCCCTTGAGGTTCTGCAGAGTGATGCAGAGGAACCCATGCAAATGCTGTCCTCACTGTTAATCTCACTCACATTTGAAGAACTCAGGAAATCCCTACATTTATAAGGGGACTCTTAGCAAACTTGTTCAATCTTTTCCCAAAAGAAAACATTATCTCTAATTATATTTGACATAAATAAATCTGCCTTTTCTGCAAAAGGGAGAAACCATCAAGATCACTGTTTGGTGTAAAATGTTCTTGGATTGGTAATCTGGAGCAAAGACTTTTAATGTCTTTTCTCAGGTGTACAGAAATTCAAGGGAGAAATGGAATATTAACTCTAACACCTCCTTGGTCTACTTAAGTTGTTAAAAAAAATCAGTAGAAATATAGTGGTCATTATTCATGTACTTTTTCTTCAAGTGTTGTTCTTTGTTTTGTATGCATTACTTTGTATTCATCTTTTCCAAAAATCTAGAAGCAGTTGTTGTTGTTGTTGTTATTTTGCAGAGGCAGAGGAAAAGGTTAGGCTGAGTAAGATCTGATTTGATTTTCACGTATAAATATTTTAATCATGGCAAGAACACTTGAGATTTACCCTGTTCTCAAAGTTCTCAGTGAACAGTAGCCTATTGTTACATATACCCACAATGTTGTACAGCAGATTTCTAGAACTTGTTCATCTTACAAAGCTGAAACTTTATACTTAATTAAACTCTACTCCCCTCATATCAAACGCCTTCCCCCTCCCCATACACACACACCACCCCTGGTAGGCACCATTCTACTCTCTAGTTATGTGAAAATGACTATTTTGGTGCTTTATGTAGGTAGAACCATGCCATATTTGTTGTTCTGTGACTCTTTTATTGTAATATCCTCCCAGTTCATCCATGCTGTCACATATGGCAGGAATCTGAGTAATATTCCATTGTGATTTGCATTTCACTCCTGATGAATGATGGGCAGGTTTTTATTTACCAGTTGACAATTTTTGTGTCTTTGGGGATGTTTTGTGTCTTTGGGGATGTTTATTCTTTTGTTCGTTTTCTGAAATACAGGGATATTTTTGTCTACTTTTTTTTTTTGCTGTTGAGATTTGAGAGTTTCTTATGTGCTTTGAATTTTAATCCTTTATTAGATATATGATTTGAAAAATACTTACTCCTTGAGCTGGGGATGTGGCTCAAGCGTGTGGCCTGGGTTCGATCCTCAGCACCACATACAAAACAAAGATGTTGTATCCACTGAAAACTAAAAAATAAACATTAAAATTTCTCTCTCTCTCTCTCTCTCTCTCTCTCTCTCTCTCTCTCTCTCTCTCTCTCTCTCTCTCCCTCCCTCTCTCTCTCTTTAAAACAAAATACTTACTCCAATTCTGGGGATTGCCTCTTCCCTCTGTTGTTTGCCTTGCTGTACAGAAGCTATTTACTTTGATATCATCGTCTTCTCACTGTGCCTTTGGTATTATATTCATGAAACTGTTGTCAAGATGAATGGCAAGAAAATTTTTCCACCAAATTTTTCTTCTAGAGTTTTTATAGTTTCAGGTCTTACATTTAAGTCTTTATTTATTTTAGTTTATCCTTGTATATTTGTCATGAGTTTGGGACACAATTTCATCTTCTGTCTAAGAATACCTAGCTTTGTGATCAGTACTTATAGAAGAGACTATCCTTTCCCCTATTTACATTGTCTTTGATTATCATTGCACTATATACATGTGGATTAATTCATTTGTACTTTTTTCTCTTCCCCTGACTTTATGCCTGTCCTTATGTCAGCGCCATGCCATTTTCATTGCTGTGGGTTTTTAGTACATTTTAAAATCAGGTAAAGGGATGCCTTCTGCTCCAAGCTGTCCATTTTCAAGATCTCTATGGATATTCTGGGTCATAGGGAGTTCATATGAATTTTAAGATTTTTTCCAGTTTTGTAAAAAATTATTTTGGGATTTTGATGGTGATACTAATGAATCAGTAGATAATTTATTTTATTATGGACATTTTAACATTTCTAAATATTCCAAGGCATGACTACACATTGTTTTTCCTATTACTGGTCTTCTTTAATTACCTTCATCGATGTTCTATAGTTTTATTTCATATATTTTTTCACCTGCTAAGTATTCTATTCTCTCTGACGCTATTGCACACTGCATTATTTTTAATTAAAATGTTCAGAAATCTGTTATCCATTGTTTGTTAGTGTATATAAATCGAACTAATTTTTATTGATTTTCTTCTTGGATAGTCCTTATCAAAAATGGGGTATTTGTAGATCCTGTCTTTAAATAAAATACAAAAAAAAAAAATAAGGCAGGGAATATGGCTCAATGGTTGAGTGCCCCTGAGTTCAATTGCTGACACCCTTACCCCCCAAAAAAATATTTTAAAAGTGGAGTATTTGTGTTTCCTAATATTCTTGCACTTCTATTTCTCCAATCTGTCAAAATTTGCTTTATATATGATTATTTTTAAAGTTATACATATATTTTTAATTGTTATGTTTTTCCACAAATTAATGTTTTTATCTTTACACAGTGAAAAACTTTGCCTCTTCTAACAGTCTTTCACTTAAAATTTATTCTATCTGATATGAATCTATATATTGCTTCTCTCATTCATCTATCATGATGTATCATTTGGTTTTCTTCACTTTCAGGCTATATGTGTCCTTAAAGGTAAAGTGAGGGTCTTATAGCAGCATGCAGTTCAATCTTGTTTGTGGTTTTGCTTTGTTTATATCCATTCAATTCATTGGTGTCTTTTGATAATGGAGTTTAACACATTTATATTTGAAGTTGTTATTGATAGGTTAGGACTTACTATGGACATTTTGTTAATTTTTCTGAGTTTGTTGTATCATTCTATTGTCCTTGTCGTCCTCTCTTTTTCTTTTCCTATGTAATTTTTGTGGCTTTTCTATACGTGTTGATCTACTTTGATGGGTTTCTCTTTTTCTTTTATGCATCATTTTAGATACTTGCTATGTGGTTACTATGGAGTTTACATAAAACATAGCAGTCTCTTTTTAAGCTGATGATATCTCCAATCACATAAAAAAATCCTACATTTTACTTCTCCCCCACTTTGTTATTCATAACATAATTCATGTTTTTTATATTGCATACTCACAATTCTTTATATTTGTAGTTATTCTTCATAATTTTTTACATTAATTTGTATGCAGAGCCAGAAATTATTTGTGCCACTATTAAAATATTTCAGTTTTTACGTTTTCTATGTATTTGTCTTAACATGAATTTCTTTTTCTCCCCTGCTTTTGTGTTGCTGTGTCCTTTCCTTATATTGCAACACAAAGAAATCTCTTTAGTAATTCTTATAAGCCTGGTTTAGGTTATAAGCTCTTTCAGCTTTTATTTGCCTGATAATCTTTTATCTCTTCATTTCTGAAGGACAGTTTGGGGAATGATATTCTTGAGTAGCATTATTTTTCAGAATTTTTGATTATATCTTTCCACTCTTTTTGTCCTACAAGGTTTCTTTTGAGAAATTGATGAAAGTGTTATTGCAGACAGCTTTATATGTGAAAAAGTTGCTTTTCTCTTACTACTTTCAAAATTCTTTATCTTTTACTTTTGTCAATTTATTACAATGTGTCCCTGTTTAAATTTCCTTTGATTTATTCCATGTAGGAGACGTTATGCCTCATCAATCTGAATGTCCATTTATCTACCCAGATTTGATTTGAGATTTTTCTAAGTTTGCTTAAATAAGCTCTCTGCATCTTTCTGTCTCTGTTTTTGTAGAAAATCCATTATGTATCTGTCGATTCATTTGCTGGCGTTCCATAAGTCCTGAGACTTTTTTTAGTTCATTTCTGTCTTTTTTATTGTTGTTCTTCTCTGTGTTTAATAACAGTGAGCTATCTTAGAGTTCACTGATTCTTTCTTGTACTTAATCAAGTCTGCTACTGAACCCATCTACTGAATATTTCAGTTCAATAATTGTATACTTCATCTCCAGAATTTCCATGTAGCTTTTTGGATTTTGTTTTTGTTGCTGCAAATTTCCTCACTTTGTTCTTCTTTGTATACCTATTTTTATTTAGTTTCCTACCTCTGTTCTCTTGTAATTCAGAGATCATTTAAAATAATTATTTTGAATTTTTGATGGACAATTCATAGGTTTTTTTATATCTTTAGAGTCAGTTACTAGGGATTATTTTCCTCATTTGTGTCATCTTTTCCTTATTTTCATATTTCTTGTACCTTTGTAATGGTATCTATACTTTTTGATAAACAGCCACCTTTCCCAATCTTTATGAACTGGCTTAGACTTGGAAGTCATTTCACAAATCAGCCCAGGTAAGCCTTTTTCTTTAGCTTGCTTAGACATTCAGTCTTATTTTGTTCTGGAGCCTGTAACCCATTGCTTCCTCTGGTGTCAGATTCTGCTGATTTCTTCAGAACAGTGTGAGGTAAAAACAATGAAAGCCCTGAAGGGTCAAGGCATTAGAAAAGCACACCCTCTATTCTCCCTCCTTGTTTGTGGAGAAACCTCAGTTTTGCTCCTTTCTTGATATCACAGATAAAAACCAGCTGCAAGGAGCCCAGCACCCCTTTGCCATTTTTCCTGGCTGCCTCTGGTGTTCAGATATTGTGGTTCCTTTAACACTCACTACGTCTGTCACATGGCCTAGAAAGGGCCCTTTGTGAGGGTGCACTGCAAGGCCACAGGGGTTTGGCAGGGATACTCAGTTCTTCCTTCCAGCCTCCTGGGGGGAAACTCTCAGTTCTGCACCATTTCCCAGCCTCCCAAAGGTATGCCAGCTGCAGGGAACTTCCCAGTCCTTTTTCTGTGCTCTTCGATGCCTCAGGCATAGGAACCATCAGGGACCCTCATTGCTGTGTGAATCAAGCCTCTCTGAACAGGCTTCTTGGAGAGCACCCCGAAAGCACAGGAGGCTAGGTCCTTCCTCCCTCTCTTCCCCTCTCTCCTAGAGGAAAAATCACCAGGGCTCATTAAAGCTTTCTCAGCACTTGGCTGTGCTAATTTAAAGGAGGGGTTAATGTGGGTAAAGTGAAATTTATCTTACTCATTCCAACACGGTCATTCTTGGTTTTGTGTCCTTTTATGATGAAGCGACTTCTGAACTGTATTCCAGATTTCACATGAAGATATTTTGACCCAAATATTGTCTTGAGGTCAGTATTTCTATGAAAGAATGAGGTCTTCTCTGTCATCTTTTTGGTGTCACTCCCCAGAATCAGATTTTGATTTAAATATTACCAGTGACTGCATGCTAATTCCTAAGCATTATTCAGGTGCTATGATAGTATTTATAGGTTAGCAATGCTTCACTTTCCCCATACTCTACATTGAGGGTTATTGTTTTTATGCCTATATTTGATGTTCAGAAGTAAAAACCTACAATTTTATATTCCAAGTGGATAAATACCTCCTAAGAAAGCATAAATTCCTATTAATACATAGGACAAGTAATGGACCAGTGGAGATAATTTCTGGTTATAAGTTCTGGGCTTTGAATCATTATTATTATCTTGGCCAGAATTTACAAGTTGCAGACTAATCCATTTTGGTGAATGTACTTTTCTAGGTGACAATAAGCTTATATTATAAAGTATTACAGATTGATGAAATAAGAGGATTTAAATAAATTTGCAAGTTAAAATACTGCCTTTTCAATCAGTCTTTTAAAATTCAAACTTGGCCAGACCCCATGTATCACTAAGTTATTTGATTCCATGTCATAATGTAGATGCTTCTGTTGCCATAGGAGTAATCCCACAATTGTAGCTTTTCTTATTTTCTTTGCAAAAATTTAATATTCTTCACAAGACAGACCATGGCACCCCTGAATTTATTTCAATTCTAACTATGTAGAAATACAAAGAATATTAAAAAAATATATTTTACAATCAAATGTCTTCATGAGAAGTCCATACTCATGTGTTTCTGAGTCACACCCTAGAGAATTTACATTCTAATATCCGTGTATTGATATTCAACACTTTATCCACTGATATTTGAAGGAAAGTAAATTTTCCATCGAAGAACAAATATATTAAACAATTCTAAGCAAATATGGAAAACATTACCGCTACTGTATTATCCAATAAACAAAGACTTTACCAGCTGAGCTGTCTGAGATTTTAAAAGTATTTACTTTATTTCTACAACCTCTTTGTCAGCTGTTGTTTAATTAACCTTATTATCATAAAGACTGCTTGAAATTATTATACTGAGAATGTGGAATCAATGAGAAGATAACAATATGTTCCTCTTTCAATAGAAACTACTTAAAATATGCTAATATTATTTCTTTATTAAATTATTTAAAATACCATTTGAAAGTAAGAGTTGGTTTAGCCCCGTAAAAGAATGTATTTTGAAAGGAAGCATCATTCTGAACTCTCCAGATATTTAGAAGGGAATGAGAATGTTTAGTCACAAATGTGAATTACCAGCACTGAGGTAAAGAATACCCACAGTGTTGGATCTGAGATGAATGGATACAGTGGTGAAAGAGAATCCTTTATGAAGAGAAAACCATTAAGGAAGAGTGGAGAAGTGTTATGCATACTCAATGATCTTTTAATTTATTTATCTTGCTGCAAATATATTGGAAGAGTAGGTATACTGTAATCAAAATAATTCTGAGAGCATTGTTAATTTTACATGAGCATCAAAATAAAAAAAAATTGTAGATGCTAGTTTAATGTTTGAAAACTTTACATAATACTGTCCCATAGAAATGCATACTATTTTTTTAATTGAGAAATATTTGTAGATAGTTATGAGCCACAATATGCTAGTTTGATGCATGAATGTAATATATAATAATTAAATACAGGTAATTGGTGCTTCTATATCCTCAAACATTAATCTGTTCTCTGTATTGATAGCTTCATACTCTTCTAGTTGTTTTAAAACCTATTATAGATTATTTAAAAAAATAGTTGCCCTACTGTGCTGTAACTGTTGTGACATTAGAACTAATTCCTCCTAATTGTGCTTTTGTAGCCCTTATCTAACTTCTTATATCTCCACTTCCTTCCCTGCCCATCCCAGTCTCTAATGGAAACTCTTTCACTCCTTCTTTTTATGAAATTGACTTTTTTAGTTTTCACAAATGAACAAGAACATGTGATATATGTCTTTCTGTATCTGGCTTGTTTCACTTAACATAATAAAATCCAGCTCCATCAATGTTTCTGGAAATGACAGGATTTCACTCTCTATTATAGCTAATTAATATTCTGGCGCACATATGTATCACATTGTCTCTATTCATTCATCCACCTATGTACACCTTGGATGAGTCCTTATCTTGTCAATTGTTAATAGTGCTGCAGTAAACATGGGAGTACAGGTATCTCTTTGATATGACCACTCAGTAGTGCAATTGCTATATCAAATGGAAGTTCTATTTTTACTTTTTGAAGGAGTTTCGGTACTGTGTCTGTACATCCTCATCAAAAGTGAATGAAAGTTTCCTTTTCTCCACATCCTCCCCAGAATTTGTTGTTTTTCTGTCTTTTTGAGGAAAGCCATTCTAACTACTGAGAGGTAATATCTCATTTTGGATTTGGTTGGCATTCTCTGATGAATAGTAAATTACCACATTACTTTAAAGCAACTGCAAAAGATAAGGTTGAAGGGTTAGATGTTAAGTGCAATCTACAATGGACTTATAGGCAAAAGAGAAGAAAATAGATAATAAAACACCCAATAGAGGATTACATTTGTCACAGATTGTCAACAGATTTTGTTATATTATAGCCTGTTAAAGATTACTATATCAAAATAATACACTTCATAGGTACAGAAATTTGGTTTAATAACTTGTATAGTAATAAATAGTTTTATACAACATGTTGACAAATTCAAATTTATTTGCTGAAGAGTCATATCCTAAGTAATAAAAGTGAGCGTTTTGAAAACAGAGACACACTTTATAATAACCTTAACTGGTATAACTCAAAATGTTAGAAAACTTTAATCTCTGGGTAATATATGTGACAGGTTAATT
Source organism: Urocitellus parryii (assembly GCF_045843805.1). Taxonomy (NCBI): domain Eukaryota; kingdom Metazoa; phylum Chordata; class Mammalia; order Rodentia; family Sciuridae; genus Urocitellus; species Urocitellus parryii. The sequence continues at coordinate 101,300,363 of NC_135542.1, forward strand.
AAACTTCTATACTTCATACATTTATCTATTTTGTTTATTTTATGTATTTTATAATGTTGTCATATATTTCCTCAATATGTTCAATAAAAAACAGGTAATTGTTTAATTAACCTTGTTATTATAAAGACACCTCTTTAGTATGTGTCTCTGTTCATTATTCAGTTTTTTCTACAAAGCATATAGTTGATAATTGGTGATGATACTGGAATTAATACATTGGATTACTTTACTTCTTTATTTATCAATCTTCACTTTTTCACAGTATCGAAAATTTTCCACTATAGTCAAATGAAGTAATTATTGAGAGAATTTAACAAAGGTGAATTGCTTAATCAGAAAACATGTCTGCTAACTACCAAAATTCCTTATATCTTTGTTGAAGACATACTGGCTTGGGGTTGTGTTCTTAAAATGCACAATTGTCACTCACTAGTTGTTTTAGTGATCTTTATCTGCTTGAGTGGGGTGGTGACCCTTTAAATCTAGGTGGACTGGCATGTCAGATTTGGCAGTAAATGCATGTGCTTTACTTCAAAAGACTACCTAGTTTTAGTAGCACTTTCAGCTGGTTTCATTGGATTAGTTTCTGATGGATTCCAGTAACACCTGACTGGACCAAAGTAACTCTTCAAATTTGCTGGCACCTTGCTTGAATCATTATTGATTGACTTATCTCCTGGGCTTACCAACTCAAGGCATCTTTACTCACCACATTAGTTGCCCTGGTCAATAATCTCTGATGTTTCTGAAGTGGCTCAAAGTCGCCACTTTAACTAAATAAATGATCTGGTGTGTTTTAAAAAGTGAGTATTTACTATGTATCCTTGACAATTTTTTTGTCCTTTGAAAAGTAATTAACGTTTTAAAAAAATTTTTAGTAAATGCTTACATTGATGGAATTATCTTTCTCAAGCAATAAAATTCAAATATGCTATTGGTTAAGCATTTATTTTGTTTTATTTCATTGATATTATTTAAATTTTCATCAAAATATCCTCTAGGAAAAGAGACACCTTAGTATAAATAAATAATAGCAAGCCAGTTCAAAATTAGTAGTGTCTTTGCATGGTTTTGTTTTGCTTGCTTTTGTTCTTAATTAATATGTAAGTGTGTTAGATATAAAAATAAGGTCCCTCCACTTTTTGATTTTCATTTCCTGTCCTCAAATATCCTATCTGACCACAAATTTAGATGCACACATGCACACGCGCACACACACACACACACACACACACACACACACACACAACACAATGATATTTCTGGCAACTCTTCCAGTTACAATAATGAAGTTTTTCTTAATTATAAATGTAAAAATCTTTAGAAGAATCTTCTCAAGCACGTAATATATTCTTTCATTGCACTTATAAGATGAAGACCTAAAAACATGTCTAGCCTTTACTATTTCTATATTGCTTTCTCCCTGCTTTGCTCTTCTAGGACCAGTACAATGGACTAAGCATGTAGGAGAAATGCAAGACCCTCAAAACTCCAGCTGCATCACAAAGTTCTTCATAGTTCAACCCCAGTTTCATCAAAACCGCATTTATTTCCCTTTCTATGGATTTCTTGTCTTAGTGATTTATTTTGACATTTGTCTAATATAAAATACCTTTTTAACTACTATCCACTTGATTAGCCCTAATGGTTCAGAAACCATCACTGTCTTCTTGGTATCTAAGGAGAGTACTGTTTGTACTTCTATTTAACATTGCCTTTGTTCTGTGGTTCAATGGTAATTTTTGATTCTGTCTCTGCGTGATTATAAAGTCCTTAGTAGTGGATTGAGAACCATACTTTTTAATCCATCTTTATTAAGAAAATGATACAAGGAACACATTTAAGTTCCTCAGACACTTGTGCAATGAATGTAAATGGTCTGCTCAACCCCAACTCTCTTAGATTTCTATGACAACTTCTTGTTTTAAATTTTAATAAATATTTCAGTTTTTTCTTGATTGTGACATGGACAATGGTCAAAAAATACACTAAGGTTAACCTCACAGCAAAGAAAGCCATTTCCTTCCATGTAAGTTACAGAGAACCTGTGCGTGTAGGCAGGGGCATGTAGAGGAACAGAACTCATATCTATGAACATTTCTATGCATCAGTGTAATATATCAATACAGCATAACAAGTCACCCCAAAACTTCAAACATGTATTTTGTATTTCTGTGAATGAAGAATGAAGGTATGCCTTGATGGGCCCTTTTCACTGAGGGTATTTCACAAGGCTGTAGTCAGGGCATTGTCCAAAGCCACAGTCATTTTAAAGCTGGACTGGGGGTAATGCCATCCTGAAGCTCACTTATGGCTCCCAGCAGAATTCAGAAGATCCATTTCTAAATTCACACATAAAGCTGCTGATGCTTCTCAAGTACTCATTGTATGCTGGAGAAATATCAGTTTCTTGCTTTTTGGACCTTTCCATGTGGCTAGTCACAAAATGTCAATTTCTTCAAAGAGAGAGAGAGAGAGAGAGAGAGAGAGAGAGAGAGAGAGAGGAGAGAGGAGAGACAGGCAGACAAAAACCAGGAGTTACAATTATTTTGTAGCTTATTATATTATCCCTGCTGCTATTCTTTATTCATTAGAATTGATTTCCTGGGTCCACTTATACTCAAGAGGAAGGAATTACACAGGAACATATGTAGAAGAAATTGTATGTTGTACTAAGACTAGATATTCTGAAATTAACAATTTCATCTTTAAGGAAATCTAGACAAAAATTGTAAGGCACTTCACTAGGACAAATATTGTAGAAAACAAATATTTTAGTCAAAGAAATCTTAAAATTTATAGGAATTTTATTTATTTTTTGTCATCCTTCAATAAATAAGTAGTATTTTGTTTTTCTACAACAAATTTTAAAAAGTATATTCATGCAGAAACGGGGATGGATGAAATCACAATGTAAGATTGACTCGGTACTGTGGAGTCATTATATCCAATAGGTAAAAAGACAATATGGGAAATACTGGTGATGATATTTTAAATCAAAATTATGTTTCATTGTGAATACTTGAAATGTGTACTTTTGAATATAAGACAAAACTAAAATTACTGAAATAAATACATATATATATATATATATATATATTATAAGCATCTAATAAGAAATAAGTGGTTTTGTCTTTATAGGACAAATTACATATATATATATATATATATATATATATATATATATATATATATATATAAATTCCATATATATATATAATTGTTTTGATTTTTTATTTCATCCAATTGCATCGATGCTAATTTAGGATAGAATTTTACCTCCTTTGAAGTCCTCGCTTGAGAGGTGAAGTTATATATTTCCTGCCATGCCCATGCTGGAAATGACAACACACTTGTACATCACTCTATTAGTCAATTTAATCATTTATTAAATTATTATTATTATTATTTGTTATTATCACGTATTTTCCAGTTCCTTCTCCTCCTCCTCTTCCTCCTCCTCCTTCTTCTTCTTCTTCTTCTTTTTTTTTTTTTTTTTTTGTTTTTTGGTGCTGTGGATTGAACTCTGGGCACTCAACCACTGAGCCATATCCCCAGCCCTATTTTGTCTTTTATTTACAGACAGGGTCTCACTGAGTTGCTTACCGCCTCATGATTGCTAAGGCTGGTTTTGAACTCTTAATCCTCCTGCCTCAGCTTCCCAAGGTGCTGTGATTACAGGTGTATGCCACCACACCTGGCTCAGTTTCTTTTTTCTTAGATGATTTCTTTAAAGAAAAGCAGATCTACATATACTGTCTTGCATACACTGTATTTCACCATATGATCATCACCATTGTATGAACATATATTCATAGGTATTCCTTTTATCCTAACTTTGCACCAAAAGTAGCTTAGTAATAGATGATAGTTAAGTAATATCAGCACAATTTTTTTAAATCTTTTTTAAATCTATTTTGTAAAAATAATTGAATATAATCTGTGGCAATTATGCAGTAAAATACTTATCTTTGCTTTTGTCATCTAATTAAGTATTTCTCTACATTCAATGCATATTTGCACTGATTTCATTAAAATATACTGTTATAAAATAGATCTCCTGATTAGAAATGCCCTAGTCTTTACTGAGTACCAGATAAAATATTAAACATTATTCACCACTTTCTATATTCTTACTCCAAACCACATTTTCCATCCAATTTCTACACTACATATTATATACAGTAAATGGAAAACTTTTCTTCCTCCCAGACAGGTAATTATCATTCCTGACACAGGGGAAAATAAATTAACTGCTGAATGCATTTCTGGATCCTATACTTTCTTATTACATGCCACCCACCAAAATTTAGCTCACTTTTTTTCTATCTGATGTAATTTAACCAATTTCTCCAACACATGCTAATCTCTCATTTTTTGTGAATTCATATAGAACTGAAACGTATATCTTGGCAATTAAATTTTACTCAATATTTATGAATAACTCTATCTTCCCAGTGATTTATAAATGTAGATTTATAAATGTAGATATTTTGATAACAAAATATAAACTTTTTCAGCATGAGACACCTCAAAAAAAAAGTTCTTACCCAAAGCAAGAGAATGTTAACATATATGTTAAGGGAAAAATTCAGGAAATTTAGAATTTAGCTCTTTTATTTAGTAGCTTTTTTCAGACAAAATTAAAAGTTTTCACAATTTTCACCTCTGAAAAGTAATTAATACATGATAGCATTCTTTGGAAGAATGAAGGATAGAAGGCAAAAGAAGTGCTTACCTTAATGGTTAGGCCTTTGGAGATACTTAGTGTAGATTTTTGATTAATTAAATAATATAATAGTTATCTATTGTAAAGTTTATCCCCTTAACAAATATTTATTGTCTCACACAGTTTCTGAGGGTCTGGGATACTTCAGTGGCCTAGCTGGCTGACTCTGTCTCAAGGCATATCATGATTCACTTTCAAGATGCCACACTCACACATCTGTTGGCAGGAGGGACTCTGCTCTTAGCTGGCACTTGGCAGAAGGCTTACTTCCTCTCATCATGGAACTCTCCATACATGATTCAGTGTTCTCACAAAAAAGGGTCTGGCGTTCCCCAGAGCAATCAATCCAAAGACGGCAGGACACAGGATTTTTTATTACCCAACTTTAGAAACGTGCTCTGCCATGTTTGCAATACCTTATGTAATGTGAGAGGGACTTGGGCAAGCGTCAAGAAGGCAAGAATCATGGATGCCATATTGCAATTTGGTTTGTGCACATTCAAACCCAAATTATTTTGTTATTTGTAAATATTGTTTTTAGAATTTCTTTATTCTTTATAGTTTCAGTTTGTATTAGATCCCAAGTTCTAAGAACACGGCTGTATTTTCATGCCCTACTGTGATCTGGTTTTATGAAATTAAAAGTGGTTTCATAAAACATAGACTACACTGAATTTTAATACAGTTTAATATTTTTCAGCAAATATTTATTCAAGGCTTGGCACAAAGCACTCTGTTGGGGCCTTTTTATAGTAAAGTTGACAGTTTCTAATAACTTATCTTTTAATAAGATGTGAACCATAAGCATAAAGATTGCAAAATGGAGTAAAGTAAGTACCATGAGAGAAATTAAAATAAAGTGGCATATAAAAGAGAGGCATATATCCAACTGTGGTATTTAGAAAGGATTCCATAATCTACATTACTTTAAACAGTTTAGAAAAATTATGAAAGTTAGAGATAGTGAAAGAGAAATCAAAATAGTTATAACCCTCAAAACATTACACATACAAATAAAATACCACAAGTAAATTTACAGTGATAGACGAAATACTGAAAATGCGTTGAATCATCAACATTATTTTATTGTTCAAATTTGCCTGGAGGATGAAATAATTTACAATACAGTATATCTACACAAGACCAAGAAAGATAAAACAGAATGCATGTATCTATTGAAAAAGACTCTAAAGTTCAAATTTATTTTTATCATTTATGGATATTGAGATAGCAATAATATGTGTTTTAATGATAGATGAAATATAAAAAAATAAAAACTTTAAAATTTTTAGTGACTTCATACTATACCATAATAGAATACAGTACTTTCTTGATAAAAGTAATTTTATTATACATCCTCCTATACACCATTATGCTATTAAAGCCAAACAATCTGAATCCAAATGGAGTTTACAGATTCTATTTGTTGCAGCTAATATATGAACATATAATTTTGGTAAAACAAAGTCATGAATTGTTATTTGTTATATTCCATGAAATCTTCTGAAGATTTTACATACACACATTTACATACACACATATGTACATATATGTGTGTTTGTATGTATATACATATTTACGGAATTATACAAAGGGCACATATATAAGAGGAGAAAAGTCCTTGCCAAATTTAAATGAAACAAATATTTCAAAGAGAAAGTGACATACTAATATAGTAAGAAGAAAAGTGCAAATTCTATATGAAAATTTATATAGTTTTAGCTATGTTGTTATCTCATCTCTTACTTCTTTTTTTCTTCTCCATTCTGCAGTGGTCTTCCATAATATATTGTGCAGTAGTTCAACAAATTTCTTCTCATTGCAAATGCTTTTATTATTATGTTGTCCAAATTTGTCAATATATTTCATTAATTATGTTCTATTCATCCTCTAATTTGAGGGAACTTTTATGTAGTCACTTTATTAGATAAAAGTTCTTAATACACTTATTTTATCCTCACAGCGTTTTTTTTTTCAATTGCCACAGGTGCACATTTACGTTTACGTGATATCTAGATTAATATCTGTAATCTATAACAAGTGTGCTTGGAAGGGAGAGATCAATCTGTACCACACTTGGCAAGTGATGGATAAATACTTGTCAAAAATGAAAAAGAATGAGTAGATGAATATAATGTGTAAAGAATTGATAAGAGGCAAAAACACATTTTAAAGCAATAGTTTTTCATAGAATAACAAAGTGACCAATATTTGAAAAAGCAGTCACTTGGAATACTTAGAATTGAAATTTTCATGTGTTCAATTCTTACACTTCAACTGATACCATTTCCATTAGCTTTCTGTACATTTCCTTATATCATATACTAGGATTCCTTAAATAACAGTATAAGGAATTTCTAGGTAATTTAATCACATGTTTAAGACAAGAAGAGATGTACATGCATACTACTAACTACTGAACTAATATTATTTTAATCATTAGTAAGGCTAGGTGATGACTCTAGAAAATACTATGTGCTCTTAGGGCTTGGGTTGTAGCTCAGTGGTAGAGCCTGTGCCTTGCGCATGTGAGGCACTTGGTTTGATCTTCAGCACCAAATACAAATAAATAAAGGTATTGTGTAAATCTACAAGTAAAAACATGCTAAAAAAATAAATACTATGTGCTCTTGTGGTCCATTCTTTCTGGTTTACTATGGGGTCTCTCTCCCTTTCCAGTGTCCTTTCTTGAAAACATCATTTCCATTTGTGATGATAATAGAACCAAGGTTATGTTGTTATTACTGTTATAGTGACTAAAATGTTCCTGTCTTTGAAGAAATTTAAGGCTGACAAACAAATTCTAATTTCATCACAGTTGTGTCTCAGGGGCCCTCTTCCCCATGATCTGATATGTAGGAATCTAAGGACTCCAATTCTTCTTCTTCTTTTTTGTAAATCGTTGTTTTTATTGTTTCCCCACATTTTAAATTCTTGTATTAGAGTTGTACATAATGGTAGAATTTGTTATTACATATCCATACATGCACATAAATAATGTTTGAATACATTACAAGGTACAGTGTGATACACAGGTACATTGTGAAGCAAACAAGTGAGGCTAATTAGTATATTCATCACCTCAAATATGCATCTTTTCTTTTTGATGAAAGCATTGGAAATCCTTCCCTTTAAGCTGAATTACTCAATGGTCAAGTGGAATAATTGTTTTGCAAAGCGATGTTCTTTTTTTCTTGATTCATACCTTTATCAGAACCAAATTCTGTGGTCACACACATGCAGATATCAAGCACAGTGTGTGTGTCTTACATTTCCAGTACATTCCCCAATGTAAAACAAAGATCCAGGCACTACAAGACTGAAAGTCATTGGTATAAGCATAAGCAAATATAATAGATTTTTCCTTCCTTTGTCCATCCCTTCTTTACCTCCTTCCTCCTTTTCTCCCTCCCTTTCTTTTTGTCTGATGCCGTCTCACCGATGCCCAATTTGGAAAAAATAGCCCAGACACTCTCTTTCATAATTGAATTAATTAGACCTTCTTGGGGGCTTCTATGCCTCACTTGACATTCTTTGTAATTCTTTGTATAACTGCAATGCAAGTTTTACCCCTTCTTGCAGTGATTTTTTTAAGGATTTCAACATTTTAGCACTGGACATGGGGTGAGGGAACATAATAAATTTTCTATTTTTAATCACAAACAATATTTATAATCTCATTTGTTTTGCAAATATTCCCAGATGATGATGAGAAATTTTCAAAATGGAAAAATGTGGAAAGCCAAACTTTCTTTGTTAAAATTATGATAATTTGAGAACAACAAATGATCATTAAAAATTCAAAACTGTAGAGATGAAGTTTGCAGAGAGCTCCTGGGAATTGGAAAGATTCATTATTTCTGTATTAAATGTTGAACTTGAAAGGAACTCATTCATACCCAGATAAAGATAACTAGCTGATCTTCTTGTTCAACAAGCAAAGATTAAGAATTTGTATTTCATTCCTGGAATTAAATTTTATAGTATAAAATCGCAAACTATATATGTGATGATATAAGAGACATCAAATGTAATACCATGAAATGTTCCAAATGAAATTGCAAATAGGGAGATTTAGAATTCTTTGGATAACAAGGATGTATTAAGGGCAAAATGCATGAGACTTAACAACTTTTATCATGGGGGTACAGGCAGATTAGTTATTTCTGCACTGTTTATACACACACTATATTTATCCATAAAGCTCTGTAAAATGAGAATTTCACAAGATATATGTGTCAGAATTTTTGAACATTTCAAACAGACTAAGAATTTTAATGTAAATGATACCTGTAATTCAAAGTTTTCTCCAGCATAAATACTGCCTCCCATCATCCTCTCTTCTTCACAGTACCAGTTATTTCCTTATTTCTCAGAGTATGAACTCTTATCCAATTCCTCCCACTATTGGAAAGAGCTTCTGAGAACTCAACAGCACTCTCTTCATTCTCTAAATTTTCTTCACAATTATTCTTCTTTAGATACTTTCACTCATTAGTTAGCCTCACACTTTTTGAGGGGAGGTCCCAGGGATTGAATTCAGGGGAACTTGACCATTGAGCCACGTCCCCAGCCCTGTTTTGTATTTTATTTACTGACAGGGTCTCACTGGGTTGCTTAGCACTCCAGTTTTGTTGAGGCTGGTTTTGAACTCCTGATTCTCCTGCCTCACTGTCCCAAGCCAAGGGATTACAGGAGTGAGCCACAATGCCCAGCTTCGGACTTTTTAAAATTCCCAATTCATTTCATTATATTTTCATAATATTTCAACATCCTTGGGAGAGTTCTTCTTTATCTACAGATTTCTCCCCTTTTGGCTTTCCTTCCATCAATTCCTATCCTTTTCAACATAGGATGTCCCTGAGGATCCATTAATACCCCAGTCAAAGCAATAGAGAGAAAGTACGGTATTACTGAGAGGTGGGTTTATGAATTAGATATTCAATCCATATTATTGATATTAAAAACAAACACTCAAGTACAAGGAAACTCCAGAGAAATAGAACAAATTAAAAACAAATAAAAAGCCAAATTTTTATGTCCTTTATCCACTGGCACCAAAATCAAATATTTCCAATTTAGTTGTTGCACTAAATTGGATGAGAGGTAAAAGGAGCCACCCCTTATCATGATCTTTCTGTTATAGGCTAGCAGCAATAATGCTACTATAGTGGATGATTTGTGCACTTGGTATTTTCTCATTTTATAAATTTTTCTGTTGATTTATATAGACAGTATAACCTTGGTTTGGACCAGTGGTTCTTAAGCCTGACTAAAAACCAATAGCAAGCTTACCTTCTATGTGGTCTTTTGTGTATTCCCTTTCGACTGCCATGTTTTATCCAAAGACTACATGCAAAAGCCTGGCAGAAGGCAATAATGCAAAGACAATTGTTCAAAGGAGTAACAACCTTATTTGGAAATTCTCTTATTTTTGGGACAATCATGACACTTTATACTGCACATTTATTTATGTTAAAAAATCAAAATTTTCTCAAGATCTTTCTCTGGAAGCCATCAATATACTTCATCTTGGTTGTTCATGTTTCACACTGCAAAGTTTTATAGGATTTTATTTTGCTTTTATAATTCTTTAAAACTTTAAGTTTGTTCTTAACTAAAATTTTTTAGGTAGATAAGAGTCTACACAAAAAAAAAATCATTTCAAATGTAATAAAATATAACAAGATAGAAACATACAGGACATTTATTGTTATATCTTCTCAAGAACAAAAGTACTACTGACTCCTACCAAGAACTCTCCTGATGGTGTATGCACAACATTTATGCTTGCCAAAGAACTGTCACATGTTGCCATATTTCAACCGGACAACAGTCCTGTGAGTTTAGCAAGGCAGAATTTATCATCATGACATTATTGACCAAAAAAAAAGGAATACATGGTTTTTATGAATAATAAGTTTTCCCTGTTTAAAAAAAGTAAGTCAAAGTTATAAAATACACAAATACTATAGAATTACATGGAAAACATTTAAATTCCCAGAATCTACTCTAGTTTTCATGATGGTGTCTGTATCAAGATACATAGGGCTAAATTATTTTTTTATTATGGGTCAAATATTTCATCTTGATGGCTATTTTAGTTGTTCTCACTCTCTGTGAAGGACTATATAACTTAAATGCATATTTGAATATATATGACTTTTCAAATTCATGAGAAGAATTCTATGATTAATTTTTGGAAAAGAGTCATCTAAGTTTACAAATACATACTTCTTCAGTTTTTTCATTGCACATTATATAAAATAAACACACACAATTACCATTCAGAAATGTTTCATCGATTAAATTTCTACCAGCAGCATTGGCAGCTATCTCTTTATTTATTGTTTGTTTGTTTGTTTGTTTGGTAAGCTTATAAAAATAATGTGATGCTGTATTTTATTTCAATATTTCTTGGGCATAAGTTTTGATTGATCATTGAGTAATCATTGATCAACTGATCTATTTTTATTGATCACTGATCCATATTTTGATGTAAAGAAAAAGAATATCATACAAATGATTGGAACCATCTCATCCAAGCTGTGACCCTCAGAATGCAGGGGGCAATTTATCTCTCCTGACAACAAGGGCATCATTGTCTGGCTCACAGTTGCTCTCACAAAAAAAAAAAAAATGATTTGAAGAATATAAAAACATAAGTATAAAATTTGTAAAGATCAGTAACCATATAAAAATCCATAATTTTTCTATTAATTATATATCAGAGTTCTACCTATGGATGTTTACAAGACCTTGTGTTCACCTTCCCTAACTCAACTTTGAAATCTCACCTGTCCCTCACATTTTCTAATACTCTCTGATAAAGATGAACTGAAACTACTGTCATGTTTTCATGATGGTAGGATTCCTAAAATTCCTAGTAATTTTCTTTTGACTGACTGGCATTCTTCTTTTGACTAGTTCCATCAATCCCTCACTCTCAAAGTATCACTTTTTACCCTCAAGACTTCCTACACATGCCATCATTCTGTGAAGATTGTCCAGATAATACTGTCAGGTACATTGAAAATTTCTTCAGTATTTAGGTAACATATTGCACTTACTGCAGTAAGATTCTAAATGTGTCATGGTCTTGTTTTTCATAAAAATTTGGGTTTGCATTAGAATCTTTTGCATACTAAACATTTAATTTTGAAGTGGTAACTTAAACATCACAGTTTTTATTTATCAAATGAAGATAAAAATATTTCAAAATATTTAGACTAATTCTAAACATTAAATGTATTTATGAAATAATTTTTCACAATATCCAGAATATAATAAGCATACAGTAAGTGATATCTACAGTCATTTTGTAAAATGTGTGTATTCACAATATGTATCTAAAGAGAAAATGATAAACTCTTTCTCCTTCACTATATTTATCATAATATATTCTTCTTCTAGATTGTAAGATCCTGAAATAAAGAAACAAATTACTTTAAGCTTCTTTACACTCCCAGAATAACAAAATGTACACCCAAAATGAATTCATAGTATCATCTACTGAATTAATAAATCACATGTATAAATAAATAGTTCATTTATGTTACTGTTGGTGCTGTGTGCTATATAAAATGTTAATGTGGAGTGCAAAAATAAATGCACAGAGGGGCTGGGGATGTGGCACAAGTGGTAGCATGCTCGCCTGGCATGCATGTGGCCCGGGTTCGATCCTCAGCGCCACATACAAACAAAGATGTTGTGTCCACCGAAAACTAAAAAATAAATATTAAAATTCCCTCCCCCCCCTCTCAAAAATAAATAAATAAATAAATAAATAAATAATAAATAAATGCATAGATAGGTTTCCATTGCAGTGTGTCAAAGCCAAGGTGTTAGCACTTGCACCATAATCATGTAAATCAGGCAAACATTTGCTTTAATTAAAGCTGTTGGAAGCCAGGCACAGTGGCACATGCTTGTAATCCCAGCTGCTCAGAAGGCTGAGGCAGGAGGATCATGAGTTGAAAGCCAGCCTCAGCAACTTAGCCAGGCCCTAAGCAATTTAGTGAGACTCTGTCTCAAAATAAAAAATAAAAAGGAGCTGGATCAGGAATTAAGTGCCTGGGTTAAATCCCTATTCCAAAAACAATAGAGCCAGGCATGGTGGTATACACCTGTAATCACAGCAGTTCAGGAGGCTGAGGCAAGAGGATCTCAATTCAAAGCCAGCTTGAGTGAGGCCCTAAGCAGCTCTGTGAGACCCTGTCTCTAAATTAAAAGAAAGAAAGAAAGAAAGAAAGAAAGAAAGAAAGAAAGAAAGAAAGAAAGAAAGAAAGAAAGAAAGAAAGAAAGAAAGAAAGAAAGAAAGAAAAGCGGGCTGGGGATGTGGCTCAGTATTAAGTACCTCTGGGTTCAATTCCGGATACCAAAAAAAAAAAAAAAAAAAAAAAAAAGCTGTTGGAATAATCTCCTTTTCACCTAAATAACTTCCTGACAGAATATGATGACCACTGTTTTATAAAAGGCACAGTAAGGTAGGTTTAATTGAGAGAGGAAAAAAAAAAAAAACATTCATTGGAAGTAAGTAATTAGCTAAGAGTAAGTAAGCAAGTAAGTACTAAGTTGTAAGTAGCTGAAAGTAGATTTTTTTTTCTCAAAGCAGGTTTTGTAAATGACATGGAGAGAACATAGAAAGATGGAAAATTTGTGAAAAGGAGCACTAAGACATTTGAAAGAGGCTGATATTTGCTTTTTAATGTAAAGAATGACTACAGAGAAAAACCTGGTTTTGCACCAGAAAAGTCATATGACTCCCTAAAGCCATCATATGTGGATTTAAGTAATGCATGCAAAATTGCTTGTTTAGTGTGTGTGCATGCACTGGGGAAGAAATCACTAGCTTAAATAATATCCCAAAGTTTCTTTACCACCATTGTCCAATAGAGCTATTAAGATAATAGATGTTCTATATCATCACTGCCCAAAATAGCAGTTCTAGCCACCTGAGATTGTTGAGCACTTAAAATATTGCTAGTATAACTCTGAAGGTTTAATTTGAATTTTATTGAATTTTCATTAATCTTTAGAACTACATGAAAAATGAAAATCATCTCTCTCACAAGTAGTACTTAGTTGGGCACAATTTTCATTTATCCATAAAATTTTAGAAATTTTCAGCATCCTATCATTTTTCCTGTGCACTCTCTATCATGAGTAATCTTAGATTTCAGTTTTACTAGTCAATCAGCTACCAGATTACAAAATTTTCCAAATCTTAAATGTTCCCATAATTAAGTCAAAGGAATTTTGTCATGAATATAAGCAAAACTTCTGTCAAGACATCCATAGTCCTTTTGAGACAAATTTACACACAAGTAATAAGTTTTTTTTAAGTAAAATAAATATTTGCCAATTAAATACAAATTTAAATCCCAACCTATTTATCATAGGCAATGTCCTAATAAGAAAACTTCATAATGGTTTTCCATGCTACACAGTGAATTTGAAAAAAAAATTGAGCATCTTTGACATTCAATTCAATGTGTTTTTAAAATCTACTCTTGAGTTATTTAAAGTGTTAAAGAAAAAACCTGCATTGAAAAATACTACATCGAACTTCAAAGGCTTAATTACAAAATAAGAGAAAATTATATGCTTCAAGAAAACACAGGCTTTTAGGTTTGTTATATAAACTATCTTATAAATGTCCTCTTGTTTCTGCCTCTGAACAGAAACAATGGTAAAGATTCTTAGATGTTAAACCACTGTGAATGATAAAATTTCCAATATTTCTTTGACTTTAACACTAAATAATTAGAGCAGATTCTCTGTTTAGAGGGGAATAAAAGCAGGGTCTGTAACCCCAAGTGACATCAAATTACTACCTTAATTTGACTGACAAATTCCAGTGATGGAGGCAGTTGGAGTGCCAGAACAAGACATAAGCATCTAGGGGGACATTCTCAATGATGAGTTTTCGTAGGACATCATGTCTCTTCAACCACTATAGAAGCCACCTGTAAAAATCTATAAAAATTTATAGGACATCTATAAAACTGGCCAATTTAAGTTTTTATTGTTGTCCTGTACATTGGACAGTGAAACATAATGAGTTAAGCAAAAAATAAACTAGAACATAAAAAGAGACATGCCTTGGAATCTCATGGTATCTGGCAACAACACCCCATTATTAAGCCATTACCATATTTATTGCATTATTTATTTTTGAGGCATTTTATACATTTTAAAATTCCTTCCTATGTTACATTTTGACTGATGTTATCTACATAACAGAAACTATCAGTTAGATTGGCTTTTATTTTAGTAGCAAGTGGTCTTAATCCGTTTGGTCCGAAAATTAAATAATAAAATGCCTCAGTCTGTGTAAATTATAAATAAAAGAAATTTATTGCTTAAAGTTCTGGATGCTGCCAAACCAAAAATCAAGGCACCAGCAGATTCCATGTCTGGAGAGGGCCATTTACATATACTACAATTTATTGCTCTGTCCTAAAATGGAAGAAGTTATAATGGAGCCTTTTCAAGCCTCTTATAAGGGCACTAATCCTGTACATCAGGGTAGAGTCTTCATGAATTAATCATTTCTCAAAGTTCCCACCTCTTAATGCCATCATGTTGGATATTAGGTTCCAACATTTGAATTTTGGGGTATAGCAATATGCAGACCATAGCAGAAGTAAATGAAAAATCATTTAGTACATTATGCTTAAGAAAGAAAATAGCACTTCTTCTTTCATATACTTTTTGTAAAGGCTAAAGTTTCAATTAGGACACTTTTTAAATGAAAAGTCATCTTGTTTCTATCAAAACAAAGTTTAGCGATATATAATAAAAGTATATACATTGCAATAAAATTATAAATTTTTTCCAAGTAATAGTCTTGTCTGTATTGAATGCCAGATATAATTTAAAATGCTAAAATTATTGACTCCCTTTGTTCTATAATTATATATTATCATATATATCAGAAAGGTTTTCTGCAAAGCATGCTCTGCATAGCAATTGACAATTCTCTTATGGCCCAACAGAGTGGACAAATCATACTAATAGCCACAGTCTGATCTTCCCAGAGGAGTCATTCCACAGGGCCATCTGAAGTCATGCTACTCTTAATCTATTCTGAAAATCAAAGATCCCACCATTTCTGAATTTCTTAAGGTCATTGATCTACTTTATGTTTCCTGTGATATACAGCCTAATCTAGCTTGGAGGTGAAATGTACCATTAAGAAGGCAAAGTTAACAAAAGGATTCTGCCATGCAGCACTTTCTGTTTCAAGTACAATTAAAGATCATATGACAAAAGGGATGTTTTTTACATCTCTGTGGGGTCCATTGATGACATGGATACATAAAAATGTAGCTTTGTGGTGGTCTGTTAACATTTTTGTATTTTGTTCCTCTTTCCTAATAAGTATTTTCAGAAACACTGCCTCAGTGAGGGACGCTGCTGTGTGCATGTATGCATACAGGTGTTATGATTTAATTAAACTATTTAACACTTTCATTTGGTGCAAATAATCTTTATACTGTTTTTCTTGTTGAAGTTGCACGAGTTTATTCATATTAAAATAAAAATTTCCAGGAGATAGAAAATATCAAGGCTATAAGGAAACCTATATGTTTGGATTTTCCATATCCCCTGATGGTGTTTGAAATCTCTCTTCAACCTTTCAATCAAGACTTCCTAAGCCATTGTCTTCATGTCCCTTGACAGTGAACTCACTACCTTCCAAGTCTGCCTACCAGGTTCCACCTTTAAACACCTCAGGGTTTTGGATAGTTCTTTTCTATTGAGATGAGATGTTTTCCATTTTAACTTGTGCATGATAGTCTGGGTACTGTTCTCTGGGACCAGATAAAACAAGTCTAAATCCGTTTTCTATATATATTTTACTGTTCCAAATCCTTCAAATATTTGATGTTTGCAAATGTGAACTCTGCTGCATCTCCTCTGAACACGGTGCAATTTAAAACAGTCTACAAAAGTTATGCTTTTTAATTTTCTCTTCATGATCTCCTTCATACATTCCAGGCTATATTCTCTTCCACAAAAATAAAGTACAAATACTGTAACTGAGGTGGAGAATAGAAAAGATCATTTTGCTCTTTGTGTTTTCACAAGACATTTATATACTCCCAACTCCTCCCAGGCTGACAGGAGAGGGGAATTAATAAATCCACCTAATTTCTCCCACTATTCACTTGGTGACTCTTTTAAAAAAAAAATAATACTGTCAAGAATGAATTGTTCTGGGCTGTTATAATAAGGGCCAAGATGATTGCAATAGAGAGGAGAGTTTGAATTTAAATTTAATGAAAAAAAAATTAGTGAGAAAACTTTTAGGCACTGAAGTAAACTAATGGAAAAGTACTCAAGAAATGAGGGGAAGTTGGTCAGTGTGATTATGTCATTTGTGTTTACTATTTGGAATTTACCAAAGTTCAGCTCATACAGACCCCCACAAAAGGCACTGGGAAGTGGGGGCTCTATCATCGTTGAAAATGCTATTTTGAAACACAGCTGTTAGGTCTTTGAGAAGGACATGGCTGGGTTGTACAAACTGGCAGAAGGCTGAGAGAAAATTTCATCTCAAAAAGGCAGAGAAAGAATTTATAATTGCCATTTTTTTTTAAAGTAAACACACTGGACTTTACAAACCTCTCTAAAAATTTAGTCAAGTTGTGGGAAATATCCCTCTGGGTTGGTCATACCTACTTTTGATTGTTGAAAAACACCTTTCATTAAGCATACTGAATAGGGCAAAACATTTTAAGAAGGCAGTAATTCCTCTCCCTCTCTCTGTCATTCTCTCTCTTGCATTTTCCCTGATGCAACAAAGCATTTTATTCTTCAGGGTATGGGATATATGTTACACATTTATTAGTTTCTCAAAATTTATATTTATTTCAGGTGAGCAAAATACTTCAAATTCATAGAAAGTAGAGAAAAGCTCATATTGGTCTTACCGTAACAACTTTGTGTTGCAATGTGTCTTATGAAAGGTTGCCCTAATTTACAGTTACTGGGCATTACCTAAAGTTTGCAATGCCCAGATTTTCTTTTTCCTATAATTATCCTGTGAATTTTATTTTTTTACTAGAACCCAGAGAGGTTGAAAAAGAATGATTATGAACTTTTGATGGTTTGGATATGGCATATCCCCAAAAGTTAATGTGTGAGACAATGCAGGAATATATAGAGGTGAAATGGTTGAATAGTGAGAGTTGTAATCTAATTAGTGGATTAATCCAAAATGATATGGATTAACTGATGGGTACCTGGCCAGGTGGGATGTGGCTAAAGGAAGTAGGTCAGCAGGGGCATGCCTTTGGGTTTATACTTTATCCCTGGTGAGCATATTTCTCTCTCTGCCTCCTAGTAACCATGTCCTGATCTGCTTTCCTGAGCCACAGCCTTCTGCCATGAGGATCTGCCTTCCCTTGGCCCAGAGCTATGGAGTGGGCCAGGCGTGGATAGAACCTCTGAAACAATGAGCCAAAGTCAATTTTTAGTTCTCTACATTATTCTTGCCAGGTCTTTTAGTCACAGTGATGAAAAGCTTACTAAATCAGAACCTAATATTCATCAAGTGAAATAGAGTGAGCAGAAACTGCAAAAGTTGAATATTTGAAGAGAAACAGATAAAACAGACGATGGACATGAAATATTCAATAACTTGGAAAAACTGCTGGTGAAAAATGCTCTTCATGGGCACTGGACACTGGACACTGGACAGAGTAGGATCATAATGCAAAAACACTATGGAATCTGCTTGAAAACACATAAGACATTGGTTTAAACTAAGGAGGGTAGAGACAGAAAGAAGAAAAATAGGCCCAAAATAGAAATTGGAGAGACCAAATTAATCCATGGTATACCTGAAAAAAATGAAAAATATATTTTTTTAAACTATGTGTGACCTACCAGACACAGGGCAAGGGAAGCTGAACATCCATATAGGACTCTAGTAACTGAGTCATCTCTTGACATGGGTAAATCTTGTTTGACTTCTCTCCACTTCTCTTGAGTCCATCAACCAGAAACTCAAAACAGGGCCTCGTGATCTCAATTGTAGTATAGAGGATAACACAGGTCAAGATTCTCCATGGTGTTAAATAGCCATTTACGGAGGGAAAATTTATCTCTATGAATATAGCCTGAGGAAAGAAGAATCATACTTTGACAACCAACCTTATTAATGAACTGGAGATTTGTTGGTGCTAAGTATTTATTTTGAAATGTAAAATACTGTCTTGACTTAAAGTATAATATCAGAAGGAGCATCAGAACTAATCTATTAAAACCAATTTATTTTAGAAATTAGTAAATTGTCCAGATTATTAAACTCCATGTGTGGACCGGCTGTTCAAAAGTCCCAACAGATATAGCATGCACAGAGCAAGCTTCAATGCATACTGGCTAGGATTAGCCATTCTCTCGTATGTGTTGAGAAAGCAAATCAGAGGACTGAAGAGAATGTGAGAAAAGCAAAAGAAACAGCAGGATACACCCATGGGATCTATGAAGAATATATTTCCTTCACGTTCTGCTCATTAAATCACTAGGTTAGATAGTGACCTTTTATTGGAGTGCCTCCTACTTATGTGAGGAAGTTCAAAATCAGCATAATGCCTGAACTTTGGTAGAAAATGTTTGATCAAAACAAAATAAAAAAGTGGAAAAGCAAGTAAAGCAGCAGATTAATATTGGAGATTCACATCACAAGTCATTGTAAAATAAATTTAAATTATTCAAGCATGAGAACACAATTTTTAAATGAAAACCATTTGATATAGGTAACTGAAATACCACTGTGCCCCTAATATAAGATTTTAAGCAGATTTGTATATCTTTGTGACTCTTTTCCAATTCCTTTGCATATACATAATACATTTGAATTAATATTTGAATAATGGATACTTGTCTGAAGTAACTTACCTGTCAAAGCCATGACATTGAAAATGGAAATCATTTATTATGGGTATCCAGTCTTGGGTTGATTTATATGATAAAATTTAATGGAAATTGCATCAAATTTTAAGTCAGGAAATTCAAGTAAAAGTTGCAATCATCTTATTATTTGTTTTAAGAAGGTTGTGGGTGAATTATCTACAAAGTTTTTCCCCTCAGAGTTTTTCTAGTAAATAAAATCAATGTCTAGTTTTATAAAAACTATAAATTATGATTCAAACATTAATTGGTTCCTACAGTTGACAACATTTAATATTCAACTAGGTGTAAAATATTAAAATATAGTATTTCTTCTTAATAAACTTAAATTTAACGTTGATAAAATTGCAATCATAATATGCTTTTAATATGAAGGAGGCCCTCAGAGAGGAATAACTGAATGAAATTTTAAGGGTCTGGAAAGTTTGCTGTAAGCAATGTTTGCATTTAGGGACAGCATATATGAAGATATCAGGTAGGTAAAAACTGAGATGCATTTTCTGCAAAAAAAGGTAATGCAAGGGAAGGGCAGAGCTGAGGATATAGCTCTGTTGGTAGGGTGCTTGCCTTGCATGCACAAGGCCCTGAGTTCTAATTAATCCTCAGCACCACACACACAAAAATAAATAAATAAATAAACAAACAAACAAATAAATAAATAAATAGAAGGGCAATCCAGAATTAAATTGAAACCTGAAAACAAAAGGAAAGCTTCTACATGAGCTAAGAAGTTTGTATTTGGTTCTGCTAGAACCAAAGCATTGGCATAAAGTAGGTATGTTTCAACTAGGTTTACATTCTTGAAATCTTATTCTGACTGTATTGCATGGGAAAATGAGTCGTAGAAATAAAGATGCATGGCTAGGAAGCTTGTGGAAATCATTGCAGTAATTCAGTGGGTGAATGCAGCCAAATTAGTGGCAGAGGAAATGAGACAAGGAGTGGAGAATTACCCAAGTTAGAGAAGTGAATAGCTTTGGAGGCTGCTCAGATGTGAATGTGAGAGAAAGGAAGATGTCAGTGATAACTGATATCTGTGACTTTCTTCAAGAGTAGAAATAATGAAAAACACACACAAATTAGGTGCTGGAGAATGAGACACATTCAATTGATGCTGTGAAACATTCAGATAGAAACTTATAGTAGGTAGTTAGCCAGATACAAAGGAGAGTGAACTTCAGCAGAAAAATAGATACAGTGATGGAGGCCACTGGGCAGAATTAAATCACCAAGAAAGTAGAGTGAAAAGGATTATGAGAAAACCATGGTAAAAATATTTAGAGGCATGTTATGACAAGGTATTGAAGTTTTCCAATATCTACAGAAACCATGAGAGTGAGCGTTGACTAGGGGCATATAGATAATATGCCAATTAATCACTTTTGAGAGCTTGTCTACCACAGTATCCATTGTGTAAGGTTTTACTTTCTTTCTGGGTGAGAGTAAGAAAGCCTGCAACCTCGGCTAGAAAAGCTAGTGCTATAATGCTCTGTACTTTTAAGACTGTACCATGTGACAAATGGTCAAGTAGCTTGTAGGCTGAGAATTTGGATAAGTAGGTTGTTGGTGTGGCCACCATAAACTTTGGTGGAGCCTGGTATGCTGACACATGCCTGTAATCCCAGCAGCTAAAGATGATGAGGCAGAAGGATCATAAGTTCAAGGCCAACCTCAGCAACTTAGTGAGACCCAAAGCAACTCAGCAAGACCCTTGTATCTAAATAAGATATAAAAAAAAAAATGGGCTGGGGATATGGCTCAGTGGTTAGGAGCCTCTGGCTTCAATGCCCAGTACAAAAAAAAAAAAAAAAAAAAAAGAAAAGAAAAAAAAAGAAACTTTGCTGGGATACTAAAAAGAGATGATTACACAATTGGGCAGCCAGGCTGAGACAAAATGGCACATTAGCAGATAGGACATCTGGTTGGATTACATGAACATGTCCTGTAGAAAAACGTTTGCCATGCTGAGATGTCTGTACATGTTCATCAAAATTATGAGGTGTGACTAACAACTCTGAAACAGAAAATCCAATGATTATGAGGACATAATAGGGTCACTGTTTTCCCTCTTTATTATATACAATATTAGTTATGTAGGCTTTTACTGAATGTTTTGAAAAAATAAATAAATGATAGTTATACACTGAACAATGCTAACTTTTTTAAAAAAGTATATTACTTGAGTATTGTTTGACCATTGAGTATTTGACATTTTAATATTAGGTAAAACTATGTAACCACAATATTAGTTTTAACCAAGTATGAATATAATAATGGCCCGTGGAGCTTTTTTTGAGGTATACTAAATTAGATAATGTAGGTCTGGTGCCAGGGTGACATCTGGCATAATTTTTACTTAGTAATTGCCATTTTTGAAATAGTAACGCATTTTGATATGATCTCCTGCATGACTCCATGCATCCATCATCATCCATCATAGAGGCAATAGTAGTCAGCTGACAGTAAGACTGTATTCTAGGATCTACTATTGTTAAGGTCTATAAATAAGTCAAAAATAACACCTGGTATTTTGCCAGAGAAATGTTAGAGTTCGTAAACAAGTCTAAATGGTGCCTGGCAAAATGTCAGAGGGAGTGGTTTGAGAAGTAACAAAAGCTAGCCATTAAGTGTGGAGATTCCTTATTGGTTGATTGATGTATCTAGTTTATGCTAATTAAGATAAGCTGTGCAAAATGTATAAATAGCTCTGTTGCCCTACAATAAACAGCTCCTATTCCTGCTGTATCAACGTACCCAAGTCACCCCCCGGCTATTTTGCTGCAGCCGGACTGTGGCATGCTATCATGTTTTCTTTTTATAGCTGTCACAGAACTTAAGAGAGTAGTTCCCAGTACAATTTTGCTTTGTGAGTGAAGCTCAAGTAAAGAGCAGAAATGTACATGAGATGCAAAATTGATACTTAGAAGGGAGTAACCAATATTATGTTATTGGGAGTTAAGCTATAAAAGACATCCAGTAAATATCTGCATATGTAAGTCAAGGAAGTGTAACAGATTAGTTCAGCTGACACTCTTATGGAACTGTGAGTTACACTCTCTGGGTTTATTCGATGATAGACTTTAAATATATTTTAGAATGGGTCTGAGGCGAGTGGTAGTTTAGCCTCTCTCTCGCCCCCAGTGACCAAAATAAAAGAACATATTGCCAAAACCTTCTACATTTTACTGTCTGACAATCTCCTCAGTTGGCTTCCACACTGACTACTGACGAAGTAGCACAAATTAAAGAGAAGCTGAAGTATCCAGCGATTCTTCTGTGGCCTTTGATCTCCTTCCTTCTTACAGTTCTTTTCTCCAATCTCAGCTTTCAAAAACAAAGAGATTCCTTGGAAACATATTTCTTATTATTTGAAAACCTTCCATGGCTGCAATTAATATGCCATATGTAGGCACTGCCAACTTACCACACGGATTCATTCCTACCACTCTTACCCTCCACGCAGTCCTCCATACAGGACTACATCTAGCCATCTCAATGTACAAGGCTCTTCTATATATATATATATATATATATATATATATACATCTTCTATATATATATATATATATGCATATATAAATACATACATAAGTGTATGTTATATATAAATGAATGTTTAATTTTTCTCCCCTTTATTTGAGGACAAGAACCAAGTCCATTTTGAATATTCTTACATTCCTCTTTCCAAAAATGTTTTATAACATGTAGTCAGTTTTCAATTATTTTTCCCACTATACCTGATAAATAAATACATGAATAAAACATCAGTATTGAAATGAGAAAGTCAAATATTGGAGCTGATGCTAGCATCACAAATTGCATAGTATATCTGCCCTCAACTCTGTCCCTTTTTGCTAATCTCCTCTACTTTCTGAGGAGGGTGGGAGGAAAATGTTTTGTTCACTAAGCAGGAGAATGAGTATAAGGAAGAGATTTTAGGGGAGGGGATCCTTGTCAAAGGCCAAATTAAATAAAGCTTCTTTTTTTTGTAGCCAGTTCCTACTGCTCCTCAAGCAGTGCCTTTTAAAAAAATATTTTAAATATATTTTTCCTTGTTGATGGACTTTTAATTTTATTCATTTATTTATATGTAGTGCTGAGAATCAAACCCAGTGCCTCACATATGCCAGGCAAGCACTCTACTACTGAGCCACAACCCTAGCCCTCAAGTAATGCCTTTGTGGATGTTTCAAGTTCATTTAAAGTGATGAGTTTGAGCATCATCTCTTAACTTGGTCAATATATTTTTGGCCACTGAATTACTTTACCAAGCCATTTGAAAATAGAATGAAGACAGAACACTTGCCAGTGTGTTCCTATTGTTGAAAATTAAACTTTTTTTCTGTACCACTGTGCAAAATACTGGGTAGCGGTGTATTCATGTGTGTGTAAGTGTGTGGAGGTGGGTGCATGTGCACACATAAAAATGTGATGGAGAATTCCTAAAAATATAAGATACTTAAAATTAATGTTATAGAAATGGTATTTTTTAAATCATGGTTTTCAAAAATAGAAGAAGATCAAGAATCTATGCTATCAGGTTTCCAGGTTTGGGTGGCTGACACATTTGTTTTCAGTTTTCTTCACATAAGAATCTGACTGTGATTTCTATATCATCTACTTGTTGGATAATTAAATTGCCATCCAGATTACATTAGAAAATTGCTATTTTCTTTACTCATGTATCCTTACTTGAAATTGATTATAATGAATGCAACTTCATTATTAGCTGTAACCCTACTAAATTCTCAAAAGATCTCAATGAGTTGGGATCCCTCATTGTTGTCATCTTACAGATAAAGAAACTGATTCTTAAAGGTGTTATGCAACTTGCTGAGCAATCCATGGCTGGCCAGTAAGGGAACTGGAAATGGAACCCAGGAAGGTTGATTTTATACCTTTTCTCCAGAAGATTATTAGGGCAGAAGTTCAGATATTCACACTTACAGCAAACACTTATGTATTGACTATTTTGTGCCAGGCATTGTGTTAACCAAATACTAGGAATGAAAACTACTTCTCCCAAGGACCTCATGGTTTAGTAGAAAAAAGAAGACAAGTCACAAGATTATAATAAATAGTAGGTGGTATTAAATACATTGTATCCTCAGGGCATATTGTCCAAGAAAGAATCACCGTGATTTCTTAGTAAGAATTTGGTAAAAACATATGAAAGAGAACCATACATGTTCAAATAAGAAAAAGATCCTGTAAGTAAATGGAAAAAAAAGAAAGAAAAAGAAATCATGAAAAATGAGAAACAATGTGCTCAAAGAATGAAAGGAGCCTCCTTAACAAAGTGACAATTTGGGAAGTGAGGCAGCCAGACTAATGTAAAATGACCACCAAAAGTGCCTTTTGATAGTACATGCCAATGATTGGGTCTTTGTCATAAGGACAATGGCAGTTGTAATTTATTTAATTTTTTTCCCCAAGGATTTAAACAAATGGCCTTTGTGGGAAGATGATCTTTTTCTATGTCATCATTGTAAGCAATGTACTAAGGGAATGTTGGCATCAATTCTCATAAAACAGATTATTGAGATATTTTTACTAAAGACCAGAGTGTCATAGGTATAATCTGTCAAAATACATTCTTTTGTAATGTATATCTAAAAAGAACAAATAATTTTTAAAAAGAGTAAGCAAAAAAAAAAAAAAACCCAAAAAACAAAAGCTAGGTGCCATGGTGCACAGCTGTTAATCTTAGCAGCTTAGTGAGCTGAGGCAGGAGGATCCCAAGTTTAAAGCCAGCCTCAGCAAAAGCAAAGTGATAAGCAACTCAATGAGTCTCTGTCTTTACATAAAATACAAAATAGGGCTGGGGATATGATAGGCTCATTGGTGCAGTGCCCTTGAGTTCTATTCCCTATACCCCCCCCCCAAAAAAATGACCAGAGTATGAAAAATAAGCCAGTTTTCAGAGCTAACAGGAAACTCATATTCACTTGGTTTAGAAGGGAATAGATTAGGGTTGTTCAGAGAACTGAAATATGCTGATAACTAGCTACTACTTACTAAAATAGTCAAGTGAACATATACATTTTAAAATATTTTAAAACAGTAAGTGGGTACTGTTATTATCTAAAATATTCATCTAATGTAGCAGATAGCCTCTTTCCATGATTCTGTCAATCATCTCAGAGTCGAGGATAGTGTCCATGTTAATGGCTTCCCTACCCTGCCCAAACATTGTTGCAGTGTCCCCTGAGAAAGTTTTCTTAATACAAATGATTTAATTTTTATTTTTCAATATTTAGGTAAATCTTTGCAGAAAGCACCTCTAAAGTCATGCCAAGAATCTTGCATTCATAAAAATTCACCATTTCTAAACCAATCATCCTTTTCCAGAAACATGCAAAATCATTTAATGATGTCTGTTTTGCCACCTCCTTCTTTCATCAATATTTTGCCATCTCTACAATGACCAGGAAAGGAACACAATTATTCTGCCAGCTGAAGCTTGATTTCTGATTTCCACGGAGCTCAGAGTTTACTAAAGGAGTTTTCTTTATTTTGTTAGGCATAATGCAGCACCGGAGGAGCTTCACCCGCCTCATGGAGTTGCAAACCAAGCAAGTTGGAGTGAATTTATTTCCGAGGTGTGACATTTCTCCAATGTTAATACATTTTCAGTATAATTTTGTTATATATTAGCATGTGCTCTGAATGTCAATCATTCCTTCAATTTAACTTCAGGTTAAATTGTTATTACCCATTGTTTCCTAAATATTTAGTGCCTTATGCCTTGCCAATTTTATCGATTTCTATTTTATTTGATTTAACTAAAGACTAGAACAAGTGAGTGGTTAAGATACATTATGTATGATTCCGAATGAAAGCACAGCAAGTTCCACTAAGTGAATTTTCCCAGGCTATGTATTATGTGCAAAATTGATAATGTTACTTATATGTACCTTTTACATGGTTCCAATAATTTTCTTTACATTGATATGTGGTATATTTATTTTTAATTTGTGGTGGATGAAATATTAGAAATTCATGATTTAGAGCTCTTATAAGAAATAAATAATGATTTCCAAATACTTGTAGCAACCACCTTGAGGGAGTGTCAGTCTCCAAAACACATGGCTTATTTTCCTTTGAAGTATGACATATATTTTAACTAGAGCAATGCTACTTAATTCTATGCGCTAGGATAGCATTGTTTAACATAGAACTAGTTTTTCTCAGAACTCTTAAACAAAGAAAAGAAAAATGGTGAAATTCTCTTGATGACATTTAGAACTTAATAATGCAAGCACTGTTATAATAATTACAACTAAATTGTATTCAACCCTTCTTGGTTAGTGTGTTATTAAAAGTCAGTGTCAAAATAGAACTCTTTTAAAGATTACATTTTCTAGGGCAATAAAATCAAATTTTGTTATATCTTTGTGTAAGGTTTTAATTTGAAAGCCGTTTTTGGATTAATTGCTACATTTTTACTATAGTAGGTAGAATAAAAAATAAATTGTTATTACTATGCTGAATATTTTGCATGCTGAAGAAATTTAATATCTGAGACTGCTTAAGGTGAAATAAACCATGTCTTCGATCATTGTACCTGAAAATTGGCTAAATCATTTCCTTTGAAAATAACTCTGTTCATTTACACTCACACATGCAACCATTATTTATGCTGGAGAGAAAAGAAGTCTTCAAGCACAGTGAACCTAGCCATATGGGGTGAATAACCTAAGAACAAATATATTCCCAGATAAAAAAGAAACTCAATTAAGAAAAGCAAAATTTCATAAAACTGAAACACACACTTAAATTGTGTGCATGTTTGTGTGTGTGTGTGTGTTTGTGTGTGTGTTTTGAAACTAAATTTGAAAAGGTAATGAATGGCAAGGAAATAATTTCATAGTGTTTTCATCTTACTGGAGAAAAGGAAATATGATAGAGAAGGACACATTATTAGATGCATAGTTTTTGTAATAAGCTAATTTGTGGGTTGAGTGGTTAGTTTATCAGAGTTTATTAGATTATTAAATGTATACCTATGTAAAAATCAAAAAAGCAAGCTTTCCATTCTTAGCTCAGTGTAACAAAAACACTGAAAGCCCATTGTTTAACCCTTATCATAAGGAGAAATAGACAAGACTACAAATTAATGACTTTTTTGAATGCATCAAGTAATTGTATTCTCACAACATCCACATTTCCTAGATTTTCTAAAATGGGTTTTGATAGCTACTTTTTTATTTGTTCTAATTAGTTATATATGACAGTAGATTGCATTTCAATACACCATACATAAATGGAGTATAACTCCCCATTCCTTGGGTTGTACATGATGTAGAATCACACCATTCACATAATCATACATGTACAAAAGAAATAATGTCAGATTCATTCTACCATGCTTGATACCACCATATACTCTCCCCTCCCTTCATTCTCTTCTGCCTAATCCAAAGTACCTCTGTTTTTCCCTGGCCAACCCCATTATGAATTAGCATCCTCATATCAGAGAAAACACATGGCCTTTGTTTATTTGTAATTGGCTTATTTCACTAAGCATGCCATTCTCCAGCTCTGTCTATTTTCTGGTAGAAGCTGTACCTTCATTCTTCTTTAAGGCTGAATAATATTCCATTGTGTATACATACCACATTTTCTTTATACATTCATCTGTTGACAGGTATCTGATTGATTCCACAGTTTAACTATTGTGAATTGAGCTGCTCTAAACCTTGATGAGGCTACAACACTGTAGTATGCTAATTTTAATTTCTTTGGGGATAAACTGAGGAGAAGGATAGCTGGGTCAAATTCCATTCCAAGTTTTCTGAGGAATCTCTATATTGCTTTTCATAATGGTTGTACCAGCCAGGAACAGTGGTGCATGCCTATAATCCCAGGAGCTCAGGAGACTGAGGCAGGAGGATCACTAGTTCAAACCCAGTTTCATCAAAAGTTAGGCACTAAGCAATTCAGTGACACCCTGTCTCTAAATAAAATACAAAACATAGGGCTGGGGATGTGGCTCAGTGGTAAAGTGCCCCTGAGTTCAATCCCTGGCATAGTTTTGCTTTGCATTTCTCTAATTACTAGACATGTTGAAAATTCTTTCATATATTTCCATCTATTTATTCTTTTGTAAAGAGTCTGTTCAGTCCCTCTTCTTATTTATTGATTAGTTTTTTGTTTGTTTGTTTTTGTTGTTGTTGTTTTGTTCACTTTTTTGAGTTCCTTATATATCCTGGAGATTAATACTCCATCCAAGATGCATGTGGCAAAGATTTGCTTCCATTCTGTAAGATCTCTCTTCACATTTTGTTATTATTGTTTCCTTTCCTGAGAAGAAGCTTTTTAGTTTGAATCCATTCCATTTGTTGATTCTTGGTTTCAACTTCTTGTGCTTTAGAGGTCTTGTTAAGGAAGTCAGTTCCTAAGCTGACATAGTGGAGATTTGGACCGACTTTTTCTTCTATTAGGTTCAGGGTCTGTGTTCTAGTACCTAAGTCTTTGATCCACTTTAAGTTGAGTTGTGAGCAGGGTGAGAGATTGGGGATTAATTTCATTTTGCTGCATATGAATTTCCAGTTTTCCTAGCACCATTTGTTGAAGAGGCTATATTTTCTCCAATGAATGTTTTTGGTGCCTTTGTCTAGAATGAGATAACTGTATTTATGTGGGTTAGTCTCTATGTCTTCTATTCTGTATCATCGGTCTATGTGTCTGCTTTGGTGCCAATATCATGCTGTTTTTGTTACTATGGCTCTGTAGTATAGTTTAACATCTGGTATTGTGATGCTTCCTGCTTCACTCTTCTTGCTAAGGATTGTTTGGTATATTCTGGGTCTCTAATTTTTCCAATTGAATTTCATGATAGCTTTTTCTAGTTCTATGAAGACTTCCCTTTGGGCTTATAATAGAAATTGCATAAAATCTGTATAACACTTTTGGTAGTGTGGCCATTTTGAAAATGCTATTCTGCCTATCCAAGTGCATGGGAGAGCTTTCCATCTTCTAAAGTCTTCTTCAATTTGTTTTTGTTTTGTTTTTAGTGTTCTGTAGTTTTCATTGTAGAGGTCTTTCACCTCTTTTGCTAAATTGATTCCCAATTTATTTATTTTTTGAGGCTATTTGAATGGGGTAGTTTTCCTGATTTCTCTTTCAGTGAATTCATCATTACTGCTGTACAGAAAGAAACATGTTTGATTTATGGGTCTTGATTTTATATCTTGCTACTTTGCTGAATTCATTTATTAGTTCTAGAAGTTTTCTGGTGGGCCTTTCATAGCTTTTAAATCTTAAAATCTAGGAAAGCCAATAATCATTATGGATAGAAATAGCAGAAGCCCTTGCATTACTCAAACAGGTACCACTGGACATGAAACAAGCCCATAAGAATAACTCAACTGAAATGCTTTTTGACAGTTAAAGGTCAAGTGTTGGCTCATGAAAAAAATCCAAATTCCTTAGAAATTGAATATTTAAGGAAAGTTCACTCCACTACTAGGCTTTTTTCTTCGTGATCCCTAAAAGTCAAGCACAGAGAAGATTGGAGAAAATCCTGCGCCATCTTCCCTTGTGGTATAGCTGCAGGAAGGGAATAGCTAAAACACCTGGTACTTGTTCTCGATGTACCTCATCTTTCTCCTTTATGCAATATGAGTATCAGTCTTCAAGTAAAAGGGCAACAAACAGTATCACCTAAGGAGTAGCCCACTGATGCTGGAGGAAGGGAATAAAACCCACAGAAAAAGCTCTATGACTGGGGAAGAGCACAGAAGATGCTAGAATTAGCATCACAAGTGGAGAAGAATCTTGAGTCATTGCCCATGAGATCACTGGACACAATGCTTGCATAAGACTGCAGCAACATCTGAATATTGGAACATTATTCCCCATATTGATCCTTGCTTGCATAAATCAAGAATGTGATACAAATAACTGTAGAATACAGCCAAGAGAGATTCAAGAGACATGTTCTTTTTGAGATGCTATGAAAAAGAAAAAAAAAAAAACAGAAACCAAAGTCAGACCAGATACTGAGAAAATAACTTCTGGCATATCATTTGACACCCTAAACTCCAGATATCATTGGAAGAATGTAAAACCTGTGATAAATTAAGATATTCTTAGCAACAATAAGACAGCCCAGATCCTAACTAGAATTAGAATAACATAAATCTCAATTTATCAGGCAGCAGGAAAAAAAAAAGGGATGTTAGTTACAAAGCTTAATGACTACTTATTTCAGCCGCTATTGTTCTACATAAAATGTCCACTCCTAAAAATAAAAAAAAAAATTAGCAGACATTAAAATAAAAGCAGGAAAAATCTAAAAAAGACAAAGCAATAATCACAATCAACTCATATTCACATGTGTTGGAAAAATTTGGCACAGGATTTAAAATGACTGTGTCAAATGTGTTTAGGGTTAACACTAAAGAAGTAACGCACACGTGTTGGGGTGAACATAGCTAGTTGTTCTCAGCAGTGAGAAAACAGTTCTGGCAAAAATGTGATAATGAAGGTATGAAGAGAGGAGCTGGCCATTTCCCTTGTCCCCAGTGTTCAGAGGGGGATCGAGGCTGAGTGACCTCAGTTGTAAAGTAACACCATGTACTCATAAAAACATCTGACTAAGGCAACCTCTGCAGTGGTCCTGCAACCTGACCTGTTTATTTTTCCTGCTTGCAGACGCCAGGAGGCCCTTCATTTTGTCCAGCCTGCCACCACTGAGGAGAATGTAAGTAGCAGAATGTCCAAACCCTCTCTATTGAGTCCTCCAAGTTCTTGTCTTTGGGCTTGGTTAACAGTATGCTGGGGCTTTGCAGCCCTGGGGTTGAACAGCAAGTTAAAATGGGCAGAAATACATAAAAAGGTAACATAGATGAATGTGGGAAACCACTCCTAAGCTATTTAGTGTCTTCACTCAGCATTGAGCCAAAGAGATTTTGGTCTGGCATTACATGTTATTTTGTGACCCCTCCCACTTAATAGATTACACAATGCACGTGACTTCAGTCTTCCCTAGGCTAGGAAGACCGATCTTGTAGCTCCAGAGTTGGATGTGACCCACTGGGAAGTGGACTGCCCAACTCCTACCTTAAGTGGCTAAGAACATTCTGCAGGCGCGCGCGCACACACACACACACACACACACACACACACACACAAAAGAATAAAATGAAAAATCAAAAGTAAAATAGAAAGCCACCCAAACATGTCATCTTCAAAGTGGTAAAAACTAAGACAACAATCTTTTTTTTTTTTTTTTGTACTAGGAATGGAATCCAGGTGTACTTTACCACTGACCACATTCTCAACCCCCTTTTTTAATGTTTTATTTTGAGACAGGTTCTCAGTAAGGTGCTTAGGTCCTCACTAAGTTTCTGAGACTGGCCTCAAACTTTTGATCCTGATGCCTCAGCCTCCAGTGTTGCTGGGATTAGAGACATTTGCCACCATGCCCAGCTAAGACAGTCATTCTTAAAGAGATTTTTAAAAAATAAATGAATAAAAATGTACTTACAAAGACCTACAGAGATCTTTTTTATAGGAATCATATAATATATATGAACATTTTTTTTAAATGACGAGAGGAAACAAACAGAAACCAATGAAAGAGCAAGCAAGAAAAATTTTGTCAATACAAAATTCTGTATACAATGACAATATTTAGCAAAGCCAAAGGTAAAGAAAATCATTAGATTAAAACTGAATGTTTACTTCTAATAATTCTGTTCTATAATGAATTGCTAAAAAGAAGTTTTTAGACAGAAGGAAGTTCTATTAGAAATATGAACCTACATAAATCAGTTAATGAAGAAAAACTTATAATTTTTTTCCTATTCAGATGACTTGTTCAAAATCCTTTTCTACCTGGTCTTTTCAGTTTAGCACAACTCTAGAATTAAATGGAGAGAGAGGACATCAATGGGGAAATTTGTTATGATCTCAGGATGAGAAGAACAATGCACCAACAGTAAGTATAAATTGTCCTCCTTGTACAAAAGCAGTGGACTACACCATCCAGCCACAGAAGATGGACAGTTGGCATTTCTTCCCTAGGCCAGACCTGTTCCTCAGATGACAACAGTTGAGCCTGTCTCCTACAAGACAAATCCATCAGGAGTAATACCCACCTAGAAAAAGCTCTCTTCTTCCCTCCTTGCCTGGAAATCACATTTCCCAGGAAAGATCACACATGGTATAGGGAAACCTGTAAGAAAGAATCCAGCCACAACTAGTTATTTGGTCTTGGAATATCTTTCTGATCTATGGGTCTGGAACTTTCCTCACTTGTCTAGAGATATTATTGCAGCAGGGAGTCATGGGTAAGGGGATACCAACATTAAAAGTTCCCATCCAAGGAAGCTTCTTTGTACACTCACTCAGAAGCAACATCAAGATAAGTAGGTGTTCCCAGAACCACAGGCTAAAACAAATAAAATAAAAAAGGATCTAAATCTTAAACTGCTATTCCAACTGCAGTCTACAAACAGGCCAATCCTGCATGTGAAAGCAAGATATTACAATAAGTGTGTGCTAAATTTTATATATATATGAATATAAACCATATCCTTCAAACATAATAGCTAAAATGTTTAGGATACAATTTTAAAAAATTATCCATCACATCAAGAACCAAGAAAATAACAACTGGAATGAGAAGACAATTAGTTGGTGCCAACACTAAAAAGAATCAGATGTTGAAATTACCTGAACAATTATCATAATTTTTATAGCAATTATCATAAAAATACTTCAAAAATCAAATTAAATTCTCTAGAAACAAAATGAGACACATAAATAAATAAAAATTATTATAAAGGAATAAAATTTATAAATTGGACTTTATTAAATGGTGAATTAAACAATGTCTCCCTAAATAATACAGTCAACTCTATACCTGTTATAATTAAGGATATTGAGTAAGATCATCATGGATTATTTATCTAGGTGGGTCCTAAAGTCAATGACAAGTGTCCTTGAAAGAGACGTACAGAAAAAGGCCACAGAGAGAGGGAAAAACCACAGAGGCAGAAGCCAGGACTAAAGTTATGATCTACCATCCATTCAAAAAATCAAAAAAAAAAAATCAAGCAATAATCTAACAAAGTAAAAACGTGTGCTTTATAAAAACTCTATTTGGAGGATTCAAAAACAAGTTACAGACTTAGAGAAAATTTTTCACACAATGTAACTAACAAAGAATTAGTATCCAGAGCATATTATGGACTCTTAAAACCTAACAGTAAGGCTGGGCTCAGTGGCCCATGCCTGTAATCCCAGTAACTCTGGAGACTGAGGCAGGAAAATCTCAAGTTTGAGTCCAGCGTCAGCAATTTAGCAAGATGCTAAGCAACTTAGCTAGACTCTGTCTCAAAAATTAAAAAAAAAAAAATAAAAGAAAGAAAGAAAGAAAGAAAAGAAAAAAAGAAAGAAAGAAAAAAGAGCTGGGAATGTGGCTCAGTGGTTAAATGTCCTTGGGTACTATCCATGGTACCCCAAAATAAGTAAATAAAAGTTAAAAAAAATTTAAAAAATAAAAAATGCATAAAAAGCAAACAGGCTACAAATAAATAAGTATTCCAGATAGAAAACTTAAAAAAAAATGAAAAGATGGTCAACATCATTAACTATCAGAGAAATGAGTGCTAAACCACAATGGAATGCCATAATGGGTAAAACAAAATATAGTGGATAAAATTAAAAATAATAATAATGTAGCTACTTTGAAGGAGGGGAAAAAAATTTGTAGTTCCTTGTAAGACTAAACATGCAATTTCCAGATAACCAAACAGTTGCGTTCATTGGCACTTATCCAAGAAAATCAACAACTAAGTTAAAAAAAATATATTTGAATATAACCCATATTCACATAAATGTCTGTACACAAATGCTCATATTTACTTTACTTATAATAGGCAACAACTGGAAAACAGAGCAATGTCTTTCAACAGATGAATGCTAAACTTTGGCAAAACATAAAACTTATTTGACAAGAAAAAGAAATTAAATACAGACACAGAAAAATAAAAGAAGCAGCATCTCCAATAAATTATTTTTTAAAAAGGCCAGCCTCCAAAGTTTACATGTTATGTTGTTTGATCCATAAAAGTTTATGAAAACTGTCAAGTTTTAGAATTAAAAAAGAGATCTATTTTTGGCAGAGTTCAGAGAAGTATATTAGAGGAGAAGTTGAAGGTGTTATACAAAACAAGAGGAATTACTGTCATAGGACTTTTCAATATTTTGACTCTGATGTTGGATGCACAAATCTTCACATGTGATATAATTGTTTAGAACTAAATGCATGCAGATGTGTACACAGGCACACAGGGAGAACTGAATACAAGTAAAGGTCATGAAAGTGGCATAAGATTCACAGACTTGGGCTGGGGTTGTGGCTCCGTGATACAGCACTTGCCTCACACATGTGAGGCACTGAGTTTCATCCTCAGCACCACATAAAAATCAATAAATGAAAGGTATCGTGTTCATCTACAATTAAAAATATTTTTTAAAAAGATTCATGGACTGTATTCAATTCTGATTTTTTGGTTCTGATATAGAATTAAAAAAATTTATCACTGAATAAGTTTGAATTAACTTTACGCAGGGTCTCCTTATATTATTCCTTAAAACTGTAGGTCAATCTCTATTTTTCTCAATAAAAAAATTATTTTAAAAAAGTAGAGGGGCATAAAGAGTATTATGTGAAGTGCAATAAGCCAAACTCTCTAAGATAGGTACTGTATGTTTTCCCTCATATGTGGAAGCTAGTGGGAAAAAATGGGGGAAAAGGGTCATGAAATGACAATATAGAAAAGGGGAATAGGGGGTGAGGAGGATAATGATAAATATTGGGGAGCAAA
Organism: Urocitellus parryii; assembly: GCF_045843805.1. Lineage (NCBI taxonomy): Eukaryota > Metazoa > Chordata > Mammalia > Rodentia > Sciuridae > Urocitellus > Urocitellus parryii. Next base: position 101,335,862 of record NC_135542.1, read on the forward strand.
TTAATCAAATTATGTTATACACATGTACCAATATGTACAATGAATCTCACTGTTCTGTGCAATTAATATCCACCAATAAAAAACCCAAGCAGCCAGTTGTGGTGGCTCATATCTATAATCTGAGTGGCGCAGGAAACTAAGACAGGAATATTTGTAGTTCAAAGCCAAAAGTGAGGCACTAAGCAACTCAGTGAGACCCTGTCTCTAAAATAAAATACAAAACAGGGTTGGGGATGTGGCTCAATGGCTAAGTGCCCCTGAGTTCAATTCCTGGTACACCTCCCCCACCAAAAAAAGAAAAAAAAAACGCACAACCACACAAACATGTCAAACATTTGATGATAAAATTCAAAACAGAAAAAATAAGTTGCATCAAAATATGCTTAAGAATAATTAGAAATCAAATAAATGCTAATTAAGACTATGATGGCCTGTCACTCTGTCTGCTAAACTGATTAAAATTAAGTTTGATAATACCAACTATTCTCAATAATATGGAGGAAATTATGTTTGTTGGTAGGGATGTAAAATGATACTACAACTTTTGAAAATGATTTGCTTTTTCTTACAATTAAACCAATCATTTTTACCAGGAGATAATTGTGCCCTTGAAGGGAAATTTGGCAACATCTCGTTATTCTTTGTTGTCACAATTGGCAACAGTGCTATTGTCATTTGAGTTCAGGCCACTGTGTTGGTAAAGACTCTCTACCTACAGGACAGCCTCCCACTACAAAGAATCACCTGGCTCAAAATGTCAATCATGTCAAAACTAAAAGTCCTAACTTGTTTAAGATGATAGGTGTTTATAAACCTATCATCTGACTTAAAAATTCTTCCCATAAATACTAAAGAGAAATGCAAACATGAACCTACAAGATTTGTGCACAAATTTTCTTATCAGCTTTATTCATAAAAGTCAAAAACATGAAATAACTATGTGTTCATCTTTAGATTTTTGTATATTTGTAGAAAAAAATCTTACTAAGTGATAAAATGGAATGAGTTACTGATACAAAAACATTTTGGAACATTTTGGAGGTAATACAGATGTGTCATACTTTTTGTGGTGCTAGTTACTAGAGTGTATATCATTATAAAAAAGCATCTAACTATATGATTAAAATTAATGCATTTCATTTCATGTAATTTATGTATAAACACAGTTGATTATAAAACAGTGAGATATTTGACTTATGGATAGTCGTGGGTAGGCAAATAGAGTTCTCAATTAAACTTTCCAATCTAGTCTCCTAAAAGCAACTCTCTTTGTACTACCTCCTCTCCTGGTTTATTTTTCATATCATTTATATAAATGATTTTTATTTTTTGCTTGCACACTATTTCCATGAAATTAAGATTATTTTTATATTTGTTTACCTGGTATATCTCTAACATGCAAAATAGTGTCTGGTCCTCCACAGATGCCCTTTGAATATGTTTTGAGTGGATGAACATAAATCAATCTCTGATTGCTCTATCAGGTCAGTCTAAACGTGACTGACCTGAGGCACTACTCTTCATGTTGCCCTCATGGAATCCTGCTATAAATGCCGCTTATAATTTTGCTTGTCTCAACTTCCATCTCTGTTTAATGTGTCCATTTATTTATCACATTATGCTGTGTTCCTTGAATTCAGACACTATGTGTTCACATCACTTCACCCCAGCACCTCACAGAATTTTCGACATAGTCAGCCTTTGATAAACATTAATTTAATGAGTAAGTGTATGGTTTTTACAGATATGACAATAGAGCCTCAGAAGTAATTAATCGACTCTCTGAATTCCTCATTTGCACAGTTGAGCTACTATTTTTTAATTATTTACAGTTTGTGGTTCACTGCTTTCATTAAGAAATGGAAGTAAAAGAGGAAATGGTATTAATTTCACTGTCTATTTAGAGTCAATAACATGTACTATCATGCTTGAAGTATGAGCTTACAAAAATCAATCATTTCCCAAAAAGCATCTAGTGGAATTGCTGATCTCTGGAACATAGTCCTAGAATTCTAGACCACATAAGAGACAGGAATGGTGCCTTCCTGACAGTGGTACCAAGCACAATACTAAGGGCTTTATATATATGATTGTATTCAATACACCAAGCACAATCAGGTGTTGTTTTCTCCATTTTTGAGATAATAAAACCAAACCCTAGATAAATTACTTTGACTATAGATACAGAGTGAGTATGTGAAAACCTAGAATTGAATCAGTAGCTTTCATTTTCATATCCATGTCCATTCCATTTTATTCTGATATCTTCTATAGCTGCATGCCAATAAAATCAATGTATTAAATATTCATTTTACAACTTATTTATACACTTTATGAATTCTTTCATAAAATTTTAGTTTTAAAAGATGTGTAATTCAAAAAATATTAATCTAAGGAAGTGGCTTCATGTTCCATTCATTAAAAAATTAACAAAACATGAATATAAATCCATGTCTGTTCTTTTCTTGAAGATTGTTCCCCAAATTTTTTTCAGATGCTTTTATTGATTAATCCATTTACTACTAAGTACTTAATATTGTTTTTTTGTTCATTAATAATAACTTACTCATATTTATTACCACACACTCAGGGCAACTTAATAAGTAACTTCCTTTATGGAATGATAACTTCCTCAATAATAATGTCTATCACTTCTGACCAAGGAAATATTAAGCCACAGATACAGATTTTATTGAGACCTAATCTGTTGGAAAAAGAAATGTTAAATTATCATAAAGCAAGAAGAATAAATATTCTATAATTGTTTCTGGTACCTATTCAAGTATTTTGATGAAACAGTGATGATTTCAAAATTCCTAAAGCAAAGTCATTCACCATTGCATATTTGATGAAGTAATCACTTTCATCATTCATAGATTATATGAGTTCTTCAAAAGCAAATCCCTAGACATGATTTTCCTTCTTGCTATTCATGTTCTGCCTCCATCCTGTCACCCTGAGACAAGCGGCTCAAGTTAACCTACAAGCTATCTGCAATCTTGCAGTCTGAATGAGGCTGCAGCTTTTAGGTACCTTCCAGGGCCAATTTGTAGGCAAACGATTCTTTCAAGTCCTGATATTGCAAGTGAAATATAAACATCATTTACATCCATGGTATTTTGAAGTCATGCCATTAAAAATTCATCTGGGAAGTCTAAAAAAAAAATAAGAGCAAGATGAGCTTTGTATTGCAATACGAAAAATTGGCAGAGTAATAAATGGTTATGACAGGTCAGACTTCAGTTTACATAAATAGCTTTGCCAAAGGTGGCTTAAAAGGGTAGATCCTTGTCCCTGAATTACTTGCAATTCATCTGTCTTTGAGCTCTGAACTCCAGTAGCACAAAGAAATTATTTTCTTCCCAGAACAAATAATCAAGATTTATCTTCTTTGTTTTTCCATGAAGACCAGGAAAAAACTATGCATCTTCATTTTTTTTATGCATCTCAAACAGATGTAAAAACACTTTCATATACTTGAAATAGCTTATATACAGTTACCCTTTACCATAATTAATGCACTCCATGTTCAGACAGATTAAGCTAACAGAGTAATAATTCCAAATGGCATTCTGTATTTATTAATTTTTTTCTTATCCTAGTTAATGACAATGACATATTCCAAGTCCATTTTGGAAAAAATTGGGGAATAAAATCACTTGTTCTTATTCAATCTTCCATAACTATAAGGGTATACATTTTCTATATTTATATACCCCTAGAGCCTATTCCTTTATTTGTCCTTTTTAATTTTTAATTTATTTATTGTTTTTAATATCATCAGTCAGGTACAGATGACATTTTAAAAAGGTACAACTTTAGGGTTTACACCCTGATGATTTGATAAATATATTCATTGTGATTTATTAATCACAAACTAATTATTTGATTTAATTACTAATCACTAATCAAATTCTTAATTATTATGCTATGTTTTTATCCATCACATCAGATAGGTAGCTTTTTGATTGTGTATGAGATCACTATAAGTTTTAACCTTAGTCTTAGTGAACAATAAAATACTGTTAACTATTATTACATTGTGAATATTAGAGTTCCAGAATTCATCCATCTTACATAACTAAAAATGTTTACCCTTTGAACAACACCTCCCCTACCCTTTTACCCAGTCCCTATCAATCAATATTGTTCTCTGTTTCTATAAGTCTAACATTTCTAGATTCAAGTACATGTAACTGAGACCATGTGGCTAAACCTATCACACTCTGATCCAGCTTTATAAATATGAAAAAAAATTTACCCATACACAGATACTTAGGTTGTTTCTCTATCTTGGTTGTGGTGAATAATGCTGAAATGAACATGGGTGAACAGGTATCTATTTGAGAGAAAATAGCATTCTTAACAGGAAAAGATAATATCCCATTAAGGATTTTAATTAGATCTCCCTGATTAGTGAAGGTGAATACTTTTTATAAACCCGATGGTCATTTATACATCCTCTTGTGAGAAATGTATGTTGACATGCTTTTCCTTTTTCAACTAGGTTAGTGTGTGTGTGTGTGTGTGTGTGTGTGTGTTATATTTTGCTGTTGAGTTGTGTGAGCTCCAAATCTATTTTGGATTTAATCCCTTGTCAGTTGTATGCTTTATAAATATTTTCTCCCACTTTGCAAGTTGCCTTTTTCATTCATAGGTTATTCTACCCAATACCATTTATCTGTTGTATTAGTTTTCTGTGTTTTCAGTGTCATAACCAAAAAATCATTGCCAATGTTGCACCCATCTATAGGTAAAGATCTTTCTCCTCTAAAACCTGTCTGAAAAAAGTGACTGCTTCCTCAAACATGCAGACTTCAATGTGAGTTTATTAGAAATATTAAAAATCAGGAGAGCCAAGTGTGGTGGCACACACTTCCCATCTCAGTGGCTCAGAAGGCTGAGGGGGATCGTGAGTTCAAAGCCAGACTCAGTAATGTTGAGGCACTAAGCAACTCAGTAAGACCCTATCTCTAAATAAAATACAAAATAGGGCTGGGATGTGACTCAGTGGTCGAGTGCCCCTGAGTTCAATCTCCAGTACCAAGAAAAAAAAAAAAAGAAAAAAATTCAAAGTAATACACTAATTTTCTAGTAACTGATTAAATAGAAGTGGAAGTGTATGAATTGCTTGACAAAGAATTAATAATAATTATCTTAAAGAAATTTAGTAAACACCAAGAGAACAGAGACAGGCAAAGAGAAAAATCAAGAGAACAGTACATTAACAAAATATAAATTTCAACAGTGATGCATGAAAAAGAACCCAACAGAAATTCTGAAGCTACAGAACACAATAAATGAACTAAGATTTGACAGGGAACTTCCTCAACAGATTTAATATATCAGAAAAAAAAGATCAATGAAATTATTTTGTCCCATAAATAATTTTAAATTGTTCAATCATAGGAGGAATGAATTTTAAAAAGCAAAGAAAATCTGTGTGATTTATAAGATGCCATAAAATATATGCATTGTCAGAGTCTCAGAGGAACAGAGAAAGAGAAAAAGGAAGAAATATTTTTAAAACTAATGACAAAAAACTCCCCAAATCTGGTGAGGGAGGTGAATACCTAGATCTGTGTTTTTATTTTTCAATATCTATTCCTATAGCTGGGTGCAATGGTGCATACATGTAATTCCAGCAACACAGGAGGCCGAGGGAGGAGATTGAAAGTTCAAGGCCAGCCTCAACAATGTAGAGAAACCCTCAGCAATTTAAAGATAATCTGTCTCAAAATTTTAAAAATTAAAAAAAAATGGAAAGAGGGATGTAAGTTAGTGGATAAATAACCAAGGGTTCAATCCCTGGGACCAAAAAAAAAATCAATTTCTACACCTTTTCTGAAATCATCCCTTGTTGACTTTTAAATGAAATATTATTGAATCTCCTATATAAGATACTATCTTCTCTATTGTAACTTGGTTGCTTACACAAGTGTTATACTTTGGTTATAAAATAAAATGTTTTCAAAACTTAATATGCCATAGTTTCTTTTCAGGAGCATTCAAGTTATGTTCAAAACATTGTTATTCTGCACAGTTGGTTTTCAAAATTGAATGCAGTCATATGATCTGCATCCACAGACCAGGTTTATTGAATTTCTTTCTTTCTTGTAATATTCATTCCTACCCTGTAGTATTCTCTAAAGCCAATCGTCTTGGGTACTTTGAAGGAATTTGAATAACATACTAATTTATCTATTTAATTTTTGATTAATTCATAGCTTGATTTAAAAAAAAAATAGATTCTTGCTCTTTTCCTGGAATTGTGATGAAGTTTTCACACTGAGTGTAAGTGACCCATTTTTTTCTGCATTTTAAGAAAGATCCACCAAGCCAGCTAATGCCAACCTCTCTTTACAAGGTGGGCCAAAACAGGTACCACTACTTGGTTAGTTCCAAAACAATTTTTTTGTCTTCAATCCTACATCCATTTAATAAAAATCTTTGCACGAATTTAGGAATCAATTATTCTATTTCTTTATGTACCTTTCAGAAACACGCACTAGCTATATTCCTAGAGCCAAGAGTAGTTGTCTCTATACAATAACATTTAAAAATTAAAGAGTATATGAAAAACAGCTACCACTAGTATATTTCTCAGCTGGACACTCTTCATCTGGTGATCTGATGACTCATGCCCATAGAACTGAAGGATCTGAAGAAGGATAGCAGTCAGGGATCAGGAGGTGTCGCTAGATTTAGACAACAGTTCAGAATGAGCAATTGGCCTTTAGGATCACTTTGATCTTCTCTGTCCCCCAAACCCATAAGTAAAAAATTGTCAGACAGAATGCAACAATCACAGTCTAAAAGGATAAGTGTTACCTAACATTCAAATGAGATGCCTGTATCTCTTTTTTTTTTTCTTTGTATTTTCCCTTAGTTAGCCACAAGGAAAGAGTATGTAATTTGATCCCAGACCAAGCCACTAATACAGCTCTAGCTTGCACAATGGGAAATAGAGGAAATGGTTTTTGAATTAGGTATAAAATTACAACTTTGAGCACAAACAGAACATGGTTTTGGAGGATGGTTACATACATAGAGATCCTGAGAAGAAAATAAATAAGCACATGAAAGGAAATGTGGATGGGACACAACTGCCGATTGTTAACAAATGAAAACAACTGCATGCTTAAAACCCAAGAGTTACCTTGTACAAGTGGCACATGCCTGTAATCCCAGCAACTCAGGAGGAAGCCTGAGGCAGAAGGATTGCAAGTTCCAGGTCAGCACTTAGTAACTTATTGAGATCATAAGTGACTTACCAAAACTCTGTCTCAAAATAAAAACTAAAAAGGACTGGGGATGTGCATTTAATCTCCAGCATCAGAAAACTATTTTTTAAAAAATGAATTAATAGAAATTTGTAAATATGACACATTTGAGTTCATCCTCCATGGCTCCAAGTTCAGGGGAGAGCCACCCCACACTGGGGTTCCTTATTCATCAAAGCGTGGCTCCACAGCCCAACATCAGGATACATATAGACTTGAGGCTGCCACCGCCACAAAATTGGGCTATCATGGTTTTTATCAAGGGACAAAAATAAGGACCTAGTAAGATGTCACCAAGATCCCTGTGACCTGTCTGTACGAGAGGTTTGTCTACTAGGGGTGCCGACAGTTATCCTGTAGCTGAGGTAACAGAGAGTCTTGCATAGGGTTGCTTATCTCTTCTTTCTCCTACCAATAGCCAACTTCTTATGATTGCCCTCACACTATTCTTATAATCTAATACCTTCCTATTCTCAGATCCTACCTCATAAACATCTCAGCCAATCCCTCAGTGCCCCCTTTCACCATCAGAAACTGTAAAGCATTACTCAAACTTATTGAGTATATGGTTGAAGATAACTGAACTCATCATTTCTGATTACAGTAACAAAACTATAAATGTAAAAATAGAAGCTAATTGACATATGGCTGCACGTTGGGTATATTGAGTGCTGTAATATTGATCTCTCCCTTAAAAGTGAGGTATTTTTAACCTGTAGGCACACTATAAGACAATGGGACAGAAGCTGTAATACCTCAAGTCTGCACTGCAGGAGAGGAAAATACATGGACATCATGAAAAAACAAGGGAGGAAATTGCCCTAAACAAACCAAGATACGACAACACTAGAATCCATACATAGTGCAGTAGGTGAAATTTCAGAGAAGGAATTCAGAATATACATAACTAAAATGATTTGGGAATTAAAGAATGACCTAAATGAACAGATACAGGCAAAAATCAATCATTCCAACAAAGAGATGAGAGAACAAATTCAGGCAACCATCAATCACACCAACAAAGAGACATGAGAGCAAATACAGGTTGTAAGAGATTACATCAAGTAAAAGATAGAGATACTGAAAAAAAAATCCTTCAAATGAAAAAACAATAAGTCAATTAAAAAAACTCAATAGATAGCATCACCAACAGACTAGATCCCTGGAAGACAAGAACTCAGACAATGAAGACAAAATATATAATCTTGAAAATAAACTTGAGGGGCTGGGGATGTGGCTCAAGCGGTAGCGCGCTCGCCTGGCATGCGTGCGGCCCGGGTTCGATCCTCAGCACCACATACCAACAAAGATGTTGTGTCCGCCGAGAACTAAAAATAAAAAAATATTAAAAAAAAAAAATCCTAGAATCTTTGCAGTGACAGTGTCATTTGAAAGAGGACTGGCCTTTAAAAAAAAAAAGAAAATAAACTTGATCTCACAGTGAAGATGATAAGAAACCATGAACAGAACATCCAAGAATTATGGGATTCCATCGAAAGACAAAATTTAAGACTTTTGGGGATAGAGGAAGGTTCAGAGGTTCCAACCAAAGGAATGAACAATCTCTTCAATGAAATAATATCAGAAAATTCCCCAAGCATGAAGAATGAATTAGAAAATCAAATATAAGAGGCCTATAGGAAACCAAATGTACAAAATTACAACAGATATACACCAAGACACATTTTTATAAAAATGCCTAGCATAAAGAATAAGGGTAGAATTTCAAAGGCCACAAGAGAGAAAAATCAAATTACCTATAAGGAAAGACCAATTAAGAACTCAGTAGAACTTTTTACCCAGACACTCAAAGCCAGGAGATCCTAGAACAACATATACCAAGCTCTAAAAGATAATGAATGCCAACCAAGAATCTTATATTTGGCAAAATTAAGCTTCAAATTTGACGATGACATAAAAAATTTCATGATAAACAAAAGCTAAAAGAATTTACAGCAAGAAAGCCTGCATTATAGAACATTCTTGGCAAAATATTCCACGAGGAGGAAATGAAAAACAACAATGAAAATCTACAAAGAGAAGAACTACAATAAAAGAAAAGCCAACCAAAGGAGAATCAAAGTCAATCTAACTACCAAAAATAAACAACAATGACTAGTAACAAATACCTAATATTTTCTCTTATATAATGATGCTGATTCATAATGGGGATGGGGGAGCATAGGAGGAATAGACAAACTCTAGATAGGGTAAAGCAGAGGGAAGGAAAAGGAGGGGACATGGGGGTAGGAAAGGCAGTGGAATGATATGGAAATCATTACTCTAAGTACACGTATGAGGACACAAATGGTGTGACTCTACATTATGTTCAACCAGAGATATAAACAATTGTGCTCTATATGTGTAATATGAATTGAAATGCATTCTGCTCTCATATATAACAAATTAGAATAATTTAAAAACTCAGTCATAAAGTTAAAAAAATGAAAAATAAATTTATAAATTTGATAAATTTGAGTTTATCCAAGAAGTATTTTCTGAGTAGTTTCTAGGTAGTCCAACACCAATATGGCCCCAGGAAGCCAACATAGCTCATGACAGAGAAGAACTGGGTGCAATTAGATTTCAGGTTGACAGATTTCATTTGTGAAAGCTTCTCTTACTGTCATGATTGGGTAGAATTTATTCCTCCATTTTCTGCTATTCCAAACCATGTCTGTATAAAGCTAGGCAAATATTTATGTTTCAATCTATAATATATATATAATTGAAATTACATAATGTATGTAATTGAAACCACTCTTTATTTTACAGATATTCTTAATCTAGTGTATGAGCAAATTGTCATACCTTCTATCATAAGACCAGAAGTCTGAATTAAGTAGGCTAGAATCAACTCTGGCATCTCTGAATATTTTGACGTGGATAATTAATTTATTTAAGTCCCTTTCTGCTTAAACAACAATAATAGTCTCCAAAAGTTGTTGTAATTATATACATATATATTAGTATATATAAAGTATACCAGCTACTGAATAGTGGGTTTTCAAAATGATTAATTCTTTCCATGTCTGTCTTTCATTCATTTATTTTCCCTGCACAAATTATTCAATATTGTTAAAATACAAAATTTGGCATATGCTAATATCATGCTATCTTCAAATAGTGTTCCTATATATACGATTTATTTATTTACCTCCTTTGAATAGTCCTGTCATCATTTTTCACAAGATTTATCTTATTAATGTTATCTGGGTTTAAGCTTTCTAGTGAGAATATGTGACCCTCAGTTTGTCTTATGTACTTCTTATTTTAATGCCCTAGCTTACCAGAGGCATACTTAGGTGACCAGGATAGGGCCTTAGCTGTTCCCCCATTTTACTCCACACATCAGTTACACAAATGTTTGCAGTCAGATTCATATCTGTAGCACATACAGCCTGAACTATGAAAAGTTAAAATATATACATATGTGTGTACATTTATAATATTTATGTAATATACACAAAACTATATATATATATATATATATTCATAAATGCATATGTATTCATATTATGAACTTTGGTAGTACCTAATTACTTTTCACCAAACTTAATCTTTGTTTTCTCTAGTTACTAAGAATTAAGTCATTACTCCATTTATTACTTTAAAAAGATTTTCAAACATGTCAGGGCAAGAGATTCTTTACCAGGTTTTCTGATGTTACTCAAAGAAAACATGGTTCAAAGGATGATTTAGAGCACATATTCCCTGTTCTCTTACTGAGCACATACTTTTTAAGTCTTTGTGGGAAGGAATATGATGGAGATTAAATATTTCAACCTTGGAATTGGATAAAACTGGTTGTATCTCTAGGTCCTGTCATTTATTAATTGTATAATATGAAAAAATGTTATTTGCACTCTAGTAATTTGTGAAGTAGAATTAGAAATAGTGCCCATCTAATAATGACCGATGTGTATCATACACATCGCAAGCAATGTTATAATTCTTATACATATATAGATATACAGATAGATATGTAGATACACTCATGTGTTCTATATTTTCTTAATTATATTTAATAGTAGCTGGATAAGTTAAGAATTATATTCTTCTCTGTTTTTTAATATATCTTTTATTTGTCAATGGACATTATTTATTTATATGTGGTGCTGAGAATCAAACCCAGTGCCTCACACATGCTAGGCATCCACTCTAAAACTGAGCCACAACCCCAGTCCTTCTCTGTTTTTCATTAGAGAAAAATGTTTTTTAAAGAGTTCAAGCAACTTGTAAATATCTAAGGTGAGTTTGCAGTAAATTGCAAATAGATTCTAGTTCTAGTTTAGTTTTTTTTTTTTTCTAGGACCATGTTATATCTATTCTAACTTCATTTAAAAAATCCTGATTTTCAATGTTTCTCTAAATAAACAATTTTTGACTATAAAAATTCAAGTACCGAGAATGATGTATGAGAATATCTTAAAGTATTAATATACAAGTATGGCTGACAGAACCTGATATGATGAGCAATTCCCAGAGGTGTTTGATTCAGCAACACTCACCATCCCTCTTATTACAATAATATTCCATAAGGTTCTGCTCTAAGTAATCTGATAAATAATCTCCTCCATACTATTCATAAATTATTTCTGTACTCATATAAGCTATTATGTTTACATAATGATGGTATAAATCATGTTATGTGGGCATTGACCTTTTTCATTTACACATAGAAGTGACTGCAAGCAGGGGAGTTGGTATTTGTATCAAGAAGTATTTTATTAGTATTGCCTGCTACCAGGTAATTAAAAATATTATTATAGGTAATTTTTTAAAACTTTGGAACAATTTATGATTTAACAGAATGGAGACTTAAACAGGGGTCCAAGAACCTTGGTTTTGTGTGAGTCTATCATGCTACTATTGAAATTTTGGTAAATCAATTCTGTGAACGAGTTTTCCATCCATTTCTTTCCAATAAGGACACCCCTTGTTTAGCCAGTGCAATAACATGTAATCTTCCTCCACATTATTGCAACTGCTGCTTTTCCTACATTCCTTCCTTCATCATTTCTAGTAGTAGCAATTCAAAGAAACAAACCAAAAAACCAACACCAACAACAAAATGTCAAGTGAATTTTCCACATGATGTTTTTTCACATGCTTCAGAGTTTTAAATAACTTTTAAAAAATATTTTTCTTAGTTAAGAAGGGATACAATGACTTTGTTTTATTTATTTATTTTTATGTGGTTCTGAGAATCAAACCCAGAATCTCACATGTGGTAGGCAAGTGCTCTACCACTCAGCTACAACTCCAGCCCCTTAAAGCACTTACTCAAACTCATAAAATGCTTAATTATTCTCAGAAACAAGAAACAGAATACATAAAATTGTCTTATCCTAGTTTTTCTTTTTTTTTTTTAAAGAGAGAGTGAGAGAGGAGAGAGAGAGAGAATTTTTAATATTTATTTTTTAGTTCTCGGCGGACACAACATCTTTGTTGGTATGTGGTGCTGAGGATCGAACCCGGGCCGCACTCATGCCAGGCGAGCGCGCTACCGCTTGAGCCACATCCCCAGCCCTTATCCTAGTTTTTCAAATTATCATCAGATTTAATGCCAAAGTGATTCTGTAAGAAATATTCAGCACATTATGAATCAGGACTAAAACATAAATATATATGTATGAAAACAAATCCCACAAGACATAATCTCTCATTCTAAAAAAAATAAATTCTTCCAAAAAGTAGTAAGGCACTAAATAAAGGGTTTCTTTAATATATTTCTTTTCAAAGAATAGATTCCAAATTTGCCAAAATGTGATTTTCTTGTATTAGAGACCTTCACAGACAATGCTGCTATAATTTTCTCTGAATAAGTCTATTATTCTGGAAAAAAATCAACATATTAACTGCAATTTTATGTCAGTTTCATTTTTCCTACAGAAAGCTCAGGGTATTAGAATGTTTCAAATAAAAACTTTCTTCACATTATCTTTACTAGTTTAACTTATTCAAAATAATGTCCTCATGAGCTGATGTAGTTCATTTCAGCCATTTAAATAATATTGCATTTGCTAGCGAGAAGATTAAACTATTCTTCCATTTTTACCTTACAAAAAAATGCTCATTTCTGAGAGCTTCTGACCCCAAAATTTGAGAAATCAAAAAAAGTACAATATTATTTTTCCTTCTTAACATTGTTCAACTCACCTTTTCCTTTTCATATAATAAATGAAATCCCAAAGCCACTCATGTTAGTATTAGGAAGGACCCTAATAGTTTTCTAATTTGATGTCTTTCATTCTATATATTGGAAGAATACATGTGTCCACAGTAACCCCTTTCAAATTAGTAAACTAGGTTCACCTTTTGGAAATGACTCTAACTACAGAGAAGATATTCTGGTTTATATCTTGGAACTCTCAACCTCATCCTCAGAAGCTTTCATATTCATTAATGACACTGACCTCTAGCCATAAAATAGACTCAATCAAGTCAAACAATTTTCAGGAAAAGGTAATACTAAAAAGACATTTTCAGGTGAACCCTTAGTTCTCTGATGAGTTAAACTCACGAGAGACCCCCTTTCATTTTCTCTTGGCCAATTGAAATTCTCTTTGACCTATAATATACAAATTTGACTTCTATCTTCTGTTGAAAAGAAATGCCTTTATTCTCACAAAGTTAAGAATTCTATCTGAGACTTCCACTGGATGCTAGGAGCAGTTCCCATTTGAATTCTTCACAAATTCAGTGAACCTAAGAGGCCATGTATATAAATATTTCATTGTTTTTAGCTGTACCTTAAATAATAAATGTTTGGCTTGTTGAAGTTTGGTTTTTGAACATGAGGCCCATTTTTTTTTCATTTTAAAACTGGTTACAAAAAGATGATTTTTCTCTTTCCCTATCTATTGTGAATTATCTATGAGTTAAGAGCCTAAATTTTAGAAATTTCATTCTGTTTTGTTTTTGCTATTATATTGTAGAATTCATGCAAGGGGTGGGGGCCAGAAATCTTTGCATGCACACTCATCACAAACTCAGGAATTTCTGTGACCAATATATCGATAGATAAAGGTTGATGCCCTCAGGAGTGTGTTCATTTTAAATGGATTAAATGAGAACAAATGAATTCCAATCAAATCTGACTGTGATCTATGATGTGTGTTCTAGAAAGGGCTCACAGTGTTTCAGTTTTGACCTATGGTAGCTGTTCCAGAACTGATACCTATGTGGTTTGGTTGATCTCCATGTCCACATAGCTTATCAGAAATCCTGTTTCTATGACTATAGTTATTGTATGAGGTATTGGTAGACACTGAAAGCTACATAACTTGTACTCTGTGCAGACATCAAACTTCTGGTGGACTATAGAACAGTTACCAATTTTATTTTCCCATATGCACATATATAAAATGATGCTAAGGATATTGATTCCATTTTCCATGCAGGAATGTTATAAGTAAAGCCATACATAATAAAATGAGTTCTTAACTTATAAATTATTAATATTATAAATTATTTAAATATAAATTTATAGTATAACAAAAATTTATATAAATAATATTATTAATTATAATACACATTGACAAGTTATATGTTAAAGAGCAAGGTATCATTGAAACTTCCAAATTTTATATTTTAAATGAATAAATTTTGATTTAACATACATTTTTTTAAATTTTATTGGTTATTTTAGTTATACATGACAATAGAGTTTATTTTGATATGATCATAGAAGCAAGGAATATATCTTATTGTAATTAGGACTCCATTCTTATGGATATAAAAATGAAACAAAACTTACAACCTCAATATCCATGTCTTTGCCTAAATGTGTATGTTAATGTCTGTCTGTAATATACAAGCATATATGATATGCCATATATTACATAAGATATTTAATATAAAATATAAGTTAGATGTGTTATGTATGCACATGTAATAAAACACATGCATATACATGAACATATACATGTACATTTGCTATATACACAGGAATGCTAGGTAAGTAGTGCAAGGACCTTTGAAAATATAAAGAACTAAGTTGAAATGTTAACAAAATATAATAAAGCCATATAAGCAGTGTTCTTTTTAAGAAAGAGAGAACAAGGAAATAAAAACAGTAGTTCAAAAGTAAGAATAAAATTTACAGACAACATTTGAAAAGATAAAAGAGTTTTTTCTGGGTTGAGTATACTAAATCAGGAATTTTATTAGAAGCCACAGTTTAAGGGAAAAGAAATTCATTATTTGACTAATAGTAAGATTTTAGAAGTTGCAAAGAAACAGCAATCTCATTTATTCACTTAAGGAAGATAGTTTGGCCAATTATTGGAACTAAGAATAAGATTTATTTTATGGGTTTTACAAAGCAAGTTGTTCAAAAGAAAGTCTACTCAAGGTTCAGATCTTTATGAAATGTGACAAACACAACTAACAATGATCCATTTTCAACTCAGGAAGCACCCATTGCATAATAAAAGCCTGGATAAAAATCACTATCCTAATATACCTCTTTTACTCTAATTGAACACTTTTCATTGAGACAGAATAGAAAAATCATAAAAATATCTGCTTGTGGTTCAACCAGCTCATGAATGTGTTTCAGTCAGGACACCAGTAATTTTGGTGAGGCTACACTTCCTTCTTCCTTGCCTTTTCAGTCTATCTTATGTACAAACAAAGATTTGTTTCGCAGAGAAAATATTTGTTGGCATTATGGTATTTAATTTGCTTACAATTCTGTGGACCAAAGTTGCCGAAACTATAAAATGATTAATCAATTTATTATACAAACAAAACAGACAACAACAAAAATAGAAACTTTTGCCAAGTGTTTGGCTGAGAAAAATATATTTGAAGTGTTATGAAAGAAAATCTCCATCTTTTTCTTCTTTGCACTGGAAACTTAAGAAGTGCATAATTCATGGTGTTTGTTGGTGAAAAGGCAAATCTCTAGCTGGGAAGTGTGTCTCTGGAACATCACTTTCCTAGTTCTAAGATGCCTTTTATGTAATAGCTTACCTTAATCATTCAAAAACATTTTTCAATATTTTCCACTTCATAGTCATTATTTTCACTAACATGTAAAGGGAAAGAGAAGTACTAATTGTAACTTCAAAATAAAATAAAAATTAGGCCTTTGTGGTGAAAAAGATAATGATCAAAAACCTTTTCTTTGTTTTCCTGCAGTCTCTGCCTGATAAGCACTTTTAGACTTTAAGACATCTCAGTCCTTCCTGTATTAACCTGGCTTTATTAATTACATTTTAAATCTGTAGGTTGAGTAAAAGTTCAAAATAAAACTTCTGAGTTCTTAATAATTAATATTTTCTTATTTCTAAAACTGATATCCAGGTACTCTGAAATAATACTAGCCTCTATATCATTGAAATAGTCATACTAGTTTTATATAGGTTAGTAAATAGCTATTGCTCCATTTCTCACCCATCCTGGAACTACCACTGTTGTCTCCACCTAGAAAAAGCTCCATTGTCCAGCAACCAGTGGAGTAAAGACTAGTCCTCTAGGACTCTGCTTAGCATGGCACACAGCTTCAGTTTTGATGTCCCTTTTCTTATTTCTCATAAAGTGTTAATTATGGTAAATGTTGTTTTAATTCCCTCCCACCTACAATGCTGTCTTCAATTATGCAGAGGAAAAAAATGGTAGTGTAAGTTAAAATTATGGTAGCAGAAATAGAATTGGCTTGCTCTAATTATATCCAGGAAATGTCCTCAACATATGGGTAAGATTCATTCTTCTAGGAGGCACAAACTATTAAAAGAAGGAGGAGAAAGAAGAATGGGAGTAGGGGAAGAGAGGGAAGAGGAAGAAGAGGAGATCCTGAGAGATGGCAAGGATCATCTAGTCCTGCCTGCTGTCAATTCCTGCATAGTTGGAGAAATACTCTTTTACATAAGCATTGTGCAATGTGCATCTCAAATGTCTTTCCGTTATCTACCAGATTATTATTGTTTTCCTACCATCAGTCAGTTGGCCCTGACTGATAATATTATCAAAACTCTTTCATAAAAGTGGGAAATATCATTTGGAAGTTGAAGAGAGAACTGTAACTTTAAACCGTACTTGCTCTAAATTTTCACATTAAAAAAAAAAAAGGAAGCAATGAAACACACCCATTGATTCATGTCAAGGTGAAAGATCCCATCTTAAAAGGGTGGTATTACATCAGAAAGGGCATGATATTACCTTGGAAAATAAATATTTCTTAAGCATAAAAATGAAAACTATAAAGCACAGGAATTTTGAGTTTCATTAATTCAAACTTCATAACAATATGCTTATAATTTTTATTTATGAGAAGATTACAATGATTTGGGGCATAAAAACATAATGGACTATGTTGAAGATAATGAGGAAAAAATATAAAGTTATAAAATTCAGGCAAAGATGTTGTACCTAAATGGTATATGCTTATTTAAAATGTGTCATTTTTATGGATATATCATTAGGAATTAAGAGCTTTATTCATTATTTGTAAAGCATTTATTGTGCTTCAATAATTTTCAAAGTCATTAGGACCAATGGAATTTTTGATATATTAAATAGTCCTAAAACACAAATATTATTATCATCATATTCAGAAATGAAAAACTTGAGGCTAAGTGTGGTTAAATCTAGTTTTAGAAACTAGATTCAGCCATATATCAGCCTGACATGTTGATATGTGCTTTGGACACTTGGTAAAACAGGGAAGATTTCCTTGACTGATTAAATTTAATTTGTTTTTAGTAAGAACCATTCCTAACTTTAAAAAATAAATAAATAAATATCGCAACACTGGTTTTAAACCTAAAGGATGGGAATATTATATATATGTTTTTTCATAAATCCAATCAGATTTCAAATTTTAAATTATAAAAGGATTGAACACAGGTTTCACTTAAGTCCAGTGTGAGGGGCTGCTCTGAATACATATGGATTCTCTCTCTAAATATGACAATAGGCAGAGGTGACCCTAATCTTCTTTGTTTTTCATGTGAAAAGATTTAGTGGCTTTACTTTGGTATCCTTTGCATATTTAGCATACATTTTTAGGAACCTCTCCAAAAACATTCTTAAATGTAGGTTGCTATAGTTTGGGTCTTGAATTTCTCCAAAAGGCCCAGGTGTCAGACCCCCAGGATATGGCTGTATTGGGAGGTGGTGGAACCTTTAGAAGGTGAGGCTTAATTGAAGCAAGGCAGGTCATTGAGGGGGATATTGGGACACCTGACTCCTTTCTATTTTCTCCTTGCTTCCTTGCTTCCTGGTGGCCATGAGGATGGCAGGCTTCCTCCACCATACACTGCTGCTCTAATGTACTGTGCCCTACAGGCCCAAAGTGACAGGGTCAAGAAGGGTCTGAAATCTCTGAAATCACCAGCCAGACAAACCTCCTGTGTTTATATGTTTATTTTCTCAGGTGTTTTGAAAGCTGACACAAAGATGGGTCACAGTGTCTTTGCAAGTATAACATGCCGCAGTCTGGCTGGGCACAAATCAGGAGCCACTCAAGCAGGAACAAACTTTATTTCCAAACTCCTCCAGCACACTCCCTGGGAACTCTCCCAAACGACACCCAGCGGCTCCTCCAGGAACATACCACACACCAACGGGAACTCCCACCACCGGAACTTCACCAACCAACGGGAACTCTTCAGGAATTCCCAAGAGAGCTCAACCGGAACTCAGGAACTCAACGGGAACTCCACGAGAACTCAAAAGTCATCATCTTAATGGCTCGCTGGCATCACCTCTCAACCACTACTTCTGGCAAAGTATCATCCCAACTCGGCTGTGGCCCTCAACAATAACATGTTTTACTTACAGCTCCAATGTAAATTTTTGTTTGCTCTTTGAAAAAAAAAAAAACATGTAATTTTTGAGACTTATTTGAAAATAGTAGTTAGCCTTAACAGATTTTCATAGTATTATTCTTTTTCCTATTAGATAAGGGGGAAAAGATACATTGTGATTGTAGTTAAGAGGTATCAAGTCTGTAAGAAAATTCATATAGCCTCTCTTAAGGGAAAAATGCCCATTTAACCACCCTTAGCCTCAAGTTTTTCTTTTTTTTTTTTAATATTTATTTTTTAGTTCTCGGCGGACACAACATCTTTGTTGGTATGTGGTGCTGAGGATCGAACCCGGGCCGCACTCATGCCAGGCGAGCGCGCTACCGCTTGAGCCATATCCCCAGCCCCTCAAGTTTTTCATTTCTAAATATGAAGATAATAATGTACATGTTTTAGGACTATTTAATATATCAAAAGATCCATTGGTCCCAATGACTTAAAAAATTATTGAAGCACAATAAATGCTTAACAAATAAAGAATGGAGCTCTTAATTCCTAATGACATATCCATTAATTAATTAGAATTTTATTTTACAGCATGCTGAGTTGCTCTTGTATTTGTTAGGGCAATAAACCTGTAGTGTTTAATATATATTGCATTATTCAGTTTTCATATTCATTTAAAATATCTTCCCATAGTTGTTTCTTATAATTTATCTTTGATTAGGCACTATAATATGATGGGTAGAAGTATAAGCTCTAGTATCAAACTGCTTCTTTTAAAATCCTATTTCATTACTAACTGATTTCACAACTTAACTTCTCAATGCCTGGAATTGTTTGTCTGTGAAAATAGTAAAAAATGCAAAACTTCTTTGAGCTGCTTTAAGGAATAAACTGGTCAACAAACTAACATATTTAGAATATCTATCTCACAGTTTGTGTTTGACAACTCTGATTGACTTATTTTTTTTTGCATTTATTTATATTGAATTTTTTTTTTTTATCAGCAGAAAACTAAAAAGGGTTGGATGTCAGGAGAGTTTGAAATTTGAGGAAGAACTCTGATCACAAAATCAATTCTACCGAAACAGAGAGTGAGCTGACCTAATGGCGAAGCACCAGGCAGATGTTAAAGAACTTCAGTTATAGAACTAAGTGCTTTTTGTTTGTGTTTTAGGGAATGATTGGGATTGATTCTCAGACTGTATTATATATGTCCCTAAAAGCTTCCTAGTATTGATATAAGTTCAAGGATACCAAAGAGATGCTATTTTTCCTAATCTAAACCATGTTTTATATTTGTGTCACAGACTTTTACTGTTTATTTATTTATATCCTGTCTTGTTCCAAATACAAGTTTAAGGTGACTGCAGGGATGTGTAAGATATAAGTTTGAATAAATTGAATGCAGACTAGAAAGGCAAAGGAAAATCAAGTCCAAAGTCACAAACTTTAACTACCAAGAAGGAAAATGGAAGAAACAGAACATGGATTCCTCTCCAGTTCATAAACATGGGCACATACTTGCTCTAAATTTTCCAATTTCCAGTCAAAATGTAAAGTTTTACCTCTGAAAATCAAAATGTCTGTTAAAAAATCATGTCTGTATTTCATGAGAAGCACTATTTAAAATTGAATTTTTCTAGTAGTTCCTATTTTTATTGTTTTTTATAATGAGATTTATTTTGTATCACGTTTTCAGATATTTTTCTGAAAATAAATATACAATTGGCCTTTTAAAATAATAAATAGTTTTACATTTTGGCACCATTTTTCTTTGGTTTTCCAAAATGCATAACTTTGTTCTAATTAAGGTAGTTTAGCTTCTACCTTTCCAAGGGTTAACTTCTTACTCTTCTTGTCTAAGTGCACTTGCTAATACTTCCATTACTGTGTTAAAGAATAATAAAAACAATGGGTACTTTGACTTCAGGGCCTAGGGTATTGGTGATGTTTTTACTATTTCCAGTTTTATACATGGTAGCTTTGGTATTGTATATATTCAAATAAAATATGGGTTAACATATTCTTATTTATTAATACCTGATTTTCTTTGCATTTGTCGAGCTTATCAGATTTGTTCCAGGATCAGATGAATCATGACTTCTTTAAGGATGTGTATGTACTTACCAAGAAGATTTTATTGTTTTTTTGGAGAACAGTGATTAGTTTTCCAGCCATTATTGAATGATTTTGATGTGATTTTCATTGCATATTGGCAGAAGTTTAACATTTAAATCTAACAAAAGTGATAATGAATGTCTTCAAGATGGCTAAATTATAACATATTCTTCAGGGTATGCATTTATTTAAATGTTTACAATAATTCATTTGTATTGATTATAAGACAATAAATTTAATTTATGAATAAGGACCTGGATTTCTTTGTAGCTCTGATTTCAACATCTTATGTAAGGTAACATTCTAGAACCTCTAAAAACAAGGTTTCTGTACCATGTCTGACAGAATAAAGCAGTCATCTCAAGCTGGACTTAAAAAGTTAACTAAATATGCCTGACTTTCAAAAGAAAATCTACAAATCACATAAGCCTTTGACGTGTATCTCCTCAGAGCCCAGATTTTTATCCCCTTTATTTCTGGGAATAAGAGAGACACCAAAATAATATCATCTCACCCCACTTCCACCTTTAGTCTGCTGTTAAATATTGGTGTGGAGAGAGACAATGCATCCCTAGACCATGACCAGTGTTCAAAATTATGGAATATTTATCATAATAGAAAGAATGATCTCTTAGTTAATTTAATTCTGATCATTAAGGGGAATACTAAAAAATACTGATAAATAGATTTTACATCCATCCCAACATAATTTTTGTCCTTTATAATAATGTATAATTAGGTAAATCTTATTAATAAAATTGACCCTAGCTTACTTTTCTAAGAGAAATTTCACTGATAGCTGACATATGATTGTTTAAATATAGTTTCAGATTTTGTATTTATCAGAGGCTTTTTTTTTATTGATTGTTCCAAATAATCATACATAGGTCACATCATCCTTCTCTCAGTTAGAAAGACTTGGAAATTATTTGGATTCAGTAACTGGGACTTAGAAATATGAGTCAGACATAGTCTAAATGCCTCTTGCTTCCCACACCCCTTTCCTGCCTAATTTAAAACTAATAACACTGCTTCGTATCCACACAATAGACTTTTGTTTCTTTAATTTTTCTCTTTACCAATGGTTATGATTTGGATCTTAAATGTTTGCCAAAGCCATGTGCTGAAATGTTGGCCCCAGTTGATGCAATATTGGGAGATAGATGAACCATTAGGAGGTAGTACCTAGTAGAAGAATTTAAGAAATTGAAGGCCTTGTCTCTCTATCTCAATGCTTCCCAGCTGCTATGAGGTGAGAAGCTCTGCTCTACCACATGTTTCTACCAAGATGTTTAGCTTTACCATGATTCCAAATTAACAGAGTCAAGTGATCATGGAGTGAAACCTCTGAAACTGTTATCCAAATAAATATTTCTTCATTATAAGTTGATTTGTCTCAGTTATTTTCTCATAGTAACAGAAAGATGAATTAACACATACTCAGGTAAATATAATTTAGTTTTTTTAAACTATGTTCATAAAGTAAAGAACACTTTAATTATCTTCTCTTGTCATCAAAATAAATCTCACCCAATATCCCTTGAGTCACTAAGATTCTGAAATTTATTTCTTTGCATTCTGAAGGCTTTGTCTTTGTCACTGAAGAAGCTCTATGCCACCCCAAATTGCTTCTTTCTAAAGAAGCCATTGTACTCATAATAATTTTTTGTTGGGAAAGTTCCAGTGATGTTGATTATTCAAAATATGACCACTTTGGAAAGTTACCAGAATTCTTGTATGTTCTATAAGACCACACATTTTCATATTAAAGCACATAAAGCAATTACAAATGGGACTTCTGCAAGCTTCAAGAGCAAAATGGCCACAGGTACTGCCTCATTCCATGATTTTTTTTTCTATCAAGATACAGGAAGAGTGGTGTCCTGTTAGTAAACATTTGGCATTTGCTAAACTGCTTTAGGCAAACACACAGTGCTTCGCATATAAGTCACTACATTATTCTGAGTGTGATCCTGAGGAGATAGGTAGAAATAATCAAAATATTTAACAAAAAGGTCACATAGTGTTATATATTATTAGCAAATTGCTAGAGAAAAACTGAGCATTTTACTGTACATCTGGGGAGGAATAATGGCAAAACTATGTAAACTGTTATGTCTGCAGCATTTAAGGAATTATAATTGAGCTGGGAATAACTGAAGCTTTCAAGTTTACATATTATAGAAGATAATGTAGGATTAATTTTCTTTCTTTTCATTTGTCATTTTTAGTTATACAGGACAGAAGAATATATTTTGACATATCATACATACATGGAGTATAAATCCCCATTCTTGTGGTTATACATGATGTGAAGTTACACTGGTCATGTATAAACATAAGAAAGTTATGTCCAATTTATTCTACTGTCTTTCCCATTCCCCCTGTCCAGTTGGGTGAACCTTCACTCCTCCCTCCCTAGCCCCTGCTGTTGTGAGTAAGCATCACATATCAGAGAATACTTTCATTTTCTGATTCTGGCTTATTTGACTTAGCATGATAGTCTTCACTTCCATGCATTTACCTGCAAAGGTCATAATTTCACTCTGGTTTATGTCTGAGTCATATTCCATTGTGTACATGTGCCACATTTTCTTCATCTATTCATCTGTTGAAGGGTACCTATGTTGATTCTATAGCTCAGCTATTATGAGTTGAACTGCTATGAACATTGATGTGGACTGATCACTATAGTATGCTGATTTAAAGATCTTTGGACAGGGGATAACTAAGTCAAATGGGGATTTCATTCCAAGGTTCCTGAGAAATCTCCATACGGCTTTCCAGAGGGATTACACCAATTTGCAGTTCCACAAGCAATGTATAATTTTTTCCCCACGTTGTTGCCAACATTTATTGTTACTTGTATTCTTGATTATTGCCATTCTGACTAGATTGAGATGGAATCTCAGTGTTGTTTAATTTCATTTCTTAATTGCTAATGGTGTTTAACATTTTTCATATATTTGTTGATCATTCATATTTCTTCTATGAATTGTCTGTTCAGTATCTTTGTTCATTTATCGATTGGGTTATGTTTTAGAGTTGTTAAAATTCCATTTATTGATTCTTGATTTAACTTCACATGCTTTAGGAGTCTTCTTAAGGAATTCAGTTCAAAAGCCAACATGATGAAGATTTGGACCCACTCCTCTTCTAGTAGGCACAGGGTCTCTAGTCTAATGCCTAGATCCTTATTCCACTTTGAGTTGAGTTTTGTGCAAAGTGAGAGACAAGGATTAAATTTCATTCTGTTACTTATGAATTTCCACCATGGAATAATTCAGTCATGCCTAGGTATAGCCCCAAGGGGACATCTCACTTCGGGGCCTCTAAGACCGTTTTGATTTTCATTATGAGTGGAAGAAAGGACCTTATAAGCTTTTTTGCTTCACTGGGCTATGAAGACTAATATTTACCTGTTAGGATATGAAATCTGGTAGGATGTTTCAATGGTCTTTTCACGTGGGGGCTGAAAAGCTGAATTGACTTTCAGTTTTTAAAGACCACATCATTATCTACACTCAAAGTATTCAATTCCTCTTTTTTCCAACTCACAATGATTGGGGTCCAAGGGAGGTAGCACGTCACTCACATTGGGATGCTGTAACAAAACGCTCTGCTCCCTAAGACACTCTGTTCTAGAGCTAGACATGAACACCTATGGGGTTGAGAAAGAGGCAGCATTCATCATCATTTCCCCCACACACACCATCACATTTCTTCCTAGAAACCCTGGAACACAAAATACAGTGGGCTGATGATTTCACAGTGATGAGGGATCAAATACAAAAGCCAACAATCCTAGAACCAGCAAAAGTGTCTTTCTCGCTGGGGGAAAAAAATGGAGACATTCCCACATACCTGTGTCCCTTCCTGCTGCTGCTAACAAAACCTCTTAGACTGGGTAAATTATTAACAATATAAATCCACTTCCCACCATTCTGGAGACTGGTAAGTCCAAGGAGCCAAAGTGCCTTGTTGCTGTATCCTCACATAATGGGAAGGGCAGAAGTGTTGACCACATTCTATCAAGAGGGTCTGTTTTTTTTTTGTTGTTGTTTGTTTGTTTGTTTTCAGTTTGTGTTGTGTGTTAATTGAACACACTGGGCATTAAACCAAGGGCCTCAGGCATGTGAGGAAAGTGCTCTAGCTCCCTGAATTTCCTTTTTGTTTTTCATGTTTGTTTGTTTCCCAAAGATAGTGTCTTGCTAAATTGCTCAGGTTTGGCTACAATGTGTGATCTTCCTGCCTCAATATCCTGGGTTGAGAGCAGTGTAACCTGTTATGGTTCAGATGTGAGCTGTCCCCTGCCCAGGCTTCTGTGCTAGTGCAGGAATATTCAGAAGTGAAATGATGGGAATTGGAGAGCTGTAACCTTATCATTTCATCCTACATTGAATGGACTGACTGATGACTGTGGGCAGGTGGCTGGAGGAAGTGGGTTATTGGGCCATGCTATAAAAGGATGCTTCATCCCTGTGACCCTGTTCATACCCTCTTTCTGTCTCTGGATCTGGCTCTGGCTCTGCTAGTTTGCTGCCCTCAGATGAGCAGCTTTTTCTGCTGGGCTCTTTCCTCATGATGGGCTGCCTCTTCTGGTCCTAGAGCAATTACATTGGCCAAATAAATGTTTCCATCTCTAAGTTTCTCTTGTCAGGTGACTTGGCCACCATGATGTGAAAGCTCAATAAAACACTGCTATCCAGTGATGCATGGTGGCACATGCCTATAATCCCAGAAGCTCAGAAGGCTGAGGCGGGGGACCACAAGTTCAAAGCCTGCCTCTGTAACTTAGGTAAGAATTTAGTCAATCAGCAAAACCTCTAATAAAATATTTTAAAAGTTCTAGAAATATGTTCTCAGTGGTTAAGCACACCTGGGTTCAATCCTTAGTACCAAGAAGGAAAAAAAAAAAAAAAAAAACCACTGCCATATACCATTACACCAAGCTTGGCAAATGAAAGTGTGTGTGTGTGTGTGTGTGTGTGTGTGTGTGTGTGTGCCTGCGCGCGTGCGCTCGCACCTGTATGGGTGGGAGTGCTGGGACACAAATCAGGTCCTTGCACACAAAGGAGAAGCACAGTTAAGGTACACATTCCATCCCTGGGAGGTTGAAGTCATGGCCTAACCATCTCCTCAAGGACCACCTCTCAATGTCATTACTTTATGGCTGAAGTGTCAAGAGGAACTTTGGAGAGACACACATATTCCAACCACAGCACCCAAGAGACAAGCCCGGGAGTTGGTCCTCATTATATGTGCTTTGTCTGAGGGGAATCTTTCAGGTGGAGGTTAGAATCTCAGATTTCCATGAAGGCAGAAAGGTCTCTGGTAAAGCCAATCTATGGCAATTATAAAAGCTATTGCAACTTCTCTTTTCTACAAGATGTAAGAGAGCCATGTAGAAGAAAACCCCATCTGTATTGTATGGTATTGAACACACAGTTTCCTCACATGTAACATTTGACATCAGCAGCTGAGGGGGTGGGGATAGAGAGACACAGCAGCAAAACTTTTTACACTACTGAAGTTGTCCTGCTGCAGATTTGCATCAGAATGGTGTCCCATTCTTATATTAAATGGAAACCTCAGTGGATACCATTAAAAATATTCCTATAGGACATATGCAAAATAAGAGGTACAATAATTAAAATATTTCACCACCAACATTCACAGAACACCAGAGATGTAAGTAACACTAAATCGAAACTTGTCCTACTCTCCTTAAAAGAAAGCAAGTCACACCAAACCAAGACTCCACCCTGCTCTCCTTATAAGGATGTAAGCCAGACTGAACCATGAGTTCAACCTATCACCTAAAGACCTCATCTTAGGTCATCACAATTTCTGGAAGAAAAAAGAAAAAAAAAAGAAAGAACAAAAACAAACACAAATTTAAAAATTTTTTCATTAAGTATTGAGTTTTGAACCTTCTACACCTGTCTTCAAGGGTTATAATTTACTCCATAACACTCCCTGGACTTACTTACCTAAGAGATTTTATCATGAGATGTTGAATTTAGTCCTGTAATTATTCTATACCAATCTGAACAATCATGTCTGTCTTATCACCTCTTCCTAATCTCCTAGCCTTTTCTCTATGAAATTATATTTATTTTACATTTCTTCCTGAAAAAAAAAATCTTTTCTAGGTATCAAATCTTGACTTTTACTGTATTTTCCTTTGGGACACTTCAAAAATGCTCTTATTACTGCCTTCTGTCTTGCATAGTTTCTGACAGTCATTTCAATGGTTCCATGTCTACTAATAAGTTATCATTTTCTTCTGGTTAAATGAAAGTGTTTTACTCCATCTGGAGTTTTTTAGGGCTCTGTGTGTGCCTGGGTGTGGATTTCATTGAGTTTCTCCTACTGAGGTTTGCTAAGCTGTTTTAGTCTGTAGTTTTATGTCTTTCACCACATTTGGAAAGTTGAGCCATATTTATTTTCACGCCGTGCTCTATCCATCCTCTAATTTGAGATCTGTGATGACATTAATGTTAGACCATCTCATAGGTTACTGAAGACTCATTAAAAGTAGCAGAAGCAGCAGCAACAACAACAACAAAAACCTTTCTTCTCTCCATTTTTTACTTTGAGCAAACTCTCTTGGTGGATACACTGGGTCACCTGGGCAACCTATGCACAGTGGCTCCTAAGGCCAGGGTCTTGCTCTCATTGAGCACAATGAGGCCTACTTCTGTTCATGGTCTGTGAAGATGGTTGTCACTTCTGGGTTTCTTGACTACTACACATAAACTCCTCTGACCTATGGACATACACTGACTCAAACACCCATCCTCTTTTGGCTGCACTTGAGACCAACAGGCAAGAAGAGGCCTTAGGAAGTGGTGAAATGAAGGAGGTATCAAGGAAAACAGGTATTTGGGGTCAATGATGGAAAAGTGAGTTTTGGCTGTATAAATGGAGAGCACAGTTTTGGGCTTCTTGACAGAAGGGCCTCAGCATGAAGGGGTTCTGCCAGTTTGTTGCCCTCAATTGAGCAGCTTTCTTCTGCTGGGCTCTTTCCTGATGATGGATGGCCTCACCAATGTCCCAGAGCTATTAAGTTGGCCATCTGTGACCTGAGGTCTATGAATCCATGATCCCCAGGTAAAAGTTTTCTTCTCTGTGTTGCTTTGGTCAAGTGTCTTGACCTCTGTGATGGAAAAGCACATTAAAACACTGCCCCTAGGCATGCATGGTGGCACATGCCTGTAATCCCAGCAATTCAGAAGGTTGAGGCAGGGGGATCACAAGTTCAAAGCCTGCCTCAGCAACTTGGCAAGAAACTTAGCCAATTAGCAAGACCTTGTCTCTAATAAAATATAAAAATAGGTCCAAGATGTGTCTCAGTGGTTAAGCACACCTGGGTTCAATCCCTAGTACCAAGGGGGGAAAAATAACTTCCATATGCCACCACACCCAGTTTGTCAAATGTAATGGTGCATGTGTGTTTTTTTAGGGGTGGGAGTTACTGGGAAGTGAAGCAGGTCCACGCACATGCAAGAGAAGCACTCTTAAGGTACTCATCCCATCCCTAGGGTTGAAGCCTCATGGCCTAACCACTTCCTCAAGGCCCACCTCACAGCATCGTTTCATTGAGGATTAAGCATCAATAGAAACTTTGGAGCAACACACACACTACAACCACAGCACTGACCCACCTCTCACTTGTCTTAACTGATGTTTATGACCCACTTCCAGTCATGAGTGAGGTTCAATAAAATCACACAGTATCTTGTGTTGTGCAGCATTTTATTCTTAAAGTTGAGAATTGTTTGATGTATGTATATGCTCCATTATTTGGGGCATAAATATTTATGATTATTAAGTCTTGTTGATGTATGATTTCCTTTTAATTATAAAATGTCCTTCTTTGTTCCTTCTGATCAACTTTGGTTTGAAGTCCATCTTATCTGATAGGAGTATAGATAGCTCTGGTTATTTATGAGATCCTTGTGAATTTGAGTCTCTTGGAGACAGCATATTTTTGGGTCTTGTTTTTTAATCTAGTCTGTCAGTATGTGACTTTTGATTAATTTTGCCCATTCATACTCAATATTATTTTCAGATATGATTTTTATTCCCTGACATTTTGATTTGTTTCTGTTTTTTATTTTGAATTAGTCTCTCTATTGGTTCACTGCTTTTTTTTTGTTTTGTTTTTTAGTGTATTTTCTCCCTTTGCTCATTTTAACTTTTATTTTTCATTTTTTTTCTTCATGAAACAACTTATTGAGTATGTTTTATAGTACAAGTTTTCTAGTGTGAATTATTTTAACTTTTTTTTTTAATCTTCAAAGGTTTTTATTTAGTCATCTATTCTGAAGCTTAATTTTGCTGGGTATAGTATTCTTGGCTGGCATCCCCTTTCTTTCAGATCTTGGTTTATATTTTTCCAGGACCTCCTAGTTTTGAGGATCTGGGTTGAAAGATTAGCTGAAATCTGAATTGGTTTCCCTCTAAATTTCACAGCTGTTTTTCTCTGCCAGCCTGTAAAATTCTATCCTTATCCAATATGTTAGATATTTTCATAATAATGTGCTTTAAAAAAATCTGTTGTAATTTTGTATATTTGGGGTCTTGTAAGCATCCTGTATGTGACTTTCCATTTCACTCTTTATGTTTGAAAATTTTTCTGTCATTATTTCATTGAGAAGATAGTGTATTCCTTTTGTTTGTGTTTCCAAAGCTTCATTTATCCCAATACATTTTAAATTTGTTCCTTTCAAATTATCTCATATTTGTCATACATTCGGTTCACTTTAACATCTTTTCTCCATGGTCAAATTTGTTTTCAAGATTATATATTTTGTCTTGATTGCCGGAAACTGTTTTCCAAGTGATCTAGTCTCTTAGTGATACTTTAAATTGAATTTTTAATTTGGTTCATTGATTCTTTCATTTTGAGAATTTTGGCTTTTTTTTTTTTCAAAATCTTGGTCCCTTTATTGAAGTGACCTTTCACTTTCTGTATTTTTTCTCCAATTTCACTCCTTATACCATCCTTTACTTCACAAATGAGATTAACTATGTACATTCTAAACTCCTTCTCTGACAATTCTTTCATTGGGGTATCGATGGATTCTTTTACCATAGTACCTTGGTTTGTTTCAGACAATTTGTTCCCTTGCTTTTTCATGTTGTTTGTGTACCCATGTCACAGTATGGTTCTAAGGCAGTAGAGTTTCTACCCTGTGTACTTGCAGTGTCCCTGAAGGTTTCCAGTACCTCACTCTTTAAAAGGAGACAAGTAATTACAATCAATGCAAACTATATACAGGATTAAACCAAATAATCCCTACTATGATGTCTACAATGTTAATTACACAATTAGCAGAACTGGTACATTTTCATTGCCTATAATAAAAACAGCAAGTTTGGAAAAGGATTTGTAATTTTAAAAGGTAGACATGGAGAACACTGAAGTGATATAGGATGTAAGGATTTTGAGGGATGAAGAGAACAGATAGAAATGAAAAAAAAAAATTAAAGGAAAGGTGAAAGAGAGACCAATAGAGATTGGCTGCTAGTAAAAGAAAAGAGAATCAAAGAAAAAAGGTAAAAGAAAATATATATAAAGTAAAACTGTAAAGAAATTAAAAATAAAAATAAAAGAATACCAAAAAAACCTAAAATATACTAATCAAGCATCCTAATCCTCAAAACTCATCCATAAAATATAACTGTCTTCAAAAGTACTAGAAATGAGAAAAAAAACAGATATAAATATGTCTAAATGTCCATGTATCATTATGGTCACTATTCAATAGAGAAAAGAATTTTAAAAAAATAAAAGGAAAAGTTCAAGAATTTTTTCTGTTGGAGTTTTAAAAGATTCTCAGTGTCTCTTCATAGCAGTTTTAAGTGGATTTATCTGAAGCATAATGTTTCATCCTGTATATTGCTGGAGTGAGAGAGGTAATCTTTTTTTATTATTCTTTGTTTATATTTATTGTTTAATTACTCTTGAGCATGAATAAAATGGAGGTAATCTTACAGGAGGAATTTCTGGAGGCAGGTTTTAGGCTTAGGTGAACTTCAGGCTCTTCAATGAACGCCAATTTGTCTGGAGATTTTTAAATCAGTGCACCTCCAGGTACCAGATATCGCTGGTCCATGCTAGAAGAGTGTACCCAGGGATCTCTCCTTGATTCCACTCATGTCAGGGAAGCCAATTCTTAGTCCCCTACATTGCCTTTGGACCCCATATTTTCTGGTCTCAGTTTTCACCTCTAATCTTTCCCATCCTCTCCCCTCCAAATCCCCAGCCAGACTCATCTTTCCCAGCCAGTCCTGTAAGCATCCAGATTGGAGCGGGAGGGATAAAGCTGGGTAGCTTTCCACAACCATTTGTCCCCTAAGTAAACCTATAGCCACATTTGACTTTTTCCTGGTCATTTAATCATACTCTGTTTCATGCAGTGTGTTTATTTGGCCTGTATTTCGGGCCAAACTTGGGTCTGCCAGGAATCAGCTCCCTCAACTTCTGGCCCCTGGACCATGGCCCCAAAATGGTTCCTTCCTTTGTTCTCCACCCACTGCCTGGAGTGATGGTAGCTCCTTTCCCATACAAGGATATTGTGCAGCTTGCCTTTCAGGTTTGTAGGGCAATGTCCGTATTCTCTAAATACTCCATACCCATGAAGCCAGATTTAAAGTTAGGTAGTTAGTGTGGTTAGGTAAATCGGGTCTAATTACAAGGAGGATAAAGAAAATGAAGACCATTATTGAGAATGGAATCCAGGAAAGCAGAGCAGCACTTGGGGAAATTGAAATGTTGATGTCCCCAAGGCCTGGAACCCATCCTAAGGAACTGTTAATGAAACAGCTCCCAGAAAACTGGGAAGTGCTAATCAAACCACCCCAGGCCCTTCCTGCCCAGATTACTCCTTCAGTCCACCTATCTCCCACCTTTTGGCCTACCCACCTGTACTCTATCACTCCAAGATAAACGAAAACAAAGGACAGGAATGTGGGAAGACTAAAAGAAGACCTTAGCTATAAAAGAGGGAAGACCTCCCCCTTCCACCAAATCTTCCTTTTGCCTTTCGGGTCCCCTTCTTCCTCTGTGAGGAAGTCTTTTCTGCTGTCCTTTAATAAAGCCTTCCACTTTCCACTCTACACTTGCCTAGGTGTGCTTCTCTGGTGTTATACTTCAGCATTCAGGGAAGCAAGGACTGGTCACCAGTAAACAGCAGTAACATGCAGATAAACTTCTGGCCTCCTAAAAATGCAGGTTCCTTTAATTCCCTTATTCCTCCAACTTTGCTTATGGAGGGACAGCTCTGGATGTGCCACTGGCAATTTCTTTCGTATTTTATTATACGCAACCTTCTGAGTCCCTATCTGCTTTGAATATCCAGTTTTAAATTCCAGTAAAGCTCCCCCACCATTTTGTTGTTATTGTTGTTGTTGTTGTTTGTTTGTTTACTCACTGTGGGGAGAACCTGCCTGTCCACTTTATTGGTTTCATGCCAGGGAGCCAGGATTATTTTCTTAAAAAAAAAAAAAAATATGCATTTTTTTACAAACTATTAAAGGTGATGAAATATCTATACATATAACAGAAAGGAAGAAATACTCCCAATTCACACAACACATTCACTTTTTAATTAAGTCACCAGATTGTTACTTCCCAAGTTCAAAGGACTATTCAGGACTGTGTAAGTTAAAGATTAATTAATTAAATAAATATTTATCAAATGGCTATTTGGTTCATTCATTGTTATTGATCCTGAAACAAATTGTTTCCCCTACCTCCTTATTTTCATCATTCTAGTAGGTGAAAAACTTACAATAATTTCAACATGAACTTTTTTTAAAATTGATAAATGAATGACCAACACAATCATGGTTCATGTTTGAGGCAAGGAGGGCTGGAGCCCGTGGTACAAATGCATTTGGATATGGGAAAGTTGAGGAAACTATGCAAAATCCGAATGGTTTTCCAGAGGATTTAGACACATATGTTTTTTGTGCCCATGTTAAGTAAGGGATACACATAGTAAGAGTCAGCTTTAAAGCCAAAAATTTTAGACACTTCCATACTTTGATTCCTATGTGTGGCATTAGGATTTAGTTCTTTTATAAGATTGAAAATTTTAAGTTAATAAAAAGACAATGAAGCAGAAGCTGTTTTCATTCAAGTAATTATTTTTAGGGTTTAAAGGAATTATGTGTACTCTTCTGGAGAGCAATAGAATAAAGCAATGCAATTACTGAGTAATATAAATCAGACTCCAAAGCAAATGAGTTTCTATTTCAGCTTAAAAGAATTTAACACTTGTTAAACACATCAGTATATGAAATATTACGTGAAAATAAATAGAAAATACTCAACAATGTTGCAGTGGTCAAAAATAAACATATTAGTTGATATAGCAGTAGTCAAAAGCAAACATGCATTTATGTAATATTCAGGACTATTACAAACATTAAGCATATTAAACTTCAGATATAGTATTTTCAAAAGCTCATAAAGGTTAATGCTTTAAATGGAAGCAAGTATTAAATTCAAATGTCATGTTTTACAAAATCCATAGAACTATATTAAGATAGATATTTAACTAAAACTGTCATTTAGTAAAATACAATAATGACCAAAAATTAAAATTGCTATCCTATAATAAGTGTTCAAATGTTTTTATGTGAAGGTAACTCAAAATTACATAACCTCAACAAAATCAGCTAATCTATAACAAAATAGAGTGATCTCTTGTGATAAACTGAATAATGTTTTCACACTTGAAATGCATGTCTATTATAACTATTCATTTTTAAAGTAAAATTTTAATTTTTTTTAATTTTAAAAGGTAATAGTAATAGAAGAAATATATTTTAAGTATGCAGATAAAATTTTGCTGTAATATATACTAAAGAAATTTTTTATTATTTAGTCAGTATCCAAAAATAAATAAATAAATAAAAATCTTAAGAGGCTAGCATGACATGCGGAATCATACAAAATAAAATTTACTTTTAAGTCTTACTAAAAAAAAAAAAAGCAGTAGAATATCTGTCATCTCCCAAAATGAAGAAGATGTTCTTTAGTAGTCACATGGATCTAATGTGATTTGACTCTCTGGTCTTAATGGTTTAAATCAGAACTAGATATTTGGTGTCTACATATGACACAGAATGAAATCAAGATCAACTCAGGAGCTGGAGGTTAAGCAATTTCAAGAAAAGTAGTGAATGGTAAATCAGAAAAAAAATTCACATAAAAAAACTGTGTACATATATTGAGAAATAAAAGTAGAAACAGTTGATCTCTTGATTTTTCAATGATATTCAAATGCATATGCCCAATATTATCTATAGGCTATTTATGAGTGGTGGAGATAGGAATCCATGAGTCAGGATTCACTTGCATTCCATTTTGTGCAATCCATCAAGGTATCATTGCTAATAACAAAGACATATAATTAATAAAATGTAGCAATCTGTGTTAGACAGATTTTTATTGCTGTAATCAAAACACCTGACAATGACAATTTAGAAGAGGGAAAGTTCTTTGGGCTCATGATTTTAGAAGTTCAGTTCATGGTTGCGCTGCTCTATTTCTTTGGGCATGAGGTAAAGCAGAAAAGTATGGTGCAAAGACAAGATGGAGAAAATCTGCTGTTTCCTGATAGCCAGGAACAAAGGAGAAAGAAGGAAAGAGAGAGAGAAGCAGGGAATATAAGCCCCCAAAGCACACTTTTCTGTGTCCTACTTCCTCCAGCTAAGCTCCACCTGCCTATAGTTACTACCTAATTACTCAGTTCAAATTATTAAGCCATTAAGTGAAGTCAAAGCTCTTGTAATATAGTCCTTTCACCTCTGAGCTGCTAAAAGCCATAGCCAAGTAGTATGATGCATGGCATTTTTGGTTGATAGTTGAAGCCAGCAAGCCATTGAGATGATATGATTATGTTAAGATCTGCATTCTTATGGATATTAGACCCCAGCTGTCTACCTTGGCCTGCTAAGGGACTCCTGGAGAGTTCCCATTGGTTGGGGAAGTGCGGTAGGAGGGAATTCCGGAGGAGGGACTTCCTGTTGGGGCCCGGGAGAAGCTGTGTGTGTCGGTTGGCAGGTTTCCCCCCCCCCCCCCCCGGGAGCTTTTGGGGCATTGGCGGCAGTTTCAAAAATAAAGTTTGTTCCTGCTTGAGTGGCTCATGATTTTGTGCCCAGCCAGACTGCGGCACTGAGCATTCCTACTTTATTTTATAACATGAGCTTATTGGAAGTTATCTCATGTTCAAACAATAGCATTCAGTCTCTGACCCCAAAACATCATCTCTATCTCACAATTCAAAATGAAATCAGTTCATCTCCAAGAGTTCCCTTAGTCTTGCCAGTTTCTGCACTGACCAAATGCACAAGTCCAAAGTCTCCTCTGAGACTCAAGGAAAACTCTTGATTATAAGCTTTGTAAAGATCAAAAGTTACAAATAACCAATATACAATGACACAGAGTACACATTCTTATTCCAAAAGGGAGAAATAAAGGTATAGAAAGAAAGTATGGGACCAATGTAAGATTGAAACCCTCTGGAAAAAACAAGTTTGGAGTTCCACAAACAGGATCTGGGCCACATGTTAGCAAGATGTTCTTTCCAAAGGACTTGCTTAGCTCTTCCTCTATAACCTTACTGTTTACAAGCCATTGGCCTCTCTCTTAGCTTAGTTCTCTTTGCAACCAACAGTTCCATGGTACTGATATTTCTTAATTTTAGGGGTCTCCATTACAGCTTCAGCTTTACCTTCACATCTTTATGTATCAACATATCAGAGACTGTCCATCGAGATTTTTAACACAGTTAATATTTTCCTGTCCTCCCAGGACTTCCTTTGAAATCTCAGTGAAAGTTGTCACATGTCCCTAACTATCACCCTGCATTTCAGCAGAACCAGCCCCATGTGAATGAAGCCAAAATCTGCTGTCATCTCCAG
This sequence comes from Urocitellus parryii, assembly GCF_045843805.1. NCBI lineage: Eukaryota > Metazoa > Chordata > Mammalia > Rodentia > Sciuridae > Urocitellus > Urocitellus parryii. The sequence continues at coordinate 101,371,974 of NC_135542.1, forward strand.
CAATAGTTCAGCCCCTTTAGATGAAGATTGACACAGTCTCTTCATGCTCGAGTGACTAAGCACCTGAATCCTTGGGAAACAACTTCTTAACCACCTCTGATTAATTAGTTTTCCAAAAAATTCAGCCCCACAAAATTTATCACCACACAGACAAAAGGTAGGCAAATTCATTTCTATAATGTAACATGGATGGTCTCCAGTCCAATTCCCAGTTAGTTAGTACTTGTTCCCCTCTAAAATTTTATGAGTACAGTCTTTTCTGTTTGCATTTCAGTTGCCATTCTTGTCTTCTGAGCTCATACAAAATATTGCCCATTAATTTCAAATCGAAACATGCTAAGGCTTCTGCAGCCTACATATCCAAACATTTCCAAAATCTCACACAAACCAGGTCCAAAGTATTCTGAACCAAATGGTCAGGTTAATCATAGCAATGACCTTAATTCTAGTATCAAGTGCATGGGCTCTCTCTTGTCCAGCGAGAAGGTCCTCTGAACAGGGTAGAGGAGATCCGGAGACCAAGCAGCAAGCAGGTCTGATTTTATTGTGCAGTTACCATGTATATGTACTGCTTAGGCCGTAGCTAAGCAGATGATAGGCAGCCACCAATTCAATTTCTGCTAACTGTCCTTGCAGCAACCAATCTAGGAGTGGGCCATGGAGCAGGTGCAAAGACTGCAACACATGGCCTCATGCCCAGTGCTGTGCCTACAGGGTAAGCAGCCTGCCACTCACACGCCTAGCATGAGGGGAGTGGCCTGCCACTCAGACGCTCTTAACATATATCATGTATGCAGTATTCCATCCACTTGTCCCCACAATCAAGTTTTGTCGTAGTCAGTTTTTATCGCTGTGGCCAAAATAGCCAAGATATGCAACTTAGAGAAGGAAGAGATAATTTGGGTTCACAGTTTCAGAAGGTCAATCTAAGACTGGCCAACTTCACTACCCAGTGCATCAAATGAGGCAAAAACCATCATGGCAAAATGACATGCCAGAGTAAAACTGCTCAGTTCACGATAGCCAGGAAGCAGAGAGAGAGAGAGAAGCCAAGGAGAAAAAGCACACCTTCCAGTTACCTACTTCTTCTAGCAAAATCTCACTGCCTATCATTACCAACCAGTTAGTTCATTCAAATTATTAATGTATAAAATGGATCAATCCACTGGTTAGGTTATAGCTATAATAATCTAATCATTTCACGATTGAAAATTCCTGCATTAACTAATGTGAGCTTACTGGAGGACACTCCATATCTAAACCACAACAGAGTTCTAAGATTAGTGGGACTACAGTAAACCCTTTTAAATGTATTTACACAGCTGCAGAAGTAATTTGTCATTTTAGAGAGATGTTAGTCTTTAAAGGAAAAACAATTAGGTATAATGACTAGCTTTGATCAAGTTCATACAATTCTTTCCAGAGAATAGAATAGGCTACCTTTTAGGGCTGACAAACACTTAGCATGTGTCAAGATGTTGAGCCCCTGAAAGGCATGGGACAAGCATGAAAGATACCAGAGTCTAATACTAATAAGACTATAATTTATGCAATAGATTTCTATCTCTACAAAAAAATATTAAATATAAAGTAAAGATAGATTGAAATAATTATTTTTAGACTTTGCAAGCTTCTCTAGAGAAGTCTTTTGGCATACATAGCTTTTCACATGAAGATAATGAACTGGCACATTTATTATGACTTCTAGTTCTTCTGGAAGTTTGGACATTTATTGCTAATAAATTACAAATTTTACACATCTGTCCCTTATGAGTATCTCTACCTTTAATGAGCATTCTAGAGTCTTAACAACTTTGGGAAACTTGTAAAATTGAACTTTTGATCTTGTAAGACATCAAGAAAGGGAGAGTTAATTCCGATTTGGAATAGAAGCAATATGTGGATTTGCCAAATCTTCTTCAAATTGCATTTCTTTCATTGTAGATTTTATTCAGGTTTGTTTAATAGGTTTTTACATAAAAGAGTTAATATTATGCTGGGGCTAATACTAGCCTACTTGAAAACCAAGGTTTTTTCCCCTTAAAAACTGTATTTAAAATCATCATGGAATATGGTGTGTGTTGCACAATATTCTCATCTGTGTAACTCTCCTGGATTGCACTAATTGCATTTGCACAAAAGCTGCAGGTCTTAATAACTGATGGGAAACTGATATGGCAACCTCTCTGTCATGGTGACTGATCCATGAATTTATTCTTATCTATCTGTGGCATCCCTATGTATATATCCCTAGGGAAAGGGACATAAGTAAGTGATGCAGGGTCCTGGGAGTGTGCCTTTCCATGGAATAAAAACCTATCTGCTTTGTCTTTACTCCTTTTCCTTCCATGAAGTTAATCAATATCAGATTGAAGGCTGTTTGTATCTAATAGGCCTGATCTGTGGCCCTAAGTGATGACTAACTCAGTTCAGAGATAGTCAAAGATTGCTTTGCTATGAATTAATGTTATGATGGAGCTAGTTTTTAAAAGGCTAATAAAATCTTTAGATTCATGAATCCTTATGTATCAAACCAAACCGACCCCTATAATGTAGTTTCTTTTCATTTTCTGTGAGTTTGTTACTGTTTATTCAAGACATTTTGTGAGAGAAGTGATGAAAAGATTAGGACATTAGCTGCAATAAATCTAAACATATTTTTTTTCAAAGCAACATTAAAATGATTTAATAGCTTAAACATATTAAATCAAACTATATTTTCAATTTTATAGTTCAAAAATTTTAAATTATTTCTATTGCTTTCCTGACTGCTAGAACACAATGCAAAAACTAATGGACAATAATATGTATTCTTTTTTTTTTTAATAATATGTATTCTTTAAAATAAAAGAATTATGTTAACTAAAATTTTGTGTATAACTAATCCCAATTCATCTCCCTATCTTTCTTTGCTTGATTAGGCCCAGAAGACTGGATGAATGATGAACTCACATGTGACAAAAGACTTTCTAAGCATGAATATTGGCAGGAACCTCTCTTAATTTGGCATTAAATACTGTAACTGAAAGAAAAGTATCAGATTTACCACTAGGAAAGATAATACACAGAATCACAATAATAATGACATAATATTATTGTCACAAGAATAATCAATCCTTTGCGACTTTTTTGGGGGGGCAGGTATTTATAATACATTACAAATTTAATACAGAATTATTGTCTGTTGTTTCTAACATAAGTCATAGTACACCTGTTGGGAGTTTGTTTTCTTTGCAAAATTATTTTTTTTAATTGTAAAACATTAAAATTCAATAGATACAGTGATATCAATAGACATGGCATGGTACAGAATGCCAAGACTTTTTATTCCACAAAAGCAATTAAGAGAGTGGGGGCTGGGGGAGACTGTCAGAACCAACGTTTTTAGGGACTTGGTGTCTTAGTCTGTTTTCTGTGCAGTAGCAACTCACCTATGATTAAGTAATTTGTAAATAATAAAGGTTTATTTAGCTTGTGGTTCTGGAGGCTGGAAAGTCTAAAAGCATGTTGTCAGCACCAGCTCAACATCTGATGAGGACCTTCTTGCTGCATTGTAACGCGGCAGAGTGCCATCCATGGGGAGACAGAGCAAATGAGCCAGTGACAGCTCCTTTTTATAATAAATCCATTCCTTTCATGACCCCCTTATCAATGAAAGGATTAATTTATCTATGAGGGCAGAGTCTCAACACTGTCATATGGGGAATCACATTTCCAATATATGAATTTTGGGGGATAATTAAACAAAGCATTCTGGAATCTAATAAAAAAAAACTTACAACCAGAAGAAGAATTAACATAGGAAAAATGATAAATTTTTATTAAGATAACTATTGCATTTTTATCTATCTTGTTGACATCCCTCACTCCCTAAATCAAGGCAGGCTTGATGAGGACAATTATTCCCATGGAGGCTGCTGATATCAGAAGGAATAATAATAAACATATTGTCAAAAACTTGTGATTGTATGTTTTGACTTTCTACTGAATCCCTGAAGGCTAGGATCAAGGTCTTGCATTTATTTTACCTGTCTCAGATCTTCTCTAGAATGGAGGTGCTTTCCCAGGCATCATTAATTGTTAAGCATTTATATATAAATGTTTAATTGCTAGTGCCTGCAGCAAAAAAGAAAAAAAAAGAACCATTGTAACAAGTAAAAAACCTTAAAAGAAAGCTGAAGGAAGAGACACTTGAGGGAATAAGGGCTTAGAAAATGTGTTAGCAAATCTTGTAGGCCACATGTATACCCAGGATGAAATGTCTGCTAAGAAAGGACTTGCAATCACTCCAAGTTCTCACCTATGCTGACCTTCCCATTTCATCCAGAAGGGAAGAGAAGATAATCCTGCATTGAAAACTGCCCTCCCCACCTCTAGCACTAGAGCATTTTAACTCAGAGCCAGTCTGAAAATATTAAGAGAGCTGTTTGTTTTAGGGGATAGTTTCCATTTACTTCAGAAATTTTCTATCAAATCAATAGGCACAAATGAAACAGATTTCATTAGTCCCATAGGAAAAATAATACAGACTTTCTAAAATCTGCTTAGAAAAGTCATAAAACAAATACAAAAAGTAATACACTGTAATATTCAGAATGTCTGGTTTCTAATAAAAGTAAGTGATATAAAGAAATAAGGAAGTATTGTAAGGGTTCGGGGAATCGTTGGAGAAAGAGACCACAGGAGACCAGCTTCATGCAATGAGCAGGAGGGAGTTTATTGAAGAGGATCCTAATTCAGCGCACTGAGGCTCAAGGCTCACTCTGGAAGGGAGAGCGGCCCAGAGCCCAGAGCAGAGGTCAAGCAGAGCTTAAGTACACTTTTTGGGGAGGGCGGGGGTGGGGGGGTGGGGCTTTGCATACATCAGAACAAATCATCATGAGGCTCGGGAAAATTGAACAACAACAATGAGATGTGATTAACACATTCATTGGTGGGAACAGGTCGGGCGGGGGTGATTGGTCACTCCTAAGCAGGGTACACATTCAAACTGATTGGTTCGGGCCCTGTGACAAACTGCACAGGGCCCTAGGCTAAATGGCCAGTAGGGCGTTTGTCTTAACTATCCCAGGAATTTCAGGTTCTGGGTGTAGCACAGGAACTTTGCGATGCCCGGGTCTTTTACATTTTAATTTTGCAATTTAAAATCAGCTTAGAAATTTTACCCTTACAGTATAACTGTAAGGTCCTTGCTTAGCATCTGGGTGACCATCTTAAGTGACAGCCACCATTTTCCCACCCCAGGGTCTTTCTGAGAAAGGCTCATCACTCCTTTATACCAACCCTACTCTTAAATTGCCCAGATTAGGACCCATCCAGCTCTGATCCCTGAGCTTGGCCCATAAAAGCCCCCAAATCCAAGCATGTCCTGTCTCCTTCACTCTGTGGAAAGATTATAGTGGTGAGCTGAAAGGGTAAAGTTTCTAAGCTGGAAAGCTTGAATGTAAAAGATTAGGTATTATTAAGTTCCTCTGTTACACCCAGATTCCTGAGATAGTTAAAACAATGTCCTACTGGCCATTTAGCCTAGGGCCCTGTGCAGTTTGTCACAGGGCCCGAACCAATCAGTTTGAATGTGTAACCCGCTTACGAATGACCAATCACCCCCGCCCGACCTGTTCCTGCCAATCACGTCTCAGAGTTGTTGTTCAATTTCCCTGCGCCTCATGATGATTTGTTCTGATGTATGCAAAGCCCACCACCCTCTCCAAAAAGTGTACTTAAGCTCCACCTGACCTCCGTTCTGGGCTCTGAGCCGCTCTCCCTTCTTGAGTGGGCACAGAGTCCCAGCGCACTGGAACGGATCCCTAATAAACTTCCCCCCTGCGATTGCATGAAGTGAGTCTCTTGTGTGGTCTCTCCCCTCCGGACGCTTCGCTGCACCCCAACAGAGCCACAATGGGACCTTTATCTGTTGAATCTGACAAATAAATTCTCATGTGTATCTCTGCCTGGTTTTTGTCTTTCATTTCTCACCCTTTTCCCACTTCCTCACTTTACTTTCAATAACCCATTTATGCAAAAAGGTAATCATAGAAACTGCTCCTCAGGAAGGTCAGGCATTGAATTTACCAGGTAAACATTGAAGATTGACTTTCTCAAATATGCTCAAAAAGCTAAAGTAAAATAAATAAATAAATAGTAAAAAAAAAAGAAAGAAAAGCTAAAGTAAGCCACAATTCACACACACACAAAAAAATAATAATAATTAAAGGGAACTGGGAGAAAGTTCTATCACCAAATAGAGAATATCAATAAAGATATGGTGCACATCTGAAATCCCAGCAACTCAGGATAAAGGGTCAGGAGGATCAAAAGTGCAAAGCCAACCTCAGAAACTAGGCCAGACCCTGTCCCTAAATAAAATATTAAAAGGGCTGAGGATGTGACTTAATTGTTAAGCCCCTGGGTTCAATTCCCAATATTCCCCTTTTTCACCCCACAAAAAACAAATAACCAAACAAACAAACAAAAACAGAACTCATTAAAATATTTAAAATAATTAAATAATACTGTGGAAATTACCCAGTCTGAGGTGCAGAAATAATAACGGAATGAAATAAAATGGAATGAAACCCCTGGAACACAACCCATGTGGAGAGCAAAGAGAGTGGAAGGATATTACAGAAATAGTAGTAAAGCTTCCAAAATACGGTAAGATGTTAGGAGCCACAGCAAAAATATTGATACAGGCACCTTTGGATTTAATGACTGCCAGCCAGCAATTCACATTCATATGGTAATTGGACTCATGCTGTTTAGCTGGGCCCATTTCAGGACTCAGGTTACTCATGTCACTCTTGTAATGGGAGAGTTCCCATTGGTTGGGAAAGGATGATAGGAGGGTGTTCCAGGGGAAGTGGAAGCCCCCCGGCTCAGGTAGAACACACGTGGTGGACCCACTTGTTAGGGGACACACACGGCCTCTCTCAAAATAAAACTTTGTCTCAGTTTGACTGGCTTGTGTTTTTGTGCCCAACCGGGTTGCAAGATTGCAAGCCCGCGTGCACTGACAGCTCAGCAGGGAATCGCTCAGCAGGGGTGCCGCAGGCAGTGCTCGGAGATAGCAGCGGCAGGAACGGGGCTCAGCCAGCTCGCTCGGCCCGGGCCGAGAGAAGCCTGCGGCATTTTGGTGGCCCTGTACGGGGAACGCCCAAAATTTAAAGGTGAGTAATATCGCTCGCCCCTAAGGAAAGGTGACAGAATGGGTATTTCTGTTTTGATTTATTCTGCTTTTATTTCAGGCTCTCTAGCCTTACAATTTTTTCAGGCGAATTGGGAAAAATGGTTGGCTCAAGGTTTGAAGTTATTCGGCACTGAGAGAGAGAAAATTGACATAATCATTTTCCTCCTCTCCGTTTCTGTTTCATTCTGTTTTGGCTTTCTTCTATCCTATCTTATTGGGTTACGTTACCTTTATAGTAGATTAGAATCTAGTAAAAAACAAACCGAAAAACTGTTAAGTAAATTGTTAGAGGTCCAGGCCATGGCAGAAAACATATTAGGTCAAGCAAAACAAAAGGTCTCTCAAGCTAGTCAGATAGAAGAAAATTTGAAGAAGGCAAGCTCAGGGAAAAAACGGTCGTCAGACAGGGAGGCTGCTACTAACTCCGTTCCACCACCAGAGGGCATAATTCAACCAACAGCTTTACCTGCCTCCATAGATGATGAACGGAATCCTGAGGCGGGACCCCAAAAATTAGCATGCCCTGTAGTTGAGCGGGGAGAAGAAAGAGAACGAGTTTACCGTGCCTTAGATTTCAAAATAGTAAAGCAATTAAAGGAAGCTGTAGCAACCTACGGCCCGGCCGCTCCCTTCACAGTCAGTATGGTCGAATCTATTACCAGCTGGAACTTAACACCAGCAGATTGGGCTAACATGTGTAATTCTGTGCTAAATAGAGGACAATATTTATTATGGAAAATTGCCAATGAGGAATTTTGCAAGGAGACAGCTAGGCGAAATGCAGAAGCAGGTTACCCTGAATGAGACCTGAAAATGTTACTGGGGAAAGAAGAATTTGAAGGGCAGATGCAACAGGTCAGATATGATCCTGGCGTATACGCTCAGATCGCTATAAATGCAATTAAGGCATGGAAAACTTTGAAGGGACAAGGGGATTTTCAAGGTCAACTATCTAAGATAATACAAGGAGTTAATGAGCCCTACGCTGACTTTGTAGCTAGACTTATTGAAGCAGCCTCTGAGACATTTGAAAATACAGAACAGGCAATGCCATTTATAAAACAACTGGCTTACGATCAAGCAAATCGTTGCTGCAAAGAGGTCATTAGACCGTGGAAACAGGAAGATTTAAACACATATATTAAATTATGTAGAGACATTAATGAACAAGGACAAGTCATGGCAGCTGAAGTAAAACAGGCTTTAGGTACCAAGCCAAAAACATGCTATAATTGCAATCAAGAAGGACATTTTAAAAGAAATTGCCCCATAGGAGGAGGGTTTAACAAAGCTAGGTATCAAAAGAGTAGAATCCCGGGTATTTGCCCACGATGCCATAGAGGGAGACATTGGGCTAATGAATGCCGTTCTCAAACCACCATAGAGGGTATTCCGTTATCAAAAAATGGACAAAGACCAAGTGTCTACCCACGATATCGTGGAGAAAGGTATCAGGCCCCGTTGTCAAAAAACGAATTGGAGGGCCCAATGCCCCGGGGCCCAAAACCACAAATATACAGGGCAATGGAGGAACCCAACAGCACCATCAAGGTGGTGCCCAGGACGCATTATCCATTAGATCCCTCATCAGACAGACTAGAGGGAGCGCAGGGTTGGACATCTGTGCCTCTGCCAGAGCAGTATTAACTCCAGAGATGGGAGTTCAAATCATTCCCACAGGAGTAAAAGGACCTCTTCCCCAGGGAACAGTAGGCTTATTATTAGGACGCAGTTCTTCTACACTTAAAGGACTTATGATAAGTCCTGGGGTAATTGATCCCGATTATGAGGGTGAAGTAAAAATTATAGCTAGTTCTCCAAGAGGTATATCAGTAATTTCATCAGGAGATAGAATAGCACAGTTATTAATAATACCAAGCCTACATGATAAATTTTCCAGTTGTAATGTAGAAAGAGGTTCCAAGGGATTAGGCTCCACAGGTGTAGATTGGGCTATGCTATCTTTAAATTTAGATTCTCGCCCTATGCTAAAATTAAATATTCAAGGGCATGATTTTAATGGACTGCTGGACACAGGCGCTGACCTCAGCATCATATCTCGCCAGGAATGGCCTAAACATTGGCCATTACAGCAAGCCACACAAACGCTTAGAGGCCTAGGAGTGGCGACTAATCCCCATAGAAGTGCAATGGTATTAGATTGGAAGGATCCTGAAGGATGTGAAGGAACTATACAGCCCTATGTATTGGACCATCTCCCCATAAATTTATGGGGACGAGACGTCCTAGATCAATTAGGATTGACATTAACAAATAACGTCAATCCTAACGCGCCCACTACTAGAGCAAAACAAGGCTTTAGAAAAGAAAAGAGATTAAGAGATCAAGAACAAGATATAACAGCACCAATTCAAATAGATCAAGAGATAAATAAACATGGATTGGGTTTTCAAAACGGGCCACTGAGACAATCAAAATTACTTGGAAATCAGAAAGACCAGTGTGGGTTCCTCAGTGGCCCCTAACTAAAGAAAAGATACAAGTAGCCCATGATCTGGTCAAACAGCAATTAGCGGAAGGACATATACAACCTTCCGTATCTCCCCATAATACTCCCATTTTTGTTATTAAAAAGAAATCTGGTAAAGGGAGATTATTACAAGATTTAAGAGCCATTAATAATGAGATGGTTATTATGGGACCTGCTCAATCAGGGATTCCCCAATTGTCTGCTCTACCAAAAACCTGGCATGTTCTAGCTATAGATATTAAAGATTGTTTCTTCTCAATTCCAATTCATCCAGAGGATAGTCCACATTTTGCATTTACTATCCCTGCACTGAATCATGAAGGTCCTGATCAGAGATATGAATGGAAAGTACTCCCTCAAGGGATGGCTAACAGCCCAACTTTGTGCCAAATTTATGTTGATAAAGCAATCCAGCCACTTAGAAATCAAAACCCTGAACTACAGATATTTCACTATATGGATGATGTGTTAATGGCACATAAAGATAAAAACACATTGCTAGAATGTTATGCCACGCTTACAAACTTATTAAAAAATTATAATCTAGAGATAGCAATAGATAAAGTACAATTAAATCTTCCAATTAATTATTTAGGAGTTCTATTATCCTCAACCATGGTCCGCCCACCAAAAATTCAAATACGAGTAGATCAACTCAAATCACTTAATGACTTTCAAAAGTTATTGGGAGATATAAATTGGATAAGGCCTTATCTAGGCATACCAACAGGAGAATTAGGACCTTTATTTGATATTCTAAAGGGTCCATCAGATCCAAATTCACCCCGCATGTTAACGCCTGAAGCTAGAAAGGCATTAAAAATCATTGAAACATATATGGAAAATATGCATTTGGATAGAATTGATATAAGTTTGCCTTTATTATTTATTGTACTACCGACAAAAAATATTCCTACAGGGGTATTTTGGCAAGAAGGTCCATTATTATGGATACATTTATCTTATTCTCCTAATACTATTCTTACTAGATATCCTGAGGCTGTAGGGCAATTAATACTCAAAGGAATAAAAGCAGCAAAAGGAGTGTTTGGGATTTCTCCCAATAAAATTATTACTCCATATACTATGGATCAAATTGATGAGTTAGCTAATGAGTTAAATACTTGGGCAATAATCATGTGTAAATCTAGTGTTGCATTTGATAATCACTTGCCATCTAATCCTTTGTTGTCTTTTTGGTCTAAGCATCCTGTAGTTTTTCCAAAAATGACAAGAAAAACCCCTATCATAAATGCTCCAAATATATTCACTGATGGGTCAAATAATGGTACAGCAGCAGTAGTTACTCCTGATCAAACTTTTACATTTTTAGTACCCAAACAATCAGCTCAAAAGGTAGAGCTCAATGCAGTATTGCAAGCTTTTATGATGTTCAAAGATTCTACATTTAATTTATTTTCTGATAGTCAGTATGTAGTTAATGCTATTGTATCTCTTGAAGATGCTGGTAGGATTTCTCCTTCCTCTACTGTTTTCTCTTTGTTTTCTGCTATACAAAGTCTAATCTGGGATAGAAAGGATCCATTCTTTATAGGACATATCAGAGCACATACAGGATTGCCTGGAGCCCTTAGTTTGGGTAATGAACTAGCAGATAAATCTACACATGACATACATATTTTCTCCACAATAGAAGAAGCTATAAATTTTCATAAAATGTTCCATGTCAATGCTAATACTTTACAAAAACGTTTTAAAATAACTAAAGAACAAGCCAGACATATAATAAAACAATGTCAAAATTGTGTGACATTTTTGCCACAAGTTAATCTTGGAGTCAATCCTAGAGGACTGATACCTAACCATATTTGGCAGATGGACGTCACACACTTGCCAGAATTTGGAAAATTAAAATATTTACATGTTACAGTTGATACTTCTTCTGGATTTTTGATGGGCTCCCTTCATCCCGGAGAAAAAAACTAAAGATGTTATAGCTCATTGCTTACAAAATTTTGCCACTGTGGGTGTTCCTAAACAGTTAAAAACCGATAACGGCCCTGGTTACACCTCCAAGTCTTTTAAACAATTTTGCTCATCATTTGGCATTACTCATATAACAGGAATCCCATACAACCCACAGGGACAAGGCATAGTTGAAAGAGCTCATCAAACTATAAAAATGTACTTATTAAAGCAAAAGGAGGGAATTAGTAAGGGGTATATATCCCCCAAAGATAAACTTAAAATAACCCTTTTTACTCTAAACTTTCTAAATTTGGATTCATCAGGACTTAGTGCTGCGGAAAGACATATGTATCCGAAAAATGTACATAAGCCTAAGGTACTTTGGAAAGATATTCTAACAGGACAATGGAAAGGTCCAGACCCAGTAATAGTCTGGAGTCGGGGCTCCGTCTGTGTTTTTCCACAGGAGGAACAGCAACCAATTTGGATTCCAGAGAGATTAACTAAAACAATTTCTACAGAAAAAGAAGATGATTTGACTCAAATCCATAACAGCTGATATCCAGAGTTCCAGCCTGGCTATTCTTACATCTGCGACAGTGATTTACCACGGTGCCTTTTTCAATATCTATTTTATTATTTACATTTTTCCCACATCATAAAGTTCTATTTTATTTTATTTTATCTTATTTTACCTTATTTTTTAAGCTCATATAAACCTAGGTTAATGTTTTTCTGATCAGTTTTATTTTTTGACTGTGTTTTATTTTTTTTAACTGTAAAGTTTTTAAACATTGCAATGGAGATTTCACCTAGCTATAGCTACAAGGCCTTTATTTACTATTGTCTTATATGTTCTATGTTATGTATGCACTGTTTTGTGTTGTATGTCTGTATGTGTGTATGTCCATATTTCATTTATAAGGAGCGCTCATGTATAAATAGATACAAGTATTCAAAAAAAAAAATTTAGTCACGTGACTTATATGGTTTAATTTACTTTAGGTAAACAGCTGTTATTAAATTTTGCTTTTAAAGGTGGTTAACAGATATGTTTGTTTACTTTCACCTTTCCTTTTCATTATATTTCATAATTCTGTTCAGGATAATGTCTCTTTAGCAACATGGCCATAATTCCCATCTCCATCCCAGTGCCGGTGAAGACTAAGACCAAACTACAACTTTTATGATAGCTATCACTATAAACTGTATAAACTGATACATCTATCAAAATAACTCAATAAGACTGCTCAATCAGGGACTTAATTTACTTTGGGAGGAAATGGACATATTGATAGACTCCTCCACTTTGAACTGCTTACACAACTTGCCTGGACTATGTATCACCTGTATGCATTGTGCTCTATTTGTTGATACAGTGAACTGGTACTGCTAAATATCTTAGCCGATGTGTCACCAGTGTTTCCATAGGAGTTGACTTGGTGTCGTGGCAATTCTGCGTCTTTCTCCCTTCTGCTAGTGATGGTCTAAATTTGGGGGCCAAAAGAGGTGAGGCAAGAACCTCACCCCCCCACTGGTGCATAGGCCTATTACACAGGTATGGCTATATACTGGACCGGTAGTCAGTGACCGGTATGATTCGGTTACAGTGGTATCAACCTAAGCCAGGAGACTGACGCAATAAGGTCAGTTTTCCCATGACGGGTAAGAACCATATGTGAATTGGACATACCTAACAGGCACGGTCCCTAGCCACATTTGCCTGTTGTTTATTTAAACAGAAGGGGGCAGATGTTAGGAGCCACAGCAAAAATATTGATACAGGCACCTTTGGATTTAATGACTGCCAGCCAGCAATTCACATTCATATGGTAATTGGACTCATGCTGTTTAGCTGGGCCCATTTCAGGACTCAGGTTACTCATGTCACTCTTGTAATGGGAGAGTTCCCATTGGTTGGGAAAGGATGATAGGAGGGTGTTCCGGGGGAAGTGGAAGCCCCCCGGCTCAGGTAGAACACACGTGGTGGACCCACTTGTTAGGGGACACACACGGCCTCTCTCAAAATAAAACTTTGTCTCAGTTTGACTGGCTTGTGTTTTTGTGCCCAACCGGGTTGCAAGATTGCAAGCCCGCGTGCACTGACAGCTCAGCAGGGAATCGCTCAGCAGGGGTGCCGCAGGCAGTGCTCGGAGATAGCAGCGGCAGGAACGGGGCTCAGCCAGCTCGCTCGGCCCGGGCCAAGAGAAGCCTGCGGCAGTAAGATATCTGAATTTGTGCACTGAAGAGGCTTTAAAAAAATTGTGATAAACTAAAAGGTGAAGAATATGAAAAATAAGTCCAGGGACATTTTTTCTCTAGGTTTTGTCATTTAAAATCCCAGGACTTCAGCCAGGGGAAGGAAACACAAAAGGAATTCCACCTGACTAGCATCTGATTCTAATGGGTCACCTGACACCAATAAAATAAGCCCCAGGAAATTCCCTATTCACATTCCTGTCCTACCCTAAACAAAGCCTCTATAACCCAGACCTTTGTTTCTGTCCATCACCATTTTGTGTTCCCAAAAGGAGCTGAGCAAGGGTTCCACCAATTGATTTGGCCCTCAGATATTGAATGAAGAAAAGCCTGCTGATCTAAAATTTGCTTCCAATCTCCCACCTTTGTCGTGTGTGCATCATTTGTCCTAATAAAAGGGATCTGGATCTAGACATAAAATAATTAAATCATTGAATGGCAAAGACAAAGATTGTTTCTTGAAAATAACAAGATGAAAGGAAATTGGTTGAGCATTGTGGCTCACCACTGTAATCCCATTGGAGGATTATAGGCAGGGAGGCTGAGGCAGGAGGATTACAAGTTCAAAGCCAGCCTCAGAAATATAGCAAGGCCCTAAAACCTGGCAAGATGCTGTTTCAAAATAAAAAATTAAAAGGGCTGGTATGTGGCTCAGTGACTGAAATGAAAAAACAAAACAACAAAAAATAAGGTTAAATAAATGGAACCAAAAAAGAAAAAGAAAAATGAAATTATCTATAAGGGATCCCCAATAAGATTAGCAGTCCATTTTTCTTCAAACATTATTGAGTCACAGGATGTGGAATGACATTGAGGTGGGGGTGGGGAGGGGTCGGGGTGCAAAAAAATAGTGTAGATAATAAATAATTGAGTTCAATCAGGAAAATAGGAGCTAGTTGGAAAAGAAAGGAAATCAAATGCTGACATCTACTTTCTCCTCCAGCCTGTTCCTATGGTAACCCGCCCCAAGAATTGTTCTTCCCTTCAGGGAGTTGTAGGACTTGTTAATCAATGCCTGGGGGGGGGGGGATGGTCCCTTCCTGTCCTTACACCTGGATGGCTTTGTTGTCACAGTTAGATTACTTGGGCCCTGTTTGGTCACAGATTCAAGATGGGGAGAGCAAAGAGGCAAGACAGGGGAGAAGAGGGCCTGAGAACAAAGAAATTCTAAAATTTATAAAGGGGCAGGACATCCCCACCTCCTGTGGAGCCCTTCTCTACAGAGAAGTCTACCTTTGTTCTATCCTTTAAATAAAATTTGCATTCTGCTCTTGCCTGGTGCTCAGTCTTTACATCTGGGGAAATGGAACTCAGCCCTAATTGATTCTCATCACCAGTGGAATCAACGTATGTAAAGTGCTTAAAAAATAATTCTGTCAGCCCCAAATTTTATATCTGGCAAATATTTTTAAAATTAATGTGAAATTAAGACATTTCTAGATAAAGAAAAACTGAGGGTTTTACTGGTAAGTAGATCTTCCCCATAAGAAATGATAAAGAGAATTCTTCACATTGAAATAAATGATAGTAGTCAGTTATTTGAAGACAGGAAAAGAAACAGCACTAGTAAAGGTAACTACAGGGGCCAATGTATTCCATATATTTTGCTTTTCACCTCTTTTTTCCCTATAACATTCAAAGACAAATACAGAAGACAATGATTTTAGTGAATCTTTTTTAATGAGAAAAATGGAAATATATAATTAATGACAATAATAATATAGGGGGTAAAACTAGATAAAGCAATTTTTGTATACATCTAAAATTAAGATGGCATGCACTCAAAGTAAATTAATATCAACTACAATATAAATTGTAATCCCCAGGGTAACAACTAAGAAAACAACTAAAAACATAAACAGTAAAAGAAATAAGAAGGGAAGCATAATAATATAACAGAAAGAAATAAACACTACAGAAGGAAATATGAAGAAAGTGAAGAATGAAAACATTAAAAGATATCAAAAGCAAATGGTAAGGCCAGGCGTAGTGGTGCATGCCTGTAATCCCAGTGGCTTGGGAGGCTGAGACAGAAGGATTTCAAGTTCAAAGCCAGCCTCAGAAATTTAGCCAGGTGCTAAGCAACTCAGTGAGATCCCTTCTCTAAATAGAATACAAAAAAAAAAAAAAAATAGGGATGTGGCTCAGTACCCCTGAATTCAATCCCCAGTATCCCCCCCCACCAAAAAAAGCAAATGATGTAAAAAAAAAATAAAGTGATGGAAGCAACTTTTAAACCAGCTGTCAAATGAAACATAAATTAATTAAACTCTCAAATTTGAAGCAAAAATGGCCCAGATAGATTTTTTTCAATTTTTTTAAATTTTTTATATATCATCAATAGGAAATTCAATTTAGATTCAAAGACAAAAAATTTGTGAGAGGAGGAAAAAGATGTTTTATGAAAGTGTTAACCCCAAAAAGAGGTATAATAGTTAAAATAACCATAGACAAACAGAATTTAAGTCAAATATTGTCACAAGAGACAAAAAGGACTTTTTTTAATTGATGAAAGGGTTAGTATATAATATTAAAAAATCCACAATTCACAGTAAACCCACAAAATTATAAAGCAAAAACTGAGATTGAAAGGAGAAAGAGAATTTTTCAATAATAGCAAAAGACTTCACTATTTTACTTTAAATAAAGGATAGACCAACTAGGTAGAATATCAACAAGGAAATAGAGGATTTAAGCATTATAAATCAACTACAAAAAATAGCCATGTCTAGAACACTGCTTAACAATAGCATATTAAACTTTTTATTGAGTGACCATGAAACGTTCTTTTGGATAGACCAAATGTTGGGTAATAAAACAGTCACAATAAATTTTAAAGAAACTTAAGGAATACAAAGTATCTTCTTTGATGATAAAGAAATGAAGTTTTGTTTTTTTGTTATTGTTGTGGTTTTCTTTTTGGTACTGGTGATTGAGCCCAGTGGACCTTAACCACTAAGCTACATGCACAGAACTTTTAATTTATTATTTTGAGACAGAGTCTCACTAAGTTGCTAAATTGTCAAGGCTGACCTTAAACTTGTGATCCTCCTGCCTTAGCCTCTCCAGTTGCTGGAATTACAAGCACAAACCACTACACTCGAGGAGGAATGAAGATAGAGGTCTGTACTTGAAGGAAATTTGGAACATTTATAAATATGTAGAAATTAAGCAAAAAAAAGTCTTAACCAATGAATCAAAGAAATACTACCAGTGAATTATAAAATACTTTGAAATTAATGAAAACAGGAAAATACCAAAACATGTGAGATAAAAAATCAAAAATGTTCAGTGAGAAATTTATATTGACCGGTAAACATGTAAATTAAAAAGAACCAAATCATCATCTAAATTAACAACTTTACTAATTATAAAATGAAGATAAAATTGAACATAAAGGCAGTAGAAATAAGAATATAATCAAGATTAGAATGGAAATAACCAAAAAATTTTGATAACAGAAAATTAGTTGAGAGAATCAAGGAAATCAAAAAGTGATAAGCTTTAACTAAAGTGACAAATAAAGACTATTAAAATCAGAAATGTGAAGGAATAACATTAAAACTAATCCTTCAAAAATGAAACAGATTATCAGAATATTATGAATAAATTTATGTCAATAAATCAGCTAAATTTTAAGTGAAACTGATGAATCCCTATAAAGAAAACTCTATCCAAATCAAATAAAGATGAAAAAATTTGAAAAACCCCTATAAAAGTCTCCAATCCATAATCAGAAACTTTCTAACCATGAAAAATCAAACACCAGATGACTTCATGTTTAATACTTTAAACATTCTACCAAATGTTTAAAGTATTAGTATCCTTTCTCAACCTTTTCCAAAAAATATTAAGAAACAAATCAATCTCATTCCACAAGGCCAGCATTACCTGAATGATACTATAAGAAAAGAGAGCTACAAATACTCCTTATGAATATTGATGCAAAAATTCAGCAAAACAACCATAGAATGAAAACAGATTTAAAATGATGACCAAATGACACTTATATTACAAGTGAAAGCATGGTCCAAAATAAAACTTTAATCAAGGTAATATACCACATAAAATAGAAGGAAAGGTGGGGGGAAATCCACATAATCCTCTCAATTGATGTATAAAGAACATTTGGCAAAATTCAACACTCAATAACAAACACTCAATAAACTCAGAATAAAAGAAATCTTCAACAGAGTGAATTGCAGTTAGAAAAATTACACAGCTAATGTCCTTACAAGTAGGGAAAACTCTTTTCCTTCCAATCAGACACACAAAAAGGATGACAGACTTATCTGCTTCTATTCAACATTATACTGCAAATTCTATCCAGAGCAAATTAGTCAAGTAAAGAGAAATAAAGGTCACCCCAAATGGAAAGGGAGAAATAAGACCACTTGTGTTCATAGATGACTTAATCTTATTTATGGAAAATGCTTAAGGAATTCCCAGAAAAATCTTAGAGTTAGTAAATGAATTAAGCAATCATTTAGAATACAGGGTTAATATTAATAAATCAGTTTCATTTCTATGCACTAGAAATGACCAATCTGAAATGGGAAAAAAAATGAAAGCATTTCAAATTATAATGGCATCAACAAGAATAAAACACTGAAGAATTAATTTAATTACTTAACACTATGAAACATTCTGTAATCAATAAAACTTAAATAAATGTACATATTCATGGATGGGAAAACCTGATATTGTTAAAATGGTAGTCATCCTCAAATTTATCTACACGTTCATTGTAATCCTTGTCAATATGCCAGTGGTCTTCACTGCAGGGAAAAGAACAAAGTTGAAGAATCACAATGCTAAAGTGCACATTTTTTGGTGTTTTTATCCATGTTCCTTTTTTCACTGTAGTAAAACTGTATTAAATCTGTACACTGGATCTGCAAATGCTTGTTTAATTCAGGCTCTCTATTGCTGAGGTGAATCTGCTTATGTTATTTAGGTATTAAATTATTTAGGCCTAAATAAAATCTGAATACATTTGGAAAACTTGATATTGTTAAAATATTATTAAAGTATTGCTGAAGTAAATTTGCTTGTGTTATTTAGGTATTAAAGTATGTAGGGTTCTGAATATTAGGTTTTGATATATTCTAACAAATTATCCTCCAGGATGCCTTAGTCATTGAGATATTCAACAGCTGATTTATAGACCATCACCAACTTCCTACATATTAAGATATTTTGCACTTTAAATTTTCTAATTTCATAAAGTTCTTATTTGGGAGTGAGGTACCAGGGATTAAATTCAGGGGCACTCTACACTGAGCCACATCCCCAGCTTTATTTTGTATTTTATTTAGAGACAAGGTCTCAGTGAGTTGCTTCGTGATTTGCTTTTGTTGAGGCTGGCTTTGAACTTGTGATCCTCCTACCTCAGCCTCTAGAGCGGCTGGGATTACAGGAGTGCACCAATGTTCCCCACTAAGGTTCTTATTTTTAATTTTTGTCTATTTTCCATTTATATGGCCTCATTTTTTTCACTCCCAAGAACAAACACCTACCTTTCCTGTGGTTGGAAGACTGCCACCAGCCTCACAGAACTCTCTAAACTGCAAAAATGGAAACTTAAAAGTGTATAAGAATTCACATTTCCTAATCAATACCTGGCAGGCACAGGAGTATAAATTTTTCAGCTTCCTTATATGAACGATTCTGAGGGATTATCCACACTGTAACCAGAGCTTCCTTGCAGGATAGAGTCAAACTAGTACATGCATGATGTGTTGATAACCATAGTCTTGCTTTATCTCCTTGCTTCTTTTCTGTTCATTTTCCCATTTCTTTTTTTATTTCTTGTGAATGTTTCTGAACTAAAGTATTTCTATTTTAACAATTATCTCAAAAATCTGCTTCCAGGGAACTCAACCACAATGCTGTTTTTTTTTTTTTGTTTGTTTGTTTTGTTTTTGTGGTGCAGGGGATTAAACCCAGGGCCTTGTGCATGGGAAGCAAGCACTCTCAAACTGAGCTATATCCATAGTCCCACACAATGCTGTTTTCAAAAAGTAAAGATGTTTTCATTTTATTTTTTTGTTGCATAACATGGACCCAATGAGATACACTGGTGTTAGTTTTTTGTTTTTCCTTCATATGTTCATTGCTCATATATAAGAGAGCAATTGGCCTGTATTAGTTTGCATCCTGTGACACTGCTGCACTTATTAATTTCAAGTTTTTTACTTTTCCTATTAATTTTTAGAATTTCCATTGAGACAATCTTCTGTGAATAAAGCTGTTTTTATTTATTTCCAATATATGTTCATTTCACTTCTATTTCTTAAGGAATTGTTCTAGTCAGAGCCAATAATACAATACTGAATAGGAGAAGGGAGAGAGGACATCCTTGACTTGATTTTGAACTTAAGGGGAATGATCATTTTATTGCTCTTAAGCATGCATTAAGGATAGGTTTTTAACAAATGTCATGTATGGAGCTATGGAAGTGCCATTCTTCACAGACTGTTTATTTGTTTTTGTTTTTGTTTTCATAAATAGGACTTGCTTCAACTGACATGATCATATGATTTTCTTTTATAATCTGTTCATATAACATATTACATGGATTATTATATACTCATAAACCTAGAATAAATCCCATTTTGACATTTTATATAATCATTCTTAATTATATATTTTATTTAGTTAACTTTGTTGAGCTATTTCTACCTGTATTCATGGAAAATAATAGTCGTTTTTTTTATTCTAAAGTTTTTTTTAAATCTGCTTTTAATAATAGAATAATTTGAACCTGAATGAGCCTGAGAAGTATTTCCTCTTGTTTCCATTTTCTGAAAGATACTGTGGAAAATTTATACAATTTTATCCTTAAATTATTTGTAGAATTCAGTTGTGAAATCATCTAGGTCTGGTGATTTTTTTTTTCTCCTGAAAGTGTATTTATTACACATGCCTTTCTATATACATGCCTATTCATGTGATATGTTTTTGTTGTTGCTGTTGTTTTTGTTTCTGTTGTACCAGGGATTGAACCCAAAGGTGCTTAACCACTGAACCACATCCTCAGTCTGTTTTTTGTTTTTTGTTTTTTTTTTTTTGAGAGAGAGGATCTCAGTAAGTTGCTCAGGGCCTTGTTAAATAGCTGAGTCTAGCTTTGAATTTGTAATCCCCCTGACTCAGGTTCCTAAGCCCAGTGGAGATCTATTTCTATTTAGGTGAGTTTTTATAATTTGTGTATGTCAAGGAATCTACCCATTTAATCTATAGATATAGATAGATACAGATATAAACACACACACAAACACAGAGAAATAAACACATATATAAACTGGTAAGTACAACTGTCTCTCCATATATGCAGGCAAATTTGTTTGCTTCTTGTTTAAAATATTGTTTGGTACAATATTAGTGACCATTATGAATCAGCAGTGATGACTCCTTTTTTTTTTCATTTCCAATATTGGTAATTTTTTTTCTTGCATAAGTTGGTTGGAAATTTATTGATTTTATTGTTCATTCCTAAATGCTAACTTTCCATTTGTTTCATATTTATTTTAATTTGTCATTTTCAATTTCACAAATTTTTGCTCTGGATTTTATGATTTTTTTTTCCTGCTAGTTTAGGCTTTAATTGTTGTTCTTTTTGCAAAGTCCAATAGTAGAAGCTTAATGTTTTTACTTTAGTTTTCTCTCATTTTACATTATTTTCTGTTTTTCTTCTCCTTCTCTTCTTCTTTTCCTTCTCCTTCTTCTTTCTTTCTTTTTTTATGATAGTATTGAATTCTGGTATTGTTTCTACATTTTTATTGGTGTAGTATAGTTGTACATAATGATGGGATTTGGTTTTACATATTCATACATGCACACAACATAACAATATAATTTGGCTAATAGCATCCCAGCACTCCTCCCCCCATCTCCCATCCCTTGTCCCTTTCCTCTGCTGCTCTCCCTTTGATTGTCATGAGATCCCACACTCACCTTTTTTTTTCTCCCTTTTTCCTCTATAGTTTCTGCACGTGAGAGAAAATACAGGACTCTTGGCCTTCTGAGCTTGACCTGTTATGTTTAACACAATGGTCTCTAGTTCCATCCATTTTCCTGTAAATTATATTATTTTTCTTTATGGATGAATGAAACTACATTGTTTATATATTACATTTTCTTTATCCATCCACCCATTAATGGACACGTAGTCTGGTTCCATAGTTTGGTTATTGGGAATTGTGCTGCTATGAATGTGGGTATGCATGTATATCTGTAGTATGATGATTTTAATTTTTTAGGATAATACCAAGGATTAGAATTTTCTTATTATTAGGTTTTTCTTACTTTAAATTATGTGTATTTATGCTCTAAATTTTATTTTAACCACTGTTTTTCTTGTATTTAATAATAAATATTATTAAGCTATGTTTTAATTTTTATTTACTTCAAAATAATCTTTACATTTTTGGTATATATTCTTTGGCCCATATGATATTTAGAGACATTTAATCTTCAAATTGGGTGGATTTTCCAGTTATCATTATATGATTTTTAAAAGTAACTCTATTTTGTTGTGACAACATAGATTGTGTATGTTTTTTTATATTTTAAATTTGTTAAGATGAGTTTTATAATCCAGAATATATCTTTATAATTATTGCATGTGAGCTTGGAAAATCTGTATAATTTTGTTTTGGGATGAAAAGTATTCTAAGTATGTTATTGAATCAAGTTTATTCATGGTACCAGTCAGTTCAGCTACCTCAATTACCGATTTTCTCCTGTTTGAAGGTACTGTGTCCTCCAAATCTAATAATGAATTTTTCTACCTCTTACAATTACACTGATATATGTCTTGTGTTTTAGTTACTCTATCATTAGGAGCATAAACACATAGAACTTTATATTATTTTGAATAATTTACATATTTCTCATTATTCAATGTCTTTTGAATATATGCGATCATTCCCACATATCTGTGGTCTCTGCCGCTGTGGAACCAGTCAACCAAAGATTTATTTACTATGTAGTTAGTCCTATGATGGCTGCATCTGTGCCAAATATGTATAGAACTTTTGTTTTATCATTATTCTCTAAACAATATAGTATAACTAATTACTTAACATTATATTGTATTAGGAATTATAAATAAGTTAAAAGATGATTTGAAGTATGGGAGCACATTATATAGGTTATAAGCAAATACTCTACCACTTTATTTATATTTTATTTAATTTTATTTTTCATAGATTCTGACATCCACAGAAGGTCCTAGAACCAGTCACCTTTGAAGAACATGGGATGCCAATGTAGGCACATATATGTATATGAACAGAAAAAAAGCACTTGGTTACATTATGCTTCTTTGGAATATACATTTATGATTATCAAATTTCAAAAATATTTGGCTTATTTTTAACAGAAATGTTTCTTCTATCATTGTTTCTCTTTTGAGACTCCAATTATTTGTAAGCCAAGTCATTTAATGTCTAGCCACATGTTACTTTTCTCTATCACATTTTACATTTTTGTTTCCTTCCCTGTTTTATTTTTTTTAAATTCAAATGTATGTTTTCAAGTTTGTTGATCTTTGTTCTGCAAAATAATATGAAAACATGAAGGAATATGTATAAAGCATATAAGTTAGTAACAGTTTAAGGTGTTATTATGTTTTATTGTGTAAAAAAAGCACTATGCACTTAATGACATAAAACGGCATCTGATGTATTATTATAAATTCTGTGGGTCAGTGATTCAGAAAGAGCATAGAGAGATAGGAATTTATTTTATTTTTTGCTTCACAATGTTGGAGGCATCTGATATTAAGATTTGAAAGGTTGTGAATGACTTTAGTGACTGGGACTACAATTATCTGGAGGACTATTCACATGTATGCTTAATTCCTGGGCTGAGATGAGTCCACAACAGAGAGATCAATGCTCCCAGTATGCCAGAACTTATTTAGGAAGTTCCTGGATGAAATATTTCTAATGTTAACCAGAGACCACACTGGACATAAAGTTGATCACTCTACAGTGGAGTTCACTGTGACAATTGATTGGATGCACCTCACAAGTTCTCTCCATTTGGCTTAGGATTCTCAAAACATGATGCTGAATTATGAGAAGTACTTCATTCTCATAATTCTGAAGAAGCATTCAGGGATGAATATTAAAACAAAAGGGACAGGCAGGCAGAAGTTACATGACTTCTCCCCAACATATACCATCACTTGGTTACAAATGGTTTACCTAGGTGAGGCAACATTTAACAGGAGGGAAATTAGCTTCCATAATTTGATCATTGTGCAAAAAATATACATAGGATGGGCAATAATGTTGTAATAACCTTTTCAACAAATAATCTACAACACCCAGTGATTTGGGAGCTGAAGCAGAAAGATTGCAATTTGAGGTCAGCCTCAGCAACTTGGTGATACAGGTCTTAAAAAATCAGGATCAGGTTCTCCTTTCCTCAGTGCTGAAGATTAAACTCCCAAGAAATGTCAAGGCAAAGGTAGAAAACAGTTTTATTTAAGGGATAGAACAAAAACAGACTTCTTTAGAGGGAAGAAGGGGACCCAGAGCTGGGAGTAGGGGTATCTTGCCCCTTTAAAGATTTAATATTTTCTTTCTTCTCTTGTCTGTTTCATTCTACTATCTTTCCTATCCTCACATCTACTTCCCTTCCCTCCCATCACTTCCCTCTACCTAATCTAAGATGATGCTATTCTTCCCTAGTGCCCCCTACCTTTATCAGCCACACATATTAGAGAAAACATTCAGCTTTTGGTTTTGTGTAATTGGCTTATTTTGCTTAGCATGATATTCTCCAACTCCAACCATTTACCCCCAAATGCCATAATTTTACTCTTCATTAAAGCTGAGTAATATTCCATTGAGTATGTATATGTACTACATTTTTTTTATTTATTCATCTATTGAGGAACACCTAGATTGGTTCCATAGTCTAGCTATTGTGAATTGAGCTGCTATAAACATTGATGTAGCTGTGTCACTATAGTCCTTTGGGTATAAACCAAGGAGTGGGATAGTTGGGTCAAATGGTGGTTCCATTCCCAATTTTTTGAGGAATCTCCATACTGTTTTCCATAGTGGTTGTACCAATTTTCAGTTCCACCAGCAATGTATGAGTGTACCTTTTTCCCCACATCCTCACCAACATCAATTGTTGCCTGTGTTCTTGATGATTGCCATTATGACTGGAGTGAGATGAAATCTTAGAATAATTTTGATTTGCATTTCTCTAATTGCTAGAGGTGTTGAACATTTCTTTCATATATTTGTTGATCAATTAATTGTATTTCTTCTTCTGTGAAGTGTCTGTTCAGTTCCTTAGCCCATTTATTGACTGGGTTGTTTGTTTTTTGGTATTAAGTTTTTTGAGTTCCTTATATATCCTAGAGATTAAAGCTTTATCAGAGGTTCATGTGGTAAAAAATTTCTCCTAATTTGTAGGCTCTCTCCTCACTTTATTAATTGTTTCCTTTGCTGAGAAAAAGCTTTTTAATTTGAATTCATCCCATTTATTAATTCTTGATTTTACTTCTTATTCTTTAGGAGTCTTTTTAAGGAAGTCCAATGCTAGGCTGATGTGGTAAAGATTTGGTCCTTGACTGGGGATGTGGCTCAAGCGGTAGCGTGCTCGCCTGGCATGCGTGCAGCCCAGCTTCAATCCTCAGCACCACATACAAACAAAGATGTTGTGTCTGCCAAAAACTAAAAAATAAATATTGAAAAATTCTCTCTCTCTCTCTCTCTCTCTCTCTCTGAAAAAAAAAGTGGTCCTATTTTTTTCTTCTATTAGGCTCAGGGTCTTTGTTATAGAGCCTAAGTCTTTGATCTACTTTGAGTTGATTTTTGTGCAGGAGGAGAGGTAGAGATTTTATTTCATTTTGCTACATATGGATTTCCAGTTTTGCCAGCACTACTTGTTGAATAGGCTATCTTTTTTTCTCCAGTGAATGTTTTTGGCACCTTTGTCTAGTATGACAAAACCATATTTATGTGGATTTGTCTCTGTGTCCCCTATTCTGTACCATTGGTCTACAAGTCTATTTTGGGGCCAGTACCATGCTGTTTCTATTACTGTGCCTCTGTATTGTAATTTAAGGTCTGGTATGGTGATGCCTCCTGACTCACTTTTCTTGCTAAGGATTGCTTTAGTTTTTCTGGGTCTCTTATTTTTTTCCAAATAAATTTTATGATTGCTTTTTCTATTTATATGAAGAATGTCATTAGGATTTTAATAGGAATTGCATTAAATCGGTATAACACTTTTGGTAGTATGGCCATTTTGACAGAGTTAATTCTGCCTCTCCAGGAGCATGGAAGATCTTTCCTTCTTCTGAGGTTTTCTTCAATTTCTTTCTTTAGTGTTCTGTAGTTTTCTTTGTAGAGATCTTTCACCACTTTTGTTAGATTGATTTCTAGGTTTTTTTGTTTGTTTGTTTGTTTTGGTGGTTTTTTTTGGTTTGTTTTTTGTTGTTTTTTTTTTTAGTCTATTGTGAATGGAGTAGTTTTCCTAATTTCTTTCAGTGGTTTCTTCTCTGATGTACAGAAATGCATTTGATTTATGGGTGTTGATTTCATATCCTGGTACTTTAATGAATTCATTTATTAGTTCTAGAAGTTTTCTGGTGAAATTTTTTGGGTCTTCTAGATAGAGAATCATGTCATCAGCAAATAGTAATAGTTTAAGTTCTTCTTTACCTATTTGTATCCCTTTAATTTCTTTCTTCTGTCTTATTGCTCTGCCTAGAGTTTCAAGGATGATGTTGAATAGAAGTGGTAAAAGTCTTGTTCCAGTTTTTAGTGGGAATGTTTTCAATTTTTCTCCATTTAGGATTATGCTGGCTTTGGGTTTAGCATATATAGCTTTTGCAATGTTGAAGTATGTTCCTACTATCCCCAGTTTTCCTAGTGTTTTGAACATGAAGGTGTGCTGTATTTTATCAAATGTTTTTTTTCTGCATCTATTGAGATGATTATATGATTCTTGTTTTTAAGTCTATTAATATGATGTATTACGTTTATTGATTTCTGTATATTGAACCAACTCTGCAAACTGTTCAGTACAGCTAGAAATAATCCAGGAGAGAATGCAGACTTTTTCTGTTACATGCTTCTTTTAGAAATTGTATTCAGATATGAAGGCAAATAAGCCAAGATGATATTAACACTCAAGGAAAAATACAGTGTCACAAGAAAAGTTTTACATGTAAAGCAAATTATTATTCTTCAAACTTTATGAATGGGAAGACTTGTAAAGTTTCACTATACAAGTTATAATTAATTTCCTTACATACAGAATGTTTGTAATCCCATAACACTATATTTCAATCACCTTTGTGAAGTAACTGAAAGAGGAAAATTGCTTTGTATTATAAAAAAAATACTTATCATTTCAAAATTCAAGAAATAATATAAAAGACTTTACCATGCTGATAGAATAGCAGTTCAGAGACTGAAATCAGTAAAAATCTTTTTTTTTTTTTTCCATATAGTTATCTCAGAATGTATTAAGTCCTCCCAGTCTTCCCAAGACTGGCTTTTTCCCTACCCACCTTCTCTAGTTTAGTTTTCCTTTGTTTTTCTCACCTATTATGCAGTCTCTTTTATCAAACCTCTATCTTTTCCTTCCTGCCTTTTTGCATTTTATTTCGGATACTAGACTCCTTTGACCTTTGTCTTTTAAATGAACCTAGCATAAAAGTAATTTTTTTCTCTCCTTGCCTCTTCTCTCTCTGTCTCTAATAATTATTTTCACTTCTTTAATTTTTAATTCCACAAATTTGATTTTCTTTACATTTATTTTAAAACATTCTTAATTTCAAAACCCACAATTTATCCCTTCCCATATGTTTCCTTGGTTATGGGGTTGTTATGGACCTGGGCCTTCTGAAAGGCAATGTGAAGAACCCCATTGCAAACCTTGATTCTTGTGATAATCGAGATTTCAGACATGTCTTTCAGAGTAAAAGAAATAATTTATTGAAAGGATAGGAAAAGGGGAAGGAGATCCTCTCAAGGGTGAGAGTGGGCTCCCTCAGAGAGGAGAGGGACCATGTACCTCTCCTGCAAATTTAGTTTCATTGGAGATCCCAGAGAAATTTCCAGAGAGTTCGGTCCAGGTATACCTCTTAACTTTTGAATGACAGCAGGATGACATCAGACATTCAAATCCCCACTGTCGTGGCAATTCTAAATCACTTTGGCCCATGCTGACTGGTACTAATTGGAATCTTAATCATAGATTCTTATGGACTTTGTGGTTAGGAGGAACTTCTTACCTCCTAAAGTTTTAGGATCTTGTTACAAAAATCTTCTGGGTTTCTCCCATCAACATGATCTTGGCCCTGCATTTCTCCTGCAGTTAACAGTTATTTGGCCGAGGAATGTGACATATCCTGTCCACTTAGGCCAGACAGGACTCAGGCAAATTTCTTCTTGAAAAAGAAAACATGTGGGGATCAGCATAGTGGGCCTATTTTATAGGATTATTCTTCTAACCTTGTGTTCCTACGAGTCTCACTTGTCTGTTCCCTAAGAGAAATATATATATAAATATAAATAAAATTGCTTTCTACTTCCTTTTCACCTCAATTTCTGTCTATAAATCTACTCTGAATTATGCTATTTGGAAAATTAAGCCATCAAATTCATTAGTTTAGAGGTAATCTCTAAGAATGAGCAATTTTATGAATATTGATAATATACTAGAATTATTTGTTGAAGACTTCAGGATAGGGGAGAAAGGTATGTTCACTGGTTTGGACAGGAGGGCATGGGGGAAAGAGGGATGTGAGTTGAAAAGTCAGTAGAATGAATTGGACATACCTTTCCTATGTTCATATATGAATACATGGCCAGTTTAGCTCTATATCATGTACAACCACAAAAATTGGAAGTTATATTCCATGTATTATGATGTGTCAAAATATGTTCTACTTTCATGTGTAACTAAAAAGAACAAATTTAAAAGTGTAAAAATATACGAATGAACAAAATTTTAAAAAGACTTTAGGATATCTTACTTTTTAAAAGTGCATGTGTCAGTCAATTTGTTTTGTTTTTCCTCTTTGAAACCCTATTTTGAGGGGTTGCAAACAGAAAGAAATAATAGCCCATATACTCCATAGTATTATTGATTTCCTGTGTAACTGACACATTTCTTACTAAACACTTCTTGGATTAAACCATTGTTTTGTACTCATGCAAATTAACCTTAGATAAAATCAGATTGAACATAGTATTTATTTTTTAAAAAACAGTTACTGATATTTCAATGCAATTTTAACAGAATCATTTTGTTTTTTCTGTTCCTCCATCCAACTAACTGAAATGAGCTATATTTTTAAAAGTTGGGGGGGGGGGTTTCCTGGTATTTTAAGGTACTATTCATTTTAAGAAATATTAAACCTCATAAATAAAACTGGTGACTACAAATGGTTTCATGGCTCATAGTAAGACTAAATTGGTTAATTTGTATCTGGATGAGGTATATATTTTCTGACATGTTTGAAAAATACATCATGAGAATTCTCTGATCACTGAAATTTGTTTTCCAACATGTCAAAGTGCAAACTACAAGCTTACAGCAGACCTGTGATTTCATCTTGATGGCAGCCTAGGCTAAGCCCTGCATTTCTTAGCTAGCTTCATATATCACATAATAAATTTCCTTTTATTTTTTCCAGTAATGTGAAAAAAATTAAAAATATATTAACAGTCTATTTTTGGTTTTGTGTAAAGTTTAGACGTATAAAATATTTCCTTGTTTATTAAAAGTTTATATACTTTGGGGTTTTTTAACTCTTTTTAAATTGCAGATAGACACAATATCTTTATTTATTTATTTATGTATTTTAAAAATGTTTTAGTTGTAGATGGACACAATATCACTATTTATTTATTTTTTATATGGTGCCAAGGATCGAACCCAATGCCTCAGACATGGGAGGCAGGCACTTTACTACTGAGCCCCAGCCCTTATTTATTCATTTTTATGTGGTGCTGAGGATTGAACCCAGTGCCTCACACATGCTATGCAAGTGCTCTACTACTAAGCTACAGCCCCAGCCCTATACTTTAAAGTCTACTTCTTGCACACACACACACACACACACACAACTTATGATGATTTGTTTTGTCATACACACAGCTTTCTATGCATA
The DNA here is from genome assembly GCF_045843805.1 of Urocitellus parryii. Classification (NCBI taxonomy): domain Eukaryota; kingdom Metazoa; phylum Chordata; class Mammalia; order Rodentia; family Sciuridae; genus Urocitellus; species Urocitellus parryii. The sequence continues at coordinate 101,401,998 of NC_135542.1, forward strand.
GAAATGCACTACAGATTTATGTGGAATAAGGGGCTTTGAGCTACTTCTGGCCAATAACTGAATACAAAGAATAATTCTGTGAGATGCCATATTCTTTATGCTCACCACACTGGAGTAATATACATTATGATATATGTAATTCAATACCTACAGTTTTTTAATTTCTAATATTTAAAATTTCATATTTTTTGTAATTGTAGATGGACCACATACCTTTATTTTATTTGTTTATTTTTTTTATGTGGTGCTAAGTATTAAACCCAGTGCCTCACATGTGCTAGGCAAGCACTCTGCTACTAAGCCCCTCAGGTTTTATTAGATTTATATTTACTGTCAGAGAATTCAATCAAAAAATCTAGTGTATTTCTTTTTGTCTCTTTTCTGTGTTTAATTCAAATAGCTTAATAATATTCTCTTATAGAAAAGGACTGTACCTAAGAAACCCTCAGGGCCAACTGCAAATCTGGACTTCAAAAATGACACAATGACCTTTTCCATGTGTCTGCATTTCAGAGCCCTTTGTATTAAATTATATTAACTCTGTTTTGACTAAATCACTTGTTTCAACCACAGGAATATGAGGGGAGCATGGTTACATTAGACATTATAAGAGAAAAATATATTAGACCTAAACTCAGTCATCAGAATTTGCACAATTTATTGCAATGCACTGAGACTTGGAGATGGTAAGCTATTGCGGCACAATCTGACTGACCTAGTCTATACCTCTGAGGCCTTACGAAAAGCACAGCGAAGGCTGGCTTTGCCTTCTGTGTGCTGTAAACCCAGCTTTCAACCTTAGTATATTGGAAAAGGTTACTAATTGAAAAAATGATAATAAACACAACTCTGTCTATATATTACTAATCCTGGGTACATTTTTTAAAGTGGATTAATAGAATGCTTAAATCCAGCCTGACATTAGTAATAAAAGGCAAAAGTTAAAATGTCAGTTTTTCCACCAGTGTGACAATCTTAGTAAATCACTTGTCCAGGTCTCTTTTGTTCACATTTTATTTGATGAAGACTATATTTATGTAAACTCAAGATCTACAGATATGAATTGTGACCTTTCTTTGTTTCACCTACTATAGAAATCCTCTGAAAAAAATAAGGAATACAATTGGGTCCTATAGCTTGGAAGCTTACAAGTTTAATTAGTTATGGACAAAGGCAAGCAAGAACTGTTGTAATCCAGAGATCTGAGTGTTATTTAAAAGAAATATAGAACCTTTCTCTGGAAACCCATGGAGCAAAATGTCTACTTAGCTAAAGATCAGGCAGCTGTGTAACACATATGGTAACATTTGTAGGGAAATCAAATGCTTCAGAGAAAGTGTGAAAACCCTAGTTACATCAAAATATATGATGTTTGGGGAACATTTGTTTAATTTGTTATTCCTAGAATTAGGAGACATGAGAAATAACTTGAAAGGGGAAATGGATGATATTTCAAAGAAGAATTGGCTGAATGTGCAAAGGACTAAAATGATAAAATAGGCAAAGGAGCTTTATTAAGATAATGCATTATATATTAAATATCTTTAAGGGAAATAATTGAAACGATTTCCACTAGCCTGGCATGGTAGCGCACACACCTGTAATCCCAGCAACTCATGAGACTGAGTTAGGAAGATACATGTTCAAAGCCAGCCTTGGCAACTTAGGGAGGCCCTAAGCAACTTAGAGATCCTGTCTCAGAATAAAAAATGAGAAGGACTGGGGATGTAGCTCAGTGGTAAAGCACACATGGGTTCAATCTCCAGTACTGGGAGGGGGGGTGTAAAAATGATTTCTACTTTTACAAATATGATGATTGGTGATGTTATAAAAGAGGTCTAGAGTTGAGACAATTTTCTTATGGAAATCAACTGTAAATAGCTGGGACATGCCGCAGTCTGGCTGGGCACAAAATAACCAGCAGAGCCACTTGTAGGTTCAAACAGGAACAACTTTATTACCAGAACTCAATGGGAACTCTCCAGAACTCCATGGAAAACCTGTGAGAATCAACGGGAACTCAAAAGTAGCGGGCACCCGAGGTAGCAGGAGCCGCCCTATTGCTGGACAGCAGAGGTCTACACACACAACCGAACACACAGCTTGTCTCAATTCAGCATCATCCAGCCACAGCAACCAGTCATCATCCCAACAATTATACACAGCTTAACTTAATCATGAGCATCCCAATGGCTCGCTGGCGTTACCTCTCAACCACTCCTTCTGGCAAAATGCCAGGCGCCATCCCGACTTGGTTGTGGCTCCCAACAGGGACAAGCTATGTCTTGGCAGATAAAGCAAAAAAAGACAAAGGTAATAGAGGCAGGCAGAGCCTGCAGGCTTTTTTTTAGAATGGAGATAGTAATGCTTTGTGACTAATGTGATGAAGGAAGAATTGAATCATTGGAAAGAACATGGAAGTTTCTCTCTGTTAGCCAAAACAAAAATGCATTACTTTGCTGGAGCTTGCATAATGACATACCATAGACTGGGTGACTTACATAAGACAAATTTATTTTCTCTCAGATCTGGAGACTTGAAGTCCAATGTCAAAGTACAGATAAAATTAGTTCAAGCCTTCTCTCCTTGGCTTACAGATGGCCACTCTTTTGCTGCCTCTTGACACAGCCTGTTGATGGATACTTCTCGTTGTCTCTTTGTGGGTTCTAATATCTTCTTCTTATAAGATACCATTCCCATTGGATTAGAGAAATTCTAAGGGCTTCACTTTCACTTAAATATTTCCTCAAAAGTTCTGTCTTCAAATACAAGTCACATTTTAGGAACTAGAAATAGGATATGAATTAATTTTAGGAGGTATATGATTCAATTCACAACATACAATGTCATAGCTAAAACAAGCCAGGATACACAAAAATAGTCTTGTTGATACATACATTATATATATATATATATATATACATATATATATTACAGTCTCTCTTATATATATGAGAGAGAGAGAGAGAGAGAGAGAGAGAGAGAGAGAGAGAGACTCTAAGATCTTTAATAACACAAATAAATATTTTAAATATGTCTGGAAAGACTAATACATATACTTCTGTTCATCAGGAACCTGGCCAGAACCGGGAATACAGTGTGAGGAGTCATTAATCATGAGGTTTGAATCTGTGGAAATTAGTGAATAGCACAGTGAAACAAGGAGAAAAAATGGAGTCTCATAAACATGAGCTCCAACTGGTATTAGGCTATTTGTATTAGAAAGAATATGGCTCATAGTCCATTTCTATCCATTGCATTAGTAAGTTTTCTGTCATTATAACAAATGTATGGTGTAATCAACTTATTAAGAGAAAAGATTTATTTTGGCTCATAGTTTTAAAGACTAAAACATTGTTTGAAGTAAAAGGGTACCTTCAAATTGAAAAATTTAAAAGAAGAACCCAACATGTATACTTTGTTTTTTTTTCCCTCCCATGTTCCTGCAAGCAATCATCTCATACAGAAAATAGAAGCTGAAGGGAGATTGTACCCCAGGTCCTAGTACAAATGAAGAGCACAAAACCAGAATTATAACTTATACCTCTGCTAGCAGGCCCCACAGCTGTCTGAATACACACATGTACACACATGCAGATCTCTTGGCTCCTGCTTTTCCTTCTCTGTAATTTTAGCACTATTGTCTGTTAGGAAAAAAGACAGATGTCTAGCTGGCTATCTTCTTGGTTTAGTCCAAGTCATAAATAAATTTATTTCTTGCTTCACCATTATATTCCTCTTTGTTAATTAAACCCTGAATGCAGTGGATGATTGAACTCCATCTATTAGAACTCCCAAAGTCTCCTTTAGCTGGGAATCCCCAGTAGTACGTTCAGCCATGATTGATTGTAGCATGATAATAAACATATGGGCATTAAATGGAAAGAAAGATCATCTCAATATGATTGTCCTAGAGAATCAAAAAGCAGAAGGGCAAAATTGGAGGGTCAAAAGAACAGAATAGGAACAGAAAGAAGGCCAAAGGGAATAATTTTATTTATACTTTGAAAGTTTTTTGAGACACCCCACTTATTGCAAAGAAGTACTCCTGAAACAATAAAATGTAATTCCCCCACTGTTGTAAATAAAGCCATGACAACATGATTCAGAAAGGGGTGCAGGCAGTGATTAGGGAATAATCCAATTGTTTTGAAAAGAGGGGAGGATATTGTGAGAAACAAGCTTACCTGTCCAAACCCAGTGAATGGACCGGGAGACACAGATACAGTGGAAGCGGTATGTTAGTGGTGGTTGGCCGGGTGCAGTCTTCCTGGATCTCACCTGGTTTTACTGTCCTCTAGTGGGTTATTTGAAGAAATGCACCTTTAGTTTTCTCCACCCACTTTGTTCTCTTGTGGCTGGAAGGCCTTCCTGGGGTGAGCGTATTTTGGCAAGGTACATAGTTCTTACTTCTTCATTTTATTCTCCTTTTCCCACCCTCAATCCCTTTCAGATTCTTGTAAAAGTCTAACAGACCATGATCACCTAACCCTTGCTCAACATCTTTTTATTGTTGTTTTTGTATGTTCTTTTTTTTTCTACAAAGAGACCATTTACTATTGTTTCTAACCATATTTCTTATTTACATATTTCTTACCTACAGAAGTCAGGTAAAAGACATAGGAAAAGAGCTAATCTGCAGGATTACCAAGTAAATAAACCCAATTGAGATGTGATGCTAACTACTTTAAAATACAGACACAAGCCTCATCACTATACTGAGGCCCTAAAATATTAATTTAACTACACGAGTGACCCTGCTGTTAATGAGAAACCTGCTTAGCAGAATACAGAATATTGTCAGAACAGAGACATGTACAAGGGGCCACAAAGGCATACACAAGTAATGCTCAGACTGACTTTGGCTGAGAAAAGTTCTTCTAGATTTGGCAACTAAGATGAATCTTGAAGGAACAGGTAGAGTTGTCCAGGCTCAGGATACTGGAAAATAATATAATCATCAGAGGAGAAACATAAGTATAATCTTGATCTGTCATAACTCATGATATATTCATAAAAATAAAAGTAAATCAACATCGTTGAAGAATTAAGTGGTTGACTCATCCCCCAATAAAATTTAGATGAGGGCTAGGGCTGTATCTCAGTGGTGGAGTCCTTCCCTAGCAAGTGTGAGGCACTGGGTGCAATCTTCAGCACCTCACATAAAAAAATAAAATAAAGGTTTATCAACAACTAAAAATTAAAAAAAATGATAAAAATTTGAGATGAGAATAAGGATGTGGACAGAAACATGAACTTTACCAAGAGCTGTGCTGAGAAAATTAGGAATTCCTAAATCTTTAAACTTACATGTATTTGTTGTTTTCTAATTGTTGTATTCCCACAATAAGTAACATGAAGACTTAACAGCAACAAAAATACATTCTTAATTGGAAAATTGAGGATATTTGTTTTCTCAGTACCCAGGAGTGATATGCTTAATTAGTAGTGTAATAGGTTACGTAGGAGTTCAAGATGCCAAGATTGCAAGGGGCAGGGTATAAGAAGGATGCCACTGGAGGATAAGACAAGAAGACTAAGTCCCATTACCAAAACAACTCAGGCCAATGAGGATTTATCACCGTGAAAACTCCCACCATTTAAAAATGACCAATGAGGGTAAATTGGACAGTGTTCTTATTAGGTTTTCTAAAGTAACTGGGGGAAATTGGACCATATACTTATCAGGTATCATAAGGTAACTATGGGAGCAAATGGGGTAAGATATTCAATCCCATATATATAGAAAACAGAACACCTCACAGCTAAGCATATAAGACACTAATTTCCAGACATCCCTTGATCTTCTCTTTCTTGCTTGGCTTGCTTTGCTCTACCTTACCAAGTGTTACTTCCACCTTTACCTTCAATAAATCTGTGCTTTGCCTGTTACTGGTATGTGTCTTGCTCAATTCACTCTTCAGGACACCAAGAACCTGGGTCCCAAATGGACATCCTGCTGGAACAAAATCACTGAATTTCTGAGTATTGAGGGAAGAAAAAAAATATTTCAAAAGTCACCCCAAAATATGCAAAGTGACTTTTGGGGAAGCAGGTAGTTCAGATTAACCAGCCAGGTATTGATTCTGTAAATGTCCCTTAAATCTTGTCTCTTTATTCCTCCTTTCTGCCTTTCTTTTATTATTGGTTTCTCAATATGATGTTAAGATTATTATTGAAAGCTTGGATCTTGTCCCTGATGCCAATTCAATAATGATAACATGATTTGGGGAAAAAAGGACAAAGAAAGTTTATCGCTTTGCTGTCAAAGGAGAAGCACAGAGGACTCCTGTCCCATAGGCCATGGTTCTGCTCATCAGGGAGGACAGTGGGGTTTTAGAAAAGAGATTCTTTCCAGGTGTTCCCTGTGGTGGTTTGTTAATTTGGGAGATAAGCCATTTCCTAGATTGTCTGATGCCATCCCTGAAGTCTGAATTCCTATGGTGGGTATGTGCTCAAAGACAGATAACTTGGCCTAGAATGGGAAAAAGGTAATGCTGTTCCTGGTCCTCAGGTTAGGGAGGAGGAGAGGAAGAGGAAAAGAAAACATGTTCATTTTAACATAAGCCTCTGTGGCAGAGCAGCAAGGGTTATGTTCAAAGCATGAGGTGAACCACTGGTACAATATCATCTCTCAATCTAATGTTAATAGGGCTTTCCTCCTGTGCAGTGTAAATGAGACAGGAACTGAAACAGAGACAAAATGTGGAAAAACTCTGTGGCATATCGTGGTTAAAGTCTTTCTTACTCCCCAACACTTAGAGTGTTTGGAGTGTGCCCTCCTACTCTCTTTTCTTACCCTATACATTCTAATCAACCATAAACACCAGTAGTAAGGCAAAGCCAAAATATCATAAGCTCTTGGATCTTAAATCATAATTTGTATTGCTAATGCTCTTTCACTATTATGCCTCAATTTTATAATTTTTACCTGTTAAAAGCCCTTTCCTACTCCTCCCTCTGGCAATATACAAAATGTGCATTTTTCTTACTTTCTTATGTTTAATCTAATCAACAGTAATCAAATAGTAATTATACAATAATAGATAAGTCTCCCCCCAAAAAAAGAATTTAAAGAAATGATTCTAAAAATACCAGATTCTTCCTTGCCTGAGCCACTCAATTTAAGGCTGGGCCTTTCTTTTAGATGATTGTTTGTTTATGGACAGTTGTGACTACTCAGTCAAGGTCATCCCCTTCACCTGGAGATGAGGGCCCCCTTCTCTTTTCTCCATGAAAGCACTTTTTGTATACTAATGCTCTTGACTCTCATTCTTTTTCTTAACAGCACCAAGTCAAAAACTCGTGTCTTCTCTGGGGAGAGCTGAGAGGTATGGGGAAAAACTTTGATAGATGCAATACTTTTTCCACTGTTGCTTGAAAAATTCGTGCTGTATTTACTATATAAAACACTGATATGGCATTGCACCTATGGGGATGGGGCAGTTAAATGAATAAGGAAGAGAGAGCACCATTAAAAGAAACTGGAATGTTGCTCAATGCTGTGCAATAATAAAGCAGATATGTGTCTTTTCTAGGTTAAATAAAACATCAATTGCCCCAGTAAAAATATGCCTACAATTTCAGTTTATTTATGGACATGCACTGGCAATTGCAGCCACCAATATAAACATATTTCAGTTACAGACACATATCAGAAAGTGTCCTAAGAGTCTGATAAGCAAGGCCACAGTAAGAAAAAAATATGTAAAAAGGTTTGTGATGGATGATTGGAAGCAGCAAAATTTATTTATGACAAAGGAAAGGAGGCACAATAAGGTATAAAAAACCGAGAGAGAATAAATTGCTATATGCATGTATGGGCACTTCTTTCTGTAACGCACTGTAGTTTGCATTCAGAGATGAGACTCCTGAGGAAGTATGCCAAAAAAATGTGTGTGTGTATACACACACACACACACACACACACACACACACACACACACATAAATACTTACATGTATTTGACAAATACATCAAAACAAAGCAAACTTAACAACAGCAATAAAAAAATTTAAAATAGACTTTTCCCTTAAAATTATTATAATGTATCTGGGAGAGCAGGACTAAAGCAAAATTGGTTAAGTAAGAAAAGTTATCTTCTAACTCTCTCAAATACTCAAGTGATGTGTTGAGATAGACACAAGATACCTGAGAGTTAAGTGAGGCATTGTTTTTAGCTCCCAAATTACTATTGTTACAGATTTTCCATAAATGCCTCCAGATCCCAGAAGTGGTTTGGTGAACTTTGCCACCAAGGAAGTTGATGAATTGGAAGGGAAAACAGAAGCTCCTTTTCAGAGACAGTTTGGGGTTCTCTGTGTGCAGCTTTAATTGCCTTGCCCAACTACTTGTATCTTTCCATGAAATTTCAAGATTAATGGGAGCAGGTAAGGTAACCAACTTGGCACAGTGGTGTGGGATGTTCTCAGTTTTAATAATGAAAGTCCCACATCTTCAAGAGAAATTCAGCCCCAAAGGCCCCTTCCTGCCAATAGGAAGAACAGAGTTACCCTGAAGGGGAAGGCTTTTATGGACTTTATACTGACTAAAGTTTACATGACTCATAAGAACAAAATTCATGTTTTGGCTCCTTCTAATCCCTGAAGTCTTCCTTATCACGTCAACATGGCATCTTCTAGATTTCAGAGTGGAGAAGGTTTCCAAATGCAGCTTGTTTTAATCCCCTTAAAAGCCCCAGTTCTGTGAAAAATATGCCAGCCTCTTCAGAGTTGGTTGTGGCCGTTCTGCAGCATGAGCTATATGTTTAGCTCTCTTATTTCATTTTCCCTGATAAATTCATGCTTGTTACTCAGTGCAACTTGCTCAAAATCTTTCCTGTGAGTTTGCAAAGAACTAGCAGTCTTTAGGACTCAATGTCCACCTTGCCCATTCTGCGGCTACTTTCAGAACAACAGTGACTTTTCTGAGCTGCAGCGCTGTGGACTGGTGGGTCCCCCACCACAATATCCAAAAACCTTTAACTACCAAGAAAAGGATCATGGGATGGAAACTGTGCTTAATGAATTAGGAAGAGCATAAAGTTTTCTCAAGGAGCCAAAGTTTATAGAAAACAGGCTCATTATCCCTTGTGTTTATATATGTGAAAAATAGAAAGTTTGATGGTCCATTTTCAGAATATAGTAGTTAGCCTTAATTGGATCCAACCAGAGTCCCTCCCTTTTGCCTTCCCTTTAAAATAACCAACCCCATAAACTGCAACCCCCCAATTCCTTCAATCAGAGTGAAGGGCGACACTGTAGTAGGTGAAAAATATACACTGGTCCATTGCTCACCCAGGCATGCTTACTAGGAGGTTCAAGTAGCAGGTACTTCTGTGTGCTGGGTAAAGGTTTACCTTGCCCCCCAACTTTTGAGCACATGGTTGATTTTTTGTGGCACCTTATTTTTTCTAACATCTATAACTGTAGAAAATAGGAGCTTTGGGGAAATGTCTTGATTGCCTTCACCTCTCCCAGTAAAGGACAACATAACAGATTATGGAACCATAGTGAAAAGCTCTGAAGTAGAAAACTTGGTGGAGTAGGGGATGGCAATCTAGTTACTCTAATGGAATTTCTAACTTCAAGAAATGGAGAGGAGTGGAGTTGTTCAGGTGAGACTCAAAGGCCACCACGTCTACACCACAAACCCCAAAAGCCCTCATTGCTATATTTCTGGCAATAGGTGTGGGAGAAGTTTGTAAAGTGAGGAATTAAACTGAGAGAAGATGAGTTTGAGTGACTGTTGGAATCATGAGGTTTAGAAGCAACTGCTGATGGAGATTTATAAATGACAGTCATTGAAGTCACCAAAAATGGATTAAACTAATATTATCCTAAATTGGAGTTACTCCAGTGAGTAACTGAGGAGGGCTAAGTGAGGCTGATATGTAGGATAGAGAGGGAAAGATTTTAGAACAGGAGATATATGTGGTTCAATATAATACCAGGATTATCTTTCTAGAATAGATCCCTTTGATTTTTCTTTTTCATTAAAAATTCAGTTAAACTTAAATAAGGCACAATTTGTGTGACTTCCTAGAGAGGAGTCTCTCACCTGGCCTGTAAGCAAAAGCTGATTAGATCATGCACTACCTCTCACCACAGGACTCTCTACAAAGCCCTTTTAATAGGACAAGAATGTTAACAGTTACTCAAAAGCAATTCCCAGTGTTCAGCTAACTGTGTCTTACTAGAATGACAAAAGGAATGTGGAGTTGGTCTATTGTATAGCCAGAGGCAAATGGGGAATCAAAGGGAGGCAGGGATGTTTCTTATTAAAATAGAATACTTGTCTGAGTAAACCACACTTGGAGATGGCAATATTGCATATCTCATACAAAAATGGCATCTGAAATAGCTAAACCAATTATATATAGAAATAAGGGTCAATAGAGACGAAGGGAGATATAAACCTTGAAAACATAGCTTAAATACTTAATAAAGAAGGCATAATATAAAATGATATAAAGGAGCATTTGGGGTGAGGAATCTAAAAAAAAAATGAACATTAAAAAGCAAAGGATAAAAAAAGTTGAAATAACTCAGTGGAAATGGAAAGTCTATTTAACCTGTTAAACCAAATGTGAGAGGTGTGTGGATCTTGATCAAAAAATTACTAGAAAACCTGGGGTGATATTTTCTTTTTTTTTACTTTATTTTGTCATATTTCCCCTTTTAGTTCTAAGGCATGGCCATGTTTTTAAGACTGAATCATCTTATTTATGCTTGTTACTGAAAGCTTAGTCCTTGTCCCTTATGCCAATTCAATAATGAGGACACAGGTTAGAGAAAAAGGAAAAACAAATTTTATCGCTTTGCTAAGCAGAGGAGAAACAGGGAACTCCTGTCCCAGAGGCCCTGATTTTGCTTATCAGGAGAAACAGGGGGTTTTTTAAAAGGTGAATGAAGGTTTATATCACAACCCTGAGGAGGGTTGCAAATCATTTGTCAATTTGGGAGACAGTAATTTCTTAAATATTATAACGCCAAACCAAAGTTTAAATTACTTTATTCCTGTGTTGGGCATGTGCTCATAAACAGATAATTTGGAGTACTATAGGGAAGAAGACTCATCCTATTTTCCCTGAAAATAGGGAAATGGAGAGGGAGAAGAGAAAAAAAATGGCCATTTAATAACAATCTTCAGAGGCAAAGCAGAAAGGGTTATAGTCAAAACATGAAGTGAAATACTATTATGTTCTGAAGATGACTGGAAAGTAGGAAAAGCATCACCTTCTGCATCTGAAATCTTGGTCTCCGACCTTCTTTATATTCCCCGTTTGTAAGATCTATGAAAATGTCTAAGACTTCAGAATTTTAGTTTTCTCACCAATGAAATGATAGATGTGTCCATTTTAGATTAGAAGGAAGAGAAGATGCAGTGACTTACACAGAATCACTTTTAAAATAGCTCAGTACCCCCATCATTATACAAAATACATGTATGAAGATGTGAATTTGGTGTCAACATACCTTATATACAATCAGAGATATGATAAATTATGGTATCATGGTGTATTAAGAATTGTAATGCAAAAATAAATAAATAAAGCTAAGTACCTTCTAAATTTGAAGCACAGGTATTGATAATTCTATTTCCTTCTTCACAACCTTGTAACATCTTATTTTATACTGCTATATATCTTCATAGAAGGTCCAGAGAGCCCAGAAGACAGGGAGAATCAAACTCAGGACCAGCGGCATTTTAGGCATATGTGACCAAAAAGAATTTCAGCATAAGCCAGACAGAAGCATAGACAGGGGGTTATTTAGGGAGGAAGACACACATTCAAGGAAGAATGTGGGCTCTCTCAAGAGTGAGAAGCAGCCCTGACTTGGGTTGAAGGTCCAGCTGAGAAACTGATGTGCCTCCAGTTTTGAAAAACCAGCTTTGACCTCAAGGCCTGTCTAGAGGGAGGGGGCGTGACCCTTGTCCTTGGAAAAACCCACAGCTCCTAGGCACATACCCACCCTGCCAAGTTGATTAACAGGAGGGATCTTGGGCATGAGGTGTCCCTGACTCAGTTATGCTAGGTGAGGACCCATAGCAACCCCTTAGCAACCACCAATCAGCATGAGACAGGGAAAATAACTGAAATGCCAGGTGACCCTCCGAGTAGTTTAGGTGATTAGGCCACCCTGCAGTTTAGCGTATACACTCTTGCAACCCCTCACAGCCTAAACCAATCAGTTCAAATGTATCCATCACTTGAACTAAACAATCAAGTTACCCAACTTGTTCCCACCAGTGAATGTGCTAATCAATGTTAAGAGTTGTTGTTTGATTTTCCTGTGGTATGAAATGATTTGCTGTGTGATGTTGTGACACATAGAGTATCTCCCCAAAACCTATAAATCCTCACTGAACCTAGGGCTGGGACTCACTCCCTGGGACCAATGCATTGGAAAAGATTGTGAGTCCAGGCTCAAGCTTGCAATAAAGGCTCCTGGAGGTCTATAGGGGTCCCACGAATCTGGCATTACACAACATTTATAGAAAGGCTATGAGTGGCTGGCCTGAAGGTGGATCCAGGGTAGAGCTGCACAATTTTGATCCAGTTTTCCCATGCTTGTGTATTTCCCTCGTTTTACAAGGGCCTGGGCCAAGGGTGCAGGCCCAGATTTGCAAATATTTTTTCTGCATCTCAGTGGTTTGAGTCTGCATTTCAATGGCTTGAGGGTGCTTCCCTTCAGATCACCTTCAGTGTGACTTGTGTTTTTCTTACTAGCAGGGTGGCATCTTTGGACCTGCACTTCTCCTGCAGACAACAAGTTATTTACTGAGGAATGTAGCATCTTCTATTAAGCCAGGCAGGGTCAGAGTAACCTCAGGTAAATCCCTTTCTAAAGGAAAGCAAGTGGGGGAAGTCAACACTGTGAGACCAGTCTATCCCCTTAATGTCCTGTTGAGAAACTGATGTGACTCCATTTTTAAAAAATAAATAAATAATAGCAGCTTCTACCTCAAGGCCTGTCCTTAGGAAGGGGGCATGACCCTTGTCCTTGGAAAAACCCACAGAGCACTCCTAAGCACATACCCACCCGGCTGAGTTGTTTGTCTGTAAATAACAGGAGAGGTCTGCAGCACCAGGTGTCCCTGACTCAGTTAAGCTAGGTGAGGACCCATAGCAACCCCCCTAGCAACCTCCAATCAGCATGAGACAGGGAAAATACCTGGGATGTCAGATGACCCCCAGTAGTTTATGTTGTTTGATGACATGTTGGGAAACCATGTAGTTTAGCACGTACACCCCTCGTGGCCTAAACCAATCAGTTCAAAGGAATCCCCTTCTTGTACTAACCAATCACCTCTACCCAACTTGTTCCCACCATTGAATGTGCTAATCAATGTTAAGAGTTATTGTTTGATTTTCCTGATGTATGGAATGATTTGCTGTGTGATGTTGTGACGCATAGAGTACAGTACCCCCCAAAACCTATAAAATCTCACTGAACAAAGGACTGAGACTCACTCCCTGGGACCACTACCTTGAGAACAGTTGTGAGTCCAGGCTGGAGCTTGCAATAAAGACTCTGTGTGATAGCATCGGATTCGGCTCCTAGAAGTCTACTGGGGTCCCACGAATCTGGCATTACATTGTCCTCTCCATTTAATGTCTATCTGCTACCTATCAGTTTCTTGTCAACTTTCTTGTGTCATTCTATCTACCCTCATGTACAAAGAAGTCACTGTCATAGTGCCAGGAATCATGTAAAGACATGATAACATAAGGTGAAGTAAAAGAAAATATACTCTTGCTAAGTATTTTTTTTTTTAATTTATTACTAGTTAGTGCAGAAACTTTCTTTTTTGGTACGGGGAAATTGAATTCAGGGATGCTTAAGCTGTCAGCCAAATCCCTAGCCCTTTTTTATATTTTATTTAGAGACAGGACTTGCCAAGTTACTTAGGGCCTCATTGAATTGCTGAGACTGGTTTTGAACTTGTGATGCTCCTGCTCCAGCCTCCTGAGCTTGTGGAATTACATGTGTGTGTCATTGTGCCTGGCACAGTACAGAAACTTTACAAAGACACCCCCAGAATCCTTATTTTCACATCTCATTGGCTCAACTTTTCCCACATCTCCATGCCTAAACCAATTATTAAAATACCCACCTTGAATACTGTGGGAAATTTAAACCAAATCAATTATAATCCCTGAAACACAGATCTCCCTACAAAGAGAGAGCACAGGAAGAAAAGCAGAGTATTGTTGAAATGCACAGAAGTGGACATGTATGGTTGACAACCATCTATATCTACAAATGTAATAGGGTCCACTTTATGCTTTGAATATAACTCTTGCTGCTCTGCCACTGTAACTTATTTTTAAAATGGACATGTTTCTTTCTCTTCCTCTCGATCTGCTCCTCCCTAATCTCTAATCTCAGAGGAAACAGGATTATCTTTCTTCCCCTTCCTGCCCTAAACCCAATAAAAATTCCAATTGGGCTGTTGGTCTGGAGAGTCTCACCCAGGAGCGAAACTCAATAAAGCCTTATTCAGCAGTCTTTTAATCTGCCTCCTTTTGGTCGCTGGTATTTGTTCCTGAAGTATTATATGTAGGAGATTAGTACTCTGATCAATTCTGGTTAGACCTACCTATATTGACAGTTTCTGACATAATTTTCCTGTGTTTGGTATCTCAATAAATGATGAAAATCTCATTCCTAGTATAAAAGAAATGAATAATAAGCTTTTAATAAGCAAGAACTGGTAGGTCGGTTTGAGATTGGTTGAGGAACAAAGCACCAGATAACCCACACATGAAAGAACCCTCAATCAGAACTACCTGTCAATCAGTGGGGTCTCCTGACCAATCCTGGAATCTTAGCAAGCTCCCCTAACCAGCCCCAGAAGGACAAGGGACTCTAAAAACCTCCCTTTCCTGTCCTAAGCCCTCCCTTCCTGCCCTAAACCCAATAAAAATTCCAGTTGTGTTGAGCCCGCCTGTTAGTCTGGAGTGCCTCACCCAGGAGCAAATCTCAATAAAGCCTTATTCAGCAGTCTTTTAATCTGCCTCCTTTGGGTCGCTGGTGCCTAACTTTACAAAAACTTCAATAGTTATGAATATGTGGCAGCACATTTATTAACTTTCACTCATATAATGCCTTTATTCACTATTAATTCATATCTAAAATATACTATTGTAAACTTTTTGGGTTTGGGGGGAACAATATATTTGTTAGTTTTCAAGACAATTCACCCGAAGTGTATGGAAACTAAGCAAAATATATTTTGTTTTCATGACTTCAGGTTAAAATCAGGAGACAGGAAAAGCTTCAATGCAATTCTGAATTCTAAAAAAGAGTGCTTCCTTGAAATCAAAATTCCATTTCTTTTGTAATTCTCAACCATTCATGCATCATTGCAATCCTGTATAACAGAACTTTCCTGAAAGGTTCTTGGGTCGCAATGCAAACTGAAAACTATTCTATTGGGCATCAAATCTTCTAAAGGCCTGGTTATCAAAGAAAAAAAGACTTTGGTTCTTTAATAAAACAATTCTTTCTTATCTACATGAACACAGGGTTTTTACCATGAAAGTTATTTCCTCCCTGGAAGATGCTTTAGAATATTTATCTACATTCACTTATGACATCAATTGCTTTTTGATAGTGAATAGGCTCTTAGATACCAAATAATTGTAGATATAGAAGAAACAGATATTTGTTGTTTGAAATCAATACAATACAACAATACCAGTAAACTTTACCAAGAACTAAAACAACAAAAATATATTTGTCATAGCAATGTGTTATACACTTGAAGGTAATCTTTTGGATAGCATATTAGGATATTAGCTTCTCCATGTTGAGAAAATAAATCTATAGGTTACTTACTAATATTCATGGTGTTTGGACCTATTTCTTGGTGATGGCATGTGACAAATGGAGCATGGAGGAGGCAATGATTTATTTTGGTGTTCTTCAACTTTATTGAAAACAAGGCAAATTCTAAAGAGACATGGCATCTTCATTTTCTTATGCAATGCTATGACATAGTTATATACATATATAATATATATAATATATATATTAAAAATATATATATTCAATTGAATATATATATATATATATATGATAGAAAAAATATACATACTTAGAAATATGACTCCTTGGGAGATAAACTCAAAAGTCATCTTGAGTTACTGCTGCTTGTGATAAAGGCCACTTCATAATAACACAAGATTTTTCTTTCTTTATTGTTCACTTGTGAACTACTTATTGTGAAATTTCTATATATGGTCCTTTGTCTCCAAGTTCAAAAATTCTTACCCACAAATGGATAAGAAATGATGTCAAATTTCCTATAAAGAGCCCCCGCAACCTCAGCTCAGGCTCAGAATTTCAGAAAACTAGCTCATTTGGGACCAAGTAAATAAACCTGAGTTCTCCAACCTGCTGAATGGTGTTAGGTCTTCTGTTGAGCACAATTTCTATAACAAGTCACTGTAGGAAGCATTACACTCAGGATTCAGCACTTGGGATATTTACCTGCTAGAATAAAGATGAGAGTGGACTTTCCACATAAAAAAAGAAGTTGCTGTCTCTCCTCATTTTACCCTCTGTTCTATATAGATTCTTTCATACATAGATGGCATATATCTAGCACCCTGGATGTGGAACATACAAGTCTCAGGAGATCTATGACAGTCTCAGAGGAGAAATTTAAAAAGTAGTGCCTGGAGGCTAAGGTAGAGTCTGTCACTCTGAACTGAACAGACAGGCCAGGGAGAAAAAAACATTGTTCTGAAATTAAGAGGTAAATTCATAGGCATGGAATCAATTAGTTTTAATGGTACCAATTGAGGAAAGATTTATTTTTCTAAATGATGCTGGAAACTTTTACTTAGAGTCTCTTATCCTTTCACTTGTCAGGTGATGGTCTATAAAGGGCTAAAAGATTTCCAGTAAACTACTGGCTACTCTGTTGATGGACTTCATTTTCTTTCTTTCATAGACTTCTATTTAAGAAAATTGAAACCAATGTTCTCAACCTACTCAATATTATGAAAGGCAAGAACACACACAAAATAATTTTAAAATGCTTCTAAATAGTTTCTAAACCAAGTGCTGAGTTAAAATATTGTTATTTTCAGTTGTAAAAAACCAAGTTCTGGTACCTTCACTGACTCATCTCCATTTCCTCTTCCCCTACCAGAGGCCTCTACCTATCATCTGAAGATAGTTTTTAGGCATCAAATAGAATGTTTATGTTCACAGTTGTGTCAGAGATCCTGTGCAAAATTTTGACTGATTCAAAATCCTAGACCACTTTGGCTGGTGCTCTCCTTCAGTTCTCTTCCTGATATGAATGACTATACCTAGTTTCCTATTAACAATATTTGCCAAAATTGTATGATTTCAGGGTAGAATCAAGCCAGCATACCTGAGTCATTCACTATCTTAATATCTATATGGTATCAGTCTATATTATAATACCTAATATATATATATATATATATATATATATATATCTTATGTGATATGATGATTTGTATATGACATGATGATTTATGTTATGATGATTTATATATATATACAGTATATATGTGTATATATACAGTATATATATATATATATATGTGTGTGTATATATACAGTATATATATATGTGTGTAATATATATATGTGTGTAATATATATATATATATATTGTGTGTGTGTGTGTGTGTGTGTGTGTGTGTGTGTGTGTGTACCATTCTCTCATTCCCTGGCCTATCTGATGATTTGTTTCTGTTTTCATTTTGTAGGACTCTTGCTTATTCAACAGGACTGATGAATTGATAGCCTCTGAACATAAAAAAAAAGTTAATTAAGCAAAAAAAGTGCAATGGAGCACACCTGTAATACCACCAGCTTGGGAGGTTGAGGCAGGAGGACCGCAAGTTCAAAGCCAGCCTTAGCAAAATCCAGGTGCTAAGCAAGTCCTTGAGACCCTCTCTCTAAATAAAATACAAAAGATGGCTGGGGGCATGGCTCAGTGGTTGAGTGACCCTGAATTTAATCCCCAGTACAGTACCCCCCCAAAAAAAGTAGTTGCTCTTCCTAGAACAGTGCTTTCTGTTCAATTATGTAAGGAATATATTTTAATTTGTCATTGATTATTTAATGAATGATTTCATACTGATGGACTGACTTCCAGATATTATTTGCTACAAAGTAGCTACTCTTTAACAGTCAGGCCAAAGGAAAGTAACTTTAGCTCTCAATTTCAAAAATTACAGATCAATTTATCTTTCTAGAAACTACATGTTAATATGTGGATATTAAGGATTTACACACGTTCTGGTGAAATGTTACATTTATAATTATAGATTCATCCCTTTTCCAAATAATGCTATTTGTCTTATTTCTACTTTGTATGCTATGAATATTACAATTCTAGGCATGTTTTAATACTTTTATTATTAACTAATTAATATTAACTAATCTAAGAAATACTTGAATTTCTTTCCTTTTTGGGGGGAGGGAAGTGGTATGTGTGTGGATGTGGGGGTGTTCTGTTTTTTGATCCAGGATCCTCTTCAGGATAAAATTTATATTTATTGCTTCCTAGGTTTTTCTTTTTCATAATAGTTTCTCAGACTTTCTTTGTTTTTGATGACCTTGAGAGTTTTGAGGAGTATTGTTCAAACATGTCATTGCTCTGGGAATTGTTTGTTGTGTTTCTCATAGACAGACTGGGTTACGGGCCTTCCTGTGGAATTCCAGAGGTGACGTGCCATCATCATAGCACATCAAGGGTACAAAATACTGACGCGACGTGTCTCTGCTGATGCTGCCCTCAATTACCTGGCTGAGGTAGTGTGTCATATTTCACATAATTTGCTTCTTCCCTTCAACACTGTACTTGCCAGAGGGAAGTCACTATGTACAGACTACACACAAGGAAGTCCTGCTTGGAGCTCCAATGGCACAATTAATGCACAGAGCTCAGAAGAAAGTCATGTGCCGCCTCAATGAGTGTAGAGCATCTACATAAATCATTTGGGATATTTCTGCATGGGATATTTGTGTGTTTTTCAATAATTATATATATATTATATATATATATATATATATATATATATATATATAAACGGATATTATTTTATAATTGGAATGATAATACTATTTCTTTTTATTTTAAAAATTGTTGCTAATGTTGTTTCAGCTTAAGGTACTGGGAGGGAGCTTCCAGTTAGCTTTTATGTTCCTTTTACCGTCTTTTAATTTTCTTTTTTTTTCTTTTTCTTTTTTTCTTTTAAATACTATCTGACTTTCTGGCAATAAAAAATTGTTCCAGGCTTCAGATTTCACAAAACAGAAAATTTAAGCTAATTTGAATCTGTGAATCTGATTTTATGCTAAAATATTGTGACAGAGGATGTTTTCCATAAACATATAAAATAAAAATTAAATAAATATTAATCAAAATAAAGTTAGTGGAACACAGGAACAGATATAGGACTCAGATATTCTCTCTCTCTCTGTTTCTGTCTGTCGATTTCCTTCTCTGTGTCTCTGTCTCCCTCTCAGACTGGTATTAAACTCAGTGGTGCTTTACCACTAAGCTATATCCCTAGTCTTATTTTTCATTTTGAGACAAAGTCCCCCTAAATTACTGAGACTTTTACTAAATTGTTGAGATTTGCCTTGATTTGGTAGTCCTCCTACCTCAGCCTCTCAAATCCTTGGGATTCAAGGTACATGCCACCACAACCCACTTCAGATCTTATTTCTAGTACGTCTATGATTTAGATTTAATTTCTTATGGTGACTCCTGATAGATTAGAAATTATCCCAAAAAGGCTTCTTTTATTCACATAATTAGCAATATAAATAAAATTATGTTCTCCCTATTCCTTTTTTTTCTGTTGGATTTACTAAGTTTTTAGCCTACCCTCTTTTGGCTTTGGAGGGTAACTGTTTCCATCAGCTTTTTCACCACTGTAACTACAAACCTGACAATCACAATAAGAGGAGGAAAAATGTATTTGGGGACTCATGGTTTCAGAGGTGTCAGTTCATAGATGGCTGACTCTAATGCACTGGACTGAAGGGGAGGTAGAACACCATGGTGGAAGAGTGTGGTTGAGGAAACTAGCTCAGGATATAGCAATCAGAAGTAGAGAAATCTAGGCCTAACCCACAAAATACATACCCAAAAGACATTTCCCCGGTGACCCACCTCTAAGCCATACCCTACCTGGTTAATGACTGTCAGAGGACTCATTTGCTGATTAGATTAAGGTACTCATAACCCAATCAATTCACCTCTAACCTTTCTCGAATTGTTTCACTATGAGCTTTTAGGGGATGGACACCTTATATCTAAACCCTAACAGTACCTGTTCTCTTCTCTCCTTCTCTCTCTGTTTTGGTTTCTACCCCCATTCCCCAGCCCCCATCTCTCTGTTTCTCCCTCAATAACTCTTAAAATTTCCACATGATTACTTTTCTTAAAAATGTGTCACATTGGGCTGGGGATGTGGCTTAATGGTAGAACAGACACTTGCCTAGCATGCATGAGGCCTTAGGATTAAGCCTCAGTAACACACACACAAACACACACACACACACACACACACACAATGATATTAAATAATATCTCTTTCATTCCTTGTGGACTTGTATTTTAGCTGTACCTTTACTGCCTCTATAATTGTTAGTTTTTGAAACCAATTTTTTTTTAGATTTACATTGATTTTACAAGTTTACTGTTAATTGTATAATCCAGTTATTTCTTTCTAAGATCACTTCCTTGCTTACTGAATAAGCTGGCATTTCTTCCAATATTGGTCAGTCCCTGTAAGCTTTAGGAGGCTGGATATAAGTTGCTCATGGGACGGAGCTGCAAATATAGCTCAACTGCTTGGTAAGTGTGTGATATATAACTTCTCATACCCTCATCTATTGTGAAAGAAAATATCGTGCATGAAAAATTACCCTACAACTTCAAGTCTTAAAACAACACACATTTATTACATTTTTATATCAGTCAGTAATTCAGGCACACTTCAAGTTGTTTCTCTATTATCTCTCACAAGGCCACAGTCTAGGTGTTGGCTAAGTTATATGGTTTTAATGGAAAGCTCAAGTGGCAAGGAATTCATTTCCAAGTTCACTGACATATTTGTTAACAGGCTTCAGTTCATTTCAGTCTGTTGAACTGAGGGCCTTGCTAACTGCCAACTAGTGGCTCTCTATGTTCCTTTTCATCTGAGCTTCTTCCACATGGCTGCTCACTTTACCAAAGTCTGGAATTCATCAACTCAATAGAAGACGAATGTGAGCAAGATAGAAGTCATGCTCTTTTATAACCTAATCATGGAATTGATGTATCTTTATTTTTCCAGATTGAATTTATTAGGAGTAAATTTTGAGATCTACTCCACCTATGGGGGGAAATAAATAAGGTGCTAACACAGGGGATGAGGGTCCCTGAGGGACACCTTAAACTCAGTCCACACATGTATCACAGAATTTTAACAGCTATTTATGTGATTATGATATACAAATGAAAATAATTAAATAGTTCCTGAATTCTTTTAGTCTTGTAACCAATTAATGAATATTAGTCTTACCATCATTAGTCTACTGAGGCTACCTAAGCTTGTTTTTATATTTCATATTACCAGTGTTTCCTGGTTTAGCTAATTTCAATATTTCAATTGCCATCATGCCCCTTTTATGATAAAACTCCATCAACTTGACACAGCAAAGCAATGTCCCCTTTGAAAATCAAAACAGCTACAGCTCCTGATAATAGGTAAAGCAACTGATGTAAATGTAATGTGTTATAGTCTGTGTGCACCACCACCACCACTACCACAATAACAACAACAACAAAATAAACCTTAGCTCCATAATGATTTCTTGCTCTCCACTATTTCAATATGCACAGATATCTTTTGAGGACAATTTTTGTATACATATGTATTTGTTTGTCTTTAGTATATACAAAGTGGGTATCATTAAACAACTTAGATGTAAGCAGGCTTTTGTTCTCTCCAGGTTGTAGAGGTTCAACTTCAGTATTTGCAGCTCTTTTCTGAGAAGGGCAACTTTGGTGCACAGAAGTGAAAAACCTTCTCTCTTATGGGTATGCATTAGTTATTAATACAATGTTAGAAAGTTCTTTCTGCTTCTAAAACTTTAGGATATTGACTGGAACTTAATAGCACAGGAACATGGACAGAGAAATGAACTTTAAAAGTTCTGTCAGTGTTTTTATTACAAACTAGCAATTTCAGAAGTTTATATCTTAGCTGTAAAATTTATAGTTAGATCAATCATTGCCCCAGGGCCCAGTTCAGCCATGAATTTAATTCTCTGGGATTTTTATTAAGCAAACTTTTGAAGTTATAGTAATACACATGATACACATTTTCCAGTTTGCAAGATTTAGACTAATAGTAGAAGCAATAGGCCATTCCATTTTAGAAAATTAATGATTATATCCCTGCTGCCTATTGATAAAATTATTTTCAGGATAAGAGAATTTCTGATTTGATTATAATACAAATTGCAATTGAAAGGGCTCAAATTGTTAATGAAGTTTTTTATTCTTATAACTTATTATCACTTGTCAGAAATTATCCAAAGAACCTTAATTAATGCAGCTGTAAAGAAAAAAATTATATTTTTCTTGCATGATATAAACTTGTTGAATATTGAAATTGAAGGTGTCTTTAGAGGTAGTTTAGTTCAATTCTATTTATTTATTTATTTGTTTATGATGGCAGACTGCAATTCATTTCATATTACACATATAATTTTTTAAATTGCTGATTGTAAACAAAGTATTTTCACACATTTGTGTCTTCATACATGTACTTAGGGTAATGATTTCTAACTCATTCTACCATCTTTCCTACTCCCATGACCCCTCAATTCTTTTAGATGAGGAAACTAAAGCTCTGTTTTATAACAGAGAGTCCATTTGAAAAAGGATATTTCTACTTCCCAACTCCTCATTCCTGTTCTCTATTTCTAACAGATGAATGACATCCTTTGTACTTTATTCACTTTTATTTTGTGTATAACAAACCATGTTGAGATTAACATTAACAATTTCTATACATTTTTTGAAAATACCTGCTAAAATACAAAGTTTACTTTTGTTACATATTTTTTTTCTGTTTATTAAATTTTAAATTACTTTAAAAATATGCTCCAAAAAAATTCTTTGTCAGTTATATGTATTACAAATATTTTCTTCCATTTGTTTTTTTTTACATTTTAAAATTTTTTGATACTTTTGTAAAAATAGACTTTAATTTGTACAAAGTACAACTTAAGCTATTGTTATTATTATTATTAATTTTATTATTAGCAAAAGCCCATATTGATTTTAGGCTTGCTTCCTTTTTATTCAAGTCCCCCAATCTCCAACATTTCTCCTAAGAAACCATACTGAATGTTTTTCTCATATCTCTTTGTGTTATAGTAGCAATCTTAATGAGTTTGTTTTCACGACCTTGGCATTTTTGAAGAGTACTTGTCAAGTATTTTGTAGGATGGCCTATGATTAGAAATTGTCTCATGTTATTCTTATGGTAATACTGGGACAATATGTTATTGGGAAGATGATCACTGAAGCCAAGTGTCATTTTCACCATGTCATGGCAAACATACCTGTAATCAACATGATTTATGACTGTTGATGTTGGTCTTGATCATATATCTGAGTTAGTGTCTGAGTTATTCAGGTGTTTTCCACTGTTAAATTATATTTTTCTTCCTTATCATACTGTGTATGTTTGAAGGAAGTCACAATATGCTGTTAATATTTACGAAATGTTATTTGAAATTCTTTTATATGGGAAATTTGTCTCTTCTTTATTAAATTTTCCATTTACTTATGTTAGTGTGGAAACATGAATATTTATATTTTTCTTTGGATTTAATCCAATAATACTTTATTTTATAGTTAAATATGTCCATATATTGGGAGTTATTTTAACCACGTCTTGTACTCCTTTGACATCTCATATTAATATATGTGTGTGTGATCATAGATGTTATTTTCTCTCTTTCTGGCTCTTCAGATGCTTCAGGCTTACTTTGTAAATTTCTTGCACATTCTTGGATTCAGCCATATCTCTACAGAGCCTGGTTCTTTTTATTTAAGAATTATATTATAACCTGAGTTGTGGGTACTAGACATTCTTGATGCCATCAGCCATCATTTCTTTCCTATCTCTCAGTTGACCAAGAAAAAAATGTGTTTTTTATTAGCTCAAGTATTAATAAGCTAATAAAATATTTCAGCTATTTGTTTTGAAAAGATTTGCCTTTTATTCTCCTTATACTCTTCAAGAATAGGTTTTAATTTTAATAAGACTTAATGTTTAAAATGTTTATTTCATTATGTTTTTTGTAGCATTCTAAAAATCTCATTGTGAAAACATTGTACTGTGTTATATTTTAAGTTATAGGATCCATTGAGTCTATTTTTTGAGAAAGATGTAAGATTTGATACTAGATTAATTTTTTGTTCATATAGTTTTCTCATTGTCCCATTTGTTGAAATAATTATGATTTCTCCATTAAGTAGTTTTGTGCTATGTAAAAAATTAGTTCACTTTTTCTGTGTGTGGGTCTATTCTTTATCTTGAATCCAGTGTCTATTTTTTGACAGTATCATGCTGTCTTGACATTGTCATTTTAGTAAGACTTGAAGTTGATAGTGTCAGTTGTCCCATTTTGTCTAATTTCTCTCTCTTTCCCACTCTCTCTTGGTTTGTTCATTTAGTCTGTCTAGATATTTGGCAATTTTATTTACTTTTTCAAAAAAGATCAGATATTGATTTGTAGAATGTTGTTTTCCATCTGTAATATTGAATTAATCTATTTCCCCTTGTAGAAAGATATAGTTTTATCTTGTAATATTCTCATCCACTTCAAATTTATTTTTGTTTATGTGGCAGAATAACAGCTACTGATTACTTTTTTCAACACTGATATCTAGTTTCTGTAGCACCAAATTTGTCCAAAACATTTCTTGCCAATTTAGTTATTGTTATATATTTGTTGAATATATATATATATATATATATATATATATATATACATACACACACATATCATATACATGTATGCATATATTTATGTGATATATATCTCCAGATTTTCCATTCTCTTCCGTTTTTAATTGCATATAGTCATAGAACTGCCATCTGTCTTGATGACTGAAATTTTGTAGTACTAATTTGTCTTCCACCTTAAGTTTTTCAAAACTATTCTGTTCTTTTTTTAGTTCATGTCTACTCTATATTTACAGATATTATTGCTAATTGTGAAAAAATCATATATATATCAGATGCTGATAATTAGAAAGGACATATTAATGTATGACATCAGTGTGTTACTAAAAAGATGTACTTTTATTTCAATTTTACCTAGTAAAATCCAATTATAATCTTTAAAATGATTAATATAAGTACAAGTTTCTTTTGATAGTTAGGAAAAAAAGAGTTGAATTTTGCCATAGATAAATTTTTGCTAGTAAGTAAACCCTCAATATGAAAATTATCCTATGTCCTACCTAATCACTCCTTTTCCTTTTCCCTTTCTCAAACAATCTAGCTATTAAACATGATGCACCTCAAGGCAAGTGCATTAACAAAAACAAAGTGCAAAGTGACATTGAAAATTGGAGTATGAGAGAGAATAACAGTACTTCTTCCTCTGCTCTGCCATGGATTGCCTTATGCCTTCTCTATGAAAACTCATATTCATTGGAATTCAAATTCTAATCAGTCAGTTTCACTGTTTTTAATGAGAGTAGCAGGTGCATTTTTACGAGCAAAATGTCATCACATTTCTCCTTTTAACAGTTACGATATCCATAAATGTTCAAAATATTTTGTACAACTTTAGATCACCTAGTCCCTTCTTCATTTATTTGTTATCTTGCATATGTCACCCCTGTTACTCCTCTACTGAGTTTATTACCACTATATCCATTTGTTTTGTTTTATTATATAGATCAAAATATTTTTAATTTTTTTTTGTTGCCTCTTTCCATATCACTTTCTCATTCTTACCAAATTCTTTACTGGTATTTTCTGATAAAATATATTGATTTTGTATGTTCCAAATTGTAGGAATATTCTTAAATATATTTTTCTAGTTTGTTTCAAGAGTTTCAAAAATATATCCCCATGTTATCGTATAAAGAATTTAATAATAATACGAAGAAGCATGCTAAAAATAAACCAGAAATATGTTAGACAATTCACATTTTATTTTTTACCTGTTTAACACTCTTCAATATGGTTACAGAAAAAGGCATCTTGACAAAGAGACAGGATCCTCTTTTTTTTTTTCTTTTCAGGTCTGCATAAGAGAATTTTAAAAAGCAAAAAAACAAAGACAACAAATAAAGTTATATTCATGGGTTCAATTTTCTACTCCTTTAAGAAGGAGATAATAGGCTTTAGATTACTTGCTGTTCTGGTCAATCATTTTAGAATTACCTCTCCACAGAAGGCTATTAATGTTCAATCCATGTGTTAATCTTAAACAATTAATAAGTTTATGTCAAAAGAGCTTTGTTGAGAAAACACCTTCTAGGAAAATATTTAGTCCTGTTAGGGAAAGTTCCAGGTTTTCTTAGATCACTTGCTATCTTAAATATAGCTACCGAGTGCTGTGATACAATGTGGTATGTCTCAAGATTTCATATTCTATTAACAGCATTTTCTTCTATTCTCTGTTTTTCTGAATTGGTTTATTAATTGTTCATCCTATAAACAGAGCTTGTCTTGATCATCACCAAATAACCAACTCTTACACTTCAAGAATGGTGAAATGGAACTTAAAAGAAGGGACATAGATTATTCCATAGTGCTTAGAAATCATAAGATTTGAGTCAGACAAATATTGCATCAGTTTGAACATAGCATTAATGTTTTTCATTATATGATAAGGTTCATAAAATTCATCTCATTGTGTTTCTGTAAGGAAAATGCAAAATAGTGCACATGGGCATTTAAGATGCCGTGAGGCAGGAAGTAATAATAAGTGGTATTTGCTATAACAGTAGTAGGGATAATTTCAGTAACAGTTTTGTCTGCTCCATTTTCTATTCTATTTGTGGTCTTCAGCTAGTAGGTAGGGTAAGCGATATTGAAATGAAGATGTTATTATGAAGATATCTTGCTGAATAGTCTCTCAAGGAGGAAGGGAGGCAATATTTCCAGCACAATATATAAATTTTATGATAATGGTGACCTTTGGTACAGAATAAGATTACCTAACTGAAAATTTACATTTTATTCTACCTTTATATAAATAGGTTCTTGAAAAGTTAAATGATTTGCTTCATCCCTTCAAAACAGGCAATGAGAAAACAAAAAAGACAAAAGATAGAGAAGGCAAATATAATAAGACAAGTAAAAGAAATAAAATGTATATATATTGGAAAGGAAGAAATAAGACCATCATTGTTTACAGATAATATGACCATCTATGTAGAAAAGCTGAAAAAGTCAACAAAACCTGGAATTAATAAGGGATTATGATAAAGTTGTAGGATATAAAGTTAACAGATAAGTCAATCATTTTTCCATATATCAGAAATTAATGTGGAATTTGAAGTTTAAACCACAATACTATATAAATCAGTACCACAAAAAATGAAATACTGTGATATAAATCTTAACAAAGTATGTAAAAATCTATATGAGGAAAAATTAAAAATTTGAATAAAAGACACCAAAAAAAAGAAGCAGTATGGAGATATATCCCTTATTCATGGGTAGAAAAATGCAATTCTTCACAATTTGACATAGAGATTCAATATAACCTTAATAAAAATTTTTAACAAGTTGGGGCTGGGGCTGTAGCTCAGTGGTAAAGTGCTTGCCTCGCATGTGTGAGGCACTGGGTTCCATCCTCAGCACCACATAAAAATAAAGACACTGTATGTTCATCTACAATTAAATAAATATATTTTTAAAAATTTAACAAGTTATTTTGTGGATATCAACAAACAGTCATGTATATGTAGGGAGTCTAAAAGCATTGGTTAGTCAACACAATATTTCAGGAGAAGGACAAAGTGGGGGACCAACACTATGTGACTTCAATTCTTACTATGGATTTATAGTAATCAACAGTGTAATTGGTGATAGAAAAGATAAAGAGCTCAGTGGAAGAGAGTGGAGGAGAGTCCAGAATCAGACCTTCCTAAATATTGTCAATTGACTTTTTTTTTAATTTTAATTTTTTTATTTGTTTTTATTAGTTACATATGACAGTACAATGATCTTGACATATCATACATTTGAATCAGATGGGGTATAATTTCTCATTTTTATGAGTGTACAGGTTGCAGAATCACATTGGTCATACAGTCATGTATGACAATAATGATAATGCTAATGCAATACAATAGAACAAAAATAGCCTTTTCGTCAATTTTGCAAGAATAAGTGGACATCTACATGCAAAATGTAGTAAAGAAAAAAAAAGTTAAAGTTTGTAGAGAAAGACCTTATATAGTTTGCTAAAAATTAATTTAAAGCAAATCATAGGATCAAATGTAAAATGCAAAACTGCACAATTCCTAGATGATAATTCAGGAGAAAACTTACATGACTTTTAGTACAGCAATGCCTTTTCAATGTCAAAGGCATTGATACAAAAAAAAAAGAAGAAGAAGATTAACAAGTAAATTCCATTAACAAGTAAATTTTTACTATGAAAGAAATGCCAATAGAATGACATGATAAGCCACAGATTGGGAGAAAATATTTGCAAATGGCACATCTGATAAACAACTGTTATCTGAAATTTAAAAAAGTAAAAAAAAGTCTTGCAAATTCAAAACTAAGGAAACAAACAATCTGATTTGAAAATAAGAGACTTTAACAGAACCTCACAAAAAAGATATACAGACGGCAAATAAACAAGTGAAAAAATGTTCCACATGATATTATCAGATAAATGATAACAGCAGATTAATCAGGTAAATTAAAACAATAATGATATACTACACTCCTATTAAAATTGCCACAATCCAGTATACTAATGAGTGCTGGTGAGGATGTGATCATTCATACAGAATGGAAAATTTGCTTTGAAAGACACTGTATTAATCACTAAATCAGAATCAATAAAATATATATTTATTTAAGAGTGGATAGATTGTCTCATAAGATCACAGAGGGCAAAAATTCATGATTATCATTTCAAGCTGGAGAGCCAGGGAATTCAGTAGCAGCTAAGTCCAAGTCAAAAAACTCAGAATGAGACAGGGACCAAATATAAAGTCCTCAGACTGAGGCTTAAGGCCTAAGAACCTATTATCCCCTTATGGAGTCACTGTAGCAAGTGCTAGTCCAAAGGCAAAGAATCCAGAATCTCAAGTCCAAGGGCAGCAGCTACAAGGAAACACATTCACTCCGTGTTATAGTTTGGATATGAGGCGTCGTCCCCTAAACACTCATGTGTGAGACAATGCAAGATTCGGCAGAGAAATGATTAGATTATAGCTCTGGCCTAATCAGAGAATTAATCCCTAATGGTATTCGTTGAGTGATAACTAGAGGCAGGTGGAGTGTAGCTGGAGGAAGTGGTTCATTGGGAGTGTGGCTACAGGGTGTATGTTTTGTATCTGGAGAGCAAAGTCTCTGTCTGCTTTCTGATTATTGTGTGAGCTGCTTCTGCCACACCCTACCACCATAATGTGTCACCTTGCCTTGAGCCCCAAGGAATGGAGCCAGTCCATTAGAGCAGATTATGCTAAAAAACAAATGCCAAATGTCTTCTCTGATATAAGGGAGGTGACTCAAAATGGCGTAGGCAGGAAGAGCATGAGAAGAAGATTACCACTAAATAGGGAAGAGAGGTGGGAGGGAAAGGGAGGGAGAAGGGGAATTTCACAGAAGATGGAAGGAGACCCTCATCGTCATACAGAATACATTTTGACGAAGTGAGGGAAAAAAAGAAGAAGTGTGTCACATTAGATTGGGTAGAGAGAAGTGATGGGAGGGAGGGCAGGGGAAGGGGGAAGTGAAGGACAGCAGAATAAAATAGACATTATTATTGTTGTATATATGTATGACTGCATAACCAATATGATTCTGCAACCTGTATACTCAGAATACTGAGAAATTATACCCCATCTGATTCAAATGTATGATATGTCAAGATCATTGTACTGTCATGTGTAACTAATTAAAACCAATAAAAAATATAATATAATATAATAAAATTCAGCAAAAAAAAAAAAAGGAAAGGAGCCAGTCACTTATGGACTGAGACCTCTGAAACCAGGAATCATGAATGCCTAAATAAACATTTCCTCCTCTAAAGTTGTTCTGGTGGGTCTTTCAGTTGCAGCAATGAAAAAGCTGACTAAAACAGGAAGGATGAATGTCTAAAAAGAATGAATTTCCCCAGCTCCCACTTTTTCAATTGATTGTCATCCCCAGTCTACTGGATGGTGCCAGCCACACTCATGGAGGGTTTTCCCCACTTAATTTGCTGAAGTACAGACTATTCATCTCTGAAAAACACCCTCACAGACACACCAGAGGTATGTTGTATGAATTCTCAATCCAGTTGACAACCAAAATTAACTATCACCCACAGTTTTGCAGTTCCTTACAAAATCAAACATCTTATCATGATCCAACAGTCATGCTTCTTGGTCCTTACCCACATGTCTACATACTCAAAAGCTGGTCATGAATATTTATTGTAGGTTTCCTTATAATTACTTTAACTCAGAAGCAACCAAAAAGCCTTTCATAGGTGAATGGGTATGTAAATTATGGCAACCAGAAAAGGAAATATTATTTATTACTAAAAAAGAAATGAGTTGTCAAGTTCTTAAAAGCATGGAGGAATCTAAAATGCACGTTATTGTGTGAAAAAAGCCAGTCTAAAAATGATCCATGCCTTATGAAAACAACTATATGCCGCAGTCCGGCTGCAGCAGAATAGCCGGGGGGTGACGAATAACTTGTGCACGTTGATACAGCAGGAATAGGAGCCATTTATTGTAGGGCAACAGAACTATTTATACCTTTTGCACAGCTTATCTTAATTAGCATAAACTAGATACATCAGTCAACCAATAAGGAATCTCCACACTTAATGGCTCACTTTTGTTACTTTTCAAACCACTCCCTCTGACATTTTGCCAGGCACCATCCAGACTTGTTTACGACCTCTAACATTTCTCTGGCAAAATACCAGGTGTTATTTTTGACTTATTTACAGACCTTAACAACTATACAGCATTCGTGGAAAAAAAAAAAAAAACTACCGAGTCAGTAAAAAGATCAGTGGTTGCCAAGGGTTAAATGACAAAAGAGATGACTAGGCAGAGCACAGAGGATTTTTAGGGTAGTAAAATGACTCTATCTGATACCATTACAGTAGACACATATCAGGATACAATTGTCCCAATCCACAGAATGTGTACCAGAACTGCAATGTGAGCTATGGACTTTGGATGATTGCCATGTGCCATTGCAGTTTTATCAACCATGAGTTGGGAGAGTACCAACTCTGGTAAGGGATGTCAATAATGGGAGGATCCATGCATATATAGGGGGAAAGAGTATGTGATACATTTCTGTTCCTTTCTTTCAGTTTTTCTATCAGCCAACAACTGCTTTTAAACATGGACTTTAAAAGAAAGGAAAGATGTAAGTATTTACGGTAGCTGCAACGGACTTTCTGAAATTTCCCATTTATATATCAGTTGAATGTCCCCCTTTTGGCCAGGAACATATTTTTGTAGCTGAGGAATGCTTTATCAAGCAGTCAAATAACTCATTGTTAAAAAGTGCACCCAAGAGAAAATCTTCCTATTTTATTCATTGGACTAAAAAATGTAGGAGAAAAAAAAATGCAGTAATAGTATTTTTTACTCTTCTGAATATACAAAATTGGAATACTTAGTTATGCTATGCCTAAGTTGGAATATTGCCAAAGTATAGCAGAAGTCCCTAGTCAATACAAGGGAGATGATAACAAGATAGTGACTCTTTTTTTTTTTTTTTTTTTTTTTTGCCATCCAGCCAAAATCAATAGTGTTTTAGTGGAGCTTCAGTGAGAAAACAACTTTTCACGCCAGCAGCTAAGCAATATGTGTCAACACAAAGAAACCACTTCTTAGAGCTGGAAGTCCAGGGTATGACAATTGTGGGCATGATTGCTTATTGCTGGTAGTTTCAAGTCATCAATGCACATAGTAAATTCTGACTAAAAGAGCAACATACAATAGTGGGAAAGCAATGTTTAATTTCCAGTTTAGAGCTCCTTTGTGCTTGCAGTGTGGCCAGAGCAAGACACAGTATATAACATGCTGCTGGGCCTTCTGGATAAAAAAAAAAAAAAATGAGCATTCAGCTATGGTTTTTCACATGATGGTGAATATCCAGATGGTTCTTCCTATTACATAAATGGATAAATTATTTTTTTGCCTGATACAAGCAACACATGTAAAAATGAAAAGCAGAGATTCTAAATAGTAACTGCAAGGGCTCTGTTACAGATATGTCACATCCTAGTTTTGTGACAATGACCAGTCACTTTTTGGCTTCAGAATTTTTTTTTTTTACAAAAGGGGAATATTAATGTGTATCTACTATAATTAGAACAAAAGAGTTAATATTTCTCAAGCACTTAGAAGAGTTTGTGGCTCAAAGGACATGTACAATGTGAAATACACCAAATAGTGCTCATGAATTTTAATAATCTCAAAGAGTTGTGCATCTCTCATCACAATCAATTTTAGAAAATTTTTGTTACCACTAAAAGACATCCTTGACCTTAGCAATGACACATACTCCCATTTCCCTCAACCTGGACTTAAACATTAAATTAGTTTCTGTCTCTATAGATCTGTATGTTCTGGACATTTTATAAATATGGAATTATATAATGGCTGGTTCATTGAAAATGGCTTCTTTCAACTAACATAATGTTTTATAGAGTCAGCCATCTTGTAATATACATCAATACTGCATTCATTTTTATCACTGAATAATATTTCATTTATGGATATAAGAAATCATATGTAACAATTGGTCATTTATTGGAAAATCAGGATGTTTCCACAATTTGGCCATGATAAAAATTCATGGAGTTTTGAGGTACCTTAAGCAGATTTTTGTTTGTTTGTTTTATTGTTTTTTTTTTGTTGTTGTTGTCATTAAATGGAAAGTGAGAGGCAAACAGATAAGTAGCTTTACATTGCATTCTAAGATGTATTATTTTGATTAACCCAATTCTTGTTATATTTTTATTTTTTTTCCTCATTCACCAAAGCCCTGAAAATCTTCTGTTCAGGCTACATGTTTTGCATCTTTTTCACCCTATTATTTTAGTCAGGCTGCAATATACAGCTTCAATTTCATATTCTTTTTAAAACCTCTCTAATCATACAAATTGAAATTGCTTATTACCTCCTAAAAATGACTTTGCCTCTCCTTGTCATTTATTTTATTCTTTTGAGGGTATAGATGCCAAACAATTCTAGCTCCCTCCCAAAAATACATAGAAAATATTTTTTAAAAAGTCCACACTATAATTTGTTTTTAATTACTTGTTAGCTAGAAAATACATCTTGTTATTAAACATCGTATTGAATGTGCATGTATTATTTTAAATATACTATAGCTTAGTATATCATGATATATAACATATGCAAAAATAAAATGACTTGCTCCATTTAAATAATGTAGGAGACATATAAAATAATCCTTCACAAAGAGTGCTTTCAAGAAAGCATGAAATCCTTGTTTTCAGTGGAGACACTGACAAACCTTCTAATAAAATCATCTAATTATTATGTTTAGAGGCTAGTAAGTGACAGTAAGTTATATAAACCACCCTGTCTTTCTACCATTGGGAAGAGTAATGAGGCAGAGATGAGACAGAAGACAGCTCAACTGTCAAGACAGGTTTATTAGAGATAAACCTGAGAAGGGAATTTGGCCTACAAGTTCAGAGCACCCTTCTCTCACAGTCTAGGGGCTGTCAAGGGCCTGCAAATGAAACTATTCAGGAGCAGGAATCAGATGGGGGAGGAGTTGACATTTGCTGTTTGGACTTAGCAGGCAAATGCAGGTGGGTAATGTTTCTGGGAAATGGAAACTTAGAGAACATAAAACTTAAGTATTAAGGGGCTGGGGCTGGGGCTCAGAGATAACACATTTACCTGGTATGTGTAAGGCACTGGATTTGGTTCTCAGCACCACATATAAATAAATAAAATAAAGTTTTACTAATTAGTTGAAAAAAACTTAAGAATTAAAATAGCATGTCTCTGTTAAAATAGCTGTAGTCCTGTTTCATCAATCCAGACTCTAGGGTTAAAGAGGAAGAATGGGCTTCACGATATTTCTGGCTACTTCCTGCTGAAAGTGGGTGATGGGTGGAGGGCAGTTTTTACATGTTCTTGGGTTGTTGTTCTGAAAATGGTGTTAATTTGATTGGTCAGGCACTACTAGAAAAGACTAATAAAGCAGGGCAAGAAGAGGAGAACAAAGAAAATAAAGAATAAGGGTGTTAGCCATTCAAAGATTGGGGGGAAAATGGGGTTGGAGTTAGCCATCAGGCATTTAGTGGCTTGGTCTCTTAGTCATGCTGTTCCATCTCTCACTAGGCCATATGTGGATGCAAAAAACAGCATTGTTGATGAAAAGAAGCACAAACACCTCCATGGGCTACAGTCAGTAAATCTAGTCCTCCCCTGTTTTGGAGGACCACCACTGCCAAGGAGTCCACCAACCTTGCAACTTTTGGTATGAGATTTCTGTTAAACCTTTTGCTAATTCTTTGGTGACTCCAGTTAGAATTCCCAAAATTCTAAGAAGCAAAAAGGGGAGTCAGTTGGACTGCACATTTAGCCCTGATTAACGTGGTGAGAAAAATGAGAGTATCTTGGGAGGCAAAATTGATAGTTGGTGGGGGGGGGGCAGAGGTATGCAGAAGACCCATAAACCAGAAGACTTCTGAGATACAGGAGAGGAAGCCAGAAAGATGAAACAAGTTAGGAGAAGCGGGGACAGAGGTGGGTTTGGGTGGAGGTATTTGTTTATTCTAAATCTGTGCCAAACTTTGGTAGAATGGCTGAGAGATGCTGCTATTAAAGGAGGAAATTTGGTGTCCCATCTGGTAGCTTGGGTTTTTCAGCTGTGATTCTGAATTTGTCAATGTCGAGGAATACTTTATGGTCTGCAGGAAGGTTGACCCATTGTTGTGAGATAGTAGATGTAGGGAATGATTTGAAAATATTTGTATAACTGGAGGAGCTTGAGAATGTCTGGAAGACATGACATAATGAGTATTGAGATGCTGAGGAAGAAATATTGTCCCCAATATCTGAGGGGGAACCAGAGAGCCTAAATTGACTTCTACATTTGGGAAGCAAAGTTCATGTTATAGTGGTTTTGAGGAGAAATTTGTGTGATGATATTGCATAGTGAGGGAAGGAATGACCTTATTTCTTAGGATTGGGGAAAAGGTTGCCTTTTTTTGCAGATGAAGGCCTCATTGGCCAGGTCAGGTGGTTTTGAGTGGGGTTTTTTAGTGGCTTGTTGGGATTGAGCAAATCATTGAAGGTCCTCTCCAATCCCTTCCAGGGTGCCAGTATGTCAGATGTTGGTGGAATCTACAAGTGAAATGCTCTTGGGATTGGGTTTCTCTTCATAGTGGTGTTCTGCAGGGGCAGAAACTCAAGACTTGAAAGAGGTGAGAAGAGCCAGTTTGGCCATTTGAGAGGAATGAAGACAGACTTAGCAAGGGGGGTTTATAGAGGCATTGTGTCTTTGAAGGAGAGACACTGTGAGTAACAAGGTACTGTTAAGGTAGGCAGGTACATAAGGCTGGGATAATAGCAAAAAGCAGAAAGAAAAGTATATGAAATGGAGTGAAATCCTGAAATAAACCCAGGATCCATAGGTCTCTTATAAGGTTGAGGAAATTGGGGCAACAGGAAGAGGATGAACTCATAGTTGAAGGTCAAAAGAAAGGCAGATTAGAAAACGGTGAAAGTCGTATTGAGTTATAGACATGTGAATGTGATTAGTCAGGTGTTGTCAGGTTCCTGTTCTTCTGTTATCCAGCTTAGGCAAGAACAAGTAGTTCCTGTAAGAGTACAAGAGAACAATGAGGAAGAGTCAGGTTTAGAGTATGGAAGGGAAGATGGGTTGCAGGTCTTTTTGAGAGAGGAAAAATGCCATAGTGTGGTGAGGACAACCAGATATGGACCTTTCCATTTTGGTTTGAAGGAGTCTGGTGAGGATCAGAGAAAAAGCTGATTTCTGGCTTGTAGGGGGCTGGTGATAGAAGGAAATGTTTGTGGTTGGTAGGTGTCTGTATATATCCATAAGTAAGTGTGAAGCGCTTGTAGAAGGGAAGAGATCAGTGGGTTAGGAATTGCGGGGGGGGGGCAGGGGCAAGGGGTATGAAGTCTCCTGCCATATAAGATTTCAAAGGGACTGAGAAAAAGAGGTTTTCAGGAACTTATTGTGTGCTTGAGGAGTGCTAGTGGAAAGAGGAAGATCCAGTCCTTTTGTATGGACAGATTGATAAGGGAATTTTTAAGGATATCATTCATCCTTTTTACTTTTCCTAATGACTGTGGCCAACAGGGAATGTGGAATCACCAGGTGATATTTAAGGTCATGTCTACAGTTGTGTAACTTGAGATACAAATTCTAGCCCATATTCTCATGGTAATGACATAGTTACACCAAATTGAGGAACAACTTCTTTTATAAGAACTGAGGCTACTGCAGGGGCACATTTATTTATGGTGGGAAATGCTTCTACCCATCCAGAGAAAATGTCTAGCAAGACTAGGTGATAACTAATCCATTTTATAGGAAGCATGTATGTAAAGTCAACCTGCCAATCTTCTCTTTGGAGGTGACCTGAAGCTTGGTGGATAGGAATATGTGTGTGTCGGCAGGAGGTGGGCGATTGGATATTGGAAAAGGTAGAATTTTCTTTTGGCATATAGAGTGCTGTTGAGTAGCAGAGTTGAGTAGCAGAGTTGATTTCAGGAGTACATGGATATGAGTTTCCAAATATGTATATGGAAGCTGCCTGTATGAAATTTGTTGTGAACATCCCAAATACAATAATTTTAGAAGACAGAAATACCAGCCAATTGTTAAGGAACAAGTAGGGAGCATGGTATTGGATCCTCTTGGTGCTAATTGTTTGCTCCGCTCCTATGGGTAAGAGAAAGGAGGTTCATGGGTGATGAGAAATAAGTACTTGGGAATAGTTTGATTATTGGCAGCCCGTTTTGCCCATTGATCCACCTCTCAATTTCCTGAGGATATGTACCCTTTGTTCTTTTTGTGGCCTTTGCAGTGAATGATAGCAGCTCTTTGGGGAAGGAGGGCTGCTGGCAATCACTAATGGATTAATTTACCATTGATTATAGGGGTCCCTTTGGCCATCAGCTAGCCTCATTTTGTCTAGATTTGGACATTGGAATGGATGATGTTATTATCATGCTTAGAGTCAGTATAAATGTTGTTGTCCTTTTTAGCTGCTAGAATAAGGGCTCATACTAATGCTATCAATTCAGCTTGTTGGGAAGTTGTGCCTGTGGGTGGGGGCTGCTTCAATTACTTCTCTGGTTGGGTATGACTCAAGGTCATCATGAAATCCTTCAGTGATGGCATATCTTACTGTGAAGGGAAGGGATTTGGATGAACTGCCATCTATGAGCCAGTCTAGAACTGCTGGTGTCTGAGAGTCAGTCAGAAATACAATGATATAGTGGTCAATTATGTCTGTAGAGAAATGAGTGTCTTCTTTAGAGAAGGAGGAGGAGCATAGAGGAGTAGCTGAATTGAGGGGGATGACAGTGGTTCAGAGAGATGGAAGGTTGGAAAAGTTGTGAATGAAGAAATCTGCATTCAAGAGGGGGAAACTGAGTTCAATGCCGTAAGGCTAAACATATCATGGGGGTTATGTAAGGAAAAAAATCTTTTGCTGGCCATACAAGGTAATCTTTTGGGCCTCACAAACGATGATATAAGCTGAAACAAATACCGTCAGAGAGGCCCTCCTTTATAGATAGGAACTAATATAGAAAAGCATGCAATCCATTGGAGCAAGTCACTCCAGGCTTACAAAACAGTCACAGGTTGAACCAAAAGATCTAGGACTTGGTTTTATGACTATGGAGACATAGGTGAAAAGGGTTAGGATGGGGCCACCTAATGATGGGGACTTCACTTCAGAGTTTGGAATGTGTGACAGAGGCCAGAAGTTGGGAGTGGTTATCATTAGTTCATTTAAGTCCCCTTTAGAGGCCTCATATAAAAAGGAAGCCATTCTGATGTAGTTGGGCATCCATTGGCAAAGTAGCCCATAATCACCCCAAAGGAGAGTATTTGTTTTGTCATTGGTAATAGGATTGCATTTTTGTTTGTTTGTTTGTTGATTGGAGGGAATTTCCTTTGTGGTGGGAGTTATAATGAACCCTAAGTATTGGACTTGAGGGGAAGTCAACTGGGCCTTAGTTTTTAAGACACAAGAGCTGCATTGAGCTAGAAAATTCAAAAGGAGTGTCGTATGGAAAATATGAAATTCTTTAGTCAGGCTGCAAAGAAAGAGATCAATAGCATTGGAGGAGAAGGCTGGAGATTAAGGTGGGTGAGATTACTGCCAAGAGCTTGTTGAAAAAACAATGGGAACTGACCCTAAACCGTTGGGGAAAGACAGTCCAGGTCAAATGATGAGAGTCTGTGGTGTTAGGGTCTGTCCAGGTGAAGGAAAAGAGGTCTTGAGAGGAGGAATATAAAGGGATGGTAAAGAGAGCATCTTTAAGATCAAGGACTGAGAAATGGCTAGTGTCCCAGGTATTCTGGAAATAGGGTGTAGAGGTTAGGGTAACAGGATGAGCTAGGATAATTTGTGGTTAGGTCCTGAACCAGCCTATAGGAGTTGTTTGAATTTCTAATAGTAAAGATTGGACTATTGTGTGGGGAATTTACAGGGGCAAGGATATCATCTTTGAGCAACAAGAGATGATAGGTTTTAGACCTTTCACACCTTTATGATGTATAAACTATAATACAGTGAGTGGGATCTTTAAATGAAATTTTGATGAGAAAATAGTGTGTAGCTATAACTGAAGACTTATTATCCCAAAGTAGGGGATTGACCCTATACATTATTGAGGATTTAGGATCAAGGGTATTTTGTGGTTTTTGGCAGAGAAGAAAGAAGGTGTGGCTGTTTTATAAGCTTGTCAGACATCCAGTGCCTCCCAGTTTGTGTCAGAGGTCTCTACCAAGTAGAGGTATTGGACAGTGAGGGATGACTGAAAAGGAATGTATAATATTTTTGCCCCAAAACAAACAGAAAAGGGCAGGCATCTGTAAGGGGTTTTCCTGTATGTCCTTCTTTCCATAACTGAGATGGGGTCAAGGACCCTGGTATTTAGTTAGAATAGATAAACTCTCCCCAGGATCCACAAGAAATGAAACTATCTTACCAGATACTGTCCTTATTCCCTGGGTTCCATGGACTCACTGGATGGAGGTTCAGCAGAGTTTGGGCATCTTCAGTCTTCTCCTCTGTAGACGGTGGCAGTAAAGAGGAGAGGTTATTTTTGGATGGCTTTGGGGCCTGTCTAAAAGCTGTACCCAAAAGAGTATAACATCTCTGCTGGGGACAGTCCATCTTCCAGTGTCCCCCTTGGCTACAAAGAGGGCTCAGCTTAGTTGTGGGTTGTGGGTTAGGGCATACCATCGCCCAGTTCCCAGGAGTGCCACAATGGGAACAGAGGCTAAGTGTATGGGGTTTTCCATGGGGATCTGCTGAGGCATTTTGGATAGCAGAGACAAATATTTTAATTTAGTGTATTTATCTTTCGGTACCTTTTTTTTCCTCCCTGTTGTTAATGGCATGGGAGGTTGTGTTAAGGAGATTACTTCCGGGAGTTTGAGAACCTTCCTCTCATCTTTGTAGTTTCTTAGGGATATCAGGGGCTGATTGAAAAATAAAGTGGAAGTGGTCTTCTCTTGATTCAGTGTCCAGGGTGGTAGATTTTTGCATGGCCTCCATAAGGTGTGACAGGAAGACAGCAAGATTTTCATAGAGGGTCCTTGGGTTATTTCTCCAAGTTTATCATAGTTAACCACCTTATGGGTATTTTTATCCATGCCTGATAAAAAGACAGACAACCATGAAGTCCCTGTTCTTTATGCCTCTGTCTTCTCATTGATAGGTCTGGTTAAGGTCTCTATGGGGAAATGCCTCACCAGCCACCACATGTTGGGCCAGAGAATGGCAGTGTGATTCATCTGCATGGGCTTTAGCTGATGCCAGATGCACATGCCTTTCCATCAGCCCTTAAGGTGGAAATTAAAATCATGTCCTGCCAGGTTAGACTATAAAATTGTGTTATATACAGAAATTCCTTATGAGAGTGGGCAGGGTTTTCAAAGAAAGATCCCAATCTTTGTTTAATTTGAGAAAGATCTGACAGGGAGAATGGAACATGAGCCAGGATAGTGCCTTGTGCCCTGTAGCTTTGCAGAGGGGCAGAAGAGCTGGAGCAGAAATGATGGGGTAGGTGGAAGGAATAGAGAGTTGTGGAAAGGTGGATCTTAGGATGAAGAGGGGATCTGAGGATGAAGTAGAGGAGGGCGAATAGGGTATGGTAGAGTATAGAATGTGGGATGTAGGGAGGATTGCTGTGGGCATGGTGGATTGAGGTATCCTAAATTTGGGGGGAGAAAGGTAGAATTGGGGGTCTTCATGGAGGAGGAGGACCTGGTGAGGGAAGCATTTTTGGCAGAGAGAAGGGCAAGAGCCAAGACAGAAGAAGGATTTTACATAAAGAACTTCTTGCCCTTTGCCATTTCTATTGGGGAAGTTGTCTAAATCATAAAGAATTTGGACATTTGAAAGTACCATTTTCTGGGCAACAGCTGACATTCTCTAATTTGTATTATTTCCAGTCTGTATTACCAGAAAAAAAAAATCAGTCTTTTTGGTTTGATATTTCCTTTTAGGTCAAGTCTATTTAGGTTGACCAATAAGCAATTCAAAGGGGAAATGGAGGATATGAGAAATTGGGGAACCCATGAGAAATGGCAAAGGAGGGCCAGAGGTTCCCACCATTTAATCACCCATGGTTCAGGATGCCATTCGA
This sequence comes from Urocitellus parryii, assembly GCF_045843805.1. Taxonomy (NCBI): domain Eukaryota; kingdom Metazoa; phylum Chordata; class Mammalia; order Rodentia; family Sciuridae; genus Urocitellus; species Urocitellus parryii. The sequence goes on from NC_135542.1 coordinate 101,443,152, forward strand.
GTTGTGTAAATCTTGGATACAGCAACTCTTTGACCCATTGTTTAACAGCAAGCTCTCCTATTTTGGGTATTCGGAAACTATAATAGAGTGAGTGGGATCTTTCAGTGAAATTTTGATGGAAAATGGTATGTAGCTATTATTGAGGACTTATTATCCCAAAGCAGAGGGATAATTGTGATGAAAACAAGAGATAAGAGAAAAATACACTGACTCTAGGTACTTGATTTTAAATATCTTCAATGTAGAAACTGTTAATTTAACCTATATCTCCTTACTATATAATTTTGTATTTAAAAACAAACAAACAAACAAGTACTGGGTACTCTTATTTGTGGAGTGCATTGGGGAAAGAATTTTGAATGTTTGCAAGGCCAGTTGTGCTACATTAATGGGCAATCTACCACAGATTCATGTCGTCTCCCTGTCATTACCTGTATTAGTTTCTTAGGGCTCTGTCCTAACAAAGTACCATATACTGGGTGGTAAAAACATCAGAAAGTTATTTCTCATATTTCTGGATGATAGAATTCCAAGATCAAGATGTCAGCAGGGCAGATTTCTTCTGAGTGCCCTGAGGGAAAGATATGTTCCAGAACATTCCCCTGGGTCTTCAGATGGCTGCCTTCCCCCTGAACCTTCACACCAACTTTCCTCTGAACATTTCTGTATCTCAACTTCCTCTTATTATAAGGTCAGCAGTCATTTTGAATTAGGGTCCACCCTGTTGAGTTTGTTTTAACTTAATTTCTTCTGCAAATTAAGTTAAAATACAGTGACATTTGAACTATTGGGAGTTGGGATCTTAACATGAATTTTGAGAAGACGCAATTCAACTCAACAGTATTTCAATCTAATTTAAAATAGACTCAGGCCTGTGTTATCATTCTCATACAAAGTAGTTGAAAATTGAAAGGTCAAACAATCACATTTCCACATCTTTATCCTCAATGACACAAGGTGCTAATATCCATCATACAACTCTATATTTTCATTCATCTTCCAAATTTGTGGTTCCTCCCCATGATTCTTTTTCTCTTCATGAAGTCATGAGACTGTTAGGCAGTATTTATTATTTTCTTTTTACAGACATAAAAACTGGTTCTTAAGTATCCATTACTTGCCAAGGGTAGAAGATCAATCCGTGATTTTCAAATATCTTGGTATTTTACAATGATTACATAAATAATCTGATCCATTTGGACATTAGAATCTATATGAAAACCTTAACAATCCCATTACCTTTTGATTAGGCCATACTGAAACTGGATTACTGAACTTGTGTGTGTATGTGTGTGTGTGTGTGTGTGTATGTCCCACAAGATATAGTAGTTTGGAAGGAAACTCAATGGCAAGCTATCTAAATTTAGATAAGGATATAATTTTACTATCTTGTTTGTCTTCTTGAAGTTTCCTGAATAATGAATGTGACAGGCAGAATAATATTCTCCTAAATGGTCCTATCCTAGAGCTTGGAATCTGAATATGTTAGATTGCATGATGCAGAGGAGTCAAGATTGCAAATTAAGATTGGTGATCATTTGACATGGAGATGAGCAAAATCTCCCACATCCTCTGGGGTGGGGTGAGTCAAATGTAATCACAAATGTCTTTAAAATTGTATTATGGGGGCAGAAGAGAATACTTATGCAATGTGAGAACTATGCAACCCACAGTCACCAGACTTAAAGATGAGAACAAAGCTAAAAGCTAGGAAATGCTGGTAGCATTTGGAAGTTAGTAAGGAAATGAATTCTTCCCTAAAACACCTAGATGGAAACTCATCTTATATTAACTTGTTTTGTCTGCCTTCCAAATTTACAAATTGAATTCCTAGCCCTCAAATGTGACTTTGTTTGGAAATAAGACCTATAAGCAGGTAATTAAGATGAAACCCTAGTTTGGTAAGATTAATGTTCTTATAAGAAGAGACAATGAGAATGTTTTCTCTCTCTTCAAGTCTTCGTAGTAGGTTATTATTGCATCTTGGCATAGTCAGTTTTCTAGTGCTGTAACAAAATGCAACAGACCTAGTGATTTATAAAAAATAGTTATTAGACTAATGTTTTTGGAGTCTGAAAAAAAGAAGATAAGCATGATGAGGGCTTTCTTGCCTGCATCATAAAATGGCAGAAAGAAAGAGAAGTTCATGTTAAGACAGGACATAAGAGTAGGCTTAAGTCAGAGCAAAACCTATCCCAAGTTAATAACAGGGATCCATTTAATGTGGGTAGAGCCCTTGTGACCTAATTACTCTTAAAGGCCCACACCTTAATATCATGATGCCATTTAAATTTCAACATGACTTTTGGGAGATGAAAACCATAGCACAGCTTGCTCAAAGTGCCAATTTTAGTGCCAGAAATGGGGTGCTACTGTAACAGATTTCTAAAATTGCAGAGATGAGATGTTTTTGAAAATTGGCAATGAGAACAGGCCAAAAGATTTGTAATAGGCATACTAGATAAAGTATAGATTGCTGTGAACAGAATGATGATGGAAATTTGGATGTTAAAGGTTATTTTAGTGAGATATCAGGCATGAGGAGTTTGTTATTGGAAAGTAAAGGAAAGGTGATTCATGTTATAAAGAGACAAAGTTCTTGGTTGAACTGTTCCTGTGTTTTCTGGAAGGTGGAAGTTACACATGACAAAATGGAATATTTAGCTCAGGATATTTCTAGTCCAAGTACTGAAGTACCTCTTGGTTTCTCCTGGTTGCTTACAATAAAACATGAGTGTAAGGAGATAAATTGAAGAAGGAATTTTGAAGCAAATGAATCCCATCTTGGTGATTTGGAAAATTCCTAACAGCCTATTTATTCTGAAAAATGAGAGAAAGATTGTTTTTAAGAAAACACTAAAGGTGTACTTGAAGAACCATTTGAGATTGTGGATGTAGCTTCCTGTCTCAATCAAAGACTATATTATACTTGCACAGACACTGCTCTGCCAATTCGAACTAAAGAGGACATAGAAAGTGGGAAAGAATAAAAGAAAGGCTCTTGGATTCTTGAGTTCAGAAAGGCAAGATCACAGAGTTTTTTGGCTATGAACATATACCACTCCTCAAGAATGAGAAAATGATTCCAAAATCATTAGATTTGCTACTCCATCCATAGCCAAATTCAAAGACCCAAGAAACAATGTTGTCTTCACCACTCTTAAGTGGCTGAACAACAGCAGAAAGCCAAGGAGAGATGTCTGTTGAGGATACCCATCAAGCCAGGGCCATCACAAGGGTCTGGAGGTGGGATATTGAAACAAAGAGGTTTATTCTCAAGCCTTAAGGTTTAATGGAATTTACTTTGCCTGGTTTTGGGCTTACTGGGAATTTGTTATCCTATATGCAACTCATCATTTTAACATCTAAGTAAGTTCCTTAAAACAGTAGACAACAATTTAGAGAATCTCTCTGCCCAGTTATAATAAGGATCACTTTCCCTCCAACTTCTAGTAATATGTTCACAGACAGAAGTCTGTGATTTCATCAATATTACTTTTAACATCTGTGTTCTTATCAGGAATCTCTTTACGGCAAACTAGACCTTTTTCTAATATAGGCATTAAAACTCTTTTAGCTTCTACCTATTACCAATGCCAGAGCATTTATAATTGTTGCATTTATAATTGTTGTTGTAATACCCTGCATAGTACCAAAATCTAAATTTGTAAGTATGACTGCCAAATAAATACTATGAACTGGTTGGCTTAAACAACAAAAATTCACTTTTCCACAGTTCTGAAATAAGAAGTCCAAGATGATAGTATTAACAGGTTTGCTTTCTCCTGAGGCCTCTCTTTTGGCTTGCAGATGGCCACCTCCTTTATGTCACACATTGCTTTTCCTCTGTAACCTTAATACCAAGTGTTTTTTCCTCTTTTTATAAGATTGCTAGTCATATTGGTTTATAGCTATACTCTACAATCTCATTTGACTTTAACAACTTGTTAAAAAGATCTATCTCACCAGGCAAAATGGTACATGACTGTCCTATCAGCAACTTTGGAGTCTGAAGCAGGAGTATCTCAAGTTTGAGGCCAGCTTCAGTAATTCAGTGAAGCACTATCTCAAAAATTAGAAGGGCTGAGAATAAAGGTCAGTGGTAGAGCCCTGCTGATTCAATCTTTAGCACTTCAAACAAACAAACTAACAGACACCCAAACCTATCTCCAAATATAGGCATATTGTGTTTACATGTTCACTATATGAATTTTGAGAGGAATACATTTCAATCCATAACACCACAATTGAATTTTTTTCATTAAGAATCTTGAAATGCACAGATGAACTGTGTCCTTAATTAGTTGCTAAATATGTTTTTAGTTAGTTTGTTTGTTTTGCTACAACATCCAGACATTCTTCAGCTTCTTTAAGGTAAAAGCCAAAGTGTTAGTTAGTCAGCTCATGCCTCTTTCAATACCTATTTTTTAAATATCTTAGCAACTACCAAACTTAATGCTTTTTTATCTCCCTGCTAAATATGAAACAATTTGGGGTGGGGGATTACTTATTCCTTTCATTCCATAATAGTATATGTCACAGTATAAATATATGTGCATCTGATTATTTCTGTTCATTATCCTAAGATTATACCTTTGCTCCACTATTACCAATTTCTTCTGAGACTTTGAGGAATTAACTTTATCCCTGTTTTCAATATCACTTTACCATTTAGCATTATCATTTCAGTATCTGTATATTCAGTCTTTTGTAGGCTATTGATGGCCAACTAAACTTGTTGGGGGTACAATTGGGAAAATCATCCTCAGAGTGTAGACTATAGACTAAACACATAAAAGCTGTAGATTAATGGAGGAGGTGAGAAGACTTGAAGGAAAACCCTTAGGAAGATGCTGTCAATGGGAGATGATCATCAGCCAAAGGAAGTGGCTAGGAGGAGCAAGAAAGGAACCACAAAAACAAGAGGGTGTTAGGTTAGAGCATAAAAGGCAAAGACAAATCTAGACTGGGTTCTACATTGTGCATCAAGCAAGAAAAGAAGGTTCTTTATTTTAAAATATTTTGTTATCAAAAATTCTTTCTAACAATTATCAATTATTTATCCTTCCACCCCTTCCCTGACTTTTTTTGTATCAGTGATTGAACCCAGGGACACTTAAGCACTAAGCCACATCCCAGCCCTTTTTTAATTTTTTATTTTGAGAAAGAGTCTTACTAAGTTGCTTAGGTTCTCACTAAGTTGCTGAAGCTGGCTTTGAACTTACAATGGATCCTCCTTCCTCAGCCTCCCAAGCCACTCGGATTATGATGATGTGCTATCACACCCAGCTCCTTTGTCCATTTTAAAGAACAAGTAATGTGTCTGAAAACTTTCCCTTATGTTCTCCAAGGTTCCAGATATTTTAATCTTACTGCCATCATCCATTAAGGGGAATTGAATTTTGCAATAATCAACTTTCCTTTCCTTGTATTTGGGTTTGTATTAATAAGATTAAAAACTTTTAAATTCTGGTAAAGTAGCGACTGTGCAGTAAAAAGATCTTTCTAGATTAATTTTAGCCAGCATTCAGTTTCTATCTCTATGTTGTTTGGAAAAGTGGGTTGATTTGGATTTTATAAAATGGTTTCCTATAATAATTCATAAATTATGTATAATAATTTGCTGTTGAAATACTTCCTAAAATGCAGAGCATTTAAGGAATGACATTTTCTCAATTGCATGTTTTCTAACATTCGATGATGGTATTCAATAAGGTCCTATGGAACATGTGACTTATGTAAAAATCTAATTAAAGAAATTAATTTCATCTTTATTTTGAGAAATGAAGTTCCTTTTTATTGATAAGAGTCTAGTAAGATCACATTATAACTTAGAATTACATTATGTGTTGTTTAGTTTCACTCTTATGCCTTATAAGAGATTAATCAGTTTGTTCCAATTGAACATTTTTATTTTATTCTTTTATTTTTTTATTATAGTTTGTTATGTATGACAGTAGAATGCATTATAATTCATATTGCACATATAGAGCACAATTTTTCATATCTCTGGTTGTACACAAAGTAGAGTCACACCATTCATGTCTTCATACATGTACTTAGGGTAATGATTCATGAACATCCTTGTTTAAGAATTATAATCCAGCAACAGTTCTAAAATGTCAAATTCAAGTGAATTCTTCATTTGCTATTTTTTCTTTCTTCTAAATGGAAGCATATCAAACATAAATATGTAAGTATTATAGTTAATATATATGTTTATATTAAGCCATTTAACTTCTTATATTGAAATAGTTTGCACAATTTATTTATTTATTTACTTTAAATATATTTAGTTGTAGATGGACACAATACCTATATTTTATTTATTTATATGTGGTGCTAAGGATCAAACCCAGTGCCTCACATGTGCCAGGCAAGCACTCTACCACTTAGCCACAACCCCAGCCCTGCACAATTTATTTTTAATTCTGATTTCATATATTCCAACCATAAATATTTGTTCTAGCTGGGTAGAAATATCAATTTTGCACAATGATCAATACAAAATTTCAGTTAGAATAACTTTAGACACAGGTCTTTGCAAAAAATAATTGGTGATTGTAAAGATTACTGCTTTAGATTGATGAAACTTGATAAATAAATGCATAACAAGGATTTATTTTTTCTAGTGATGCTTATTTTATTATAAGTATAAAATGATTCTGCAATAAGTCCAAGCACTGTAACAAAAATCTTTGTAGAATGGGACACACACACAGAATGGTATCTACATATCAATATATACAACAGAGACTAGACCCAGAATTATGACATAACTAGGGTTTCCAAAACCAAGTTACTTTTATTGTCTCTCAGCAAAACTGTTTCCTGTGTGTCCTAATTAGTCCTAAATAGAGTACCACTAAAAGGTTAGGATTTGGAGAAATTCATTCCAAAAAAATCAAGAAGTATGGTAACATATAGGCACTCACATTTGCTATATCTGTTATGTGACAATGATTTAACTTCAAGGGTTCTTGGGCTGTACCATCATTTTACAATTCCATAGTCACACATTGCACTGATCTATTCACTGGTGTCCTCCGATGACCTAATCTAAACCAGACTTTTCTTCTAACTACATGACATGAGCAATAATTTCATTTATTTATTTTTATCCATTATTTATTTTTAGGTCTCTTAATGTATTAAAGTCATTCCTTAGATTTCTTCTGAATGACACGTCTTCTTTCCAGATTCTATAGTCCTTTAGTTCTTTCTATATCTTTTAACCAGTACCTTCGATATTTAAACGTAATACTCTTCATGTTACACATTCATTTCAAATTAGAGTAAAGCTTGTCCCCTAGCAAGGCCTATACATTCATGAACCACACTAAACTCAATGTGATTTTTCTCAGCTCTGTTCTCCAAGAATATTTACTATGTTTTTTATCTTTGCTTGACAGTCTTAACTTGACTTGTAAGATTTTACTTTGTTGAATTCAATAGTTTGTCATACACAAATTATTGTTTGTCTTGCCACCTTTTTGCTCCATTTTTCTGAGCTGATCAGATAAATATTCTTGAAAGTTTACCTCTACGACCCTTGTTTGATCATTCAGCTGGTTTGTATTTACTTTAAATGAGACACTTCATACATTGATTAGTTGAAAAACAAGTCTTGGACCACTCCTTGTACCTTCATGCCGTGCTTATGTTGTTGCTCCTAAACTTGCAAAGGAAAGGTTGGCAATCACAATTTAAACCTCAGAATAAAAGTCAAGTGTGAACACGTGAAAAATACCATTTGCTCTACTGAATTCTGAAGGCCTATATAACAACATTTACCATCATGTGAGAGTTTCATTAACATTTAAAAATTTAATTCTCCTAAACAAAGAAAAGCATATTATAGAACCCACAGACATGAATTGAAATGTGGCTTCCAAAAATTTGCTCTAGAAACTGGCAAGGCAGGAGCCAGATAATCCTCCCAGTTGCTTCAAGACCAAGTAGATCGTGAACTTCAGGCAGATTGCAAACTTCATGCAGATTGCTTTAGTATTTGAATTGCCACTGTGCTTTACTTCTGCTCTCTATGCTTTTTTTTTTTTTTTTGTGGTGGTCCTGGGGATTGAACCCAAAGCCTGCATGCAAGGCAAGCACTCTACCATCTGAACTATATCCCCAGTTCCTTATCTATGCTTTACACAGCTGCTCACATCAAAATAAAACCAGAGATTGTGTGTGTGTGTGTGTGTATGTGGTTTTTTTTAATAATTATAATTTCAAATCTTCAAAAAGGAGAACAGTGTTGAGCCAGTCTGTGTTATGCTTCATTCCCTTTTCAATAAAACTGCTGTCTGAAGAATGAAATCATCCATGTTGTTTCCCACATAATAGACACTGTTGGAAGAGGATCTCCAGAAAGAAAACAAGTGTGGGATGATTATCTAAGAATAGTTTGTGTCAAAGGGATAAATGAGTGGGATTGTCGGAACAAATGATTATACAGTTACCAGCGTTTGAAAAGTACCACAAACTCTTTTACTTTCTTTTAGCTATGTCTCATTGTCTTAATTTTTTTTTTGCCATGTTCTTTTTGCCATATTCTGCAAACTTCATACTGACTTTCAATTATGACCTTTTATTGAACCCAGATTAAACCCAAATTGACCTTTGTGTTGCTTTGAACAAAATGCCTGACAAGAACAACTTAGAGGAGGAAAAGTTTACCTTGGCTCACAGTTTTCAGAGGTTTGTCCACTCTAAGGCAGAAATAAGATGGCAGAAGAAATATGTTCAGAAATATCATGGCTGAAATATCATGGCAGAGAAAAAATGCTCAGCACGTGGCAGCCAAGAAGAATGAACCAGGGAAAAGATAGAGTCTCCAAAGGCACCCCCAAAAGACATGCTTTCTTTAGCCACATTCCACAAACCTTCAGTTAATATCCAATAGTTCATTCAAATTATGAATGTGTCAAATGGATTAATCCACTAGAAAGTTTAGAGCTTTCATGATCCAATCTTTGTACCTCTGAAAATTTCTGTGTTGCATAACACATGAGATTTTGGAAGGACCTATCAGATTTAGACCATAACACTGAAACTCAATATATTCTTCAATATTAAATTAGAAACAATATTCTTATATTTAACTCTGGTATTCATGACTTTCCTTTTTCAGACTTTAACTCTTCTATCCAAATCTGGCTAATGACCTGCCCTTTCTACCAATAAGTATAAAGTTCTTATTGGGGCAAAAATAATTCCACACAATGAAAGTTTATAGGTAATTTTCATGACCAGAAGAGGTTACACACACTATTTTCCCAAATCCTATTTATGGAAACTAAGTGGACATACTTTCTCTATTCTGTCAAAAAAACAGAGTCAAGTAAGACAAACACAAATAAACTCTCAGAAATGGAGTGATGGTGACAAACTTGCTAGTGAAACTGGGATCAGAGGACAGACAAGGTGTGAGTCTTGCTTTTGCCTTAAGTATGCCAATCAGGATACTTAAAAGCCAACAAAATAGAAAGTTACAACACTTTCTAGAACAGCAACATAAAGGTGATTAAAAAAGTCACTTTGGGTATAATGTAGAATGCCTGATGGCTCAATAGATAAAGGGAAAATGGAAGACTAGGCTTCCAAAATCCTCAAGGATGTGGCAAAATTCCTGCTCAGATGTGGTATCAGTAAAGACTAAGTGGGAAAGGGGTCTTTCACTCTCACCCAATAGTAATGAGCCTTCCACTGTACATTACCAGTGGAAAAAAAAAGTAAACTTTGGCTCCCACCTACAGGTTACATAGGATACCTGTCCCTCCCTATGGGGTGATTTCAGTCAATTTTTAGCAAAATATCAGGACTTATACTATATCTGTGGTTAACCCTGAATGGCCCTCTCCTCTCAGTATCGGTGGAGGCCACGTGAAGAATAATAATGAGCCTGTCCTTGCCTTTCCAGCAGGGAAAGTACTCATGAAAATTTTTTGGGAAACCTGGACTCACACCTGGCAGTGTTACAAATTCCCTCTCTTTCTCCAATGTCAACAAAATCAAGAAGAGAACCTGGAATTCCTCTACCACGAGGTCTTAACTAGGCAACAACCCCTTTTCCTGCAAAGGCAGAGTCTGAATGCAGCTAAAATGTAACATTTAAAGAAGATGTATAGTCTCAAAATTCAAAATATGTGCAAAATTTAATGAAAACTCATTTGCTACACAAACAGCAGGAAAGATATTGACTTGAATGAGAAATGGCAGTCAATAGAAGGAAATAGCAAAATGATGCAGATGTTAGAATTGTCAAGGATTTTCAAGTAACCAACAAAATGGTTTTATTGAGCAATTATATAGATATTTAAAATAAAAAATGAAATTCTGTGAAAAGCAAGTTGGTGGCACATATCTGTAATCCCAGTGATTTGGAGGCTGAAGCAGGAACATCACAGGCTCAAGGCCAGCTGCATCAACTTATTGAGGCCCTAAGTAATTTAGTAAGACCCTTTCTCAAAATAAGAAATAAAAACAGCTGGAGATGTGACCCACATTAACATGTCCCTGGGTTTAATCCCAAGTACAAAAAAAAAAAGTCTCTGAATATCAATAGGATATATAAAGAAGACAGAAAACAGACACTTTAGATCTGGAAAAATAAACACCCCAAATCAGACAACCCCAATAAATATTTCCACAGAATAACGAAGATAATGAGGGTAGTACCCACCAAACTGATGAAATAAAAACAAAATTAACCAATCTTAACAACAGGGAAAATATAGGCTTATAAACAATGAGAAGAATTTTAGAAAAATTTTGAAGCACTCCTAACCAGAATTCTATATTGAACAAAAATATTATTAAATAATGAAGGCAAAATCAAGATATTTTCAGGCATACACACACACACACACACACACACACACAAAGGAAACCAAGAAAGCTTATTGCTTACAAACTTTCTTATTGATATTAGAAAAAAAAAAGAAGCATTTTGTTTTTCTTTCTTGTTACCTATAAGTTTTTGTAAATATTTTTATCAATTGAGGAAGTTCCCTTGTATTCATATTTTCTTGAGAGTTTTTAATTATGAATAGATGTTGAATTTTGTTATTATTTTCTCTATCAGATTTTTTTAGATAATTATAATATATATTATAATTTTGTGTAAAAAATAAAATATATGTGCACACAAGAATTTTTCTCAAATACAAAAAGAGGTGTCCTATTTTTTCTCCATAGAAAAACTAACCAGAAAAAATTGGAATAGAAATGTATGTTTTCTAACTTAATAAGCATTTATTTATAAGATAGTGATCTACTAAGATTATAGGGGAGCTGATAAGTCACTACCACCTAGTGATGTAACCATGTGACATCATAATACAGTACATTACTCATCTGTTGTGGTTATGCTGTTAAAAACAAGCCAATTACACTTAAGTATAGCACAAGCAATTATGCACAGCACTTAATACTTCATAATGTTAATAAATGACTATACTACTGGTTTAGGCAATTATTGGACTATACTTTTATTATTATTTTAGAGTATGCTCCTGTTTATAAAACAAAAAATTATCATATAAATTATAAGAAGTTTATTTGGGAATCAGGTCATAATAATGTTCAATGGGCTATAAAAAGTAACTAAAATGCCATGCAAGACATTCATTATTAAAACTGATAAATTGCCAGGAAATTACCTGAGTCAAAAAATCACACTACCTCACTCATGTTTTCACCATGGCCTGACTGGTAAACTGTGGTCAACCACTAATCAAATTTGCTTGTCACTGACAAGGCTCTAGTGTTCTGAAGAACAAATATAACAACATTCAGAATATAAGACACTAATACAGCATGTCCTGTATCAATAATCATAAATGATACAAATAATAACTGCTAAATAATTCAGAAATGATAAAACCAGCATACATAGGCAATTACTATGTTTTAATCACTTATAAGAGTACCACAAATATTAGTTAACTGCTTAGAACAATCCTCTTGAATGGGTGCTATTATTGATCAAATTTATAAAAGAAACTGAAGTATGGTGGCATTTGGGTTAGTAGTTCCTATTTGTGCACATTTGTTGCCTTTGAGCAAAGCATCAATAACCCCAACCATGGGACATTATCTTTGAACATTAAAGTAACCATGCTTTATAGATCTTGAAGTTTCCACTCAACTTGGTAGAAAAAATAGTTCACAGGGAAGAAATCTCTGACCTTAGTAAGAGGGTAACTGTACTAGACAGAGACAATTCAAGTACGAGTTGTCCCAAAGGGGATATTGGAAACATTTTACAGGAAGAATAATATTGCAGTGGACATGGGTATACCTGCGGTGGCCTGCTAAGTGACAGAGTTTCAGTCAGGGGTAACAATGGTATGTGACTTAATAACATGGGATGGGCTAATAATATACACAGCATGAACTTGGACAGCTCCATGTCATGTAAAAATCTGAGTTTGGAGTTAAAAAAAAAGTAGAGGGTGTATACTTTACTCAACTTTTCTTTGCTGCAAACAAAATACCTGACAAGAACAATTAGAGGAGGCAAGTTTTATTTGGGGACTCGAAGTTTAAGAAGTCTTAGTCCATAGACTGCTGGCTGCATTACTTGGAGCTGAAGTGAGGCAGAACATCATGGTGGGAGAGTGTGGCAGAAGGAAGCAGCTTCAGCCATGGCCACCACAAAGCAGAGAGATTCCATTCACCAGATACAAAATGTATACTCCAAAGACATGACCCCAAAGACCGACCTCCTCCAGTCTCACCCTACCTGCCTTCAGTTACCACTCATTTAATCACTGTCAGGGGATTAATTTGATGATTGGGTTAAGGCTCTTGTAACCCAATCATTTCACCTCTAATTTTTCTTGCATTATCTCACACATGAGTTTCAGGTACAATTCATATCTACATCACAACAGTGTAGTTGCATAAATGACTCTCAGTTCATCTTGAGAAATGTTTTTGAACATTTACCCAAATTAGCACTGCAAATGTCAGTATTCTATTTCAGCTCTTAGGTGTGTATCCAGCCTACATAGAATAAAATAGTATGTCACTAAGCCTAGCCCTAGCCAAGCCTGCAGATAGTAATATTGGATACCTCACCACTGTTAGGGTCAACCAACTTGGTGTTTAGGGCAGCTTTGAGGTCCAGTTAATTTTCAAACAGCATACTACAAGGTCTCAGAAAATGGGCCACTTTTTTTTTTATTTCTGCTATAATGCACAATTTTATACAAGATGATCCCTTTTAAATGATGCTTTGAGTGTCCTAATACAAGAAGGATAGCGAGTTATTTCTGGCAGGGGAAGTTGCTATGGAGGAAGGAATAGTGTCCAGAGCACTGCTATTTTTCTGGTATATTTCAACTCCCTTAGCTGAGCTGTCACACCTTCAAATGGAGGGTCCTCTTAGACTTTTCAGGTAGTGCTATTGAGATTTAACTATTTTAGGTAGTACCAGTCATCCTATTCAGATATGACTACTGAATTCAGGGCAACATACAACTGAGCTTGATCTTCACATGAGGGCATGTATAGTAAGTAGTCTTTTCAAAAGAGATATTTCCTACCAAGGGTTCTTCTTTTCTAAAAGTTATTTCACAAGATTCTTGAAAAAGTTATTTCATGGATTCTTTAAAAGAGTGTAAACTTCTACTTACAATAATTCTTTTATAAATAAATTTTATCATGATTACGTAGGGGGTTTAACAAGATGTTAAAATATACATAAAACTATGTTTACTATAGTGTAACAAATTAGCATGTACATCATATCTTACTTGTTCATCCCTTTGCCCTATAATAAGAGCAGATACAAATTATTTATTTAATAAAAATTCCCAGTACAATACACTATTATGGAGTATCCTCTTCATTTGTACATTTGGTCTTTTGACTTCTTCATTCTACATATTTTCTACCTTGAATCCTTTGATCTACATCTCCCTATTTTCTCCCTTCCACCCAATCCTAGGGACCACTGTTTTATTCTCTATCACTATTTGACTTTTAATATTTCTTTATTTATCTATTCATTCATTCTTTCATTCAGATTGCACACATAAGTGGGATCATACAGTGGATGGTAGATGCCTTTCTGTTTCTGATCCATCCATGTTGTGGCAAATGGCAGGATGTCTTCCCCTTCAGAGCTAAATAATATTTAATTATACATATAGATGAATATAATGATGTCTTTGTCCATTTTTCCATTGATGGACACTTACGTTGTTTCAGTATGCCCGTTATTGTGAATAGTGATGCAATGAACATGGGGGAATGCAGACATTTTTTATTTGGGGGAGTATCATGGCACTCGACCACTGAGCAACATCCTCAGCTATATTTTGTATTTTACTTAGAGATAGGGTCTTACTGAGTTTTTCTTTGAACTTGTGATCCTCCTGCTTCAGCCTCCTGAGTCAACAGGATTACAGATATATACTACTGCACCTGGCTACAAGTGCAGACATCTCTATGAGGTGGGAATTTCATTCCATTGGATATATAACCAAAAGAATAACTACTGGGCTGGGGATATAGCTCAGTTGCTAGAGTACTTCCCTCACATTCACAAGGCCCTAGGTTCTCCCCAGCACCACAGGAAAAAAAAAAGAATAATTACTGATTTATATAGTAATTCTATTTCAAATTTCTTTTGAAATCTCCATGTTTTGTTTTATTTATTTATTTATTTTTGTATACTGGGAATTGAGCCCAGAGGCTCTTAACTACTGAGCCATGTCCTCAGCTCTTTTGATATTTTATTTTGACAGAATCTCAATGAGTTGCTTAGGGCCTTGCTAAGCTGCTGAGTTTGGCTTTGATCTGGTGATCCTCCTGCCTCAGTCTCCCAAGTCAGTGGGATTACAGGTGTGTGCCACGGCACCCAACTCCATCTTTTATTTATTTATTTATTTATTTATAAAATGGATTCACTGATGTACATTCTTATCAACACTGTACAAGGGTTGTTGTTGTTTTTTTTCTAACCCTTACCAATAATTGTTATTTCTTATCTTTTTGAGAATAGTTACTCCTATCTGGTGAGAGAGGATATCATAATGGCTTGATTTGCATTTTACTAATAATTAGTGATGTTGAACAACTTTTTCATGTACCTGTTGTCCTTTTTTGTGTCATCTTTGAAGACGTCTTTAGAATAATGTGTTAAGTACTTCAAATAAAACACATGATTATAAAGGATATAAAGGATAATGATACAAATATATGATATATTATATGAAAGGATAATGAACGGCGACACAATTGGTAGATTATGGTCAAATATATTTCAGGCTCTTGTTAAGAGCAGTAAACCTGCTGAATTAATTTGGAAATAGATAGAGAATTGGTGGTCCTATTAAAAGTCCCGAAAGTGTTCACATACTGTACCTGTTTTAGAATGCCAGACAAACAATGGAAATTCATACCATAGATGAAAACTGTGTGACTCAGAGGATAAAAATCACTTAAAGAATATAACTTTACTTTTCTGTGTTTAAGGGAATGAGGAAATAGTGGGGCATGAAAAATCCATTGTCCTATTAAAGCACAGCTAAGATGTTTCAAGATGCGTAGATTTAAAGTAAGGTTATTGATGAGGATAAAATGAAAATGTTCATATATTTTAGATACAGATACATATTTATATCAAAACTAAACATTTATTTTAAATACATCAAATTTCAATTCCTACATAGTGATCAATTTTTTTGTGTGACCTAGGATCACCATAAGATGAGACTTTCTTTTTTTTGCAAAAGTGCATGAAAGTTATAAAGCTCAATTCTTAAGCAATAAACTAAGGAGAAAATTTTGTCACCAGGATAGATTAAAGTTTTTGACTAAATGAATTTTCTTGCCAAAGGGGCTTACAGTACTTCATAGAATCTATTTTCCTGACAGAATAAATCATTGCATGTGACAAAATGCAGTTCCTCAGAAAGGATTTAGCTTTCCCCCCAAATCCATTCCCTTTGTAGAAATATTTTTTGCAAGACAGCAGCAGTTTCAAATCTCAGATTTTTGGAGAGAAATGTATTTATACTCAGCATTGTAAGTGTTCACAAGTGGTGAAAATTTAGCAAATAGATTGGGGAAAGTTTGAGCAGTATAGATTTTAAAGTTCATGCTATTTTTGAAAAAAAAATTGCATTAATCCTAGGTGATTCAGAATTTTAAAAATGCGAATCTTGAACCTGACTTACCCCCTCTCTTATTAAGTTCTGAATTAGTGATAGTTTTGTTAGTTGTATCCAGTTTACAACAGAATTAGAGTTAATGAAGCATGCGACAGAGCCGGACACATGATCAGAAGGAATAATGGATATTTCTAATCAGAAGGAATAGTGGATATTTCTGATTAGAAACCTTCTAAAAATAAGTTCATGTTTTAGAATTCCACAAATACTGCCTCTAACTATACATACTAGTCATACATGATTAATACATTTAGAGAAAAGTTCTGTAGCTTAAATCCTGTTCTGCAAAGTGCTTGTAACACAAAAAATAAAATAAAAAATTAAAATCCAGAAATACAAATTCACATATATGAGGGTGGAAATGTGGGAAAAAGAAAAAGAGAAACCTTCAAATGTTGCTCAAGTATTAACCTCTAATCATGTAACATCATTGTGATGGAGAAATGCATTCAACAATAATGGTACTAATTATATCCTTTTGACAAGATGGATGAAACATAATAGTACAACACACACACACACACACACACAAATCTTGGTTGAACAATTTAAGATAAATAGTGTCAATTTAAAAACTAAGAAAAAAACAACAAAAATAAAAGTTGAACTTCACAAGGAATTAAACTAAGGGCAAACTTATGTTGGTACTTCTTTCCTTAGTTAATGAATGGCTGCACAATTGGTATATCCCAGTGCACAGTGAAGATAAGAGAGCCCTTGTTTGAAAATTCCTAAGAATTCCAACATGGTAAGAGTAAAACAATAAACTCAATTCTGCTTGCAGGGTCCCTGGGGGAGTTCTCCGTACTTTTCAAAACATTTAAAGAAACCTATATGAATATAGAAAAAAAATACTATGGAGAAAAAATAAATAATAAAATGTAGACTTAATGTTGTCAACAACCTTTTAAAGTTTGCATAAACAGATTTAGTATTTTTCTTTTCCTTGGGAATTTTTTTTCTCCTTACATATTCACTCAACAACCATTATAGAGCATGCATATATGCAAGGCATGATATAACTCCAGAGATTCAACACAGAATGAATGTGACAGGTAGTGTCTGTCTTCATTAAGTCTCCAGGTTGTCTTTCCTCTTGACACTCATGGTAACCACATGTTCCTCCCTTATTCTAAGAACATGGTTCCAAATCGTGGGTCCCAAATAAATAAAAGAAGATATATTTGCAATTTTACTACAACCACACTTATATGTCCACAGCATTTTTCTGCTCCTTGGATCTCTCCAAGTGAGTTGTGTCTATCAACATGTTTTGACAAATCAGTCCCTATCTACACGTACATTTACATCTTCTGTCCTCCTTCTGTTTCTCACTAGCTATTTAAAATGCCAATAGGCAACATCTTCTTCTATTATGTAATTTGCCTTAACTCATATACTTATTGGTTTCACCATCAGTTTTTGCCTCAATGTCACATTCAAATTCTATTTTAAAAATAGAATTTAAATAAAGCTCACTTTTATTAGCCCAATAAGTTTTTCATGTTTTTTTTCCTTTGGTTATTAAATTTGTATTTTTTTTTTATTTTTAGTGTACTGTACTTCTCCATAATAGTGGGGTTCATTTGAGTATTCATAAATGCATATAACATAGTTTTCTCCATTCAGTCCATAATCTTATCCCTTTCCCTGTTTCTCCCATGATTCCCTTCCTCTAGTCCATTGGTTTTATATTTATTTTTAAAATTGTGCACTACAGTTCTATATAAATTTGGAATGCATTGTGATATATTCTTATATGCACTTACCATAAGTTGGTCCACTTCATTCCCCAGTTTTTCACCTTTCCTTCCTCTCCTCATTCCCTTTTGATCTCCCACTGCTTTCTCTTCTGTTTTTGAAAGATCCCATTTTTAAAATGTCTTTCTCCTGGGCTGGGGATGTGGCTCAAGCGGTAGCGTGCTCGCCTGGCATGCGTGCGGCCCGGGTTCGATGCTCAGCACCACATACCAACAAACATGTTGTGTCCGCCGAGAACTAAAAAATAAATATTAAAAATTCTCACTCTCTCTTTAAAAAAAATAAAAAAAATAAAACAGTATGATGAATAAAATATCAATCACACATATAAAAAAAAAATGTCTTTCTCCTCTCTGGCTTCCACATAGGAGAGAAAACATTTGACTCCTGACTTTCTGGATAAAGAAAATGTGTTATATAAACATGATGGGGTTCCACTCAGCCACAGAGAATAAAAATATGTCCTTTGCTGATAAGTGCATGGAACTGGAGAATAGCATGCTAAGTGAAATAAGTCAGACTCAGAAACTCAGTGGTCAAATGTTTTTTATGGTTTATACATTATTTACTACACTCAAGTTCTATGATTTTTTTTTTCAATTTAGTGGTAGGGTTTGTCTCAAAATTTTTTAATGTTTAGAACATTTGCTTTATGAGCTAATATCATCATCATCATTATCATCATAACCCTTTATCTTTTTTTTAAATAGTACCAGGTATTGAACTCAGGGCCACTCAACCACTGAGCCACATCCCCAGCCCTATTTTGTATTTTATTTTGAGACAGGGTCTCACTGAGTTGTTTAGAGCCTCCCTGTGGCTGAAGTTAGCTTTGAACTTGCAATCCTCCTGTCTCAGCCTCCAGAGCCACTGGGATTACAGGTATACATCACCCTACCTAACTCATCCTTTATCTTTGTTGTCATCAAAATCATTAAAAGTCTAGCTTGCTCAGGTTTGCAGTAGTATTGATACAAAGAGAATTGCACTTGAACCATGCTATTCTCTCAAATTTACAATCCTCTTGCCTCTGCTTTCTGAGTAGTGGGATTACAGATATAAGCCACCATGCTCTGCTTTATATTTTAAGACTATTTGTCTGTTGTATAAAATTTAAGACTAAAAAGAATATAATAAAATCAAGAATTCCTTGTTCCTTTTCCATCTAGTCACAAGTGACTATTTGAATATGTTTATAGACCTTTCTTGGAATGACAGGAGAAAGAAAATTTGAGGGTAAGATAAGTGGAAATGGCTAAATTGGCAGCCAAATTCTCATCAAATATTTCTGGCTATTTATGATTCTGCCTCAATTTTCTAAACCGTTATCTGATGCTTTATCAATTCAAATGAAACACAGCTCTTGTAACTACCACTCTTCTCCTCAAAAGAAACAAGCATCCTTTCTTTCAAAATTTCTTAAGAAAATAATGTCTAACTTCATGATAAATTTATATGATTACAGCTATGTAAGTGTTATTCACTTGAGTCTAATACAAAATTTTTCTCTTCTTATTCAATCCTTTGCTTTAATTAACATCAATGCCTTGTTTTATTTAATTTCTTAGTTTGTTTTATGCTTCTACTTTTTTAAAAGAAATGGAACATTTTATCTCCAAAACTTCTCATAGTATTTGCTACAAGTTTAATACAGAGTATTCCAAAGTATAATATTTGTCACATATTTTTTCTTCATTTTGACAGCAAATTATGTTTTTCCCTATTTGATTTTTCTTTCAGTGAGTCACAAATAATATGAACATATCTAGTAGAAATGGAAAACAAAATTGTTACTAATCTGATGACACAAATACAAAAGCACAAATATTTTTTCATCTGAATATGTACCAATATGTATAAAGTTTTTTTTCTTATATTTTGAAAATTTTCTTTATGAGCTATATATTATGGTCTTCATCATCTTCATCTTTGTTTTTCACTAAATGTCTAGCCTACCCAGGGTTGCAGCAGTAGGAGATAATAGATTAGGCCATATTTCAATACTAAATTAAACATTATACTTTTTGCTGGGCACAATGGCACATGTCTATCATCCCAGTGACTTGGGAGGCTGAAGCAGGAGGATCAAGAGTTCAAAGTCAGCCTCAGTAATTTAGCAAGGCTCTCAGCAATTTAGTGAGACCCTCTGTCAACAAAACAAAAAAGGGCTGGGGATTGACTCAGAGTTCAGATGTCCCTAGGTTCAGTCCCTGGTACTAAAAAAAAAAAAAAAAAAAAAAAAAAAAGAAGAAGAAGAAGAAAGAAACAAAAAAGATAATACTTATTAGGGATTAACTACCATGATACAGTCAGTTAATAAAAACTTGTTTGATCATTCAGAAGACTATTTAGTGACATCAATATATCAATATTTCTATATTTATAATTTAATTTTTCAGAAACTTTTACAGTATGAGTATAAAATATCAATCACCTTAAACCATAAAACATATCTACATGTTTTAATGGCAATGTAATTTATTTTCAGGCTTACCTCTATATCAGTAGAATAAAAGAGAGTTGGGCTACTTCTAGTAATAGTAAACTGTGTAGACAAGTAATTTGATCAAAACTAGCAATCTTCTCTACAGAAAATAATGTATAATTATGTAATATATATTATGTGTAATTATTGTTTTAATTTTTATTGTTACATAATATCTGTACATATCTATGTGCATAATTTCTGTACATACCTGTGTGGTACAAAATGATGTTCCAATTCATGTCTACATTGGGGAGTGATCATCTCAGGGTATTTAGCATATCCACTACCTTAAACTTGCCTCATTTTCTTATGATGAGTACATTCAAAAGACTCTCTTATATTTTGAAGTATAAAATGAATTATTGTTGATAAATATCTAAATTTCTTTTGGGCTGCACAATCATAAGTAGGAAAGTTAAAGTTCAGAATATCCAGAAGCTGCAAGCATTTTACATTTTGTTTTTCTTGTAGTAGCTATAACCTTTCCTCAGTAGCTGCTGGGTGATAAAATTCAGTAATTCTATTCCAAAATCCATTCAGTTGGGAATCTCAGAAAGGATAAAATTTTAGTATCAGCCTAGGCTTACAAATGCACAATTTTAAATTATTGACTTCTGCATACTATAGTTAGATTACCAAAAGATGTTTGAAAGAATTATAGGACATAAACACATACCATTGGCATATTTGTTATTCATGATTGCACTTTGGGAACGAAATATGTGGAAAGCAGAAGTGATCATCACATCTATGTATGTCTTTATGTCCTGTATTAGAGAAAAGGAGATGGTAAGTAAGGTAATTTATCTTCAAGTCATCTGCTCTTTTCAAGAAGGGAAGTTAGCCTCTGCACCGTCCTGTTGTAATTACTCTACATTAGCTGTCCGTTTTATTTTACATACTATATGCAACAAATAAAATATGGATTTGTGTATGAATAAATTTAATTTCTTTCAGCATGACTTTTAGATTTTTTTAAAAGATTGTGTCCTGTATATATGAAGCTACACAATATATTTCTGTCTGAACATAGCTCTAGAAACAATGAAGTGTCTGCAGATGATTGCATAACTTCTCTAATAGCATAAAACAATGGCTACCTAATTTATAGTACATTTTCCATAAAATACAGATTGATGTCCTGTCTGGCTTTGAATTTGGATGTCATTTAAGGGACTCTTGTTTATTACAATATATTTGAAATCTAAAATATTCATAGGTGTATTTAGTAAATGAATTATATGATTATTTTAAACTCATAATAGATTTATATAAATAATTTTACTGGTTTCAGGATGGATCCACTTCTATTCCAAGCATATAATCTTGGAAACTCTGCAAAGAATGAGCCAGTTCTTCATATGTCTCTGTTTTCATCCTTCCCATGGGGAATACAGGAATATGAAACACCAAATCTCTTTTATTTTTCAATTTAATTTCCCAAAGCACCTCATATGTGCTGATCTCATAATCATAAGCACAGTGACTTTGCTTCATTTGGGAATGAAGTTCACACCAGCTTGTCCAATTCACATATTGTAAGAAATTGCATCAACAAAGTCAGAAGAAAGTGTATGCCCTCTTTTGTGATATAAAAAAAATACATTCATATTGATAAAGTTACTTTTAATTTAATTTCTTTTAATTATAACAATTTAAAGAGTCAAATTTTGAAGTAGTTCCATATTGGACAGCACATGTCTTGAACTTTACTTGTACCTTCTTTGAAGTAGATATCTAAGAAAATTCATTTAGTAGTGAATAATTAAGGACATAATTTAGAATATTTTAGCTTTTTCTCTATATGCCAATAATACCTTAATAGCCTATGCATCCTTCTGGCTCAATTTTCTTCTTGCTTTTAGGAGCAAAATGGGAAACAAACAATAAAAACAACAAAAATGCTGATAAGAAAAATTCATCATATGTTGGAAAGTAGTAAGTGCTGAGAAAAATCAAATAACATAGAAATTAGGAAGAATGAAATTGTAAAACTTCATATGGTAGTCTGGACATGCCAGGTTGTGCTGTAGAAACAAAACACCTCCTAGCTTCAGTGCCATAATAGAACTGATTTTATTTCTCATGCATACTACAAGTTAAATAGCAATTGACCATTTTCTCTGTTCATTTTATTCCATCAGTGATCTAGTTTAGTAGAGCTTCCTCCTGACTTGTGTCTCTAGAATTACTGTAGCTGTACAGTAAGTACAAGAACAAAAAAGAGAGCAAGATAAATAGCACACCAACTCATAAAACATTTGCATGGAAGTAACACAAAATGTATTTATTTACACTTCATCAACCCAAGCAAATCTCATGCCCAAAGATTAAGTCAAAGTGTCAGAAAAGTTTAGAAACCTCGTTGGTCTATTCTTCTTGTTAACAAATGTATTTATCTTTTCCTAAGCCAAGCAAAGCAAATGCACACAAGAAAACTCATTAATTCTATTCATGGGGAAAACTTTAACATATTACCTGATATTATCATACCAGGTAATATATATTTTGAAGGATCAAACTATGTTATCAATTAAGAAAACTAACAGAATGAAGAAGGTATCTTTTACTTTTATTATACTGAGAATTTTTGGTGTATGTGGTAAGTATAGGAAATAGAGTTTAGCTAGAAGTAATAAGAAAGATATATGTGAAAATAGGAAGAGTATTTTTTTCTTTTCAGAAATTACACCATGGTGGGCTCTTGAATTACTAGAGACAACTGTTATCTCAGAGGCCAGTTGGTAAATCACGCAGTGCCAGTGCCATGAAAGGATGTCTTATTTCATCTTTGAAATATTTTGCAAAGCTTTTTCTTTTCCATGGGATTTAATATTCATTTAAACTAATCTTTTCCACTGCAATGAATAATTCAGTAGCCACACAGGGTCACTGAGTTACATACCTCTACAGTTGTCCATTAAACAGCTATGTGAGCTCCCAGATAAATGAGATGGAATACCTTATGTTAAGTCCTGGTGACTTTAACTGAAAGCAAATTAATTGAATAGCCAACATGTTATTCAACTTCATTAAATGGTAATAGTAATTTTGTGGCTTTTACTTTAAAGGAAAGTCATTAGTGAATAATCTAATGAGGTACAGATGACCACACATCCATTTCACATTTGTTTTATACCTAAAGAAATGAGCTGTTATCAAGTAAAGAAAATATTTTTAAAAGAGTTACTAACATTGTTAAGAACAAATTTTGGAGATTTTTCTTATAATTTGAAGTAAGACTTGATTATTTCAGTTCATTTTTTTCCCTTTTATTAAATCTCCTTATGGATACTTTGTTAAAAGAAGAAGAAATGGAGAATAAAATGGAAGTTAATAAGAGTTTGTTAGGAAGTTACATAATCTGTGTTCTTCATTACAATGTAGATGTCTCCTCTTCTGGCTCCCTTTCCAGTGATCACCCAGCCACCATGAGTGTGCTAGTCCCAAAAGTGACAGAATCCTGGTGTTTCCTTCTCTTCCTTGTGTGCTATCTCAAAAATGAGTCTAAAGTGGTCATTTCCAACTTGGGGTGCAAGAAAGTCAATGTACCTCCCCACCTAATATAAATTGAAATTTTGTAATATCTGTAATGGATAATTTGTAACGTTTAATACATTTTTAATCTACACTGATCAAGAGGGATTGGATGAGAATACACTACCTGGCAATAACCAAAGTAAGAAATAATCATTAGTATCAGGACTTTGTTAATCGTAAAAAATAATTCCACTATTCAAACAACCAGAGACTCAGAAAATATAGAGAATATTTCATCTCAATAGAAGTAATTATGCATATAAAAAATGACTGCTTAGATAGTCCCTACTCTTTGAAACCGAAAGGAGAAGGAAAATTCCAAGAGGACAGAAGAGAGAAAGTGTTGAGATGACTATTTTTTTTTAATTTAATCATCATCACTGAAAGCCTGAATTTTGAAACTGATATTTTCACCTGTTTTCCTTCACTGAGAATGTTTGAGGAGTATTTCCTTTATTAAAATACTGGCAAACTAAAAAAGGAGAATAAGTCAGAGTTTAGGAGAAAATTGTCTTCTACATATTTATTACTATACCAAGTGAAATCAGTCAGCAGGCTAATATGATAGAGAGAGGTATCATCTAACAGTAAATATGTTATATTTCCTCAATGAAGTTATGATGTCAGGAAGGACAAAGAAAATAAGATAAGGCTTTACTTTGAGGTAGATATTTTTTAAGTATTTTTGATATCAGAGAAATGGATCACCTCATCCACTCAAAGAAGAAAGTGATTAGGAGAACTAATTTTTCATCTGAACTAATTTTTCAGTGATGATATTCAGCAGGAGCTGGGCATGGTGGTGCATGCTTTTAATCCCAGTGACTAGGAGAGTATGTGAATTCTAGCTTCCTGGGAGGCCTAAGCAGGAAGATTGTAAGTTCAGGGCCAGCCTTGGCAACTTAATGGAACCCTAAATAATAATACAGTGGTTAAGCACCACTGTATTCAATTCCCAGTACTAGAAAAGAAATTAAATCCAACAGGCTGACAAGGAGAAGGTATAAGAGATTTATATATTCCAAGCTAACATGATATTTCACAGAAATTAAAATGATCAAATTTGAAAAATGTGATTGATTCATTGTAGCTTAACAGTATGTGGTGTACCATAATGAAGGGAGACAGAGAAATAGTTTAAACATACTGTCAATGAACATCAGTGAGTGCCATATCAATACCATAAATAAATATCACAATTATATTCAGGAATAACATATATACCTTGAAAAGGAATATCACATCAAAGTAGACTTTCTGTAGCTGAGAACAGTGAGTTTTAGCAAGAACATTCCACAATCAAAAGTGTACTGTAAGAATAAGATTGGCAGAAATACTGAAGACAGACTTGAGTAATAATACATGAGAATCAGAGAGATTAGTCAATAAAAGATTGGAATTGCTCAAAACAGAAGCATTCTTTTGTAATCCCAGCTACTCATGAGGCTGAGGCAGGAGGATGACATGTTGAGGGCCAACACCAGCAACTTAGCCAGACTCTGTCACAAAATAAAAATGTAATGTAGCTCAGAGGTAAAGAACCCCTAGGCTCAATATCCCAGATGTAGATGGGGGGGGGCAGAAAAATAAAATACATGTGAACTTTCTCACCTTCACAGAGACTATCTACAACATAGCCTCTAATATCATTCTTTGTTTAATAATCAATTTTTTAAAAATTTACTTTAAATGGATATCTTATTTTTATGCTTAGAAAATTATTTTGAAATGGGCTTTCAATAGAATAATTCAATAATTCTAGATGCAGTTTATGAAATACATCAATACATGATTATTCCAAAAAACATATTTTTAAAATATCTCCTCTCCAATATATATGGCCACTCAACCCAAACAGGGAATTCCACAAGCCATCTGGAGAAGCAGAGCCCCACCAGGTGTGCCAATTTAAGGAATAAGCAGAACATATTTATCTTGAATGCTGGCTTTAAAATCTACAAGACTCAATTTCCTTTTCTGCATATAGGACGCATTCACCCACCTTCCTCGTATCTCATCCATAAACTCGTTTTCATCTTTGGTAGAGAGAACACCAACTGCCCGAAGGGCGCTAACCATTCCAGAGTCTCTCAGGTCGAAGGCGGGTCTTGCTGTTTGAGATTTTTTTTTTTTTTAAATGCATTATTTTTTTATATAAAATTCAAAATCAGGCAACATTCATCTATGGTAAGAAAATTCAGGAGAGTAGCTACTTTGGGGAGAAGGACGGTACAGATTGGAACCTTCCAGTGGTGTTCTATTTCTTTGTGGGTTGGTCACACTTTGTGAAAATCATTGAGCTCTACATTTACAATTTGCACATTTTTCAGAATGTGTGATATAATTTTATACATATATGTTTACACATAATAAAATTTACCAAAACAAATTATTAACACCAAAGTTAATTAACAAGATTGGTATTAACTGCCATAGAAATGTTGGGAAAATATTAGACTTACACGCAAACACAAGGATACAAAAGAAACACAATCAATAAAATATTCCTGATGGCTGACCCATCAAAGATGCTGAGATCTATTGACTGAATTACATGAATGCAAAAAAAAAAAAAGATTGGCATTAAATATAAAAATATTAGACCCATACTAATATTTATTCCTGCAGCAACTGCTTACTAAATATTCATTTTTTGTTATTGCTTTTTAGTATTTTTATTGGCACATAATATTATATATAATAGTAGGATTCATTTTGACATACTCATACTTGAATATAATTTGATCAATTCTATGTTTATGTATTTTTGGTGATACAGTGATAATTGTTGAGAATTGAATTACATCCTCCCAAGATTCATATGCTGAAGTCCTAACTCCCAGTGTATCAGAATGCGACCTTATTTGGAGATTGGGTCAAGTTAAAATGACATCATCATGGTAGGCCCCATAAGATAAGGAATTTGGATACAGGAATACAGAAAGGGAAGAAAACGTGAAGAGACATAGAGAAGATTGTTATCTGTAAGCCAAAGAGAGAGCCTTCTGAAGTAATCAACCTTGAGCTAAGACTTCTAGCTTCCAGAAGTATGAGACAATAAATTTCTGCTTGTTAAATGGCTCAATTTGAAGTACTTTGTTACAAAAGCATAGAAAACTAATGATACCTTCCCCATCCCTCAGACCCTAAAAGGTGCTGTTCTTTGTTTGTATTTGGTGCTGAGGATTGAACCCGGGCCGCAAGCATGCCAGGCGATCGTGCTATGGCTTTTTGGAATTGGTAGGAGGAATTTTGAGATGTGTAGCAGCACAAACTTGGATTACTTTGGATTACTGTAAGTAGAGATTAATGGCCAATTACAGCATTCCTGTAAAACCAGCACCATGTGGTTGATGCCAAGGTCTGCCACCATCTAGAGCAGTAGCCAAGCCTCCGGACACCCTGGCTGTAGCAACCTCTGAGTGCCTGAGTAGCTGAGCATGTTGAACAACTTCCTAGGCCCCTTGTGCAAGAAGGGTGCCCCACTGGTCTCTTCTCAAGAGAATTTTCTCTTTTATTCCCTTGAGCTTGAGCTAGGTATGGTCTTGCCAGTTCCTGAAGCAATCTTTCTTATTGTCTCTGAGCAAAAACTTCAGGATTTATTTAGTGGCATAATGTTTTTAACACTTGCAACTTCCTTATCCCCAGTTTTATTCCTGCTTTTCAAGTTCAAGTTTTTCAAATATTTCTGCTTTGTTTTCTACTCCTGAATATCAGAATAAATTTGGCTAAAAGCCACCAGCAATATCCATGCCACTTCCTAAATGCTATGCTATCCCAAAATTTCTTCTACCAGATTAAGAAGTACATTGCTTTTAAAATCAGCCTCACAGAAAGTCTCAGGATACAGGCAAAGTGAAGACAATTTCTCAGTCAGAACATAACACTAATAGCCTCTACTCCAGATTTTAAAAGGATCCTCCTTTTCTGAACCCTCTTGAGCCCTGTATTCACAGTCCTGTTGGCATTCTGTTCTGTTTGAGATGTTAAGGTGCGGATCTTGTAGCCTGAGAGACAGGTCTCACGGCCCAGGTCCCTGTGCAAGCTCTGGAAGCCGGCGTGGTCTCAAAGGGCCCTGGTCTGAGCGGCTCTGCTAACACGTGGCTTAGCTTTCAGGCGTCCACTAGCCTTCTTAAAATTCATTGATTTTCAAATGGAATTTCTTGAATCTAACATCATTCTTAATGATAAAGATAAGACATTATCCACCTAAAATAAAAAAGAAATAGTTATTGTTTCTCGTGTTTCCTATTCAACTGAAATAAAGATCCTAACTAGTGAGATATGAGGAAAAAAGAAAATACAGTTTGGAAAAGAGAAAAAATAAGTGGCTTTCTTAGCTATATGTTATTAGTGTAGAAGATCCCAAAGCTTCTACAGCAAAATTTCTAGACACAATGATTTTACCAAGGTATCAGCACATAAGATCAATATGCAAAAGTCAAGTTTTTTCCCAGTTTATCAGAAATAGGTTTAATTTAAAATTTAATATGTGCATATATTATTTAAAGTAGCACGAAATATTAAAATGTCTATATATAAATATTACAGAATGTGTACAGGGTACCTATGCAAAAACATCAAAACAATGATGAAAAAATTTAAAAGATATAAATAAGTGAAAAGTATTCTGTTTTCATATATTGAAAGACTCAATGTTAAGACATCAATTTTCTTAAGCCAATGTATGGAGTAAAATTTCAGCCAGATGTTTTATAGGTATTGACAACAAATTCTTAAAATTTACATGGAAAGATGAGATCTAGAATAACCAATGTGATACTGAATTAGAAGAAAAAAGTTGGGGGGCTCAAACTACCAAAAAAAAAAAAAAGACTACCATAATATTGCTGTAATTGGGATACCATTTTGTTGCTGAAATAATATATGCTTATATAGAATAAAATATAGCATCCCAAAACAGATACACCTAAATCTGGCTGATTTTTTATAAAAACACACAGGCAGTTCAACAGAGATAGGGCAGTCTTCCCAACAAAAGATATTAGAGCAATGGGAAGTTCATATACAAAATAAAATCTGAACACGGAACTGATATCATTCACAAAACTTATCTCAGAATGGTTCCTAGAGCCAAATGCAAAACACAAAACGGTAAAACTTAAATAATATTCTAAAAAAAATCTTAGGAAAATATTTATACGATCTTGAGTTTGATAAGTTTTTAAACATGATGCAAGAACAAAAATTTGTAAATAAGATTTCATTAAAAGTAAAATGTTCCACTTTGCAAGACAACTTAAGAGAATGAAAAAAAATAAGTCACTGATTGGAAGAAAATATTTGAAAAATATGTCTGATGAAGGAATTGTGCACCAAATATAATGTTCTCAAAACTCAACAATAAATAAGCAAACAAATAAAGGGCAAAGAACTAAACAAATATTTCATCAAAGAAACATAAATATGAAAAATGATCATAAGAAGAATGTTAAAAGATAAAAAGATAAAGATAGGTATGGTCATATATGACTGTAATTCCAGTTTCTCAAGAAGGTGAGGCAGGAAGATTGCAAGTTCAAGGACAGCCTGGGCAATTTCATGAGACTCTGTCTCAAAATTTTGGCTTCCTCTGAGATTTCTCATATTGGATGTTAGTACATGTTCACCTTATAAAGATAAAGACAATTTTTTCACTACATAACATTCAAGAGTATCCATATTTTCACAGTGTGATTTTTTTAAAATCCCAACCATTATTCCATCATTAAAATGGCAAAAAACATGATTGCATTTAACTTAGTTTTTGTCACTATACAAATGAAATATTTTATTTTAAAGAAAATTGGCTTCAAATTTTTCCTCTTTGTCCAACCTTTCATGACATAAGAGGATTTTGGAGATTTTGTCCTCATCACTTTTCTCAGAGTCTCTGTAATTCAGCAGAGATTCATTGAAAAATTCATTAATTGAAGCAATGAGTGATTTCATTATTACCCCTGTTTATCTTATACATTTCTTTCATATAATTTTACTTTCTTATCTATTAAATGAAAAATGAGGTCTTTGAACTACATTAACCATACAGACAGTTCTGTATTAAAACTTACCTGAGATTTCATCTAATTTATATATCCTTTATTTCACAACATTTCATAATTAAAATCAGTTATTTATTTTTTATTTTTTTGGTTAAATTATACTCCCCTTGACAATTTTCTTTTTTACAAGTTTTTTAAGTTTTTTTAAGTTTATAAATCAAATATATTAGCTGATATTAAAAAGTTTATGTAACAACTAATATACATCAGGTCTATTTCTCAGCATAGAGGTTAAGATACACAAGCTTATATGGCATGTGCATATTCTATTAGTACTTATTCCTGTTTTTGTCTCATCTAAAGCTGAACTGTTTTGTACAGTTTCATGAGCTACATGGGTCTGTTAAATTCAAATTGTAAAAGTAAATATTTAATTTAAAATTTAGTTCCTTGGGCTCTCCAAACATCTTTTAAGAGTTCAATTGCCATATGTAGCTACTGGGTACCATATTAGACGGAGCAGATAAAGAATGTTCGCATCACTCCAGATTGTTCTAGTGGACAGAACTCACCTAGAACTTTCCATCTAATAGATTACAAAGTGTTATTTAAACTTTCATTCTCTTTTTGTGTAGTGAAGTCCCCTCTGTTTTTTTTCTAACTCTCCAGTGTTGAAAACCAATATCTGTGCGGTCTAACTCACACATACACATACTCACTTGATTTTTGTCTTGTAGAAGAAAACAAAAAAGGGGCAGAGAGATAAGAAATTAACAATATTCTTATCTGAAAGTCTGAACTCTTAAATGCTTTAAAAATGATATGGAGAAAAATAGGATCAGTAAAATCAGTATTTCCATTCTATTCTCACAACATTTTAGATGTAGCATTCTCAGTACACTTTCATTTTCATTCTTTTTCTTCCTGAACCTAATATATCCTATGGTTGTGAAGTACATATTTGCATAGGTTTCCTCATTTTTTTTCAATTCCATACTGTGGAAACTAATGCAATCCTGCTTCCAGGAGCACAAACAAAATCAGATACTGCAGTATACCAACAACTCTGGGTGAAGGTTTGACAGTGAGTAACACAAACAGAAATGATAAAATAGTTCTGACTGAATATGTTTTCTAAATGTAGTGTTACATAAATAGGAGACCATTGGACTGAGGTTTTCCCTGTAATTTGAGTTTCTACATGAACAATGGTAACTTTAGTTCATAAGTGAACTGAAACCTAACTTAGGAGTCTAATTTTTTTTTTAACATAGATGGGTCTTAGACAATCATAAGCAGCCAAGCCTCAGGCAGTCAACTGAAAAGACCATGTCCAAATTAGGAAAATGCCTGGCTGTATCCAAAATATTTCTACACTATACCTGTTTCACCTATAAATACTCAACACCCATGTTGCAGTCTAGAACATTCTTTTTAAATTTTTCTTTATTTTTATTTGTTCTTTTTTAGATATACATGAAAGTAGAGTGTATTTTTGCATCTTATACATACATGGAGTATAACTTATTCTAATAAGGATACCATTCTTGTGGTTGTACATGATATGGAGTTATGCTTGTCATATATATTCACATATAAACATAGGAAAGTTATATCTGATTCATTCTACATTTTCCATTCCAGTTGCACTCCCTTCTCTTCACTCTCCTTTGTCTAATCCAATAAACTTCCATTTCCCCCCTCTACCCAACCTGTTATTGTGCTTTAACATCAGCATGTCAGAGAGAACATCTGGTCTTTGGTTTTCTGGAATTGGCTTATTAGCATCATAGTTTCCAGTTTCATTCATTTACTAACAAATGCCATCATTTCGTTCTTCTTTAAGGCAGAGTGATATTCCATTGTGTATATGTATCACATTAACTTTATCCATTTATCTGGAACCAAGGGTTAGTTCCATAGCTTAGCTATTGTGAATTGAATTTCTATAAACATTAATATGCCTACCAAGGAGTGGCATAACTGGTTCAAATGGTGGTTCTAGTCCAAGTTATCTGATGTATCTCCATACTGCTTTCCAGAGTGGTGGTACAAATGTATAGTCCCACCAACAATTATGAGTGTACTTTTTCCCCCACATCTCCACCAACAGTTATTATAACTTGTATTCTTGATAATTGCCATTCTGGCAGTCTGGAGCATGCTGAACCTGTGTGCTCCTCAGTGCTGCATGATTTATGAATTGTTATTTACTTAAACTGTGGAATTTACTTTGTCTAATTTTTCTTCTTTTAATAGTAGAAATAAACCACACTCTATGTAACCTGCTTTGCTTTTAGTGGCAAAACTAAAGGAGGCTTGGTTTTAAATTTTTATCTCATTAACTTTTTGCATTGAGAATATGTTAATCAACATATACTTATGCATAGCATATTATACAGTTCATGTAAATTTGAGGGTAGAATATATTAAAAACAAACTAGCACAGTTCTACTTTTACCAACTTACAAGGACCAGTGAAACATGTGAGTTGTGAATGTGTGATGGTTAAATTTATGTTTCAACTTGACTAGATGATGGTGCTCGAATATTTGGTCAAATACCACTGTAGATGTTGCTATGGAGATATTTTTCAGATGTGATTGACATTTAAATAGACGGAGTGAAACAGATTACTCTCTGTGGTGTAACTAGGCTTCATCCAATCAGTTAAAAAGTCTTCAGACAAATCACTGAGAGGCTTCTAAAAGGAATGAATTCCCACCTCCAGACTGCCTGAGAACTCCAGATTGAAATACCAACTTCTGCTAGAATTTCTAGCCTGCTGGTCTGCACTGCAAATTTTGGACTTGCTAGCCCATAAAATTGTATGAGTCAATTTCTTAAAATAATTTTTTTCTGTGTATGTCATCCTATAGGTTCAGTTTCTCTGGAGAACCCTGACTAACACAGGCTGATGCAAAGGGACAGGCATCAGGATATTTCAAGAGAGGAGATAGCCTTTCCACCTGTTGAGGAGTACACTTCAGGCAGAGGGACAAACCTTGTCTTATATAAAAATAGACATGGGATGGGAGGCAGAGAGACCTCTCCAGCACTGGGTTTATAGTGTACAATGTGTGCATGATCCGTGTGTGTGTGCATGCGCACACACGCCAAGGACTGAACCCAGGGGCACTTAACCATTGAGCCATATCTCCAGCTCCCTTTATTTATTTATATTTTAAATTTTGAAACAGGGTATTGCTAAGTTTCTTAGAGTTTCACTAACTTGCTGAGGCTAGCTTTAAACCTGTGATCCTCCTGCCTCAATTTCCCGAGCCACTGGGATTGTAGGTGTTCACCAGTGCAACCAGATGATCCAAGTCTATTCTTACATTTCTAATGTAGTATTAATGAAAGGAGTTCTTCAAATACTCATTTTATAATTTCTCTATGTTATTATAATACATATCTTGTTAATATTTACTTTAGTGTTTACTTCATGAAGGGCATGTTATTCTCATACTTGAAAGAAAACCTAGTGAAGTGAAAATTTTTTTTAATTCTTTATTCTAATTCTAATTTGCTATATATGACAGTAGAAGGCATGACAATTCATATTACACATATAGAGCACAATTTTTCATATTTCTGATTGTATACAAAGTATATTCACACCATCGTGTTTTCATACATGTACTTAGGGTAATGATGTCCATCCCATTCCACCATCATTTTACACCCCTTGCCCCCTCACTTCTCCTCCCTCCCCTTTGCCCTATCTAGAGTTTCTCTAATCTTTCCATGTTCCTCCTTCCAACTCCATTATGAATCGGCCTCCTTATATCAGAGAAAACATTTGGCATTTGTATTGGCTAACTTCACTTACCATGATATTCTCCAGCTCCATCCATTTATCTGCAAATGCCATGAGTTCATTATCTTTTATTGCTGAGTAATATTCCATTGTGTATATATGCCACATTTTCTTTATCCATTTATCTACTGATGGGCATCTAGGTTGGTTACACAGTTTAGCTATTGTGAATTGTGCTGCAATAAACATTGGCATAGAAATAACCTTCCCCAATAGATCTTTTGAAACTACTTTTGTAGTGAAAATCTGGAGTGAAAATCTGATATATATATATATATTTTCTCATTATTTTTGCTTGGACATGAATTACCTTTGTAGTCTATAATCAGGAATTTTAGGATTTTTAGTAACATTGATGACAATGTTCATGATTTTAGTTTGATCAACTTTTCTCCTATATAAAGCACTCTCATCACATTTTTAAAATCTGAATTTTGTCATATTTAAAAAAAAAAACTTCAGAAAAAGTTTGAGACATTTCCTCTCCAAGTCAAGACTTAATTAGTAAAAGTTAATTCTACTCTGTGTATTGAAAAGATATTTTAATATTGTGACTATTATGTTTACAATTTTGGGGGGATTCTTCTTTATCTATCTATCTCCTTTTCATTTCATCCAATTTTATTTTCTTCTCATCCGTTTTTAACCTATAATTTGCTATAAAGTCTGTGCCTTCACATATTTTAATTTGTATCAAAACCCTTTAAAATGTCTTGTAACTCTTGTAGTAAATTAGCTCTAGTTATCTTCTACTTGGCATATTCATGGTGACATTCCTTTATTGTGAATCTCTATTGACTCTCTACAAAACTTATGTTGTTGGATTTTTTTTCCTGTCTTCTCATTATTCAGCAAGATAAACACTCTAAATTAATTCCCATCTAATAAATAGGGTATGATTATTGCCCTTGGCAAAACTTTCTGATCAGTAAGCAGAGATCAAATATTTTATTACATCTAGAGGGACGACAGGCAGATACTTAATACTTTATGGTGATTCCAAGTTCTTATAAAAGTCTTTTCTTTACTACATTTCTGTTAGTCTGAAACACAGGCTTCTCCCATTGTTTAACCCTTAACTGACGAATAAATGCATAATTCATGTCATCTCAGTTCTCTGCCACAATTCTCATTATGTTTCTCTACTGACTTTTGATAACTGTAGACATTATACTACCAGAACTTGGATGTTTCTGCCATCCTGGGTGAAAACGTGCATTCTTTCCTCTAAGATTCCAGATATCACTCTAACTACTAGCATATAGGAGGTAGTAAGGGGGATGTCCTCAAAGGCTATTGGTCCAGGAATAGACATCAGGGCTGTCTTCTTGTAGTAAGACTGTGTTTCTAACCCAGATAGAGGACAAAGAGGAAAACAGAATGAACCACTTCCAAGTTTCTGACAGAAGATTTCAATCAGCAGGTAATACAGGCATATTGTTCACAGTATCTTGCTGAACTCTGGGGATAAGTTTACAACTAGTATTAGTCTAAGGTAGTGATGTGTGTTTTCATCTTTTATGTTGCTTATAAACAAATCTAGTGAAAAATTACAAAACAACAAACAAACAAATTTAAAAAACCCTGAGATCTCCCAGACACAAACCAGATGACATCTTAAATGAAAGTCAATTTTTCATTTATTAGATCTAGTCATTCAATATTCTTTTAAATAATTTCCATTTTAAAAATTTCTTTTGTTATCTTTAAGACATTTGTTCAATGTGTTTGAGTGAAGAATTGGAACTTTTATAATAGAAAACAGAAATACTGAAATAATCTTTCTGGAACTTTTATAATAGAAAATAGAAATACTGAAATAATATTTCTAACAAGCACTTTATTAATCAGTTTTAATTCATGTATTAAAAGTCTGAATATCAAAACATAGAAGAGACATGTTACACCTAAAATCTGTTAAGGTTTACATGTGAACAAACTGTTTTATCTGAATTCATTAAAAGGGTCATTGATACAAACCTGGCTGAATTAACTAAGCAATTTATTGTGTATATAGGAAACTAGAAGTTAATTTGAAAATAAATACAATGCCTATATAATTTTATTTATTTAACAATTATATGCATTTATTATAATGGAGAATAAAATTACAAAATAAAGTAATGCCTAAATCTGAAGAGTGAAATAATCTGGTGATAATAGTACTAAAAGTTTAGATCCACCAAGACTACACATCATGTGTTGTGGTCATATTTATTTTTTTAAATAACATTTACTTATAAAAAGAGTCTATGTTGGCCATCTTTGAGAATTTTGGGTGAATCTTATTAGAAAACTAATATAAAAAGTCACTAAACAATGCATTTAGATACATTTACTATTACTTTATCATTATGCAAGGAATATTTGTATGGAGTCTAATCATCTAATTTCTTATATCTATATTTCATGTTTTGGAATTCATTTTTTTCCTGTCCCAATAATAGTTATCACAAAGATCTGGACATATTGGGCCTTTACCAAATCATGGCTTCTTGACTGGTTATATTATATACCATTATAATGGTATTCAAAGATAATTATGTCAGGATTCTCTGTACACACATACAAAAATATTTGCATTGGCTTTTGCATGCTTTTTAAAAATAGGAGGGTAAACAGTAGGATAAACTGCTCTCTTGGAAATCCAGCCTTTATCATTAATGTTTTATCAGGTAATCTCAGTGCATAGATTCTCCTCATTACAATAAAATGGAGACCTTTGGATGTCTGGCAAAACTCATTGCCAAGTTTTATTAAAAATCTGGTGATAACATAGACTTTAGACTTTTGACTTTCCAAACATAAATACTTCAGATCTGGTCCTCTTTCAAGACAAAATTGCTCAAATTATTCATGCTTGTGATTTTGTTTTTAAGACTAAATCTTACAAATACCTTGGAGATAAAGAAATAAGAAAAAAAATATTGAAAATAAAAATCTATACAAAATCATTGGAGTACTTTTTTTTTTCTTTCCATTTGCCTATTTTCAGAGAGCTATATCGCTGAAAGTTTTTTGCCTAATGAGCTGTTACCAGAATTAACAAAACTCATAACCTTCAACTACTGTGTTTTTGAGTAAGTTACGCCTCACAGTTTTAGGGCAAATTTTAAAATGCTGATGTTCTCTTTTTATATTAAATAAACTAGCAGTTCTCACCTTAGGGAAATATTGCTCCTCGGGGACATTTAAAAATGTATAGACATTTTGCTTTGTCACAAGTGGGTAATGGCTGCTTTTGTCATCTTATGGGGACAGGCCAGCAATTCTAAGAAACTTCCTACAATAAATAAGACAGTCACCCAGAACTACACAGTCACTCAGAATTATCCAAGGAAAATGTTTATTGTGCTGGGGTTGAGACACAATGGAATAGATTTTTACACAGGTGTAAATGTATATTTATATATGTTTTTAGTCTATATAAAATTACATAGCTGTTGTGTTTTATTTACAAGGAAGTTACTGTTTTGTTTTGTTTTTCCTTATCACTCCAGGACTACTTTGTCTCCCATTATTTCCCAAGTTTGATCCTATAGGCAGTCACCCTTCTGTGTGCTTCTCATAGGTTGTGTGCAATATGTTTATAATTTTTAAGCTATCAAAGTGGTCTGTGCTGCTCTTTAGGAAATCTACTGCAATGTTAGCCAAGAGAAAGTCAATAATCCTTCCTGGGAGTGAGTGGAAAATCCTCTACTGTGGAAATTATTGGAACATTAGCTGATTTAGCACTGAGATGTATACTAATGTGAAATGCTACCTCTTATGTCATGATACCCTGTAGTCACAATAAGAACAGTATGAAGCAAGAAGCATGCTGTTTATCTTCCAAAAGCAATTGGTCTCTATAATCCAAAGACACTGAAGAAAATGTTTAAAATTTAGGAAGAATTGCTGTGAATAGTTCTTCAAAGAATTTAAACTCTAGCTGATTGTGGTGGTGCATGTCTATAATCCCAGCTACTTGAGAAAGTGAAGCAGGAAGGTTGTAAGTTCAAGGCTTGCCTCAGTAACTTAGGAAAACCCTGTCTTAAAATAAGAAGGGCTGGGGATACAGCTGAGTGGTAGCTGCAGTGAAAAAACAAGACTCTGGTTCAGTGTGGAAAATGCATTTGAAAATGTTT
This sequence comes from Urocitellus parryii, assembly GCF_045843805.1. NCBI lineage: Eukaryota > Metazoa > Chordata > Mammalia > Rodentia > Sciuridae > Urocitellus > Urocitellus parryii. The sequence continues at coordinate 101,481,080 of NC_135542.1, forward strand.
GGACATATTTAAAGGAAATTTTCACCTCACTAAATACTGTCACTAAAAATATCTTTTTATGACTTATTGTCATTTAGTTACTTTGTAAGTCTCGCCACTAAAATGTAAAAGCGCATGACCTTATTTCCTTAGACTTCCATTCAGTAATACAAATTGTTTTTAATTAACTCAACTCTGCCAGTGTAATCACTTGCTAGAGAAGTCTTGGGTTGAACAAATTCTTATCTGGGGGGTACCTTTTATGCTTTCATCTTGTCCTGTACAATGCCTTTATAAGACTATACATTTAAGAAATTCAAATATGAGGAGCAATGCTCTTGACAGAATAATAAATAATGTCTATGGTATCTGTTCACTTTTAATTCCTGTACTTTGCACATATAGGCACCATATCTCTAGCTTCATTCATTGTCTTGTGTCAGGTTGTCAGGAATAAACTTTTTATTGGTTATCATAACTTAAAATATAAATTTAGTATTAGGAACAGCTATAATCTGTTTTCCTTTCCCTTCATTTAAAAGTTACTTCATTTAAAAGTAGTGGTACATGCCTGTAATCCCAGCAACTCAGGAGGCTGAGGAAGAAGGATCTAAGTTTGAGGCTAGCCTAAGCAACTCTCTGAGACCCTCAGTAACTAAGCAAGACCCTGTCTTAAAACAAACAATAAAAAGGGCTGGTAAAGCACTCCTCCATTTAATCTTCAGTACCAAAAGAAAAAAAAAGTTATTAAGTAATGGCTATAAAATTTCATGAATTTTGTCAGGCAATACTATTGTAATTCATAATTGAAGTGTTTTCTGCTGCTTCTTAACAAGATTATTGTCTTTTTATTTTAACCAGAAATTATTATTAGCTAAGGAATTAATTTTAGCCAAAAATTTAACAACATGACCTGTTATGGACGAATGATACAGTCAAGCTTGATTAAGTTCAACACCACTTTGCAATGTGTTTTCAATTAAGAAGGATCCAACAATGAATAACAGAATCTTCTCAAGTTGCAAATTAAAAAGATATAACTTATGGGTTTATTTATTTTACTTTTAAATATTTAATTGAGAGGTGAAGTTGGCAGAGCATATCTCATATCCCTGATCACAATGTCAGAAGTGACATTATGTCCTTGGATCAGACATTTTAGTTGATAAGTAAGGATTCTTAAAATTTTATCTGTGTAACACATGAATCCATATTCTGGATGATTATATGTTTTAAATGGATGGAAGTAATTTTGTGGGTGACTAAATTCACAGATGGAAAATAATGCTTACCACCTGCTTAAGGGAGACTAATGAATTCAGTTGTCCAAACACCTGGATTTCAGTCCATTTTTTTTTCTTTACCCACTTCATGACCTTGGGAAAAAGATATATTTCCTAAACCTCAGCTTTCATGATTATAATACAAAGGCATATAATAAAATATTTTTCATCTACTTGAGAATTTAAATAGATGATTTGATATTCAAAATCTAAATCACACAATTATACAGAAAAGTGTATATTTTCAGATATAAGTAAAAATATGAGAATCAGGAGAAACATCACACTAAAATTATGTGAATACTCATTCTTTCAGAATTATACAAGATAAACCAGTTTTTGTTCATCTACAGATATAATAAATACAGTAAAGAAAACATAAATAAAGAAGGTTTTGTCAAAGGCTGGCTTCTCAGAATCATCATTAACAAATGTTGTTAAATCAAAGCTAGGCTTAGTACATATTTCAGTAAAGAAGAGCACTATGTTGACAAAGATTTGCATCACTGGGCGACATCAGTGATGTTTTGGAGCCTGCTTTACAGCAAATCCTTCAGTGCAGCAATTTGATCAGAATTAATACTTTAGTATTTGTGGATACAACATATTGACATTTTCAGAACTTGGGACAATAAGCAGTTGTTTGGTGATATTTATTAAAAATTTAAAATATGACCAATATTATGTTTATTTAAGTAAGTTATTGAGAATTTCCCTGAAACAAACAATACTATGTACAATTTCTACTTTCTTGAACAACAATTTCCCAGAACGGCACAGCCACATTGATGAAGACAGTGAAGAGTAAAGTGGTCTGAGGTGACAATGAACTGAGTATAGTTTATTCTCACTATGTAACAAAAAAAGAAAATATTTTTTTTGCACATACTATCTTCATAATAAAATGGATAATATACATGTGCAATTTTTTTCCTAAAGTCAAATTGCCACATTTCTTTCTTTCTTTCTTTTTTAGTTGTAGTTGTACACAATACCTTTATTTTACTTATTTATTTTTATGTGGTGCTGAGGATCAAACCCAGGGCCTCGCACCTCGTAGGTGAGTGTTCTACTGCTGAGCCACAATCCCAGCCCAACTTGCCATATTTCTTTCTGAATGTTATGAGACCACCCCAATTTAAATGATTCCTTGGGAAAATATCATGTTTATTAAATGACAATAATCTAATTAAGATTTTAATTAAATTTCAGAATTAATCTAATAAACAATCTATAATGATTAAGTCTAATATATTTTATGAACAAAAAAGAAAGAGTATTTTTTTTTCTCTTTTAAACATACAGGAGTCCTACTTTTTTATACATCCTCCTTCCCAGTAATATAACATATATAAAGAAATGACAGAATTATAATTTTGGAAATTCATATTTTCAAGGAATACAGAGAATATCATAAATATTCCACATTGTGTTTTGATTGGTTTATTTTTAGTATTTTTGTTTTATAGTATGCATAATATTTACATCCATTCTATCAATTATAATTAATAGCTATTTAAACAAAATGCATGATATTTTTGTCCATTTCGGTGGTACACACCTGTAAATCCCAGCAAATTGGGAGGCTGGGGCAGGAGGATCACTGGTTTTAGGTCAACCTCAGCAGCTTAGGAAGGGTGCAAAGGCTTATCTCAAAGCAAAAACCAAAAGAAAAAGAAAAGTTCTGAGGGTTTAGCTCAGTGATAAAGCGTCCCTGGGTTTAATACCCAGACTGATATTTTTATATCAAATGGAATGAGGTTGCTGCAGGAGGCGTCCTGGTGACAGGCTCTCCTCCTGCTCTCCGTGCTTGTGGGGCCATGCCCTGCTTGGCCACTGACCTGGGGATGACCTCCTGAGAGCTCTCCTTCAAACTTGAGCACCAAGTCCAGGTCAGGTTTTTCAGTTTGGGGCTGGGTTTATCTTATCCTGGGCTTCAGCATGGCTTATGCTTGCGACTTACCACCTGAGTAGGCTGTGCCGAGAAACCCCAGTTAGTGACAGGGAGCGGAGAGTTTCAGCGGCCTCCTCCAGAACTCCTGTACCAGGTGACAGAAGCGTTATTACCCTAGGATCCCATGCTAGAGAGACACTGCTGAGACCTTTCATCACTTCCAAGCCAGCAGTGCAGAACAGGAATGAACTTATTAAAAGGACCATGGAGGACCGATTCCACTGGGCTGATTTGATAATGATAACAGTACGTGTTATGCGGATGGCAGCACCAGACCTACTATCTTAACTCCTGCCTGATCTCATTGGAGCGAACAAGTAAACAAAAATCATGAATTCTTCATATGAGCCATTTCTGAAGAATTGGGATACAGGAAGATACCTAACTGAGTCATCTCACAAGAAATAGCACTCAGCAGAAAAACTTGGGTTGGATGAAAAAATGAAATTAGAATCAACCGAGAATTAAGAGAGCGCCCTACTCCCAAATTTGAGAAGCAGTAGACCCCACCAGAGGAAGTGCTCTGAGAAACAGCAGATGTAAACTGCTGCGAGAGTACAGTGCTTTTCATGACTTACTCTGTTTTGAGCCTTGTGTAACGGGGTAATTTCTTATTTTGCTGTATTCCCCCCAAATAATCTCTTAAGTATGTGTAACAGGAAGGAGGTATAAGAATATTTGTGCCATTACTATTCACTATGGCTAAACCCACTAATCCACCTATATTGCTGATAAATTTTTGTGTCACGAATTTCCTCAAAATCTAATGTCTTACAACAAACCAATTTTATTATGATACAGTTTGAATCAGAGTGGTTCTTAGGGTAACAGGAAAACACATTCAAAGGAAGACTGGAAGTTTTGTTGTTAATCAAAACTTGTATCCAATGCAACATCAGAGTACCAAAAAGAGTGGGCTTACAGACAAAATGCACATTTAGAAGATAACTGATGGAGAAAGAAGATACCACAATAAGACCTGGTAAAATTGCTATACCTTCGAATTTCTAAAAATTTAGAAATAAATGTTCAAATGTCACTCTCTGAGACATGCAATAATGTAGTTAGATGGATTTTTCACCCTCCTCCCCAAAGAGGATTAAGTATAATGTTATAATTACTTTAGCATTGAAGATACACCTTAGTGAACTTAAACTTATATCTCATTTAGGTATCAGCTAAGTTGCTATTGAGGCAACTAATATATTTTCCTCCTGTAACCTACATTTTCCAACCTTACTTAGGATTAAGTAAATCATTTTACTATGTTCTCACCAATAGGAAGAAGGCAGAGATGATACATTCCCCTTCTAGGCCTGATCCTGAAAACCTCATGATGTCCAGTTCTCTCTCCTCACACTTTGGCCAGTTAGTGATGAATACTTCAGGTGACTTTGGGAACCTCACCATGAAATTCACAAAGTATCATTGTAGGTTTGCAGAGAATGAAACACTTCTCTATGCCACCACACTTTCTTTGAATATGAAATTATCTTCTAATGTGTCCAGGCACAAAAATTGGATATCACAGCATGTTAGTTTCATTAATAATACTATTACAGGATGATTAACATTGTAATTGAAACCAAAAAAAAAAAATTCACATCCTTGTTTGCTTCCTAAACTCCATGACTTGAGTTTTGACATCATTTTCCTGAATCTCTAAAGATTCAAAAATTGTGTTCTTCTGAGACTGTAAGTTTATTTGAGGCAGCCACAGTAAGGGTGGGATGTTAGCCTGGGCTATAAACTTTAGTAGTCTATGAAGTTGTTGGACCTTTTTAAGAACATCTGAAAACCTAGTTCAACACATGAAGACCTATAAGGAGTATATCTATTATGTCAAAAAATGTCCAGCTTGAAACTACTAAAGAAATACCTTGTCTGCACAGGCACTGGGATGAGCCAGTGTCTGTTCTGGCTGAAACAGAATAGTAAATAAAGAAGGATAAACTCATAATTTAAACTCTCTACTTTTCATTTTTCAAACTTTAACTTTCAAGTTCATCTGATATTTTGGCTTTTAATTTCCTCATTAAAAAAATGTGCCAGTAGACGTTGATTCTATTCAAAATTGAGCTATTCTTCAATCTATTAGCAAATCATCGCACATACTCTTCTGAATCGTGTAACTTAACATATGTTAATGCAGAATAGAAAAGTTTTCAACCTTGAGAACAAGGTAAACTGAAGTTAGTTTAGTGTAATGAATTTTCTTTATGAGTTTCAGGATCTGATTGGGGTGATGACTACACTGAAGATCATTGGCTCTAGGATGACATCAAGAGGAAGAATTACTGGTAGAAGAAATGTCTTGCGATTTTGACAACAAAACCATAATGATTGTTTTTGTCAGCTTTGTCACTTCTGTGAATAAAATATTTGACCAGAACAACTGTAGAGGAGGAAAGTTTATTTGGGGATTCACAGTTTCAGAGGTCTCAGTCGATTGACAGCCAGCTCCATTCCTGGGGCTCAAGGTGAGGCTGTACACCATAGCAGGAGAGTATGGCTGAGGGAAGTAGTTCACATGATGATCAGAAGCAGAGAGAGACAACATTCACCAGATTCAAAATATATACTCCACAGGCATGCCCCCAATAACATACCTACTCTAGCCACACCCTAACAGCCCTAAACCGCCACTCAGTTAATCCAGTCAAGGATCTTCCACTGATTGGATTAGAATGCTTCTGGCCCCGTCATTTCTCCTCCAAACCTTCTTGCATTGTCTCAAGGTGAGACATAACCTAACAGGGACAGACCACTAGTAATAAAGGGATTTTAATATCTTCTTCTCTCTGACTTCTACAACTGCTGGTCAGTTGATTCTGAATTCTGTCATCAAAGAGGAATAAAATTTTCCCCTACTTTAAAAATCTCATATCTTTCTTTGTGTTTGGTACTCTGCCCTTAAAACAAAACAAAACAAAACAGAAAAGCGACGGATGGGGACTCACAGAATAAAAAGTCTGCTAGTGTTGAAGTTTATAAGAAGCTAAAAAAGTCCTCCGTTTTAATTATCACTCTATCACTAATTTGTGAACATTATCAAGTCTTTTTCTAAACTTCAGTTCCCAAAATCAACATGTACACAATTTATATTTTTCCTCTCTTTGACAAAACCACCCTTAATATTTTCCTCAGTTGGACTCAATTTTAGACCTTTGTCTCCCTGGCTATTGAGGCCAACTGCTGCAGTCTGGCTGGGCACAAATCATGAGCCACTGAAGCAGGAACAAACTTTATTTCTGAACTCCACCAGCACACTCCACACACGCTCCCAGTAACTCCCCCGAAAGCCACGGGGCTCCTCCAGGAACCAGCAACCGGAAATATCCCTCCTCCGGCACTTCCCCAACCAATGGGAACTCTCCGGGAATCCCGCGAGGGCTCAACTGGAACTCAGCCAGAACTCAAAAGTCATCATCTTAATGGCTCGCTAGCGTCACCTCTCAACCACTACTTCTGGCAAAAATGCCATGCGTCATCCCGACTGGGCTGTGGCCCTCAACAGCCAACCTCTCTTTTCTTATAGCATTTATTTTATAATTTTTTTTTTCTGATTTTGAGATACAAGTCTTCTCCCAAAATGCTTATCTTAAGAATCTGGCAGCCATCTCTGAAATTCAATCAACAAATAATTTGCCCCCACTAACCCTCAGTGTCTTTGGGAATGTGGGAGCCTAACTTTAATAAGAGACAATTCACAAACACAAATAGTTCAATCACATCAACCAAAATCCTGCATAATGCTCCTCACTACATTTTTATTGGCACAACCCAATGCTTAAACAAAACAAAACAACCTTCCCCCTTAGTTCTACTGCTCTTGAAATCAGTCTTTCACCCCTGTGGTGATATTCTTAACCTCTTGCAATAATCTCAGTGAAGTCTCCTAATCTGTTTAACTCTGGATATATTTTTCTTTAACACTTCACTTATACTTTTAATTAGTGAAAATAGATGGACAAAGTTATGAATTTGCTATAATTTTTTCCGTGAAAACTGTTGTAAATTTTGTGAGATTCTTTGTTTAATATGGCTTACCCAAATCAGACAAGTAGAACAGATTGATACTATGTATCAGTAAACAAAAGTGAGCAGGTGTGTGGAACTACTTCTCAAACTAAGAAAACATAGTTTTCAGCGGATGTAACCCAAGCAACTCTGGAAGCCGAGGAGAATAGGAAGTTCAAAGCCAGTTTTAGCAACTTAGCAAGGCCCTATAACAATTCAGGGAGATATTGCCTCAAAATAAAAAGGGCTGAGGATATGGCTTAGTGTTTAAGTGTCCCTGGGTTTAATCCTTTGTACCATAAAACAAACAAAAAATGTATAATTTTCATAATAGAGTTTTAATTCATAGTTGCCAAGAAGATTAAATATTGGATCAGCTACTAGGTCAATTATGTATCTGTTGCCATAGTTTTCAGATATATTGTCACAAATGTTTGTGTAAACTGGGGAAGAGATCATGATGTAGTGTCATTTAGGAAGGAAACCTCTTATGTGAACTAGTTTAATCTCTTCATGTTATATTTACAGAGAGAGATGATTGGCCATTATTCTTATCTCTTTTGCCTTGCACATAAAAGACAGTGAGTGAATATCTGTTGAATAACAAATAAGTTTATAAAAATAATGTTATTGTAGGTGTTCAGAACTGTAAGAAAGGTCACATGCCAGCTTCTTGATTTGCTCTCACCAATTATAACTGTTTATAATAATGATATTCATTCATTTATCTATTCATTTATTCCATAAGTACAAATCAAACACTTACATTCTGCCAGAAATCATTCTCAGTTCTGGAGTCAGAGAGATAAGCAAAAATAAATAGGTTAATAAACCCTTTGTCTCCCTGAGCTTCATATTTTAGTAGCAGTATACAGATGATAAACAAATGAAGTGAAATATAGAGCATCTGGCTTTGTGAATAAATAAAAAATATATTTCTTAACACTGGGATTAAAAGAAAAATGTATTGCAGCCTACTGAATAAGTGTGACTGAAGTAAGTATTGTTTTCCATGAGATGCACGTTTTTCAGAATTTGTTCTTAAGGGAATTGGTTAGCCACAGGAAGAGAGTAAACTTCACTGTAGGCTTTTCCCCTTTTGTTTCTATGTTGTGCCTAAGACATTCAATCATCCTGTAAAGTGAGAACACTAAAGCCATATTCCTTTTTGTATCTATTTGAAGCTTTGTGGAGGTTTTCAGTAAAGTGATGAAAACTAAAACAGTTAACGCCCATTACAGGACAATATGTTTCTTAGTAGGAATGCCTTTGTAATTAATAGACATGCAATAATTTCACACATAGACTAAGTCCTTAACGAATTTAAACCTAAGCAATCATGGATTTCAATTATGAGACTCAATTTTGATAATATAAGACTGAATTAATTGTCTCCTATGTCATTCCACGGACAAGAGGAATTGGTGCTAGGATTTTTACCACCTTTCTGGAAATTTACTTCATACCTCTTCTTACTGAATTTTCCAATAGGACTTCAAGTTGAAATAAGCTTTCTTTCACAAACCTAGAATTAAACCAGTGTAAATGCAAGATAGACATTTTTGTTTATTTGAATTTTGGTGTGGGAAAGTGTTTAAAGATTATTTAGTCTATCTTATAGTTTCTAGAGATCAAGAGTTAAATCTCAAAGCTTTAGAAATAGAACTAAAAGTCTGCTCTTCTGACACTCAGCTCAGTATTTATTCCACAGTGTTATTCCTCATTGTTTGCTTCATGTTGCCCTTGGTATGCAACACTGCTGGGTAAGAAAAACAGGTAGCACATTGCACTCTGCTGAGAATTAATAATACTGTGTGGTCAAAGCAAGTTTGTTTCTCAACACAAGAGAACTACTGGCCAACAAAATATGCACTTTCCTCTCAATATTATTTTTTCTTTGTTTTTTAATCTTATAAGACAAGAATTAAAAATCCTAGGCAACAGAGTATATGTACTTGTCATTTTATTTTAGTTACATCATCTCTAAATTTGGAGCAGGAACTCATTTTGAAAGAGCAAATTCAAAATTTTCACAGAATTAGCTTCATCGTTTGGATGTAAATAGTTTGCAAAAATACAAAGCAATATTGGATTGACTCTAATGGATGTTGTTTTAGTCCTAAAACAAATTGTATCTGTTTCAGTACACAAATTATTTAACTGAGTTTAAGGCAGAAGAAACAAAGGTGATATGATTATATCATGATATTTGCTTTCTACAATATATTTTTTCCTATTTCAAAAATGTTTTAAACATTGTATTTAATTGAGTTTTGTTTTCTCTTTATATGAACTATTAATTCATGCATTTAACAACTATAAATTAAATATTTATGCATTTATACATACTTTTATATATACTTGCATAAGGAATAGGTCTATGGATTGAACCTAATATTTTAGGTGAAGGGAACACATAGACTAATGGTGGTAGAAGAGGGCATTAATCATGGCATTTCAGTGAGGATGGAGATGAAAGAAGAGAAGTGATTACTGATGCCATGAGACATAAGATTGAGCAGGGATCAGCTTTTGTGATAGATCTCAGAAAATAAGCATACCATTAGTCAACAAATTTCCAGATGGATATTTGCTGAGCCAGGACTTCTATGCAATAGAAATGTAAGCCTTAAATGTGATATGCAATTAAAATCTTTCAAATAACAAAGCAAAAGAAACCATAAAATTAATTGTGATATATTTTGTATTGAATCCTAAATATTATTAGTACGTTAGTCAATATAAAATTATTAGCAATATATTCTATTTTTTTTTGTAGTAACTCCTTGAAGTCTGCTGCCTTTTATAAACACAGGGTATTTTTTTCTTGGACCAGTCATATTTCAAATGCTTGAGAGTCACATTTGGCTAGCAGCTACCTGTAGAATGATAAAGTGCTAGACTGCCAGCTTGTATATTCTCCAAGAAGAAGTGGTAGCATCATGATCTAAGGATAGTGAGTGATGGAGTGAGAAAAAAAAGAAGCTGGACAATGCCCCCATAGGACGCAGGACAGTTGACCATTAGGGAGATACATACCTGTTGCATGAACCTTCAGAAAACCTTTAAAAAATTGTTCACACTCTGTCCTTTCAGGGTATCTCTTTGTCGCCAGTGCATTCCCTGATGTTGTAACATTGCTGTTAAGCATCTTAAGAGCCTGTGTATTTGGATGAGGGCAATGGGATTCTCTTTACTAGGAATAAATCTAATGATGATCTTATTCCCCAAGGCAGCTGATTTGCTGCCAGAAGCTCAGGAAGAACAGCTAGAATCAGCAGCTCTTTACACCAAAAACAGAGAGTGAAGTCATGAACTTTATGCTGTATGATTTTTATGTGGCTGAAGTTCTTTACTGTATTTTTCAAGCCATGAATATTTTGCAGAGGGATGTCTACGGAGGGATACAAAAGAAGACACTCCTGCTCTGCTTAACAATCATCTTAATATTTGCTTTTATTTATCCATTTTTTCAAAATTTACGGGGGTAGGTTTGATTCTGAGAAGCCATTTAGATCACAGTTCACAGTCTGTAAGGTTTAGATACACATTTTTACATCTGAGTGCTAACCTTGAATTTTATACTATGTTTGCTTGTTTATTCTTTCTCTGCACTTGCTAGAGAGTAAGTTTTTTTACAGCAGGGATTTTGGTCAGTGTTGTCCACTGATATATAAACAACACAAAAAAGAGGTTCTGACCAGAGTTTAAAAGTTCAAGGACTACTAAATTAATAAATTAACACAAGTGATATTTCAGAGTCAACACAACTCAGCTGGAGTTGACTGTTAAAATATTAAACAATAAACAATAAAAAACAAAGCTGTTTGAGTTTAAAAAATAATTAGATGTGCAAACTTGGATAGCTGGCTCTGGGAAAAGTATGGATGAGAAATTGGGCAAAGTGGATGTTGGAGGTAAGAAGAGATCAGAAATATGAACTCAGTAAAAAAAAAAAACTCAAATATAATTGTTAAATTTAATGGAGTGATTGTTTTCCCACAGTCCAAATAAATGTCCTAAAGAAATATAGTAGTGGACAGCTGAGACTTACGCATAACCATAGCACCGTTCTGCAAATTTGTATTAGATCATCAACTTCATACTTCTCAGTTCATGCTAATTAACATCATCAAGCAAGTATTGGACTCTTCAGTTTATTTGGTATGCAACTTTTCAACTTTAGTTGCCATTAAAATATCATCTGAAAATTTCTGTGAAGTTTTAAAATGAATTTCACAAAAGTCAAATTCAAACCTAGTTATACTTGTAAAGGGAAACCATAGATTTTACAGATTGGAAAATAGGGAAATTATCTCCATAATGACTTCACTTTCCATGAATCTAGCTTTTCTTTCTCTCTGGGCCTATCCTCTTCCTTTTATCTTTTAAAATGTATGTATTACTATGCATCATCAAAACAAAATCACTCTTGTAAATAAATTGTAAATAATATTGATAAAGTACTTAGTACTTCTCCCATGTTCTGTTCAATTACTGAATGAATGGCTGAGGTTCTTATTATCTAACCCAGGTGTAAATGAATTTCAGTACTGAAAAACATGATAGTGAAAGGAAAGGGAAGCCAGTGGTGATTGATGGAATTACCATTTTGATTTTTTGTCATATGGCAATATATCTTCCACTCTTTTTAATTTTAATAGAAAGACATTTTCTGGGCAATTTAATATTAAATTGGTATGGCTCTTGAGGATCTTTTAATGTTTTCCTTAAAAGTATCAATTTCTATACTTATCCTAAAATATAATTAGAATGATGCAAATCTTATTCATTGCAGAAAAATAGTAAAACAAATAAGTTATGTAAATAATGATTAGATAGATTCTCTGTAATCATTCAGTTTTGAAGGTTTTCAGATGTAGATGGCATATTCTATTTAGATCCTTCAAGTGGAAGGTTATTCTGTCAAAGTACCAATTCCAAAACATGAAAAATTTTTGACTTTTAAACAAAGTTAGAGTGTCAAAATATACTTAGTTTACTATAAGATGGTAAGATTTCTTTAAAAGAGAAATTAGAAAGAGAATTAGAGAAAGAAGTGCATTTATATTGCTGAAAGAAATAACACTTGATACAATATTGATTTCTATGCACCACGACTCATAGAATGGCATTTTCTTTGTGACAGAAATTATTTTCACCTGTTCTGGACAAATTTTATTTTTATGACCCCCTATAAATATCATTTCTAATGTTATCTATTTTCTAAAAGCTGATATATCTGTATAGTTATAAAATTGCCTAACCAATGGTCAATAGCAAATCAAACAAAGGACACACTCTATGAATCCAGAAATCCTTAGGTAAGCCTATTTATTAGTCATCCTACAGCATATCCCAGGAAAAATTAAAATTCTCTTTTTCTCCCAACCAGTGTTCCTCAGAGTAACAATAGAGATTTTCCCTCCTGTTATAACATTATTTCTAGTTTACCAAATCTATTGTATAAATTCCTGTTGCTCCTCTGAAGTTTATTAATCATCCATCACACTTATGGAAAGGCACCTAAGTCCGGAAGGCTTTAGCTCGTGGCTTCCTGACTTTCAAACTCACTCTTGCCCCATCTGGATACCTTGAATGCCCCAGTTGTAACCTGACAGACATGTTGTTCTCTCAGTTGCATATCTTCCTAAACTTCAATTCCTTTAATATCTGACTCTCAAAGTTATAAATATTTGTCATTAGACAGAAAGTTTCTACTTTTTAAATTAAAATCCCAACTTCATGAAAACAAATGTTTATACTCCCAATTTACTTACAGATCTGCTCTCACTAAACATAACAATCTTTAGGGAAGGGCTGGGGATGTAGCTCAGTGGTAGAGTACTGGACTAGCATGCTCAAGACCCTGGGTTTAACCCAGTACCCCCACCCAAAAAAAATATTCTTAGTGAATTGACAGATCATTTTTCTTTATCCATATTACTTTCTGCCTTCATCTTATTCTATGGGCTTAAAATCCATGCCCATAATTGAAATCATCTTTGTAAACATAATACAAACCATTACCTTTATGCTATTTTATTTTAGATGTTTATGAAAGAACATCATCCCTATAAAACACAAATGATCAATTATTTCTATTCACATTTCCAGATGACTATCCTCCTGTTGAAATCAAATATCTGGCAGATTGGTACTGCTAAATACCATGGTTGCCAAATTGAAAGGAAAGGAAAAAAAAAAACCAACCTAAAATTTTACTAATTTTTAAAAACCAGCTAAATTTTTATTCTTTAAAATCAATAAATTCAAGCCTATTTAATTTGAGCCTACTCAAAACTATAGCTTTTTCCTCATATGCATCCATTCTCAAATGTTCCTTAATAATGCAAATTATTGTACTTATTATATTACAGGGAAAAGGAAAGCTATCAGCCAGGATATCTCTCAATTTCATGCCAGAGCAAATATACAAATCTACCTGCATTTGCCTCCATCTTTTCATTCACTCTGCTATATAATAACAATACATATTATTAAGGAAGTGGTACAGTTTCTGCTATGTAAGGTTGGTTTCTAGCCAATGCTTTCAATCCCACTGGTATCTGAAATCCATGCTCTTGGTTATAATCATCTTCTGTATTCTACTTTTTGTTATGCTGGTTCACTGAAAATAACTAATCAACTCACCTGAAAAAATAATCATTCTGGCTGTACCAGTGCACACCTGTGATCCCAGAGACTGAGGAGGGTGAGGCAGGAGAAAAACAAATTCAAGGCCAGCCTGGGCAGCTTAGCAACACCCTATTTCAAAACAAAAATTAATAAATAAATGAAAATGTCCGGGCATGTACCTCAGTGATAGAGCATCCCTGGATTTGATCCTCAATAACTCACATACACACAAAAATTATAACAATAATATTTTTTCCTATTACCCATCACAAGCTATTATCTCTTTACTGGGCTAACCTGCTGTATAGTATTTTCTTTATCAAAGTCTCTACTGTTTCCCCTTTAACTCCCACCTCAACTTGTTTTCATCTGCCCCTGTGATTGTACCTTCATTTCTCTCCATGGTACCATGCAGTTGAAAAATTCAAGGGAATATTTTAAATACAGATGTTTCAGAATTGGAGATAGAGAACTGAATAGGGGAAACAGGGAGGATGGCATGACATTGTGGTTGCAGTTAAGTCTAGACATCATAATGTCAAAGGGGAAAGACACATACATTTTACCTGGGGGAATTATGATGGGCTAGCAAAGAAGGTAAAGTAGAGGTGGAATTCGGAGCTTCAGTTTATAGGGTTATTTTTCTGCATATTTCACGTGCCTTTGTTTTCCTTTTACTGACAAGAGGATTAAGCACATCTGAATATTTACCCACTGCCAGGAAAAAAAAAACAGGTCTTCACTACTGTTGTGGGTCGATTTTTTTCAGAATAAGCTTTTTTTCTTTTTTTTTTTTCCAAAGCTGGGTTTATAGACATTCACTAAAGCTCAAAATTCCCAAGAAACCAATATTGCCATTTTCACTTCAATTTCATTTGTAACAGATTAAAAATAAATTTCAAGCAGAAATACAAAACCTACACAAAAATCACGTATACTCACCAAAGTTGGGCATGGAACCACTTCTCTGTGTTTCTCTGCTTTTGACTCTCCTTTGCTCCTCAATGCCACATTGCTTTTTTCAGACATTCCTTGTCCTTCTGAAATGCTCACATGGGGAAGGTGATACACAAGTACTATCTTTTCTGGAAAAGACCTTAAAACTCTTGTAATACTGACCAATTATTTTACAGGGAATGAAACTAAAATATGATAGGGAAAATTTTTTAAAGAAATAAATTAGTTTGTGGAACAGCCAGGATTAGTCTCTAAGTTGCCTACTATTTTGAAGTAGGAATTATTTTTATCACAATATTTATACAAATCAATGTGGCATTAGGAAGTTATTGAACAATCACAAATAGTACAATCATCATAAGGCCCCAACACTCTTTCTGCTTTTTTCTATGTTACCTTGGCAAATTGCTATGGAATAAAACAGAATTTTTGTTACCCTATACCCACTCCCATTCTGATCTGAAGAAATCAGATTATCTCTTGTTATTTATTTGATTGTGAATTGAATGCCATTTTCAAAAGATACTTTATAGATTCAAAGAGTTTCCTAGTTTTTATTTTTGGCATTTCATGAAGATAAAAATTAAAGTTTTTTTTTTTTTTTTAATAGCAGGTTTTATGGAAACTGTGACTCTGAGAACATTTTGCTTAATTACTCTTTTCTTTGCACATATAGATACCTGCTGTGGTGGGGTTTTTTTTTGTTTGTTTTTTGTGTTTTGGGGTTTTTTTTGTGTGTATGTGTGTCTGAAAATAAAACATATTATTTACATAAAAACAATCTATTATTCATTTCTTTTGAAATAAAATTGCATTTATCACATCATGATGGCTCTATATCATTTTAGAGTGTGGCTAAATAGATATATAGGTAGAATAATATAAGAAACAACTATATTTATATATCCTGCTAAATTTTATGACATTCTGTATATGGCTGATTTCTAATTTATGGTTATGTTTTCACCAATTATTTATATAGTGTAAAGTAAAATATATATTTTAAAAAATAAATCAATAAAAATACTGGAATGTGGTAGTGCACACCTGTAATCCCAGCAGGGCAGGAGGATCCCAAGGAGGCTGAGACAAGGAAATAGTAAGTTTGAGGCCAGCCTCAGCACCTTAGTGAGACTCTTAAAAACTTAGCAAAATTTGCCTCAAAATAAAAAAATAAAAAATGATTGAGTATGTGGCTCAGAAGTAAAGCACCCCAGAGTTCAACCCCAGTATTGCTAATACCTCCCAAAACAATCCATAAAATAATTTTTGAAGATACATAAACCTCTAAAGCTATGAATAAAGCTATTGAAGGTAACTTATTTTTCCACCTCTATCTGTAGTTTTTTGATTGTATGATCAAGATAAAATTAGTTCTTTTTATAAAACTTTCATGTAATCACCCCTATCAACCAAATTGGAATCTAACCCTTTTTTCCCCTCAATTTTACTGTTTAAGCACTGCAAGCTCAGATTATTTTTTGCTTACCTTTGTAAACAGGCAAAGTTCTGTGTAATATCAAACTGTGTGCAAGTTGATGGTGCCTTTGAGTTTGAGTCCTTCTGTATTTATGGCCCAAATTCACAGTAGAGAGAAAATTTAACCACCACATGTTTAAGTGATTTTATTGGGGTCAGAATTCTAAAGTCATAAAAAGTCAATTAATGGGAATACAGGGTAAGACTTTGGGTGCAGAACTTTTTCATTCTAGCCAATATTTGAAAATACAATCTACCATAAGCTCCACAAGCTGTCTTTGCACTCACTGATCATTCAATGGCCTCAGGAAATAAGCCAGGCATACCTCAGATTATGAGACAGATGCACAAAAGGTGGACAGCATTTCTTGACATTCTACTTTATATTGCAAAAAAAAAGGAAAAAAAATATATTGCATTCTATGATAAATGATCACTCAGGATTGTATATAGAAATGATTGCAACACAGATGGAAATTGTACATATCAATCACATGCCATCCTTGTGTGGTATACAGATAGACAACTGCAACACATTAAAGTAATTAACACTAGTTCCATTTTATTTTTTCAAATAATGTGTGTTTAAATATTGCTTTATTATCTGTAGAGAGGGGTCTGAAGCAGGGGGCATGTTTAAATTCCTTCCAAATCAAATGCCCTGTCAAGATATTTAACAAGTATGTGAAAGAATTATATTCATTCATTTAAGGGAAAAAAATCTTTCAATTATTCATTTAATCATGGCACTCAGAACCAGTAGCACATGTCTGTAATCTAAGCTATTTGGAGGCTGAGGCTGGAGGATCATAATTTTAAGGCAAGACGCAGGAACTTAGTAAGAATCCTATCTCAAAATAAAAAGGGCTGGGGAATTAAAATGGATATAAGTCTGTGGTAGAGTGCCCAGAGTTCAGTCCTTAGTACTGGCATGCATGATGTGGGCGGTGGGGGTGGAGAATCATGACATACATTCTTAACTGAGTAAGTAAATTTTAAAGGGATAAAGTTGTTGTTCGTATACTAATTATGAACATAACTTGGCATTTGGGAACTAAGAAAGTTCAGTTTGATAGGTGACAAATACAGAGAAAATTGTCACATCCTTTGTTCAAATGTGGTCTAATTACCCTAAAATTTTTAAATATTTTGAAATAATTTTTAGAATTTGGGCAGAGAAAAACAAAAGTTTATGGGTTTTCATCTCTATTCACTCATTCTAATTAACAAATAGCATTGCTAATTTAAAGATAATTTTAGACAACTATCTGACACAATGTATCAGAAACCATTTTGAATGATTTCTAAAGCTATCAACATTTTGAGAATTAAAAAAAATGCATGCAAATGGAAAAATCATTTTCAGGAGAATTACCTATGCAGGTTTATTAGTTCCACTGTAATCACCAACATTGAGGTTCCTTTAACATTAGTGAAATACCAAACACTTTTCTACATTATGAATGAACCCAGGTCTTATCAAAGAAAAAGCATTAGAATAAATACTCACTGAGTGACAATTGCATATTTTGCTCTGTATTAAGTTCTGGTAAAACAGAAATTGAAAGAATAGAGATGGTCCCTGAGATTCTTCTTGCTACTGATCCCAGGAACCTTTTTTTTTTTTTCAATTTTTTAAATTTGTTTTAATTAGTTATGCATGACAGTAGAATGCACTTGTATACTTTGATATATCATACATAGATGGGATATAATTTCTCATTTTTCTGAATATACATATTATAAAATCACATTGGTCATACAGTCACGTACATACAGTAATAATGTCTGTTTTATTCTACTATTTTTCTTATCTCCACATCCCCTGCCTTCCCCTACTTTCACTTCCCTTTACCTAATCTAAGGTAACAATATATTTTTTTGCATTACAATTCTTAATACACATAAATACCATGGTTTTTGTATTTCTGTTTGTATATAAAGTATGTTGACATTCAATTCAAGTCTTCATACATATACTTTGTATAATAATGACCATCACATTCCACCATCCTTGTTACTACCCTACCCACTTCCTTTCCCTCCCACACCTCTTCCCTATCTTGAATTCATCCATTCCTCCCAGGCTTTCCCTCTCTATCCCACTATGAGTCAACCTCCCTATCTCAGAGAAAACATTCCGTATTTGTTTTTTGGGGATTGGCTGACTTCACTTAGGATTATCTTCTTCAACGCCATCTATTTACCTGCAAATGTCATGGTTATGTTCTTTTTAATGCTGAGTAAAATTCCATTGTGTATATATGCCACATTTTTTTTTTATCCATTGATCTACTGAAGGACACCTAGGTTGGCTCCACAGTTTAGCCATTGTGAATTGTGCTGCAGTTAACATTGATAAAGCTGTGTTGATCCCAGTGACCTTTTTAATTTTTTATTTTAAGACTGGGTCTCACTAAGTTGAGGCTAGAAATCCTCCTGCCTCAGTCTCCCAAGTAACTTGGATTAGTGTCATGTGCCACCACATCCAGCCTTATTAGACACTTTTGATCATAATTACCACATAGTTATTTAAATACTCAATCACTCTTAAGAAGTAGTAAAGAGCAGTTAAACATCATGCCATATTTTGGAATGTGAATGAAAGAATTCTTCCCTGTGGAATGTCACATGCACTAAAACCTGAAGGACAAGTATAAATTGGCTGGGGAAAAAAAAGTGAGGAAAAGATTGTTCTAAGTGAGAAGAAACAGACTTCAAATATGCTGAAGTGAGAAAAAAAATGACAACATATTGTGAACATCTACCTCTTCATTCACCTTTGTCAAAACCCTGGGCAGACTGTCCTGCTGTGCAAGCCTTGTCTTTTTATGACCCAGTTGGTGTGCACTACCATATCTCTCCTGTAGCCTCACTGTATTTCCCTCTTTTATACCTACCTACTTATTGAGGGGCTCTGTGGAACTGGTCTGGATGAGGAGCAGAGCTGGCTGTTGTCTTGTGTGAGGCTATCCATAAGGATGTGAGTGGCTTGATGGCTAATAACATCATTGTCATCTACACACAGAGAAACTTGGGTGCTGAAGAACTGTCCAGTGCTGAAGAAGTGTGGATGCTGAAGAACAAATCTGCTTCCTAAATAAAATTCATCAAAAACATGAAAAACTTTTTCTCTTTTTCAAGTTAATAAAAACGAACTGTACACAATCCAAAGATCCAATTGTGAAATAAAATGGATTTCTCCCTAATTTTTTATAAATGCAATGGTTTTCTCTAATCTGATGAAGGGTAAAGACATTTGATTCCTGATTGTACAGAAGGAAAACTAGTTATGACATTTTCTTGACACCTGTAACAAATGAAAAAAACAAACCTCCTCACATTCAAAAAGTTGAATTTATGTCTCACATAAATTAAATCATAGATTTGCTTAGGATAAGGACAGTTCAGAGGAAAATATGAATACCAAAGCATGACAATGAATGGGTTTTAAAAGGACAGCATTAAGAGCTTGTGGACATAAAAGGATGACCTCACCTTCTTCATGTTTGGTGGGCATTCAATAGGCTCAAGAGTGCTAAGAGCCACAGCCAAGTAATATGATGCATGGCATTTTTGGTTGAAAGGTGACGCCAGCTAGCCATTGAGATGATATGATTATGTTAAGATGTGCATTCACATGGAAATTGGACTCCTGCTGTTCACCTTGGCCTGCTATGGGACTCCTGGAGAGTTCCCATTGGTTGGGGAAGTGCGGTAGGAGGGAATTCCGGAGGAGAAACTTCCTGTTGTCTTCGGGGAGAACACCACATGGGTCGGTCGGCAATTTTCCCGGGAGCATAGGGGGCATTGTCGGCAGTTTCAAAAAATAAAGTTTGTTCCTGTTTGAGTAGCTCGTGATTTTGTGCCCAGCCAGACTGTGGCACAAGAGGACACAGGGAAGCATGGGAATAACGTGGCTTGAACTAGGCAAAATATTGCATTAGAAATCACAGTCCTTTCCTGCCTTTAAGATGTCGGGAGAAGTCCTCTGGTTGTTCTTCATTGAGGCTTAGATTATTTAAGGTTGAAAGTTTAGATTCCTCTAAGATTCTGTGGAATTTTACTATTTTCTGAAGCAAAAGACTGCTTTTGCACATATGCTTTATAAATCTAATATTCATTCTCATAATCCTTCTAGCCCTGTTCTCCTGTACTTACAAATACTAGTGTTAAGAATACTCTAACTTTTAGGGGGAAATTGGAAGATATCAAATGTGTGTGTGTTATTGGAAAATATCACATAACACGATGGAATCCCTCAGTTCTAGTCTTAGAAGCCACTTCTTTTAATATTTACTATGATTTGTTCTAGTGGAAAATATTTTCATAATTCTAAATTTTGGCCTTACTGTTTTTTACTAATGTGCTCTAGACATCTATATTTTTTTTCCTTGCCTGACAGCAGAGATCAGGAGTCACCAATTTTTGCAAATGTAGTTATATTTTTGCAAATGTAGTTATAAAAACTAGATAACTCCATTAGTTTGCCTATTATACAGAGATTTCTTCACATTTAACATTGTTAAGTGTAGTAGAATTAAATTATGACGTTTGTGGATAAATAGATGAGACTGGAGACCATCATGCTAAGTGAAATAAACTCAACTCAGAAAGTCAAGGGTAAGTTTATTCTTTTATTTGCACAAACCAGAAAGAGAAAGAAAAACAACAAAAACTAAAAACAAAAAGAATTAAAAGACAAAGGGGGTTATCAAAAACATAGAAGGGCAGTCAATAAAGTAGAGGAAGGAGATCCAAAGGGAGAAAGGAGGGAAGGGCATGGGGAAGTGCCCGGGAAATGAAGTCTATCAAACTATGCTATGTCCATATGTGAATATACTACAATGAATCATATATAATATATATGTATATTCACACACATAAATATATATTTATATTATATATACATGTATATATGTATATTTTAATGCAAGTAATATGCCAATAATAGTAATAGATGTGGACTAAGTAGAGTGGAACAAACAGATCTAGAAGGGAAAGGATTGGGGAATGAGATTGATCAAATTATGTTATATGCATGTACGAAAAAGGTATAATGGGTCCCACTATCATATATAATTGCAAAGTACCCATAAAAGAAAATACAATTGAGGCATGCAGAGAAGCTAGAGATGGAGCCCATGATGAAATGTCCACTCAGTAAAACTTGTGAATTGAGAGAGTGTTACATTTATCCAGCACATATGTTCAAATAGTCATCAAAAAATGTGTTATAGAGCTAAGCACTGTGGCACATACCTGTAATCCTAGTGATTCTAAAGGTTGAGGCAGAAGGATTGCAATTTGAGCCTAGCCTCAACATTCAGTAAGATTCTTGACAACTGAAAGCCCTGTCTCAAAATAAAAAATAAAGAGGACTGGGGATGTAGCTCAGTGGTAACGAACTCCTGCCTTCAATCCCCAATACCAAAAAAAAAAAAAAAGTATTATCAGTGTTTCAGAAAAAAATATAAAAGTAATAACTTCGATGACCCAAAAGAAAGCAGAAATGAACACTAAAATAATGTCAAGTGACATAGGCACTACAGGAGAACAAAAGCAGATATGTATTAGAGACATAGAAGGGGTAGAGAGAGAAAAGGGGAGGGGAGGGGAGGGGAGGGGGGATAGTAGAGAATAGGACAGACAGCAGAATACATCAGACACTAGAAAGACAATATGTCAATCAATGGAAGGGTAACTGATGTGATACAGCAATCTGTATATGGGGTAAAATTGGGAGTTCATAACCCACTTGAATCAAACTGTGAAATATGATGTATTAAGAACTATGTAATGTTTTGAATGACCAACAATAAAAAAAAAGAAAAAAAAAGATACAAAAAGAAATGATATAAAAGCAAACACAGAAAGAAAACTCACTAATAATTGTTTTATAAAATAAATAAAGGATCATCACAGAGTATAGAGCAACTTCAAATTGCCTAAGGTATATTTATGCAAGTGATGCTCTTTAAGAATTAGTGGATAAAAACTTCAAATATTATGAACACCATGAACCTACAAATCCAAAACACTTAGTGGATTGCACCTGTCATCCCAGCTACTATGGTGACTGAGACAGGAGGATTGCTAGGCCAAGAACAGTCTAGGCAATTTAGTGAGACCCTGTTTCAAAATGAAAATAAAAAAGTGTTGGGGATATAGCTCAGTGATAGAGTCCTTCCCTGGCATGCATGAGGCCCTGGGTTCTATTTCCAGTGCTGTAAAAACAAAAACAGAACAGAAGAATCAATCAAACCAGAAGAAAGAGAGCTGGGATTGTAGCTCAGTGATCGAGCACTTGCCTAGCAGACATGAGGCACTGTGTTCTATCTTTAGCACCACATAAAATACATAAATAAATAAAATAAAGGTATTGTGTCCATCTACAAGTGAAAATGTTTTCAAACAGAAGAGAGTTCTTAATGAATACTATGTAAACAACCATAAAATTGGCAGAAAACAGACAATAAAGCAAGTTTAATACTTAAGAGCCTACAATATAAATTACAATGAAAGATTGTGAAAAACTGCATTCCAAATAATACAGTATTCTAGATAAAAAAGAAACATTCTTGAAGGGCACAAATTGCCAAAATTAATGCAAAAGAAACAACAACAACAGAACTTGAACAGCCTCTACCAGTGAAATAATTTAACTTCTTGATTACAAGCTTATATACGATGCAATTTCCACAAGGTGATCTCACATGTAAATTTTCTTGAGCATTAATATAAAACTAATACCAATACTCTAATATCTATGCTTTTTCAGAAAATTGAGGAGGAAAATCTTTATACTTCATTTTATAAGAGTAACATTACTCTTATAAAACCAAAGACAATATAAGAAGAATGAACCAAAAAATGAACTCATGAATATACATGCAAAAATGTCTTAGTATATTGGCATATAAATCTAACAATATATAAGAAAATAACAATACATACAATAATACAATGATCTATATTGTTGTATTATTGTATTATTGTTATTGTATAGCAGAGTAACTACAATATACAATACTCTGTTACCAAGAGCATTTTAATCTGGGAATACAGGATAAATTTAACATAAAAAATTCAATCATTGTAGTCATCATCAGAATAGAGAAGAAAAGAAAACTAATTATTTCAATAGATACAGAAAAATATATGATACAATTTACCATGTTTTCAATAAGAACTCTCAGAAAACTAGAAAGGGAAGAAAATTTCTTCAGCCTTGTATTATTCAATGTTCTCCCTGAACCCACTCCCATGAATCCTGAACTATATCCCCAGTCCTTTTTGTGTTTTATTTTATTTATTTATTATTTATTTACTCTTTTATTTATTTGGTATTGGGGATTGAACAGAGGAGCACTTTAAAACTAAGCTACATCCCCCAGTCTTCTTGTTTTGCTTTTAATTTATTTTGAGTAAGAGTCTCACTAAGTTTCTGGGACTGACCTGTAGCTTGCACTCCTCCTGCTTTAGCTGCCTGAGTAGCAGCTCTTACAGAAGTGAGTCACCACACCAGCTAGTCAGGGTTCTCTAGAGGAACAGAACCAATGGAATATAAATGATTATAAAAGGGGACTTATTAGATTGACTTTCATAATCAGAAGCTGAATAGTAATGACCATCTGCATGTCAGAGAGCCCATAGAACCAGTAACTGCTGAGCCCAAAAAGCTGCAGCCAGAACAAGTGGGACCAGTGAGATGGCCCTAGTATGAAACTGAAGGCCTAGTAAAAAAAAATCTGTAATTATGTAACAATCAGTGAAAAATGCCTCAATCCATTCTACTTAAGATCATGAACAGACAAGGAAGGCTATTCCTTGAGGAGAGGAAAATAAATAAATAAGTAATTGAAAAACCAGCCTCTATCTCAGAGCAAAGCCTGTCCAAGGAAGGGACATGACCTTTGTCCTTGGAAAGACCCACAGAGCACTCCTAGGCACATTCCCACCCTGCTAAGTGGTTTATCTACAAGTAACAGGAGAGATCTGCTAAGCCAGGTGTCCCTGACTCAGTCAGGCTAGGTGGGGACCCATAGCAACCCCCTAGCAGCCACCAATCAGCATGAGACAGGGAAATACCTGGGATGCCAGATGACCCTCCCAGTAGTTTATGGTGGTTGATAATATATTGGGAAACCATGTAGTTCAGCATGAACACCCCTCTTGGCTCGAACCAATCAGTTCAAACCAATACCCCTTTTGTTCTGACCAATCACCCCTACCCAACTTGTTCCCGCCAGTGAATGTGCTAATCATGTTTTAGAGTTGTTATTTGATTTTCCCTCGGTGTGTGATGATTTGCTATGATGTATGTGAAGTCCCTGCCCTCTCCAAAAAATGTATAAAAATGCTGCAAACCCTGGGCTCAGGGCCTCTCAGCGTCACCAGTTGCTGTGTGTGCACTCGGAGGACCGAGCTAGCTCACAATAAACACCTCTTTGCTGCTTACATCCATCTTGGGTCTCTGGTGGTCTTTGGGGGTCCTGAATTGGAGCATAACATAATACAGTAGAAATAAAAAGTAAAACTGTCTTTATCTGTAGACAGCATGATCAAAACTTTGAAGCATTTCCAAAACTTCAGTGTAAAATTTTACAAATTTAGCAATGGTAGAGGATACAAATATAATGTTTTATAAAAGTATGTCAAGGCCTGTAATCCCAGTGATTTGGGAGGCTGAGGTAGGAGAACTTCAAGAAAAGCCAGCCTCTGCAAATTATCAAGGCTCTGTGCAACTCAGCAAGACCCTGTTTCAAAAAAAAAAAAAAAAAAAAAAAAAAAGGGCTGGGGATGTGGCTCAGTGGTTAAATAACCATCGGTTCACTCCCTTGTACCAAAAATAAAAACATGTCTATATTCTACCAATAAACATTTGCCAAATTAGTTTTAAAATATTTGTTTTAAGTAGCATAAAAATATTTAGAAATAAATTTACCAAGTGATGTATGTTATATCCTTAAGAGTTAAAAACTTACAAAACATAACAACAGGATTTTAGAGAAAGTCTGATTTACATATGGGAAGTCACACTTTTTAAAATTGTCATCCTTCTCAACTTTTCCATAGTTTTCATGCAACTCCATTCTGAGAGAAAGGGGCATTTGTTTTAGTATTCTTGCCCAAAGCCCAAATGGAATTTAACAAAATGCAGATAGGTTATTTGCCCATTGTTATTTATCAGATGGTAAGTTTCAAAACATTATCAAAATATTTTAAAAATGAGAGGTGAAATTATATTGGCACATTGTATACTTCAAAATATTACCTATGACTGAGAAACACATGTAGAAATGAGAACTGTTGGGGTGCAGCGAAGCGTCGGAGCGGAGAGACCACTCAAGAGACTCACTTCATGCAATCGCAGGGGGGAAATTTATTAGGGATCCGTTCCAGCGCGCTGGGACTCTGTGCCCACTCAAGAAGGGAGAGCGGCTCAGAGCCCAGAACGGAGGTCAGGTGGAGCTTAAGTACACTTTTTGGAGAGGGTGGTGGGCTTTGCATACATCAGAACAAATCATCATGAGGCGCGGGGAAATTGAACAACAACTCTGAGACGTGATTGGCGGGAACAGGTCGGGTGGGGGTGATTGGTCATTCGTAAGCAGGTTACACATTCAAACTGGTTGGTTCGGGCCCTGTGACAAACTGCACAGGGCCCTAGGCTAAATGGCCAGTAGGGCGTTGTTTTAACTATCTCAGGAATTCCAAGTTCTGGGTGTAACAGAGGAACTTAATAATACCTAATCTTTTACATTCAAGCTTTCTAGCTTAGAAACTTTACCCTTCCAGAACTCTTCCAGGGACATTCCATGGCCAACTCAACTTACATACTATTTGAATAAACATTCTATGTATTATAAAATCCACATGCTACTTTGAATATAATTTATTTGATTTCTTTACTATTGCTTCAATACACTGATCTTAAATACTAGATTTTCCTCATCTGTTTTACTTGATTTGGTGAATTCCCCAGAGATGTCAACAACCAAACAATTTACCTTTCATCTCATGTGAATGACAAAAATTAAACCTCTATTCATACTAAGAGTGCTGTTCAGAAGCAAAGAAAACACTATTAATGGGGACAAATATAGGTAGGTATATAAAATTTGAAACATGAATTCTACAAGAATTATAGATTTCAAATTCAAGAACTGCATTTTCTATAATTATGATTTTCAGTGATGAGTTCTGCTCCCTCATAAGTTGAAATATAACATTAGAGAAGCAAGCTGAGGCAAGGATACAAAGCAGGGTTTACTTTAAAAAGGGGGTACATAGACTTCCCCAGGAGGGAGAAGGGAGCCATATCTGATATCCTGGTATCCCCAGAAGCAAGGGTGTTTTGTCTTTTTATAAATCCTAGGCTTCCTTTGTTCTCCTGATCCCTTTCCCTCTTCTTGGCTCTTACATTGTTCTTCATTATTCATTTATTTCTATTGTTATTAATAATAGTGTTTATATTCCAACTTAAATCAGTATGAATATTGACCAAGAAATTTGAATTAAATAGCTGTTATATAACTATTATTTGCACTTCAAGTTTAAAGACAAAGCATAGAAATTTTGTGATTGAAAAGTCTCTGAATTTTGCTTCCACCAAAGAAACAAAATTACCAGGAATGATACAAAATGATACAATATTAGCAATACACATGAAGAAAATGGCTTCAGAGAACAGAATTCTAGGGGTAGAACTGGAAAAGGCAGTTGTTCAAGATCATTTCTACACTATGCTCACACTGCTATTTGAATTTTAAGAAACAACTATTGAGTATTATAGTAGATTCTGTGGAAACACAGAATCCCATCTTCAGAATTCATGGCTCCATTACTCGGTTTCTGGAAATATCAAGGGCTGAGAGTTTGCAATTGAAATACTTTCTGGAGAATTGCTATCAGCTGCAAAATAACCACACTATTGTACTTGGTTGTAGTTATGTTACCGCTGTTTACCATTGAGGAGTCCTTGCTTCCCCAGTGCTGAAGTACAACACCAGAGAAGCACCCCGAGGGAAGTGAGAGAGTAGAAAATAGAAGCCTTATTAAGGACAGCAGAAAAGACTTCTCCCAGAGGAAGAAGGGGACCCAAGAGGTGGAATCCATGGAAGGGGGAGGTCTTCCTGAAAGGGTAAAGTTTGTAAGCTGGAAAGCTTGAATGTAAAAGATTAGGTATTATTAAGTTCCTCTGTTACACCCAGATTCCTGAGATAGTTAAAACAACGCCCTACTGGCCATTTAGCCTAGGGCCCTGTGCAGTTCCTCACAGGGCCCGAACCAATCAGTTTGAATGTGTAACCCGCTTACGAATGACCAATCACCGCCGCCCGGCCGGTTCCCGCCAATGAATGTGCCAATCACGTCTCAGAGTTGTTGTTCAATTTCCCCGCGCCTCATGATGATTTGTTCTGATGTATGCAAAGCCCCCCACCCTCTCCAAAAAGTGTACTTAAGCTCTGCTTGACCTTTGCTCGGGGCTCTGGGCTGCTCTCCCTTCTTGAGTGAGCACAGAGTCCCAGCGCGCTGGAATGGATCCCCAATAAATCCCCTTTTGCCAATTGCATGGAGTAAGTCTCTTGTGTGTGGTCTCTCCCTCCGATGCTCCGCCGGACCCCTCTTACATTCCCTCTTTTATAGCAAAGGTCTTCATTCAGCTTTCCCGCATGCCTGTCCTCTGTTCTGTTATCTTGCAGTGTTAGAATGTAGGTGGGAAAGCCCAAAGGTGAGGGACAGATGGGCCAGAGGAGTAATCTGGGCAGGAAGGGCCTGGGGTGGCTTTGGATTAGCATCTCCCTGTTTGCTGGGAGCTGCTTCATTAACATTTCTTTAGAATGGGCTCCAGGCTTTGGGAACATTAACGTTTCAATTTCCCCAAGTGCTGCTCTGCTTTTCCCGGGCTCCAGTCTCAATGTGGCCTTCATTCTCAATTTTACACGATTGAGACCCGATTTACCTAACTACACTAACTACCTATCTTTAAATCTGGCTTCAGTTACTGGAGTCAAAAATATGGATATGGATATGATCTTATCTGACAGCAATATGGTAGACAATATCAAAAGAAAAAATTATAACAGATTTAGTTAAAAATCTAATTTGCTTGAATTATAATTTATAAATCAGGTCAAACTCCAGTCTTCAGGATAGAAGGAAAGCTCTGAGTAGGCAAAGGCAAAAGAGTAAGTTTTCCAGGTGGGAATGTTATGCTTGAATTCGGGACCCCCAAAAGACCACCAGGGACCCAAGATCGATATAAGCAGCAAAGAGGTGTTTATTGCGAGCTAGCTCGGTCCTCCCCACACACAGCGACTGGTGACTCTGAGAGGCCCCGAGCCCAGGGTTTGCAGCAGTTTTATACATTCTTTGGAGAAGGCAGGGTCCCCCACATACATCATAGCATCTCTTAGCAAACCATCACACCCCGTGGGAAAAGCAAATAACAACTCTAAAACATGATTAGCACTGGCGGGAACAAGTTGGGTAAGGGTGATTGGTCAGTACAAAAGGGGTATTCATTTGAACTGATTGGCTTAAGCCAAGAGGGGTGTTCATGCTGAACTACATGGTTTCTCAACACCATAAACTACTGGGAGGGTCATCTGGCATCCCAGGTATTTCCCTGTCTCATGCTGATTGGTGGCTGCTAGGGGGTTGCTATGGGTCCCCACCTAGCCTGACTGAGTCAGGGACACCTGGCTTAGCAGATCTCTCCTGTTACTTGTAGATAAACCACTTAGCAGGGTGGGAATGTGCCTAGGAGTGCTCTGTGGGTCTTTCCAAGGACAAAGGTCATGTCCCTTCCTTGGACAGGCTTTGCTCTGAGATAGAGGCTGGTTTTTCATGTGCTGGAAAAAAAAAATGAACAAGCAAAACAAAAACCAACTTTGTTTCATAAGTGAGTTATTTAAAGAGTCGGGGGAAAAACAACTGTCCTTATTTTCTATAAAGAACAGGCCAGTGCTCCAGGAAAACTCTCTTAATACAAAACTTAGCGTTGTATCTGTTTCAACCTCAGCACTGCAAAGGCCACAGCATACTATTTTCTGATTCCAAAGAAAGAAATTGTGGACTCAATGGATAGGGTTTTGACATTTTACTGCTCATATGCTCCTCAGCTGTGACAAGCTAGGATAAAATGGAGGGCTACACCAGGCCAACTAGCAGGGGACATATATACAGGATAGATTGCATGCCAAGTGCGTGTATGCGTTGTTTCTTCAGATGTACATGACTTTACTTCACAACCAAATTTATCCAGCTTTGATCCTGATCTGAAGATTAGAGATAGTGGGAGTGGCCAGTTTCCCTCCTCCTTGCCCCTATGTAACATATTCTTGGGAGTTCTTCTTAGTTCCCCTTCAGAAACATCAACACTTCTATGCACTGACTAGTATTTACCCTGAAGTACCAATGCCCCTTTGCTGTCTGTTCAGCCTCTACAAAAACCTATGAATAATTTTCATCAACTTCGTCACACATAAAATCTTCCACAAGTTCCATTCCTTTCCAAAACCCTTTTAGAAGTCTCTCAAAATTTTCACAACTTGTCCATATCCTTACTTGGTCTTTTATTTTATCTCTCTTTTCTGTGTTGGAGCCACATTTATCTTTAGAACAAGAACAACAAAATTACCTTCCTTTTTCTTCAACACATTTTTATATCCTGTAACTTTCTTTGTAAAACATACCTCATTTTGTTCACAGAGATTTTTTTCCCTTTGTCATATAAAAGCAAAATACCAAAGTGTATAGACCTTAAACTTCCTACTTAATAATTGATGCTTTTGTATTTTTACTTGGAAATAGTCTAGATCTCTAATGAATATTACTTATTTGGTAGGATAAAACCTTAATATTTTAGGTTACTGAAAAACATTTTTTAAACTGTTAGGGATTTATTGATAGTATGTATCTCATTAACAATTACCTATGAAAGGGTAAAGTTTCTAAGCTGGAAAGCTTGAATTAAAATGTAAAAGATTAGGTATTATTAAATTCCTCTGTTACACCCAGATTCCTGAGATAGTTAAGACAACGCCCTACTGGCCATTTAGCCTAGGGCCCTGTGCAGTTTGTCACAGGGCCCCGAACCAATCAGTTTGAATGTGTATCCCGCTTAGGAGTGACCAATCACCCCCGCCCGACCTGTTCCCGCCAATGAATGTGCCAATCACGTCTCAGAGTTGTTGTTCAATTTTCCCGAACCTCATGATGATTTGTTCTGATGTATGCAAAGCCCACCGCCCTCTCCAGAAAGTATACTTAAGCTCTGCTTGATCTCTGCTCTGGGCTCTGGGCTGCTCTCCCTTCTTGAGTGAGCACGGATCCCCAGCGCGCTGGAATGGATCCCCAATAAATCCCCTTTTGCCAATTGCATGGAGCCAGTCTCTTGTGTGGTCTCTTTCTCCGATGCTCCGCCAGACCCTTACACCTAATTTACTCATCTTTATCAATTGCCTGAGTTTTTAATGGAAACTTTTGAGGCATTAAATAAAGCTAGCCAGCCATCATCTTGTCATTTTATACATGTGGATTTCTTTAAATGAAAAATATTTAAAAGTCTTTCCTCCTAAGATTTCCCAAGTCAAGTAAATTTTTGAAAGCATTTGGGTTCATGTTTTCAATTTATGAGCACTCATTTTCAGTTCAATGGTACCATGAAAACAACACAAAAATTTAAGTATACATGTAGACTTAGCACACAGTATACCTATATATGCAAACATATATAAAATGCAGAAAGAAAAAAAATTACAGTTTTCTTTTTTGGTACCAGGGATTGAACTCAGGGGACTCGACTATTGAGCCACATCCTAAGCCCTATTTTGTATTTCACTTAGAGACAAGGTCTCACTGAGTTGCTTGGCACCTCACTTTGCAGAGACTGGCTTTGAACTCCTAATCCTCCTGCTTCAGCCTCCCTAGCTGCTGGGATTACAGGCATGCGCCACCACGCCCAGCTACAGTTTTCATTTTGATTCATCATTCAGTTTTAGCTTTTTAGAAGTGCCCCCCTCCGCCCATCCAACACACACAAGCATATTCTTCCATGCTTGATATAGTACCCAGGGCCTGGGCATGCTAGGCAAGTGCTTTACCACTGGATTCTTTAGATCACCTCCTTTATCATCCTAAACAATACTTACCTCTACATTTGCACTTCTAAATGTAAAATTCCTAGTTAAAACAGTATAAAAATATTGCATTTCAAAAATACAGATCCTAACCTAAGCATCATTAAACTAAGGACATACATCAGATGGAGGTAGCAGAAATCTAATCCCAGCCACTTAGGAGGATAAAGCAGGAGGATCATGAGGTCAAGGGCACTTTAGGGAGTTGAAAAATAAAATTTAAAAAAGAAAGACAGGAAAGAGCTGGGGATATAGTTCAGTGTTAAAGCATTCCTTGGTTCAATCCCCAGTACCACCCGAGAGAGAGAGAGAGAGAGAGAGAGAGAGAGAGAGAGAGAGAGAGAGAGAGAGAGAGAGAGAGAGAGAGAGAGAGAGAGAGAGAGAGAGAGAGAGAGAGAGAGAGAGAGAGAGAGATTGTTAAGAAGATTTAAGTTAACATATTTTCAAATATTACTGCAAGGTCATCTAGAGGGAAACATCTTTAACAAATGGAAATTTGTTTTACAAAGAGAAATTGAAGATTGAACTCTGGTTATTCTATCAGTGAGCAACATCTCCAGTACTTCTTTAAATTTTTATTTTGAGATAGGTTCTCACTAATTTGCTAAGGCTGGTTTACAAACATGAGATCTTCCCGTGTCAGCCTCCTAAATCTGTGGGATTATAAGCATGCACCACTACTGTTCTGGAGTACAAAAAAATTTTAAATGAACAACTAAAATATAAGAAAATCAGACTTTGGAAACCTATCTAGCTAATAAAACCTTTTAATCTGAAACATTTTCTAATCCGAAGTGGCACCTTAGTGAATATGGCAAAGAAGATTTTCTGTGTCTACCTGACTTGAGAAATTACTTGGGAAAGTTTCCTTGAGCATTTTAAAGTTTCCCCTTCCTGTTATAATTGGCCACAGGTTTCAGTCATTTTAGAAAGTGGTTTCTAGAGGATTAGGGATGTAGCTTAATGGTAGAGTGCTTGCCTAGCATGCCAAGGAGGGCTTTAGGTTCAATCACACACACACACACACACACACACACACACACACACACACACACACACTGCTTACTTGAGGTTTTAAAACATTTCCCTTTGTCTCAAATTTTAAACATGCTCTGTGAGAAGTTTTTTTTTTAACCCTTTGTTTTATTGCCCAAGAGCTCTAGTTTAGTGTATACGAAAACCAATTTAGAGATATCAAGTTTACCTCATTAAGAGAAACATAAAGCCAAATAATCCTTAGTTGAATTACTCTGTTTTTCTAAGTATTTGTAAGTTGAGGCACCGTAATTATCAAATACAAGCCTTGTTGAGATACCAAATGTCTGTTTCTTCCAAAAACAGCTTCCTTCATTGATTTCTGTTTTCTATTTTATCAGAGACTCCCAGTCTCCCCCGAAATGTTGACTTCTACCCTGATAGACCTTGTGTTTTGGATTGGTTTTCTATGCTGCTTATGGAAGTAGCTTCTTCAGCTTTTGCTCTGAGGCCAGTTTCCCCTCCAGTGTTTTAGGTTTATCCTGCACATTTACAAAACAAACAAAGACACTGGGCGATCACTTCCTATGTCTTCCCAGATGAGCCAATAAAGTTTTTTTTTCTGATTCAGCTGAAGGGTCTTTTGATCAATTTGACTAGAAATCATAAATATGCAAAGTGTAGCTCCCTTTGTGTTAGCAACTCTGAGCTGTGAATGACATTGGCTTTCAGCTCTTAGCATTAGGATCTCCTCAGTGTTTTCCCCCTGATAGTCAAAGCCAGCAGCCATCCTTGACTCTGAAACTCTTCTACCCCAGAGCCAGTAGCTACCCAGAGCTCTCCAAACTGCTCCAGCAGCCAGTGCTGGAAATCTTTCTTACTCCCTGCTATTCTTGAACTGCTAGTTGCCTTCAGTGTTACCAGCACTGGCTGCTGGCTGCTTTTATTGCCAGCAGCCTCAGTGTTACCAGCTCTTAGTGCAACCAGCTCAGCCTACAGTACTTGAGATAAAAATTATGAATAGGGAAAATAAAACTTCATTTTAAAGAGGCTTTATTAGGACCTACGCTGCAGCATAAGAAAGGCCAATACAGGAAGCATTATGATAAGGGGAAGGGGAAAGCTGTTTATATAGATCAAAAGGAGGGCTGGTGTGTGCAGGCACAGTGTCCTAGCAACTAATCATAGGCTTTCTGCTTGGACACGCATGGGGGAAAGGCTCCTTGTGGACCGAATTAGGAACCGCTAAAGAGATGGCAAAGGAATAGAGTCATCCAGGTGACTGTGGATGGTGTCATCTGGGCTGGAGCCACTACAGAAGTTACCAAAGCCAAGACAAAATGTTTCCAACAGGCCACAGTGTATCTGCTTTAGCACAGCCTAGGTGTGAAGAGTTTGGGGGGAGCCATATCCAGATGTTTTTAATGTTGGAGATTGAACCAAGGAGCACTATTGCCACTGAATTACCTCTCCATTCATTTTTTATTTTTTTATCTTGAGGCAAGACTTCGCTAAGTTGCTAAGAGTCTCAATAAATTTTTGAGGCTGGCCTCAAACTTGCTATCGTTCTGCCTCAGTCTCTTGAATTACTGGGATCATAAGTGAGCACCACCATACCCATCCAGTTACTGATGTGTGAATATATGTGGATAAAAATTATTTCTTGGAGAATGTAAGGCCCATCTTTACTCAGTCTAAGAAAGAAGTATGTTGTTCTTGAAATTTTCAGATGAGGCTCTTGCACATTGTAGAGTGTTCTTCCTTACACTTCTACCTTTTGGGGCTTGGCAGGAATGAATGAGTTTTCTCTTTGGTATGTTTAAAAGAGGTAGTCATTGAAATGTTATACTAATAGGGAAAGGTTGCATGAACGGGAAAAAGAAACAAAAAAAGCAAAAAGGCAACTATTATGGTTTAGATGTTAGATAATCCCCCAAAAGCTCATGTGTGAGACAATTCAAGAAGGTTTAGAGGATAAATTATTGGGTTGTGAGAGTCTTAAAAACAATCATTGACTTAATCCCCCTGATAACTAAGTGATAACTGAAGACAGGTAGTGTGTGGCTGGAGGAAATGAGGGCATGTCTTTGTGGGTATATATTTGGTGAGCTGAGCTTAGGCTCCTCTGTCCCCTGGTGTGATTCTTGAGCTGCTTCCTTCCACCACACTCTTCTGCCATGATGTTCAACCTCACCTTGAGTCCCAAGAAATGAAGCCTGCTATCTATGGACTGAGACCTCTAAAGCCATGAGCCCCCAAATAAACTTTTCTTCCTTAAAATTGTTCTTAACAGTTCTTTTAGTCAAAGCAGCAAAACAGTTGACTGAAACAGCAACTTTAAATAATGGAGGAGTATTGGAAGAGAAGAGACTAAATGCTAGCAAAGTGGTTCTGACAAATGTTCTGAAAGGACAGCCAAATTAACTAGTTTGGGACAAACTGCATACTCTTAACCAAAAAAAAAAAAAAAAGGGGGGGGGGAATCTTGGCCCCGGGAAGGGTTCACCATCACTCACCCAAGGACATGATCTGGTAGGAGGGCCCAGGATACCCCTTCTATTACATTGCGCAAATCTGAGTGCCTTCTCCGATGAAAGTGGATTTTTCTGGGTTTCCACATGGGTTCCAAAAGTGTCAATGCAAAATGACTCTTCTTAAAAGGAAATATGTTCATTCTGCATGAAATCTGAGTGACCCTGTCCCAGGAGCACAGATTTAAGTTACCCTAAATTACATTTCACCAGGGAAGCGATTACACAATTTTTATGGTCATAGAGCAAAATAAAGTCATAAATCACTACATTCACCAATTATGCCATTGGGGACATTCAGGTGGGCAGGCTACAGCAACATATATATTAGTCATGCAAATGTTAGGTCAGATATAAAAGTTAAGGTAATTGGCCTAAGATAACCCAATATAATTTTGACTCTCGATTTAGAACATTCCATGTCTTCATAATCACAATGTTCTAGGCAACCAAGCTCAGGCAGTCTGCAGCATCTTTAACATAGACGCAGCTTCCTCAGAGAATTTCAGTTCAAAAAAGTAACACCAAACTTCATATTCTACTCTGTAGTCTCAAATGTGAAATAGAATATGATGCAGTAGAAAAATTACAGATCAATTTAGGACACGGATTGGACTCTGATATCATCCAAGTATGAGAAAATGAACAATCCTTTAACTTCTGAGAACATTTTTTCCTTTTCTGTAAAACTGAGTTTGCAATTGCTATAGTTCTCTCAATTTTTAGTAGCTGTCAATCTAACATAGCATAGAGTGTTTTCCTTTCATCCCCCCCCCGCCCCCCCCCCCCCCCCCCCCCCCCCGCCTGTAGCCGCCCATCTTTCTTTCAGGGCAGATGCATTACTCTTAGGCTCTTAAGCCCTCTGTTTTTCTTTTTCAGCAAATACACACTAAACCGCTAGTCTTCCCTTAGTAACTTACAGAAAGAAAAAGTGACTGGTTTTATGCAAATTGATGCTGTCTTTATTACGATGCAAAATAGCAAATATTTCTATTAGCAAGCAGTTTGCCCACATGACATAAATGTTTCTAACTGTAGAAAACACATGGCTTGGGGATCATGAATCTTTAATGGGTTTGAATTTTAAAGACACTGAGATAAAAATAGCCCTTGGAACTCTCAAGTAATGTTGATTATACATTAAATTTTGCCATGCATCATAAAGATAATATGTCTCTGTGAATTCCATTTCTATTTCTCATTATCTGCATCCTACATCATTAACTTTTAATGAAAGTGGCTTTTATTTGCTGTCCAACATTGGAAATGTTCATTTTTCTTCTTCAAATGCCTAAGTATTTTTGAACAAAGATTTTTCTTTTGGTATGCAGTTCATATTTACAGCTGTGTTTTATACTTTTGAGTTTGTTATTGCTGAAATTAGAAGGATATAAAGTTGTCAGTATAAAAAAGAATTTGCCAGTGTCTCATCATATCATACCTTTACCATAAGAGCAAGAAATTTTAGGAAAAAAAATACCCTGA
Source organism: Urocitellus parryii (assembly GCF_045843805.1). Classification (NCBI taxonomy): domain Eukaryota; kingdom Metazoa; phylum Chordata; class Mammalia; order Rodentia; family Sciuridae; genus Urocitellus; species Urocitellus parryii. Next base: position 101,517,531 of record NC_135542.1, read on the forward strand.
TATAGATTTTCTGTGCCCCAAGAAAGCATTAAAACAATATGACTCAATTTTTTTTTTTTTTTTTTTGGTACTGGGGATTGAACTCAGGGGCACTCAACCACTGAGCCATATCCCCAGCCCGATTTTGTGTTTTATTTAGAGACAGAGTCTCTCTGAGTTGATAAGCATCTCACATTTGCTGAGGCTGGCTTTGAAATTGTGATCTTCCTGTTTCAGCCTCCTTGAGCCACTGGGATTACAGGCATGCAACACCATGCCTGGCTTGGTTCAAATTTTTACAGTTTGACAGAATCATACTCAAATACCATGCTATATAGCAACATAGCAGAGTATAGGTTAATAAATTTAAGGGCAGGGGTCTCTTTCATTGATTCTTATGCCAGAGAATGATTTCTTTGAAGCTAGCAAGCATGAGACTGCATCTACATGAAAATAAGTTGTGAGTAGAAAACAGTTTTGTATTGTTGTTAGATTAAACCCAAGGACACTCTACCCATGAGCTACATTCCCAGTCATTTTTTTTAAAATTTATTTTATTATTTTATGTTATTTATTTATTTTGAGACAGTGTTTTTAGATTGACCTCAAACTTGAGATCCTCCTGCCTCACCCTTTTAAGTAGCTGGGATTACACATGAGCACACACACCTGGTTTCATAGGTGATGAATGTCATCACCATGGCATAAGGCCACAACTACTTAAATAAGCAAAGGCACTGATAACATCTGTGCCCTTCTATTTAAGAAATAATAATTTTTAAAAGTCACATGCAAATATACCACTTAATTGACAAGAAATTTAAGGCTTGATTCCACATTTTTAAAATACAATTGTCATGTTCACAGAATTACCATTTTATACCTCAAGCCAACTGTGTAACTCTAGTGTTAAACATCAAAAAGCTCTACTGTTGAGAGTAAAGGAATCCAGAGAATTTTTTGGTTTGTTGTGTTTTTGTGATACTGGGGATTGAGCCCAGGAACACTGTAACAGTGAGCTACATTCCTAAACCTTATTATATTTTATTTTTGAGACAGGACCTAGCTATGTTGTCCAGATTGGCCTTGAATTTGCAATCCTCTGATTCATCCTTCTGAGTTACTGGGATTAGATGCTTGCATCACCACACAGCCTCAGATAATTTTAACCCATTGTTTTATCTTGATGTAAGCTCACTTTGCCTTGTGGACATGACCTCAAAGTATTTTCCCCCATATTTTTATTAGTAAATTGTAATTACACCTAACAGTTTTTGCATTATTAGATATTCAGACATGCACATAATATAACAATGTAATTGGCCAATATTATTCCCCAGTATTTCTAATTTTCCTCTCCTCTTCCCTTCCTGTGGTCCTTTCCTCTGGTTTACTGGCTTCATTTCATTCCATGAGATCCCTTCACCTTTCTTTCCATTTTTTTCTCTCTAGCTTCCACATATGAGAGAAAATATACAACCCTTGACTTTCTGAGTCTGGCTTATTTTGCTTAACACATAATGCTTTCAAATACTGCCTATTTTCCTGCAAATTATATAATTTTATTCTTCCTTATGGCTAAATAAAATTCCATTATGCATATATACCACATTTGCTTTATCAATTTATCACCCATTGATGGACCATAGTTTGGCTATTTTGAATTGTGCTGTTGTTAGGATGGGTATGCATGTATCATTATAGTATGATGATTTTAATTCTTTAAGGTAGACATTAAGGAGTGGTATAGCTGTGTCATATGATGGTTCCATTCTATTTTTTGAGGAACTTCCACACTGTTTTCTATAGTGGTTGTATTAATTTATAATCGCACTAGAGTGTAAAAGTGTTCCTTTTTCTTCATATCCTCTCCCACATTTATTATTGTTCTTTTCTTGATGGCTGCCATTCTAACTGGAATGTTATGAAATCTCTGTGTCACTGTGTTATGCTCAAATTCGGGACCTCAAAAGACCACCAGAGACCAAGATCAATGTAAGCAGCAAAAAGGTGTTTATTGCAAGCTACCTCTTGGTCCTCTGCATGGACACAGCAACAGGTGATTCTGAGAAACCCCGAACCCAGGGTTTACAGCAGTTTTATACACTCTTTGGGGAAGGCAGGGACTTCACAAACATCATAGCATCTCTTAGCAAATCATCAAACACCGAGGGAAAATCATACAACAACTCTAAAACATGATTAGCATATTCATTGGTGGGAACAAGTTGGGTAGGGGTGATTGGTTAGTATAAGAGGGGGATTAATTTGAACTGATTGGTTCAAACCAGAGGGGTGTTCGTGCTGAACTACATGGTTTTCCAACATGTTATCAACCACCATAAACTACTGGGAGGGTCAACTGGCATTCTTGGGATTTTCCCTGTCTCATGCTGATTGGTGGTTGCTAGGGGGTTGCTATGGTCCTCACCTAGCCTGACTGAGTCAGGAACACCTGGTGCTGCAGATCTCTCCTGTTATTTGTAGATAAACAACTCAGCAAGGTGGGTATGTGCTTAGGAGTGTTCTGTGGGTCTTTCCAAGGACAAGGGTCTTGCCCCCTTCCTTGGACAGGCTTTGCTCTGAGGTAGAGACTGGCTTTTCAACTGTGATTTGCATTTTCCTAATTTTTAAAGATGTTGAACATTTTTTTTCATATATTGCTGTCTATTTGTATTTCTTCTTAAGAGAAGTGTCTGTTTAGATCATTTTCCCATTTACTGGTTGGGTTATATGCTTTTTGGTATTTTTTTGAACTTTTTATATATTCTGGACAATAGTCCTCTGTCAGAAGAGTATCTAGGAAAGATTTTCTCTCCTTCTATAGGTTCTCTCTTCATATTCTTGCTTCCTTTGCTGTGCAGCCTCAATCTATTTTTTTTAAACCCAGTCATTTGTTTCACCAGCTTAATCACATAAATATCCTACATGCAGGAATGGAAGAGACCTCCTCCATCCTGTAACATCAGGGATTAAAAATATCCAGCTCACTTATTTTCTGGCCAAATAAGGCATCAGAATCACTCACTCACTCCAAATAGAGTTTAGAGGAAATCGCATCACAGTATTTAGAGTTGATAAAGGAGAAACATTTTTTTTTAAGTTAAAAACTAAAGATATTTCTCTCTGTGTACAAATAGAGCAGGGTTACTGAGAGAGTACATTTGGGAATTTTAGACATTTGGATTGTAATAAAAGAGTGGCAGCTTCAGAACGACTGTTTTATAAATAAGTCATCTCACTGACAGCTGAAAGTGTCCCCCATTGCCACAAATTTTCTTTGCTTTTTAATGTGTTGATTTGTCTCCTCACCATGCATTGGTCTCCATTCTTTCAAAGAACAACATTTAAATACAAGATCTATAGAAAAACAGATGACATTGCTTTAATACACTATATTATCACCTCTTTTTATTTTTCAAACAGTCATTTATTTTGGTAGCATCCTATGGGAGCCCAAGAAGAAATTAAAGAATCTGCAATATTACATTTTGACAATGCTATCCTTTCATTTATTCTTAAATGTGATACATTAGTATGTTATGTCAATGCTCACCTTTGTAGATTGCAGACGAGTGGTTAAGTGCTCAGGATATAGCTTCGTGAAGGCTGTAATTCATTATACTTAGCAACTGTGTGACCATCAACATAATACCTATTCTCTTGTAGCCCTGAATTCCTTATCCTAAAGAGAGAAAATAATAATGGTGTTTGCCTCACAGAGCTCTTAAAACTCAATGGAGGTAATAAGTACAAATTCTTTAAATTTTAGTTAGAAAGAGATCATTTTTTTAATACCTTTGATTATATGCCTTTCGTACCTAAGTGGATTTTTAGTCATTTAAAGTCATAGTCCAGATAAAGAACTTGCATACTGAGAACAATTATATCTTTCCTAAGACATCCAATGCTTTAATAGAAGAATCACAACTAGAGAAAAGTCTTTTTACATTCCTATTCTTGTTCTACTTATAAGATGTTAAAAGAAATAAAGTGCTCTCTACTTCCTGGTTGGCATGTGCTGAGCTGCTTTTCCTCTACCTTTATTCTTCTACCAGGTTGTTCTCCTTCGTCTTGGACTCAGAGCTAAGGAGTCAGCCAACTGTAGACTGAACCTCAGAAACCATGCGTCCAAAATAAACTTTCCCTTCTCTAAAATAATGACGTAAAAACATTCCAAAATAGATTCTGTCAGATTAGTAAAATCAACAAATATTTAATGAAACTCAGAAAGAGATATTATTGTCAAACTCATTTCACCAACTTGTTCCTTATTTCAGAAACTATTGCAAAGTATATGTTAATGATGAAATACTTCAATGTTTTTAACTGAAAAAGAATGTAAGAAGATACATCATGAGAAAAAGTGTGTTCATGAAACTGATAAAATAAAAATATTTGTGCCATGAGAGTCAAAGAAGAAATACTCTTCCAATGTAAACCTTAGTTGTAACCAAGTTCAGATCCACTGTGCTTTGTGGAGAATCCTGAGAACTTTCAGAAGAATCTCAACCCTCAGAATGAAGTCACTTCTGGCAAGAAAACACTCATTTGTCCACTGTCTCAGTCCTCAGCTGTCCCTTATTGTCTCAAGACAATTTATACTTGTATTTACACCTAGAGATTTATTCCCCCTACTGTCCTTCTGTAAATAAGTTTTTAAAAAATAATATGAATATTCAATTTTTCTTCTGGAATATAACTTTAGCTTATAAAAAAAATCTTATACCCACTTAAACTGTGAACTCCACAAGGATGAGTGAGGACCTTATTTTGTTCTATTAACCACTGTTTCACCAACACCTAGCATAGTGTTTTGTACATAGGGGTCCATTGCAAATATCACATGATTTTATAAAACCTAGAGTTTTTGTACCTAGTATGTGAATCTTCATATAAATAAAATTGCAAAATTAGTTTATTGATTTTTCTGTTAATATGTGAAAACAATTGGATAGATTTTTCACAAATTTGAACATTTTTAGAATGTTCTTACTTAAAATACATGCAAACACTAGAGACTACCTCAAATTCATATACTTTCATCCTCAAGAGTAGCTAAGACTACTGAGGGTGGAGGTAAAGGCAGGTCTGTAATCCCAGTTTCCAGGGAGGCTGACACAGAGGGATCATAAGTTTGAGGAGAGCCTGAAAACTTAAGGAGACTCTGTCTGAAAATAAAATATTAAAAACATTTGAGGTGTTTCTTAGAGGTGAAGTGTCCCTGAGTTCAATCCCTGGTACCCCCCCAACACACACACACTCACACACACACACACACACACACACACACACACACACACACATACACACACCATACACAGAGGAATCAAAATTGAAGGTGAACAAAGGTATAACTATGATATATAATTTTAAATTTTAATGGAAAAAGATTGTTTTATATATATATATATATATATATATATATATATAGAGAGAGAGAGAGAGAGAGAGAGAGAAACAGAGAGAGAGAGAAAGAGATAGATAGATAGATAGATAGATAGATGATAGATAGATATATAGATAGATAATGGTCAAAAATATTAAACAGTGGTTTAAGATATGAGACTGTAGTCAAAACTCACCAATACAAATGTTCTTCATGACAAGCATTGGCATGCTCTAAAGATGATTCTACATTATCAAACCAGATCTTAAAAACCCCTATGAAGGCTATTTTTTTCTTTTGTTTATGGTGCTGGGTATTAAACCCAGGGCCTCATGAAAGCTAGGAAAGCACTTTACCACTGAGCTAAGTACTGAGCTCTTTTTACTTTATTTTGAGACAGGATCTCCCTAAATTTCCCAGGCTATCATTGGATTTATAATCTGTCTACCTCAGTCTCCCAACTAGCTAGGATTACAAGTGCATATCCCCATGCCCAGCATGACAGCTATTCTTAAGGTTTTGCTAACCAAAGAGAATAGACAATCACTAAGGCAATACAAGGTCTGAATTTTTATAGTGATCTTTGCCCCTTATCTGATATAAGATTACAAGATCTCTAATGCCCAATTCATCCATTGCTCATTTTGGTGCTCTGAGTTGCTTCATGGTTCCAACCTATGTAACTGACCAATACGAGTTTTGATATACCCTTGGGCTACCTTTAGCTGCTACTGATGTCCCGTGGCAGAATTGTCCTTGTCCATAGATGGGGAAATAGACACACCATAAAAATTGGGGATTAAACCAGGTGCAGCGTCACATGCCTGTAATCCCAGAAGCTTGGGAGGCTGATATAGGAGGATTGTGAGTTCAAAGCCAGCCTCTGTAATTTAGCGAGGGCCTAAGTAATTCAGCAAGACCCTGTCTCTAAATAAAATACAAAAAAAGGGCTGGAGATGTGGTTCAGTGGTTAAGCATCCCTGGTTCAATCCCCAGTACCAACAACAACAACAACAACAACAAACCTGGGCACTAGGCCAAGTTTTGTTATTTCCACAATGCATGATCTTTAATAAGTCATTTTTCAAACCTATGTGGCCTCAGCTACAAATGTGAATATTATTTTGTCAAAGGTTTTTCTAAATCTAGATCTTATTTTTCATTCCAGTTGGAGCAAAAAAGAAGGTCTGAAGATTCGAATCATGAATAGCTTCACAAAGAAGCTTTTCTATGCTCCTTAAAGTAAAAACAGGACTGAAACTAATCCAGACTGAAAATATAGTGTTCAGATGGAGAGAGCTATGTTGATTCAGGCACAGAGATGGAAAAGTATACATCACCTACTAGATAGTGCCTATCCTAGACATTGGTAAATGATCATTTGTATTCTATTCATGATGGAAAATTGGTCATTAATAAGAGATTATGAAAGCTAAATTTATTCAATATAAAGATCTTTGCTTTATTCTATTATGTAAAATGCCCATTCCTTTGCAGTTAAACTGTCTTTTTTAATGTGGACTATCAGAAGTTCATTACACATCATATGGTTTTTCAAAATGTCCTTAGTCTACAAAAAATAAAATTGACAGCCATAGAATGGCATTAAGAATGCTTTCTGAAATATTACTAGTCCATGAAAAAACAATGGAATCCCTTATGCAAATCAAAGAGGAAACAAATTGGTGCTTCAGAATCTTTGGTCGACTCTATGACTAATAAGAGAAATTGAAGGCCATTAATATTATCATTATTAACACTACTTTACTAGAGAAGAAATAAAGGAACAGATAAGTCAGGTTTCATTTTCTCGACTTTATAAATTAAAGGCACATATTTTTAATGCCTTCAAATTTGGGAGTGACTTAGATCAAAGGGGAGCTATTTAAAAATTATTGGTTTATGACTTATTTTTTAATAATGCATAAGAAAATAACTTGTAGAAGAAGTTCATCTAAAAAAGGGAAAATAACTAAGCAGTATGATCAATGACAAAGAAAGATATGAACAAAGTGGCATGAATTCTTTTGTTTCAGACATATTCGGGTTAATATCACAAATCCACCCTCTTTAGCTCTATTTGTTTTGAAAAATAATGCAAGAGTTTAAAAGAAGCCATAGAAGTACTAGAAGAAAAGATTGGTGAATTCCTCTTTAAACTTAGTACAAGAGAAGACTGACTATAGGTCCATCCACCTCTTCTACTTTCTTCTGGTAAGAACTTCACTTTCCTTTGGGAGGTTATATGTGATTTGGGTAGGATTCTCAACCAAAGTGCATTGCCTTCTCTGGTAAAAACATAGGTTAGTGAGTAAAACTAGTCCAGTAAATCTTTCTTTTTCAGAATTTTAATATATTTGTGGATCATATAAGCATTAAATAAGAAAGGAGCCAGATAGATACAAATTTCTTAGGCCCTCTCCTCCCTGAAAAGGCAGAAATGAATAAAATGAAAGAGAGAGAGAGAGAGAGAGAGAGAGAGAGAGAGAGAAGAAGACCTCACACTGGAAATTACATCAGGACTAAAGAAAATAAATGGTAACAACATATTTGAATTTTTAAGGTGGTAGGAAGATTGTAACATAAAGATTTGAAATTTGAAAAAAAGTGGTAAAGTTAGAAATAATAAATAATAGGAAGAGGGAAGTCATCTGAACCTGGGTAAACAATGATTTCTGTTTTGAGTATTTAGAGGATATAGAAGATGGGCTGTTCATACTGTAAAACTGTACAACAGTCACAGTAAATAGCAGATGGAGCGAAGAAGTGGACATGCTAGGATAGACAGGAATAGAGCATTCTATCCCTGCTGTGTTCTTGGTACACTCTGTACTGGAAACTTTTCAATGGCACTATTCACTCATTTACCCTTCAGTATTATGTTATAAGTTCTGTAAATTAATTTGCTATCTTGACCAAGTTTTACTGATAATTGCAAAGTTCTCATTTGTATGTTTCTTCAGACACATTTATTGCAGTTCAACTGTTACTTATCACTTGTTACAGTTTAGATGTGAAGTGTCTCTCAAACACTCATTAGTGAGACAATGCAAGAAAGTTTTGAGTTCAGTTGATTGGGTTATAAAAACCTTATCCTAATCAGTTAATTAATCCCCTGTAGGGATTAACTGGCTGGTAACTGTGAGCAGTCAGGGTATGGCTAGAGTAGGTCGGTCACTGGGGACATGACTTGGGTTTTATATTTTGTCCCTGGGGAGTGGAGTCTTGCTGTCTGGTTTCTGGTGTGGTATTCTGAGCTGCTTTCTTCCACCACACACTTCTGTCATGATGTTTGGACTCATTTTGCGCCCAGAGCAATAGAGCCGACTGTCTATAGACTGAGACCTCTGAAACTGTGAACCCCCAAATAAACTTCTATTCTAAATTTGTTCTTGTCAGGTCTTTTGGTCATATCAGCTAAAAAAGCTGACTAAAACAGAAATCGGTACTGGGATTGGGGCCATTGCTGTGACTAACATGACCATATGGTTTAGATGATTTTGGAGCTTTTAAGAATTTTGTGATTTTTAAAGAGGCAAGCTAGAATAGTTTTAGCTTGTAGTAAATGAAGTTTAATGGGTGATTCCGGTGGAAGCTCAGAACATGAGATAGTAATGACCCATCTCAAGAAATTTCAGAGGAGAAGAAGTACTCTATTGGAAGGTGGACTACAGGTCATTCATATTATGTTCTGGCTAAGACATCTACATTTTTCCCATGTCCTGAGACTCTCTGTGATGCTGAATTTAAAGATGATGAACTGATTAATCTGGCAGAAGAAATTTCAACACAGCACATCTCTCAGGGAGTGGCATGGCAATTGTTGGCAGCTTTTAGCCAAATTTATTATGATCATCAGGAACAGAAAGGAAAGAAGAAATATTTGAAAAACTTGCAGTTAGGCCAGAAAACTTTAAATAAAACTGAAGATAAGTAATGTGGGTTGTTAGAGATATTGAAACCACTAAAGAAATGCCAAAGACAACAAGAAAGATGGCTTAAGGGCATCTCAGGAATTGGCAAGATTATACCCATCTCAGGCTCAAGGATGTAAAAATAAACATTCCTTTGAGAACAGACCAGTGGGGCACTGGACTGGCACAGAGTGGCCTAGAGAGCAGTTTCACCATGCTCAGCCACCCAGGCACTCAGAAGCTGCTGCAGTCAGGGTCCCAGGAGGCTTTATTATTGCTCTTTATAGCAGGAGATCTTGGTGACAACCACATGGTGCTGTTTCTTTAGGAATGCAGGGAGCTGGAGATAGGGGTTCCTGGAGGTATCTACTGAGACTTCAAAGGAAGGCCTGGAAAGCCAAGCAAATTGCAGCAGGGTCAGAGTCCCTGTGGGATGCCCCTGAGATGGGGATGTGTGGTGATGTGAGCAGGAAGCCAAAGCTACAGTGGAGACCTCCAAGATTAAGAAATGCCTGTAATGTACACTATCTGCCAAGAAAAGCCCAGACATTGAACTGAGACAAGCCAACAGAAGCCATGTGGGCTGCAATCAGTGAAGCCATGTGAGTGGCTACACAAGCCCTTTGGAGAGAACACCACAATGCCACATGCCGCAGATGTCACACATGGAACTATAGGACTTGTTTACCCAGCTGGATTTTGATCTTCTTTCATTCCATCCCTTCTGTATAAGCTCCTATTTTTCCTTATGGAATGGTAATGTTAACTCTGTATCTTTGTATATTAGGTGTATGTAACTTTTGATTTTTATAGGGCTCATACCAAGAATTTTACTTGAGTTTCAGAAGAGACTTTGGACTTGGGCTTTTGGGAAATCCTAGAACTGTTTTGGTAAGTGCTTTTTTATTGTGGTGAGGAGAGTGCCTGCCCCCCCTCTCCTTGCATCCTGGTGTCATGTTCACTGAGGCAATTTCCTTCACCTCACTTTTCTGCCATTATGTTCTGACTCACCCCAAGCCCCAAAGAATGGAGCCGGCTGTCTAGGGACTGAGACCTCTAAACCTTGAGTTCCTAAGTAAACTTTTCCTCTAAAATTGTTCATCAGGTCTTTTGGTCACAGCAGCAAAAGCAAAACAAAACAAACAAAAAAACCCTGACTAAAACATTACTCAAGGTGTCAGTCACATCACATCTTCCTAGACATAACACTCTGCAGACAGGTCTAGAACTGGCTGCTGAATGAAAAAAGCGAAGGATTCAAAAGTCTAAAGACAGTAAAATCAAATGATTTTAATATTTAAAAGGACTGCAGTAAAGAAGAGAATGGGAGTCATAATACTGGTAGTGAATAAAAAAAATATAGTTGAAGTGTTCTGAAGTAGATCAGGTATCTTTGAAGATCAGTCTTAGTATATGCAACTACAGGTAGCTGTGTATACATGAACTTGCATTGATATAAATATTGATTATGAGGTAAAGAGAATGCCCATTTAGATACTGAGGTTTCTCACAGTGATGGCAGGATCTGGGATAGACAGGAGGTATGTAAATAAGGTTTGGGGATTAAGTAAGAGATTAGAAATAACATTTGTAAGACATACTGTTCAACCTTTTGTCATAGAAGTATTTTTCTCAGGAACTCCACATTGTCACCAATCAAATAAAGTTCCTGCTCCAGGTTTACAGGATTAAGTTTGAATGAGAAAGCCAGACACAGTGGCACACACCTATAATCCTACCATTGGAGAAGCTGAAGTAGGAGGATTGTGAGTCTGATGCCAGCCTGAGCAACTTAGTGAGACCCCTACCAAAAAAAAAAAAAAAATGAATAGGGCTGGGGATGTAACCCAGTGGTGAAGAATATTTGTGTTTAATGCCCAGTACTACAAAAAAGAAAAAGAAAGAAAGAAAGCATCAAATATGAAAAAAGAGTAGAAAGCTGAGGGCAGCTATCAGATGAAGATATTTCTTCCTGCTTCTGTTTCTAAGTAACACCACACTGGTCTTTACATAATCTGGTACAAAGGTGATCCTTTTTATTTTAAATTGAAGACCAATAAATCCTTTCTGTGGAGATATTCAAGTTTCAGAAGGATGAACATGACATTTAAAAAGAAATATTAATTTTGTTAATATGAGCCCAAATAACATACGAAAGTGGGTTTTATATTATTGTACCAACTGGGGACAATGCCTATTCCTAATAAAAGTGCCCTATTGGTCTTGTAACATAAACCTCATAGTATTTTATTGTATAGGGGGAATTTGTTTTCAGCATTCACAGATCAGGCAATTCATTCAGTCTGATACCAGGAAAAGGATACCATGGGCTGAAATCAGGGAAGACTTTAGGAAAGCTTTCCTAAGGATTTCATTAGTTGAATAAACTCTTGGGAGAGAAATTAACTCATCCCATGGATGCTGACATGGGATGATTGGTGAGAGGAAGTGAGAGACAGTTTTGAGGGACCCAGAGGCCAAACAGAAATACTTTGTCACTCGAAAGTGAGTAGCTTAATTTCTCTGTGGATTGAACCTCAGAATGGATGACTTTTGAATAGAGCATTACATCAATAGGGGAATCCACAGGCTGTCAAGTGAAGGAAATTGTTATCTTCCATGTTTCTCCTTTCAAAAAAGAGGCTTATTATTCTACCCAAGAATATAAAACTCCAAAGTTTTATATACTTAGAATAATTATGAGGTGCTTGTTCCGATACTATGTTAATAGGATATACAATGTATTTAATGGACTCGGAGCAAAAAAAAAAAAAAAAAAAAAAAAAAAAAAACAAAAAACCCATGCTTACTAAATACTTTCCTACTTACTGCCTAGCAATTTATTTATCTGGGTACAGCATTATCCAACTAAATCATTATCACCATTAAAGGGTAAAATGTAGTTCATATCACAAAAGCATGGTAGTAGTAATTAGAATCGTAGGGTTTCTTTTCTCTCTCTCTCTCTCTCTCTCTCTCTCTCTCTCTCTTTCTATCTTTTAAAGTAATGAGGATCAAATTCAGGATGCTTTACCACTGAGCAATATCCCCAGCCCTTTTTATTTTTTAATAAAAATAAAGTATTGGAAAGCATCTAAGTTGCTGAGATTTGGCCTCAAATCTCCTGCTCAGGCGCTGGTATTAATTAATATATATATGCACCACTTCACCCAAAAGGTATTGTCTTTTCAAACAGAAAAATGTAGCAATCACATAACAATAGCTGACGGTTGAGTTAAGTACCAAAAGATGGAGTCTAGAAATATATTAAAGATAAAAAATTCCACTAACCTATATTTTGTTCATAGTGACTCTTAATATTTCAAGAAGCAATTTGACACATATTAGTGTCCAGAGTCAAGTTGTCATTCAAAATCATGAGTTGAAAGAGTCATACATGCAAGGATAATGTGAGGTGCATGAAAATACAAAATAATTAAATATTTCAATGAACTTTGCTAAAACTTCCTAAAGAAATGGTGAAGGATTATTACATTATAGGTGTTACATTATATTATAGGTGTTATTGATATTACATTATAGGTGTTTGCAATCCAAGGGAAGCAAAGGAAAGGAGACAGGAAAATAGAGCAACTACATGAGGGACTTTTTACTATGCCCAGTTGATGTCAGGACATCTTCAGAAACCAAAATAAAATTATTTTGACTCAGAGAGATTTATTATGATAGGAAGATAAGATAATTTTTGTGATGGCTGCTTCTTAGACTGCATTCCCATTGATAAATGCCTGTCCAGAAGTCATTAACAGTCTATATATTTTGGCTGGCCCCTCACATAAGCTTTCGGGAATACCAAAATTTCTATATATGCAGACTTGCAAATGCAATAGTGTCTCTTCTCATCAGTCACTCTGTACATGTGAGGTCTTTGCTCTGTAGCAGTTGCTGCAGAATTATGAGCTTGAGCCATCTCTAGGTCATTACACAGCGAGACAGCACACAAAATCTAAAGTTAAGAAAGTAGGTGAGATTAAGTATATCTTGCACAACATATAACTTAATTTAAAACAGGTCATTCTTGTGCCATTATTTTTAGAGTTGGATCATCTAGGGCAGAAAATTTCTCTCTCATATGGGAGAGGATATATCTGGTCCTTCAGTTACCTCAAGTTGAAATATACAAAAAATGAGTTACATAAAAATACTAAACCAAATATAGATGTGAACACTTTCTATATCTCTTTTCTCTCCCATACATGTAAGATTTCCCTTACCCTTGGCCATTGCTCTGATCTATGTTAGTTGCTGTTTGAAGGTATAATCCATGGTAGTCTATTCACTTACCTGTCCTGGTACCTTTGTGGATATGATTGGTAAAACCAACTATTTTTGTGAAATGTTGAATACTGGAGCACCACAAGAAAACCTGATGCATTCCTTAGGATAGACACATTCTCCACTGACACCTTAGAGATAATCAGGGTGGATTATCACTAGAGCAATTTACTAGTCTTTAATACGAGAATCTCAAAATCATGATATGGAAACCCAGATTGCAATATGATAGGTAATTTACTGTATTTACTGATAAAGCCATAACTTCACCTACATCCAGGACGCAGTAACAATTACTGGAAAGATCTCAAGATTTTGGGAAATGATAAATGCAACTTTGAAAATGGTTAATTAGGAGTAATTGTGAAAGACGCTGCTCTTTCACTCTGTTTGAATAATATGTGCTCTTGGTAATCGTACAGCATTCTGTGTAAATCATCAATTCAGTGCATTAATAAGCCATGGAAGATAGTAAGATACCACTTAATCTGTTCTGTCAATACTGTGTCCCAGTGAATCTGTTAGCATTTTATTCTAGCAGCAGTTCTATTCAATCAAGTTGGTTAATTCATTGATTTAGTACATGGTATGTCCAGTGGAACCCATGGGGGGAATATATATATATATATAATAATAACCTTATCACCTACCCTTTTTAGTTTTCAGTTTGAGATGGGATTCCATGAATTGCCCAGAATGGCCTCAAACTTAGGATCTTTTGCCTCAGCCTCCAAGAAACTAGAATTATATGTATGCACCAACATGTCTGGTGAAAACCATACTTTTGAACTAATTGTCCTTTTTTTAAAAAAATATAAATGCCTGAAGCAATATTGTGGAATACTATGGAAAAAAGAAGCATTCCATAAGACTTCAAATAGCTTTGTGGGTAACAATTCCACAGATGTCTAATTAACAGCTAATTATTGATTCCAGTATGGTTGGGTTTCTGTCTCTGTCAAAGTGGAAAGTGTTTGATATGACTGACTAGGCAATATAGCAAAAACTTATATCTATGAAATTTGATGCCATATTAAGATTTCAGAATTGGTCTCTGTTGCTGGAAGGTTATTCAGTAGTGGTGGTAAAGCACAGCTTCTATTTTGGAACCCATGAATACATTACATTTATTTTCCAAAGATTTTTCTGATCATGGGCTCATGGTACCAGCATGGAATGATCTAGGAGGGAGAGAGGCTGTTTTTGAAAGATACATCAGTGGTAGATAATATCTTTGGCTATTAGTGGGAGACAAACAGAAATCTACAAGATTTTTACAGATTTCATAGATACTAATTTAATTTGGAATCTTGCAATCTTGCACCTTTTAGGATTCTGACCAAATAATGCCACTGTTCTCCATTGCTTAAGATTCAGGATTTTCATGTACCTTATATCTCTGCTCCCACCAAACAGTGGGAATTATTCATCACTGTGCCTAGGTTACTTGCAAGATAGACTTTTAATTTTATAGGTTTTCTTCAGCTAGTCACAACAATCTATACTAACTATGTATGAGCTGGGCCTGTGTCCTTTTCTCTCTCATGAAGCAAACATATTAGAAGCTACATGTATGAAGTAAGGGAGAAATGTCAAGTCAGCTGAGGTAGATTATATGGGAATTTGGGCTTCTTCATAAAATTTACTTCTTCACCAATATTTGCTCAAAGCTGATTTCTTAGGAACCACTCTCATGATAAATTACAATAATGCCTACCCCATCTTATGACCTGGTGGATCTGATAATGCTTTAGGCATATAGTCTCTTGCTGTCCAATAATAAAATATTTGTCTTAGGCGGTAACAGGAAAGTGTCTGAAGCCTATGTTAATTTCTATATCCATTCAGTTTCTGGAATTTTTTTTTGATTAGGATTATTTTAATTGATTAATTATTTGAGGGACTGGGGATTGAACCCAGTGGTGCTTTACAATTGAGATACATCTTTAATCAATTTTATTTTTTGAGACAGAGTCTCACTAAGTGGCTCAATGCTGAGGCTGGTCTCAAACTTGTGTTCCTCCTGCTTTAGTCCTGAATCACTGGGATTACATGCATGTGTCGTTGAGCCCTGCTTGGGATCATTTTTAACATAAACATTTTCGGTATTCTGTGTCACTTCCTATATTCCAGATATGGAAACAGATAAACAAAAGCCAAAAAAAAAAAAAAGAAAAGGTCAGAAAGAAAAGCCAGCATCTAATTGTCTATAACATGCCTGTGTTGGAAACTCAACAGTAAATATTTCAAGATTTACCATCTTGTTGTGAACAATGGAAAAGAGCATAGAAGAAGAGTTATTTTTTATTATATTCAGTGCTATAATCTTATTAAAAGAGAAGTTGTTCACAGCCATGATTTCCTTTTAGTGCTAAAGGAAAATCAATAAAAACATATTGTCTTTCAAGCCAAAATAGATTGGTTTATATCATTGAAGATAATGCTTTGCAAAACTTAGATACAGTGCTAGAGAAAAGGCTGTATTGTCAAGATGAAGTGTTTTCTAATTGAGACAAGTCACAAACAGAATTAACATGTACTTCTGTAGTCAATCTATTTATTTGGAAGTCAAGTCTCCATTCAGTAAAAAGCAAGACTTACGGTGTACCTTTAGAATCAGGAAAACATAACTAATATGCACGTAATATTCATGTAGTTATAGAATACTTTTGCATACATTATTTTAATTGTATTACTTGCAAGTATTTATAGTGAGTTAAATAAATGCTAGCAACATTTCACCACATAGAAATACTGTTGGATCTAACTTAATGAAAGGATAAAAAATACTGTAATCGGTATTCTATGGGTAGAGTTTGTATAAAATACATTTCTTAAGCAGTTTCTCTCTCAATAAAATAAATCAACTCCCTGCAAAATTTGATTTTATAACATTAATTTGCACATTAATCTTTATTTAATACAAGTTATAAAAATATCAAACTAACATATGCCTTCAGTAAAGTTAAAATTTTAGGATTTTTATTACATATGATGAGATAATACCAATAAATATAAACTGTATTAATTTTTATGTTTAGTTTTTTGTCTTTTCTTAAACAGTATTTAGCATATACTATGTTAATAAAACAAATACATTTGGAAAAACTTTCTCCATAATTTATGTAAGTGAATAAACAAGTTTAAGACTCATAAGACCAACAATGAGAAGACTGTAGACTGTAGTGATGGAAACAACCATCAACAGAAAGCTCATTTAATGAGAATACAGAGTCAGAAATATAAACTGATTCAGAAATTGATTGTATAAAATCTCAAGGTCTCCCAGATCATTTATTTTTCTTTTCTTTTTCATTTTTTTTTTTTTTTGGCTATCAACATGTTTATTTTCTTTTGAGTCATGTTCTTAGAAATAAAAGCTAATTTGTGCCAGTTCATTTCTTTTTCTTTTCTTTTTTTTTTTTTTTTACAAAGAAGAGCCTACCCATGTAATTTGGGGAGGAGTTTTGATAGTTATGGCATTAAATATTCCTTAAATGTTGGTAGAATTCACCAGAGGACATCTGGTCATGGATGGGTTTTCTTTGGATTGTGAAGAGCTGGGTTTTTTTTTTTTTAAGAGAGAGAAAGAAAGAATTTTTAAATATTTATTTTTTAGTTTTCAGTGGACACAACATCTTTTTTTTTTTTTTAAGAGAGAGTGAGAGGAGAGAGAGAGAGAATTTTTAATATTTATTTTCCAGTTCTCGGCGGACACAACATCTTTGTTGGTATGTGGTGCTTAGGATCGAACCCGGGCCGCACGCATGCCAGGCGAGCGCGCTACCGCTTGAGCCACTTCCCCAGCCCCTGTGCCAGTTCATTTCTGTCTGCTGAAATTCGCTCACTTCTGAGATGTTCTCACTCTATACGATTGTTAGTGCTAAGAATAGGATAATCCTATCAAATTGGGATAATTGGTCAGCCTACTAATGGACGTGTTCTTTGGGGGATAATAAACAAAGGCAATTTTTGTAACCTTTGGGAGACATTTCCATAATCTCAGACCCTCTCCTTCAGGGTCTTAATGTCATCACTCCCAGAAGTCTCAAATCATTTCCTTTTATTAAAAAACATAGCAAACTTTTTATAAAGTATGAAAATCATTTTTAGTTAGATCTTTCTTACTAAATTTTCAACACTTAAATGGAAATTTCATTTTTTTCTTATTGACAGATCTTATTCTTTCTACTAACTTTATTTTTAATGCTGAAGAATAAAGACATCATGCTATCCAAATCTGTAGGCACAATTACATGTCCTCAATATTAAAATGTCTTTAATACATGGCCAAACATGACATAATCACATTAACAAATGAATAGTAATTCCACAGTATCATCTAATGGAAGCCCTTATTCATAGTCATCCAATTTGATATTCACTATCTGTGAATGGAAAATATCTAGGATTTTTTATATATCTCTCTATATATATTTAGCTGTTTTCTCTTAGAAATATTTTTAATGTTAAAGGTTAAATGTTGCCTCTCATTTCTCTTAATTTTCATACTTCTCATATTTTATATTTCTTATTTAAATTCAAGGTGAAGCTGTGTGTGGTAGTGCACACCTGTAATCCCAGCAACTCAGCTGCCTAAGGGTGGAAGATCACATGTTTTAGGTTGGGCTCTGCAAATTATTGAGGTACTAAGACATTCAGTGAGACCTATCTCAAAACAAAAAATAATAAGAGTAGTGCTAGGGAATGTAGCTCATTGGTTAAATGCCCCAGAGTTCTATCCCCAATATCTAAATAAATAAATAAATTCAAGGTGAATTTTACAGTATTGTTTTTTTTTTTTTCTTTACAGTACTTGGGATGGAACCCAGCCTTTGTTATTTTGTATTTTGAGACAGTCTTGCTACATTGTCCAAGCTGGCTTTGAACTTGAGAGCCTTCTGCTTCAGCCTCCAGACTGTCTGGGATTATAGGAGTGTATCACCATGCCCAACTAATTGTTGTCTTTGAAGTTTTATAAATTCTGACTTCTGATATATCCAATGTACAGACTATCTTCTCTATACTAATAATATAAATTACAATGTGCCCAATCTTTTCTTGTTCACATGTATCTGTTTTCTTTCATTCATTTTTGCTAATAATTCATTATTATCATCTGCATTTACAAGTTTCTTTTAAAATTAATTTTTTAACTGATACATAAAACAAAATGTTCATATTAATGAGGGAATGTGTAAAATGTATAATGTTGAAATCAGGTTAAACACATTCATCTACTCAAAAATTTATCATTTCTTTATGGTGAAAATTTTTGAAATACTATCTTTGAGAATTCTAAAATGTACTGTATATTATATTATATATAAGTCCCTTTACTGTCTGATAACTTCTTGCTCCCATTGAAATGTAACTTGGTACCTATTGATCAACTTTTCCCCTTCTTTCCCTCCTCCCTATACCCCTAATATCTGGTAATCACTGTTCTACGTTCAACTTCTATGACATCTCATATGAGTGAAATCATGCAGTACTTGTCTTTCTGTTCCTGGCTTGTTTCATTTAACAAAAATCATTAGTTCCATCCATGTTGTTAGAAATTACAGAATTTCATTTTTTTACAGTCCATTGTGGAGATCCCACATTATCTTTAGTCATTCATCAGCTGATAGACCCCCAAGTTGTTTTCATTCCTTGGTTATTATTAATAGTGCTGTAATAAAGACTGAACTGTAAATGTCTCTTAGACATATTGATTTCATTCCCTTTCAATATACTTCAAGTAATAGAAGTCTAGAATCATATGGTAGTTCTAGATTTTTATCTTTTAAAAAGCCTTCATATTTTAATTGTTTTATGTGCTTTTTTGCTATTGAGTTTTTGGAGTTACTCATATTTACAGTTCCTTTTTCCCATAATCATGTTATTATAATAACTGTAGATTCTATACTTATCTGCTTACCTATATACTTTAGGAATTAAATTATATTTATTTTAATATCATATTTCACTTTTTTTGCTGAGGGTATACTTTTGTCTTAAGTTTTACAATTACTGGCTATCAATTTGAGTGACAGTTTTTGTCATATTTTTAATTTTTCATTCTCAACTTGGTGGGGCGGCATATGCCTGCAATCACAGCAACTGGGGAGGCTGCAGCAGGAAGATCCCAATTTCAAAGCCAACTTCAGCAAGTTCGCAAGGCCCTAAGCAACTTAGTGAGATACTGTCTCAAAATAAAAAAGTAAAAAGGCCTGGGAATGTGGCTCAGTGGTAAAACTCCCAAGCACTGAAAAAATAAAAAAGATTCATTCTCAGGTTCAGCTTCAAAAAAAGCTTAACAAGTAGCATTTTTGGTGTTTACACTTGCCATAGTTCGGATTTAAAATTGTTCTCCCCTGCCTTTCCAAGGTGCCTGCTGAGAGTGGGGCTAACTTAGGTCCAGCTTGACTTCTGAATTCTTTAGCTGTGTTTATTTCTTCTGGTTGTGATCATTTCAAACAAGGTGATGGATCCTATGCAAACCTCAGGCAGTTGTTGGAGCTTTCCTCAGGCCCTGTCCGCAGGCCCGCAGGCAGGGGGCCCTAGACTTTGGTTTTGCATTGTGCACTGGACTTTGATCCTGGATAATGCCTGAGGCACTTTTGGGCACTATTACTAGAGAACTCTAAATCCAGACCCTCTCCTCTTTACTCATTCCTTGATCTTAGCAGGACACAGCTTTGGCCCCTGTCTGCTTCAGCATTTTCTATTCATATTTTGTCTGACCCATGGAAATGTTTTTCTAGCTTAAGGTCAAATCATTTCTTTTTATTTCATTTTTTACCTACTGTTAGTCCTGGTGTTTTTGAAGAGAAAGGAACATTTAAATGCATGAATGATATTCTTATCTTGGCCAGAGGTCCCTGGTTTCTTTTTAAGATTCCATTATAATACTTAGAATACAGCAGCAAAATATCCTTCAAACGTCTGTGGCTTCTTCAACCTTCAATTCACTCCCCAAAAGTCTGCAGTGTTTGCTGGATCCTTAAGAGTTTATAGAAACTCCTCTCAGGAAACTCACCCATGATCTCTGCATGCCCCACTGTCAGGTGAACCTTTCCATCTTCAACCTCTGCAACAGTGTGTATTTACCAGACTCCTTCTGCTTTACATGGCTTTCCCTACTATGATCTTATAGATTACACAAAGTATGATCCTGGCGTAAGTATATGCATGTTGATTTAAAAAAAAAAAAGTGATGTAAACCTCCTATTTTACTCATATATAACACCTTCTTTGTGTTATATATGAGTTACCTTAGCCTAAAACTTTTAAATCAGTACCTTTCTACTAACTGTGTAGAGTAAAATATATATATATATATATAGTTTTGTTTTGTTTTCCCCAAAGAGTTAAGCAAAATTTTGACATCTGAAGGAAATAGAAAGTTGGCCCGAAGGAACTTCCCTTACTGTTCCCCTACCTGCCCTGCCCTTCCCTGCCTGCCCTAAATGAGTCTGCCACCAAAACTTCTCCCATGACCTGTCCCTGCCAGCCCAAAGGCCAGCTAAAAGCTAACTTCTTCCATGACCTGGCTCTGACAAGGCCCTATAAAACTCAGACCGCAGAGGTGGATCACTGCCATTTTCCCCAGAAGATGTATGTCCCCTTCTGGTGCTCAATAAAGTATCGTTACTCCATGAGGTCTTCCTCCATTTTTTTTTTTCTTTTTGTATTGTCTTTCATGTGCTTTCAACTTCAATGATCTTACTTCCCAGGGCACAAGCGGAGGACAGAAGACAAATGGAACATTTTTTTTTTTAATTTTAATTTTAAGGTTGTTTTAAATATCATGGTATGGAAGAACTTATGGATGCTTTGAAAATTTTTTTCTGAGTAGCAGAGATTGGACTCAGTGCACTTGACCACTGAACCACTTCCCCAGCCCTATTTTATATTTTATTTAGAGACAGGGTCTCTATGAGTTGCTTAGCTCCTGGCTTTTGCTGAGGCTGGCTTTGAACTCATGATCGTCCTGCCTCAGCCTCCAGAGCCACTGGGATTACATAAGCATTGCAGGCATTCACCACTGCACCTGGCAGATGTGCTGTCTTTTTATTCTATCTTGTTGCATATAAAAATTGTTGATGTAAGTTAAAACAATGAGCACATTTATCAAGTTTGATTCTAGGCACAATACTACACTCTGGGTAGCATATCATACTAGCACACTACTTTTAATTGAAATGTTATACAGATGGAGATTTACATGTAGTCTTTAGAAATGATATAAGAGAACCAGGTACAATTCACCAGCTTACCCAAGTGTAGAGTAATATTACAATCAGGATATTGAAAATCATAAAATCCACTGATTTTATTCAGATTCCCTCACTGTGTATCTGTGTAATTCTGTCACCTCTGTAGGGCATGCATCTCCCACTGATCCTGGTCTTGGAGATCAAGATCTCAAGATTCGGTCCTCATTGCCTCTGTGTTGAAAACTAAACACCCAAGAAAGCAAGTTTTATTTAAGAGCAGGAGAAAGACTTCTCCAGAGAGAAGGAGGCCCAGAACTGGGTCCTCACAGTTGTGGGTGTGTCTTGCTCTTTTATGGACTCCCAGAATCCTCCCACCTTTTCTTTCTTCTCCCTGTACAAGCCTAAGAAAAGGAAAGAGCAGCACTCTGAGGAGTCAGTCACTTGTGCTACCCCCAGAGGTTTTATCAACCCATTGAGCTGGGAAGTGTCATTGCAAAGGTTAGTTGTTAGCAACCCAGTGATAAGGAGCCATCATCCTCTCTTGACCCCTATCATTCATTATCTACACTGACTGCCAGACCTCCTTCCCCCTGCCTCAGTTTGATGAGGAATGTGACGTTTCCTGTCCCCTTAGGCCAGGTAGGAGCTGCAGGCAGATTGTGTTTTGCAAAGAAAGCAAGTAGAGAGTCAGTTCAGTGGGCTCATTTTATAGAATTATTCTCTTAACTTCTGTGTTCCCACCATCCTCCTTTGTTTGTTACCTTGCACCATCATAGTCAAGATGCTGAAAAGTTCCATTAATCCAATTAGAAAATGGAAGAAAAATAGGAAGAAATTTTGTGGAAGAGGATACACAGCAAGTTATCACATTAGAAATATTTTCAGCAGTATTAACTGTAAGAGAATTCCATTTAAAAATCAAAATGTAAGACAAATGCATATAAAAATCAAAATGAGAAGACATCATAACATGCCTATTAGAGTAAAAATATTGAATAAAACATTTTATTAGAATAAAAACATGTTATATGTTAGGATAAAAATAGTGATAACACTAAACATTATTAAGGATGTGAAGAAACTGAATCTTTCATACACTGCTGGTAGAAATATGAAATTATATAGCTACTCTGGAAGAGATTGGGAAATTAAATATATTCTTGCCTTACGACCTGCTAATTTCACTTTCCAGTTTTTATACCATATAAATAAAAACATGTGCTCACACAAAAGCCTAAAAACAAATGTTCATTGCAGCTTTACTCAGTAGCTCCAAATGGGAAACAATCCAAATGTTATTCAACAGGTGCATGTTTTAACTAGGTGCTGTATATCCTTACCATAGAACAAGAAAATGAACTTCCCAGCATACCAGGGCAGGACAGAATGCAACTTGAATGTATCCCCAAATAAATAGGCTAAGTAAAAAATTTAATTTCTGAAGGCATATACCATATAATTACATTTACATTGAAATAACAAAATTTTAGCAGTGGTGAACATATTAGTGGCTGCCAGGTTGGGGGAGGGGATGACAGAAAGATAAGCGTGATTATTAAAAAGAAACACTGGATGTTCTTGTGATAATGAAATAATTAACATTCTTGTGACACCATTTTAGTAAGGAATCTAACAACCATTTCAGGCATGCTTTTATTAATCTTTATAAATACAATTTTTTAGAAAATGGTGATAACAATTAAACACACACAGACACACATCATACACATGTGTGCATGCACACACACGCATACACATACACACACACACACACATACAGAGTTAGGCCATTGCTTCTGTGTATCTATCTGATTACATGATTCACTCTTAGACTTTATTTAAAGAAATAAATGACAATCAGAATAACTGGGAATAGACTTAATCTTATTCATCCATGTCAACATAAGAATTTTGTTATTCAAAAAATGTTTTATTTCAGAACATTCAGACATTTGTCACAAAATGTAATGTGCCCGACTTCCAAGAGTATTGCTAAAGTTATTCTAATAATTTAGTAATTCCTAGCATGAGACCATCTTCAACAACACTTTTCAAGGATGACAATTATGAAAAAGGGCATTAGTCCTATGTAAGCAGACACATGTTGTTATCTGCTACTAATACTCATTCCACTCTATGATCAACCAATATTTACTGAACTACTATATTATTCAGGCCTGGAAGATGTAGAATGATATATCCATTGACTGTACAACTGAGGTTTAGTTTATAGGTAGAAAAATTAAATATTAAGTAAATATATTCTGTCTTGGAGCAAAGGAAGAGGTAATTAATTTTAACTTGCAAAATGATAGCCTTCAAGCTAGATATACAGCAAATGAAAATTAAATATAAGAAGAAATATATATCTTCAAAGACATCTCTTGGGCCCAGTCACTGAAAGTGTTTCAGTAAGTACAAAATAGTCTCAAATGTCAATTTGATTGACATGATAGGTTATATTCCTCAATCTGTCTTTATTTCATTCATTTTCTGTTTTTGTAGTACTGGGAATCAAACCTAGGGGAGCCTTACCTCTGAGCTACATCTTCAGCTCACTTTTTATTTCTTATTTTGAAATAGAGTTTCACTAAGTTTCTGAGGCTGGCCTCAAACTTTACAATCCTCCTCTTTCAGTCACTGATATTACAGACAGGCACCACCACATCTGGCTTCATCCTGCCTTAACAAGGTGTGTTCATGTGATTAATTTCTAGGCCCAGATCATAAGTGCAAATGTTGTATACACATTTCATGTCTGAGTCCTCATCCCACAGGTGAATGATCTTCTACCTTTTCTTTCTTTTCTTAAGTGTCAGTATATGGAAGTATACATGGCTTACTTTAAACAATAGAATGAAGGAAACTTTGTCCTTGAAAAGCTACCAATGTAGATTGCTCAACTGAAGCTGTTGAATGAATTGAAATAAACTGCTTTGTTAAATCCATTATATATGGAGCTTTCTTTTTGCAATAGTTTAGACTCGTGGATCTAAATAGATTAGACTTGTGGAGCTGGTACCAAGAGTAGGACAATACTATAACAAGCTAAATTATTTAACATCTACTTTGCAATAAGGTGTAAAGACATATTTGTTGTAGCTGGATGACAGATGACCCTTATACTGTTGCAAAATATATGGTAAAACTGCAGGGATTGAAATGAACATCGTTGAAAGATTTGTCACCTTGCTGACTTGAAAAAACCAGCAGCTTTCATATTCCCAAAGCCAAGAAATATATCTATCACCTGAGACTCTCTGAAGGGCCATGGTGGTTGTAAATGATAACAGGAATGTTTGTCTAAATGGTCAGATGAGACATTGCCTTCCTATTCAAGCCCATGGGTCCAAGGAGTTTCAAGACAGATGAGATTAAAATCATAAAGGGATACATAGTTTGGAAGATAGAATGGAAGAGTAGAGAATTGGTTAAATAAATATATTACAAGAATAAAAAACTGCCCAAGGGCAAATTAAAAAAGAAACTACTGAGTTTTTTGAGGAAAATATACTGAGAAGTATATTTTTATAAGCCTGAAGTTAAAGAGTACATATTGTTTTTATTTTCAGTTTTTCTTTTATGTCTTTTTCTTTTTTTCATTTTCACTTTTTTTCATTTTATTTCATTTAACTTAATTAGAGCATAATTATATCTACAAAATTCACAAAATCTAAATCTATATTCAGATGAATTTTGAGACATGTCCACAAATACACAAACATAATGTAACCCTGGAACATTTACATTACCCAACAAAACGTTACCCTGTGCTCTATGGTACACTGGCAACTACTGATCTGCATTTTATCACTACAATTTTATCTTTCATAGAATTTAGTACAATGGCACAAAACAGCACAGGAGTCTGTATATCTGATTTCTTTAACTCAGTATAATGTGTTTGAAATTTTCTATATTTTAGCATCCATCAATAATATGGATTACATGATGTGGATCTACCACAGCTCGTTTATCCATTCTTCAGTTGATTAGCATTTACTTATTATGGATTGTAGGTTATTATGAATAAACCTGCAATAAATATTGACATGCAAACTTTCTGACTGTTAATCTTCATTTCTCTGGTATAAATACATAGCTTCAGAATTACATAATCATATGTCTAATATTATAAAAAATATATTTCTTATACTCTATTCCAAACTGGCTAAAACATTTGTGTTAGTTTCAGGAATAAAAAAAAAAGATTCTATGATTCGTGTCACAATTGAATCATATTTTTTGGCATTATTTGGTCTTTTCAACTTCAGGCATTCTAGTCCATGAATAGAGGTACTTCGTTGAGGTCATTTAAAAAAAATATGTCCTCAAATTCTTTGACACTTACTGCTCACTTCAAGAGGTGGGGATTGATTGTTTTCCCTTTAAGTATGAAGTAAGTGATTTGTATTGGACTCTGTGTGTGGGGATATGTTTGTGTATGCATACCCTCTGTAACAGGGACATAATAGATATTGATACTTTCTCCTAAGTCACTGTTTTTTTCTGAGATCACTCACAGGAAAGAAGGAAGCTACCACAAGGTTGTAAGTCAATTTTTGGAGAAGACTGAGTGGCAAAGACTTGAAGTTTCTCACTGCAAACCAGCATATGGATAACCAATTGTATTACCAATTGTTGAAAATATTTTCTTTTTCCCTCTTCAATTGTTTTGGGATCTCTGTAGAATATAATGTGGATATTTATGTGGGCATCAAGTTTCTGTCCTGTTCCTTTGGTGAACATGTCATTCTTATAACAAAGTTGCACGGTCTTAAATACTAGAGGTTCATAATATGAAAACAGATGGTTTATACCATGAAACTTTGATTTTTAAAAATTGTTTTGCCTATTATATATCTTTTGCATTTTTATATAAATTTTAAAATAAGGTTGCATTGTTAAACAAAAATGAAAACATAGTGGAAAAGCATTGTACTTTTTTAAAAAATATACATCTGTTATTTTTTTTAACTATTTGTACCAAGAATTAAACCCAGTTAGTGCTGTACCACTGAGGTATAATCTTTAGTCCTTTTAATATATATTCAGTATCAGGGATTGAACCCAGAAGTGCTTAACTACTGAGCTAAATCATTAGCCCTTTTATTTTTTATTTTTTTGAGACAGGGTCTTGCTAAGTTGCCCAGGCTGACCCTGAGCTTCAGTCTCTTAAGGAACTGGAATTATAGGCATGCATCACCATAACCAATTTTTCTATAGTCTTTATTTTTAAGAGACATCTCTTTTCTTCCCCACACATTTTGGCACCTGACCTTTTTATGTAACATATTCTTAGAAAATAAACCAGTGTTGATTAAGTTTATAATAAATTATATAAGAAGAAAATTCTGCTTTTCAAATTTTTGGAACAGTTGTCAATAAAAATGACAAGAACTTATACAAATATTGAAATTACTTACTGAACTATGACTTTTTAGCAGAGAAAGGCAGGGACTTTTGAAGTATCTGAATGCACCTACTACAGAAAGCAGGAATCACTTCTAGAATGCCTCTCACATACTTAGGCAGCCTCTTCAAATCTTTCCCAGGTTTGATGGAGAAGTGTTGTATTAATGATACTTATTCTTCTGGGTCATGGCATGTTATAGCTGGCTTTTTAAATGTGATATATAATTTTTCTAGCAGTGTTTTTAAAATTTTCAATGAAGATATAGTTTAATTAAATTAATTCTTGAGTATGATTTTAAATTTGGGGTGTTTTCTTTATATTTTGTACCCAGAAATTATGTCCCCCAAGAAAAGTTTAAAAAAATTATTTCTTTCTTTCCAATTACTTTTATTTCCATTTGTTTTCTTGACTATGTTTATAGTCTCCAGTAAAATGTGAAAATGATGTGCTGGAATTAAACATTTTTCCTCTTCCCAATGTTTGGGTGAAAATACCATCATGTAATGTTGTAAATGGAGAATTTTAGATGAACGCCTTTTTTCAAGTTAATGGATTTTTAAATTTTTGTTTTAATTATTCCTAGTTTACTAAAAGCAATTATCAATTTATCATGAGCAAATGTTATATTCTATTAAGAAATTTTCCTGCAACCATAGAAATGGTTGAAATGGTTACATGTTTGTTTTTAATCTTATAATCTGATATTTGATTTGAGTTCCTAACATTAAATTATTTTGAATTCCTGGTAAAAACCAACTTGGAAAGAAATGATTACTCTTTTTATATGTTATTATATGCAATTTAATGATACTTAAATGTACTTTATGTCTCTTATCCCTTTTATTTCTGTTACTCTTTTCTATTTCTGAAAAAAAAAATTGGAAGATAATAAAAAAATGATTTAAAAAGACATTTTTGCTGTAGTCAATAGTATTCTTGATTGAAAAGGTTTATGCTTGTTTCTATTTATTTTGTTGTTTATTTTAATTTCATCCTTAATTATTATTTTAAAGTACTATGCCATCTTATAGGCCAATAATTTTTTGTAAGTATACTCTGGTTACGTCTTTTGAAGAACTTTTATACATAAATTGAGTGCAACTTTAGTTTTTTTTTTTTTTAATTTTTGCTTTTTATACTAGATATTTAACCCGGGAGTCCTCTACCACTGAGCTATCCCCTAGCCAACCCCTCTCCCTTTTTAAAAATTAATCTATTTATTTTAATTAGGTACATATGACAGTAGAGTGCATTTTGATTCATTGTACACAATCGCAGCACAACTTTACATTTCTGGGTTATAAATGATGTAGTGTCACACCATATGTGCATACATGTACCTAGGGTAATGATGTCCATATCATTACACCATTTTTCCAGCCCCTATCCCTTTTTGACTTATTTTGAGAAAGAGTTTTTCAAAATTGCCCCAGAAGGGCTAGAATTTGGGATCCTCCAGCCTCAGCTTTCTGAGTTGCTGAGATTACATGTGTGACCTACCATGCCTCATTTAAGTTGATTTTTTTTTTTTGGTAAATTACAGTTCTTCACAACTTATTTATATTTATGGTGCAATAAAATATACAATAATAGTATATGTAGTGCCTTATTCAAGAAAAACTATTTTTTCTTATGTAGAAATGTACATAGACTTTAGTATTAGAGTTAGTTTAGCATCTTGATTTTGCTTTTCAACAGTCTTGTCATTTACCAATACTATTGTCTCATGTATTAAATGGGATTATTGACAAATTACTATAGGACTGTAGGCCTGTTTTAGTAAATGCATGAAATAAATTATATACAACACTGAATTCAATGTTTTGCCTGCTACTTGATTGTTTGTAATAGTGTTTAGTAATTATATTGAGGAAAATCACATAAGTTTGTAGCAGTATTTAAGGAAATAAAGACTTCTAAAAGTATAAATGGAAAAATTAATGAACCATCTATAGCAGATATATACTTCTTCTATATTTATTTTATACTGCCTACCACACCAGTCATAGAAAAGCTTTTTGGTATTTAATAAATATAGATTTGCATTCTTTTTTTTTTAAGTTGTTTTTTTTTTGATTGTTCAAAACATTACAGAGCTCATGATATATCATCTTTCATACATTTGACTCAATTGGGTTTTGAACTCCCATTTCTACCCCCAAATACAGATTGCAGAATCACATCTGTTACATACTCACATTTTTACCTAATGGCATATTAGTGACTGTTGTATTCTGCTACCTTTCCTAACCCCTACTATCCCCCCTCCCCACCCCTCCAATCTTCCCTCTCTGCCTCCTCTGCTGTTGTTCAATTCTCTCCCTTTTCCCACCTCCCCCTTGCCCCTCATAACCTCTTATAGTTTTGTGTATCATTGAAGGTCTCCTACCATTTCCATATGCTTTCCCTTCTCTCTCCCTTTTTCTCCCCCCATTCATCTTTGTTTACTGTTAGTCTTTTCCTCATGCTCTTCCTTCCTGTTCTGTTCTTAGTTACTCTCTTTATATCAAAGAAGACATTTGGCATTTGTTTTTTAGGGCTTGGCTAGCTTCACTTAGCATAATCTGCTCTAATGCCATCCATTTCCCTGCAAATTCTATGATTTTGTCATTTCTTAGTGCTGCATAATACTCCATTGTATATAGATGCCACATTTTTTTTTATCCATTCATCTATTGAGGGGCATCTAGGTTGGTTCCACAGTCTAGCTATTGTGAATTGTGCTGCTATAATCATTGATGTGGCTGTATCCCTATAGTGCGCTCTTTTAAGGTCCTCCGGGAATAGTCCCAGAAGGGCGATAGCTGGATCAAATGGTGGATCCATTCCCAGCTTTCCCAGGAATCTCCATACTGCTTTCCAAATTGGCCTCACCATTTTGCAGTCCCACCAGCAATGTAAAAGTGTACCGTTTTCCCCACATCCTCGCCAACATTTATTGTTGTTTGATTTCATAATGGCTGCCAATCTTACTGGAGTGAGATGGTATCTTAGGGTGGTTTTGATTTGCATTTCTCTGATTACTAGAGATGGTGAGCATTTTTTCATGTACTTGTTGATTGATTGTATGTCCTCCTCTGAGAAATGTCTGTTCAGGTCCTTGGCCCATTTGTTGATTGGATTATTTGTTATCTTATTGTTTAAGTTTTTGAGTTCTTTGTACATTCTGGATATTAGTGCTCTGAGGTGTGAGGGGTAAAAATTTGTTCCCAGGATGTAGGCTCTCTATTTACCTCTTTTACTGTTTCTCTTGCTGAGAAAAAAACTTTTTAATTTAAGTAAGTCCCATTTGTTTATTCTTGTTGTTAACTCTTGGGCTATGGGAGTCCTATTAAGGAATTTGGAGCCCGACCCCACAATATGTACATCATAGCCAACTTTTCTTCTATCAGATGCAGTGTCTCTGATTTGATATCTAGCTCCTTGATCCATTTTGAGTTAACTTTCGTGACTGGCAAGAGAAAGGGATTCAATTTCATTTTGTTGCATATGGATTTCCAATTTTCCCAGCACCATTTGTTGAAGATGCTATCCTTCCTCCATTGCATGCTTTTAGCCCCTTTATCAAATATAAGATAGTTGTAACTTTGTGGATTAGTCTCTGTGTCCTCTATTCTGTACCATTGGTCCACCTGCCTGTGTTGGT
This sequence comes from Urocitellus parryii, assembly GCF_045843805.1. Classification (NCBI taxonomy): domain Eukaryota; kingdom Metazoa; phylum Chordata; class Mammalia; order Rodentia; family Sciuridae; genus Urocitellus; species Urocitellus parryii. The sequence goes on from NC_135542.1 coordinate 101,548,375, forward strand.
ACCAGTACCATGCTGTTTTTGTTACTATTGCTTTGTAGTACAGTTTGAACTCTGGTATCGCTATACCTCCAGATTCACACTTCCTGCTTAGAATTGCTTTTGCTATTCTGGGTCTTTTGTTTTTCCATATGAATTTCATGATTGCTTTATCTATTTCTACAAGAAATGCCGTTGGGATTTTGATTGGCATCGCATTAAACCTGTAGAGAACTTTGGGTAATATCCCCATTTTGATGATGTTAGTTCTGCCTATCCATGAACAGGGTACATTTTTCCATCTTCTGAGATCTTCTTCTATCTCTCTCTTTAGGGTTCTGTAGTTTTCATTGTATAAATCTTTCACCTCTTTTGTTAGGTTGATTCCCAAGTATCTAATTTTCTTTGAGGATATTGTGAATGGAGTGGTTTTCCTTATTTCCATTTCAGAGGTTTTGTTGCTGATATACAGGAATGCCTTTGATTTATGCGTGTTGATTTTATAACCTGCCACTTTGCTGAATTCATTTATTAACTCTAGCAGCTTCTTTGTAGACCCTTTTGGGTCTGTTAAGTATATTATCATGTCATCCACAAATAGCGATAATTTAATTTCTTCTTTTCCTATTTTTATGCCTTTAATTGCTTTTGTCTGTCTAATTGCTCTGGTTAGTACTTCGAGAACTAAATTGAATAGAAGTGGTGATAGAGGGCACCCCTGTCTTGTTCCAGATTTTAGAGGGAATGCCTTCAGTTTTTCTCCATTTAGGATGATGCTAGCCTGAGGTTTAGCATATATAGCTTTTACAATGTTGAGGTAAGTTCCTGTTATCTCTAGTTTTTCTAGTGTTTTGAACATAAAGGGATGCTGTACTTTGTCAAATGCTTTTTCTGCATCTATCAAGATGATCATATGGTTCTTATCTTTAAGTCTATTGATGTGGTGAATAGCATTTATTGATTTCCGTATATTGAACCATCCTTGCATCCCAGGGATGAATCCTACCTGATCATGGTGCACCAGTTTTCTGATATGTTTTTGTATTTGATTCACCAGAATTTTATTGAGAATTTTTGCATCCAAGTTCTTTAGAGATATTGGTCTGTAGTTTTCTTTCTTTGAAGTATCTTTGTCTGGTTTTGGGATCAGAGTGATGTTGGCCTCATAGAATGAATTTGGAAGAGCTCCTTCTTTTTCTATTTCTTGAAATAGCTTGAAAAGTATTGGTATTAATTCTTCTTTGAAGGTTTTGTAGAACTCCGCTGTATACCCATCCGGTCCAGGGCTTTTCTTGGTTGGCAGTCTTTTGATGGCTTCTTCTATTTCTTCCTTTGTTATTGGTCTGTTTAAATTGTGTGTGTCTTCGTGACTCAATCGGGGCAGCTCATATGACTTAAGAAATTTATCGATGTCTTCACTGTCTTCTATTTTATTAGAATATAGGGTTTCAAAATACTTTCTAATTATCTTCTGTATTTCTGTAGTGTCTTTTGTGATATTGCCTTTTTCATCCGGTATGTTAGTAATTTGAGTTCTCTCTCTTCTTCTTTTCGTTAGCATGGCTAAGGGCTTGTCTATCATTTATTTTTTCAAAGAAACAACTTTGAGTTTTATCAATTTTTTCAATGTTTTTTTTTTGTTTCAATTTCGTTGATTTCTGCTCTAATTTTAATTATTTCTTGTCTTCTACATTTGCTGTTGTTTTGCTCTTCCTTTTCTAGGTTTTTGAGGCATAGTGTGAGTTCATTTATTTGTTGTTTTTTTTTCTTTTTTTGAGGAATGAACTCCAAGAAATGAATTTCCCTCTTAAAACTGCTTTCATTGTGTCCCATAGATTCCGGTATGTTGTGTCTGTATTATCATTTGACTCTAAGAATTTTTTCATCTCCTCCTTTATGTCTTCTGTAATCCATTTATCATTCAGTAACATATTGTTCATTTTCCATGTGGTGTAGGGTTTTTCCTTCCTTCTTTTATCATTGATTTCCAATTTCATTCCATTATGGTCAGATAAGGTGCATGGTATTATCTCCACGCCTTTATATTTACTAAGAGTTGCCTTATGGCATAATATATGGTCTATCTTTGAGTAGGATCCATGTGCTCCTGAGAAGAACGTGTATCCACTTGATGATGGTTGATATATTCTATATATGTCGGTTAAGTCTAGGTTGTTGATTGTGCTGTTGAGTTCTATAGTTTCTTTATTCAGTTTTTGTCTAGAGGATCTGTCTAATGGCGAGAGTGGTGTGTTGAAGTCACCCATAATTATTGTGTTGTGGTCTATTTGATTCTTGAACTTGAGGAGGGTTTGTTTTATGAACGTTGCAGCTCCATTGTTTGGTGCATACAAATTGATAATTGTTATGTCTTGTTGGTGGATGGTTCCTTTTAACAGTATATAGTGCCCTTCTTTATCCTTCTTGATTAACTTAGGTTTGAAGTTGATTGTATTTGATATGAGTATGGCCACTCCTGCTTGTTTCTGAGGGCCATGTGAGTGGTATGATTTTTCCCAACCTTTTACCTTCAGCCTGTGTATGTCTTTTCCTATCATATGAGTCTCCTGAAGACAGCATATTGTTGGATTTGTTTTTTTTTGATCCAGGTTACTAGCCTACGTCTCTTGATTGGTGAGTTTAGGCCATTAACATTTAAGGTTACAATTGAGATATGATTTGTACTTCCAGTCATGCTTCTTTATTCATTTATTTTAGTTTGGCTAGTTTTACTTTTTGGTTATTTTCCTCCCCCTTTACTGAGATACTTCCTGCTATTGGTTTTGGGCACTATTTTTCAATTCCTCTTCTTGTAGTATTTTGCTCAAAATTCTTTGCAGTGCTGGTTTTCTTGCTGCAAATTCTATTAGCTTTTGTTTATCGTGAAAGATTTTAATTTCGTTGTCAAATCTGAAGCTCAATTTTGCTGGATACAGTATTCTTGGTTGGAATCCATTATTTTTCAGCGTTTGAAATACATTGTTCCAGGATCTTCTCTCTTTCAAAATCTGTGATGAGAAATCAGTCGTTAACCTAACTGGTTTACCCCTGAATGTAATCTGCCTCTTTTCTCTCGTAGCTTTTAATATTCTCTCTTTGTTCTGTATGTTGGCTATCTTCATAATTATGTGTCTTGGAGTTGGTCTATTACGGTTTTGAATGTTTGGGGTCCTGTAGGCTTCCAGGATTTGGCAATCCATTCTATCTTTCATCTCTGGGAAGTTTTCTGCAATTATTTCATTTAATATGCTGTCCATTCCTTTGGTTTGAGTCTCTGTGCCTTCTTCTATCCCGATGACTCTCAAATTTGGTTTTTTTATGACATCCCATATCTCTTGAATAGATTGCTCATGGGATTTAAGCATCTTTTCTGTGTTGACTATACTCTTTTCAAGTTGATAAACCTTGTCTTCATTATCTGATGTTCTGACTTCTACTTGATCAAGTCTATTTGTAATATTCTCGTTTGAGTTTTTAATTTGGTTTATAGTTTCCTGCAATTCTAGGATTATTGTTTGATTTTTTTTTAAGATCTCTATTTCCTGGTAGAGCTCGTTCTTTGCCATTTGAATTTGTTTGTTTAATTCATTTTCAAAATATACTTTTATTTCTTGGACTTGCTGTCTCATGTCTTCTCTAATATTCCTTTCCATTTGAGTTAGGTATGCCTTGAGTTCTTTCCCTATCCCTGCTTCTGATGTTTCTATGTCCTCCTGTAGAATTAAGTTGTCTTGCATTGTTTGTAATCCTTTTTTCCCTTGTTTTCTCATGTTGTCCACGTTACTTTCCAGCTCTTTTTGATTGTCGTGTTTCTGCTCTCTTCTATAGCTTTGTTTTGGTTCTGTATTACTCTGATGTCTCTCCTTTGTGGTGTTAAACTATGCCTGCTAACATGGATTCCGCTGGAAAGGAATTCCGATGTCCGAGCTCCAGTGTCGACACTACTCTGCTATGGCAGGCCCCAGGCTCCTTGCCGGGGTGTCCTAATGGGGGGGTGTAACTGGACTATCTCTGTTTGGTTTCAGCTCCTGGTTGCGGCAGGCGGGTGGTCTCCAGCTGCCCAGTAATCACAGGCCGCGGGCCGGTGATCGGTCGCCTGCGGGTGGGCGTTCTCCTACAGCCCAGTTACGCGGGCAGTGGGTGAACTGTCACCGGCGGGCCTGAGGTTTCCAGCCGCCCAGTCTCAAGGGCCTTGCTTCTAGTCTCCTGGTTTCTCCTGCTAGTCTTGGTTTCTCCTGCTAGACCAGATTTCCCCTGGGTGATGGCTCTCGGCAGTTCAAACTGTACTCTGGGCCTGCCGTTTGTTGGGTGTGGAGGGTGACTATTAGGAACCCTGGCACTCTATTGTTTTGTTTCCGTTGTGGGGGATAGAAATGTACCGCTTCCTTCCCCGTCTGAAATCCCGTGCTCAGCCCGGGGGTCAGTGTGGGCTTGGCTGGCGGGATTCCACCTGATCCCAGTCACTAATCTCCCTGCTTGCTAATGAATCGCTTCTCCGCGGCGGCGCCACGCCTTCTGTAGCCACAGGGCAGGCCGCGTGAATCAGTCGGCCTGGATCTCCGGGGTCCCACTGTTGGCTATTGGGATCCCTGGCACTCTGTTGTTTTGGTTTTTTCTGCTTGCCCCTTGCATTCTTTTTTTTTTTATACTTATTTTTTAGTTGTAGTTGGACACAATATCTTTATTTTATTTATTTATTTTTATGTGGTGCTGAGGATCGAACCCAGGGCCATGCACATGCTAGGTGAGCGCTCTACTGCTGAGCCACAACCCCAGCCCCTGAATTGCATTCTTAATAGTTCAGTTTTCTTAATTTAAATAACCATTGTCTTAAAATAGTGATATACAGATACCATGAGAATGTGAAAGATAAAAACCTAGTTTAATATTAATCTCTTAAAAAATCAATGCACTAGAAACCCAAAACCCAGTATAAGTGACAGTAAGAAAGAAAAACTGTAACTATTTTCTTCATTATTAGAACTACAGATGGGATAAGCATATGCATTTTTAGTATATTTACAGTGTTGTGGATGATAATGAGCTGGGGGTTGGGCCAAAAACCTCACTATATCCTGAATTTGACAAATATTATGAAGAAGTAGTAAGAAAAGCATATTATGTAATATATGCTTGATGTAGTCAAAAATTGAACATATACTTGGAGCACATGACACCTCACTGTTTGTATTTGATGAGAAAAAAAATTTTAAAAATCATTGAGATGATTCAGTGTAGCTTTCTAAAGGCAAAATTATTATCAATTGAGGGAATTTGAAGCAAATATTAACTAATGAAGATTAGGACCCATCATTTTCAAAAGTGAATCCTGGATGTGACTAATAAGATGGGATGGTCTTTCCTCAGAAAAATTATGATTAAATTTAACCTTTAAATAGACTATATAATCCTGAATGACTCTTTCAAATTAAAAAAATGACAAGATGTAAACTAAACTGAGCACATTCTTTTTCATTATTTGATTAGGTCTTGGGAAGCCTAAATATTTCTCCCACCTTCCTGACTCAATGACTCTGAAGTAAAATAGGATGAAAGTGCTATTTGTTTATTGATTTTGACCAGAGATTCACAGCCTTCTGTATCTCAAACAAATTACACAAGCAAGGAGCAGTGACACACTCACCATCTTTGATGGTTTTACAAAAGAATTAATTAACAGTCACTTTGAGCCAGAGGCTGTGGCACACCAATAATCCCAGCAACTTGGGATACTCAGGTATGAGAAAGGAAAGTTCAAGGCCAACATTTACATCTTAGTGAGACCCTGTCTCAAAACTAAAAAAAGTGGGGCTATGGCTCAGAGGTAAAATACCCCTGGATTCAATTCTCAATACCAAAACAATTACTGGGATTCTTCCCAGTCACAAACACTTAGTCTTCATCTATTAGAAAACCTAGGTGAGTAGCTGAATCTCATATTGTTTCACATACTCTCCTGTGTTATTAAATGTACCACTCAAGCTCAAGATAGAGAATACAATTCTAAACTAAAATGGAACTCATTGTTTTTTCCCCAAGCATAAAACTTCAGGAAAATAGAAAATTAACTATTTTAAACTATATAACAAGTCAAAATTGATGTTCCTCATTTTCTATAATCATTAAAAATCACGTAATTTTTCTCAGGAAAAAACTGAGAGCATTTGGAGCTTTTAAAATTATTTTCAAACACTATTTTCAGTTTTCAGTGAAAACCCCAGTTCTGTTAACTACCTAGACTGTTTGGAACATATCAGCTTTCTGCCTTTTTTGTCCTAGGCTTACTTTTAAATATTATTTACTGCACTGAACTTCAGAAAAAAAATTATAATTATTTTTGCAGACAATAATGGCATTTCTAATTTGGAAGAGTAGTCAATATTTGCTGTTTATATAACAAATTGATTTGCAAAAAGAAAGAGGGAACAAGTTAAATTATTATCCTACTGTTGATGTTGATTCCAAGACTATCAGCCCAAAAATTATTTTGAGGTAAGTTAAAAATAAAAATAAAAAAGAGCTTCTAATAAAGTGATCAACAATAATTTTCTTATGGTGACTAATATAATTAAAAAATTATAATAGTGAAGTGATAAATTCTAAAAATTATAGGGGACATATCTATGATGAATTAATATGAAAACAATAAATGCATATAAATACACTAATATATAGGCATACACTATCTATTCTGGTGCCTTTAGAAACAACTCACCAAAAATATTTTCCTCTACTTCTTTACTAAGCTTTTTTTTTATTATTGTTGTTGTTCTCTCATTTTCAATCTCAGATAAGTAAACTGAATGAACCAGGTAAACATCAAATCTTGCAATCTAGCCCAATCATTTTTCTTTTTGGATGAATAAGGATAAAAATTCAGTATATATGGTGGTTTGACTTGCATTTCTCTGATAATTCATGACTTTGAACATGTTTTTATTTTCTTGTTGACCATCTGTATCTGTGTGTCTTCTTTTGAGAAACATCTATTCAAATTAATCACCCATTTTTAAATTGGATTATGTGGTTTGCTTTTTACTCCTAAATTGAGTTCCTTTTATAGTCTAGATATTGTTCTCTCATCATATAGTTGGCAAATATTTCTTCCAATTCTACAAAGTTGTTTCTTCACTTTGTTAATTGTTTCCTTTACTGTGCTTGATATAAGCTCATTGTATATTTCTGCTCTTGTTGTCTATGTTTGGGGTCTTCTCCCAAAAAATCATTGCTCACTTGACTGTGCTAAAATGTTTTCCTCTAGTAGTTTTATAGTTTTAAGTCTTATATGTGGGTCTTATATGTCTTTGGTTCATTTTGAGGTAAATTTTAATAAGACATATAGGTCTTATATGTGGGTCTTTGGTTCATTTTGAGGTAATTTTTGTATTTGGTCAGATGTAGAGAATTACTTTTATTGTTATACACATATAGTTTTCTTAGCCCCACTTATAGAAAAGGCTGTCTCTTCTTCAGTGCATGCTCTTGATGCCTTTGTCAAAAATTGTTGGTTAGAAAGGGGCCAGGAGACCAGGAAAGAGAATATGAATATGTGTTCAAGTCAATTAGGAACTTTTATGCAGGTACAATAAACAAGTCAAAGTGGCCACAAGACTTTTAAATAGGAGACAGATGAATGTAACTCCACGTTTACTGCTAGAAACCAAAACATTGGGTGAAATCTTGAATTTATGGGGAGGCAAAGTATGTACCTATCTGTTCTTTCCAATCCTTTCCCTTATTCCTCAAATACAGAAGGCTAAGCCCCTTGGGTTCTAGTGACCCCATCATTGGGGTGTTTTCTATGATGGTTTGAATTTGATGTACCCAGATACTTTCTTCGTTTCCCATTTTCTAAACATTTTGTAATCCACATGCAGACACTTATCTTCCTTTTCCTCTCCCTGGAAAAATACAATAAAAAAGGACTTATTGGTATTTAAAAAATCAGTTGGTTTTAATTTCTGGGCTCTTGATTCTATACCATTTGTCTATCAACTATCATTTTTTAAAACTGTATAAATTTAATATTGTGTAAAAATCCCTCCATTTTAATACTACTGTGAATAACCCACCTTTGGGTATATTAGTTACTTTAATCTTCACAAATATAAAGTCTATATCTATGGGAAAAGTAGTACTTCTTTGTATGTTTTCTAAATAGATTAAAAGTAACATTTTAAAGCAGTGGTTACAATATTCTGCTTTGCCCATTTATATTATATTAATTTTTTGAAACAGAAAATAAGATGTCTCAAGGGAATAGTAAAGTTACAAAATAACTTAGCACCTTCTTTGCCAACAATCTAGCAAGGTCCACCCTCTATGCACCAAAACATCAAATTCATTGCAAACAAAAACTCAATTTGGTGGTTATGAAGAATTGTCTAAGATAAATCTGTATAGTGACAACGTGGGGCCTTCTAAGAATGGGAGGAGATGAATTTATTTCCTTGAGGCTTTGTATCTGTGTCTCTTCAGGAGTATATAAACATGGAAATTATTTTAACAAAGAGAATTTAAGTCAAAGAATTGCTCATCAGATATTAGGAAGCTGATCAAGGACACTGACAAAAGTATCTCAAAGGTGGTATCTTCAGAAGGATGTTCCTACATTTAGAACAGCAAGAACAAAGCAAAAAGGAGACTAATGGAAACAAGGTAAAGGAGTGAGAGTGGGAGTCAGTTAAATTCTTTCTGTGCATGTTGAAAATATTGTAAACAGAAAAATCAGGAATCCATTGGAGAAATGAGAACAAACTACCATTGTATCTTTGAGAGAGAAAGATTGGGGGAGGGGGGGCTTGAGAGAAATTACTGGGGTGAAAAAAATAGAAAGAAGCAGACTGGGAGGAGCCTGTTCCTTCTCCTTGCACTCTATGGCTTCCTAATGGCAGAACATAACTGCAAGCCTGTGATAAAGGAGGAGGAGAGCTTTCAGGTTTTTGTCCCATGAGAGCAAATGATTGTGGGCATGAATTTGAGAAACAGTACTTTTATAAAAACACAGCAGTGATGAGAGATTAGCAAGAATGTCATAAAACCTGTATTTTCAACAGTCTACATGATCAAAGTAATTTGGGAGCATTGAGAAAATTAATTTGTGATTTTTTCCTGCTTCCAGAGATTCTTTTTATTTTCCATATTTTTATTGGTTCATTACAGTTGCACACAATGGTGGGATTTGTTGTTACATATTTATATGTGAGCACAATACAACAATGGAATTTGGACAATATCATTCCCTATTACTTCCCCTTTCCTTCCTGTTTTCCCTCCCTTGCTCTCCCGGGTCCTTTTCTTCTACTGTACTAATTTCCCTTTAATGAGATGTCCATGCCACCTTTTTTTTTTCCCCTTTTTTCTATTTAGTTTCCACATGTGAAAGAAAACATATGGTCTTTGACTTTCTGTGTTTGGATTATTGTGCTTCCCATAATGTCCTCAAGTTCCATACTTTTTTCCTGCCTATGACATAATTTATGAATGAATAAAAGTCAATTTTCTCTATATATTCCACATTTTCTTTACCCATAATTCATTGATAGTCAACTAGACTGATTCTAAAAGTCAGTTATTGTGAATTGTGCCACTATAAACAACAGAACAAATGCATCACTTTAGCATGCTGACCTCAAAGCTGTAGGATAAATATTGAGGAGTGGGAATAGCTGGTCAATAGTGGTTCCATTCCTAGTCTATTGAGGAAGCTCTGTTCTGATTTTCATAGTATCCTGCTTCCAAAGATTTTGTCTTGGTCTGAGAGTTTGGGAATGCTCAGGTTAACCAACAATTCAGCCTACTCACATTGAGATACACTTTGAGAAAGAACCATTGTTTCAAAAAAAAAGTTGATGGTGACATTGAACAAAAAATTTCACACCTGAAATTTGATGATCTTAATTGTAGAAGCAACAAAAGAAGAAATAAAGCTTTTGGCAGTCCTTAACTTATAATTATATAACTTATAATTATAGATAACTTATAATTATACATCTGAAATCAACTATTGATGTTGTAACTTGTTTTTTTTATTTTGTAGCTCAATATATAATTTAAAATGCTTTTATAGTTTTTAAATTTGACAATAATATAAACAATGTTAAAATATTTGTAGTTGCTGATGGCAGAGATGCAAGTTATATTTTGGGTTATACACAACCGTCTCAGATTGATTGATTATTCCTTTATTTATTTGTTTGTTTATTTATTTGATATTAGGAATTGAGCCCAGGGGCATTTTACCACTAGGCTATATCCCCGGTCCTTTTTTGTGAGACAGGATATTGCTAAATTGTTTAGGACCTTGCTAACCTGTTGAGTCTGTCCTGAAACTTGTGATCCTCTTGCCTCAGCTTCTATGATAACTGGGATTACAGGCATAGAATGAATGTAATTATTGAAAACTACAGAGGTGTTGTTGGAGTCCTTTCAGTCAAATGCTGAACATCTCTGAAGATTAGCTCAATGTCTGATTCAGTTGTGTTTTTCAGATTGAAGCTAATATAGATGTTGCCCTTGTAAGAATATTTTCCACTTAATTTAGAATTTCAAGATTTTCCTAAGAGTTTTATTTTTAATTTATTTGGTAATTATTCATCTCCAGCAGCTACATGCCCAAGAAGGTATTTCCTCTGACTCTAGTTCATTTAGTATAGTAAATTCCCAGTGTTTCAAAGAGGACACATCACCTATCCATGTATCATAGGTACTAATATACTATTACTGTAAGATAAACACTTAGAAAAGACTAAGTTTTAGGATGATCCATTGAAGTGAGAGATGAGTTAAAGAATGAGCTTGAAGTTTACCTCAGAATTTTCCCAAATGAAAGGTGGTAGGAGCATCCTTGTGTCACAAGTGAATAGTGATTGAAAATTCTTTAAACAGCTGCCTGGGCAACCTGTGATTTTCTTCAAGGACAGAATTTCATATTCACCAAAATAAGATCAAATATAAATGTGAGTTGAAAATCACAAGTATGAATGTATTATTTAAATACCAATTGGAAGTGGAAAAGTCAGTGAAAATTTTTAGAAAGAATGTGGGCAAGGGATTTAGATAAAAGTTTAAATCTCAACTCTTTGTAAACTTGAAAAAATTGTGTCAATTCTCATTTATATTTGAATTTATATGAATTTGTGGATGCAAGGAATTAAGTGTCACCTCTGACAAATTAATGTTCAATAATATTAACCAGAGTGGCAATGATGATGAGGACAATGGTGATGATAAAAAGAGTCTGAACTGGAGACTATAAGGCTATTTGTCAACTTCCAAACTATTCTGTCGCCAAAATTCCAAGTCAAAATCAATAGGCTCTACCAGAATTTATTAGCAGAGTTTCACTTTGAATTGTCAACTCATTTAAGCTGTGATTTGTACCACTGCAATAAAAGGAAATAAAAGGAAATCCCTTTCTGTAAGTTTTCTTATCATTATTATTATTATGGTGGTTCTGGGCATCCAACTCAGGGACTCATTCTAGGGATTCATGATAGGCAAGTATTTTACCCCTGGAGCAATTCCTCAGTCCTTTTTGAGACATTTATTTTGAAACAGGGTCTCACTAAAGTGCCCAGACTGGCCCCAAACTTGCAATTCTCCTACCTCAGCTTCATGACTAGCCAGAATTACGGGCATGTGTCACTATACCCAGTTTGGAATCTTTTATTAACTCTAAAATTATCATTCTTTAAGCTATGCTGTATCATCCTCCTTTAATATTTCAAAAATATATTTTTTTGGAATGGTTGCATCATAGAAAACAAATTCAGTCCACATTCTCAGTCTTATTCAGAATAATCTGTTCCTGACACTTCCAATTTATGTAAAACTAACTCATCTTTAAAATTAATTAGAGGTAAAGCATTTTTTACCATTGAGTTTTCAAAGTAAGAGATTTAGCATCACTTCCTCATGTAGAAGACTGAAAATTCTACAGTAAGTGACCTGACCTATAAATCAGAACTGAAGTTTTAGACTATGTCAGCAATGTAAAGTGATTGTGTTACTGGAAAGGTTACTTAGGGAACTGATAAAGATTAGAAAAGACTTGGTGAAATTATTTTGTGTAATGAAAGAAGTTATCAATAAAAAATAAGGAATATCAACAGAGTGTGTAATCTGCTAGGAGATATATATATATATATATATATATATATATATATATATATATATATTTACAGTAGACAAAGTCTTGTAGCATAGAAAATATTTCAGAGAACCTCCAGATTTGAAGTCATTAAAATTTCCTGCAGATTTGAAGTCATTAAAATTTCCTGGACTTATATTCCTTAAGAAAGTATGAATCCTTATAGATGAGTAGCAATGGGCCAAATGTAGTGGAAAAAAAACCAACTCTCAAGTTAGGAAAAAAAGAATCAGTTCTATTGATTACAAAGAGCTTACTCTTAATCATGTGATAGATAATTCAAAGGTGAATAAAGTATAAAAATGCCTAGAAACCTAAGAAAAATGTTAAAATTTAGAGCACCATGAACAAAAGAACACGTACTTTCATATTAGAAAAGACTAATCTTTAAAAAGATCTTTTAATGCTTATTTAAACAAATAAATACTTTCAGCACAAAATACCTTTTAAAATATCTTTCCCTTATAATTGTGTTGATGGCTATTAGCAAGACAGTTTAATAACTGACTCTAGTTTGAATCCACTGCATGTAAAATCAGGACTTACATTTTCTTAGGTCATTGGAGTCAATGTATGGCATTATCCAAACTAGTCAGCTAAAAATGTGCCCTAAGCTAAATGATAATCAGATTCTATTTACAAGATAGAATACATTCCTTTATCCTTCAAACCATATATTTAAAGGGGTTAATATGTTGGCACCTTTTGAGTAGTTAGCCTGAATGATATTTATACAGAAGGGGTAATTCTTTTAAATGAGCATTGTACAAAATGATCTCACATTAAAAGGTAGCAGCAATTTCATGGAAAATTGCTTTCCAAAATACACAAAGAGCCAACAATAATCTATTTCAACTGCACAAATTACCTAAGTTGTCTCCAGTTGCCTTTTAGATACATTTGAAAAGAAGCATTTGTTTGCTCCCAATATTAAATGTTCTGTTACATTGGCTGACACCTATATAAATAGCATCTTTAGTTCACAATGAATCTAGAAATACTGATAGGAATTTTGGGGAATATTTTAGTATTACCAAAAAAGAAAAGTAGTAGAAAAATGCTGATACCCCCCACCCGAAAGTTGAAGTTCCAAAAAAAGCATATTTAAACTGAAAAGTTTGTAGCTTTCATTTCTTTATTTTATTCCAAGCTCTTATTATACATGCAGAGACAAATACATTCCCTATTCTAGAATAGCAAATAAAACCAGGGGGAACTTGTGTTCTTCTGACTCTTACCTTGAAGAAGATGGTCTTCCAAGAATAAGATTTTGAACAGCCTATCTACCCACCACACTTTAATAGTGAAGGACCCAGGATGAGCAAGAAGAGCTATTTTTTTTCTTTTAATAAATGAGTGAATGTCCTCCTCAGGAGAATTTAGTTAGTATAACATGAACTAAGGACAGACACTTTCATTTCCATATGAATTTTCTGAAAGCACTTGTCCTAGGACAGATATATAATTCCTCTGAGATGTAATAGACTTATCCATGTTCTGTAATAGATTGTTGGTAGTAAAGTAAGTTGTTACTAACTTCAGGATATTTCATTGCTAATATGTATTAAAGCCATAAAAATTGTATGTTTAACTTCAATTTAAAAAGTGCTAAAAATAAGCATATTCTTTGGCTGAAAGATACCACTCCAGAGATTTTGCTTGAAATGGTTAATAGTAGACTTGGTAGAAATATATGCTTAAGGATATTCACTATAGGGTACTTTATATGTGCAAAATATGAGAACCAAACAAAATGGTCAAGAAATGTTGATTTAATGAATATATTTTAATTAATAATTCCATTACAGAAACATATTCATAGACACATAGAATTCTTTTTTTTTTTAAGAGAGAGTGAGAGAGGGGAGAGAGAGAGAGAGAGAGAATTTTTAATATTTATTTTTTAGTTCTCGGCGGACACAACATCTTTGTTGGTATGTGGTGCTGAGGATCGAACCCGGGCCGCACGCATACCAGGTGAGCGCTCTACCGCTTGAGCCACATCCCCAGCCCTAGAATTCTTTTAGTGTATTTTTGGATCAAGAAGGCAATTTACAAGACATTATGCTTTAAATGACCACATTTCATAAAAATAAATTATCCTTACATATGCATAGGAAAAAAGATAAGATTTATAGCAAAGGATGTAAATATGGACTTTGAAATTATAGACAATAAATATTTCTATTATCTCCATTGCCTATCCTGATTGTAATAAAATATATATTACTTACAGCATGAAATAATGTTTAATGAAACAAATGAATCATGTCAATTTCTGCAATGTTGATGTATAATAATATCATGATGAAAAAAAACAAGGGTGTTAAAATACAGAGGATTTTTGCCCATCTAAGAATGCAAAATATTCATATACTGAATAGTTAAATAACAAATCAACAGTAGATAACATAATAGAAAAAAATGATGATAAATTTCAATATGCAAACAAAATAAAACTATATGTGAATGATCAAAACATAAAGTCATTAGTCCTATTTGTACTGCAAACTAAAATGGCAAAAAGAAAGTTTCCATTTTCTATAATGGCAAAATATTAATGTCAAATAAAACCTCCAACATATAAAAAAAAGTCAAACTCTGGAAAAATATACAGATATGCAAAAAGGAATGTGAAGGCACTGGAAATCTATGAAGAGTAGGCATAACTAGGAAGGTAAGTGACAGGAATGATAACAACATGGATTCATTTGCCATTTTTCTGGCTTTCACCTAAGGATGGCCCTGACATATCAAACCAGTTCAATCTTAGGTAAAAGCAAGTAATATTGCTGATTAAAGAGTCGAAGAAAAATTTTAGATGATAAAAAACTTTTAGATCCTGGGAACTTAAAGGGAAATCCTTAGAAGGGATCCAGAAAGAGGAAGTTCCAAATTCTTTGTACAAACTATATAAATCTTTGGCTGATCTCTGAATTTCACATGTCTGGAGCAAAATATAATGGCAGATGGACTGGATAAAGACTTTGCATCCTGTCAATGCAGGAGAGACAGAGTTTGGAGTACCAGTGCAACAGGTTAAATATGTGATAAGAAATAATAATGAAAATAATACTCTTCAAAGAATAATTAGTGGTTAATGCCTCTGGGTTCAATCCCCAGTACCCTGCCTCATGTATGTCAATCCCTAAGGCCATCATACATAAACTGTTGCTTTTTAAGACTTTGGGAAGACTTCTGGGCTTTTGACAGTGGTTGATTTCTTGACTTGGCTGGGGTTATCTACTCACTTTGCATTAATTCAATGAGTTACAGATTTTTTTGAGGGCAGTATTCCAATGTATCTTATATTTTAATAAATGTTTAATATGAAAAACTAGATTTCTGCTTCATCCTTTACATTTAAAGAGTTTGAATGTTGTGGCTCCTATTTTTATAAAAGGAAAATCACCAATTTGTTTCTCAGACTCTGGCTTTCACCTAAGGATTCACCTCAGAATTGCAGAGTCAGGAAAACCATTATCTTGATATTTAGAAAACCAGAAGCATCCAGAGAGATAAAGACTAGATGTAGGTTTTTTTTTTAATTATTATTATTATTTTTTTTTATGGAGAAGCCATGCATGTAGGAGCACTAACAATTCTGACAAACTAAGGAAGGTTGAGTATCAAATGGAAGAGAATGAGAAACTCTGAGGGGATATAAGCACATGGTGTGGGAAGAGTGGCTAACTTTTCTTGCCTTTTCTCTAGGAGTATAACCTAATTTTCATGTGAAAAGAATTAGCAAAAGACTAATACTGAAACCTTATAGAACACTGGGGGAGAGCGTTCTGCCCCTTTCAAAACATCTCCAGCTTCCTCTCTCATGTAAGAAAAAGAAACAATGAGGAAAAGGGCACCAAAGAAATGTATTTGGATTGCTACACCAGGGGAAACAGTATATATGGATGTCAAGCCACATGGATTGGAGAAGAGAGAGAAGCATACAATAATGCAGTCACATTCTATACAATGGCTTTGTGGTCAATGATAGGTCAAACACATATCAGTGGTTCCCTAAGATTATATGGCCTCAGGAAGGCATGGCCATCTTAGTTTGTGTAAACACATTCTGTGATTTCTGTACAATGTCAAAATTCCTAATGATGCATTTCTTAGACTGTATTTTCATCATTGAGCAATGCATGGCTTGCTAAGATTTACTCAGGAAGTTATAGAATGCCCCCTTTCCCTAATATTCTTTTATGTGCCAACATAGTTCCAGAGAAATAACTGCACTTTATATCTGAAGGTGCCTCAAGATGCAGAATAATCAAAGAGAAGTATGTAGAGAGGCCCTAAGTCAAGAGCAAAGATGATAAAAGGGCCACTAGAGGAATAAAAGTTTCTGGTACCTAACATTAAACACATCCTAATTTGTATAGTCAAATTAACATAAATTCCCATATCCAAGGCGGATTTAACTCAGTTCTATTTTGGATACAATGTGTCCAGCTGTCAACAAAAAATTGCAAGGGATGAAAAGAGACAAGAAAAAAAAAAAAACAAAGTTGGAAGAGACAAAGCATTCATCAAAACCAGACGCAAATAGGATGCAGATTTTGGAATTTTCAACCATGGAATTTGAAACGACTATGACTAAAATGTTAAGGGCTGTATTTTGCAAAAAATAAACAACATGAAGCATTGGATGCATAATGTCAGCAGAGATATGGAAACTATGACAAAAAAAATCAAAAGACAATGTCACTGAAATGTATTCTTGTTACTCAACAAGAAGCAACCCAATTTAAAAATGGGTGAGATATCTGAAAAAACATCAGCAAGGAAGTTATACAAGTGGAAAATAACAACATGATAAGAAGTTCAGCATCACCTGTGATAAGAGATATGCGAATTAAAAAGAAAAAATGAGTTATCACTTTGTACCTAGTAGAGTTGTGAAAATCCAAAAATCAAAAGTGCAAATCAATGGCAAGGATACAGAGCAACAACACATTTGTTGTGATAGGAATGCAAAATGGTACAAGCATTTTAAAAGACAGTCTGGCAATTGCTTATAATACTACATTTAGTCAATGATATGATTTGTGAATTCCAAGCGTATTTAGTTCATTTTAAATTTTATTTCCACACAAAACCTATACACAAATGTTAATAACAGCTTTACTCATAATCATCCAGAACTGTGAATGAACTCTAGCACACACAAATAATAGAATACTATTCACTGACTATGAATACATACAACAGTGGGGATGAATCTGAAATTCCTATTATTAACTGAGGCAAACCAGATTGAAAATATTATAAATTGTATGATTCCATTTATATGACATCATGCAGAAGAAGAAGGAAAACAAAACTAAAAAAAAATGTGTTTGCAGGAGTTTCAGGATGGGAAGGGCATTGAATAGATGATGTAGAGGTTTTCTTCAGGGCATAAAACTGTTCTGTATGTTACTGTAGATTTGGATACATGACACTATATATTCATCAATAATTATAAAACACCGCAGCATGAAAATTAATAAAAAACTAGAATTCAAGGATAGAATATATATTACACAAAATAATCAAACTGTATGACAAATGTATAACAACCTTACTGAATGTGGTGTGGACAAAAATGTTGATCTAAGTAATTTTGTAAGAGAGTGGAAGTATTAGACTAAAATGAAAATAAACCACACTTTAACACTGTCCTCTAGTAGGTACATGTTTCTCCTCCAGGAATGGGTTAATTATTTTAAAGCTACTATGCATGTATAATGAGATTAAATGGTTAAATCAATGGATGGCAGATAGTGGAAGTGTGAATTCTCATTCATTACAGCAGGAGTTTAGGAGGTAAGGGAGAAAGTAGGTAAGGGAGAAAGCTAGGATAGAGAACTAGAGTTGGAGATATAGATACTAATGAGTACATATAGAGGTAATTATAGATATATTTATATATACATGGGTCGGTACAGGCATATATGTTTCCATACTGTTTGGGAGTGAGCATAGAAAAACTCATATCCCAGTAACAATGAATACAACCAGCATGTGGAACTTGGTATATAATTCCATTCTTTAAATGTTAGGAATGAGCTCTCCTTGGAGAAATGGCTGGTTCTGGAGGCAGAACATGGAATATCCATGATGAGCCTGGAGTAACTAGCGGTGAGAAAAGGTCAAAGATGCTTAAAACAAATGAAACAAAGGGAATGTCAAAGTAATAGAGAAGCCAAGTGAAAAAAAAAAAAAAAAAAAAAAAAACCTCCAGTAGCCAAAATAGAGTCATTAGAACAAGAAAAATGATGAATAAAAGATAAGTTGATGTATTATATTATACCCAAGTTATGAAATGCATATCCATGCTTCCATAATGACTGAAATAAATGACTGCATAAATAAATAAAGGGGTGATAATAGGCAAACTTCTTATACAGAAGAATTTAAAAAAAAATATATATATATATATATATTCCCCTTTAGGGTCATAGAATGCAACCACCACATTTTAAGTGTATTCTCAACATTGTGACTTATTTCCAAAGAATAAAGTAAGGGAAGTAGGGAAACAGAGTAGCTATAATCTAGAGTGAACGAAACCTCAGAGCAGGTGTCTAGGTAAAAATCCCAGTGCCTAATCACATTAATCATGTGCACTCTTTGTGTGTTGTGATGGGCATTGTCCTTCCCATTTGTGGTCTACCTTTTAAGAATTCATAACTAATGTCAAATTATCAGAGAAAACATTACTGAATTCAAATTGAAGGACATTTAAAAACCTAATCAGTGCTCTTCAAAACTGAGAAATTGTAGAGGAGTCTGAGAATGTGGGAGTTACTATGGTATCATGAATGGATCCTGAAACAAATTTCAACAATTTAAATTGAGTATGGACTTAAGTAAATAATATTTCAGTATTTCTTGATTGTGACAACTGTCTCTCATCAAGGTCTTATGTTAAGAAGGGAACTGAGTGTGAGGTACATTGATACCTCTGCAACCATTTTGGCACATTTTCTGTGAATCTGAGTGTATTCATTATAAAGTCTATTTTAAAAAATAAAAATAATATTTAAAATTTTATGATAGACAATCAGATCTCCCTTCTTTTACATTACCTTACATTGCATAATGTTGTCCTTTCTTGGGAGAATAATTGTTTTCTTCACCTGTTTCCTGAGAGCCTGAAATGTGACGTCCTGGCTTGTGAGCTTGTGGGAGTTTGTAGCTAGAGATGATTACTTGCTCTTTCCCCTAACACTCGCCAGGAAAGTGAAGAAAATAAATTAAAAAGTATTTATCTATTATGATTTCCTATTTTTCTCCCATTGGTATTATTGCCTGAAAAAAAATATGGAAATGGTAGAAAAAAACTTATCTACTTATTGCCTTGACTAGTTTGGGCTTCTTCCAGCTTCCCAAACTCAAGCTCCCTGTTCTTAGTATTGTTGAGGAGGTTTGAAATAGAACAACAGTAGACTGAGTTGGAACTGTCTTTCCTATCCTTATATATGAATACACGACCATGTAACTTCACATCATACACAACCACAATAATGGGATCCTAATTGGAACAAGTTATACTTACTCTATGTATGTATGTCAAAATACACGCTACTGTTATGTATATCTAGAATAAATGGATACATAAATAGATAGATAAATAAATAAATAAAGGCAAAGGAATGAGAAGGAGGTCAACAAAGCACAAGCCTGAAGGACTAATTATTCTTATTTCCTCAAAGTGAAAAGCGGACAGATATTTATGCAAATAAGTCATCAGAAACAACTCTGTTTAGGAATGATACAATTTGGGAATGATAGTGGCTTCACAGTTCTACCTTAAAACCCAATTTCTAGTTCACTCTGCAATTGCTAAACACAAAATTGCTTCATTTTTTTTAAGGAATTCATCCCTTTAGTTGTACAACCTACAAATATTATTTTTGACTATATTAAATTTCTTGTAGCAGATCTAGGCTTAAAATTTCAAAGAAAATTAATTACATCAGGCATTTATAGATAATATAATCTGAATTCCAATGAGTTAATCTGGTTAGCCTTTAAAATAATACATTCTACCATGCATTAATCATCAACAGCTATTACTCAGTGAATCAGGGAAATAATTTAAATTTCTAAACTAATGATGTTAAAATTACTTTAGCTATTTTCACTGAGCAAGGCACAACAAACCCAATCTTTTTTAGGGTGGAAGTTTACAGGAGTTAACCAGGTATGAACTCAAATTGAGAGATGAAATGGGATGCTAGAAATCTAAAGCAAAATAAGAAATAATAGGCAATCAGAAATCTCTAAATTGATCACATATAGACACTGATATATATATATATATATATATCCCAGTGCCTAATCACATTAATCATATGCACTCTTTGTGTGTTGTGATGGGCACTGTCCTTCCCATTTGTGGTCTACCTTTTAAGAATTCATAACTAATGTCAAATTATCAGAGAAAACATTACTGAATTCAAATTGAAGGACATTTAAAAACCTAATCAGTGCTCTTCATAATATATAAAGATAGAGAGATTTATTTATAGATATTGAGTTATAGATAGAGATAGACAAACAGATAGATAGATAGATAGATAGATAGATAGATAGATAGATAGATAGGAAAGTTGGGGAAGAGATGAGCTCTGTTCCACTAATACAAGAGGGTGAATCTTGTGCAGCTGATGATAGAGAATAAATACTGTGGGAGAAAAAAAGATAAAGAGAGACTTCAGGGAGTGGAGTAATTTTGAACATTAATGGATATATTTACATGTTGGGCACATTATCTTTGGGAAGGTTGACCTAGCTCAGGTATATATATATATTTTTTTTTCAAGATTAGAAAGAAACTTTAAAGTACACAATTCTACTTAGGAACTAATCAATTTTATGTCAATTTAAATGGTGATCATGCAACTTTAATTTAGACCAGGGTTTCTGAATTTTTTGACCAGTGACATTTTGAATCAAATTATGCTGTCATGTGAATTACTAGATCCCAGCATCCTTAGCCTGTACCCACTAGATGCCAGTAACATTATCTCTGCAATTGTGATAATCAAGAAATGCTTTCAAACAATGCCAAATGTCCTCTTTGGAGCCCCCATTGAGCACCACTGGTCAAGGCTACTTCAATAAATGAGAATCTTCCCACTGTTTGGTGGCCCCAAGTGGATTGTGTAAAATGTTTGGGGTTAATTATTTAAATAATAAACTGAAAAAATATTTCATGTATAGAAGTTGTTAAGCAATTGAAGCTGTAGATATTGCCAGTTATGCTAGGCTTGTTAAAAGGACAGTTAATTATAATACAGTGCCATAATTAAGTGGAAAAGGGCAGAAAATACACCATCAATATTTTCCTGGAGTCACATCAGACTTGGCTTTTGGGGATTCCTGAGCTTTCTGTGTGTCTGTTTGGGCCCTTGAAATTAATAGTCATATTGTACTGTGCTAGAAACAGTAGAGGGATGACACTGGCAAAGGTCAGTAGTTTCTGGACTAAACAAGCAAGGTTCCACACCTAAACATGGACAAGAACAAGACAGAACCTCCCTTTACTTATTTACCTTTTACAACTAGCAAAGTGGTCAAGAATATCTTACAAATTTAGAAATGAGGATGTCATGGTTTGGATCTGGAATGTCCCAATGATGTGTGTTAGGCAATACAGAAATGTTAAGAGGTAAAATGATTGTATCATTATGGTTCTGCCCCCATCAGTGGGTTAAACCATTTGATGCATTAATAAGTTGAGTGGACTTACTGGAAGGTACCCACTATAGGCTCGTGAGCATGGAGAAAATATGTTTCTGGGGGCATGGCCTTGGGGTTCTATATCTGTCTCTGGCCCTTTCTTGTCTCTGATTCTTAGATGTCAGGAGCTAAGCAGATTTCCTTCACCATGGACTCTTCCACCATGATGTTTTTCACCTCAGGCCCAGAAGGATGGAGCTGATCAATTATGAACTGAATCCTCTGAATCCATGAACCTAAATAGATCATTCTTCCTCTAAGTTCTTGTCAGGTATTTTGGTCAGCACGACGAGAGGCTTATTAACACAGAGGGTAAGGAAACATGTTATAATAAGGTATGCGCTAGAAATGAAAGAAAATATGAGAAGTAGCAATAAAACAGTGACCGAAAAATTTGCTTGTTGCTCAATTTTAGTCTAAACCCTATTGAATTGTTTACTGAATTTGATTAAATATTTATGTTAGTTCTTCTAGAAAAGTTGGAATGAAGTAAATAGTTTTTTTCTGTTCAAAGAAAAGAATGAATGACTTTCATTAGAATCTTGTTGGTGTCTTCCTTTGATAAAGGTAAACAAAACATCTGCTTACTAAGTGCTCTATAATTTTGCAGCGATCAATATCAACTTAGCACTGATGTGTTTTGCTAAATTCTCATGTAGATAAAAATACTAAACTTACTTCTCAGCATACATAAAAATCTGTTAGCCAAGATCAAATATGTAATATATATTTTGGGGCCAAAATGATTGCTAGTCAACTTTCTTTTTTATTGTCACAAAATAATAAGACAACCAACTTAAAAAGAATAAAGATTTATTTTAGCTCACAGTAGAGGTTTCAATGCATGATCCTGTTGCTTTGGACCATTGGTAACACAGTGTATCATGGAAGGAGCATGTAACTGAGGAGTCCTGTTCATCTCATGCCAGCCAGGGGGCAAAGAGAGGAAGAGAGACTCAGGGTCAAAATCTCCTGCAAGGTCACACCCCAATAACCTAACTTCATTTTGGTCGGCCCTATCCCCTAAAGGTTCCACCAATACCACTAGCACCAAAGCTAGCGATCAAGCTTTCAATACATTGGACTTTGGAGGACACTGAAGATCTAAGCCATAACAATAAAGATGATTCTTTTTTTTTTTTTTTTGCACCAGGGATTGAACCTAAGGGTGCTTTATCACTCAGCTGCATCCCCAGCCCTTTTTAATATTTTATTTAGAAACATGGTCACAGCTGAGTTGCTTAGGGCCTTGCTAAGTTGCTGAGCCTGGCTTTGAACTTGCAATCCTCCTGCCTCAGCTCCTGAGCCACTGGGATTACAGATGTGCACCACTGTGCCTGCAACAATGGGGATGATTTTTAAACAAGAAAAACAAAAGGATGATTTATATGATTTATACAGGAATAAAAATTGTGAGTGAAGGTCATTTTCACATTTATCTCACAAAGAATAATGATTTGCTGTCTTTACCATCCCATACCTTCTATGGAGTATGCCTAATTCCTTGCTATTATGCACACTTTGGCTAATGGGTCACATGCATAGTCATCTTCAAAATATTGCATTTGGGCTAACTGACATCGTCATATGTCTTGTGGTCTGAAAGCTATAGACTCAAATCCCTAGATGTCAATAACTGACCAAGTTTGCAGTAGTACATGTAGACCAACATCCTTGCCCCTGAATAGGAAAGATTTTCTGGTGCATCTTATGCTTCAGAGGTTCCAAGAGGATCATATTAAATTCATCTCAGATTATGGTTTTCCTCACCTCATTCCTCTTCACTATTTTGTCTACCTTTATGCCATACTTGATACTTCTAAAAAACATTTGATCAAAACAAAAAAATCTCATTTACACAAATTCCTGTCATTAGGTTCTCCCTCTAGAAATATAACTTAACACACTAGTTTAGGTAAAGACCTGTACATAATAAGTCTACGCCATTGTTTAAAAAAAATACCTAATGAAATTGTGCCTCTGTCAAAAAATAGTTACCATCAAAATGCTGATAATTTTGGGAAATTTATGAATGTTATAATTTAGTAGAAAGCTCTTAAACTTAAAGCAGAAGATATATTTTACACTAAGGCCATTTACAAAGAATAAAAAATAATAAAAATAAATTAGCATTTGTCTTTTTAGTGCTTTGAACTTTACCCTGATATATACTCATATTGTTTCCAGAGATACAATAGAAAGTCAATAATGGGTGTAATTTGAAAAAGACCACCTACTCTTTTCCATTGCTAGATCTTCTTCATTATCATACTGAAAGTATGACTATTCTACCACTACCAATTAAATTACTCCTGTAAAATAGTTAGCTTACCTAAAAGTTATAAGAGTTCTTCTTTAGGAAAAAATAAATACCCCTTTCATGGATTGAAGATATGTATGTCTGCTGTATGCAGAAGTTGTGGTAGACTAAAAATCATGATCATTTTAAGTTGTTCTTTGCTATTTTGAAAGCCATAAAAATTATTGCTTAAGATTTTGTTTCAGGCACATTTCTACTGTAAGTAAATATTCAAAATAAGATGAATGTATTAAAATCACTATCAATACATTTTTAGCATTTAATCAGCTACAT
This sequence comes from Urocitellus parryii, assembly GCF_045843805.1. Lineage (NCBI taxonomy): Eukaryota > Metazoa > Chordata > Mammalia > Rodentia > Sciuridae > Urocitellus > Urocitellus parryii. Next base: position 101,572,833 of record NC_135542.1, read on the forward strand.
GGCATTTCTGATGTGCCCACATTTGGTCAGTGTTCCAAATATATCAATAATATATCAATATTATTTACAAGATAAACAAAAAATTCACTATTTTTTTCTGTGTTTCCTTTTAGGTTTGTTTATCCTAGGAGTGAGTTTGTTGGTTTCGTACTATTAAGTTTTGTATGCTGCTTTTGTACATAAGGATGTCACAGCCAGAATATTTTTTTTGGTGAACATTTATAAAGTATCTCAATGAGCATGATGAAAGACTTTATTTTTCAGGCTTTGAACACATAAAACAACAAGACTCATTCTGATATGGAAACAACCTCTACGTGTTTGTATGTGTATATTTAATTTTACTGAAATATTAAACATCGTCTACTTAACCATGAACTAGAGAGCAGTTGTTTTATACAGATGAGGGATGAATCGGTAAGATTTGACACATGAATGGTTCACCTTAATATTTTTTCTTCAGTTCCTTGATGAGGGACAGGTAGGGAACCATCAAAAGAAGGGAGAAAGGAGGAACATAGGCAGGGAGGAAGAACATTTTTTTTTTACATTCTTTCTAGCAGCTAAATCTAAGAAGAAATATTTTTTCTTATAGTATATAATGTGCATATTCTGATTTTTCCTTTGAACAGGGTTCTGGAGATATATGTAAAAAACTAATTGAGGCTGCCATTTTTATGTGCTTGCTGCTGAAATTCATTAAGATATCATTAGAATATGTGGGATGTTAGAAATATGAATTAAGCATCCATGGGGATGCTCATTTTTAAAAGTGCTTTTCAAAGATGTTTCCTTCAAATATTTTAGGTTCTCAGTTTTAATTACCCACCCTTTGAAAAAGACCACCTACTCTTTTCCATTGCATTAAGACCAAAGAAATGGAGGTACACATTAATATATTACTCATCAGTAATATATTAATGTGTACCTCCATTTCTTTGGTCTTAATGTATTCTTACTGTTTTATTTTCTCTGAGAGCTTCACATTATACATATATATATATATATATATATATCTTTTTATATATTTATATGTATATATATAAAACTTCTCATATATATCTATATCTACATATAGATATATATAGTTTTGATGTAGAGTGGGAAGAGCAACATGTGATCAGGGGCCACTTCCAGAGAACATGCCCTGTAACCTCGTGTGCAGTTCTCCTTCTGAAGAAGTAAACTGTAAAACTTCTGGATAAGAAACTAGATGAAGGGAAAATTATCCATTCCTGACCTCTCTGTGCTAAGTTAGTTAATAGCACTAAGAAATTTGTGTATGTTGCACTGTTCACCTAGAGAGAGAATTCAGACCTTAATTATTCATCCTTTTCATCTATTTTGTGCTAAAGCAGATACGTCAGGTTCTTAGTGTGCACTCTTTTGATTATTCTTCATAAGTAAGTATTTATGTTCACCTCATAAAAAAATAAGTAGTTTCTGGTGAGCAAAAAGTATCACAGATCACTTTCATCCACGTTTTCCTCTAAGTGTATCAATAAAAATGGGGAAAAAATATTGCAAACACCTAAAGGCATCATGTAACTCTATGGATAAAATAGGGTATTCTCTCTGAAACACAGAGTCCCAAGACAAGCTGTAGCACAAACACAACCCTGTGAGTCTGGAAAGCTAATTATGTGTTTGGATTTTTACCCCACATATAAAATAGAAATATTAAAACATGTAATTGAGGGAAATATGAATAAAAACTACTGCCACAGCAAATGTAATATAATAAAGCATTGGAAGAATTATTGTTATCCTTCCTAGATAAGTAGGAGACACCCAAAAAAAGCTTAATTTTCCATGACTAGGCCAGGTTGTACTATTATGGAGCCATAAAAGGCTAAAGGAAATACAGCAGGGTGTATCTAGGGTTTTTGCAGCTCTCTGTGGATCATCTATACCCCTTTTATAAATGCAGTTCTATAAAATAAATGCAACACTGTACTTTGGAGACATTGTCCTCTTCTAACATCAATCTAAACAATGCTGAATGAATGGAATCACAGTCTCAAGCAACTGGGATTAAAGCCTGGATTTATCTTTGATGGAGTCGCCACCTTTTTTGTTGATCTCTAGTCACTAAGACTGTTTTTCTTGCCATATTCCTCAGTTATTTCCCATTTTCCATTTCTCCTCCCATTCACTTAAACCTGAGCTAAGTTACAACTCTCTTGGCAATTTTATAACTTACTCTCTAGCTTGTGTCCTTGTCTATTCCATTCTGGACCTTATAATCTTTGTGATCAAATCCCTAAACCCCCTTTTCTTTAGTCACTCTTTTTTTCTTAAAACTGAAATTTTAGCATGACACTTAATGTGCCAAATTCTTTAGTCCTGAAAAATTTAATCTAATTAAGATAAAGTTATTAGAAAAGATTACCAATACTCAGGAAACACAAGGAACAGATGAACACATTATACACAAATGCACATGATAACACTCATGGAGATGCAATGATGAATCTCATCTAACAATTCCACTGCAAAAAATAAATGAGAGAGTTGGAAAAAGAAATAGAGATACATATTTTGATAGCAACAGAGAAGGAGAGAAGACAGAAGAAACATCATGATATTATAGAATTCACTTTTCCATATTACAGGACATGCAGAATATTTCTTTGACCCTGTTGCACAATAGGTATATAGTAAATGACCCACTTTGCCACTCGAATGACAACAATGAAGGGATCCATCCTGTAGAACACTTACCAATTCTGCTTTCAAAATGTTTCAAATGTGTCTTGTCTCTCTCTACTGACACATGCATGCATCAAAAACATGATTACCTTCTTTCTAAAGTATGGCAAAGCCATGTTCACTGGTGTTGCCTTATAAAAGCATTTTAAGTCACTGTTTTGCTTTGTTTTTCAAAAATTTCATCAATAATGTCCTATTGGAACAGATCCCTTTGGGATTAAAAGCAACTTTCTTTTTTTTTTTTAATTGTTGGTTGTTCAAAACATTACATAGTTCTTGACATACCATATTTCACACTTTGATTCAAGTGGGTTATGAACTCCCATTTTTACCCCATATACAGATTGCAGAATCACATCAGTTACACTTCCATTGATTTACATATTGCCATACTAGTGTCTGTTGTATTCTGCTCCCTTTCCTATCCTCTACTATCCCCCCTCCCCTCCCCTCCCCTCCCCTCTTCTCTCTCTACCCCCTCTACTGTAATTCATTTCTCCCCCTTGTATTATTTTTCCCTTTCCCCTCACTTCCTCTTGTATGTAATTTTGTATAACCATGAGGGTCTCCTTCCATTTCCATGCAATTTCCCTTCTCTCTCACTTTCCCTCCCACCTCTCATCCCTGTTTAATGTTAATCTTCTTCTCATGCTCTTCGTCCCTACTCTGTTCTTAGTTACTCTCCTTATATCAAAGAAGACATTTGGTATTTGTTTTTTAGGGATTGGCTGGCTTCACTTAGCATAATCTGCTCTAATGCCATCCATTTCCCTCCAAATTCTATGACTTTGTCATTTTTTAATGCAGAGTAATACTCCAATGTGTATAAATGCAACATTTTTTTTAACCATTCATCTATTGAAGGGCATCTAGGTTGGTTCCACAGTCTTGCTATTGTGAATTGTGCTGCTATGAACATCAATGTAGCAGTGTCCCTGTAGCATGCTCTTTTTAGGTCTTTAGGGAATAGACCCAGAAGGGGAATAGCTGGGTCAAATGGGGGTTCCATTCCCAGCTTTCCAAGAAATCTCCATACTGCTTTCCAAATTGGCTGCACCAATTTGCAGTCCCACCAACAATGAACAAGTGTACCCTTTTCCCCACATCCTTGCCAGCACTTGTTGTTGTTTGACTTCATAATGGCTGCCAATCTTACTGGAGTGAGATGGTATCTTAGTGTGGTTTTGATTTGCATTTCTCTGACTGCTAGGGATGGTGAGCATTTTTTCATGTACTTGTTGATTGATTGTATGTCCTCCTCTGAAAAGTGTCTGTTCAGGTCCTTGGCCCATTTGTTGATTGTGTTATTTGTTATCTTATTGTCTAATTTTTTGAGTTCTTTGTTTACTCTGGATATTAAGGCTCTATCTGAAGTGTGAGGAGTAAAGATTTGTTCCCAGGATGTAGGCTCCCTATTTACCTCTCTTATTGTTTCTTTTGCTGAGAAAAAACTTTTTAGTTTGAGTAAGTCCCATTTGCTGATTCTAGTTATTAACTCTTGTGCTATGGGTGGCCTATTGAGGAATTTGGAGCCCAACCCCACAGTATGTAGATTGTAGCCAACTTTTTCTTCTATCAGACGCTGTGTCTCTGATTTGATATCAAGCTCCTTGATCAGTTTTGAATTAACTTTTTTGCATGGCGAGAGAAAGGGATTCAGTTTCATTTTGATGCATATGGATTTCCAGTTTTCCCAGCACCATTTGTTGAAGATAAAAGCAACTTTCTGATAACTCCTTTTCTGCATCCTAAACTTCCTCAGGCTGAGAATAAAAACTTCCTCATTTAAGGATGGGAACCAAGAAAGCTAAAACTGACATATTCTCTGGCTAAGCACAACCTAGCTAAATCTGCACATGTATATCACCTGGCTTTTGTTTCTATAAACTGTAACACCTTCCGTAGGATCAGCAAAGAAGCAATCTAGTTATTATCCCCAGTTTCATCAAACTGCATAAAATCCATTTTTCCCTTTTACATTGTTTGCTTATTTCTTATGCGGGCAGGCATCCAAATCCAACCAGCCAGGGTCCAGGAAACTTCTCTGGCTTGGCTGCCAATAACATCATTATTTAAAAAATAGAAGCAAACTTCCTAAAATTACATAAGAAAAGCATAAGATGCCCTCTGCCTACATCTCTAATATCTTTTTAGTTCACCTTCTTATCATGGTCTACATTCAGTCTCAACTTTTGCAGTACTTTAAATAAATTATTTATTTTAATTTATTTAAGGTTTCTAGGAAATTCTGCTTTTTTATTGCTATGTGACAAATTACCACAAAACTATATTATATCCCAAGATTTTTTTTATGCTTGAATTTTATTATGGCTCAATTGTATGGTTCTTTTGCTCTACACAGAAGTTATTGAGGTCAATTGGAAGTTTTTAGCTAGTGGCAAATCTATAAAGGGTCTAAGATGTCCTCGTTCACATGTCTGGTGTCTTGATATAAATCATAAATGGCTACACTCAGGTGGACCTTTCTCCTTTTCCTTCCTTGTTTTCTTTCTTCCTTTCTTTTCTCTTTCTCTTCCCCACCTCTCGCTGTCTCTCCTTGTTTTTCTTCAGTTCTGGGGATAGGTCCAGGGCCTCCTGCACGATAGACAAGTGCTCTTCCACTGAACTACATCCCTGTCCAGGACCCCTCTTTCTTCAAAGCAGAGAAAAGGCTTCGAGCCTCTTTACCTAGTCCTCTTCTGTTACAGTCTGAATTTTTACTTGGCAGCTCAGAGCTCCAAGAAAGTGTCTTAAGAGGCAGAAAATAGAACCTTGTAGTCTCTCAGGCTTGACACATATATTGAGCAGCATCACTTCTTTCATATTTTATTGGTCTAAGTAGTCACAAAATCTGCCCATATTTAAGAATGGAGGACAAAAATCTGATTTTGTTGGAAATAGGGTTAAAAGATTTGAGACATCTTTAATCCTTCACATGGGACTGTTTGTGACCTCTTTGCCTGGGACACTCTGTGTGGTCTCCATTACTTCCTTCAGATTTTTATGAAATACTGACACATGATGCTAAAATTCATTGATGTATCTATCAAAAATAGAATCTTATTCTAGTCACTATAAAAATAATTTATTATCATTCAATTTCTTAGCACACACTAAGGTTTGTATTTTTACAACCTCCTTTACTAAATGTAATTTCACAATAAGCAAAGTTTTATCTAGCAGCCCTTAATATTTTATCTAACAACAAAAAGTAGGTTCCCTCTCTCTCCTTCTCTCTCCTTCTGTGAATGTGTGTGTGTATACATATATACATATATATACATATATATACACACATACAGTTCTCTCTCTCTCTCTCTCTCTCTCTCTCTCTCTCTCTCTCTCTCTCTCCATACACAGTGTGTATGATAATGTGAATGTCATCCTGAATATTAAATATTCTATATCAGTATCTGTCAAAGGAAACTAGCACTGGACAAGTTATTAGGAGGCAAAGAAGACTGTTCAAGATTTTTGCAATAAGAGAAAGATTGACTCAACAACACTGGAAAATAAGACAAATTAAAAAACAAGTTGGGCTGGGACTGTGGCTCAGTGGTAGTGTATTTGCCTGGCATATGTGAGGCACTGGGTTTGATTCTCAGCACCACATATAAATAAATAAAATAAAGGTCTATCAAAAACAAAAAAAAATATAAAAACAAAAAACAAGTTATGAAGCGCCAGGCTGAACTAGTAGAAAAGCATTGGAGAACATTAAGGGGGAAGTTGGTCAGTATGAATTGGCTTAGTAAATTTTCTAAGAAAAGGGAGGTCAGGAACCTATAGTCAGGATGAAGCTTGTCCCAAGTTTAGTCATACTAAGGAATGCATTAAGATACTTTTGGTCACAGCCTGGGATTTTTATCCTTGACACAATGTGCAATTTACCTAAATCTAGTTTTTTGGCATCCACCCAAGATAAGGAGTTTAAACTATAAATATAAATGATACATAATAAAGTAATATTTGTTTTATTTTTTAAGGTATTCATAGTTGTACAATATGTAAAATATACTAACAATCAAATTTTAGCATATTTTTATTTATTAATAGCAAAAAATATCTATTCAACCTTTTAACCTAAGTAGTGACTTTATTGTTCTAAGTTTTATAGACAAAATGAATGAAACATTCAATTGTCTTGCTCTAAGGAAGTTTATATTTTAGTTGGAAAAAATGTAAGCATACATATATGTACATGAGTGATAACAATAAAAGAGTATAAGACAATATTTAATAAAATATAAAAAGAGTATAGAGAAGTCAGTAAAAAAATATGGGGAGATAGAATAAGATGCCATTTTGAGACTATTGTCATGTGTGTTGCACCTGAAATAAGGAGTAGTATATAATTTCAAGAAGCTATGAGGCTAAGACAGAGACCACAAAATGTATAAAGAATATTATAAAGAGAACAATGAAGAAAAGATAACACTAATGTTATTCAAAGCTTTGTAAACCATTGCATGGATTTCTCCCTTTATCAAAATGAAATTGAAACCTAACTATAAAATAGAATATGAATATCTGGGAGGAGATGTTCAGAGAAGGAGACCTGCAGAATCCAAGTGAACATAGGAATTCATAGCAATTGGTTCTTGAGACCTTTTAGGAATAGTTTCAGTCAAGTAGATCAAAATAATAGCCAAGAGTTTATTGCAGAGAAGATGAGATAAGGACATTCATATAGGGTACTGTAACAGAACTTTATATTATAGAGTTAAGGTAGTGTAACAGGGCTTTTATAGAGTTAGAGTTTTAAAGAATGTGCATGTCTTTGTTCTTGCCTTTTTTTTTTTTTTTTTGATAAGTAACTTCTTATCCTGTGTATGGATCTCAGTAAACTTTCTTTGTGGCGATTGTGATGACAGCCACAAAAGGAGGGTCCTGATGACCTGGCTGCAAGACTTAAGGTCTTAAAACTATAGTTTCCTCCAGTGGTCATAATCACCCATGGCTGGGAGAAGTTTGACATATTAGTCCCTATTTTTTGAATACTTATCTACATTGATAAAATTTCCTGTTATCCCCAGTCCTTTGCTTATGGACTGTTATGGTTTGGATATGGGGTGTTCCTCCAAAGCTCATGTGTAAGATAATGCAAGCACGTTCAGAAGTGAATAGATTAGATTATGAGAACTTTAATCAGTATTTTAATCCAGAACTCTAATCTAATCCACTGATATGGATTAAATGGGTGATTGTTATATGCAGGTAAGGAGTGACTTAAAGGAATAGGGCACTGGGTGCATACCATTGATGTTTATAGTTTGTCCCTAGTGAGGGGCTCTCTCTGCTTCCTGGTTGCCGTGTCCTAAATTGCTTTCCTCTGCCATGCCTTTTTTCCATGACGTTTTGCCTCAACTATAGCCTAGAGTTATGGAGTTGGCTGATCATGGACTGAACCTCTGGAACCATGAGCCAAAATGATTTTCTTCCTCCTTGACATGGTTCTTATCAGGACTTTGGGTCCCAGAGACCAAAAAAAAAAAAAAAGAAAAAGAAAAAAAAAGAAAGCTGACTAAAACAGAAATTAGTAGCAAAACTCAGAAAATTTTGAGATGAAAGCTGGAAAAGCCTTAAAATATTGTAATATTGTTATCAGAGTTTACCTGGATAATTCTATTGGGAGCTCAAAAGACCAGAATGACAACAGAACTATGGTCAGAAAAGACTGGGCTCATGAGGTTTCAGAGAAATAAAAAAAAAAAGGATTGTACTAGAAATTGGAATAAAGGCCATTCATGTTATGTTCTGGCAAACAAAATGCTTACATTTTGCCTATGTCCTGAGATATTTTTTGAATTTAAAGGTGATGGACTAAAATTTGAAGGAGCCCAGCTATTAGGAAGTGGCATGAATATAGCTGGAAGTTTTTAGCTAAGATTGCTGTGATAATCAGAAGCAGAAAGATTAAATAAAAAAACCCTCACAGTTTGGCTAGAAATGTGTGAGTAAAATAGAGCTTAAAGAAGTTGTGATGGTTAAAGACATTAGAGCCATGAAAGAGGTGCTAAGTACTTTACACAGAATCAATAGAAAATGGCTGATGGGCACCTTGGGAATTGCCAATTCCACACCTATCTCATTGTCAAAGGTGTAAAGGTAAAAGTTTCTTTAAGAAGAAACTATTGGGGTATCTTCCCTTCATGAGATGTGGGGGGCAGGGTCTAGAAGTTGCTTCACTGTGCTCAGCCACCCAGGCACTCAGAGGATGTTGCAGTCTTTGTACACCTTGACATAGTAGCGGGACTTGTAATAAATTGGTGCTTGTTCTGCAGAAATGCAGGATGGTAGAGTTAGGGGTATTAGGGATTATAGAGGCATCTACCAAGATTTCAAAGGAAGTCCTTGTAAGCAGGCAAATTGTGTATTGGATTACCTGTGGGCTGCCCCTTAAAAAGCAATGCATGAAGAAATGAGAAGGAAGTCAAAGCTGCAGGAGAGACTTTCTAAGATTAAGAGATGCCAGTAAATTGTAATGTCTGCCAAGGAAAACTGCAGAGATTGAGCAAAAACAAGCCAAGAGAGAGTTCCTGTGGGCTAAAACCAGCAAGGCCATAAGGACAGGGCGACAAAAGGCATTTGGAAAGAATACCATGATGCCATGCAACCCAGATGCTGGACCTACAGCTGAATGATTTGTTTCCTCAGCTGGATTTCAGTCTTGCTTTGAGGCCATTCCTTCTTTCTATGCCCCTATTTCTCCCATGTAGAAGAAAAAAGTGCAGTTTGTGCCATTATATATTGCATATGTGTAACTTGCTTTTGATCTTAGCTCATAGTTGAGAGTTTGCATTGAATTGCCAATGAGATTTTGGACTTGGACTTTGGGCAATGCTGTAACTGGTAATGCTATGGGGACAATTTCCTTCAGATTATTGTATTTCTCTTTGCTCTATTTTTGGAGGGTTAACATTAACAATGCACAGGTGGATTTACAGATTTCTTAGAAATTTGGGAGTAACAGTCCTTGAAAAGAGACAGGCGTAGGATGTGGTGGGTCTCAAAATGTATGCAGAACTTCTAAATTAAAGTCTTATTTCCTTGTCCTTCTTTTATGTTTCCTTTCTACCTGTTTCCTATTTCTTATGTCTTATGTCAATTCTATTAAGAATTTCCAAGAATGATGTAAGAATTTGTGAACTCTGGTGAGGACATTGGAATAGATGTTAATATTTTTCTCTTTAATTATCTACCTTCTTACTCTTTATCAGTGTTTTACTGATAGAAGGTTGAGAGTTAGATCAATTTATGTTTTCTCTTCTTTCAAAGAGTTACTGAGTGTATGCCTCAGCATAAGCCTGAGATATAATTTCCTTTGTCAGGGTGAAGCATCAGGGGCTCTAAAGTTTGCTCTACATAAAATGTGTTTCAGAATTTGAAGTATACTACAAATCTTCCAATAGACAGAAAAATCAGAAATAACATGTTTCTCATATCATGTCAAATATGATATATTTATTCACTGTACAGGAAGGATTTTATACCTAAACAATTCCCTTGATTAGATAGACAAGCTAACAGAAAAGAAAACTGGAATAGGCATGTTTGCTCATGATCAATTAATTAATTGGTTAGTTAATTGCTTTTTGTAATTGCTACTCTTCTAAGCATGATTTCAGAACAAAACGAAAACAGAAATATTCAGGATTTTGTTACTTGATACAATTGTTTAAATCTCCATTGTGAGGTACTAAGGGGTAAAAATTTAATCTGATTGTGGGTTTAGAGGTGGTGCTACCCAGGTGTTATTTCTTCTCAGTTCTTGTTCTCAAAAGAAAGATTTCAGTCAAGAGACTCAGAAAATAAGCACAAAGTGTTTATTTAGTGCAATGGGGTTATCTTTACAGGGAGCAACTGCCTTCGAAGGAGAAAAGAACCTAGGTTTATCACCAGATGGGCTTTTATATTTGGTCTGGGAATGTCTCTTGTCATGTATTATGTATTTGGGGTGGTTGCTATGGTTTTTGTGCCATGGTCTACTTCACTTGTGCTGGGTTTTTTTTTTTTAATGTTAGAAAGTTTACATTAATATCTAAGCAAGGACATAAACATAGTGGCACAGGCCTGTATTCCCAGTGACTTGGAAGATTGAAGCAGGAGGATCATAAGTTCAAGATCATCCTCACTCATTTAGGGTGGCCCTAAGCAAATTAGAAAGAACTTGTTTCAAAAAAAGAAAAAAAAAAGAAAGAAAGAAAAAAGAATAGTAAGGGCTGGGAGTGTGGCTCAGTGCTTAAGCCTTCCTGAGTGAATATATATATATATATATATATATATATATATATATATATATTTCAAATGAAGTGAGATATATGGGGGTTTAAAACTGTAAAGTAAATTACAATTCCCCTCAAAACAGTTTCTCAGTGCTGTGAGGTGTAAAACTGAGTAAGCTGAGTATATATAAGCTGAGTATACCTGTTTTTTTGAGTTTAAGAAGGCAGTACATGACCAAGAAGGAAGTGGTTTCATGGGTGGGATTTACATAACTTGAGGGGGAGTAATATTTCATCACTCAAGATGGAATGAAGGGTGGACCCTATTGTTTCTTTCCTCATTCCTCCCTACCCTGCTGGCTCCTGTCTACCTACCCACCTCTCTGGCTGCTCTAATGGTGGGGCTTCTGGAAAATGATTAAGACTAGATAAGGTTAAATGAGACCATCAGGGTAGAGCCCCGTGATTGAAAACTGGTGACTTAATAAGAAAGACAGACCCCAGATACACAGAGGATAAAACACACTCCCAGTATCTCTCCATGTGGTTCCACTGGCCACCTCAGGACCTTGCCAGCAAGAAAGCCGTCACCAGATGTGGCCTCTCTCCTGCAGACCTTGAGAACTGTGAGTCCCTAAATCTTCCCTTCTTAATAACTTAGTCATTGAGTTATTAACAATAGGAAAAAAATACTAATACACATAGGATCACAAAAAGGGATAGAAAAAAAACTGAACTTGAAATGTTACAAAATGTTCTTCACATTGGCACTGAAATTTCTGTTTAAGTTCCCCACTTGCTCATATATACAACCTATTACAGTATCAGCTATGGGATTTCTGAGTTGTATTTTGCAGGGAGAAAATGTTTATTTCACAACAAACAGCCTCAGTCCGCTTTGTGATTAAGAGGGTGAAAGACTATTTATCTTTGGCAGTGGTTAAATTCATTTCCTTAATTTCACATTTCTCCTTTAGGAAGTTTAAAAATAAAAGCCAACAACCCATTGCAATTTCAATATTTCGTAATAATGCACTGCTTGATTTATTATGTCATTACAATCTTATGGGATTTGTACTGCAAAGTAAGGGAACCCATTTACATGTTAAGAACCCGTTTTTGGCATACATAAAAGCCATAAGATTTACTTTACAATGTACAAGGCTGTTTATGATAAGAGTCAATTTACAATTGCAACAATAACATTAGCAGTAAACAAGCAAACTATGCCTATTGTTAGTGTTTAAACCTATTGCCACTGGAAATATTCCCCAGTCTCTAATACCTAAGTGCATGAAAGTAGATATTTCTTTTCTTCTCTTGTTTTTTAAAATAATTACTTTATTTTCAGTACAGTTTTGGATATAAAGAATAATTAAGCAGATGATACAGTTAGCCCTCAATGTGCATGGTTTTGTATCTACAGATTCAAGCAGCCACAAAAATATTAGAAAAAAATTGTGCCTGTAGTGAATATGTGGAGATTTCTTTTCTTTTCATTCTCTAAACAATATGCATAACAACTACTTACATAGCATTTGTATTAGGTATTATAAATAATCTAGAGATAGTTTAAAGTAAAAGCAAGAATTTGCTTAAGTTGTATGCAAATAATGCATTATTTTATATATCAGATTATGTCTCTCCAGAATTTGTATCAAAGAGGGATCCTGGGACCAATTCCACATGGATACCCAGAAAAAATTGCTTATCAAATTTTATGTAATTCTCCCACTTCTTATTTGACTTCTTTTTAGTTTCCTCTCTTATTACATATTGCATTGATGTGGTACATTTGTTAAAATCAGTAAACAAATGTATGTATTAACTATAGTTCAGAGTTTAAGTTTTACTTCCTATTTTGTACATCTCTGTAGGTTTTGACCAATTCATAAAGACATGCATTTGCCATTTTATTTACCTACATAACAAGTTTATTACCCTAAAAATGCCCCCAAATTCATTTATTCATCTTTTTCTTCCCACTCTCTAAACCACTGTCAACCACTGGTCTTTTACTGTCTTTACATTTTTGCTTTTTCCAAAATGCAATATAGTTAGAACCATACTAGTTTTGTTTTGTTTTTCAGAATGACTTCTCCAATTCTGTATTTGCTACAGTTTGTATCATTAATGAACCCAAAGGCCCAAATGTGTGAGGCTTTGTTACTAGAGGGGTACTCTTTGGAGTCGGTGAAACCTTTAAAACTTGTGTCATAGTGGGAGGTCATTGGGAATAAATCCTCACAAAAAATTTTAGGATTTTGCCCCTCCTCACTCTCTGTTGTGGTTTAGATATGAAGTGCCCCACCCCATCAGCTTATGTGTGTAAGAAAATGCAAGAAAGTTTAGAGGAGATATGATTGAGTTATGAGACCCTTAACCTAATCAGTGCATTAGTCCCCAGGTATGTATTAACTGGGCAGAAATATAGGAAGTAACCATAGGCAGAAAAGATGTGGCTGGAGGAGGAAAGTCCCTGGGGGCTTGCCTCTGTGGTTGCTATTTTTTCCCTGGTCTGCAGTGACTTTTTATCTGCTTTTTGATGGCCACTGCTTTCTATTGCCACACTTCCATCATGATGATTTGTTTCATGTAGGGCCCAGAGCAACTAACCCATAGTCTAGTTGTCTATGAACTGAGTACCATAGAAATTGTGAGTACTAAATAAACTTTTTCTCCTCTAAAATTGTTCTTGCTGGGTATTTTGGTTGAGTGGTGTAAATGCTGACTAAAACACTCTATTTTTTGCTTCTTTTGCCACAAGGTAAGTGGTTTTGCTCTTCCACATACTCCACCCCAATGTGCTGTATCACTACAGATCCAAAAACAATGGGGCCAATCAATCATGGATTGAAACCATGAAAATTACACACCAAAATAAACTTTTTGCTTTATAAATTAATTATCTTGGATAGTTTATTATACTAATGAAAAGCTGATTAAAAATACCCATACACATCCAGCATTCCTTTCTGGAACTTGATAATTCCTTTTTGTTGTTGGATAAATATTCCATTTATTCTAAGTGAATGATATATTGATAAAAAAAAATGTTATCCAGAATGTGATTTACTTAAGACAAAAACAAACAAACAAAAAAACAAAAAAACAGTGCATGCACACGCACACACACGCAAGACTTGTTGATTTGTGATTTTCATTGTCCCTCATATACAGGATTGGATAATATTAGAGAAAATGGTCAAGAAAACAAGACCAAAAGTAAGAAAGGGTACAAGAAATGCAGCCAGAGTGATTGGCAGAAAGGAAAGTAGAATAGAAAGTGGACTTATAGAAGCAGGAGGTTCATTGGAAAGAGGCTAAAGTACAAAGATAGATGGTAGAGAAGAAATTTTATAGATTTTAAGGCCAGTACTCCAGAAATCAAAGACGGAAGACAGGCAGGGATATAGGAGTCACTTATCAACACCACAAATATTTTTACCTCTTGATGTTGTAGGGATAGACAAGGCAAAGCCCTGAAGATAGCATGAAACAATTTTATTTGGCTATAGCCAGGTTCAGAGGGTACAGCTTTCACTGTAATCAATTAATCCCCTGAACCCTGAGTTCAGGTAGTTTCAGAACTTTATACCCAGCATGTAAGTGGAGGGGCTCAGAAGTTCATAGTCAGCAGAAGTTCACATAAAAGCAGCTTATTCTTTCACTGTTTGGGGCAAGTTAACCCTTCAAGGACAACACCTTTCTTTTCTCCCCCTACCAGCTGTTACCATGGAGCCCAATTGATAACTCTCTTATCTTAGAAATGTAGACATCTCTGTGAAGCTACAGCTCAAGGCCAGAAGCCTCTTAAAGGATTTGTCTTTTTATTATCACATTTTACATTTGCAAACACACTTTTACAAACTACTATGTTGGATAAATGTTTGTGGAAAAATTAGTAATGGGGTGTTCAGCACCTGGAATGCTGATTTCTTCCAGGCCAATGGCCCCGTAAAATAGAGCAACAGGAAAATAGGAAGTTTACCTACATTGAACTCTTTTGTAGAGACTCTTTTGCTGATAATCTGAACATCAGTTATGGTGAAAGTTTCTGGAAAAGCTTATTTAAGATTTTCTGTGAATCTTGATGGTTAGCGTATAATCTATGCATAAATCCTATGCATTCTCCCAAAATAGAGGAAATGGGTGGGAAGAGAATTTGGACAGTCCTTGGTACTATTTTATTATTTATATTTAAGGATTTTCTTTTTTCTACTTAAGAGAAAAAAAAAGAAAAGGGGGAAATAAAGTGAATTGGAATGGTAATATACTACTAGCTGTACATATAGAGAGCAACAAGCAGAAGAAATATTTTAGAAAGATGAGGAAACAAAAAGGACAAAAGAAGACAGCATGCATTCCCCACTGCTTCTATTTTGGGAATGAGTGGAGAATAGGGCAAAATAAAACGGGAGTAGAATGAGCTTCCTTGTTCTGAAAGCCATCCAATGCTTAATAGCAAAAAGTGTGATGCTTCTGGGTGTAACGTGTTTGAAGATTTTGAGGCAGGACAAAGAAAGCAATAGAACTCTGTTTGCAGTAACACATACTGGGCTTTATTTGAGTGTCACTTTGAGAAGATTTCATGTGAGGGGAAGTCCCTCACTTCAGGGGATCTTCCAGAAGCAGCCTGAAGGCAAAGAGCCAAGGGAAATCTCAAGATAGATAGGAATCAGAGCAGGGCTCCTGTACCTTTGTCATTTCAATGATGATGGAGATCAGAGATCTCTGAAGAATAATAGTCACCTGGGGTCTTTTATAGCCCCAGAGTTTGTCTTATTTAAGGATAGAACATGTTGGATATAGTTTTGTGTCTTGTAGAAAGCAGGCAGGTTCTAAGTGGCTACAACTTATATTCGAGCTCTATTTAAAGGAATTTTATATGCAAAATTTTGAGTTTGGTTCCAATGGGCTCTTGAGCTATCATAAAAGGTAGAAAAGTAAGGCCACAGCTCTCTCCTCTTGAAGCTTATATTTCAGGGTCATAGACCATCAACAGAAGAAAATAAGTAATTAGATGCAATACTTTATCTTTTTTTTTAATTTTTATTTTTGTTGTGGTAGAGAACAAAACCAGGGCCAAATGCTAGCCAAATGCTTTCCCTCTGAGCTACATTCCCAGCCCTGTATAATGTTTTAGATGGGGATACATTGTAAGGAGAAAATAATTGGGTACTGAAGGAAAATTGGAGCTAGCTGGAAGGGAGGTAAAATTTCAAATTGACAACTAGAGAGAGGGTCACTGAGAAGATGAGAATGAAGAGAGGGTGTGCATCCTGTGGATAGCTTGAAAAGAGCATAATAAATAGAGGAAACGGCAAGTTCAAAGTCCCATAGGTGAGCTCTACGTGTAGTTTTGAGAAGCAACAAGAAGCCCAGTGTGTAGTGCGAGTGAGCAAGGAAATTAAAGTTACAAAGTCAGAGAGGCAGTTGCAGGGGGTGAGAGAAGCAGATCATGTAAAGAATTTTAGATCAGAGCAGAGATATGCATTTCTATTTTGAGTGAGTTGGAAATAAAGGATTCTGAACAGAAGAATGATATATTCTGACTTGTGTTTTAAAAGGATTCTGCTTTACTGAAAAGAGACTGCAAAGGGAGAAAGACTGAATGGCACCTAGCTGGAAAGGTACTGCAACAATTGAGCAATGAGATGAAGGTGCACTGGGCCAGAGTGGTAACCACATTAGGCGGTGAAAAGAGGTCACATTTTGGTATATTTTGAGAGCAGTTCCAAGAAGATTTATGATAAATTGCACTTAAGGTATGGAAGAAGAGAAATCAAGACCAGAGTTTTTGACCTGAGCACACAGTAGCATTCTTTGTTCTGATTTCTTAACTTCTTCCCAAAATAACCAGCATATCTCTTATCTCTTAATGATTAGAATACTATCTGTTTGCCAGCTAAAGTGCCAATAAGTCTGATGGATCCTAGACTATTTTTTTCCTCTTAGAGCATTTGAAACTTTATCCTCAGCTTGTCTAATTGTATGGTTTTATCCTTCCCATTAGAATGCAGCCTGTTCATTTGGCCTCTCCTTTCAGCCTGATCCAGCTACTCCTTTGGCCAAGAATCATTCACTACAGCTCTTTGATAAAGGGAGCTAATTTCAATTAGGCTATTGCTCTGTGCATCAAGGTTCCAAGTAGGAACATAGAATTAGAAAGGAACAATGTGAAAACAAGGTACAAGATCAAAAGACACTTGTTTTAATTCTGTTTTTGGTATCTCTTAAGTCTGACAAGCTCCTACAACCCAAATGAGGTAACTGGCTCCCGTTACATACATATAATAAGAAGTACAACTGTACCCTTACAATCCAAACTGCTTTATTATGTGTCCAAAAAAAAAAAAAAAAACAGAAAGAAAGAAAGAAAACACCTCAGACATGTTAATCCCATTTTCTTCTTGTGTAAGCTTGGCCCAATATCTGAGACTCAGCCCAGGTCTGCTACTTTCACTGGGAAGATTCCTCTAAATGCTAATAATCATTTCTTTTTTCTCGGCTAAGTGCTATTAGATTCTTCCCCTAAAGAGCTGCTTTGGCACTCTCTCACACTAATTAATATCACTTAATTTTCCATGCTCACAAATCTCTGACTTCTCCATATTTTCCATTATGCTCTGTGAGGATATGGACTTTGATTTCTCTATTAAGCTGCACATAAAGCCAATGGCTAGTAAACATAAACTGAGTCATTTTAGCTGAACTTTTTTTTTTGTTTGTTTTCTTTTGTTTCAAGGTTGTTAAAGAAAAAAAAAAATGTCAAACATAGGCTGGGGTTGTAGCTCAGTGGTAGAGTGCTTGCCTCCAACATGTAAGGCGCTGGGTTCAATCCTCAGCACCACATAAAAATAAATAAATAAAAATAAAGATATTGTGTCCATCTACAACTAAATATATACAGTCAATCAAGTCTTTCCCTGAAAATGCTCAGTGAGTGCTCTCTTTCCTTTCCAGTGCCTGTTCTTTCCAGTGCCCAGTTAATTGGAAGTTGACCTAATATGATTAGATTATTGTATAAATGTATAAACCTAATGTGACTCCCTCATATAGTTACCCACTCAACTGGAATTTAATCTAATTTGATTTGATCATCAAATAATAGGTCAAAAATTTTAAAAAAGGAAATCACTTTAGGGAGTGGATCTTGCACCCCATCTGGAAAACTTCTAATTGCATTATCTAATTCCCTCGCTGCTAGGTACATGTGGTTACTGAACAGAAATATCATCAGCGCATATTTTGAGGATATTTTAGGGTATTTCCATTTCTGTGACAAAACTCTTGAGAAAATCAACTTATAAAGAGAAGAGTTTGGTTCACAGTGTCAGATCATGGTAGATTGGCTGCATCGTTTTGGGGATGTGTAGTGAGGCAGAACAACATGGTAAGGTACATGTGGTGAAATGAAGCTGCTTACCACACGGGCAGTTGGAAAAGAGGAAGGGGTGAGGTTCCCAATATCTCTTTCAAGGTCACACTCAGAATGTCCTAACTTCCTTCCACCAGGTTCTACCTTCTAAAGGTTCTACCTCCTCCCAATAACACCACAGCTGGTAACCCAGCCTTTAGCACATGAGACTTTGGGAAACATTTATTTTCCAAACTGCAACAAAGTATCACTGAAATTCACATGGAATTTTTGATACTTATTATAAAAACATAAAATTGAAAGGGTAAAGTTTCTAAGCTGGAAAGCTTGAATGTAAAAGATTAGGTATTATTAAGTTCCTCTGTTACACCCAGATTCCTGAGATAGTTAAAACAACGCCCTACTGGCCATTTAGCCTAGGGCCCTGTGTAGTTCCTCACAGGGCCCAAACCAATCAGTTTGAATGTGTAACCCGCTTACGAATGACCAATCACCCTCACCCGCCAATGATTGTGCCAATCACATCTCAGAGTTGTTGTTCAATTTCCCCGCGCCTCATGATGATTTGTTCTGATGTATGCAAAGCCCACCGCCCTCTCCAAAAAGTGTACTTAAGCTCCACCTGACCTCCATTCTGGGCTCTGGGCTGCTCTCCCTTCTTGAGTGAGCACAGAGTCCCAGCTCGCTGGAATGGATCCCCAATAAATCCCCTTTTGCCAATTGCATGGAGTAAGTCTCTTGTGTGGTCTCTCCCTCCGACGCTCCGCCAGACCCCTCTTACAAAATCACACATGATTTTTATATTGATTGCATATTTCATAATTGTTGCGTCCATCCGCAGCCTTCCCTTCTCCCTCCCTCTTCCATGGTGGCTGTGGTCGGGGACTTTCCATGTGGCTGAGAAGATCTTAAATGATCAATGAGAAGCTGACACAGCAATTGTCCCCAATGACCATGGTTCCTGCCAACTGAAGCCATTGCCCTGTCAACTCCTCTCAACTTGGACCAACCAGCGACAGATGCCCCTAAACTCTGCTTGGCCAATCTGCTGTCCATAGCAACAATTTAGATGGCCTAGGCCCTCCTACCTCCAGCTTCCCTTGAAATCATTGTCTTGCCTTTCCCGCTGGTGACTTCCCCGACCCTCACACTTTCACAGACTGGTGAACCTCGCCCCGGAGCACCCCCCAATTAATCTTCTTTTGATGCCTTATTCTTGCTCTGTATTTCCTGATCTCACACACCTTTTCTGCTTTACAATAATAATACTTTATATATGTTGGGTTAAGTCAAATATTTCATTTCAACTTTTTTGATACCAGTAAAGAATAATTTTATAATGATAAACAAAATTTATAAGAACTTACAGGCTTGGAGTTCCTGGTTCACATTTTGTTTCCTTTGGAAAGTTTTGTTTTATGATATGCATTGCAGACTCAGTGACAAAGAGTCCACTGCTCACCAAGGCAGAAGACACCCTGTCTTCATATTGTTCAATAAGTTCAAAATTTTTAGAACTTAAATATTTCTTCCTTTTTATGTATCAAAGCTGCCTTCTTAAAATTCAACTCCAGAAATTCTAATGATGCCCTCTCCATTTATAGAGAACCTGATAAACTTTTCAGATATATCATCTATATTCAATTTTATAACATATTCATTTGTTTGCATCAATGTAACAAAACTGCCAGGCATTAGGTTTATATTTTATTGGGTACTTTAATAGAATACTTCTTTTTGGAGTTGCTAGGTCTGTTTTAGGCTAGTAGGTGCATTTCTCTGGGATAGATGGGCCTTGAGTTTCTACTAAATTGTAGCAAATGAGCAGGGGTCTCTATTTTTCCGCTTGCTATGTTACTTAATAGTCTGAATTCTGTTTTCTCCAAGCTTCTTTTATTCCCTTGACATTCTCCTGTTTACCTTGTTGAAATTCTTGTGATACCTTTTTATATTAGGCAAAGGGGGAAAAAAAACAGCCCTTGTGAGCATTTCTTCTGCATGATACATCCCCTTGATTATGGAGGATGCAACAAAGGCACTGTAGAATAGCAAGGGGAAGATCAATTCAATTAATAAAAAAAAAAAAAAAATTAGCTGCTCAAATTCAACCAACATGGTTGGCCGTTCCATCACATTAACCCCCTTTAAAATCACTAGTCAAGGGATCTGAAATGAATATTGACTTTAGAGTTATTTTCTTCCAAATTTAAAGTGCTCTGGTAATATCATCAACTCCATGGAACTGTGTGACCTTCCAGTGTGCTTTTCTGAAGAGGAAATTGCTTGCTACATTCTGGGTCTGATAGTCATAATGCATCTGTGTTGTAGACCTAAAGTTTGTCAACCTGACCAGGTCTGAGTTGCTGCTGTTTGGAGATAGGATTGGATGTAAGGGATGTTTTGTTTCTCTGTAACTAAGGGTAACTTTATGATTTGAACTGTCCATTTCCGTTTGGAACATGGCTATGACCAGCTCTATTTCAGAAGGAAATCTAATCTCTTTTAATAATTATTTCATTCATTTGGCATGAGGAGTAGGTCCTATCTCCAACTAGTTAATAAAGTCTATGAGTGGCAATATAAAACTTTTAGTAGCAATGATGATTAAAGCTATCAAAAATCCCATATATTTGAAAAATATTTTTTAAGATAATATTGTGCTCTTATCTGTAATTTGTTTTGCCTTTCTCAATTATTATTACAGGTAATTCAGACATCATTAATATTATAAAATGGAAATTTAATGATTTGAAAATTTAACCACAAATAAATTGATAGTAGGAAAAGATAGCAAAGTTAATGTGTAGTAAAATTAGGATGTAGCAGGCTATATAGTGGATCATACAGATTCTTTACATCTCTTGTAGGCCTGTTACCCATATATATTTTAATACCTTTCACTGAAATATGCATAGGTTAAAAAGATTGTAGAAGGATAAAAACAAAAGGTAGATCTCTCTGCTGAATATAGCTAGGATTTGAAGTGAAGATAGGTGAATATCAAGATGTCATTTAAGGGGAATGATGATGTGAGAAAGTGAAGGCACTTTTTGTGTGAGAGGGTTAAGTCACAGTATAATAGAACTGTGTTTCACCGTACACCACTGTGGCTTAGTGTTGAGCCTTGGTAAAAACATGTCTAAAATCATGTCAATTTAGATGCGGAAATTTTCCATCAACCTAGAAAGACTACTCTGAAAAGCATTCTTTTCAGAGGATGGGTAGTGTCATGAGCATTGAGATCACTTTTACTTAGTAGCTCAAGGTGATAGGCAAAATTATCACCTCTCTTTAGGTTTCATAAACAAAATATGAAAAGTAGCAATGATTGAGTTGTTGAGCAAAATAGTTTAACAAAGGAGTCAGAGTCTATCATGAAGCAGGCTCTTAAATATGTGCAACTCTTTAAAAAGGCCTGTAATCAGCTTACATTTAGCTCCAGCTGATAGAAACCTGAAGCAGCGAGCTGTTTTGTAACTTTGTTCTATACCTAGTGACTTATGTCAAGTCAAAGTTGGCATGTCTGCCAAGTGTGCTCTGTCACAAGTATCCTGTTGTTGCAGAAGATGGCTGAAGATGCTAACCTGAAAATCCCTGATGCAAAGATAGAAGACAATGCACACACCTCACGAATGTGCATTGTCTCCTTTATGAAGCATCATGATGACTAATTCTAGTTAAAAAAATGCAACCAGATATTCTTGTGATTTAGTGGTAGAGAAGTTGAAAGCAAAGAGAGGTATAATGTTATCTGCACAAAACTAAAGCTATTTGAAGTAGTTAGTGCTGTCATAAAAATAATAGCTGGAGGTAGGCAGATAGTGTCATTGCTTCCAATTGACTAATATTTAGAGCAAATCAACAGGAAAATGCTAATCAGTGTGCAGGTATGCATAGCACCATCTGACACTAATCAGAATCAACTGGGGTGAGCACAGGAATTGGGGGAAGAAATAAAGACCAGGACAGGTCCCCAAAAGGAATTTTGTGGAATGGAATACATAGATATCAGTAATAACCATATAATCCCAGAAGGAATTACTGGAAATTAGTCTTCCCTCACTCTTAATAATGAGTGATTTTCCTAGTAGCCAAATTGTTTATGTATTGGTCATAATAGCCATATGAATTTAAGGGATTATGCTAGCATAAAATGAAGTCAGACTCCATCTTTAATTCATGTTCCTCCAAAACCCCATGTTTTTTTCCCCTGACAATCTACATCCTAAAAGTGAAGAAGCCTCTTAAAATGTGCACTATAGCTCTCCATGGAAGATATGCATGAAAAAAGAAAATGAGTCCCACTTTCTACTTGATAGAAGAGGAGATAGAATGCTAAGATATTGGACTATTTATTGACTATTTTTATGCCACACATTGTGTCTATTAGAAGCAAATATAGCTACCTCACCCTACCCATAGTATAGTTCTACAAAACTGGTTCCTGGGACAATGCCCAAGTGACAATTTTCTTAATCTCTAGGAATCCCTGTATTTATTGCCACCGATTATTATCTGAGAAAAGGACATAATTCAGGTAATCAGACATTTCCTGATGTATCACCACCTATCTTTGAATTGGAGCTTCCAGTTTATATACATTCTAGTCTGCACTATTATTAAGTGCTTATTTTTCAATAACAGTTCTAAGCAAAACTGGGTAAGTACAAATCAAGAAATACCTTAACAACCTGATGATAGTCTAGTGGGAGCACAATATTGCTGCAGTCTGGCTGGGCACAAAATCACGAGCCACTCACACCTTGTAGATTCAAACAGCAACTCTTTATTCTCGAACTGTCACCAGCACTCTACACACACGTTCTGGGGAAAATTTTTCTCCACTGGGCTCTGTATCCCAAAATACTCTTTGAATCCCTCGAGAACTCAATGGGAACTCAAGGAGCCGGCACCTGAGGCAGCAGAATACGCCCTATTCCCAGGAGGATCCACCTTAAACCTGGAACCGCACTAAACCCAAGGAGCGCCCTAAACCCTGATCCGCCCTAAACCCGGATCTCCCCTAGTCCTTGAGCAAGGTCACCTTACATGCAATGTCACTGCAAATGACCAAGGCAAGCCAATTTCCACAATGGAGAGTCCTTCCTCTAAGCAACATGGGGTAGGCTGACAAAGAAATTGCCATGCGTCATTCTTACTTGGCAATGGCTCTCAGCACAATATACGTATCATATATATATATATATAAAAAAGTGATGTTATATGCACAGTTCATGGCAAGAGTGGTATTTGGCACTAAGGGAGGTTTTCCTGAGTAGAGACCATGAACAAATGAGAAAAGGGGCAACGCGAGGAGCACAGGCAAAGAAAGCACTGAGTCCAAGTGCTGAGGTGGGAGCAAGCTTGGCTTGTCCAATGAATGACACAAAGCTAGTATATGACTGGCTACATGAGCAAAGCAGAGTGTAGAGAAGTAATTTAAAAAGGCATGCTGGGGCCAATCAAGGAGGATGGGGTATTCAACTTTGGAGAACCATAAGAAAGAATACTCAGGCTTTCCCCAAAGACAATCTTACTTGATTACTCTGGGATAGGTTCTGATATGAATATGTCTTCAAAAGAGTCCCAATAATTTTATTTTTATTTTACATTTATTTTAATATTTATTTATTTATTTATTTGGTTCTGGGGATTGAAGACAGAGGTGCTCTCTCTATATATATCTTCCTCACAATGCAGCAAGCAGGAAAAAAATGTATGGATGATCATTGTGCTTTTGTGTTTGCTGGAAGAGTGGCCAGCACATGCATGTTTCTTAAAATCTTGGTTGATTATGAGACTTATTTTATCTTTCTCAACTTAGAATGGAGTGGAATGATCTTTTTACCCATCAGTGATAACTGTTGTTGCTATAGGCATTACTTGAGCTTTTCTTAAGTTAAATTAAGAATTATAATTTAATTAAGAAGATATTCATTCATACTGACATAATTAAAATGCCATCAATGCACATGTGCACAAGATACGAACTGGGCGATATACTAGGAAATCAGAAACAACTCATATTTTACATGTAAATTGTCCTTATATAGTGAGATATGCACTAATATTAAGGCATATGAAAAGGAAAAAACTTAGAACAAAGGGAAAACATTCCCCCAAATAACCTTCAATATCTTTAATGAATTAAGATTGACTGTGTGTGTGTGTGTGTGTGTGTGTGTGTGTGTCTTATTTTCGTTTTCAAGTTCCAAGACCAGAAGCTTTGGTAGAATCTGGTAGAACAAATGTCTCAGATCAAAGGCCATCAGGCAAGAGAAAAATTTCTGTTTGGGGTGGGTTTGACTTTTGCTCCATTCAGATCTTCTGTTCTAAAAAGGCCTACCCACAATATAGAGGGCAATTTGCTTTACTCAGGCTGCCAATTTAAATGCTAATCTCCTACATAAATACATTTGCAGAAATATCCAGAATAGATTTGGCATGACTGAACATACCTATAATTCTAGCTACTTGGGAGGCTGATGAAGGAGGATATCAAGTTGGAGGCCAGCTTCAGCAACTTAGAGACATCCTGTCACAAAATAAAGCATAAATACCTCAGTTCAGTTGTAGAGCACCCCTGTCTTCAATCTCCAGTACTGCATAAAAAGAAGAAAAGGAAAAAGAGAAAAATAAACAAATATCCAGAATAATATTTGACCTCATATCTGAGCACTATATGCCTTTTATCCAATGGACACATAAAATCAACAATCACAAAGCCTTTACATTTTAACTCCCCCCACCCCCAGATCAAATCCAGAGCTTTGTGCATGCTGTATCACTGAATTATACCCCAAACTCCATTAATATAAATCTCATAAACTATTTAAGACCATTACTAGTTGAAAGTGAGAAACTTGATGCTCAAGGAAGTAATTATCCACAGAAACATCTAATTTTGAGCACAGTGGTTTTGTTTGTTTGTTTGTTTACCATAAGGCAAATACTATGTGTGCCTCAAGAGAGTTCTGACTGGCTGAGTCACTGATGGCCAAGTTCAGTATGTGAAAGGAATTTTGCTCCATTAAGGCATGCAATTCACACACCGGCCTGTACGGGGACCCAGGCTCACAGTAGGCCCAGGTCCATCCTGCCACCAGCAGACAGCCGCTGGAGCACAACCTCTGGAAAAGGACTGCCCCTTTTGACCAGCAGACTACCGCAGGAGGTCTGGCCCCGACCAGAATTGCCCTCACCAATGTGAGCAGGAACAAGGTCTGAGTTCATCCCCCACCCAACCTGGGAGTCCAAGCCTAACTCAGTTCCATCTTGGGACACTGCAGGCATCACCATAGCCTCTCCTATGTGGTAGTCCCTACCTTTTTGAAAACAGACAGGGCCTAGAAGCAGCTGCATCTCAGAACAGGCATCCCAAAGAGAGTGTAAGGCCCATCCTTTCAACCCCATCTCTGTAAGACGTTGCAACCATCTTGAGGCCACCTCCACTGTTATCTCAAGTTACCTTGGCTATTGCTGCCACCACCTTTAGTTGCAGTAGCATAGATTGAGGGACACCAGCAGGGTGTGGAAGCCCAACATTGAGGTGCAGTACAATCTGCTTGGGTACTACAAGAATATGGAGTAGAAACTGTAATATCTCAAATTAACGCTGCAAGAAAGAAAGATACATAGATAACATAAAATAAAATAAAAAATGGAGAAAAGTGTCCCAAACAAACTAGGATGCTACAATAATAAAACCCATGGACAGCAAAGTTGATGAAATGTCAGTAGGAGTTTAGAAGTTTCATAATTAAAATGATCTGTGAATTAAAGAATAACCTAAATGAGCAAATACAGGCAAAAATTGATCTGTCCAATAAAGAGATAAGAGAGAAAATACAGGGAGAAAAAGATTACTTTAAGAAAAAGATAGAGACTCTGAAAAAAAAAAAACTCAGAAATCCTTGAAATTAAGAATATAATAAACCAAATAAAAAACTCAATAGGAAGCATAACCAACAGACTAGATCACTTGGAAGAAAGGACATCAGATAATGAAGACAAAATATACAATCTGGAAAATAAAGTTGATCACACAGTGAAGAAAGTTAGAAACCATGAACAGAACATTCAAGAATTATGGGACAGCATCAAAAGACCAAATCTGAGAGTTATTGGGACACAGGAAGGCACAGAGTTTCAAACCAAAGGAATACACAATCTCTTCAATGAGATAATAGTAGAAAATTTCCCAAGCATGAAGAAAGAATTAGAAAACCAAATACAAGAAGCTTACAGGATACCAAATGTACAAAATTACAACAGATATACACCAAGGCACATTATAATGAAAATGCCTAGCACACAGAATAAGGATACAACCTTAAGAGTCACAAGAGAGAAGAATCAGATCACATATAGTGGGAGACCAGTTCGTATCTAAGCAGATTTTTCAACCAAGACCCTCAAAGCCAGGAGATCATGGAACAACATATACCAAGGTCAAAATAAAATGGATGCCAACTAAGAATCTTATAACCAATAAAATTAAGCTTTAGATTTGATGATGAAATAAAAACCTTCCATGATAAACAAAAGTTAAAAGAATTTTCATCTAGAAAGCCTGCACTACAGAACATCCTCAGCAAAATATTCACAAAGAGGAAATGAAAAACAATGATAAAAATTAGCAGGGTTGGGGAATTACACTAAAGGAAAATCTAATCAGAGGAGATACCAAGTCACATTAAATAGAAAAAATAAACAAAAATGGCTGGAAATACAAATCATGTCTCAATAATACCCTAAATGTTAATGGCCTAAACTCACCAATCAAAAGACATAGACTAGTAGGTTGGAAAAAAACCCAACAATATGCTGCCTCTAAGAGACTCATCTCACATGAATACACATGCATAGACTGAAGATGAAGGGTGTGAAAAATCACACCATTTACAGGACTGTGGAAGCAAGCAGGGATCTCCATCATCATATCGAATAAAGGAGAATTCAAGCTAAAGTTAATCAAAAGGGATAAAGAAGGACACTACATACTGCTCAAGGAAACCATACACCAGTAAGACTTAACACTTATAAATATATAAGGCCCAAAAATTAGAGCATCTACATTCATCAAACAAAATCTTCTCAAGTTCAAGTGTCTAATAGACCACAACACAATAATTTTGGGTGACTGTAACACATCTCTTTCACCACTGGATAGATCTTCCAAACAAAAGCTAAACAAAGAAAATATAGAACTCAATAATACAATCAATAACTTATAGTTATTGACATATACAAAATATTTCATCCTTCAATGAGAGAATACACTTTCTCTTCAGCAGCACATGAATCTTTCTCTAAAATAGACCATATATTATGCCACAAAGCAATTCTTAGCAAATATAAAGAAGTAGAGATAATACCCTGCAATCTATCAGATCATAATGGAATGAAATTAGAAATCAATAATAAAATAAGAAATAAAAGCTACTCCAACACCTAGATATGAAATAATATGCTACTAAATAAACAATGGGTTGTAGAAGACATCAAGGAGGACATTAAAAAAATTTAGAGGTAAATGAGAACACAGATACAACCTATTGAAATCTCTGGGACACTATGAAGGCAGTTCTAAGAGGAAAGTTCATTGCATAGAGTTCATTTCTAAAAAGAAGAAAAAGTTAACAAATAAATAACTTAACATTACAGCTCAAAGCCCTAGAAAAAGAAGAACAAATCAACACCAAAAGCATTAGGAGACAGGAAATAAGTAAAATCAGAGCTGAAATCAATGAAATTGAAACAAAAGAAACAATTGAAAAAATTGACAGAACAAAAAGTTGGTTTTCTGAAAATAAATAAATAAAATTGACAGATGCTTAGCCATGCTAATGAAGAGAAGGAGAGAGAAAAGTTAAATCACTAACACATACAATGAAAAAGAAAATATCACAACAGACACTACAGAAATACAGAAGTTAATTAGAAATTATCTTGAAACTTGTACTTCAATAAAATAGAAAATATCAAAGGCAACAACAAGTTTTTAGAGTCATATAATTTACCTAAATTGAATCAGGATGATAAAAACAATTTAAACAGATCAATTTCAAGTGATGAAATATAAGATACCATGGGAAGTCTACCAACCAAGAAAAGTCCAGGATGGGAAGGATACACACCCAAGTTCTACAAGACCATTATTGACAGCAATACTCTTCAATTTATTTCAGAAAATCGAAATGAGGCAGTACTTTCAAACTCATTCCATGAGGCTAATATCACTCTGATTCCAAAACCAGGGAAAGACATATTTAAAAAAAAAAAAAAAACTTTAGATCAATATCTCTAATAAACATAGATTCAAAAATTCTCAAGAAAATTCTGGCAAATTAAATACAAAAACATTTCAAAAAAATCATGCACCATGATCAAGTGGGATTTATCCCAGGGATGCAAGGTTGGTTCAACATATGGAAATCAATAAATGTAATTAATCACATCAATAGACTTAAAGATAAAAATCATATATCATCTCAATAGATACAGAAAAAGCATTTGACAAATACAACACCCCTTTATGTTCAAAACCCTAGAAAAACTAGAGATAATAAGAACATATCTCAACATCATACTAAGTAGAAAAAAAATTGAAGGCATTTCCTCTAAAAATTGGAACAAGACAGAGATTTTATCACTTCTATTTAACATAGTTCTTGAAACACTGGCCAGAGTAATTAGACAGATGCAAGAAATTAAAGGAATATACATAGGAAAAGAAGAACTCAAATTATCGCTATTTGCTGCTGATATGCTAGAAGACCCCCCAAAATTTCACCAGCAAACTTCTAAAACTAGTAAATGAATTAAGCAAAGTAGGAGGATATAAAATCAACACCCATAAATCAAAGACACTTCTGTATATCAGTGACAAATCCTCAGAAAGGAAAATGAGAAAACTACCCCATTTACAATAGCCTAAATAAATAAATACTTGGGAATCAACAAAAGAGGTAAAAGATGTATATAATGAAAATTACAGAACCCTAAAGAAAGAAGTCAATGAAGACCTTAGAAGATGGAAAGATCTACCTTGCTTTTGGATAGGCAGAATTAATATTATCAAAATGACCATACTACCAAAAACATTGTGCAGATTTAATGCAATTCTGATCAAAATCCCAATGTCATTTTCTATTCTTATAGGAATAGAAAAAGCAGTCATGAAATTCATCTGGAAAAAAAGAGACCCAGCATAGCTAAAGCAATCCTTAGCAGGAAAAATGAAGCAGGTAGCATGACTATACCAGACCTTAAACTATACTACAGAGCAATGGTAACCAAAACAGCATGGTATTGGCACCAAAACAAACTGGTAGAGCAATGGTACAGAATAGAGGACACACAGACTAACAACAAAACAATAATCTTATATTAGACAAAGGCACCAAAAACATGCATTGGAGAAAAGATAGCCTCTTTAACAAATGGTGCTGGGAAAACTGGAAACCCATATGCAAAAAAAATGAAATTAAATCCCTATCTCTCACCATGCACAAAACAAGTGAAAATGGATCAAGGACCTAGGAATAGAACCAGAGACCCTGCGTCTAATAGAAAAAAAAGTAAGCCTTAATCTCCATAATGTGGAATTAGGCTCCAACTTCCTTAACAAGACTCCTATAGTACAAGAATTATAAACAAGAATCAATAAATGGGATTGATTCAAACTAAAAAGTTTTTTTTTTTTTTTTCCCAGCAAAAGAAACAATCTATGAGGTGAACAGAGAGCCTACATTTTGGGAGCAAATTTTTACCCCTCACACATCAGATAAAGCACTAATCTCTAGGGTATATAAAGAACTCAAAAGGCTAAACACCAAAACAAACAAACAAACAAACAAACAACCCAAATAATCCCAAAAAAATATGGGTCAAGGACCCGAACAGACACTTCTCAGAAAATGATATACATTTAATCAACAAATATATGAAAAAATGTTCATCATCTCCAGCAATTAGAGAAATGCAAATCAAAACTACTCTAAAATTTCATCTCACTCCAGTCAGAATGGCAGCTATTATGAATACAAACAACAATAAGTGTTTGTGAGGATGCAGAAAAGAAGGTACACTCATACACTGCTGGTAGGACTGCAAATTGGTGCAGCCAATATGGAAAGTAATATGGAGATTCCTTGGAAAATTGGGATTGGAACCACCATTTGACCCAGCTATCCCTCTTCTTGGTTTATACCCAAAGGACTTATAAACAGCATACTATAGGGACATAGCCACATCAATGTTTATAGCAGCATAATTCACAATAGGTAAACTGTGGAACCAACCTAAATGCCCATTAGTAGATGAATGGATAAAAAAATGTGGCATATATACACAATAGAATATTACTCAGCAATAAAAGATAATAAAATCATGGCATTTGCAAGTAAATGGATGGAGATGAAGAAGATAATGCTAAGTGAAGTTAGCCAATCCCAAGAAACCAAATGCCAAATGTTTTATCTGATATAAGGAGGATGATTCATAGTCGTCCTGTAGGAAGTAAGGGTATGGGAGGAGTAGATAAACTCTAGATAGGATAGAGGGGTTGGAAGGGAAGGGAGTGGGTATGGTGTTAGAAGTGATGGTGGAATGTGATGGACATTATTATCCAAAGTACATATATGAAGACACAAATTGGTGTGAATATACTTTGTACACAACCAGAGATATGAAAATTTTGCTCTATATGCATAATATGAATTGTAATGCATTCTACTGTCATATATAAATTTTAAAAAAATAATTTTTTTTAAAAAGAGAAAAGATGTGGAGAAAAGGGTACACTTGTACATTGCTGGTGAGACTGCAAATTGGTGTGGCCAATTTGGAAAGCAGTATGGAGATTCCTGGGAAAGCTGGGAATGGAACCACCATTTGACCCAGCTATTGCCCTTCTCGAACTATTCCCTGAAGACCTTAAAAGAGCATGCTACAGGGATACTGCCACATCGATGTTCATAGGTAGACTGTGGAACCAACCCAGATACCCTTCAATAGATGAATGGATAAAAAAAATGTGGCATTTATACACCATGGAATATTACGCAGCACTAAAAAATGACAAAATCATGGAATTTGCAGGGAAATGGATGGCACTAGAGCAGATTATGCTTAGTGAAGCTAGCCAATCCCTAAAAAACAAATACCAAATGTCTTCTTTGATATAATGAGAGCAACTATGAACAGAGCAGGGAGGAAGAGCAGGAAGAAAAGATTAACATTAGACAGAGACATGAGATGGGAGGGAAAGGGAGAGAAAAGGGAAATTGCATGGAAATGAAGGGAGACCCTCATTGCTATACAAAATTACATATAAGAGGTTATGAGGGGAATGGGAAAATAAACAAGGAGAGAAATGAATTACAGTAGATGGGGTAGAGAGAGAAGATGGGAGGGAAGGGGAGGGGGGATAGTAGGGGATAGGAAAGGTAGCAGAATACAACAGTTACTAATATGGCATTATGTAAAAATGTGGATGTGTAACCGACATGATTCTGCAATCTGCATTTGGGATAAAATTGGGAGTTCATAACCCACTTCAATCTAATGTATGAAATATGATATGTCAAGAGCTTTGTAATGTTGTGAACAACCAATAAAAAAAATTTAAAAAAAAGAGAAAAGAAAGGCATCCAATTCAGACAACCAAACATGGCATATTTTATTTTTTCTTTAACTTTTTTCTTCTCTTTGTTTTAAAAACATTGCATATTTTAACAGAAGCAATCTTTTCTAATACCATTGATACAATACATTTTTCCTATTTTTGTCTCTACTATGTGTGTTTGTGTTCCAAAAGTCCCAATGATAGATGTCTCTAGAGGCTTTAAAGTGACTAATGTAAGTGATAAAATAGCCACAATTTGAGAACCACTGGCCGTGGTGGAAGCCTGAACACACCGTGGGTTGTATGAGGGAGAAGATGGAGGCCAAGCAACCCACTCCTTTACCTGCTGGAGCAGGCTTCTTTCCTATGCAGAGACATTGCCTCACTTCTCTGGGTTGTTCTCCACGTGTTAACACAATGATGGCCTAAACAAAGAGTCTTGTCCTCAGAGCACCCCCAACACAAGTGGAGTACAGAATACCCATGGGTAAACGTGTCTCAGCATCCAAACAGTTGACAATAAGCTTGCATTCATTAACAAACAGCCAGTGGGAAAATTAGGCTAGAATGTAGTCTCTTCCCACTTGCATTGCAGTTTCCAAATTTAATGTCCAGGAACTTCTGTTCTCTGTTTTCACTTCCTTTCTCTCCGACTAAATAGCCTCCTTTGAATTTGGTCTGGGGTACTACATCGCTTATTAGCTTCCGCAGGTATAGTGAATTACTCAGCATTTTTAATTGCTTAGATTGAATTCTAGGTAACCCATAAAGTGAAACTAATCAGTATATCTCAATCATGGATGACTTTCTCATTTTATTTGAACAGCTCTCCATCAAATAAGGAGGTCATTGTGAGAGAAACATATTTCCCTGCAGGAGGTAGCTGACAGTGGTGTCCTCTGATGGTAGATCTACATGATCCAGATCAAAACATGTATTGGCTTTGGGCTGGGGATCTGGCTCAAGCGTAGCGCCTGACATGCGCACAGCCCCAGTTCGATCCTCAGCACCACATACAAACAAAGATGTTGTGTCTGCCGAAAACTAAAAAATAAATATTAAAATTCTCTCTCTTTCTCTCTCTCTCCCTCTCTGTTAAAAAAAAAATGTATTGGCTTCATTCTACTTGAGCTTTCACTTACTGGGTTTCTTAAAGATGGGAAGAAAGCACTGGTCACCTCACTAGCAGCATGAATCTACAAGAAATTCATTGCTGTGGTTGGTCAGAACCAAGGGAGATGAAAGAAGGGAAGCAGAGGCAAGGAGGACTTTTCACAGTTTTCTGTTCATCAGGAATTTACACAGGCTTCTTAACTCTTGTCTCATTGAATGGTATTTTAAATCCTTTTTTTTGAGAATTCATGAGTTTAGATATTTGCAATATTAGCAGCTCTAGTTGCTAGATCCTAATTGTGAATTTTTTTTCCTATAAATGTCTCCTCTGAGCCTTTAAAGCCTTTAAAATTTTATCTTCCATTTGATCCTTATGTTTTTGTTTAAGGTGCTCAATGAGCTTGAACTGGGGTAGAATATGCTCTGTTCTCTGAGAACAGTCTTCAAATTATAGTTCATAGTCCACTACACTTCCCCTGTCAAATCTGCTCATTTCTTAGGTGCCAAGTAACTCTCACGGGTTTAGTCATATTTTCGCCTTTCTTTATGCCTATTTTTAGCTTTCAATAATTTCAATGGATTTTTGGACCAGATAATTATTTGTGAATGTACTTTGAGTTCATTCTTTTGTTTTTAATTATTATTTATATTACACCATATTAAAAAAAAAAGACAGATTCTCTACTTATCCCTCATCGTAGTCTGTCAGGGCTGATATAGCAAAATAATATAAGCTGGGTACTTTATAAACAATATAAATTTATTTCTCCTAATTTTGAAGGTGGAGAATTCCAAATTCAACCTAAGACAGATTTGCTGACCAGATGCCTGGCGAGGGCTGTTTCCTTGTTCATAGATGGCTCCTTCTTGCTGTCTTCTTACTTAGTGGAAGGAGCTAACTCTTAGAGAAGTTCTGTTTTGTATCAATCCGGATCATCATGGTTCTAGATTTTATCACTTCCCAGTGACCCCCACCTGCTAATCCCTGCACCGTGGGGGTTAGAATTTAAACAAGGACACAAACCTTCAGATCACAGCATTCCCCCATTTTCAGTGCTTTTTGTTTCTCCAAGGCAAACTTCACAGTGCTTCTGTGTGGCTTCCTCTGTTCTACCACGTTTTCTTGGGAGTTCTTTCCTTCTCCACTCTGCCTCCTCCTCATTCTGCCTTTGCCTCTTGCCTCTGGTCTCTTCCCTTGCTTATTTCTCCTCTGTAACTTTTAAAATTTCTGTCTCCGTTCCTTTTCTTATGCTACTTCAGAAAGTGATTGTGAAGATGAATACATTTTATGAATTTAAAATGCTTTGTGATCTACAAACCAAATAAGTAATGGTAGTTAATATCTGTTTACCTTCTCTATGCCTGTTAAGCTCTGGGGTCCCTAGTTTTAATTGATTCTCTCCTCTTTTTTCTCCCATCTATTTACTAGGGTTCCTTAGGGACCCTCAATTTTCATATTAGTCTTCTCTCTATAACTTTTTCAATGGTCTCTAGTCCCTGGGGACATATGATACATAAATAAGAATGTTCATGATGACTGAATGGCAGAAATGCCAATGTTGTGGTTTTCCCTTCTTTTGAAAGTTGATATGTCTAGTAATTCCTGAATAAATATATTATACAGATCATATAAAGGAAATGTTTTAAATGTAATCCAAATCAATAGAGGTGTAAAGTGGACTTTTTTCTGAGAAATAAATAAATCCAGGTGGAAATGATCATGATTTTTTTTACTTCTAGTGTTCCTGAAACCACAATGTCACTTCTTTCCTGGTAACTGCCTGCTCTGCACATAATCCCAACCATTCTTCAAATGGAAGTTTTAATATGGTTTCATTAAAATGTACTTTTTGTATTCAGTTCCAAGATCAATTGTATTTGCATGTATATTCATGCAAACAACACATTTCTGGAAACCAAAAAAGGAGAGTATTTATGTTTGGTGTTCATGTCTATTGTACACATATGCAGCCTAAATAACTTAAGAGCAGAACTTTCAGAAAATAATCCAGAATTTTAAAAAATTAGAAAAATAATAAAACAAATTGAGATGTAGACCTTTTTAAGATTTAAGAACTTCAATTTATTCATAATCAGAGACTGAGGGAGGATTCACTAGAAGTAAGCCTGTCACTTGAGCTTCAGTAAAGCACTCAGAATAATTATGAACATGGATGATTTTTTTTATTCTCTTCTTAACTATAAATGGAACGATTTGGGGCACATGGGCTGTGTTCATGCTACTGTACATAGTAGCAGTTAGTTTTGATTGGTATGTAAGGTACAACTGTAGTAATGTAATCATTTATCCACCATACTGCAGATGGACCCTTAGGCTTTTTCTAGTTTAGGGCTGTTTTAAATGAAGTTTTTGCAGGCATTACTATACACACACACACACATACACACACACATACACACACATATATACATATATAGTATAGTTTTTCATATGAGTTATTTAATTAATCTATTTAATATTAAATTATTTCTCTCTAATATGCTTAAGGGACACAGATCCCTTCTCCAGCTAACAGCTGATGTGCGCGCGCACACACACATATATATTTTTGTGGTGCTGGGGATTGAACCCAGAGCCTTATGCACTGGAGGCAAACATTCTACCAACTGAGCTATATCCCCAGCCCATCACTTTGATATTTTTTAATGCTCTTTTATATTGCCCCAACTGAAAATACTTTTTCTCTTCTGTGTTATTTTATTCTTTTAAAAATTATTTTTTGATTGTAGTTGGACACAAGAATTTTATTCTATTTATTTTTATGTGGTGCTGAGGATCGAACTCAGGGCCTCGCATGTGCTAGGCAAATGTTCCACCACTGAGGCACAACCCCAGCCCCTGTGCTTCCTCTTAATAGGGCGAGAGTATATTAAAGTTAATAATAAAATAACATCATATTATAATTTAATAAAATAGGTAAATGGAGAGATTAAAGCTTCTTATTTTCTGTTGTCTGATAAATAGATGTTTCAATTCTCATCAGAAAAATCTATTCCTAAAATGAAAGTGTTGCACAACTTTCTGAACAAAGAATCTATCTCCTCCCACCTCAAGTTGATACATGACTTAATGCCTTAAAGAAGCGACCAGATGTCTACTGATTAGCTGGTGCATCAGTCAATACTTCTAATCTGATGACTACAAAGAAAATCCCCACCCAATTCAGATTTCCAAGCTTTTGAACTCCTTTCTCATTTGGTTGCTATATAACATATGCGGTGGACTTTTTTTTTAATTTTTATTTTAATACAGCCAGGAACATCATTACACATGGCAAAGGGACAATGTTGGTTTGGAACTCAGAACAACACCAGAAGCAGAGACAAAGTGTTATCTAAAGTGAACAAGAACAAAGGAATGAAATGGGATAACAGAGTGCTGCAAAGTGAATGAGAGGAAACGAACTCCGAAAAAAGGTCCTGTTTTCCATCTATGTCAATACTAAAATTTTTCCACTTAAGTGCATTTTTAGAGTGATAGTATGCAAGCTTGTTGGTCCTGCCAAATCTTCAAAAGATCATCTATTTTACTCTAAGGCATCAACAACTACTGGCAGTTGGCTTGGAATTATTTTATCCATTAGATCAAGGACACTGTATAAGATGGGTCCAAGGGAGTGAAGTAGAAAACAGGAGTCTTGGACCAGGAAGAAGAGGAAGGCTACCAGAGGTGGTACTAAACCTTGAAGTCCTTAATAGGCAAAATAAGGGTAATGAGAGCTAAAGCAGTATTGCTAAATAGATTTTCCCAGGAAGCTTCTCTTTCCTATTGGAGGAAGATGATCACACACACACACACACACAAAAAAAAAAAAAAAAAAAAAAAAAATTTCCAGTGTTCTGTGACTTCCTCCATAGGACATTTTAGCTTTCATAAAATGTAGTGGAAACAAGAAAAGAATAAAATACTTAAACAGAGAGATGAAAGACTTGTACGTTAAAATGAAAAACATCAGTTCTCAAAAAACTAAAATAGAACTTCTAGAACTACCACATGATCTAGGAATCCCACATCTGTTTTATATATATAGATATATAGATATCTACATCAATAGAGGCAGGCACAGTGGCATAAACCTGTAACCCCAGCAAGTTTGGAGGCTAAAGTTAGAGGATTGCAAGTAGTGACCTAAAAATCAGGATTATGAAGAAACATCTGTACCCTCATGTTCACTGAAATACTTATGTTCATGATAAATACATTGTGGAAACACCCTAAATTCCATTTGATGGATAACTGGATTTAAAAAAAAATATGGTACACACACATTTAATCATTCCATGTACACAGACAATGGAATATTATTCAGTATTGTAAAAGAAGAAAATTCTATTATTTTGCTACAAGAAATAGATCTGGAACACATTATTCTAACAAAAAGAGAAAAAAAAAATGCACAATCTCACTTACATGTAAAATCCAGAATAGTCAAACTAATAGAAATAGTATAATGATGGTTACCAGGGAGTGGGATAGAACTAAATGGGGTGAATTTGGTGAAAGAATAGAAGCTTCATTATGTCAGAGGAATAGGTCTAGAGAACCAAGGTACAATCTGGGACAACAGTCAGAAGTACTGTATTGCAGGCCAGGCATACACCTGTAATCTGAAAGACTTGGGAGGCTAAGAGAGGAGCATCACAAGTTGGGCACCAGCTCAGAAATTTGTGAGGCCGGTCTCAAAACAGTAAAGAAAAAGTTCTGGGGAAATAGATCGGTGGTAAAGCATCCCTAGGTTCAATCCCTAGTACCAAAAACAAAACAAACAAACAAAAAAACAACGA
The DNA here is from genome assembly GCF_045843805.1 of Urocitellus parryii. NCBI lineage: Eukaryota > Metazoa > Chordata > Mammalia > Rodentia > Sciuridae > Urocitellus > Urocitellus parryii. The sequence continues at coordinate 101,610,700 of NC_135542.1, forward strand.
CTGCTTTATAGGCAAATTTGTTAACAGAATTTACATTTAATCCTTTCACCATAAACACACACACACACACACACACAAAACACATGCACACAACAGCTACTATGTAGGGGATGAATATAAGAAGTAACTTGGGCTGGGGATGTGGCTCAAGCGGTAACTCGGCTCGCCTGGCATGCGCGGGGCGCTGGGTTTGATTCTCAGCACCACATAAAATAAAATAAAAGATGTTGTGTCCACCAAAAATTGAAAAATAAATATTAAATCTCTCTCTCTCTCTCTTTCTCTTCTCTCTCTTTAAAAAAAATAAGTAACTTTATTGTGGTGAGCATTTCATAATATTTATTTATATCAAAACATCAAATTGTCAAACTGTACACACCTATATACATATGCCTACATATGTATATATACATATATATCACCATGCATTTCTGTGTCTGTGCATGAACAGGTATACACACTTACACATGGGTAGACCTATAGACATATCTTTATATATATCAATGACATCTCAATAAAGCTGTTCAAAAAAAAAGAGTGCTATTTTCAAAAGGAAGAAAGTGTATTGAGAGTGCAGAGATAATTCTTCACTTATTTCATGTTAAAGAATTATCTTTGGTCAATTAATGAAAATAAGCATTTATTCTTTTATCAGAATTTTTTTAAATTTTTTTCCTGATTCTGAACAATTTTCATTAAACTCACGTAGGCAAACACACCCACAAATAAAGTTCATTTGTATTTCTCTAGCCAGATAGGTTTTCATCATGAACTCTTTCCCGTGAGATAATTATGATGCCTCACATAGACAATATATGGGTATCGGGAGTGCCGTTGTCTACCTAGCCTGCTGAAGGTCAAGGTGTGTACCTGGTGAAGGAAGGCCCCCTTGTGAGGGAGTGTTATTGCATCAGGAGCAGCAGATCTAACATTAGCTTGCCCCCAGATTTTGTGATTGTTCTCCAGGGCTGGATGGAAATATTCAGTAGAGGACATCTCCAGGAAGGGAAAATCAGCTTTGGCTTGGTTCTTTTTTACTGATTTCCAGAATAGGATGGTATTGCCACTGATGAGTTTCTTTTAAATGACTGTTTTCTCCAGCAGCGTTTTATAAATGGTTGTCGCATTAAAGAGTAAATGAAATTCCCCTGAAGAACACACTCCACCATGCCTTTCGTGTCTTTCCTGTCGCATCTGTGAAGATGGATGGACCCTAAAGAGCTCGCTGCAAACTAACTGAGTCACATTTGTCTCCCAGGAATGTTTTATATGCTTCAAAATGTGACAAAGGCCATTACAGAGATTATACTTCCCAGCAATGAATCCGCTGTCCATCCTCTGCTATTCCAAACATTCAGAAAATTGCTATGGAATTACTAATGGCCCAGAAAGCAAGCAGTCATTGACTAGCTGCCCTAGTATTTTCCCTGAAGATAGGGCAATGACACTAAGAGAATGAGTTTTTTTTCCTAAGTCCCACTTATTCAACATTTTTTAGAGTTCACATTGATTATCAAGCTTGTAGTACTGACTATAATTTAAAGGAAATATTTCATTCTATAAAAAATATAGATTCTGGATTTTCATCTAAAATAATAGGGTCGTCTTCGCAACCTACCTACATACCAATGTTAAAATATTCAGATTAGTTAAAAATCTTTCTACCATTTATTATGAATTTCTGAACTAGAAATATGGGATCTGACTTTTCAAGAATTATGATAATAAAATGGGATGACACGTATACAACAAGGTATATAATCAAGATTACTTGATGTTTATCTGAACACATCAGCAGTAAACACAACTACAGAATGCAATGACTATCAGTGTTTCCAGGAGGCATGTCCAATTTGTGATGATCTTTAAAGACTGAACCGGTAGCTTGACAAGTATGAAATTGAGATGTGCTTTTAAAAATACTTTAAAATGCATGTGCTGTTGGTTGAAGCCACATCACACCCAGGCATGAAAGATGCTATTGGAACCAAAATATTCATCAGCTCTGACTGTATTTTTTTCTTATTGCTACTGGTTTACATCCTATGCCTATGTTCCCAAACACCTCAGTTTGAAGAAAATTTTCTGAACATAGCTTTTAGACATGTTTTTTTTTTTTACAGTTTTCATGGTTTTGTTCTTTGAATCTCCCGGTAAGGTCTCAGTGTAGAATTTAACTTATACACAAGATTCTGTTTCTCAAAACATGAACAGAACCTTTAGCTTTCTTGTCGCTGAGGTTTGGTACTAACTTCATGTACTCCTGGGATCAGACTCGTGGAGAACTTAGTGGCAAAAAAAACCAGTAAATGGCAGTGTCAGAATGGACCCCAAAGTGACAAAATAAAAAATGGCACTGCATGTTTCTTACCTGTACACTACTCCTCCTGAAACTAGTTGTCAGGGCACATCAGAATGAATGTAAAGTTGATACCGACCACAATGTCATCCATTGTTTTTCCATCATACATCTTCTTTTTTTTTTTTTTTTTAAAGAGAGAGTGAGAGAGGGAGAGAGAGAAAATTTTAATATTTATTTTTTAGTTATCGGCGGACACAACATCTTTGTTGGTATGTGGTGCTGAGAATCGAACCTGGGCCGCACGCATGCCAGGCGAGCGCGCTACTGCTTGAGCCACATCCCCAGCCCCCATCATACATCTTCTGAATCAACTCCTGAGTCCCAAGTGCTTCATCTTTCCTTTCCCCCTCAGACAAGAGAAGCTGAAACCCACGGAAAGCCAGATGTAGCCCCTCCACAGCAATCACATGAAAGCAACAAGAGGCAGTACACAAGCCCACTTCTGTTCACCTCAGAGGCCAATCAACTTCTTCTAGGAATGTTCTGATGTTTACACAACTTGGGGTAGGTATAAAAGGCAAAAGGAAATAAAATGACTGAAGCTCAGTGTAATATGGAATTGATATTATATTCCTTTGACACCTCTAGCTCCTGCCTGTTCCTTTATTACTAGAAAAAAAATTATTGTGTTTATCTAGACCCCAAGTCATTACTGCCATGCTGCATAGCAATTAATTAATTACAATTTATATAGTTGTTTTAATATGTTTCCTCACCCTTAAAAGACTCTGTGTTTGTGTATGTGTGTTTGTTGTATGTAATATAAGCATCATATATAGTAGTATTTATTCATCTTCATTATCCAACTGGGCCAGTTCTGGTAATATATCAATAAAAATGAATAAGCATGCCTTGATATGAGAAGTAAGGAAAAATCTTCATCTTAGCAAACAGACCAAGATCCAAGACCAGTTGATTGAATTGACTTTGAACATAGCAGAAAACTGGAAATAATGTCAGGACTCTAGAAAATAGAGAAGAGTTGATAAATCTTGAACATTAGAGGTTATTATCAGAAATAACAGTGAACGAATTGTGAAGTAAGACAGAGCTGTATGAATCAGTTTTTAGCCAGGAGTCCCGAAGACCTTAAGTTGAACATTCAATGTCCTCTGTTTCTAAATTTCCCTCTTTCACATGTCAATCCAGTTAAAATAAAGAGGGACTCGGGGAATGTCTCCTATACTGTAAAGTATAAAGCAGAGGAAAGCAAGGCATGATTCTTCAACATTTTTTGTGTGTTATGTTTAGAATATACATATAACCACATTTTATGATTAAATGTGTAAAATATTAAAATATCTATATTACACAAGTATAAATGCACATGCTATATATATTTTAGTTGTTTTTAAACTTGTTGAGTTGTGAGAATCATGTTTGATTCCTTTATAATGAGCCTTTCCATTGTTCCCCCCACACAAAAATCCACATTAAAAGACACTTTACCTAAAGTTAAGACATAATTTCTTGCTAAAATAAATTTTAAAAAATCTTTGGGGATTATATAACCATGTAAATTGTCCTTAGTCTGTTATACTGAGCAGTAATTGGAAGGTTATGGAAATTAGAACTTACAGAAAGGTACAGATATTTCTTGTACTTATCACCACTGTGGTAGCAAAGTAAAGATATCCATGACCACTTTTGTATTTAATCAAATAAGAATATTTTTTTTTTTGTAGTTTCTATGTAAACTGTAAAATTGATGTCCAAAGTAAGCAATTATGTACAAAGTGAACTGGTATTTTCTCCATTCAGCAAGTTAAATTCCAGCCTTTGAATTTAAGTAGTTGGATGATAAGTAAAACAAGATATTAGAATAGTTTCATATTTAGGGACACAAAAAGAACACGGCCTACAGATATGACCAAACCTGGGTTGGAATCTCAATTCTAATATTTACTTTGTGACCTTGAACACATCACCTCACTTTTCTGAGTTTTTGTCTCTTCACTTATGAAATATGATGAATGGTAGATTAGCCAAAGTTATGTATTCTGTGCTTACTTCTGTATATTCTGTAATATATGACAGGTGCTTAATGAAAGGTAATTATTGTTGGAAATACCATTGTCTGAAAACTCAGGAAATATTTGCAGTGTAACACAAACTGTTACAATTTGTCATATTAAATGCCAACTATCATACATACTTAACACCCTGCAGTCTTAGAATGGTCCCCCAGGAAACAAGAAGTAGGAATTCCCTCTTTCTGTAGTTTTAATTAGGAAAAAACATTTCTACACCTGCAGAGTTCTTAAGACAACAAGATAATTTCATCATTTCAGCAAAACCATGCATGGTTACAAAGTAGATTGAATCATTTGAGAATGGAGGCAAGAACCTAATTGCTAAAATTCACATACAAATGTTTTCACTTGTAAGAAAGGTAAAAATCCATTATCATGATCATTATTTTTATTACCCTAGAAAATGTATTCTATATGAGGCATTGTGTTAAGAAATCCTTAATTTCTAATCTCACAACAATAAGCAGTAGACATTAGGATTGTCTGTTTTACATATGACTTCTGAGACACGGTGTGCAGAACAGGAATCTTCTGAGAGTGTTGAAATAATAATGAGCAGGTGAATGAATTCACTGAATGACTATTCCTATCAGACACATTACCCAATGCTAAATAGTTCATAGTTTGGAAATACTTAAAAATAGGGATCTAAGTAGAAGCGGAAGTGGCAGTACCAATGACCTGATGTATTATTGACAGTTCCTGCCATTGTTCAAACTCAACCAACCCTAGGACCTGTGCTAGGCTTGAACTTATATGTGTACCAGGAAGGGACAGCCATGGTTTTGAAGAAAGTGCCATCAAAGCCTTTGCATACAAGTACATTAAGTTCCAGAAAAAACAGTGTCTGGCAATTTGATACTAGTGTTCCTCTGACTCAGAATTTGGAACACTTTAGAAATATCCCCAATCTCTGAGTTCCACTCCAGACTAATAAAGCAGAATCTCAGGAGACTGAGTTATGGTTGATCAGCCAGAAGTGAGGAGAGCTGAGAATCTTACCCACACCTGAAAATAAAGGGAAACATTATAGTTTTCTTCCTATCCACTCCCATGCCTAGAAAACAGGCATCTTTTTGGTCTATTGAATAAATAAACAGGTAGGCAAGTTAATTAATTGAACACTCCTAATAGTCTTGACTTCATAAAGTAATATGTATGCTTTTCATGTCTAAATTTAAAAGATCTCAGTGGCTTCTGTTTCTTTAATCCCTCTGATCTGTTTTCTGGTCCCCATAACCTGGCTCAGTGCCATGCTGTACCACTTAGGGTCCGCAGTTCCCTAACTTCTTCTCTCTGGTCACTGTCCAGGGGCATGCAATAAAAGAGACCATTCCATGATCATTGCAATTATTCTAGACACTTTAAGAGCTGAGATGATGTTTTCACAGTCTTATTTCCCATTTATACCTAGCTTATCTGCAATCTCTACATACCAAAATATTCACACAACCAACATGTAGTTCTATGATTCCATCTCTACCGAGCCAGTAAACAAAAGCTATAGTGTTGGACTCATTGACTTTTCAGTTTTGATCATAGTTATCTGTCATGAGGAGACCACCAATGATGACATGCTTCAAGGTAATGCTTTCTGTACACGATAACATTCACACATTATGGTGAGCTCAGCAAATCATACCAGCAAATAAACAATACTTAACAGACATTTACTAGTTCTTTTTTTTATGTTACCTATAATTCTAGTTAAGCAGTACCATTTCAGGAACTCATTTTACAGAGGAATGTGACTTAATTAAATATTTATATTGCCTCATCTCCAACAGTGTACAATCTTGAAAAACTGAATATTTCCTCCTCTTAATTCTTTTGTTGTGAGAAACATGGTAAAGGATCTATACTTACATAAAAACAATGCAACTGAAATTTTCTTTATATCAAACTAGCAAAAGCAAAATCACACTGGAGATAAGATGTAAGGTTAAATTAAATTCACATTAGTTCATGGAATAAGAGCACTCTTTAAATAGTGATGATGAGGAAGATAGTGTTATTAACCACTCTAATTTTTGGTTAATGTTCTAAGTTATTGTAACTCAAATCTCTTTATAATTATACATTATAAAATTGTATTGTTGAAGAGAAAACTTCACCAATGCAAATTAATTCACTTAAGTAATATCACTGAGCTACTCAATGATGAATATACAATTGGATTCAAAGTATAGTACTGCCTCAAATGACTAAGAATTGTATTTAAGCTCCACTTTTCTATGGATAAAAATAATATTAATATTTTAGTCTAGAAATGTTTGTGGTTCCTAATAAAAAGTAACTGAAAATTTAATTAATGATCCTAATATTAAATTACTGAGGAAATACTTCAAAAGACTAGTCTTTTTATTTAGGTCTATAACTTAGACAAATGTACTCAAGTTTCCTGAAAATAACAGAAGGCAAAGTATGAAGTTTACAAAAGGGTCTCTGGTAAAACAAATACCTTTAAAGGAAAGAATGCAAATTGATTATGTTCTGATATCTTATAAAGAAAAGAGAATGCTGGTATGGTTTGTTAATTAATCAAAACAATGTGGGTGGAAATACATGTTTTACCTGACTTTGAGTCAGGTTCTCTGAATTATAGAAATATGAATGAAAATCTTTATGCTTTTGTATTCACTGGAAGGGGGGGTATAAAAAACAGAGCAGTGGAGTCCTGCCATTTGATCTTATGAAATGAGTACGAACTAAGTGACAACTTGGAGGTAACCCTGAGAAGGAGAGGATTTTTTCACTAGTTTTATTTTTTAACCGCTAGATCTCCAATGCCAGGAGGAACACCTGACACATTTTAGAAAACAAATATTTGATCACAAACAATAAAGGGTAAAATAAACAAGATTGGCTTCATAGCACATAAATAAAAAGAGAGGACACTATGAAAGATGAAGCAGAAAATACAATTTAATGAAAATAACCTTAAATACATAGCAATTTATTTTTTTTAATTTTTGTTACATATAGTTTATTAGATCTATATTCTTATATAACCAAAGGAAAATAAAACAGCAGAAACATTGAATGACAGTGTATTCATTGAAAGCAATAAACTTCTAAGCTGTGTTGTCAATTGTCACTATCATTGTAAAAGCTATCCATACTAAGCCCTAGGCCAACATCATTCTAAATGGGGAAAAATTGAAAGCATTCTCTCTAAAAACTGGAACAAGACAGGGATGCCCTCTTTCACCACTTCTATTTAACATAGTTCCTTCTATTTAACATAGTTCTTCAAACTATGTTAAATAGAGTGCCAAAGCATTTAGACAAAAGAAATTAAATGGATACATATAGGAAAAGAAGAACTCAAATTAGCACTATTTGCTGATTATATGATTTTATACCTAGAAGACCCCAAAAATTTCACCAGAAAACTTCTAGAACTAATAAATGAATTCAGCAAAGTAGCAGAATATAAAATCAAAAGGCATTTCTGTACATCAGTGACGAATCCTCTGAAAGAGAAACTAGGAAAATACCACTTTTACAATAGCCTCAACAACAACAACAACAACAAAAACACTTGGGAATCAGCTTAATGAAAGACCTTTATAATGAGAACTACAGAATGCTAAATAAATAAACTAAAGAAGATCTTAAAAGATGGAAAGATCTCCCTTTTTCTTGGATAGGCAGAATTAATATTGTCAAAATGACCATACTACCAAAAGCACTATACAGATTTAATAAAATCCCAATCACTGTGAGTGCTTTTTGTGAATATTGAATTAGTTTATACATAGAGGAAACATCTGAAAAATTCCACAAGTGATGCTTTATTAACAACTTAAAAGAATGGATTCCACTTGTATTTGTTAAGTATGTAACATATAGTGTCCTAGCTGCTGCAGATACAACTATGAACAAAACATTAAATTTTCTCCTGGTAGAGCTTATGTTCCTGTGGCAGATATACAAATACAAAGTAAAACCAGTATGTAGAGTGTTGGTTGGTATTGAGAATTAGGAGGAAAATAAAACAAAAGTATACCAGACTTGGGGGAAAAAGGGAAGTCTGTGCATTTTTAAATAGTCAAGATTTTACCCAGAAAGCAGCATTTAAACATATGCATCTTCCCAAATTTGTGTGTATCAAAACGTAAAATCAGCTGGGTGCAGCGGCATATAATCCTAACTACTCCGGAGGCAGAGGTAGTAGGATCCCAAGTTCCAGGCCAGTCTATCCATGTCTCAAAAAAAAAAAAAAAAAAAAAAAAAAGTTGGGGGATATAGCCTAGCAGAGAGTGCCTGCCTAGAATACATGAGGCCTTAGGTAACAAATCACATAAAATGTTGATTGAGGGCATTTCCCACACTGTTTTATATTTTCATAAGGAAAAATATATATCCAATGTAAATTATTTAATTTATAGTTCTATACTACACTGAACATCTTAATTTGCATACACACATTTATGAATGTAAATAAAATATAAATACTTTTATAAATCTTATCTACTTGTGTATTTATACTGTTATGTGTTTATATGTATTTGCATATATTTACACATATTTTCACAGCAATTTTAGTATGTGCACATTTCATAATATTTTCACAAACATTATCAATTTTTGCATTAGAAATGACCAATTTGATACACACATTAGAAATGTTACTGAGGTCGTACTTACTAGACTTCATTCCTGACAAAAGTTGGAGGTTTCAGTAAAGGAAGATATCCACAGGAGTTCACAGACTCTAGGTTGGACAAAAGAAATTTAGTTTGAATGAAAGGCTAACAAGCTAAAGAGAACACAGAGGTTAAATATCAAGGTGAACACCAGTAAGCCCCTTCTTATATGCTTCTCAGCTGCAGAAGAAATTATTCTGATAGAGAAGCAGATTTTGAATATGATCAGGGTCAATGCCATAGAAGTAGATGAAATTAGCAATTTGGGTGTGGAGAAAGAAACTAATACAGTTTTGGAAATGGAACTACTCACGGTAGGTACTTGAGAAAAGGAACCCTCTGAGAGACTGAGATTAAGGACCAAACCATAAAAAGAGAATTAATAGTGTAAAAAAAAAAAAGAACAGTAACTTATAAATATTTAATCAAAGAATAATCCTTTGTCAGCCAGGCATAGCAGCACATGTCTATAATTTCAGTGACTCAGGAGATTGAGGAAAGAGGATGGCAAGTTGGAGTCCAGCTTCAGCAACTTACAGAGATGCCTCAAAATAAAAATCAAAATGACTGGTGATATAACTTAGTGGTAGAGCACCCCGGGGTCAATCCCCAGTAACAACAACAACAACAACAACAACAACAACAAGTCTCTTTTTTGATCTTAGTTCATTATTTTATTAATTTTAAGTGTTCAGGATATATTTTCAGTGTACAGAATAATTTGAAAGGCCTTACAAATCTCAACATCATCATAGCCATGTCTACTAACACAGATTTGCCACTTTCTATGTATCTGTATCAGGAAATCTAATGTACTTCATTTTTCTGGGTAATGCTATGAAATTTCTTCCTTCATTGTGCACATAAAACAGGCTGTTTTAAAGGTAAGTAAAATAGAAAGTGTGAAAGGAAAGCAATTTAAGAATTAGGCATGCTATAGAATCATATTAGAGACCCATATAAGAACTGAAGGAGCTAGAAAGTCTTTCTGAAGGAAGTGATCAACATGTCAAAATAAGTAGGTAGAGGTGGGAGGGTTTCAGCAAGAGTAAGCAAGGCAGGTATTCCAGTTTCAAAAAACACTTCAAAAAGGATGGTGTTGAAACTTGGTGTATGTAGGAGGTTCCAATAGGGTCACCCAGATTAGCCACAGTAGCTTTTACATAACCATGCCATATCACTCTCACATCAGAAACTCAAAATGATAAATGGAAGTTTGCTGAAGAGAGAGTTTTCCATAAATGTGATGAGGAGATTAAAAGCTCATTGCATCTATCAGTGGTGACGTTGTGGTTAGCTGTGGAAAGTATAGACTTAGTGGAGTCTTGTACATACCCTGGATTTATTAGGTTGAAGGCAAACAAGTCATAGGAGGTATAGCTTGATTTTGATGGACATACTATATCCTCTATATGGTGCCACTGTTGTCTTGGTGATTTCTTCATTGTGACACTTCTACATACTTGGAATTGGTTGTTTTGCGTCCATATTTCTAGCTGGAGTGTGAACATGGAACATTGCATTATTCCTTAGTAACCTTGCAAAGCAGCACAATTCTGGCACATAAGTGTTTCTCCATATGTGATGTATTTTAATGAATCAATAATGGGGGGCAAGGCAACTTATAGGAATGCAAGAGTTTCTTTTATTACGCTAAATTTATCATGTGGATAAGTACAAAAATAGGGCAGGAGGAATGGAAAAGACTGAAAATATAGCAGAACAATAGATGGATATCCCAGGCTTAAGTGAAACAATGTGAGAACTGTGGAGAAAAGAGTGGAGGGGAGGGAAGAAGATAAAGAACAAAGTGGGAGGCATGATCCTGATATTAAAAAAAAAAAAAAAAAGTTACCATGGATACAGACACAATTTTAGGTGTAATGATGGGAAAATATCTTTGATGTTTTTGTTTCTTTGTGAAATAGGAAGTATGATCAAATCAGGAGGGTAGGCAAAATGAAGCACATATTGATTTTGCTGTAGTTCTAAAGATTAAAAGGCATTGATACTTGCAGAGAAAATACAGACTTATTCTACAAATAGGGCTAGCTCATGACACATATTTCTAAGTAGCCATAAACTATTTGTCTATTTGCAACTTTTTTTTTCTTTTTTTACACTAATCACAATGTGGGTAGCTAAGTGTTTAATTTGGTTTTGCATGAAAATATAAGGCTGCCCTCTTTCTGCAATAATTGGAACTGCAAAATGTCTGCATATGAGTGAACATTGCATTGTTTTACTACTTTTCAACTCTCTGTTATAACTGCAAGTTCCCTCCACTTATTTAATTTTAGCATTAAGCTCAAGTATAAACTTAATGTTTTGTACTCACACACCTGCATATGTGATTTTGTGTTTATTTTAGGGAAAGAGAGAAGAGGGAGAATGAGCTTGGAGAAAAAGTAAGGCATGCAAATTTCATTGAGATTTAATTTAAAATTAGGAAAGTGATATGGATTATTTTTCCTATAAATAAGTAGAAAAAATATATAGACAACATTCTTCTTTACTGTGAATCTAGTGTCATATGTTTAGTCCTGTCTGGCAAGTCTTCAAGCAAATACTATGGACTATATTGTAGTGCGTCATGCTCACTGTCTTCAATAAACTTTGGCTTGCACTATTTGCAGTCAAGGCCATGGCAGAACTCATGTGTGACTTGCTAAGCCTGTAAACTACTGATGTAGCCAATTAGTTGGCTCTATTTGGAAATACCAATATTATGCTTAGAATGCAGTGTTGTTAAGTCACTCTTTCTCAAATACTCTCTTATTTTTGACTAATTGAGCTAGACAGAATACATTACACACGTTTGTTGTTTTGCATATAAATTGGAAATTATTTCTTTTCCCTACCTAAGGTTGCAAATAATGTTTCTTTTTCACTTTTTGTCTGAATAGCAATCTTCACCTTTAGGTTTTTCCTGTCCAAAATTATTGGAAAATTATAACATTTTCTGACAGACTTCTTAGAAGTGATCAATCAAACTTCCCCAAGAGAAAATTATATTTTTAAAGTAAGTTTTACAACTTTGATGGCTTCAAAGGTCAAGTTATTTCTTTTATTCAATTTAAGTACATGTTCTGTAGTCAATCAATCTTAATTCAACATGAGACCTTAGTCCCTGATTTTACCTCCTACATTAACTAACATAATTAAGCTTGTGTTGCTAAGCAAGAGGCTGATTACCTTTTCCTTATGGACAAAGTACTTCATCTGGATTTTTAAATTCTTTTTCAATTTTCATTAATTGAAAACAGTAGATTCATTTTTATTGTACTAAGCATAAACTAGAAGCAATTACACTGTATGATTTTGTACTTGCTAATGAAACTCAAGATTTTCCCCCTGATCTGTCAGGCATAAAAAATGTTTAGATTGTGGTAAGCGGTAGCTACCTGAAATGCAGATTGGTTAGTCCTTGGCTTCAAAATCTTTGTGAATGTCATTTGAAAGACTAAGACAGAGCTCACTGTCCTATAAAATTTTGACATTCCTCCAACCCCTTCACTTTTAGTATCACGAATATGGTGTTGAATTAGATGAAGTATTCCATCTTGATATCTAAGTTTTTTTTGTAGTACTTTCCATGATGTTCTCAAACTCCCAATAAAGTTTTGTTCTAATCTTGCTTTCAACTTATAATAATTGATGAAGACAGATTCCTATCCTTTCATTTTAGAAATGCTTACAGCCCAGGGCAATATTTCTTTTCAAATAATAACAACACTAGAGCTCACTCTATTTACTTCATGCACAGTTATGCATCTGAAATTTTCTTAATGCTAATGGTAAAAATACTTATACTTTCAGGAAACAAGTTTATCTAGGAAAAAAGTAAGCTAAAATATAAAATCATTTTGGCCCAATACACTAAATGTCAATAACTTCAATTTTTCATTTCAATGTAGTATTCAGAAACAATGTAGAATATTCAGATAATGTTAATGCCATTTAATGAATTATTTTGATTGATCTTTCTCCTGACATTTCAAATAAGAATGTCAAATACTATGAGTTGCTAATGCATAAACACATATATAAGCGTACGCATAAATATGTTAAAGTATTTGTGCATTATAAAAAATCATATAAACTAAAATATTTGGGAATTATATGTGCATGTGTAAAGAAAAGAGAGAACAGACTCAGATTAAAATGTGATTTTAGGGAAGTCAGTTATATATGAAATATGTCTTTTGTTTCAAAATATTTGAGTTTTATCGGTTTTAGCATATGTAATTATTAATTAGTTTAAGCTAAGTAATTATGGTCATTTACACTAGTTAAAAATACTGCATATTAATGAAACTAAGAGGAAATAAGCTATACAATCATCTTACCTGATACAAAAACGCATAACAAAAGCTGCAATCTCGTTATGATTAAACACACACACACAGCAAACTAGAAATATAATAAAGCCACTTCAATATGATAAAATCAATATATGAAGAACTCACAGTAAGCACCCTGCCATCTAGTTCAATGGTAAAACACTGAAAGCTTTGCTTATAATATCAGGAACAAAGAAAGGACTCCAGCTTTCACCACATCTATTTAACAAGAATGTTAGAAGTCCTGGACAGAGAAATTAGTGAAGAAAAAAAATGATATCTAAATTGGAAGAAAAAAGTAAAATGATCTCTACAAATAATATGATTATATATGTATACACACATATGTACACACTCATATACTGAATACTGTAAAGCATAGCTGAAAGAATTTTTTTTATTTTTATTTATTTATTTATTTATTTATTTATTTAAAGAGAGAGTGAGAGAGGAGAGAGAGAGTAAGAATTTTTAACATTTATTTTTCAGTTCTCGGCGGACACAACATCTTTGTTGGTATGTGGTGCTGAGGATTGAACCTGGGCCGCACGCATGCGAGGCGAGCGCGCTACCGCTTGAGCCACATCCCCAGCCCTGAAAGAATTTTTTTAAAAGATACAAATGTAAAACTATTCTGAAGATATTCTGTGTTTGTAAATTGAAAGACTTAATATTGTTAATATATCAATATTCCCCAAAAATTGAATGCAATCTCTATCAAAACTCCAATAAAATTTTTTTTGCAGAAATAAAAAACCATAAAATTTGTATGAATCTTAAGATTTACTATTCTGACTTAGATATGTGTCCCCCAAAAGCTCATGAAGAAAACAACATAAGAATGTTTAGAGGTGAAATGATTGAATTATAAGAGCTTTAACACAATCAGTGAATTCACCCCCTGACAGAGATTAACTGAGTAGTATCTGCAAGCTGGTAGGGTGCAGCTGGAGGCCTTAGGTCACTGGGGATGTGTCTTTGGGATATATATTTGGTGAACTGAGCTTAGCCTTTTTCTGCTCCCTAGTGTGATGTTTTGAGCAGCTTCCCTCCATCATACTCTTCTGCCATGATGTTCTGCCTCATCTCAACTCCCAAGAAATGGAGCCAACAATCTATGGACTGAGAATTTTGAAACTGTGAGGTTCCAAATAAACTTTTCTTCTTAAAATAGTTCATGTCAGGTATTTTGGTTGCAGCAGCAGTAGCAGCAGCAGCAAAAACAACAAGAAAACACCCTAGGGAGGAAGATTACCTCTAGGTAAGGAAAAGGGATGGGAGGGAAAAGGAGGGAAAAGGGGCATAGCAAGGATGGTGGAAGGAGATGGTCATCATTGTACAAAATACATGTATAAAGATGTGAATTTGGTGTCAACATACCTTATATACAAACAGAGATATGATAAATTGTGGTATTAAGAATTGTAATGCAAAAAAAAGACAGCTCATGTATAATGGCATAATTTGGCATGAACATACTTTATATACAGAATTATGAAAAATTGTGCTGTGAATGGATAATTAGGAATGTAATGCATTCCACTATTGTCATGTATGTAAGAAATACATAAAAAAAGAAAACAGCCTAAAACGACACTAAATTAAAGGCAAAAATTTTGAAAACCATGAAGTTGGTGGACTCACACTTCCTGATTTCAAAACTTACTTCAAAGCTGCAGTAATCAAAATAGTATGGTACTGGCATAAAGAAGGATATATATATATATATATATATATATATATATATATATATATATCAATGGACAGAAGAAAGAGTCAAGAAATAAACATTTGCATATCTGATCAACTGATTTTTTTAAAAAAATAAGGATGCCAAGATCATTTAATGGGGAAAACAGTCTTTCCAACAAATGGTCCTGGGGAAACTAGATATTTACATGCAAAAGAATGAAGTTGTGCCATTACTTAATACCATATTCCAAAATGAACTCAAAATGATTAAAGCTCAAATATAGGAGCTGAACCTACAATCTTCTTTGAAGAAAACAACGGAGAACAGCTTCATGACATTGGCTATGACACCAGAAACACAGGTAATAAAAGAAAAAGTAGAGAAAGTGTATTTCATAAAATTCAAAAATTTTTGGCCATTGAAAGACACTACTGACAAAGCAAAATTATCAGAGTAAAAAAGGCAACTCACAGAATGGGAGAACATATTGTAAATCATCTATATATAAGGGATTAATATCTGGAATACATAGAGAACTCCTAAAACTCAATGACAATTAAATCTGATTCAAACATTGGCAAAAGATTCGGAAAGATATTTCTGCAAAGAAGATATACAAATGGTCAATAAGCACAGGAAAAGATGTTCAACATCACTGATAATTAGAAAAATAAATATCAAAACCTCACTCCCATTAGCATGGCTACTATAAAAAACAGAAAATAGTATTAAGAAGAATAAGAATAAAACAGAACACCTGTGTCCTGTTTGCAGAAATGACACATCCATTATGGACAACAGTATCACAAGTTCTCAAAATATAAAAATGGAATTTCTATATGATCCAGTAATACCCAAAATAACCTAGTGAAAGGACCCAAAGAGACATTTGTATACTCTTGTTTTGAGAAGTAATATTCATATTAGCCAAAATATTTATACAATCTTAAGTTTCTATTCACAAATAAATGGATAAACAGAATGTACCATTTGGCGTTAGAAAGGAATTCAAAGTTGGTACATTATATATTTGTTATACTACATGAGTAAATCTTGAGGACGTTATTCTTACTGAAATAAATTAGTAACAAAAAAACAAATAATACATGATTCCACCTATATGAGGCTCTTAGAGTAGTACAATTCATAGAAACAAAATAGAATGGTGGTTTCTGAGGCTGGAAAGAGGATAAAATGCGGAGTTACTGTTTAATGGGTACAGTGTTTCAATTTTACAAATGTGAATATAGTTCCTTGGAAGGATGATAGTGATAGTGGCACAATAATACTCATATACTTTACACCACTCAAATGTATACTTAAAATGGTTAAGACAGTAAATTTTGTTTTATGCAGGCACACACACACAGACACACACACACACAATTACCACAATAAAACTGTTATTTTTTAAAAGGCAGAAATATTAGAATATTGTACATCTGACCTAGTAGGAAAAAGGCCTAAGACCTCCATGTCAAATATACAACTTTCTTCTTAAATGTTTTTAAAGGATGTGAAATACAGAAACAATTATCTTTGATATGTAAACAAAATGCTATATCTAATCATCCTATTTAAAGAACATGTGCAGCACTCTTGAGTTAATATATTTCCAAATCCTTGTGCATCTCTAGTAAAAAGTATTGAACCATACCTTTCAATAAATTGTTTTTTCTTCTTGACATCTGGCTCCTTACTAAGCCTGAAACACTGCCCATTCTAGGTCTAGCCAATTCCTAGAGATGGTAAGAGATAGTAAAGAGGGATTAGAATATAAATGTGTTTTTAGTATACAAATTAATGAATACATAGACCACATATCAGTACCTTCTTTTTAATTTAAATTTGTATTTGTACATTATAATCATACATAATACTTTGATTCATTGTTTTATTTAGTACATGCACACAATGTAACAATATATTTTGGTCAATATCATTCCCAGTCTTTTCCCTTTCCCTTCCCTACTCCCTCATACTGGTTCCTTTCTTCTATTATATTGGTCTCCCTTGTATTTTCATGAGATCTCTCCATCTTTCTTTTCCTTTTTCCTCTCTAGTTTCCACATGAGAGAAAACATGACTGTTTGCTTTGCAAGTTTGGATTATTTTGCTTAATATAATCCTCTCAACTTCCATCCACTTTCCTTCAAATGACATAATTTTATTCTTCTTTATGGCTGAATAAAACTCCATTGTGTATATATAACCACATTTTATTTATCCATTCATTCATTGATGAACAGTAAGCTGGTTTCATACTTTGGCTGTTATGAATTGTGCTGCTGTAAACATGGAAGTGTACTAATTGCTATAGTATGATGACTTTAATTCTTTAGGATTAATATCAATGAGTGTACATCACCACCTTCGCTATCAGACGTTCTTTTACAGGGCCACTATTCCCCACCCCTAACTCTCCAAGGGTCCAATACCAGACAACTGGGGACCGCCTCGATCATGGAGTTTCCGCTCAACCTGCCCTGCCTATTCCTTCCCACAGAAGACACCCAGAGACACTCATCTTCATAGGCTTCTCCTTCCTTCTGCCGGTTGCTTGAATCTGGTGACTTCTCATGTGGCCCTGCATGACTGTCTCCTCATTTTGGGAACAGGAATAAAATCTTACATTTTTAAATGGCAGTAATATTGTAATATCCCAATCAGCTCACCTCATTTTGCTACATAATAGACCTTACATTTTAAAGAACTTTCCGTTGGGGTTAGTTAATACCAGTGTTTCAGATATATCTTACTCTTCTTTATTTACTTTGCTAATTGTCATAACAAATGTTAGAAACAGAATTTCATTGATAGAAATAGACACATTTATAAATATTCTGGGTGAAATAAATGGCCTCTTTTAAATGAAATGAATATTACTCCAGATATATGGCAATAAACAAATAGTTTAGAGATAGTCTGTTTGCTAGCATGAGTTCAATGTACTAGTGAAATGGCCCTATGTATTCAGGTTTAAGTTTTTGATTTAATCTTGTATTTTATTATAATTTTTAATGACAGATCAGAGTATCTAAAGATAGAGAGCCACTATATCATGTAATTTAGATAACATGCTGTATGATTGTTTTATAAAATTTTGTAAATAGTTTTTTTTTAAGTGTATGGGACATATCATGATTTTAGATTGCACTTTACTAATTTAAAGGGATGAGTGTGTGATAGAGTAATCAGTCTTAATTTATCCTGAAGTATTTAGTGGTTCCAAGTATACAAAAAGCTTTTATAATTTCAAACTGATTTAGATCAGTCCCAATGCTGTTATTTCCTATTATTTGGTTATAATAAACTACTCCCTAAAACATAGGTTCATATCATACTTCCTAGAGTGTGTCTTTCCCAGAGTATATTTTGTTCCTACTATATGTGTATATTTCTTTGTGTGTATGAATGTGGTGGGTAGATGGGGATTGGGTAATGATTTTTACTGAAGCAAACCTGACAAACATTGATTGTCTGAACCTGGTATTGTTATATCTTGTTGTACAGTTTCCTATCTTGTATGTTAGTAATATTTCTGTAACTTTTAAAATAAACTTTCTGCATATACACACTATTGTTGACTCTCTCAAAAACCCAGCTGAAAGCACAATGGAAATAATAGTGGATTTGTGTAATGGAAATAATAGTGATTTTTGAGTCATAATGTCAACTAGAAAATATTAGTTTGTTGAACAGCAAATATTTTGTGATCATAAAGACCTGAAGTTGGGTTTCTTATTACAATACTAAACTTATGTAGAGGTAACAATGTAGCATTCCCTGCTTCATGAAATGAAAAAGTTTGAATAATTATTGAGTGATTGAATTAAAATGTATTTTGAATGTGACAAATGTGACATTGAATTCATTTACTAAATATAAGAAAGTAAAGAAATCATACCCTTTTATATACATATATATTTTTTTACCTTTAAGCAAATTCAGATAGACAATAGTATATTGTGTTAAGTTGCATTTTAGCCGTTAATATTAACCATTAGAAGAATTATATCTATATGACTTTTATTAATGATACAGAAAAAACCCTTAGGATAGAACAAGCCTTATATATTCTGATCTTCATCAATGTGGCAAGATCTACAGTTTTTTCACCTAATTCCATCTATCTGTTGTCCTTGGTATTACATGCGTTGCATGCTGAAGATTGTATAATATAATTCAACTATGTCTCTGTCATAGCTCCTCATAGCTTATTCTTTGTAAGAAAAACCATTTTTTTTGAAGTTAGCTAAAAGTTATGGAGAAGCAACAATTACTTTTGCATTTGTTGTAGACAACAAATATAATTTAAAATGTTTGCTTACTCAGAGTATATTTTTAGGAACAATATTATTATTATTTTCTCCTTGTAATGAAAAATTTAGTGTCCATGAATAATTAAGAGTACTTCCAGAAGCAACTTCTCCATGAACTCCACATATAACTCTAAGAATTCTCGGTAGGGAACTGGTGAATATTCCCTTTGAATGTGTAAATAAAATAATGTAGTTTTAATGCTTAAATAATTATTTACTAAATACATACAATATGCAAGGCATTATAATGGTTCCTGAGAAAGGAAAATGCAATGTTAACAAAGCATCCTAGTCTTTAAAGAAGTTTAATATCAAATCTCAGTAGAAAATATGAATAATTTGAAAATATATTCCTTTATTTAATACTTTTTTCTGAGAAAAATTTCCACCACTACCCCTTCTGTTTAGGACTTTTCTTTCTTCCTTCCTTCCTTTCTTTCTTTCTTTCTTTCTCTCTCTCTTTCTTCCTTTCTTTCTTTCTTTCTTTCTTTCTTTCTTTCTTTCTTTCTTTCTCTCTCTCTTTCTTTCTTTCTCTCTTTCTTTCTTTCTTTCTTTCTTTCTTTCTTTCTTTCTTTCTTTCTTTCTTTCTTTCTTTCTGTGTGTTCATGTATGTGCATTTTCTTTCTTTCCTTTTATCTTCTGGCATTCTTCTAATTTACACCTTCTGATTTCCTACCAAGATTAAATTTCTTTTCCAACAAGGTATATTTTGAGTAGTGTTACATTTTCTATGTAATAACAATAGCTTATTTACTTTAAAAGTACCTCATACATATAGTGTGATATAATGTATATATCCAAGTATTTTGCTATAGAGGCAGTTTTGCACTCAAAGTGGTTAAACTAAGGATGAGTTTAATATGCATTCTTCTTTTTCTAACTACATAACGGAAGTTTTGTGATTTAGCATAAGGAACATTAAAATGATGTTTCTTCTGTGAAATGGTAATGCTTATAAAAAGGTGTTTGGTTAGAAATGTATAAAGGATCACTTCATGTTTTATGATCTAAGTATGAAAATCTTACAAGAAAAATAACTTCAGACCATTGGGCAGTTGCAATGGTGTATGTAAAATTTAAAGGTGACACAGAGATAAGATGCAGAGGCAGGAAAGATGACAGAATGGCAGAATAGCCAAGCTGCCAGCTTTATTTATATCATAGGTTATGTTAGGTCATTGGCATCATTAGTACATATTGTTCATTGTATTACTAGACAGGTTATAGACTTAGCAGCATTATGCAGTTTATTCCTCAGTTAAACACTAAGTTGCAAAGTACAATGTTAGGAGCTTTGTATAGCTCTCAAGAGAGTCCATTGTATAAAGTTACTATTATGTGGACAGGTTTAGGCTAAGTGAAACATTGTGGCTGTCTAACAAGAGAGTTTCTTTATTCCTAGGAGCTGTGTGCCACCAGGCATCCTGTGTCTTTGCACATAAACTTGCTAGCCACCAAGCATGCCACAGTCATGAATCTATCAGAGACCCCAATCCAAAACACAGAACCCCTATACAATGGCTCTTCAATTTTGAAGGGCAATATTCTTTGCCACTTCCCCACTCTAGAAAAATAAAATAAAAATAAAAATAATTAAAAAAAAAAAAAAACGTTTGCTATTTCTATCAGAATATTGTGTTTCCCTTGGGATGAGCACTTTTAGCTGTAATTTAATTTATTGTCTAATAACATATTGGCTGTTAGATCAATGTTGACATAGGTTTTAGCCAGGCATGCTTACCCATTTGTTAGACTTTTATATAAGAGGTGTTTTCCTTGTTGCTCACTCACCATAGCAAGACTGGGAAAAAGAAAATATTTATAATCATCCTCTACCTATGCATGTGCTGTGCTACAATGGCTCTTCAATTTTGAAGGGCAATATTCATTGCTTGGAGTTCATTCCTTAAAAAAAGATAAATCAACAAATAAATGACCTAACATTACAACTCAAAGTGTTAGAAAAAGAAGAACAAATCAACACTAAAAGTAGTAGAAGATAGGGAATAATTAAAATTAGGGCTTAAATCAATGAAATTAAAAAAGAAGAAGCAACTAAAAAAATGACAGAATAAAAAGTTGTTTTTTAGAGAAAATAAATAAAACTGATAAACTTTTCCCCATGTTAATGAAGAGAAGGAGAGAGAAAACTCAAATTACTAAAATCCATGATGAAGAAGGAAATATCATGATGGACACTACTGACATATATTATAAATTATTTTGAAAATTCATACTCCAATAAAATAGAAAATATATAAGACATTGACAAATCTCTAGAGTCATATGATCTACCCTAACTGAATCAGGTTCATACACATAAGTTAAAGAGATCAATTCAGGCAATGAAATGGAAAATGCCATAAAAAGCCTACCAACAATAACAACAACAACAACAACAACAACAAAAAGACGAGGACGAGACAGACTCACAGCTGAGTTCTACAAGACCTTCGAAGAAGAGCTAACATCAATACTCCTCAAATTATTCAATGAAATACAAAAATACGAAACCCTTCCAAACTCATTCTATGAGGCCAGTATCACCCTGATTCCAAAACCAGACAAAGACACATCAAGAAAACAAAACTTCAGGCCAATATCTCTAATGAACATAGATGCACAAATTCTCAGTGAAATTCTGGCAAATCAAATACAAAACCATATTAAAAAGACAGTGCCCGACAGTCAACCAAGGATGCAAGGTTGGTTCAGCATACAGAAATCAATAGATGTACTTCATCACATTAATAGTCTTAAAGGTAAGAACCATATGACTATTTCAATAGATGCAGAAAAAGTATTCGACAAAATACAGCACCCCTTCATGTTCAAAACACTATAAAAACAGAGATAATAGGAAAATATCTCAAAAAAAGGGCATGGTATTGGTACCAAAATGACTTGTAGACCAATGGTACAGAATAGATGACACAGAGGAAAACCTACACATATACAAGTATCTCATACCAGATAAAGGTGCCAAAAACATACATTGGAGAAAAGAGCTTTTTCTACAAATTGTGCTTGGAAAACTGGAAATCTATATGCAGCAAAATGAAACTAATCCCTTATCTCTGACTATGCACAAAACTCAACTCAAAGTGGATCCAGGACCTAGGAATTAGACCAGAAACCCTGTGTCTAATAGAAAGAAAATCAGGCCCAAATCTTCATCATGTCAGATTAGGCCACAACTTCCTTAACAAAACTCTTAAAGTGCAAGAAATAAAAATCACGAATCAATAAATGGAATGTATTCAAAGTAAAAAGCTTGTCAGCAAAAGGAAAAATCAATGAGGTGAAGAGAGAGTCTGCAGAAAGTGAGCAAATTTTTACCACATGCACATCAAATAAAGCACTACTCTCCAGAATATATACAGAACTCAAAAAACTTAACATGAAAAAAAAAAGCAAATAACCCAATCAATAAATGGGCTAAGGAATGAAAAGACAGTTCTCAAAAGAAGATACACAATCAATCAACAAATATACCAAAAAAAAAAAAAAGTTCCACATCCCTAGTAATTAGACAAATGCGAATCAAAACTACTCTTAAGATTTTATCTCACTCCAATCAAAATGGCAGTTATCAAGAATACAGGCAACAATAAGTGTTGGTGAGGATGTGAGGGAAAAGGCACACTCATATTGTTGATGAGACTGCAAATTGGTGCAACCAATATGGAAAGCAGCATGGAGATTCCTTAGAAAACTTGCACTGTAACTGCCATTTGACCCAGCTATTTCACTCTGTGGTTCATATACAAAGGACTTAAAATCAGCATTCTACAGCCTCATCAATGTTTATAGTAGCACAATTCATAACAGTTAAAACTGTGAAACCAACATAGATGCCCTTCAATAGATGAATGGATAAAGAAACTGTGCTATATATACACAATGGACTATTACTCAGCATTAAAAGACAATAATTCATGGTATTTTGGGGTAAATAGATGGAGTTGGAAAATGTCATGCTAAGAGAAATAAGACAATCCCCCAAAAAACAAAGGCCAAGTCTTTTCTCTGATAAGTGGATGCTGATTCATAATAGGGGTGGGCAAGGTTGGAATGGAGAAACTTTGGATAGGTCAAAGGGGAGGGAGGGAAAGAGAGGGAGCATGGGTATAGGAAAAATGGTGGAATGAGATGGACATCATTACCCTAGATACATGCATCATGACACCAATGGGTGACTCTACATACAACCAGAGCAATGAAAAATTATGTTCCATTTGTGTACTATAAAATGAAATGAATTATCCTGTCATATATAATTTATTGAACAAATAAATAAATAAAATATTAAAAAGGAAGTGTTAGTGAGAAATCAAATCCAGTTACATAAACAAGTTTATTTGAACTGAGCCTTAAAAATGAATAGAATGGAGGAAAGCATGATAGGAAAGATCCTTCTGGGCAGAGGTAATTCCCCTCTGAGGCAAAGCATTGAAAGCCTAGAAGTACATGGAAATGTCTAAATTTCATTAATATATGTTTGAATGTATTTAAAAATATGTTTGTCACCTTGTTATGTTAGATAATTACAAATGTTTGAACACTACTAAGTCAATTTTCCCTGTATTTATAAAATAGATAATAAAAATTGATTGAATGAATTTTTTAGTTTTATCTCACATACAGACTTTATATATAGAAGTGTAAGGGATTTCAGGGAGTTGAGAGAATCAATTTTTTTCTTTTAATCGTTAGAAAGAAAAAAGTTGTCAGAGATACTATAAACTCTTATGCTGAAGGAAGACTACACGTTCAAGGCTGGAGACTATTAGGGAAAAACTCATTCTGATGGTGATTCATACCTTTCCATGTGCTATTCAGTTCTTTAACCTCTTCTATTTCCATCCCAATTCTACCCATATCCCAAGGACATGTTCTGTAAGAACCTACTCTACACATTGTATTATTTCTAATGTTATAATCCCTTCAATTTAAGTTACTTTTCTTGTTCCTAAACTATCCTTTCAATGTAACACATCACACATTGTCATTAAAGAATGTCAGAGAATACCTTATTTTTATAACTAAACTACAAACTATTAAGGACATGCTGACGATGACCTTGTAGGATATTAAGCTTTCAGCTTATAAACAATAATTATAGTAAATTTAGAAGGTGCTATTGTAGTTAGTGCATTGTAATCTTTTGAATGTAAATAATTTCAAAATGTAATGATATCAACAGCAAACAGATAACAATCAGAAGAAAATATTAATTAGTATTAAATTTTAGGAATCCATATATCTAGAGAGAATGACACAATAAAATAAAGTCCTGGCCCTATCTGCTTTCTATAATAGCTTTTCAAAATTAAGAACATAAACTAGACATTTTATATGAAATTATAGTAGCCCAAGAATTTAAGCTCCCGGGTATACTGACCTTTTGATTAAATCACAGGTCTCTATTCATTAAGCAGTTGTTTTAATTAAAAATAATCTCATTTAATATTATAGCATAATTTGTTTTTGTAAAAATTTAGTAAATATTGAATTTTGATATCATGTATTCTCTACAAATATGTTTTTACAAAAATTTTTTTTGCTAAACAGAGGAAAGTTTACAAAATACTAATTGAAAGTTTCAGAAGGAATATCAATTCTGCCTGCCTGTTTGA
Source organism: Urocitellus parryii (assembly GCF_045843805.1). Taxonomy (NCBI): domain Eukaryota; kingdom Metazoa; phylum Chordata; class Mammalia; order Rodentia; family Sciuridae; genus Urocitellus; species Urocitellus parryii. Next base: position 101,635,744 of record NC_135542.1, read on the forward strand.
TAGATGCCATTATCAAGCAGTGTGAGTTTTATTTATTTCATAGTTTAGTGGAATTCAATATTACCTTGATATTAATAATAATGGTTCAACTTTTCTCAATTTTAATGGCTGGATAAAGTTATTACTGAAAAATGATATAAGCAGATTTGTCAGGAAAGTATGTACAACACTTCTACAATTATTTGTCTAGTGCATATTTAGTGAATACTTTTTACATAGGAGACACCATACTATGTGTGTAATGCAGGGAAAAGCAAACCTGAGGAAATCTCAACAATAGTGGAATCTTGTTCCTTACCACTTAAGTGCATTTTGCAGCAATTCTACCCTGTTCATTGTTACCTATATAAAGACATTGCTTGTACAAATTGGAAGAGAAAATGTAATTTGACAATTAGTTTTGAACCAATTATGTATCTTTAAGGAAATTAACAAAACAAGTAGTTTCTTCAATGTAGCAAAAGTATCATCATTATCATCATTATTATTTGGTAGGTACTTCAATGTACATCTCTTGAAGTAGCTATCTCTTGAATGAACTATTATTTCATACAGTGTTCATGTGTTATTGCATGTATTTCATTTCATCTATTCAACTTTAATGTAATGCTGCTCAATAAGTGGCTACACATACATACATTAGCATACATGTATACATAGATGAATGGATAGTAAGTTATTTCTTGTAACAGCAAAAGAAAATATAAATATTTTATATTCACTTTAGGACTATTCTTGTTACAATTTAGGGATCTGAGTTTATTTATAAAAATTTTTAAAGAATTTAAAGAATTATAAATGATTCTTGGGTATACAGCAGTTCATACATAGGAGTTAAATATAAAATCAATTTATAATTCTGTATGACTAGTATGTGCACCTTGAGAATGTTAGTAATGAAAAATTATATTAATATGAATACAACCTTAAATAATGAAAATAAAAGTCATATATTTTGAGTGATTATTCTTGGACATATGGTGCTAAGTAATTTCTTACACTATCTCCATCTTCACAGCAAATGAAAAATTTGAGGATTAAAGATTAAATGGTGTGATCATGATCACATCATGTACCCAGTAATTGGCATGCCTGAGGTTTATATCATTTTTAATAATTGCTAAAGTGCCAGAGTCTGAGTGTTAAATGAAAGAGGTCTTTGTTTTTGATCCCCTCTATCTTATTCACAGGACTTCATATGAGCATCATCTTGGATTATCACTTATCATCTGCAATGTCACCTTTGTTTTTAATCTAATGTTTGTCTGCCTGAGTCAAAAGCAAAGGTTAGTCATGGATCACTCACAGTAAAGGACCTGTAAACATCATGTTCTTTATTCTGTTTGGTTATTATCACCACCTAGAATCTACATAATGTTCACAGGAATTATCAGAAGAAAGGAAGAAAGGAGGAACTTGATTTCATGAGGATGGACCCAGAAATAATGGAGCTGCCTGAATTCTTCTTCTTCTTCTTCTTCTTTTTTTTTTTACAAAGAGATTATGAGTCTTTGACATGGGCTACACTTCAAGCACATTGAATTCTGTATTTAAAAACCGAAAGTTTTCAAACATACTTGAACAGCCATTAGTTTTCATAGAAATATCATTTATTCAGGAAATTAAAAATTTCACATCTAATGATTTTACTATGAGATTGTGCTGATTGAATTTATGCCAAAAGGGAGAAGAAATTAAAATTTATGAATAAAAAATGACATCTTAAAGGACCCATTGAGAGAATCTCAGTTTGAGAGTTAGCTTATAAGGGTATTATGGACTATGTTGGAATATTTTGTTTGTTTACTCATTTCAGTTTCAAAAATTAAGAAATATTCTTTCCAATTCACTCTCTCACTTTTATTTTTGTAGAAAGGAGAATCCATTAAGGGAATAACTTTTATTAAAATATACAAAAATATTTGATAAAAGCAATTTTGATATTTTCAATTTGAAAATTTTAATAATTTCAACTTATATCATGCTTTCAGATGAAGCATTCAATAAAAGTATCCTTTGTTGTATAAATGTTTGTTCAGTTGTGTTTTTTAGTTTTAAGGTGTTTGAGATAGAGGACTGATTAAGATGGTTTTTTTGATAGGACATGAGTCATGTTTAATTAATTAAATAATTATTTAAAAATTTTTAGTTATAAAAAAAGTACAGAATATTTTGACATTTTTGTACAAACATAGAGTCCATCTTGTTCTAATTAGGATTCCAGTCTATTAGCTCTACATGCTGTAGAAATTCACTATGGTGAATTCATATTTATTCATTGAAAAGTTATGTTGGAATCATTTCACTATCTTTTTAAATTAAGGTCAAGTGAATGTCAGTCTAAAAGTTATATTAATTTTAGAGGTTTAGTCCTTATTCAATCATCCATTTAATCTAATTATTGATTGAGCAATGATTTTTGTATCAACTTATTTTCATGTACTAGTAAATAACTATTATTTATTTTGCTTCCAATTTTGTTAATTTTTCTACTAAAACAGGCATGTATGATGGTTAGTTTGATGTCATTTTGTTTGTTTGTTAATGTAAATCTTTTTATTTATATATGACAGCAGAATGTATTATAATTCTTATTACATATATAGAGCACAATTTTTCATATCTCTGGTTGTATACATAGTAAATTCACACCAATTCATCTCTTTATAGATGTACTTTGAATAGTAATGATCATCACATTTCACCATTATTAATTACCGCATGCCCCTTCCCTTCCCCTTCAACCCTTCTGCCTTATCTAGAGTTTGTCTATATCTCCGATGCTCCCGCTCCCCATCCCACTATGAATCATCCTCCTTATATCAAAGAAAACATTTAGCATTTGGTTTTTGGGGATTGGCTAACTTCACTTAGCATTATCTTCTCTAATTCCATCCATTTACCTGCAAATGCCATGAGTTTATTCTCTTTTATTGCTGAGTAATATTCCATTGTGTATATATGCCACACTTTTTTCTTATCCATTCATCTACTGAAGGGGATCTAGGTTGGTTCCACAGTTTAGCTATTGTAAATTGTCCTGCTATAAACATTGATGTGGCTGTGTCCCTGTAGTATGCTGTTTTTAAGTCCTTTGGGTATAGAGTGAGGAGAGGGACAGCTGGGTCAAATGGTGGTTCCATTCTCAATTTTCCAAGAAATCTCCATACTACTTTCCATATTGGCTGCACCAGTTTGCAGTCCTTCCAGCAGTGTGTGAGTATACCTTTTTCCCCACATCCTCACCAATACTTATTGTTGTTTGTATACATAATAACTACCATTCTGACTGGAGTGAGATGAAATCTTAGAGTGGTTTTGATTTGCATTTCTCTAATTGCTAGTGATGATGAACATTTTTTCATACATTTGTTGATTAATTGTACATCATCTTCTGAGTAGTGTCTCTTTTCTTGATGTCATTTAAATTAGGCATTAATTAAAGAAAAGGTAGTTCTTATAATAAAAAAAGAAAAAAAATTTGGAGGTTGAATATTAGAAAACCTTCTATCACAGGAATATATGATGCTAAATTAGGTCCTACTCCAAACTATTCTTTCAAATACTTATCCTTCAGTGGAAGAGTCTTCAGAGCTTCAAAAATAAATAGCTGGGATTACCTAAGTTAAATACACTCATATGACACTGAACACTAAAGTTGAGATGTCTTTAATGAACAAGGCCTTGAATAATGATCCTAGTAGTGCCTCTTTAAACTTTATAGTTTTCAGAAAAACTGAAGTTTTGTTATTATCTCTCCTGTGGCTAGAAATATCAGCATGTATTTTTCTCTCTAAAACTTCTTTGAGACTAGGTGACCAGAGCTAAAGAATATTCATAATAGGAAAGCTTATGATATTTCTTATTAATTAGCATCCAAATATAGCACAAATATATATTGAATCAATGTATCTTTATTTGAACCAAGAGGGTATTTGGTTATATTTCCATTTGTTCTATTAGAAGATATAAAAGGAATTAGAATAAAACTGGAAGAAACTTACTCAGAAAACAGTACATTGTTTTACCCAGAAAGTTATAACAAAGTAGACGACTTCAGAGTGGTATAGAAGTCACGATCCTTTAAAAGAAAATCTTTTAAAACTCACAGATTAATTTTATTTGTTCAAGTTATAATTTAAAATAAACAATTTGCAAGAGTGACAGATTTATTGCATATTTTACTTTATAGTCCTAAGTACCCCATTTTGTAATGCCATTTAGACATTCTTAAGTTAGATACATACATAGTTGTTTTGTATTAAAATACGCTGGCATTTTAAATCTATAATTTTCAGTTAAGATTAAATTAATTTAAATGATACTTAAGAAAAATCAAATATGAATTTCTTTTAAATAAAAATGAACAAGAAAACAATCTCAAACATTTTATTTCATCTCTTTTGTGTGCATTGTGATAAAGTAATTATGCAATCAGTAATTAATCACTTTTGGCCAACAATGAGGGTATTGTAATTCTGGAAAATAATGCATTCTGCTAAAATGGCTGGATAATAACCAACTGAGCCTAACACAAACATTAGGATAATAGAGAAGAGACAATGAAAATAAGTTGTACTCCTCTGGAAAAGCCAAGACAAAGTAAATTAATAGGCAAAATGCAAATTAGTTGGATTCAATATCTGAATGCACAATAAAATGGAACCTAGTTTACTAAAGAAGTTTCAATTGGGTTTCTACAGGGATGGTCTTCTTTGACCTTGTTTGCTATTAATTACTCATTTTGCCAAATAATTTAATCACATGAATATTTTGGATAATAAGATACCATAGAATAAATGAAAATAAAACTATGCAAATTAAATTAAATTAAATATTATTTACAACAAATTTTGTAGCAAAATAAAATATAATTCCATATATAAAAGCAATTGCCATTTTCTACCTACTGGAAAGAGATAATAGCTTCATTTAATTCCTGCCTACACTTTTTAGAAAAAGCCTGGAAATAATGAAAGTATATGAGAATCCTACCTCTAACACTCATTGACCTATCTACTTTTCTTGTTGTACAAATTACTAACACCTCAAAATTTTAAATGATATCCTTGGTTTTTCTTTTTGAATGAGTTGTAATCATTTGTAGGTTTGAGCCTCAACATATAGGAGAAATGGTAGACAGATGTCAGGTAGGTTGTTAGGTAATGGTAGGTAGGTAAATAGATTTATTTTACTCACCTACTTCTCCCATAATTCCACCCATTAAATACTTTCCTGTCTACCATTGTTGCCTTAGTGTAAGTATTTGTAATTGTATTAATTAGACTAAGCATGTTGTATTTTATGGATATTTTTCCTATTTTCCACAATTGTCTGAATTATTAGGAATAAGGACAACTTCTTAAACTTTTTTATATGCTGAACATTATAATTTTAGTCACTTACCAGAAGTAGTTAAGCAATGTTACAAATTAATAATATAATTCAAATTTTGTAGACTCTTTTCACTAAAGAGGTACTATTTTCAATACACTGATCCTTTTGATATAAAGCATGATAACTCCCAATAAACTCAGATTTGTCTCTTTTCCTTTAAGAAAGCATTTATAGACAGCATTTTAAATGCTGGTTTTCTCCTTCAGAAATGTTGGTACTAGAGAACGAAGAGGAGTTGATGTTGAGAGAATGCACTAAATGATAAGACTGGGGGTGTTATAATGACATAGAATTAAAAAAAACTAAAGGTAAATGTGGGCGGCCGCCCTGCCCATGAGCTGAGCATCCATCCTCTCCCAGCTCTGAGTAATGGGGGCGGGGGATTTGGTTTGGTATCCCATGTCACGTGCTGTGCCAAGCAAGTGGCCTCCAACTTCATTCCCCAAAGAAGTTTGCTCTAGCCCGGGACTTGGCCATTACCCAATGGGATTGGACAACCCCCTTTGAAACCTTCTCCCTGCCTTTTGGTGAAGAATATTTCATCAAACTCCTTTGTGTGTCCCCACTGAAAAAAAATAAAGATATTCTGGGTGCATACTCCCTTGCCTTCTTGCGTGGAAGAGGACTCTTAAGAGTGCAGAGCAGGACCCACAGGCAGGTCAGGCCCAGCAACCTGCCGAGTGACGAAGCTGCCACACGCGCCTGCAGGGAACTCGGACAGGTCCAGCGGCCTGCTGAGGGGCGGAGCCGCCTCCTCCCCCCGTACCTGCAAGGTAGGCGGACCTGCGACCCACCGGGAGGTTAGGGCCAGCAACCTGCAGAGTGACAGAGGTGCCCCTCGCGCCTGCTAGGTAGGCGGACCTTCGACCAACCAGCAGAGCAGACCTAGGGCCCGCCAGCATGGTAGACGGATCACACCAATTGGGGGAGGATCACAGCCACTACCTGCCCTGCAAGGGAGATTTTTCAACTATACAAGAGCAATATAAATAAATAGAGGGAAAATTTCAAAAACACAACAGTTTCACCAAGCAGAAAGAAACGCCAGCAGTATGAAAAGACAAGGAAAGAAAGGACCACAGGCAATGCAGGTCAACTCAACTTTAGAAGAGGTAATAGCTGCAACAGATGGAATGTCAGATAGAGAGGTCAGGATATACATGCTTCAGATGATCTGGAGTCTCAAGGAAGACATGAGACAGCAAAATAAGACAATGAAAGATCACATTGACAAGGAACTACATAAACAAATCCAGGAAGTAAAAGATCAATTTCACAGGGAGATAGAGGTAATAAAAAACAAACAAATAGAAATCCTAGAAATGCAGGAAGCAATAAACCAACTTAAAAACTCAATTGAGAATACTACCAGCAGAGTGGATCACTTAGAAGATAGAACATCAGACAATGAAGACAGCGTATTTCAACTTGAAAAGAACATAGATAGCTCAGCAAGTCTGCTAAGAAACCATGAGCAGAACATCCAAGAACTATGGGATAATATCAAAAGACCAAACTTAAGAGTCATTGGGGTACAGGAAGGCACAGAGCTCCAAACCAAAGGAATAAACAATCTATTCAGTGAAATAATACGAGAAAACTTCCCAGACTTGAAGAATGAGACAGAATCCCAAATCCTAGAAGCCTACAGGATGCCGAATGTGCAAAATCATAAGAGATCCACACCTAGACACATTATAATGAAGATGTCCAACATACAGAATAAGGAGAGAATTTTAAAAGCTACAAGAGAAAGGAAGCAGATTACATTTAGGGGTAAACCAATCAGGATAACAGCTGATCTCTCAACACAGACTCTAAAAGCTAGAAGATCCTGGAATAACATATTTCAAATGCTAAAAGAAAATGGGTTCCAACCAAGAATCGTGTATCTGGCGAAATTAAGCTTCAGGATGGAAGATGAAATTAAAACATTCCACGATAAACAAAAGTTAAAAGAATTTGCCCCTAGAAAACCATCTCTTCAAAAAATCCTTGGCAAAACACTACAGGAAGAGGAAATGGAAAACAACAATGAAAACCAACAGTGGGAGGTAGGACAGTAAAGAGGGGAAAATAATCAAAGAGGAAAACAAATCAGGTTTAGTAGCATTAATAAACAAATATGGCTAGAAGAAAAAACCATATCTCAATAATAACCCTAAATGTTAATGGCTTAAACTCACCAATTAGGAGACACAGGCTAGTTGAATGGATCACAAAACAAGACCCAACAATATGCTGCCTACAAGAGACGGATTTAATAGGAAAAGATATACATAGACTGAAGGTGAAAGGTTGGGAAAAATCATATCACTCATATGGACTTTGGAAACAAGCAGGAGTGTCCATACTCATATCAAATAAAATAAATTTCAAGCCAAAGTTAATCAAAAGGGATAAAGAGGGACACTACATAAGCTCAAGGGAACCATACACCAACAAGACATAACATTCATAAATATATATGCCCCAAACAACGGTGCTGCTATGTTCATCAAGCAAACTCTTCTCAAGTTCAAGAGTCTAATAGACCACCATACAATAATCATGGGAGACTTCAACACATCTCTCTCACCACTGGACAGATCTTCCAAACAAAAGTTGAATAAGGAAACTATAGAACTCAATAACACAATTAACAACCTAGACTTAATTGACATATATAGAATATACCACCCAACATCAAGCAGCTACACTTTTTTCTCAGCAGCACATGGATCCTTCTCAAAAATAGATCATATATTATGTCACAGGGCAACTCTTAGACAATATAAAGGAGTAGAGATAATACCATGCATCTTATCTGATCATAATGGAATGAAACTGAAGATCAATGATAAAAGAAGGAAGGAAAAATCATGCATCACTTGGAGAATGAACAATAGGTTACTGAATGATCAATGGGTTTTAGAAGACACCAAGGAGGAAATTAAAAAATTCTTAGAGTTAAATGAAAACACAGACACAACATATCGGAATCTATGGGACACATTGAAAGCAATTCTAAGAGGAAAATTCATTGCTTGGAGTTCATTCCTTAATAAAAGAAAAACCAACAAATAAATGATCTCATACTTCATCTCAAAATCCTAGAAAAAGAAGAGCAAAACAACAGCAAAAGAAGTAGAAGGCAAGAAATAATTAAAATCAGAGCTGAAATTAATGAAATTGAAACAAAAGAAACAATTGAAAAAATTGACAAAACTAAAAGCTGGTTCTTTTAACAGGATAACAGGAACATACCTCAACATTGTAAAAGCAATTTATGCTAAGCCTCAGGCTAGCATCATTCTGAATGGAGAAAAATTGAAGGCATTCCCTCTAAAATCTGGAACAAGACAGGGATGCCCTCTCTCACCACTTCTGTTCAACATAGTTCTCGAAAAACTGGCCAGAGCAATTAGACAGACGAATGAAATTAAAGGCATAAAAATAGGAAAAGAAGAACTTAAATTATCACTATTTGCAGATGACGTGATTCTATACCTAGCAGACCCAAAAGGGTCTACAAAGAAACTGTTAGAGCTAATAAATGAATTCAGCAACGTGGCAGGTTATAAAATCAACAGGCATATATCAAAGGCATTCCTGTATATCAGCGACAAATCCTCTGAAATGGAAACGAGGAGAACCACTCCGTTCACAATATCCTCAAAAAGAATAAAATACTTGGGAATCAACCTAACAAAAGAGGTGAAAGACTTATACAATGAAAACTACAGAACCCTAAAGAGAGAAATTGAAGAAGACCTTAGAAGATGGAAAAATATACCCTGTTCAAGGATAGGCAGAACTAACATCATCAAAATGGCGATATTACCAAAAGTTCTCTATAGGTTTAATGCAATGCCAATCAAAATCCCAACGGCATTTCTTGTAGAAATAGAGAAAGCAATCATGAAATTTATATGGAACAATAAAAGACCCAGAATAGCAAAAACAATACTAAGCAGGAAGTGTGAATCAGGTGGTAAGTGATTCCAGATTTCAAACTATACTACAGAGCAATAGTAACAAAAACAGCATGGTACTGGAACCAAAACAGGCGGGTGGACCAATGGTACAGAATAGAGGACACAGAAACCAACCCACAAAACTACAACTTTCTTATATTTGATAAAGGGGCTAAAAGCATGCAATGGAGGAAGGATAGCATATTCAACAAATGGTGCTGGGAAAACTGGAAATCCATATGCAACAAAATGAAACTGAATCCCTTTCTCTTGCCATGCACAAAAGTTAACTCAAAATGGATCAAGGAGCTTAATATCAAGTCAGAGACATGGCATCTGATAGAAGAAAACATTGGCTACGACCTACATGCTGTGGGGTCGGGCTCCAAATTCCTCAATAAGACACCCATAGCACAAGAGTTAACATCTAGAATCAACAAATGGGACTTACTCAAACTAAAAAGTTTTTTTCTCAGCAAAGAAACAATAAGAGAGGTAAATAGGGAGCCTACATCATGGGAACAAATCTTTACTCCTCACACTTCAGATAGAGCTCTAATATCCAGAGTATATAAAGAACTCAGAAAATTAGACAATAAGATAACAAATAACCCAATCAACAAATGGGCCAAGGACTTGAACAGACACTTCTCAGAGGAGGACATACAATCAATCAACAAGTACATGAAAAAATGCTCACCATCTCTAGCAGTCAGAGAAATGCAAATCAAAACCACCCTAAGATACCATCTCACTCCAGTAAGATTGGCAGCCATTATGAAGTCAAACAACAATAAGTGCTGGCGAGGATGTGGGGAAAAGGGTACACTTGTACATTGTTGGTGGGACTGCAAATTGGTGCAGCCAATTTGGAAATCAGTATGGAGATTTCTTGGAAAGCTGGGAATGGAACCACCATTTGACCTAGCTATTCCCCTTCTCGGTCTATTCCCTAAAGACCTAAAAAGAGCATGCTACAGGGACACTGCTACATCGATGTTCATAGCAGCACAATTCACAATAGCAAGACTGTGGAACCAACCTAGATGCCCTTCAATTGATGAATGGATAAAAAATGTGGCATTTATACACAATGGAGTATTACTCTGCCTTAAAAAACGACAAAATCATAGAATTTGGAGGGAAATGGATGGCATTAGAGCAGATTATGCTAAGCGAAGCTAGCCAAGCCCTAAAAAACAAATTCCAAATGTCTTCTTTGATATAAGGAGAGTAACTAAGAACAGAGTAGGGACGAAGAGCATGAGAAGAAGATTAACATTAAACAGGGATGAGAGGTGGGAGGGAAAGGGAGAGAGAAGGGAAATTGCATGGAAATGGAAGGAGACCCTCAGGGTTATACAAAATTATATACAAGAGGAAGTGAGGGGAAAGGGAAAAATAATACAAGGGGGAGGAATGAATTACAGTAGTGGGTGTAGAGAGAGAAGAGGGGAGGGGAGGGGAGGGGAGGGGGGATAGTAGAGGATAGGAAAGGCAGCAGAATACAACAGACATGAGTATATCAATATGTAAATCAATGAAAGTGTAACTGATGTGATTCTGCAATCTGTATATGGGGTAAAAATGGGAGTTCATAACCCACTTGAATCAAAATGTGAAATATGATATATCAAGAACTATGTAATGTTTTGAACAACCAACAATAAAAAAAATTTAAAAAATAAAACAAATTAAAAAATAAAAAGGTTAAAAAAGTATGTAAATGACCTATAATCTTTCTAAGAAATATCTTAGAAAATAAAAAAATTCAAAGAAATCAATTTCTATCACCTCAGTCAAAATTATAAGCATCTTATTTATTTGGTGAAAAGATACAAGTATTAGAAGACTTCAGTTCAGACAAGACATTAAAACTGGATAAGACATTAAAACTGGGTGGCAGAAATGGAGACGAAAAAACAAACATTCTGTAAGAGGAGTCGCTTTAATGGATTATACAACAGAATAAAGACAATTTAAAAGATAGATACATTGTAAATGATCTTGAGGAAGTAAAAATGGAAGGAAAGGTTACAACCACAAAGAAATAGAGGCAGAGATGAAGTTCAAGATCTGCCTCAACCCTCAACCCCCAACCCCCACCCATGACCCCTGATAACCACTATTCTAATCTCTTTTGCACAAAATAGAGATTATGGAGTGTTTGTCTTTCATTGTCTGGCTTATAGTATTTAGCATGATGCCCTTCGGGTTCATCTATGTCGTCACAAATGACAGGATTTCCTTCCTTGTATGACTGAATAATATTCCACTGTGTGTGTATATATATATATGTATATATATACATATATATATATATATGTATATATATATAAATTTTTCTTTATCCATTCATCTACTGATGGGCATTTAGACTGCTTTCATATCTTGGCTATTGGGAGTAATGCTCAGAGAATATGGAGGTGAACACATCTCTGCAATATATTATCTTTAATTCCTTTGGATATATACCTAGAATTAAGATTGCTGTACCATATGGAATTATACTTTTGATTTTTTAGGACTTTTCATACTGTTTTCTATAATTGCTGTATTAATTTGACCTTCCCACTAACACAATTAAAAGTTTTCCTTTCCTCCGTCAAAAAAAAAAAAAAAGAGTGCAGAGCAATCTTGCCCTTGATCTGAGAACCTCATGTCCATGTGTTGCGATTTCTTCCTTTGTTTTCTTAGCTTAATGTGGCAGCCAGCTCTTTTGAAACCAGCTCATCTCATCAGCGAGAGTCCTTAGTGAGAGGTAAATTTGAAAACATATTTTGAATAAATATACAATGACTGAAACTCAAGGCCTCAGTGGTGTGTATTTTAAGTGAAAATCCTAGGGTGCCATGATACCATGATGTTTCAAGTTGTTGTAGGTATAGAGTCAAGGAATCACTCTTAGGTGAGTATTTTCTACATGCAGACTTGATGATATAAGCTTTGCTTCAAACATCAGGGCTAACAACTCTAAATGACTCAGGAAAAAAAGGGGAATTTTAATGAACTACTAAAGAGCATTGGGTAATATGAAGAATATAATTAAAAGAATCTTTATTTCCCAGAACTTGTAGCACAATATCATCACTGAATTATTGTGTACTCTTTTTTATTCTCAGGTGTGTGAACTTTGGTCTTCCAGAAAGAACTGTGATCTAAGATGTTTTCCTAAAGACAAAGCAACATATACAAAATCGTACATACATAAGAACCAGGCATCATATTACATTATTTTTTTTCAAAAATAGCAAACAAAGGCATTCAAATTTTGCACAGAGAAGTTCTAAAAGACAAGGACAGGCAAAACACAATTTCTCTGGTGTTGGTTCTAGATGCATTTTTTTTGCTCTTCCCATCTCTTCAGGTATGGCATCTTCAATAAAGATGTCTATTTTAAGCTATAGCATTCTGATAAGATGTAATTTCTTATTTTTAGTGTGAGAATAATGGCACTGACTCTCATGAGCTACCACCAAAAAGAGAAAATAAGTTGGGCAAAGAATATTTCAATTTCCCATTGCCCACAAATTAAATATATTTGTGTGAAATGGAAATTGACTAGAAAAATAAGAGGTAATATTGAAATTGAAGATAAAAGCTCTAGGGATGGTATTAAGTGGGAACTTATTAATCATGTTTATGCATAAGGCTCTTTTCTCTTCCTCATTATTATAAATCCTTCCAAAGTTGTGTTCAATTATTAACTTTCATTAATTGAAATAATTTATTGACTCCAACTATCTGCCAGCCTTTCTTCACCACTATTCCAGTGGATCCTGATGCACAAGCAGGGCTCATTTTGGTTCCAGAATTAAGTGTTTGTTTGTTTTTTCACAGTAATTTTTTTTTACAGTCTGGTAGTATTTAACAAAAATTTTATTTATTACATATTTTTAAAATCTGTACTTTGAGCAACAGAGAAGTAGAGTCAGAATATATGGGTTGGAAACCCTTTCTATCTCACAAGCACAGCCAGACCTGTTAGCTCCCACGGCTGAGGTGAAATTTTGTCTCATTTCTGCTTTATGTATGAGGTACCACCATAAAAGGATTTTGCCTATTTAGGCCTTATGGTATGTGTGATTTCCATAGTTTGTCTTTACAAATCCAGGATTGTAAAATATTTTGATAGGATTATAAGAAAGAGAATTCTTTATTGCATTGTTTTAGTTTGAAAATAAAGTTTAGGACAAATTTGTTGGAAAGATATAATGAATATAGACACTGTAATTATTACATTTTTATTTTTATTTGCCATTTAAATTACTGCATTAGCATTCTATTATTATAACAAGATACCTGAGATAATCAATTTAAAAGAAAAAAAGGTTTATCTTGGCTCACAAGTTTGAAGGTTTTAGTCCATGGTTGGTTGGCTCTGTTGCTTTGGGGCCAAGGCAACTCATCATGAAAGGAGTGTGCGATGGGGAAATCAGCTTACTTCATGGTGGGGAAGCAAAAAGAAGAGGAAAAATGAGTTGGGGTCTCAATCACCCTTTTTTAAAGGCATGTTCCTAATGATCTACTTTTTCCCATTAGGGACCACCTATTAAACTTTCCACTACCTCCTAGTACCACTATGGGCTGAGGACTAAACCTTAACAAATGGTTCTTGGGGGATATTTCAGATCCAGTCTGTTATAACTACATTGTACTAAGAGATTTTATCTCAAAAGATGCCACCCTGGGCTTACTAGTCAGTAAAGGAGAAAGAAGATCTGAACTGAAGTAAAGAGACCACTGAATAGCTTTAAGTTTACAAAGCAATTAAACAGATCTGAAAAACTTAAAAACCCTGATAAAAGAAAAATTGATTTTTCAAAGCAATTAAAAAGATATCAAGGAATGCCTAAGTTTTCCTATTGCTGAGTATGTTAGTCAAATTTTGTCACTGTGACCAATGCCTGAGAAAACCAACTGGGATAAGGACAGCTTTATTTTGCTCAGATGCTGAGATTCCAGATCATGGTAGGCCAGCTCCATTACTTTGAGCCTGAGGTAAGGCAGAATGTAATAGTGGATGGACAAAGTGGAGGAAAACTTCTCAGCTCACGGCAGCCAGGAAGGATAGAAAGAAAGAGGAGAGGCAAAGGGCAAGGGATCCAGATATAAGAAATACCCTTTCAGAGCATGGCCACAGTGATGTAACTCTTCCAACAGTGTTCCATGACCTATGGTTATCACCACCTCCCAATAGTCCATTGGGCTACAATGGATTAATCCAGCCCTCATAATCCAATCAATTCCTCAAAGCACTACCTCTGAACTTTGCTGTATTAGGGACCAGGCAATCAATAAACAGGCTTTTGGGGGGACATTACAGATCCAAACCTTAACATTGGGACAAAAATACAGAATGAAGGCAAGATCACTGTCTGATGATCCACTCAGAGGGATGGTTTATGGGTGATAGAAGCAACTCTGGGTCTCTACATGGCTGCAAAGTTGTGAGCAGCTGATTGGACAAGAGTGGGATTTAGCCTGAATGAATACTTGGAGCTCTTAAGCATCATCATGAGACTCATGTTTTAATGAAGACCAAGATCCTTTAGTGAAATAAAATATTTCAAGGTCCTCATACTTATATTCCAAGACCAGAAAGGTGACCAGGATGACTGATAGCCTAAAAGAAGGGCTGTCCATACCATATCAGGACAGTAGAAGATAGGACAAGCCTTAACATGAAAACAATAGCCCTTCTTCTCTGATTTTGGGTTCTGAAAGGCCTTTTTCTCCATATACTTAGCCACTCATCTGAATCAACAATGTACAGGATAAAATATCTGAAGGAGTAGCAGCTTATCAAAAAAGATGGAGTATTTTACCTCCATCTTATTATTAGAACTGCATAATGGTGGACATTTCTTTCATACTTTTTGAGCAGTATAGAAACTTCCAAGATGAGCAAGTCACCTAAAGTAAATGAGGCTGCCATTTCCTCACACAGCGGCAGATACAGTTGTGACTCACTAAGCCTAACCCTAACCCTAGCCCTAACTCTAACTCCTGGGTCTTGGACTGACTGTAACTACATTGTAAGATAGGTGGGTGTGGAGCCAAAGAACACAGAAGTCATCCTACCCTCTAGGCAGGATTACCAGTCTAAAGGTCTCAGGGCTTTTACGTAAACTTCCTTGCTCAGTGTCCTTACAAATATGGTACCCAGGAGCTCCATAGTAAATTATTTAAGCTCTTTTCTCATTCCCAAATATTTTCTCTTCTTCATTATTATAAGTCCTTCCAAAGTTGTGCTCAATTATTAATTTTTATTAATTGAAATAATTTATTGACTCCAACTCCATTTCTTGTTGTGTGACTTGAGATAACCAGCTTCATGTTTTTGAGTCTACACAAGCCAATCAAATCTTAATTTACATGGATGGAGTTCAAGCATGTCTATACTTTTATAGAAACAACTTCAGTTTATTTTAATACATAGTTGAATTTGAGAACCTTTAATATAGAGTCTTGGGTTCGGGGTCATAGCTCATTGGTAGAGGGATTGCCTAACACATGTAAGGCACTGGGTTTAATCCTTAACACCACATAAAAATAAATAAATTAAATATAGGTATTGTGTCCATCTACAACTAAAAAAATACGGGAAAAAATAAAGTCTTAATTTACTGAAATTGTATGCTTAGATTTGGGGTTCAATCTAACTTAGGTCTAGCATGTAATACTCACTTTAGTTCTCTGTGCCCATTTCTGTAGTATACAGTTTCCTAAATTCCTGACATTTCTATCTATATATCACATGGTATATCCATCACTCAGTCTATAAACAAAATAAATATATTTTATTTACATATATAATATTTAATGCACACATCTATTTACTTATTTATATATTATAGCAAAGAAAATAATACCATATATTTATATACAGATGCTCATCAACTTATGATGGGGATACATCCTGATAAACACTGTAAAGTGAAAATATTATAGGTAGAAAATTCACCTAACCTATCAAATATCATTGCTGTACAACACAGTACCCCCATAGTGTATTTGTTTTTGAAACTTGTGATTACATGACTGACCAGGAGTAACAGCTCACTATCACTAACATCATAAAAGATACTGTACTGCACCACAGTCTGGAGGAAAACAAAATTCAAAATGTAAAGTTTAATTTTTAATGAATTTGTGTCACTTTTACACAAGTGACAAATCACAAGTGAAACCACTGTAAGTTGAAGATCTGTCTATATATATGTATTTATGAGGAATTGTGGAGGTTGGTTAAGCAGTCACAAGGCTGTCCTTGCATCTAATGCAATATCCGGGAGTCCACAGGCAGGCAGCAAAGTATGATCATGTGCTGGCTAAAACCCATGAACATGCACTAGAAGCCTAACAAGAATGGACTGAAGCTCATGACAATTTTTATTTCCTCTGGCCCATGAAGGTTTAGCTTAGAAGCTATGGACCTCTGTCTTGGAGCTGGACACAAGCACACACATATGGTCTGTAGAAATTTTAAAAATAATCAGGAGGAAGGTAATACAATTTCTGGTGCACCTCCGGCCACATGCTGAAAAGTGAATCAGTAGATCAGTAGGAAGTGCATAAATGTGGGGACCCTGAATGCAGAAACATTCTATAGCTTTCTCTCCTGTCTGCACTGTAGAGTATCTCCTTCCCATTTAAATGGCCTTAGTCCTTTTTTAAAGGGCTTCAACATCATTTAAGTCATGGTGAACAGAATATCTCTGCTTTTGGTAAACTAAAAACCAACTGACAAGGATTTTTATCTGCAAAAATCCCTCCAAGACAGCATTGATACTAGTGTTTGAACAAATAGCTATCACCAACTACAATGAGACAGTCTCCCTTGCAGTCCACTCTAACTAACAGGATACTAGAAAGGAATTATGGGGAATGTATTTTAACCTAGTCAATTTAACATATCACAAAGCCATCATGCATGAGTTTCATATTAATAGCAGCGTCCTAAACCTTTTGATGTTGAGAGAAACCTCAGGTTTACATCCATAGTTGTTCAAGAAATACCTGTACTTTAAAGTATGTTAACTATTCAGTTATTGTACCTAGGCCTTGTTTCAAATTTAGTGAATGCCACTCTTTTTAAAGAGAGGTACCTCAGATCAAAACCTTACATCTCCCTTAGCTTTTAATTTCCTGTCCATTTTTTATGTGTCTTCTAGTTTTACAGATCTAATTAATAAACACAGAGGACCCCAAATAACCTCTGAAATCTTAGTTTAGTTTATTTCTTTCATACTTTTGTAACGAGAATAAGGACATTGAAATATTATTGATTTGTTAGAATATTTATACAGACATCCCAGAACTCCTGCGATGTGCTTAACGCTGCTGATATGAGAAGCCTGGCTTTTTGAAGTATGGTCAATTTGCTTCTGGGATTGAATTGATTGCGCAATGATCTGTTCAATTGCTCACTCACTGATCTGCAAAGAACCAATTCAGTTAGTCATGTAGATATGCCTGCTGCCCTCACTAATCACTGCAAACGAATCGGGTTTCTGTTTAAAATACTCTAAGGGAAGGATTCAGTGGAAAAGGCAGAAATTCAAGAGCGATTTTGGAGAAAATTATTCATTTTGTCCCATTCACATGGTAGATTGGATTGCAATTACAATTGGCTAATAAATGTACTGTAAAGATAGAGCTACTTAAATGTTCTCAGAACAGATTATCGTAATGAAATTTATGAAATGAAATTTTATTTTCCTTTAGTGTCCCACATCTGTTCTTTAGACTAACACTGATAGATTATATTTATCTATATTCTCTCTTTTCAAAAACATTTTTATTCTGGTATACATGTGTTTCATCTCAACTTGAACACTTTAAAAACTTGTTTGTCCTGATGAATCTATTATAAAGTATACAAATATTAATCTGGGCCAAATTAATAAAATGAAAATTTATTGGTGAAATTTAAAGCAAAATTAGCAAGTAGAAACAAACAAACAAACAAACAAAAACCAAAATTATAACCAGAGTTCATTTATAATTTGTTAAATTAGTACCCTAAGATTACCTACAATTTATTAATTTTTTTCCCAGATATTCAGTACTAGATAGGAGGTAATTATCCCTGGATTAAGTAGACAGGACAGTGAGATGAACATATCATTGGAAGACTCATAAAATGCATTTACATTTGGTTCTAAAATTGTATGAGCTAATTCAATTTTAAACTCACATAATTGCATTTCTGAATATCAAATTTGACATTTTCTTTCATTTTTCTTCTCTAATCCACAATATTTTGTTAATCTAAAAACTAAAATAGAATAATATATTGGAGCCAGCTGTGTTTAGATTATATGTAGTTGACATCCCTACACTAGGATGGAAATATATTTTAAAAGGATGAAAATAATCCTGGCCTGAAATCCATACAAAAGATTTTTCATAGATGATAAAACAGTCGTGTAACATCATCTTTATTTTGTATAGTAAGATTATACAAAATATGAAGAATTGTAATTCCATAAAGATATGAAAACAGGATGGGGAATGGGAGTAATTAGCTGCTAAGAATTTCAACAGATTTCTGGAGCAAAATAGACTAAGTGGAGAAGTATATGATAAAGTAGAAGAAATTGTGTCCTTGAGCACGTGACGCAGAGTCAGAGTAGAACAGGCATCCAGTCCAGCAGGAACCTGGGCAAGTTCTGCAGTGCCAGATGCCAAGGGGTGAGCCTGAAACCCAGAGCTGAGAGGAGGGATTGTTGAAGGTGTGGGTATGGAGCAAGTGATCCTTAAACAAATTTCTTCTGAACAAGTAGAAACTGAAATCTTCCATTCAACAAGCTCTAGGCACCTCTGTCCTCTTTTAGGAACTTCAGTTTAAACACACATAGATCACAACTATTTTCAGATGCACAGAAGCAGACACATACTTTTCACCTACACACCCAATTAAAAAAACAAAACAACAGGTGTTCTAGGAAACCATGCAGAAAAAAAAAGAATCAGTTAAAGATCAATTAAAAGAAATATAAATGATTTGAGAGAATTTACTTTTGAAATGATTCTAATAGATATCTGCACCCACACAAAATAATACAATTTTGTAGAAAGGGGACAAGGTATGGCTGCTGGTATTTTAGACTACAATTTCAAAAAAAAAAAAAAAGAAAGAAAGAAAGAAAGAAAGAAAGAAAGAAAGAAAGAAAGAAAGAAAGAAATACAATTCAAAAATGCGTGGTCAAGGTAAATATTTGATGTAAATATTTGATACAAATATTTGGGTGCTATTATGGAAATATACGTGAAGAGTTTATTATTTCAGTAGCAATTTTATAGATGTTACATAAATGATTAAAACAACAGATAACACATTATTAACGTTATAGGCATGAGGTAATAATCTACCAAGAGAAACAGCCATCACATACTGGAGAACTCTGAAACTAGAAACTGACAGTTTCATTATAGCCATTTGCAGTATTCAATGTTTTAAACAAGCACAGAGTGTTTTTTCTACCTTAAAAATAAAAGTCATACGCAAAATGTATTAACGTTTTCTTAGAAATCTTTAAAATATTGTATTTTAGATTTTTGAGATAAGAGTAATTAAAGCAACAATGGGTTTCAATATAACATTAAATTTACATCAGCTTTCATGTTTTTGTTTGTTTTTAGTACTATGGAGTCATTGTCTTGAATTGAAAATAACTTGGTCAGAGGATAGAATTTTATTAATTGTCACCAAAAAAAAACATTATTATTGAGGCGTTTAATTCATCCTACTTTTTTCCCCCCCGACAGTGTTCTTTTAAAGCTGTAAGATGTGTCTCTATTATATTGATGTGCAGAGTGAAAAGAGAGGGATATTGAAGGCTCATGTCTCCTCTCTGTCTCAGGGACATAGGGGAAATGGCTAGTTCTCTAAGCATCAGTATGAAGTCAATGAAACCTCATATAGTTCTGAAGCATTCTATTAAATAAGAGAATATGTTTTACAGTCAGGAAAAGGATAAATTTTTAATTCATTTGCAGAAAGCAAAGAAGACAACTGACAAATTTCATTTTGCAAAATCAAGGACACAGCTGGCTGAGATGAGAGTTTTTAGATCCAGCCCGAGGTGAAATAATTTTTCCTCAGAAAATCATATTTCAAAAAAGATTTTGTATACTTTTATTTTATTTCACCACTTTATTATTACATTTTAGAATATATTGATGGGAAGCATTTTGCACACTGAGCATTAGTCAATAAAGGAAAAGAAGAGATAAAGGAGAAAACATTACATTTTCAAAAGGAAATGATATTAAGTTTCTCAAATTTATTTGCACTTTTTCATTTCAAGATAATGAAAAACCTGTGCTGCATGGATGCCCTTGCCTATAGGTATCTGCATGAGTTGGGTAAAAAATGCAAAAGTGCCTATTAAAAAAGTACCCATTAGGACAATCAAAGACATAGGACTTGTATCAGATCAAAAGCTATCAAACGGAATGATTCAACATGCAAGAAGAAACATGTGATGCTGTTATCTATGCATTTTTTTAAGGATCAAAAATATTCCCAGATAAATATATAGACTGAACCAGTGTCCTTTATGCTATTATAAAATTTAAAAAAAAATAGATGGCAGAGGATTCTTGAGGGCTTGTCTTATTGGATTCACTTTTCTTTATTTCTTTATTTACCTATTTAAGCAACAAATAGTTATCCCATGCATCCTCCTTACAACTCCTGGGAATTGTACCAAGCAATGACAAAGGAGGAAAATGGTAGATGTGGTTGGTCCCTATTAATTGAGTGTACTCAATTAATTATAATTAATTATACTGCTTTTGGAACTATAAGGTAGACAGAAAAATGTGTGATTATCCCCTGGCTTCCAGTCCAGCAGACCACTCTGATTCTCAATGGCCAGTGTATGTTGAGTGAATTCATGTCAACAGCTCCTTGTTCAGGGATCACTACATGCAAGGCTTTGAGTCTGGACCTAAAGAAGACTGGTGGTCATATCAGAGGTGTTCCCTCCTGTCTCGTTCACAAAGAAATGTCAGGCAGACATATTTAAATGTTCTCCAGATCTCCTACATATGAATGAACAAAAGATTACATACCAGATGTACACAAACCACTTCCTCTGCTTTTCTTAATTTTTCATGGATACAGTTGGGATATATCTTCCCTTCTTTACAAAATCAAATTTGCCCCCATTTTTTTCAACACATAGCTTTTTAAATTTTTACCGTCTGCCTGTTAGTCTTTAATCAGCCATCATCGTCTGTTGGCTCCAGTCATGATGAACACAAGTACTTTCAGTAAAGTTACCAGTTAGTTGCATATTGCTGAACCCATGGGCCATATACTGGTCTTAACGTTATTTCTCAAATACCTCTTATTGTATTATTTTTAATTTTTTCAATTTGTCTTTTATGATGCAGTATTTACTTCTCCTACTCTGAAATTTCTTTCTTAGCCTGTTATATCTCATTATTGTCTAAGAAGACATTGAATAATGAAAGTTATAAGGCTAGTTTATGTGAATACCTATTCTTTTCACCATTCTCTTTTTCCCTGTTGTATTTTATCGAGACCTACATTATAGATTACTCAGTGTTGCCGGTATCTAAATTATGAGTATCTGATCAACCCTCTTTCTGACCTTAAGTGTCATGTAAATAGTATATTTAAATATACTACTGAAACACCTCAAGAACACTTCCAAAGGAAGTGTCCCCATACTGAACTGTGAATTTCTCTCATACTTTTTTCCTCCCATGTCCATCTTTGACAATGTTGCCAACATTCATCCAGTTGTCTAAGACCCAAAGCTGATTCTTTAAAAATTCTTATTGTCTCTTTGCTCACACAATCTATAACAAAGTGTTATTTATTATATCTCACAAAATTGCAATATTTGTCCTTTATCTGCAGTTCCACTTAGGTTTCAGTTACTTGCAGAGTACACTGGTCTGAAAATATTAAGGAGAAAATTAAACAGCCAATTCATAACTTGAAAACTGTGTGCTTGCAGTTCTGAGTAGTGTGATGAGATTTTGTGCCTTGCCCCTTTTTACACCCAAGACCTGAATCACACATGTGTTTATATGGTATATATGCTACCTTCCTGTTAGCCATTTAGTAGCCCTCTTGTTTATCACAGCAATTTTCAGGGGATGCCTGTGCTTTAATATAGAAGTCAGTAGCACTGTCTATGGAAAGATCCACTGGAGGTGGGTGGATCAGGAACATATCCCTAGGGATAATTAGGAAATACTGTATTTTGAATGTGCCCTTGCCCTTTCCCCTGAGACATTTTGACATGTGGTAATAACCACATTCCTGGTATCCTATCATTTTATTCCATCTCATTGAATTTACTTTCCATTTTGTAGCCAGAGGGGGCATCTGCATCTGGCAGTTTTATTGTTACTCTCTTGTTTGAAACTTTTAAATTATTTCCCAAACTCTGTCCTGCAAAACTTGGTATGATGGGGAACTTGTAGGTCTTGACTCTATCATTTCACTATTTGCTTCACTCATTAAATAAGTAATTATTGAATTCCTAATATATGAAAGGTATGTGATATGCACCAAAAATACATAGCTAGAAAGATAGCTTGAAAAACAAACTCATGAAAATTGTGTTCTAAGATGAGGAAGTTTTGATGGTGGAAATACTACATTTGTAATTGTGATAAAAGACACTGCCATAGAACACAAAGTCATTTGTCTTGTTTTCACGAGACATTGGCTTTGACTACAAGTGTGCCTTCTCAGACCTAACAAAATAGACTAGATCAACTATAAAATGACAGTGCTCCTTACTCCCAGACAAAATGCACTTAAGTGGCCTAGACAGATCCTCTGTTCTTCTGGGACCAGTCTGGTTTTCCAACATAAAATGCACTTCCCAGTAGATCTGAGATTGCCTCAAGTCCATCTTCCCATACAATTCTTGAATGTCCTAGAGATCTTGCAAATAAGGTGACATAATTTTAAAGAGTGTGAAACTCCAAACCAGAATGTGTTGGTAAAGTAAGTAAAGATTTATCTATCTATCCATCCACTTATCTATCTGTTCTTCTTTGGATTTTGCATGTCCTCCCATAACCCATGTGTTAAAAATCTTGGTCAAAAAAACCTATCACGTTATTGGGAGGTAGTAGAACCTTTAGTATATGAGACCTGGTAAAAGGAAATTAGGTCATTGGGGATGTGCCCTTACAGGGGATACTGAGACCCAGCCCCTTACTGTTTATCCCTGATTCCAAGCTGCTGACATGAATAGGCTTCTTCTGTGACATGCTCTCATCCTGATGTACTCTACTACCACAGGCCCAAAGCACCATGGCCAAGTAACCATGGAATGAAACTTCTGACACAGAAAATCAAATAAACCTCTCCCTTTATTTAGTTGGTTTTCTCAGGTATTTTTTCACAGAGATAGAAAACTGGCCATCTATTTATCTATTGAGAAAGAGAAGTTAAGTGTTACAAAAAAATATAAAAAAAGATGGAAGAAGAATCATAATTACTATGGAGATAAGTCCACACATGGAAAAGTAAGAAAAATAAGAAACTGTTATGATTGGAGTCAGATTAAGAGATTTTTTAAGAAATAAGGATAGACATGTAATTCTGGTCAACATATAAGGAACTATGGATTTTACTCAAAAGGCAATTAAGAGGGTTATAGATTTTTTAAAAAGACAATGCAATATGATAAAACCAAGGAAAACTGTTTAAAACTCAGAAAATTAGTGTTTTTACTAGGGAGCAAACTGGATACTTTATATTAAAAACTATTTGGTTGCCGCAGTCCGGCTGCAGCAAAATAACCAGGGGGTGACGAACAACTTGTGTAGATTGATACAGCAGGAGTGGGAGCAGTTTACTGTAGGACAGGAGTGGTATTTATACATTCCACACAGCTTATCTTAATTAGCATAAACTAGATACATCAGTCAACCAATAAGAAATCTCCACACTTAATGGCTCGCTGGCATTACTTCACAAACTACTCCCTCTGGCAATATGCCAGGCGCCATCCACACTTGTTTACAGACTCTAACATTTGCCAAGTGCCATCCTGACTTGTTTACAGACTCTAACATTTGGTTCCGTTAGGGAACCCTAAAAGCAGAACTTCATATTAGAAGGTGATTTTCGTGAGTGGAAGAAATATAAATAATATAGCATCATATTGGGTAGTCTTATAATTCCTAAATACTACCATTGACTGCAACAGTCTTTCTCCTCCTAGCAGTTCTTGAAACTCTGTTCTTAGTTTCCTTCTCACTAGACATATTCTGATAATTTCCATATTTTTTAAATCATTGAATTTGCTTCCTCCTGAATTTTACCATCAGTGAGTTTCTTCAAAGTTGATCTAAACCACAATCCCTTTTGAAGATATTAATCTAGGTTTGTTTTGAATATACTCTATGATGTGCTTCTGTTTGTTCTTACTGCTTTTACTTCAGTTTTATTATGACTTCTGTTTGTATCCATTTCTCCAAGCAACTACTACAATGCTGTGCATTGAATAAACAAATGATCTATTAGTTCCATATTAATAATTTATGTCCCTGGGTCATTGTAAGTTATCCAAATAAACAAAAGTTGTGTCAGTATCATTGAGAAATTTTAAATATGCTTAAATGAAGTAATGAATGGGGAAGAAAGGAAAGAAATAATGTTAATCTCAGTGTATAAGTCTCTTTTTAGTAGTAAATTAGGTATTAAGAAATGGTTCCAAAATTTTTTTAGTTAATACAATAAAGAAATAATAGCCCCCCTAGTGGGGCTGAGATTGCCATTTCTTTAAATATCTTAAAATGCCAAAGAGAAGTTTAATTTCCAACCTATATTTTCCCTAAAATGACATTTCTTTTTCATCTCTGGAAGTTGTGCTCCCCCTTTCATCTCAGATCTCACAGAAATTAATTAATGCACTGATTTATATTTCAAAATATATTATTTCTCATATATTCTAGTAAGACCAAAAAAAAGCAATATCATGATAACTGACCTTGAATTTAATAAGTAATTCTTATTATGATTCTTAATATTGTTATTTCTTGGCAGCTTTAAAACTATGCAGATTCTAGGTTATTGATTGTGATATTGAGTTCTATAGTTTCTTTATTCAACTTTTGTTTGGAGGATCTGTCCAATGGTGAGAGAGGTGTGTTGAAGTAACCCATAATTATTGTGTTGTGGTCTATTTGATTCTTGAACTTGAGGAGAGTTTGTTTTATGAACGTTGCAGAACCCTTATTTGGTGCATAAATATTGATAATTGTTATGTCTTGTTGGTAAATGGTTCCTTTTAACAGTATATAATGTCCTTCCTTATCCCTTTTGATTAACTTAGTCTTGAAGTTGATTTTATTTGATATGAGGATGGCCACCCCTGTTTGCTTGTGAGGACCGTGTGCGTGGTATATTTTTTCCCAACCTTTCACCTTCAGCCTGTGTATGTCTTTTCCAATCAGATGTGTCTCCTGGAGGCAGCATATTGTTGGATTTGTTTTTTTAATCCATGTTACCAGCCTATGTCTCTTTATTGGAGAGTTTAAACCATTAACGTTTAGAGTTACTATTGATATATGGTTTGTACTTCCAACCATATTTGATTATTTATCTTTTTTATTTAATTTAGTTTGTTTCTCCATGATTAGCTTTCCCCCCGCCCTCTGTCTTTACTGAGGTACTTCCCACTGTTGGTTTTGGTTATTGTTTTTCATTTCTTAGACTTAACTGACATATATAGAATATATCAACCATCATCAAGTGGATATACTTTTTTATCAGTAGCACATGGATTCTTCTCAAAAATAGACCATATATTATGCCATAGGACAACACTCAGTAAATATAAAGGGGTGGAGATAATACCATGCATTTTATCTGATCATAATGTAATGAAACTGGAAATCAATGATAAAAGAAGGAAGGAAAAATCCTACATCACATGGAAAATGAACAATATGTTACTGAATGATCAATGGGTTACAGAAGACATAAAGGAGGAAATCAAAAAATTCTTAGAGATAAATGAAAATACAGACACAACATATCGGAATCTATGGGACAAAATGAAAGCAGTTTTAAGAGGGAAATTCATCGCCTGGAGGTCATTCCTCAAAAAACAACAACAACAACAACAACAACAACAAAAACAAATAAATGAGCTCACACTTCATCTCAAAGCCCTAGAAAAGGAAGAGCAAAACAACAGCCAAAGTAGCAGAAGGCAAGAAATAATTAAAATCAGAGCAAAAATCAACAAAATTGAAAAAAAAGAAACTATTGAAAAAATTGACAAAACTAAAAGTTGGTTCTTCAAAAAAAATAAATAAGATCTACAGACCCTTAGCCATGCTAACAAATAGAAGAAGAGAGAGAACTCAAATTACTAACATACGGGATGAAAAAGGAAATATCACACAGATGCTACAAAAATACAGAAGACAATTGGAAATTATTTTGAAAACCTATATCCCAATAAAATAGAAGATAGTGAAGACGTCGATAAATTTCTTAAGTCATATGAGTTGTGCACACTGAGTCAGGAGGATACACACGATTTGAACAGACCAATATCAATGGATAAAATTGAAGAAGCAATCAAAAGACTACCAACCAAGAAAACCGCAGGACCGGATGGGTATACAGCGGAGTTTTATAAAACCTTTAAAGAAGAATTAATACCAATACTTTTCAAGTTATTTCAGGAAAGGGAGCTCTTCCAAATTCATTCTATAAGGCCAACGTCACCCTGATTCCGAAACCAGACAAAGACACCTCAAAGAAAGAAAACTACAGACCAATATCTCTAATGAACCTAGATGCAAAAATCTTCAATAAAATTCTAGCGAATCGGATACAAAAACACATCAAAAAAATTGTGCACCATGATCAAGTAGGATACATCCCTGGGATGCAAGGATGGTTCAATATACGGAAATCAATAAATGTTATTCACCACATCAATAGACTCAAAGATATGAACCATATGATCATTTCGATAGACGCAGAAAAAGCATTCAACAAAGTACAGAATCCCTTTATGTTCAAACCATTAGAAAAACTAGGGATAACAGGAACTTACCTCAACATTGTAAAAGCTATCTATGCTAAGCCTCAGGCTAGCATCATTCTGAATGGAGAAAAATTGAAGGCATTCCCTCTAAAATCTGGAACAACACAGGGATGCCCTCTATCACCACTTCTATTCAATATAGTTCTTGAAACACTGGCCAGAGCAATTAGACAGACGAATGAAATTAAAGGCATAAAAATAGGAAAAGAAGAACTTAAATTATCACTATTTGCAGAAGACATGTTTCTATACCTAGAAGACCCAAAAGGGTCTACAAAAAACTACTAGAACTAATAAATGAATTCAGCAAAGTGGCAGGATATAAAATCAACATGCATAAATCAAAGGCATTTCTGTATATCAGCAACAAAACTTCTGAAACGTAAATGAGGAAAAACACCCCATTCACAATATACTCAAAAA
This sequence comes from Urocitellus parryii, assembly GCF_045843805.1. Classification (NCBI taxonomy): domain Eukaryota; kingdom Metazoa; phylum Chordata; class Mammalia; order Rodentia; family Sciuridae; genus Urocitellus; species Urocitellus parryii. The sequence continues at coordinate 101,663,600 of NC_135542.1, forward strand.
AAAAAAAAACTTGGGAATCAACCTAACAAAAGAGGTGAAAGATTTATACAATGAAAACTACAGAACCCTAAAGAATGAAATAGAAGATCTTAGAAGATGGAAAAATATACCCTGTTCATGGATAGGCAGAACTAATATCATCAAAATGGCGATATTACCAAAAGTTCTCTATAGGTTTAATGCAATGCCAATCAAAATCCCAATGACATTTCTTGTAAAAATAGATAAAGCAATCATGAAATTCATATGGAAAAATAAAAGACCCAGAATAGCAAAAGCAATTCTAAGCAGGAAGTGTGAATCAGGCGGCATAGCGATACCAGATTTCAAACTATACTACAGAGCAATAGTAACAAAAACAGCATGGTACTGGTACCAAAACAGGCGGGTGGACCAATGGTATAGAATAGAGGACACAGAGACTAATCCACAAAGTTACAACTATCTTATATTTGATAAAGGGGCTAAAATCATACAATGGACGAAGGATAGCATCTTCAACAAATGGTGCTGGGAAAACTGGAAATCCATATGCAACAAAATGAAACTGAATCCCCTCCTCTCGCCATGCACAAAAGTTAACTCAAAATGGATCAAGGAGCTTGATATCAAATCAAAGACATGGCGTCTGATACAAGAAAAAGTTGGCTCTGATCTACATACTGTGGGGTCAGGCTCCAAATTCCTTAATAGGACACCCGTAGCACAAGAGTTAATAACAAAAATAAACAAATGGGACTTACTTAAACTAAAAAGTTTTTTCTCAGCAAGAGAAACAATAAGAGAGGTAAATAGGGAGCCTACTTCCTGGGAAGAAATTTTTACTCCTCACACTTCAGATAGAGCCCTAATATCCAGAGTATACAAAGAACTCAAAAAGTTAAACAATAAGATAACAAATAACCCAATCAACAAAAGGGCCACAGACCTGAACAGACACTTCTCAGAGGAGGACATACAATCAATCAACAAGTACATGAAAAAATGCTCACCATCTCTAGCAGTCAGAGAAATGCAAATCAAAACCACCCTAAGATACTATCTCACTCCAGTAAGATTGGCAGCCATTCTGAAGTCAAACAACAAGTGCTGGCGAGGATGTGGGGAAAAGGGTACTCTTGTACATTGCTGGTGGGACTGCAAATTGGTGCGGTCAATTTGGAAAGCAGTATGGAGATTCCTGGGAAAGCTGGGAATGGAACCACCATTTGACCCAGCTATTCCCCTTCTCGGACTATTCCTTGAAGACCTTAAAAGAGCATACTACAGGGATACTTCCACATCGATGTTCATAGCAACACAATTCACAATAGCTAGACTGTGGAACCAACCCAGATGCCCTTCAATAGATGAATGGATTAAAAAAATGTGGCATTTATACACCATGGAGTATTAAACAGCACTAAAAATGACAAAATCATGGCATTTGCAGGGAAATGGATGGCACTAGAACAGATTATGCTAAGTGAAGCTAGCCAATCCCTAAAAAACAAATGCCAAATGTCTTCTTTGATATAATGAGAGCAACTAAGAACAGAGCAGGGAGGAAGAGCAGGAGGAAAAGATTAACATTAAACAGAGACATGAGGTGGGAGGGAAAGGGAGAGAAAAGGGAAATTGCATGGAAATGGAAGGAGACCCTCATTGTTATACAAAATTACATATAAGAGTTTGTGAGGGGAATGGGAAAAAAAAACAAGAAGATAAATGAATTACAGTAGATGGGGTAGAGAGAGAAGATGGGAGGGTAGAGGAGGGGGGATAGTAGAGGATAGGAAAGTAGCAGAATACAACAGTTACTAATATGGCATTATGTAAAAATGTGGATGTGTAACCGATGTGATTCTGCAATCTGTATTTGGGGTAAAAATGGGAGTTCATAACCCACTTGAACTAATGTATGAAATATTATATGTCAAGAGCTTTGTAATGTTTTGAACAACCAATAAAAAAGCAGAAAAAATAAAAAAATAAAAAAAATAAAAATATGCAGATTCCATTTTTGACAATTATTTGACAACACTCTTTAAGGCCCATCCCTACCTTCCACCCCACTGCACACCTCTGGGAAAGATGAAAAGAAAGCCCAGATGCTCTGGAAGTTTAAAGCATGCCCAACAACCCTCACCCAAACCCTAACCTTGTTTCCTAATTACCATGAAACTCCCAAGATACCTGTTTTCTTTCTACACTCTCTGAAGATGTTTTTGAACTATCTTGGTGTTTTATTTAGATTTTTACTGCTGTGACCAAAAGGCCTGACAAGAACAATTTTAGAGGAGGAAAGGTTTATTTGACTCTCATGGTTTCAGAGATCTCAGTCCATAGAAAGCTAACTCCATAGCTCTGGGCCCAAGATGAAGCTGAGCATCATGTCAGAAGGGTACAGAGGAAGAAGGCATCTCAGAACATGGCAACAAGGAAGAAGAGAGAGACAGAGAAAGAAAGAGCACACACCACTCACCAGGGCTGAAATATATATCTCAAATGTACACCTCCCATGACCCCACCCTCCAGCCACACCCCACTTGCCTACAGTTACCACCCAGTGAATGCATTCAAGAAGATTAATGCACTGACTAGATTAAGGCTCCCATTACCTGATCATTTCCCTTCTAAACTTTCTTGCATGGTCTAACACATGTTCTTTTGGGTAACACCACACATACAGACCATAACACTTGAAAAGGCTGCCCTTGTCTTCTGAGAAAGCTGCACTACAGAAGTAATTTTTTTCATATCCTCTTTGTGTAAGTATCATCATTAGTCTTAACATTCAGATCAAATTTTGGTGGGAGACCATCTCATTCTGAAGAGGCGTATATATATATATATATATATATATATATATATATATATATACCCAACATACTATCTGAATTTTCAAATCTCTCTTCTAGAATAATTTTTATTTTCTATGAAATAAATCTTAGATTTGCCAACAGTTTCTTTTGGCCAGACTAAAAATAGTCAAATAAAAGGAAAAAACAATATCTTCACAGATTATAGAATCAAAATATTTTAATTGTATTTGTTCTATTGTCTGTGGATATTATTTGGTTTTGAATTCCTCATCTTACTAAAATAGAAATATGTCCTTTCATTAACCCTCAGTCATTATTTCTTCGAATGTCTTTTCGAGTGACATTGTTCTATTGTCTCTTTAGGAAATTTAAATTGCATGAAGGTTGGATCTTCTTGATCTACTCTCATGCATTTTTAATCTCTGTGTCTTCATATCTTTATCTCTTCTTCTCCCAGTTTTATTCACTATATCACCATCACATGTATCTCCAGATCAGCAGCTTCCTCAACTGTGACAAATGTGAAGTTTCAACTCACTATCTTATTTTTATAAAGATTATTTGAGTCTTTAATTCAATCAATTCTGTTTTAAAAACGGTGAGATACATTGATTATTTTCTCGTACATTGTTTATACATTTTTTTCCTCATTTATTGCCTTAAATATATAAAAATTGACTTTTAAATGCTATAATTGCACTATTCAGATATTTGGGGGGTCTGGTTCCTTTTCTATTGGCGGTATTCAATAGCCCATTTGACAACCCTGTCTTTTCACTTAAAGATGTCCAACTACTTGATTTTCTTCGAAGTTCAGATCTGCTAATGTGCTTTGAAGTCTTCTTGATATCTCAGTTTACTTTTTCTCTTGAAGATTTGCACCAGTAACAGAGTTTACTTGCAATTTTTTAACGTATTATGAACTCGAAAGCCTTTGGATGTACTATTCTCTATACTGAAAAGGCAAAACCTTTTTCCTTATTTCTGGCTTACTAAATCTTACTCACAAATAAGCTTTTAGTATACTCGTTTCTTTAAGAAAAGACATTTCCCCCGATGATGCCAGCAATCTCCTTTGGTATGTTCAAAATAAACCACAAAAGCTTCAATCATAGTCCTTGTCAGTTTGCACAGAGCTGTGTACCTATTAGTAGATCTTCCACACTGTTCTCTTAGATCCTAATGGAATGTCTTTCCTTCACAGCTATCAGGAACAACCACAGTATAATACCTTACACATGGCAGATAGTCAATAAACATTTTCAGAATTAAAAGAAAGAAAGAAAAAAAAGTCCTGTGTTGGGGATGTAGGTCAGTGGTAGAGCATTTGTCTAGCATGCTCAAGGCCTTGGGTTCAATCCCCCCACCACTTTTACTTCAGTAAAACAAAACCAAAAAGAAGAAGAAAAAAAAAAAAAAACCACCACACACACAAAAACAAAAAAGAAAAAAAGAAAATAAATTTTTCCTTTTAATACATAAACTATAAGAAAAATTCCAACTATATTTTACACTAAAAAACTAACTTTTTATACATATTCTCTGTTAAGAACAATCAGTTAAAGTTTTGTTTTAATTAAAATGGAATCTATGTAGTAGCTTCACACAACACTAAGTTTTTTACCCTGGGGTCACAAATTACTTTTCAATGACAATGCCTAAGAGACTGGGGGTAGACTTTAAGGATGATAACCTTCCCTCCTATCTCAGAAGGAGTTAATATAGAAGGAGTTAATATATATTCTCCGAAAAGTTTACTACTTATATAGTTAAACCTTCTCCTACATCTTATAATTTAGATTTCAGAAGGTCCCCACTATTTCCAGAACTGATCAGAGAAGCTCATGATGTCTAAACTGCTTCTGCAAACGCTGATTTATGCTGAACACTACTCCACATCCAGAGGCTTGGATTTTTGTATGTGTCTATCAGAAGCTGCTTACACAGCCAGACCTCAACAGAAATCCTGGGAGCTGAGTCTTTCTGGAGCTTCCCTGATTGCCAACATTTCACAAATACTGTTACAACACATTCCTGGGGGTGGGGGGTTAGTAAATATGCCTTATGTGATTCCATTGGAAGAGAAACCTTAGAAACTTGTCTTTCTTTTCCCAGGACTCTATCCCATCCCATGTATGCTGTTTTCCTTCAGTGAGTTTTCTTTATATCTACTTGGCATCACAATTCTTAGGCATGAGTAAGCCAATATGCCCAGTTCACCTAATGAATGATCCCACTGGAGGTGGTGTTGGTAATCCCCAACACACCACCTTCAAACCACCTCCCTACCTCCTCAATACTTTTCTTTTTAACCCCATCTAAGCTTGCATCTTTTCTCTTTTCTCTATTCTTTCTTTGTACTTATTTTTCATCTCCCCCTTTATTTTTTCCACTCCATAGAAGACAGAATCTGCTGGCTACATGATTCTTGGCATTTGATTCCTTAACCTATTCAATCATATATTCACCTCTAGAAATTTACTTATTCCTTCAGTAAGTATTTAGCAGTATTGTATTGCATGTTGAGTTTTATAAAACAAGCTAGAGAGAAAGTCTGATTGAGTCCTCCAAACCTTATATTCAAATGAGGGAAACATATTTGTAGTAAGCCACTATGTTCTGGCTATGTACACTATAGTAAGCCACTCCAGCAGCTGTTGACTTTAGGCAATGGTTCATCTTTCTTATATTTTTTAGGTTAAAAAATTTAGCAGGGGCTCAGGTGGACAATTTGTGTCTGGTTCACATGGTGTCAGCTGCAGCAGGATGGATTGAGGATCCACTTCCACAGGTCTGTCTAGATTGTGGGACAGAGACATATTCTTCTTCTTTAAAGGAATATGGCAGGTCATAGTGCAGAAAAGATTATGGAATGGGAGATAGTGTGGAAGGCATTGTGGAAAATGAAAACTACCACTTACTACATTGTGGAACCCTTGCTGTATGGATTTACACATGAGGGTTTGTCAGGCATCAGGTACCTACCCCTTGAACAATAAAATTCTATATAACTTTCCAGGAAGAGGTTGTAAGGAAAGAAGCAAATAAAGGAAACAAAGAGAGAGGGCAGATGGCTCAATAGTAACACAGGTTTACTCAGTGTCCTGCAGAAGGGGGACCAGTGGGGACTGAGACCCATTTTCTATTTGTAGTCTGGGGTAGATAAAGGGGCATGAGTCAATGAGGGAATTTTTGCGATAAGGCTGTTGTTAGGTGGTTATCAGGGAAGGTTCATTGAGGTCATCACCTCCATTCTTTGAGGTTGTCACTGTTCTATGTCAAACCAAGTGTTTTCAGGAATCCAGTCCCTGATAACAATTTTCTTTCTTTGTATTATTATGGAATATTGTCTGAAATTTATGTAAGGTTGAATCAAAGTGACTATGAGGTGACTCTTCTAAGATGGAGGGTATGTTTCAAAAAGATGTTGCCAGTGTCAAGTTCTACCTAACAGAAATAAACTGAATTTCAAGCAAGAACAGGTTTATACTATTGATGGAGTTAGCAGAGGATAATAAATTCAAGTATAAGGGGACACTTTAGAAAGACTAAAAAGTAAAAACAAAAAATAATACTTTCCAAAATTTCGACACTTTCTGGAATTGTATTTGTTTTGGCAAACAGGACTCAGTGGTGTGGTGAGTGATGACTGACAAAGGTATTGAAACTGGAGTTTGATATGAAACTAGATTTTTTTGCTTTGCCAAAATCTTTCTGGGTTCTTGTCTTACAAATTTGAAGAATAAAATCCTTGAGCAATAATAGAAAACAAGAGGGAATGGAGTAGGATTTATTAACTGAAAACAAAAGAGAGAGGACTCCCACAAGGTGAGAAGGGAACTGAAAGAAAACTTTCTACTTTAATGTTCTAGGCTATGGTCTTACATAGCTTCTGGGCAGAGGCACTGACAAAATCCATGCTAACCAGGTATAGGGAAAGTGTTAAGGCTACTGGCTTGGTCCTTGACCTTCCAATTGGTGGTGGCCTTTAGCCCTTGAGTTTGAACTTTCCTGGAATCTCCATTCAGGTTCACTCCCACTTCCATTTCTCCCATACCTTCAGAACAATGGAGCTGACTGGAATATTTGGAATGTATGTTTCCACCGGGTAACATTAGAGTGGTCATCTTCAAAACAAAAATAACAACAACAACAAGAAAATGACTTAATTGAGGCCCATTACCCCAATTGCTTGACCATTAACTATGTATTCTTAGTATCTATGTATTTAATGGGCTTTATGCAAGCCCTTAACACAGGGGTCTGTAGTCGTGCCCTATAAGTGCCAAATAACAAATATTTCGAACTTTACTGGCTGAGGCAAGAAAAAGGTACTGTGTAGGTAACTGTATCACTATTTAAAGTATAACCATTTTAAAAATGTAAAAATCATCTTTGGCTTCCAGAACTTACAAAAACAAGTGGCAGATTAGATTTGGCCAATAGGTCATATTTGGTTATTTCTTGCAGGGAAGGTTTTAAACTTAAGTCCATAAAAAAAACATAAAAATGTTTTCTTTAGGAGGAAAATAGGGTCAGAAGTGAATTTTGAAAAGATCATCTGATATCACCTTGAGAATGGAGGTAAAACTAGACAGTAGTTACTTCGTGTGTGTGTGTGTGTGTGTGTGTGTACAGGAAGCTGCTGAAGCAATCCATATGGATGTAATAAACATCTGAACTAAAGAAGTACAATGGGCAGGACTTTTGTCTCCATAGAAATGCCCTGAGCAGTAGTGGGAGAGGGGGGGATTAATCAAGAACAAGTGCTGGTTTCTTCATGCCTGAATTGGGCTTTGCTTATGAATTTAGTGACGCCACTTAAGAAACAAAGCGGGAGATTCAGGTGTAGATGATAACTTGTGTTTAAATATAAGTGGTTTAACCTGCCTATGTTTAAATATGGAGGGAGGCATGCTTTAAGCCATAGATGATACTATAGGTTTCGGTTTCATGTAGACAACATATTTGGTGATAGAGACACATTGGATGGGTGGGCATCATTAACCTATTGACAGTAATTGAAACCACATAAATGACTAGACTCATCAAATGTGAAAACGCAAATTTGAAGTCCACATTTTAAGGAGCCATGGCCTTCCTGCAACACTGAATTTTAGAATTGTGTAATTTTGAATGTTCCTTTGAAGCTACTTGTAGTTCCCCTGGTAAAAGCTTTATTCTTTAAGAGCATTGATTCTTAGATTTTAATTTGTCATATTTACTTAGATAAGCTTACCTTTTGGTGATTGATCTAAACTCTTCCATTTAACATTATCCATTTAAAATTTGTTAAGTTGCCTGTTATCTTAAAGATGGTTACACCCTAGGTAAAACTGATAGGAGACCTCCTTTTGTTTCTCATCTCTTTAATATTTGACTTTCTTAAAAGATATTTTAACTAAATAGCTAAAATCATGACATACAATTAGTTCCAGATTGCAAAGTATTGTATCAAACTACATTCTAAAAACTGTAATATGCTCTCTAGGACTGAGAATAGCAAAAGTCTTGGTGTTTATAGTAGTTCTTTCTCAAAAAGATAAAAATAAGTACAAAAGAATGCATCAACACTTGCCTGATCAAAAATATATTCTAGCTATTCACCATGACAAATTACCTAAGGTCCAAAATCTGTAGTGAGATAGAGGATGGACCTACCAAATGTATCTTATTTTCTTATATATGTTCATTCTTGAAATAAATATTAACCTAGTAACTTTTGTGTAGCTTTATCACATCTTCATTAGTAATTTCAAAATATAAAGCTTTATATTCTATATTGCTTTTGCTTGTTTAATTTTATATACATTTTGTAATGTGATCCTTACTTCAAACCTGAGAAGAATATATCATAAGTAGAAATCTATAGTACAGAAGTTATGAATGGGGCACCATAGTTTATAGGGCCTGACAACATTCCCTTTGACCTTTGGAATCAAGTACTGACAGACCTTGATAACCACAGGTCTGCAATATCTTCCTTGGCACTGATAAGTATACTGGCTTTAAAGATGGAGATCAGAACCTACAGGGAAGAAAATGAGCCAAATGTTGAGAATAGAAAATAAACTCATATCAGTTTCCAAAGTGTAATGTCTATATACATCTATATTTGCACAGCACGCATGTGCGCGCTCGGACACACACACACACACACACACACACACACACACACACACTTTTCCATTATAAAGCACCATATTTTGGAGGCAGCATTGGAATAGTTATTTTTATTAATAATTATTGAAAGGAAGCCCACATAAAACTAGAACCATTATTTGATGCAATGCAAAACAGATTTACCTTGTGTTTCTAATAAAACTAAATAGACATCTGTTTAGAGTCTAACTAATTGAACAAGTATTTTAGAACTTCTGAGAAAGTAGTTGATTTCTTTCTTTATTTCCAGAGTCAGGTAGAAGACACACAAAACTAAAATAGCAAAATTTATTTATAATATTATTCATATTGGTTTATTAAATTTCTGTAGTAAGACCTATTTAAGAAATATGCAATGTAATGAATAAAGTTCCAGCATTCCATATATATTCAAATCTTTTCTATTGGTTACCCATTACTTTAGTAGACATCATCAATATCAAAGTTTGTCTCTTTCTACTTAGAACATGGCTAATTGACATTTATTATCTCTCTTTTATATAATAGAAACAATATAACTAGTTCTTATTAATCAAACGTCCCTTTGAGATGAGGTATTTAAAGCAAACTTACATTATCCTTTTTTTAAAAAATAACTATTTTAATAGGTAAATCAATTTATATATACATAATGTAATGTTTGGATATATGTATATATATATATATATATATATATACATATATATATATATACATACAATGGCTAAATTGAGCTAATTAGCATTTTATTATTTATATACCTACCATTTTTGTGGTGAATGCACTTAAAATCTACACAATGATTTTCAAGAATGCAATACATTCTTACTACCTATAGTCACCAGGTTGTACAATTGATATTTTGAACTTATTCCTGTCTAGCTATTATGTATAATTTGTCCAACATCTCCTTAATCTCTACTCTTTGCTTCTGGTAAAATAAAGTCAATTATTTTCAGATTTATTCTACATATAAATGAGATTTTGCAGCATTTTTCCATCTGTGCCTGGCAATTTCACCTAACATCATGTGCTCTCGTTTCCATCCACATTGTTACAAATGACAAGACTTCCTTCTTTTAAAAGATGAGTAATATATATATATATATATATATATAATATATATTATACATATAATATATATATATAAATATATAAAACTATACACACACATACATACATATTCCTTTTTCTTTATCAATTTATTGTGTGTATGCATGTGTGCTCTAAGCCCACATTCAACCACTGAGCCACACCCCCAAGTGTGAGGTGAAATGTCATTGTGATTTAAATTTGCATTTCTATGATGGTTAATAATGTCAAGGATTTTTTCATATCCTTGTTGGCCATTTGTATGGTTTTGCTTTGTTTTTGAGAGAAATCTATTCAATTTCTTAGTTCATTTTTTAAATTGGGTTATATTTTTCCATTGACTCATTTCTTCCTATAATTGAGATGTTAATTTTTCATCATAAATATGATTGCAAATTATTTTTCCCCCTCCAGAGTTTGAGTACTTACTCTGTTGATTGTTTTTTAGGTGCTACTCGGATGATCATGTCTTAAGTGTTGCCCCTGGAGCAGGGGTGGGTATGAGTCTGTGAGAGCTGGCCTGACACTGAGGCAGGACTAAAGCGTGGAGATATGGGATGTGACCTGGCATAAAAAGTACCTAAAGGCTCAGTCCATAAGCACTGGCCTGGAGTCTAGGACTGTGGAGTTCTGTCTGGCCTGAGTGCTACTGGACCATGTCCAGTGTTGGGCTGTGAGGCAAGGTCTAGTGCTTATTCCCCTCTCCTTCTCCCACGCAGAGGGGAACTTCTCTTCACACTGTGTTGCCTGAGTTTAATGGAGGGGTGACAAGAGTAATATTAACTGTATTTCCTACCCTCTTTGGTGTGTCCTATCTTTTTATCTATGCTATATCCAGGTGCTGTAATCTCTCACCTGGTTTAGGTAGCTTTTGTAAAGTTATTTTCACATGTGGATTATTGTTCAAATTGATGTTTCTCTAAGGGGTTAGCACTAAAAATCCTTGTCCCTTTATCCTGATGATATCAAGTCTCTGCTTTCTCTCTTCCTAAACCCAGACAATATAGTATTAAGTGAAGGAATGGCAAGCAGTTGTGAAGATATTGTTCCAAAATGACCCACAGTATAGAGATGACAAGACTATATAAAATACCTCTATTTAGTCACTAGATCCAAAAAATGTGCAAATAGTAAGCAAAGATATAGATAGATACTCTCAGACGTGAACTGGAGGAAAAATCATCAAAGATATCCTTTAGTAATTTATGTGTTTATTCATTCACAATTTTCATCTTTAGCAGTCAGTAGTGAGCAGTGACTACAACTTCTTTCCTTTCTAGTATGACAAACATCCAAATTTTGCCATCTGATATCAAAGTATAGGCAAATATCTTAGTAGTAAGAAAGATGGTCTAACTTCAGTTTTGGAGAAAACTTAAGATTTTTCGGATGCATTATTAATAATCTATTTTTGTACAGAAAAGACACTGAAGATGGCAGGAGAAGGGTTCCAGACAGGGGAAATTTTCAAAGAACCAAAATGCACACAGATATAATAGTTTTAACTGTTGTTTGTGTAATTATTTCACAAATCATTAACAAAGAAATGTTAGTACTACAAAAGTAGTATGAATTTGGAAAAGAAATGGAGAGATGATTCATTTGTTAAGTGGCTTCAGCCTTGTGTTTTAGAGTCTATGAAAAACTCATTCATCAGAATTCCAGTTTGAAATTTTGAAACAGAAAATTGAGTGAAATCAAGAAGAAAAACATTACATTATTTTATTTTAGTAAGTAGCATCAACTCATGACTAGACAAGTTTTATGAAAAATTATTTAAAATCTGAGGGATTTTTCACTGGTGAGTTATACATGTCAAAGTCTTCAGTAGAAACTACAATTTTGGAGTGATGATAAAGGATAGAAGTTAACAAAGGACTTTAGACAATCATGTATGTCAACAGTACCTATGTTGAATATTTGAATGGGCTCCTCATCACTTTGCAAAATCAATATGTATGTGTCAATCTAATTATGGTAAGTGAAACTTGAGCAATAATGACAACCTGATTTGCATACTTGGAACCTGGGTCAAAACACAGCCATTGATTCCACCTGGTTTCTCTCAAAACACTGGTCTCTCTCAGGCTGCAATATGTGAAATCCTATGACATAAGATTAAATAGGATAATCCATGTGGAAACACTACAAAACTTGTAGACTGCATGTTAGTTATTGCATTGCATTATTCATGAACAAACAGGATGCTTTCATACCAAACAAGTGGACAATAGGTTGCTTGTTATTTCTTTGGCACTGGGAATGAATCCCTGCCTAAAATTATCCCCAACAAGTTGCTACAGGAGCCTATAATTTTGGGTTAGAACATATTTCCCACAAGGAAACAAGTGTTCAATTGCAAATCCACTGGGGGAAGTTAACACACTAAGTTTCTGGTCATTTTCATACTATAATAAAATTGCACATTTTTCTTTCTTTTTGTAAGTGAGGCATTAAAGAAGTGGGGTGTTATAGAACAAAACTCAGTAAGTATGTATAGTAGACTAGACTTCTCTACAGAGAGAAAAAGAAGAAAATGTCCTTGGACAGCAGGAGGAAATTGGTCTGAATAAGCCCTGAATCAGGAGAGTTCTTCCTGAGTCTCAGCATTGCCTCTGACTGGTTTTATAACCTTGGGAATCCACTGTTTTTTCCAGACGTGCACATTTTAACAGCAATATTACTAAAGTTTGAAAATCCTGAGCAGTTTAACAGATATAAGAACCTTCTAAGGAACATTTGCTTCTGTGCAGAAGATGTAATCATAAATACATTTAAGTCATTTTTCCTCTAAGCTTTTTTTTTTTTTTTTTTTTTTTTTTTTTTTTTTTTTTTTTTCTTTTTTTTTTTTTTGTTTTTGTTTTCCTCTAAGCTTTATATCTCATACATATCAGGGATCATAATATAAGAATCTTGGCTTTGTTCAAGTTTATTATTTTTGTTCAAGTTTATTGTTCATTTTAAATTTTGAGGTACAATTTAAATCACGTTCATTATTGACATTTTGTTGTTTATAATAAATAAAACCCAATCTTAATAAAAATCTTATTTTCTTGGTAATTTTATTTATAAAGTAATTGACTAGATTTACTATTACCTATGCATATATTTAAAATACCTGCTATATTTCCAAAGTTTAGTGTACTACTTAAAAGTCAATGGCCTGATAGAGGCAGCAGGTGAGCAGAATTGAGACAGAAATTTATGTTCTAAAGTAATTTCTTTCAGAAAAAGCTTAGCTTTGTTGACCTTCCATAATTATTTTTTTAAGTCACCTCCCTGTCCTCTGATGCTCAACCTTGTTCTGATGTCTCAGTGTCTTTTGTTTTGCCTCCTTGGATTTTTATGGCAAAGATAAATTAGTCAAAGGCAGTATTCAAACTTTAACTTTTATAATTTTCTATAATGTTCACTCATTCCTCCCAAAGGTTCAGTTTTTAATGTTTTGTACTCTATTTTTTTTCCATTTTTTTTTCAGTAATGGAGATTGAACTCAGGGTGAACTCTTAACGGTGCTTTACCACTAGTTATATCACCAGGGCTTTTCATTTTTATTATTTTTTTTTTAAATTTAGAGACAGAGTCTTACTAAGTTCCTGAGGCTGGCTTTAAATTTGGCTTTAAACTCTTCCTGCCTCAGCCTACTGAGTAGCTAGGATTACAAGCATGAGCAACCTAGTTTGTTCCAGTTTTATTGAAATATCACTGTCAAATAAAATTATGTATATATTTGTACTGTTTTTCATTGGTTTTGTCTGCCTGAATTTCTTTAAATCTATGTGAATATAAACTGAAGAGCTTTAAGATTATTTTTCTGCAGTGGATCTATGATATTATGTATTCAGCAACACAGGATAAGACAGCTCCTGTGCATATGCATTCATGTCTCAGTTCCTGAAGGCTCTCCATGTATTCTTGCATGTACCTTAGACATTTCTGCTATTGACCATGTGTTCTGGTTTCCTGTTTAATCCTTCTCTCATACTTTTTAATTTGACAGATCATTTTTAGGAGTCTGAGTCTACATGACTACATTTCTGCTCACCCTTACCTGTGCTTATGTTGCAGTGAGCCAGAAGCTGCTCCTGCTATCCTTATGACAGACCATGCCATCCTCAATTACAACCCTGTGACTAGAAGAAACAAGATCTATAGAAACAAAAAACCTTTGCACATAATTTTAGTAAATACTTTGAATGTATTCAAGCAGATCCTAAACATAGCAAGTACACTTGAATAAGATAATAATAATAACACATTAAATTATTGCTCAGACATGATAATCAGTACATTTAATAAATCTTAACATTTTTTTAACTGCAATATTGAGATGTTTATTTACAATGAGGAAACTCTAGGCCAGGCAAAGTAGTGAATCCCTGTAACCCTAGCCACTAGAAAGGTGGAGACAGGAGGATCACAAGTTTGAGGCCAGCCTGGGAAACTTAATAATCCCTTGTCTAAAAATAAAATATGCTTGCCTAGCATGTGTGAGGCCCCTGACTCTGTCCTTAATACCAAATAAAGTGAGGAAATAGATACAGGAAAGTTATATAACCTGAGCAAACTATCTAGTAGTTTCACAGAACTGGAAAACCAAAAAGTTTAGATGAATCATAATGACTAATTTGGACTCCAACATTTATATTCCGTGTCTTTAAATAAATAAACAAATATCCATAGATAAATAGAACAATAGTTATAAATACAAATTAGATACAAATAAAATATAGATAGCTAAAGATATAGATGTTATTATATAATTTTCATGATATGTATAATTCTTAATGTAAAAAATGTATAAAATGAAGATGAGAGAAGAACAGTAGAGGGTACTTATGAAATGACATAAAAAAAATCTTCTAAATATCTACTTTTCATAAGGACAAATGAGTATAATAGCAAAAATTGTCAAAGTCAACTTTTTATGGGACTCTGGAAGTTTACTAATGCTTCCAAGTATCTGATGGATATTTATTTTCATAAATGGTTAAATCTCTTATAAGAACAGCTAACTTTGTATCATGTTAACTTGCCCCAAGCTTACCAAGGTCTCCTCAGGTTTTCAGCAGAAAGTAAAGACTAAGTGATATTGTTTGCTCAAAGTATCACAATACATACATATGTTGGGGAAATTATTTATCCAGAATATTTAAGTAATATATGTTAAATCAGTAGATGATAAAAAATATCCAAGTAGAGATTTTTTTTGTCTCTTTTTTTTTATTGGTTGTTCACAACATTACAAAGCTCTTGACATATAATATTTCATACATTAGATTCAAGTGGGTTATGAACTCCCAATTTTTACCCCAAATGCAGATTGCAGAATCACGTCGGTTACACTTCCACAATTTTACATAATGCCCTATTAGTAACTGTTTTATTCTGATACCTTTCCTATCCTCTACTATCCCCCTCCCCTTCCCTCCCATCTTCTCTCTCTACCCCATCTACTGTAATTCATTTCTCTCCTTGTTTATTTTCCCATTCCCCTCACAACCTCTTATTTGTAATTTTGTATAGCAATGAGGGTCTCCCTTCATTTCCATGCAATTTCCCTTTACTCTCCCTTTCCCTCCCATCGCATGTCTCTGTTTAATGTTAATCTTTACTTCCTGCTCTTCCTCCCTGCTCTGTTCATAGTTGCTCTCTTTATATTAAAGAAGACATTTGGTATTTGTTTTTTAGGGATTGGCTAGCTTCACTTAGCATAATCTGCTCTAGTGCCATCCATTTCCCTGCAAATTCCATGATTTTGTCATTTTTTAGTGCTGTTTAATACTCCATGGTGTATAAATGCCACATTTTTTTTTATCCATTCATCTATTGAAGGGCATCTGAGTTGGTTCCACAGTCCAGCTATTGTAAATTGTGTTGCTATGAACATTGATGTGGCGGTATCCCTGTAGTACGCTCTTTTAAGGTCTTCAGGGAATAGTCCCAGAAGGGCAATAGCTGGGTCAAATGGTGGTTCCATTCCTAGCTTTCCCAGGAATCTCCATACTGCTTTCCAAATTGGCCGCACCAATTTGCAGTCCCACCAACAATGTACAAGTGTACCCTTTTCTCAACATCCTTGCCAGCACTTGTTGTTGTTTGACTTCATAGTGGCTGCCAATCTTACTGGAGTGAGATGGTATCTTAGGGTGGTTTTGATTTGCATTTCTCTGACTTCTAGAGATGGTGAGCATTTTTTCATGTACTTGTTGATTGATTGTATGTCCTCCTCTGAGAAGTGTCTGTTCAGGTCCTTGGCCCATTTGTTGATTGGGTTATTTGTTATCTTATTGTCTAATTTTCTGAGTTCTTTGTATATTCTGGTTATTAGGGCTCTATCTGAAGTATGAGGAGTAAAAATTTGTTCCCATGATGTAGGCTCCCTATTTACCTCTATTATTGTTTCTCTTGCTGAGAAATAAACTTTTTAGTTTAAGTAAGTCCCATTTGTTGATTCTTGTTATTAACTCTTGTGCTATGGGTGTCCTATTAAGGAATTTGGAGCCCGACCCCACAATATGTAGATCAGAGCCAACTTTTTCTTCTATCAGACGCAGAGTCTCTGATTTGATATCAAGCTCCTTGATCCATTTTGAGTTAACTTTTGTGCATAGCAAGAGAAGGAGATTCAGTTTCATTTTGTTGCATATGGATTTCCAGTTTTCCCAGCACCATTTGTTGAAGATGCTATCCTTCCTCCATTGCATGCTTTTAGCCACTTTATCAAATATAAGATAGTTGTAACTTTGTGGATTAGTCTCTGTGTCCTCTATTCTGTACCATTGGTCTACCCGCCTGTTTTGGTACCAGTACCATGCTGTTTTTGTCACTATTGCTCTGTAATATAGTTTGAAATCTGGTATCGCTATGCTGCCTGATTCACACTTCCTGCTTAGGATTGCTTTTGCTATTCTGGGTCTTTTATTTTTCCATATGAATTTCATGATTGCTTTATCTATTTCTACAAGAAATGCCGTCCACCCCTTTATATTTACTGAGGGTTGCCCTATGGCATAATATATGGTCTATTTTTGAGAAGGATCCATGTGCTGCTGAGAAAAGAGTATATCCACTTGATGATGGTTGATATATTCTATATATGTCAGTTAAGTCTAGGTTATTGATTGTGGTATTGAGTTCTATAGTTTCTTTATTCAACTTTTGTTTGGAGGATCTGTCCAATGGTGAGAGAGGTGTGTTGAAGTCACCCATACTTATTGTGTTGTGGTCTATTTGATTCTTGAACTTGAGGAGAATTTGTTTTATGAATGTCACAGCACCATTATTTGGTGCATAAATATTGATAATTGTTATGTCTTGTTGGTGAATGGTTCCTTTTAACAGTATATAATGTCCTTCCTTATCCCTTTTGATTAACTTAGTCTTGAAGTCGATTTTATTTGATATGAAGATGGCCACCCCCTGCTTGCTTACGAGAACCTTGTGCGTGGTATATTTTTTCCCATTCTTTCACCTTCAGCCTGTGTATGTCTTTTCCAATCAGATGTGACTCCTGGAGGCAGCATATTGTTGGATTTGTTTTTTTAATCCATGATACCAGCGTATGTTGCTTTATTGGAGAGTTTAAGCCATTAACGTTTAGAGTTACTATTGATATATGGTTTGTACTTCCATCCATGTTTGATTATTTATCCTTTTTTAAAAAAATTTAGTTTCTCCATTTTTATCTTTCCCCCCACCCTTTGTCTTTACCGAGGCAATTCCCACTGATGGTTTTGGTTATTGTTTTTCATTTCTTCCTCATGTAGTGTTTTGCTCAAGATGCTTTGCAAAGCTGGTTTTCTGACTGCAAATTCTTTTAACTTTTGTTTATCATGAAAGATTTTTATTTCGTTGTCATACCTGAAGCTTAATTTTCCTGGATACAGAATTCTTGGTTGGCATCCATTGTCTTTCAGTGTTTGAAATACATTGTTCCAGGACCTTCTTGCTCTCAGCGTCTGTGATGTAAAATCTATTGTTAACCTTATTGGTTTACCCTTGAATGTAATCTGCCTCCTTTCTCTTGTAGCTTTTAATATTTTCTCTTTGTTCTGTTTATTGAATATCTTCATAACAATGTGTCTTGTCATTGGTCTACTTTGATTTTGTATTCTCAGTGTCCTGTATGCATCTACAATTTATATATCCGTTTCCTTTTTTATTTCTGGAAAGTTTTCTGTAATTATTTCATTCAGCAGGTTACTCATTCCCTTGGTTTGAATCTCTATGCCTTCTTCTATCCCGATGACTCTTAAGTTTGTTTTTTTTTTATGTTATCCCATATCTCTTGGATGTTTTTCTCGTGATTTTTTACCTGCCTTTCTGAGTTGGCTAGACTCTTTTCTAGATGGTATATTTTGTCTTCATTATCTGAGGTTCTGGCTTCTACTTGCTGCACTCTGTTAGTAATACTCTCATTTGAGTTTTTAATTTGGTTTATAGTTTCCTTCCTTTCTAGAATTATTGTTTGATTTTTTTATAATCTCTATCTCCTGATAAAGATGCTTAACTTCTTCTTTTATCTGTTTATGTATTTCATTTTCAATGTGTTCTTTCACTGTTTGAATTTGCTGTCTCATATCCTCTTTAAGGTTCCATTCCATCTGTCTAAGGTGTTCCTTGAGTTCTTTATATGACCATTTTTCTGATGACTCTAGGTCCTCCTGAATATTTAGGCTGTCCTGCATTGTTTGTACTCCTTTTCTTCCTTGCTTTTTCATGCTGCTCATGTTACTTCTTGTTCTGTTTGACTGCTGAGTTACTGTTTACTCCTATAAATTTATGTGATGGTGTAGCCGCTGGTTTCAATGAAGTTATCTCCTCCGCCACAGTCTGGTGAGGTCAGTTCTCTGCCATGGTGGTGTCTCTTGCAAATGGCGACAGTTCATTTCCCTTTGCTGGGTGACCAATGCAATGGGTGGGTCCTGTGTCTCCCAAGCCCCGTTTCAATCCTGTGGCCACTGTCTATGAAGGCTCGGTTGGCATTTACCTCCGTAGGATCAGAAGGGCTGACCAGTTGTTTCAGCTGGATGGATTAGTGCTGAGTCACAGCTGTTTGTCTGCAGCGGTCGCTGATCCCGGAGCGGGGCCGGTCACCCGGTGCTCGGGTGATCGTGGCCAACGCCTGGCCTGGGGCTGCGATGGGCAGGCACAGGCACCGCCAGGAGACGCAGCCATGCGACCAGGCCTCAGGGACAGCGACGTCCGCCAGCGACCCGGCTGCCACTTCCCTTGGTGCCCCCAGCGATGCGTGCTCGCCAGCGTCCCAAGTAGAGATTTTAATAGGTATACAAAAGAAATAATAAAACTTCATATACTTTAGAAAAGTGACTAGAGAAACAGCAAGAAAAACAATAATTTTTTTTAACATCACAAGAAACAAAATTCTAAAATTCAATCCAAATCAAAAAGGACCCCATATGTCAAAATTTGAGAAATAAGAACAAAGCTACAGACATCACACTTTTTGATTTCAAAATATTATAAAAATATAGTCATTAAAACATGAATAAATTCTCCATAGCTAGAGTGTTGCTAGTAACTTTTTCAATATGACAGCAAGAGTATTGGAAACAACAGAAAACATGAACTAAACTAGCAAAAATAAACAAACTAGAAAGTTCTGCATAGCAAAAGAATCAACAGAGTAAAAGGGCAACCTATGAGGGAGGGATGGTTGTAAACCATCTATTTGATAAGGATTCATATTCAAAACACATAAGAATGTTCTGCAAGTCAATAGCAAAACCAATAAACCACCACAACAGCAAGAAAACACAAATTACCTCATTAAAAAATTGGCAAAACACTTGTTTGCAAAGAAGACATGTAGTGTCCCAACAGGTATATGAAAAAAAAAATGTCCATAAAGGGTAATGCAGATCAAAACCACAATGAGATATCATTTGTGACTGTTAGGATGAATATTATCCATAAGAAAGAAAAAATAAATAAGTATTACTGAGGATGTGAAGAAATAAAAACACTTACATGATCTTGCTGAAAATGTAGAATGATGCAGCCATCATGGAAAACAGTATGAAGGTGCTTCAAAAAAATTAAATTTGGGCTTGCAGCATCACTTGTAAGGAATGGTTTTGCTTGTATTTTCTCATGCATCATTATATTCTTTATACATGAAAATATATTTGTTATTTTTCACTCCCATTGTTTTTCAATCTCGTATTCTTATCCTTAACAATATTTTTTAAACATATTTTCCTTTCTTTAAATTTAGATCACTTTTTCTATAGACCCAGGTCCTATTAAGTGATTGGCAGATAATGAATATTTTGCAAATGTCAGACTGAATGAAAACAATGTAACTTAAGCTTAGTTTGTGTTAACTCATTGTTGACCTGGGATGAGTTACATCATCCAGCTTACCCTCGCTTTTCACATCTTCAAAATGTGGAAAGCAGTAAATACTTGTTTGTTGATAATCTTTTTAGATGAAATGAGATAAGGAGTGTGGACCTGTATTTTGAATTCCAAGTCTCTCATCCATTATATTTCTAAAGTATATCCAGATAACAATATTTTGTGGCTAAATTTTAATTCTAATTTTCTAATTTATTTTTTAATTATTTCATACATGTTTTTATTGTGTTTAGGATTACCAGATTTGATCTCAAGCACTTTATAAGTTTTGATGAGCTTTATCTGTCTAATTACCTTCTGTGTTGGGTTCTATCATCTCTATTTTATAGATGAGAAAATCAAGGCAAGGGTGATACACCATGATTCAAAGAACTGAGATTTAAATTTATCCATGGTTTTTAAATATTTTAATATGTTTTCCTATGAGAGAAAACATTCGACCTTCTAGTTTCTTCAAGTATGACTTATTTCACTTGGCATGATATTTTCCTTTTCCATTCATTTGCCTGCAAATGCCATAATTTACTTCTTTTTTAGTGGCTGAGTAGAACTCCTTTGTGTGTGTGTACGCCATAGTTTCCTAATCCATTCATCTTTTGATGTGCACCTGGGTTGATTCCTTAATTAAGCTGTTGTAAATTGTGGTGCTATAAAAAAATGATGTGGCTGTATGACTGTAGAATGCTAATTTTATATCTTTTAATAAAATACTAAGGAATGAGATAGCTGGGTCATATGGTGGTTCCATTCATAATTTTTTGAGGAATTTCCATGCTGCTTTCCAGAGTGGTTGTACAAGTCTGCAGTACTACCACCAATGAACAAGTGTACCTTTCTCCCAATAACCTCATCAACATTTATTGCTATTTTTATTATTTATATTTATATTTATCGATATTTATATTCATTGCCATTCTGGCTGGAGAGGAGAAAAAGGAAGTCTAGCATAGGAAGAAGAACTGGAGAGGGAAGGGAGGACAGGAAGGAAAAAGGGGAGAAAAAGAGGGGGGTTATGAACTGAAATCAATTTCTATGAATGTATGATTTGTTGGAATGAACACAACTACTTTGTATTACTATAAAGCTCTAATAAAAAAAATACTCCTCTATGCTGCCTCATGGCAATTTTATAAGTATCTAGCAAATTATTTTCTAGAGTATTATTTTAAAAGGGCGGAAATTATATGTGTGTGTGTTTACATGTGTGGTGTGTTTACATGTACATATTATATGTGTGTGTGTGTGTGTATTTTTTATATATAAAATTTGGGGGGAGGTACTGGGGATTGAAATCAAGGACACTCAACCAATGAGCCACATCCCCAGCCCTGTTTTGCATTTTATTTAGAGACAGGATCTCACTGGGTTGCTTAGCACCTTGCTGTTTCTGAGACTGGCTTTGAACCCACGATCCTCCTGTCTCAGCCTCCTGAGCTGCTGGGATTATAGGTGTGCACCACCACATCAGCAGTTTATATATTTTTAATATAAGCTAAAATTTTTGTCTGAAAGATATTACGCAAACGTACTATAGAACACTGAAATCCCTAAGCTGTTTATTAAACTGTAATGTATATTTCATTCTTTTGGAATCTGGTTGAAATGAAGACACTGCTCAGTGAGCATGGAGTAGCCTAAATATCTGTGCAGTTTTAATAACTTCTTAGGTGCTGTTAATGCCGTTGGTGGATGGGCCAAACTTTGAGAAGCAGGGCTGGAAACCCTGGTGGGTGAAGGCAAGAAGTACAGTGATGGGGATGGGATGGTGCTTGCTGTAGGATGATTCTGGTCATAAGCATGCAGGATGGCTTGCAGGAGAAGAGGAGGCTGGGAGAATCTGAGTACTTCTAGATCTTTTTCTTCCTCTGTTGTGGCTATTATTTCATAGTGCTTGGCAATAATATTACTTAAGCTTTCCAAAAATTATTATTTATTTTTAAATTTTTAAAACTTTTAATGCATCATGGTTATACAAAATGGTAAGGTTCATTCTGATGTAGTCATAAACGAGATATCTGCTTTCTCCATTTCAGTCCCCAGTACTACCCCTTCTCTGTTTTTCAAATTTTATTTGATGTAATACAAGAAATTCAAATTTTTATCTGTATTCAAATTAATTTTTGCAGTTAGTTTTTAGGTTTCTTGAACAGAATTTTAATTATATATTTTAGTTTCAATAGAACAAAGCAAATTCTAATACTTGTGGTTAAGAAAACAATTATCTTTAGAAAGGATGAAAGTCCAGTGTTTTAATCAGCTTTTTCGCTGCTGTGACCGTCAAAGACCTGACAAGAACAACTAGCAGAGGAAAAGTTTATTTGAGAGCTCATGGTTTCAGAGGTCTCAGTTCATAGATTGATGACTCCATTTTGAGGGGCCTGGGGTAAAGCAGAACATCATGGCAGAAGTGTGTGGTAGAGAAAAGCAGCTGGGAACATGGCACAAGGAAGCAGACAGAGAGAGACTTCACTTTCCAGGAACAAAATATATATCTCAAAGCATGCCCCTAGGGACCTACCTCCTCCAGCCATACCCTACCTGAAGTTCAGTCACCATTTAATTATCTTGTCAGAGGATTATTTCACTGATTGGGGTAAGGCTCTCATAACCCAATCGTTCAAACTGTATACTGTCTTGCATTATCTCACACATGAGCTTTTGGGAGATACCAAACCTCAAGACCCAGGTTTGGAATGCTTTGATTACCACTAAGATAGTAAGTGGGGAAACAGAAGAAATAATATATGCAATAGATTGCAGAAAGAAAGAAGTGAAAATTCAATTTGGATAATTGTGTGTGGGATAATGAAAAGATCTGGGCAAGATCATTTTAGGCAGTTTCGGAACCCACTTTATGCTTCAAACCATGGACGTCTGAGAATAGTCAGTTGGTTGAGGAGGGATCCCCTGTGGAGTTAAGCTGATCCCAGAGGAGGGATGTGTCTGGAAAGAGAGTCACTGAGTGAAATGCCTCCCTTGTGACATCCCAGTGTGCTTCAGGAACTGCAGTGCTTAGAAAACTTTTAATGCTTCCAAGTGGTTGACCTATAATAAGAGAACGGGGTGCATTTTTGATTATTATTATGCAAATTCCATGCCCTCATATGTTACAAAGTTCAAATAACATTTCTCTTATGATTAGTATAGAGGAGGCATAGGGCAGCGTGAGGCAAGTGAGGGAGAAAGAAACACAGTCCCAAACTTCATCATACTCATTGTCTAGAAGGGATGATAGATATATAATCCTGATTCAACAGGATAACTGCAATAACAGAGGTGCTTCTGGGGACAAGGGAGCACACGGTGGGAGAGTCCTTCTGCCCGAATTGGGAAAAAGAATGGTTTTTGGTCATGTGACCTAGATAGCAACCAGAACTTGACTTCTCCAAATCTTCCCCAATAACCTGAAAAGAAAGAGACTGATTTAGAGCTACTGTTGAGAAAGATGAAGTTAGTAACAGCGACAACCTCTATTAGAATGAAGCCTGCTTGGGAAGCAATGCCAAGAGTTCTTGGGGTAATGGTGTCTAGAATATCATGTTAATGACTTTATAAGGATGAAAGAATTTTACCAAACATGTCAATGCCTATTTCACTTCTTAAAACAATGTTTTAAGAAATACATGCATTCATTCGTTTTTCAATAAAGAAAACATGTATTCAATTATTTCTATGGGTATATCAACCTGACATTAAGGTTCCATACATGTTTAAAACTCACCTCAAGTTAAGTCTATCATTATGAGACTAAATTCAGTTATTTGAAGATGATAAAATATTTATTAAAAAATCATAAACTACTTAACACTCCAACCTTTCCAGTTAAATGCTAAAAGTCCTTTGTCCAAATTATCTTTAAAGCAAAAACAAAAACAAAAACAAAACACTGGGCTTTAGACAATTTTTTATTTTGTATAAAAGTAAAACTGAGTCCAAGAAAGGGAGAGTGACTTGGTAAAGGTCACACTGCTAATTGGCAGTTGTGACATTTAGAATCTATTTTGCTTCAGTGAGTTTCTATTTGAGAAAATGAGGTTTTGCAGAAGTCAAACAAATAACCTGAAAGTGTAGAGATTTCACTGATGGGAGAAAAAAAAACCCTTCAGAAAGGAGAGCAAGAGATGCTAGGAGAGAGGACATATCACTAGAGATTAAGTATAGACAATCCTTTGGTCATCAGTGAGTAAGCAGGGCACAGTATCAGAAGGAGAGAGGAGGAAGGTGATTAACTTTGAATACCAGTTCATTCTCTCACTAGCTACTTGGCCTTCTCCTGTGTACAGTCCTGCAGCCCAAACCATGATGTTTTGGCCACTAATTGGCAGTACATACGACTGTGTTCCACAAGATTACTATGAGGCCGAATGATCTCTACTATTGAGTAATGTTATAACCATCGCCATGTCCTTGTGCCATACTCTACTGTCCTCATGTGTTTGTGGTCATGCTGAGGTAAACAAACCCATTGCACTGTCAATCCTATAAAAGTATAATATACACAATTATGTATAATACCTAATCTTGATAAAATAACAAACAACTATCTTACTGGTTTATATATTTACTATACTATAATTTATTATTTTAGAGTGCATTTCTTCTACTTAAAAAATATGTTGATTGCAAAACAGTGTGACATGTTACCCTATCAGGTACCTCCCACCTCTCATGTTTACTACAGAGGTCACACTGAGCTGCTGACCTGTGTCCTCAGGCTTGTACCAGGGCATTCCAGGCTCTGTGCACAGTGTTGCAATTGCCTAATGACGCCATTTTCAGAATGTGTTCCCATCATCAAGCAACATTTGGCAGTGTTTAAACTTTGTGTCTCAGATATTCCACCTGAAAATGCAGGAAAATAATAAACTACCCCCCAAATCACCCTGTACATTAAATACATTAATACATTTTAGAGGAGAGAATCGACTAGTGAAGTCACTGAGTTTTATTGATTCTTATTAATGGTGACACAGATTCTGGGACAACTGTGTCTCTTTAGCTTCCTGCTCTGGTTGAGAATTAGAGATGGTTGACAAGGAAAGCTGGAATGATGGCCTCAGAGACTTACTGTTCAACACATAAATTTGGAGCCCCGAGGAGAGGAATGAAGGAGTCAGATGCATTTTCTCCTAGGTCTCTAAAAAAATCAATCACGTGGGCATTAGCAGGCACAGTCCAATAATCAGAAGATAGGGGTAGGAAACATTTACAAAGCATTTGTAGCACCAAAGGAATGAGAGTGAAGAACACAGCATCCTTGCTTTCTATGGAACAGCAGTGAAACTCTAAAATATTAGAAATGTTAGTGATCATTACATTTGAGTTTATTTAGTCCAGCTAACCCATTTGCAGACACAGAGCATAATATTCAGGAAGATAATTTTATCAAGATCATATATTACCTTCTAGAATTTCTGCTTCCCAGTCAGGAAAGCAGAGCTAGCCCTAGTAAGTAATCTGGAGAGGACACACATTAATTTCCTTTGCATGTTAATTTCCTATTCCTTTTGTATCAACATCCTGACCATAAATTCTAAATCTCAGTTTTGCAGAATGGACCAAACCAGAAGGTGTCAGAGTCTAGTGACTTAGACAGGGTAGGGAGGCAACTTTACTTCTATTTTCTTAAGGCCAGCATCTGGGCCTGAGAAGTAAAAAATCCTTCAACAGACTAACAATAGCAAATTGTGAAAATTTAATAAAGTTTTATATGAAACAGGGCCATCATAAAAAAATGAAGACCCAAAGAAGTTCCAAAACCTAAATACCATTTGAATCATGTTGAACAAAGGGAAGAAATTGTGAAAAAGTAAGTAAATTAAGTTGGATTACTTAAAGGAAAATAAGAATTGTTTTAACAATGTTTGTTTGTATAGAACTATTCACACTGTGACTCCCCATTGAAGGTCTCCTGTCTCTTAGTAGAGGTATATATCTATTAAGTGGGAGTTGTTATCTACTCTTTTCAGGAAGAAAGAAGGAGATAAGAATGTCCTTCTTCCACTTTTCAAATTTCTTTAGCTTAAAATACTCCTTAGGCCAAAGTGATATATTTCAAGTCGGCATATTCTGCCACCCTTCAGTAGTATATCCAGACAGGACAATAATAAAGGATCTCAGGAGTTGAGCCTTCAATGCAGAAGTGCATCAAGTGAACAGGTACTCAGCACAGCCTCTGAGGCTCAACAAGAGGCCCCCCCAATAAAGTCAATACTCCAATGTGACATTGCAGCGGTTTAACAAGATCCACAGTCCCGGAGGAACTTTTTTATTAAATTTTGAATAAACATCGAGAGAATTGCTCCTTCATAAGTTGGTAGAATAGCATGAAGTTGTGGGAAAATAATTAAAACAAGAACTCAGATATAGAGACAGGCTATAGGATCACAGCTGGGCTAGCTGACAGAAGGCCTCATAGAGCGCCACAGGTCCTTTCCATTTCTGTTGACTTTAAGGGTAAGTTCCTAGGTTGGAGCCTTTATGAACTTGCAGTGGGGCTAAGAGTCCTTAGCAATGTGGATTTCAGAGTGTCAGGAGAGTCATTAAAGTTGTTGGGCTCTTGTGGTTGGATGTCCTATGCACTTACTGTCTTGAAGGCAGGAAATCTGTGGTTCCCACACTGAATTGCATAACTTTAGACTTTTCTAGAGATATTCCTGATTCCTAGGAAAAACAGTTAAACAGTGGGGACCCCCTTCCTCATTCTTCTTTCACCCATTTAATAAATAGAACTTGAGACAAATTTTATTTTAGGAAAAATAGTGTATAAAAACTATAACAATAGAGTTGAAAACTATAGTGATCTCCCTTTTTGCTATCAAATCTTTCCTGTACTTGGTCCCATTTTCTCAACATTTTGTTCAAAACATAGTGAATTTTGTAAACTTACTTGAGCACGCATTTTCAAATGTGATAATAGCTTTATTAATCAATATATCTGCTATCTGCCTATCTTCTCAGCAAACACTAAGAGGATACAACACACATAAGAGTTACAGGCCTGTGTGGAGACAGACATTCAAATAACCAATAGAGCATTGTAGGATAAAATACAAATGTGGACTGAGGGCGGAGAACATGGAGGGCCACTCTGCCAGCGATATGTTCATGTTAGAAGCAGACAGAGGCCTCTTGGAGTACAGTAGTCCCACCTAACCATGGGGGATGCTTTCCAAGAACCTCAGTGACTGCCTAAAAAATGAACGTAGTTTGAAACACTATATATGCTGTTTTTTCTTGTACACACATACCTGTGATGAAGTTCAATTTATAAATTAGGCATGAAAGAGATAAGCAATGATTAGCAACTCATAATAAAATAAAATATTTATAACAATAGATATAATAAAATTTATGGAAACATGATTCCCCTTAACGGCTCTCAGATGAACAACAGATACATTATGACGCTAGAAAAAGGGGTGAATCATTTCCCCAGTGAAACAAAGCAGGGGAGTTCAAAATTTCATCACATTACTCAGAATGGCAATTGAAAATGTATGGATTATTTATTCCTGGAATTTTCCATTAATATTTTCAGACTTTGAAACTTTCTGACACTGCAGAAAGTGAGACCATGAACAAGGTGGCACTTGGTGTACATAAAATTGAAAAAGAAGGGAGGATGTATCCATTAATCACACAAGAAGTAATGTTGTCTAAGTAACATTCCAATGTGTCAAGGGCACATTGGAATTAAAAAATAAAGCAACATATACCTTTTGTATTGGTTGCTGCATTAACATTGTAATAGGCTTCTCCTAGCTCAGAACTGAGTTTCTCGTCCTCCTGGTAGGCTGGCTGTCTTTTGTATGGCTCTCCCTACTAGCCACGTCCCTTTGTCTATGTTACAGTGAGCCCTGGATGGTACAGCCTCTTCACTTTCTTGTACCAATGGAGTTTGTCCTGATTTTTCTTAATCATATGAACTGTTTCCTAACACAATACTTGCTGCAGTCCGGCTGCAGCAAAATAACCGGGGGGGTGACAAACAACTTGTGTACATTGATACAGCAGGAGTGGGAGCCATTTATTGTAGGACCGGAGGGGTATATATAAACTAGATACAGCAGTCAACCAGTAAGGAATCTCCACACTTAATGGCTCGATGGTGTTACTTCACAAACCACTCCCTCTGCAAAATGCCAGGTGCCATCTTGACTTGTTTACAGACTCTAACAAATACTAAAAAAAAAAAAAAAAAAAAAAAAAAAAAAAAATAGTGAACTATAAGCCTGCTTGAATATAAATTTTCAGGGAAAAAGGCAGAATATGTCCTTTTATAAACAGATCACATTCTTTTGTTCATGTGTGACATGGTATCTTGGCATTGGTGTGGCCACGTATTTAATTCCAGGGATTATGGCTCAGAGGGCACTGTTTTCATAGCCATTTCCTTGGTTCTTGCCTCAGAGGGAGCTCATCTGGCAAACAAGTGAGTACCCTTTGTCATTTACAGTTGGACATGTGATATGTATTTTTTTCAAAGGTAGCAAGAATGTGCATTAAAAGCTGGAATTAGGAAGAGATAAATCCATTTACAGACATAAACACTGATAAAACTATGAAGCAGAAACTTCCAGGAGGAAGAACAGAGTAGACCATGTTAGGAAAAAGAAAACATGAAGCTCGTTTGTGCCCTAAGAAGCAATGCTGTCACAAACCAGGAAAGTCACCAGAATGTGCATTCATGTCTTTCAAACTTCCCCTTCCCTCAGGATCCCACCAAACATTTGAAAGAGGAATCTAGGGGTGGGGGCTTTATTTTTCATCTGCACAGCAAGTTGGGTTACTGATGAGCCCCCGAAGCAAAGAACCTCCCAGGAGAAGAGCAGGAAATGACAGAGAGCAAGATGAGAGAAGCTCACACCTGTGATAATCATTCAGAGACTTAGGGATGGGTTCTTTTCTGGGTTTTACCTTGTTTTTTGGTGTTTTGGTTTGTTTTTCTTTATTATCTCCCCTGTAGTCTGAATCATATTTTTTTTTTTGGCATTCATAATGATTTCCTATTCTGTGACTGCTAAGCTTGGATAGTTAAAGCAAGTGTATAGTTCTAATGGGACCCATTTCCTGGGCTCAGGCTTCTATTAAATAGGCTCTGTTGCATTATATTATTCTCCAGGTCCTTGTTCCCTAAATGTCATTACACAGGAAGGTGGCTGGGCTAGATGTACAAGAAATTAAAAATTTGAACAAAAGCTTAACAACTATCAGAAAACATACACTAAAATAGCTCCATTTTCTGCCTTTCTTTTTTATAAACAAATAAGTTTATAGAATGTATTACCTAGGGTAACAGAAATGCTGTAAGTATCCTTAGCCTACCTGTTGCTGAAAAAGAGGCAAAAGTATTCATCCATAAAGTTACCACAACTGTTTTTCATACATTTGCAGCTGTTCTGTGCTGCTTTTTTTCAGAGACTGAAATCACTAAAAAATTCAACACTGCCCATGCTACCATAAGAGAGAATATTTCTATTTCATCTTCAAAAACTTGAAGCAGATTATACAAAAAGAAACAAACCAAACCTTGAAAACCTGAAACCAGGCTTACTATGATACTGTCAAATATAAAGAAGTCACAAATCTAAATTAGAAATAAAAAATAACCCTAGACTTCTAACTATCAGTATCGCACAATGGGGGGCAATACTC
This sequence comes from Urocitellus parryii, assembly GCF_045843805.1. Taxonomy (NCBI): domain Eukaryota; kingdom Metazoa; phylum Chordata; class Mammalia; order Rodentia; family Sciuridae; genus Urocitellus; species Urocitellus parryii. Next base: position 101,693,677 of record NC_135542.1, read on the forward strand.
TCCACATTCTGGGGGGAAGATTATTTTCAATCTTAAATTCTACAACCAGATAAACAATCAAACATAAAGGGCAAGAAAGACATTAGTAAATATGCAAACATATAACAAGTATGAAACACAGAATTTAAGCTTTTTCTGTCAGCATATTAGGAAGCTAGGATGTGATCCTAGCAATTCAAGGAAAGAAAAAAAGAACAGAGAGCTTACAAGAACTACAAAAGAGAAAACCAAAAGCAGAAGTGAAATGAGTGGAATTTGTAGGCCCACAGCTCTGTGGCAAACTGACCAAGCAATCTGTCCAAATACTGCTGGAAAACTCAACATCCATGGCCAAATAAAAGCAATAAAGCAGAGATGATTGACTGCCTCATGTGTTTGCATATAGATGGTTGATTTAGACTTCTGTCGGAGGCTGAGCATGCGGTTGTGATAAATACGTAGAAATGTCAATTACTAATTACACATGAAAAATTTTTCAAGTTAAAAAAAAAGAAAGCCTAGTTTCTCATATGATTCAGTGGAAAACAATAGTTCACCTAAAACACCAATGATTTTAACCAAAATGTGAAACTCAACCAAGGACAGCAGGAGGGGAACACATTTACATGGTGTGTGTGTGTGTGTTGTGAGGAGAACTGAGTTTGGATTTAGAGTAGACTTTGGGAACTAATGGCTTCTCTACAAGCCTTTTTTTTTTTTTTTTTTTTTTTTTTTTTTTTTTTTTTTTTTTTTTACCAGGGATTTTGTACTAAAGTTTAGGCCATGGGTTCACTTAACCAGTGAGCCATATCTCCAGCCCTTTTTTATGTTTTATTTTGATATAGGATCTCACAAAGTTGCTTAGGACCTTGCTAAATTGCTGAGGCTGCTTTTGAACTTAGAACTCTCTTGCCTCAACCTCCCAAGCCACTGGGATTACAGGCACGCACCATCATGTCTGGCTACATTCTAAGCCTTATTCTAAGATTCAGTGTTGTAATTTTACATGTTTCATCGCTGTTGGTTGGATGTATGTCTGTTTATTTGTTGTTAGAAGCTGTTGACTCAGAAATGGTATTCTTAGATTGAGGATTTGAAGGAGTCATGTGATGACTCTCAGGATGTATAATGGTGCCAAAGGAACCACAGAAAACTTGTGGGAATAAGACATGGGAGAAGAGGAAGAAGAATGGGGATTGCTAATTTTCTGCTTATCTCTTTAATCAGCCACGGTGTCATAATAGCATGCATGTAACAAATTGCTCATCACAGATTCTGAGCTGTGTGCAGTCCGATCGAGTCCTTTTTTCTTCTCTCTCTCTCCTACTTTTAATTATCTCCTATGTCAGAAATGACTTGGAAATCTGCTCATTTCTCTTTATTAAAAACCTTAAGAATGATTCTGCTGTGCTGTACTAACGTGTTTGTTTATTTCTATATTATTTCTTTACTCTATTTTTGAGTCTGTTGTTTATTTTCTAAAGTCAAATTCCAGAAGTTTTGACACAGTTTTGTGATTTGGGATTTTTTAATTTGCTCATGCTCTAGAGCAAACAGGTTTCCTCCTGGGAAATAAATGTTGCCAACAGAATTAGGATTAACTTGTGTTTGAGACTATTTCAGCTCTGCAGTTGGATCTTTCAAATTGTCTTTTTTATTTTTCTGAGGAATGATAATATTAGGAAACTTGGCCAGATGTTGTTTTTGAGTGTAAAAACCTAGACAGGTCAAGTTATGACTTACTAATTGACTTCAATAGACCGATTTCAGGATGTGATTTTGGACATACAACTTCACAGATTCACTAACTTATATTTGTTGAATATGTCACTATATAAAAAAAATCTGATTTATTAGGAAGTGTTTGAAACTCACTATTGTTAATTCAGTTTGACCTGCATGAATTTATGAGGATTAAATATATTGTGGTATTAATGTTGGCTGCAAAATCTATTGTAAAAAAATATGATGAACAGCCCCATTTTAAATGAGATTCTGTAGAGAACATGTAGCCTGCTTAAGAGAACAAAAATATCCGAAGTCTCTAACATGTTAGCTGTCACTATGCAGATAGATTCTGCTACTGATGTGACCAATGGATAAATTAAAAGGGTCGCTGCTCGGAAACAGCTCTTTATCAATATATAGACTGATTGCCCTGTGGTTTTTAAAGTGAAGTTGTCTTTTATCTATAAAGTCTTTTCCCTTTAGCTGGAAATGATCTTCTCTTCTTTTATCTATCAATTTATTCCCGTATTTATCCAATGCAAATTTATTCAGTGTTGAGGTTTCAAAGATGAATAAGACAAACTCTGTCCTCAAACTTTGTATAGTTCAGTAGAAAATGGATGCGTAAAGGATTGGGTGAGTGTATTCTCTTATAAGCGCAATAGTTTAATTAAAATATGGATTATATAAAGACAGAAAATGCAAATTTCTTTCCTAAAAGGATAAATGATATAGTTTGTACTAAATGAACAGAACAATACATACAGAGGTCAATGGAATATATTGTATTGTAGCGCTGCATAATGAGAAAAACTTTTTGATGAAAAGTTTCTATAATAAATTCCATGATCTGAGAATGCAGACAAAACAAGATAGCAATGGAGAGCCATTGAAGGTCTCATGTAGATGAATAATCTGAAAAGAATTTCAATTAGACAACTGTAAGAGTGGCTACAAGCCTAAAGACAGGGGACTAAATTAAGAGACTAAGTGAACTTGGCAAGAGAAAACAAGGACCAAACCAAGGATAGCAGAAATTTGATAAGCAATTATGTAAGGTCATATAATACAGAAAAGACTTATTTACTTGGCAAGTGGGCATGTGTATATGTTTATCTGTATTTTTGTGATTGTACATGCAGTGTACACTAGGAGACACAGGGAATAAAATGGTAAGGCAAAATGATATTATTATTGTAAATTTTAGACTATCTCTTATATCTCTGTCTTCTTAAATAAATTATAAAACTCTTTTCTTTCTTTTTAAGTGCTGATGATTGAGTTCATGGGCACTTTACCACTGAGCTATTTTCCCAGTCCTTTTTCATTTTTTGAGAGAGAATTGTACTAGATGAAGGTTGGCAGTCAATGATTCTCAGATATTTTTAAAAATTATGGTAGACTGTATATATTAAAAATTGAATTTAATCATATTTACAACAATTTTCAATTTTTTTGTCACCCTAAATAAACCTTTGTAACCACTAAACAATAACTCCCCATGGAGACCATATGTCTCTCAAACCTATGTAATTAGTAACCATATTTTGTCAATTATAATTTCAATGTAACCTTAAGTGTGGCTTTTTAAAATTCATGCTTCCTCTCACCTTTCCAGATGTCCTCCTTATCTTTCATTTGAACTTCTTGTCTTTGCACCATGGTGATGGGTTTATGATCATTCCAGTCATTTTGCTGCATGGCTGCCATAATGTTCATAATAAATCAAAGGCATGTCACATTAATCTTTTGCTTAAAAGGCAAATAAATAAAAATATCTCTTTGTCTTTTAATTTTCCATAGTGATGGAATCAAACCTTTATTCTTGATTCCTATCTACACTTCTATTCTCACTTCTCACTCCTAGTAATGTATTTCTCTAAATTACACTGGATAAATCAGACCAAATTTTAGCTCAATAGCAATGATATTTGCTCTAAATGATATTTCTTATTCCCATTTTTCAGGATTTAGAAAAAAGTATGTCTTTGATGTCAATGAATTCTTTCTTAGTAACTGGAAGATAAGCTAGTAGCTCAGATATCACATTCAACTGATATTGGTCTGGCAATTCAGATGTATAGATACCATATCATTTTAAACCCATCTACCCATTCTTGCATTTATCCAATGGTATATAAAAGGATGGCATAATCTGTGCTAAATAAAGAATACTTTGGAGAGAATAAATGACTATTCTATGCCCAGAAGAGTTCTTTCCAATTACAGAAGAGAATACATATTTAAGCAAATTTAGCAATGTAAAATGTATATATTATTTTTAAATAGTTCAGTGGAGAGGATGATTACCTATCTTTGGTGTGTCCAAAGATGGATTTATTTCAAAGGAAGTATTTTATGTAAAATTTAAAGAACAAATTAGTATAGGACAAATATACAGGAGAGAGCATAGAAAGACCATTCCAGGGAGAGGATGATACTTTCTAGGGTACTGTCTTTCTATTGAACTAACTGTAACGTTTCATTCAATCATTCAACTAATATAATTGTTATGTGTAAGAAATGTGATATTAAGGATTCAGACATTCTTATAGATGTATAGTTTATAATCTAAGTTTATCCCTCAGAATCTAAATAAGAGATACAATTCAGGAATGCCAAAAATATAGGGATCAGCTCTCTAGCCCACCCATGCTTGGCACAATTCAACAGTAAGATAGCAAACACACTATAAGCGATTCAGTATGTGATTTTCTCCCACATTACCTGACTTAAAATGATTAGAGAAAGCCCTAAAATCCCTCCAAATGCACTGAACTGCTGAAACAAGAAAACAGTATCCTACTCCTGAAAGATGTGTTTTCCCCCAGAAGCATTAAGATGGATGGGTTTTCTGATATTCATCCCAGCACCTGCTCGTTCTATTCACCAAGCTGCTTAATCATGCATTCCTGCCAAAAGGGTGACAGGCCATATTTCCTAATATGTTTTAATAGCCAAAATTACAAAATAGTAGATGTGATTTATTTGACATAGCAACCCAATTTGGGACACCCCCAAATATTCACTTAGGTTATTTTAGGCAAAAATTATCCCTTACAAAAGGGAAATATTTATGTAAATGTAGTCAAATTTTTATTGCATGCATTTAAAATCCAGAGGGAAGAAATGGTAGATAATAAAACAACAGGTTTTTTTTTTAAGCATATGCAAGTATTTACTATGTTTAACAACATATCTTCAGTTTTTGTTGTTGTTTTTCCACATTGGATATGTAAGCCAGTTTGCAATCTCTGGATGAGTACCTCCTTATCCTAAACCAGCCTTTAACACATTTGAGGAAGATTGGGGTGGCCTGCAAGGAGGAACACTCTTTGGTTGTATACATTTAGCTGTCTGTTTGACCTGACATTTCTCTCATCAGACATGAGAGTACCTGTGTAAGAGTAGATGTGGCCTAGCAGAGAGAACTCTGAGGATCATAGGTGGAATTTTCATGATTCTAGGCAAGTACTTCCCTTAAGAACAATATTCTAGTAAAAACAGTGAAAAATAAAAACGCAAATACTCACAAATAAGAGACATTCAGTTAGCCTCATGAGCTCAGATGAGTGTCATTTTCATTGCTCTAACATAGTTGAAACAGACTTTTTTCTAAACACAATAATTAAAATATCCCCCACTGCCTTGTCAGATTAGTGGTAATTCAGTGGGAAATCCTTATTGGTCCTGAGCATCTGAAATAAATAAAAGGAAATAAAAGGAAAACAAATCAGACTTTTTCTTTTGAGTCATCTTTCTTCCTATATTGCAATACTATGTTCACTGTAACTTCCAGGTGACTTTCTGATAAATTAATCATTGTTTATCTAACTGCTTGGCCTCATTAAATTATTAAAAGCTCTGTTCTATCATGATCTTGATAATGCCACACAGACTGAGCTGGAGGTCAGAAGCCGTTTTGAGTGTTCTTTTATTAGGGGCAGTTAAGAATAAATGGCACACAAAATCAGACTCGAGAAATCATTGTAAGTTTCAAGTATAGTTGCAAACTCAAAATTTACTTACCTACAGACACACAATAAATATAAGAGTGGCCATTGTACTTTTGAGTTACTTTTGTTTTGTCAGATGAGAAAAAGCCGACAAATTAGAGCAAAACCTATAACTCTATCAATTTCTCAAATCTGGCAATATAACACATCATAGTTCATTATTTTATAAAGGGTAGTGATTCCCAGGAGGCTAACCTCTCCGCATCTTTCTAAAGGATGAAGGCAATAGATAATTAGCATCATATTTTCCTGTGAGGCGATGAAGGGAAAGCTGCTATTTCAGTTATTTCTTTCCAGGGATGCAATTTGGTCTGTTATTTTAAACAGAGAAGTCAAATAATTCTCAGTGGTTTCAAAGCGTGAATGAAAACAGTGGGTTTCTGAGTAAGCTCTGCAATAAAGTGGTTAAGAACATTATTAAGAGTTCTGGCCTCTTATCTACCCAATTAGCTTAATTTATTTTTGTCTCATTTATAATTCTCTATTTTAAAAAATCTTGGCACAGAAATTAGTTGCTTATCCATAGCATGTTAGATAAAATTTATGGGAAAAAAATCAGTGATTTTTGCAACTTGAATCTGGTGTCTGCATCCTCTCTTCCATCCAAATTCCAAGTGCTCTTTCTCTTTGATGTTTTTTCTATTTTATGTAAGACCAGGTATGGAAGAAAGATTGGATTGGAGAGCAATGGATTAATAGTTATTCCCCTCCACTTCCCTAAAATGCATTATAACTCATACTTACAAATGAGGTCAACATTGATCCTAACCTTCAATAGGAAGTGAGTGTCAAGTTCACAGACAGATAAGCTCCTTCTTATTCAACAGTATGCTACAAAGACTATTCATGAACTGAATGGTGTCAGAAAGAAGCTACATAAAACCCTAATTGATTAGTACTATGACGTTAGGTACATCATTTCATCTTTCTGACACTCATTTTCTTCATTAATAAAATCCTTATATTGTTCTAGCTTTCTTCTCTCTTCAGTTCACCATATTTATACAAGCAAGATTTTAGATGGACTTAAGACTCCTTTGTTATGCTTTCATTATCATATTCTAACTCAGAAAAAAAAAGGCATCTGATGAGTTCTATTATGCACTTGCAAAACAAAACTTTCACAGATTCTGCTTCCCTCCAAGAATGCTTCCACCTACCAGTGTGACAAGGGACTTGACCACATGATCCCAAGCCAGTGAAATGAAAGCAGGCATGACATCTGTGCTTTCTACAGGGGTTTTTTAAAGCTTGATGAGGAAGCACACAGAGCCCCATGTTCCTCTCTCTTCTGCCAAGAGAGCAGTCAGTAACATCCCAGATTAGCAGTGTTCCAAAAGCCAAGGGCAAGAGGGAAGGCAATGTGGAGCAAAGCCCTTTTGATTTGCATTGTGCATTTGAGAAAAGCAAGAAGCAAGCCTTTGTCATTGTCAGTCACTGGGATTTGGGTAAATTTTTTTTTTTCCCTACTAATCCACAAGGATAGACTTCTAAAAATTTTTCTGCTGCATAGAGAGTCCCTTGACCTACCATGGTTTGATTTACAATTTTTCAACTTTATGATGAAATAAAATTGATACACATTCAATAGAAACTGCACTTTGTATTTTAAAGTTTGATCTTTCCCCAGGTTATTGATATACAATAAAATAATCTCTTTTTATGCTGTGCAAGTGACAGTGAGCTGTGGCTGCTACTGAGACACATGGTCATGAGAGTATTTTCAACTAGAACATATTTAACTTAAGGTGAGATTATCAGGACATAACCCCATTATGAATCAAAGAGTATTTGTATTCTATTTGTTTGCGATTACATAGACATATCAATATTTCAACATATGTATTATTCATATGTAAAATTTCATCATGTTTTATTATTTTTACTATATTTATAAGTATCCGTGATCTTGGTTATAGACTTAAAAAATTCTGTCCATCCTTCCTGGCTCAGTTTGAACTGCAATTCACAAACTCTCCATGACTAATTCATAAATAACAGAAATTTATTTTCTCAGTATCTCAGAGGGTAGGAGGTCCACTTAAAGCTCACTTGCCTGATGAGTGCTGTGTCCTCTGGAGAGCAGGAAGGCTGTGCCTTCAAACTGTGGCAAAGTAGAGTGGGAAGAGAGCCAAAAGCTACATGAAGCTTTCTTTATTAGGAGCCTTAATCCTAGACATGAAGGAGGAGACTACATGACTTAATTACCTCTTAAAGACCCCTCTTCCCAATACCACCACATTGCACAATTGAATTTGGAAGGGGCACATTTAAATCAGCGTTTCTCATCCACGCCTGTTGGCCTGACCTGCCGATCTCTATCCTGCAGCTCCTTATTGGGTTTGGACTATGGATGGCAGAGCCAAGAGTACTGGAGGAGAAAACATTCAGCAACTGTCCCCTCCCAGTGCTGTTGTCCCAATCATTCTGATAGTGACTACAGTATACAGGACAGATCCTCTCAAAAAACCATCCCCCTTAAGGCAATGAGCTCTTTTCAGGTTCCACTGACCCAGTTTCCTCTCCTATCCTTTCAAGACTACCCAAGTGATTTTCAATTACTTCCAGTCTCTGGAGGGTCTGCTACCCTGTGATGATACTCCTAACTGGGCCCATACCTGATAACCATCCCCTTCATTAGTCTACTCAGTTTGACCTTTGAACTTGGCATCTGTGGCCCATGATGCACTCAGTGCTATAATATCATGTATACTGTCTTTCATCCTTCTTCTGAATGATCCACATATTATCATTTTTGTCTTTTTTATGGTGAAATTAATTTTAATTGTTATTATAGTTTTATTAACCACAAGTGAATGCATTTAAAGAAAATCTGCATTTAAACTCTTTAATCTACTTATTCATGCAGGTTTTCTTTCAACAAAAATTTCTATGCATGTTTCACTGAGATAATGTTTCATATATTTTTATATATTTTCATATTTCTTATTTTAATTGAGAAAAGGATTCATTAGATTTTATATTCTGACTTGTAAACTCTGGCATAGAGTCACACTATTTTGTATGACTTTTAAATACAGTTACTTCCAATAAATTGGCTAAATTATGTGTTAAATAATTGTGATTTTAATTCTATTCTTATTTCTGAATCAGCTATATTTTCAACAACAATCATGTTTAATATAAGTGTTTCACAATGCTAAAATGAAGAACTCTAATGTCACCTTACTAGTAATTTCCTAGAAGATCCTTGTTTTCTACAAAATCAAGTTCTCTTTATATTCATCTCATTGTTTCATGAAAGGAATAATGCCACAGTCTGGCCAGGCACAAAATCATGAGCCACTCAAGCAGGAACAAATTTTATTTTTTGAAACTGCCGCCAATGCCCCATACGCCCCAGGGAAAAATCCTGATTGACCCAAGCGGCCTTCTCCTGGAACCCCAGAGGAAGTTCCTCCCCCAGAATTCCCTCCTACTGTACTTCCCCAACCAATGGGAACTCTCCAGGAGTCCCCATAGCAGGCCAAGGTGAACAGCAGGAGTCCAATATCCATATGAATGCAAATCTTAACATTATCATATCATCTCAATGGCTAGCTGGCATCACCTTTCAACCAAAAATGCCATGCATCATATTACTTGGCTGTGGCTCTTAGCAGAATAACTTAGCAGTTGGGTAAAACAGTAATGTTTTGATTCAACTTGCGCCTTTTTCAAAATTCAATTTTTACAATGTGATAGTATTAAGAGGTGGGACCTTTAAGAGGTAATTAGGCCATAAAGTCTTCCCCCTCATGGCTAGTATTAAGACTCTTAAAGTAAAGGTCTCCTGTGAAACACTCTTAGAGCTGTGTTTCTCAGAGGATGGGTCACTGCATTGAGCTTGTCAGACCTGCCCTGCTGGAGCATGAGTCTGGAAAGCTGACTATTACCTCCCTGCAGCTAGCTGGTTAGTGTATTCAGCTTGTTCATTGTGACCTAGATTTTTCTCACAGGGAAGTTTCAAGATGTTGTTTCCACATGAGACAGTGAGGTGCCCCTACTGCAGCACTGGACCCCAGGCTCTCCTCTAATACAGTTCAAACTTGATCACTTATACCTTGAGAGTTTTCATGGAATGGTCTGATATCCAGTCCAAATTTTATTCATTTTCTTTGTTTCCCTCATAAACATTAACCTAACCACAAGTAATTAATAACTAATTTGTTCCAGCACACAGCTTCATTGGTTTGTATATTATTTTAATAGAGGGCTCTAACATTTAACTTTACAACAAAAATGACTGTAGGATAACCTGGATTCAAAGCCCTTCCATAAATTTCCCATAGCAAATATCTAATACTCATCTCTCTCTTTGCTGCCTTGCCAGATGCATGATCTCACCAAAGGAAGCTTCATCATTTTGTACATCGACATTATGTTTTTCACATTCTAACACTATGAGTCTGGAATGCCATCTCTCTACTCATTTTCTTTTTTCAAGTTCTATTTTGAAACATTTATTAATTATCCTGATAAGATAACATCTAGGATTATCATTTTAAAAACTAATGCCATATTTATACAGTCTGTTAGTTAACTTTCTGACACTATAACAAAAAACGAGAATAATTAACTTAAAGATAAAAGTTTATTTGGGCTCACAGTTTTGGAGATTTCAGTTCCTTTGGGCGTGTAGTGAGGAAGCATATCATGGCAGAAACACATGGTAGATAAAATCCTCTCCTTTCATATCCTGAAGAGAATGAGACTTGGGGTCTCACTATTTCCTTTAAGGGAATTCCTCCAACGACTTAAAGACCTCCTACTAGGTCCCATCTCTTAAAGTTTTCATTAACTCCTCATAGTGCCCTAACTCAGGTATCAAGCACATGCAACTTTAGGGAATACTTATCCAAATCATGGTGCATAATAATAACAAGAAAAACAATTGTTATACCTAAAATATATTAAATTCTTAGCAAAACCCAAATACTAGTCTAAGCAATGTGTGGTGTCTGGTTGTGTGTGTGTATGTGTGTGTACACATCAATCTGTACTTTCAAAGAAAAATATTCTGTGATATTTGTTGATGCATACTAAAGGAGACTTTATTCAAAACCATCAAAATAGATATAGGAACCAGTGCATTGAGGTCTTGTAGTGAAGAAATGGAGGCAAGAGATTATGCTCAAGACTAAATACAAGATGGGCAAGTGAGAATTCATATCCAAGGACCAGGTGGGAAGATTCAGTGAATGGGAAATTACTAACCAGATACATCAAGGGTAAGGGGAATTCTGGCCAAATATAGTTAATATGATTCTTGCTAAAGACAGCCCAGCATGATGAGGCATTGCCTAGAGGATAGAGGATGAGGAAAATGATCTCAGATTTATGGTGACTGAGGGTGATATGTTCTTGCTAGGTTGACTTAACAGAGATTGCTAAAACTTAGTTTTGCAAGAAAGTACAGATGGGCCTAGGAGAAGTTGAGAAGCCTGATTCAATTTTGGCCAAGGAAAAAAATCTTTAACACACACACACAACACAAACACACACAAGTGTGTGTTTATGCAAAAACACATACAAGTGTATAATCACATTTGATATTTACATCTAGAAGATAATTTTATATTTCTATTTTGGAAAATATAAACTTAGATCATAACATTAAAATTGAATATTTTTCTGTAGATCAGCATAGATTGTGTGTAAGAAGTTTCTAATACTAAATGATTAGATTTTACTTTATATGCCAACAATGAGGTTTGAATGCATTTATTACCACACCCCAATCTACCAGACAGATATCTGTCATGATGTTCAAAGTCCTATTTGAGGAGTTTGAAATGACTGGTGATGTGCGTATGGACAGAAGAGGTAAAAAATAACTTTAGAATATCACTGGGAATAGCAAAGGAAGATGTAAGAAAACATTTTGTGTTGAAGTGTAAAATACCTAACAATCTCTAGTAATTTGTGAAAGAGATTAGACATACAGAGAGAATCTTGTGTACTGCACTAAAGAGAGAGACAACTGGGAATGCAGTTTACTGACTGCTCTCACTATAGACTAGCAGACCAAGAGAACCAAACTGGACCAGGCATAACCATTAAAACATGTTCTAAGAAAAGATAGACAATTACCTAAAAATTGCAAAAATGAGTACTCATTAATGGTGTTGTTTTCTCCTGAGGAATTCTGTGCATAGGAGACAGTATTTTGACAAAGAAGACCATCCTGGTGTCTTTGAAATCAAATGTGAGGCAATTCTATAGGACTATATATATGTGCATAGACTATGGGCGAATTGAATACTCATGTACATGAAGAATTTTAGGGTAATTCTGGCTGGAGAACCTCTGTGAAGCTGATAGGGAAGATTTCTGTATTGCTATGGTTTGGATATTTGATGTCCCTCACAAAGCTCATGTGTGAGACAATGCAAGAACATTCAGAGGTAAAATAATTGTATTATTAAAGCCTTAACTCAATTAGTGAATTAATCCTTTATAGAGATTAACTGAATGGTAACTGGGGGCAGGTAGGAGGGTGGCTGGAGGAGGTGGGTATTGGGGGCATGCCTTTGGGTTATATATTTTGTGTCTGGCAATTGAAGTGTCTCTCTACTTCCTGATAATGTCCTGAGCTGATTTCTTCCACCAGACTCTTCCACCGTAATATTCTGCCTCACTTTTAGCCCTGAAGAATAGAACAGGTTGAGACCTCTGAAACCATGAGCCTGAAAATAAACTTACTCTCCTTTAATTGTTCTTGTCAGGTCTTTTGGTCACAGCAGAGAAAAAGCTAACTAAAACACAGTCTATGATGCAGTTTTTAATTACTGAGCAGCAAATCATCTTTGCTGTTCCTGGAGTTCACTAACCAAATCAGAGATGGTTTATCAGGATCATTCACTGACTTCCACCATTAACTCATTTTTGTTTTCATGGATATCATCATCAAATACTCTTTAAAATCTGTGTTAATGGCAACATTTAAAACTTTTACAAATATTTGGTTTTTTTGGTGTTTAGCTTTTGAGTTCTTTATATACCCTAGTGATTAGTGCTCTATCTGATGTGTGAGGGGTAAAGGTTTGCTTCCAAGATGTAGGCTCTCTATTCACCACACAAATCATTTCTTTTGCAGAGAAGAAGCTTTATAGTTTGAGTCCATCCCATTTATTGATGCCCTTCAGTAGATTAATGGATAAAATATGTGTCATATATACACAATGGAATATTACTCAGCAATAAAAGAGAATGAAATCATGGCATTTGCAGGTAAATGGATAGAGTTGGAGAAGACAATGCTAAGTGAAGTTATCCAATCCCCCCAAAACAAATGCCAAATGTTTTCTCTGATATAAGGAGACTGATTTATAGTGGGAGGGAGAGGGAGCATGGGAGAAATAAACAAACTCTAGACAGGGCAGAGGGGTTGAAGGGTAAGGGAGGGGCATGGACTAATTAATGATGGTGGAATGTGATGATCATTACTATCCAAAGTACATGTATGAAGACACAAATTGGTGTGAAAATACTATGTATACAACCAGAGATATGAAAAATTGTGCTCTATATATGTAATAAGAATTGTAATGCTTTCTGCTGCATATAAATAAAAAATACATAAAAAATAAAATAAACTAAAATAATTTCATTTAAAAAAACTTTAAAAAATATTTCAAATCATACAAACATGATATAACCACATCAAACTCTAATGGACACCCCAAAAAATTTTTCATAAAATACTTTGCTACTGAAATAGCACCTCTAATCATAATAAAAATGATTTGAGTTTAGCATATTTAAATATTTGAGGTGAGGTATCAAAACATTTGCTTTTGCATTTGTGAAGTGAACAGATATATTAGTCCTTAAGAGTTGAGTTGGGCAGGCAGTTTAGATAATTTGACACTAAGATAATTGCCCTGGCTGTGACTTTCATTGGTGGAATTGTGATTAAGATGGTCTTAAGGTTACCCTGAGCTTGACTAAATTTTAGGCAGATTTCTTCATGCCTGTAGAACCCTGAAATCCATTTTCTTCAAGTGGTTGTTTTAGAATACTTCATTTTCTTCATGCATTTACTTTAAAACGCTTACTAATTGACAATTTTGTCTCTGCCCCTTTGGGGTATAAATCATAAAAGCAACTTGCAAGTGTTAAAACTCAGGAATATCTTTCTCAAAGACCTGAGAGCCATCCCTTTAAAATGTAGTCATTGTCATCATCATCATCATCATCATCATCATCATCATCATCACCATCGTTAAAGAAGATAGAATTTCTCTTTCCTGTCCCTGTGGGAAACCAGGAACCTAAGTTCTAAATTCCATAGCAAAAATTTACAAACAATAGATGGACTTATCACTTTGACCAAACTCCCACTAACTTTCACTGGTGCTTTTTTAACTAGCTCACCCCTATTTAAAAATACACTTCAATATTTTGTTTCAATAGATTTGAGTTCAGTCTCTTCTTTTGCAACAGTACTGAATAAAGGTATGTTGCCTGTTTAACTCCATCCAGTGATGTTTCTCCTTGACCATGGCTGAATGATCCGTGAATCTGGCTCTTATGATTTCAAAATGGAGTTTCTTGTGCTTTCCAATATCTGAGCATCTAGTTATAAGTATTTTTCATTCTTCCTACTCATATATTAACAATAGAAAGACTAAGAATTCAGTTCTCGATAATTGTAAATTTTGTAGTCAATTTGACTTTCATGGCCAGGAATAATCTGAGCTCTCTAGCAAAACAATACAGTCTTGATATTTGTGGGAATGAATTCAGTTCATGAATACATGCTTTCTTTTATAAGTCAGGAAAATAATAATCATAACTGAACTACTGTTCTGACTTTCATAACTACTGTTCTAATTCTGACATTTTAAATATTATATATATATATATATATATATATATATATATATATATATATTAGTTTGTGTTTCAAGTAAGTTTTCCTTGTCTCAACAAAATAAAGTGGTAGAAGAGTTGTGTGACATTCCAGACTCAGCATGTCCATAAGCAATCTCTCATCCACATGATTTCCAAGAAGCTTTGACAGCCACCTTCCAACATACCATCCACAGAGACCTGACTTTTTCATTGCCACATTTGCTAATATAGGAGATAAAAACATCTGTAAATTCAGAAGCCCTAAGTCAAAGTTTCCGCTGGTAACTGGCTAATGAAATTTCTCCAGATCCTTTCCACCAGCACAGAGCAGGGAAAAAGAAAGATCTGAATAGGATATTAGCAAGTGAAAGGAAGATATTATAATGTGGAAAGAAGGGCAAATTCTCTCTCCCTGAAAAGCAGAGCTTCACAGGATTCCTGGACATTAATGTTCCTTTTATAAGGAATTTTAAACACCACAAATGAAAAATCATAAAAGTTGAAAATTGTTCAAGTAATATTGCTTGGGTTCTTCTAGTTAATGAGTAGTTTTTTCTTTAAAGAGAAAACAAAAGAATAGGTTTTATTCCCCCTGACCTAGAGAAATCTTACACATAAGGATTCACCATAAATAAGCAAGTCCACAGTGAACTTTATGGCCACTTCCTAGTCCAAAAGAATATATGAATCTTCAGTTTAGAAAAGAGCTGATGTTTCTACTGTCATGTAGAGAGCAAGCCCAGACATGGAGGGCTACATCCTTCGCTAGATGCCAGACCTTAGGGAATGCTGGAGAGCTGAGTCCAGTTCAAGGACAAGAGCAATCTCCAAGTAGGTTCCAGCAAGGGGGGAGAAAATGAAAGTGAATGTGTTCCTACTCATTATTATTGGAATTTATTATTTGTAGATTGCATTAGGAAGAGGACCAAAGAACTTTCCTGTACAGGAATGACTGGATTGCTATTTGAAGTCTTATCTCCAGCCGGCAATTCATAAGCCTTATGATTTAAGCACAGACCTCCCTTCAAGTCCTTCAGATGTAGTCATTAAAGAATCATCCATCATCTGTTTTTAGTGTTCCATTTCCTCTATTAAGAAAACATAAGCATGACTGTGGCATCTTTTGTAGATTTTAGGATAAATAGACTTCACTAAATTTAAGAGGAAAGATGACAACCAAAGAAATTTTTAAAAAATGTTACTAACAGCAAACAACCTTTGCTTGAAGGGCCCTGGGAGCAGGTGCACTTCAGGGTAGGCTATGGATACCAATCTCTAATTTACAGTGATCATCAGTGGTCAAGCCCAGGTCCTAATACTTCATACATAATGTTGGAGATGAAGCTTATGCTTCATTTCCCTTGTTCTAACAGATGACTTCCTAGACCCCAAATGCCACAGCCAACTCTTGATTTTTCCATCATGCTCATTGACTTCTAACCTTGAAAATTAAAATAGCCAGTATCATTGGTTTTCTGATATTTTATGGGATTTAGATTCAGAAAACAATAAGATTTAATATACACCCTGTTCTTGTTAACCAGGAGTCTTCAATTTGCAGCCAAACTTGGACATGTGTAGCTGGTGAAGAGGAAATATAAAACTTTTGCCTGAAGCCATGCTAAGCGTAACATGTATTTCCAACTTTGTTTCCAAACCTCAACCCAGGTGGTCAGACAACGTCCTGCCATTTCCATTCTTCCTCTTCCAAATTAGAGACTTGGCTCTTAAAAGTACCACCAGAAGTATTACCACTGATAATAGACATATTTTCCTCTCATGTGGTTGACAAACAGCTGTTAGATTTGTTTCGGACAATGACAACAAGCTACTTTTCTCTATTTAAAAATCTCTTTTGCGTTCTTAAACTTTTTGATTAGAAAGAGAGTCTGATACTTTAGGAAAATCTACTGTTATAAGCTAATATGTTTGTGAATCAAATATCCATGAAATAAACATGCTAAGACTTTTAATTTTTACAATTACAATTTCTTTTTAATTTTCCAAAAAATGCAAACGAATGTAAATATAATATAACCCAGGTAATAGGTTAAAAAAATACGTGTGAATGGGTAAATGCTTAAAAACTGATATTTGATGTGCAGAATTGAAACACACAGCATGTACACTGAGAGATACAAGTGCCACAGCAGTGCAAAACTTGAATAAGGCAGGATTGCAGATAAACCCACTAACAGCAAAATGCTGACAAGCCCTGTGTACTGATCATTCAGTCTGAAATTTTTATTTTAGAATTTCTGATTTAACTTTAGAAATCCAAATAAGTGACCAATGCTTTCTTTTTATAGGTGTTAATGTTACATGTGAAATAATGATGGTGGAATGTGAAGATCATTATTATCCAAAGTACAGGTATGAAGACACGAATTGGTGTGAATATACTTTGTATGCAGCCAGAGATATGAAAAATTGTGCTCTATACATATAATAAGAATTGTCATGCATTCTGCTGTCATATATAAATAAAAAGAAAAAAGAAATAAGGAGAGCTTTGGGTGGAAATCATATAGATAATAATGGCTTCCTGTTACTACTACTCTGAAATAATAGGCCAAATACTTTATATGGGTTTCTCCACTAAAAAATTTCATAATGACTCTGTGAGTAATAGATTGAAGCATATAAAATTGTAATATTAGGTATTTTGCTTTTCAAAAAAAAAGGAAAAAAATCAATTTCATAAGGTTCAACCAAACAGCTATCTCAGGCTCTATTTTTGCTGAACAGAAAAATAAAGGGCTACCAGGTTAAGTAATGTGATCCAAAATGCAGACAGGTATTTAGCATGACTGGTGTTCAACATCATTTGTCTTGAATTCAAATTACACTAACTTCTAGGATATGCTGTGTTGAGGTTCAACCCTGAGGATCTGTTTATTTCAAGACCCACAAACTCTGGTGCTTCACTCTGCTTGGGAGGAGGCAGGGCAGTCTGGATGATGCTGGACCCTCGACCTGCCTTCGATTTCTTTCCAGCAAGATCCGCTGGGCCCCCAGGGCATCACCTAGAAGAGCCCACTCTGGATGAACCTTTCTGCAGCCAAAGTCTGTCCTTAAGAAGTATGACTGAAACATTAGGGGACCCCTGTGTATCTGCTCTCGTGGAACTGTCATCATTGACAATAAGCGTTACCTCTTCATCCAGAAACTGGGGGAGAGTGGGTTCCGCTATGTGGCTAGTGGAGGGGTTACATGACAGACGCTTCTACTCCCTGAAGCAAATCCTGTGTCAGGAGCAGGACCAGCAGGACCGGGAGGAGGCTCAGTGGGAAGCCGACATGCATTGCCTCTTCTACCACCCCAACGTTCTTTGCCTCTTGGTTTACTGTCTGAGAGAGTGTGGTGCTAAGCATGAAGCCTGGGTGCTGCTACCTTTCTTCAAGAGAGTTACGCTGTGGAATGAAATAGAAAGGCTGAAAGACAAAGGCAATTTCCTGACTGGAGGATCAAATCCTTGGCTGCTGTTGGGTATCTGCAGAGGCATTGAGGCCATTCATACCAAAGGTTTGCCCACAGGGACCTGAAGCCTATCAATATCTTGCTTGGAGATGAGAGGAAGCCAGTTTTCATGGACTTGGGTTCCATGAACCAAATATGTATCCAAGTGGAAGGTTCCCGCCAAGCTCTGACCCTTCAGTCCCTAGGTTGTGTGCTTTATGCCATGATGTTTGGGAAGGCCCTGATGACATGGTGTTTCAGAAAGGCGACAGTGTGGCCCTTGATGTGCAGAACCAACTCAGCATCCCACAAAGCCCCAGTCATTCTTCAGCACTTTGACAGCTGCTGGCCTCCATGATGACTGTGGACCTGCAGCAACGCCCTCTCATCCCTCTCCTCCTCAGTCAGTTGGGGGCACTGAAACTCACAGCTCCAGGCCAGCACACTACTCAAATCTGAACTAACCAGTGGTCACATTGAGATGGCTCCATGTGCCTTGGAAAGAGGCTCTTATCTCTCATTGGAAATTCATCCTTTCTATCCAGGGCTGCTCTTAACAGTTGGTTACCAGGGATGAGGATCCTTATCTCAGTTCTCTCTCTGCTCTTTTACCCCAATACATAGGCAAGGGGCCTGACGGGTGGTGAGGCTGGAGGAGAAAGTGAAACAGAGAAAATATGGTGCACAACTCTGAGCTGGACTGCTGGGCTCACATCATGTTCTGCTTTCAAATCTGGAAGCAGGAGAATGTATAAACAGGAGAATAAAGTGAAAACAGGTTGGTGTGGAGAAAAAGAAAAAAAAAAAAAAGACCCACAAACTAATTTTTCCCCCAACCAATTCAGTCTGGTAAACTTCCTAGAGGGAATACGAGTCAATTTGTTTTCTTACTCTGTCAACTAGATGCATTCAGACTTTAAGAATTTGACTCTGAGTACAAGTTCACTCCTTCAGGACCAAAGAAATGAGACCTATATTCCCAGAGAATTCAGGGGAAGAAAGACTTTAGTGCCATTTTGATGTGTGTTTTGAAAACCAGGTAGGGATTCACAATGCTGGGGAGGGGAGTTCATGCTTGGTATTCCTGTATATGTGAATTCTCATGAGATCTGACTTAAATAGTATTTAAATTAATTTCTGCTGTGCAGACCTTTTGTCTTTCATATTTCTCTTTTTTTTCTCTCTCTTATTCCTGAGAGTTTAGGCACCCATCATCTGCTGGTTTCTCTATGATTATTGTTAAATGTGAGCAAATTCTGAGAGCTCTCATGCAAATAAGTCATGGCCATGTAAGTACTAAATATTTCAAAAAGAAAGAATTATGGATTATCCAAGTTTTAATATTATCTCTGTATATTTTTTAGTTTTTAAAATAGATTTTTGAAAATAGACTTTAGCTCTCTGTACCTTTTTCTAAAATTTCATGCTCAAGAAGATTTTGATACTATGTCCACAAAATACATAATTATTTTTTGGTTTATTAAGAAGGTGTAGAATAATATCAAAACATAAAAGTTTTATCTATTATAAATGGGCTAGAGATTATTTAACACATAAACTGGGAACTGAGAAAATATGTTCAATCAATTTTTTCCGTGATCTCTGAAATAACTCCAATGAATGGAAACAGATTTCTCAAATAGTGTTTTACCAAAACATTAACAAATGTTCTGTATATGGGGAAAATAGCACATATGTTTGGGAAATATCACATAACTCATCTTCATTGGCAGATCCACATTATATGACATGTCAAAGTCTTTGAAATTTCACAAAAGAGAAATAAACATGTAACATGTTAACTCCTTGGATTACAATCCTATTTCCAAATACCCTCTGACCTTAAAGGAGATATATATATATATATATATTTACTTCTCCATAAAAGGTCTATTAGAATCTGGTAAAACATTAGTGTTTGGTAAATCTTATTTTGGTGGACATTGACTTTGAAAAGGAAGATTTGAAGTAAAATTTTCAAGAGCCATCCGTGGGCTATATGTGAACCAAATATCAGCATTACAGCTAGTGAATAGGAGAATCTGGTGTTTGGGAATTTCCAGCAGAAATTTCTTCTGGCCAAGAACACCCACATATGTGAGACTTATGCAGCTCTGCCTGGTCCCACACAGGACCGGAGATAGGGTGACCTGCTGGAGCCACACAGCCTCTCAGAGATGGGTGTGACCTGCCAAGATGCCAATCAACCTGCTGACTGCAAGACATCAAGAAGTAAGACTCCACTCCTGAAACCTTATCTCTGCCTTTGTTGTACCCTCTTAAATAAACCACAGGAACCATTTTCTAATTGTCCAGCTCCAGCTCCTATGTGGGCTGAACCTATCAGGAGCTGTACTTCAAAACTATAATTCTGACTCTGCTTCTTTTTTCTTCAGTAACTATTTCTGACTTAAGTTCTCTGGTGGCTTATAACCTCCTGGGCAGGAAAAAGGACCCCCCAGTGAGGTGCTGGCTGCCTCCAGATACAAATATATCAATCAGAATATTTATTAAGTAATTATTATTTTTAAGACATGCTCCATGCTTTCTCTGAAACACACTTTTAAGAAAGGTCTGGCCCTGAATCTGTTGATTATCTCAGCAAATCACTTAGATATTATTATAGGCTGAAATATGTTTCTACCAAAAAAAAATTGAAGTAGTCTTAACCAGTACCTATAACTGTGATATTCTTTATAAATAGTATGAGATGATCAGTTAAACTGAAATAATTAGAAATGACTCTGACTCAACAAGAATGGGTCTTGGGAAAAAGTGAGATTTGGACAGTGGCACAAACAGGAAAAATACCACAGGAAGCCTGAAATTATGCAGGTACAAGGTATTTGAAAAAAAATTGCATTTCCTATAATAATAACAATGGAATTACTAGAGATAAATTTAATAAAATTAATAAAAATGCATAGAAATTTTAGAAACTAGGGGAGAGGCCTGGAACAGATCCACCCTCCATGAATTTGGAGAAAGAATCCATCCCTTTGGTCTCAGACTCATAGCCTTTAGATCTGTGAGAAAATGAGTTTCTGGTACTTAAGCTAACAAGTTTGTGGTCCTTTATTACAATATTTAGAAAAACTAATGCAGACATATTCAGAATACAGTAACCAGCAATATTTCTCCTCTGAAACATCAATGACTACTAGTGCAAACAATATTTATTAAAGAATTTCAGATAAAATAAGACCATATGAAGTCCAAATGTATAGAGATGGCTAAAAAAGGAAGGAGACTGTTAGAAATAATGAGGAGCCACAAGAAATCAAACACATGCTCAAAAGTAGGTGGGCAACGCATTTACTTTTGACAGAATGGGATGCTACAGAACCTGCATAGCAAGCGTGCCTGGGCAGGAAGTCTGCCCACTGATATACCTAACAGCAGCATTGCCCTTCACCCTGATTTAAAAACTTAGGGATACAAGCTACCTTCAATTGGCTAATTAAAAATTGGGATGAGCAACGGGAAGTGCTATAATTAAAATAGGTAAAATTGGATCCGTTAAAGCTGAATACTATAATCTGAAAATTCTTACAGATTGGAAACATTGTTGGTGGATTACTAAAAAAATTAACTTCACACAGGAAAAAAATGCAACTATGTAATAAAATGAATATGTTAAATTATTTGCCTATAGCAATTATTTCATTATGAGTGTATCATCTAAAAAAAACAAGTTGCTTACCTTAAATTTATGCAATGTAAGTAAATAAATCAATACTTTATCATTTCAAACTCATTGTGCTTTTTATTGCTAATAGAACCTATTTTCCAGAATAAATATTGGAAATACTGGATGTTTGCTTCCTTTATCTTTCTTGTCCACATGCCAGCTATTAGGCCACAATACTCTGCAGGTGCCTGGGATCATATAGGTACTATAGGGGAAAAGTTATAACTCCTATAAATTTACAGTTGGAATGGACCATTCATTTCTAAAACATCTATAAGAGGAAAGCAGATATTCATTAACATGTATATTTTATATCTACAGGGAGAAGCCCAGAGAACGAGTAAATCTCAAAAAAAAAAAAAAAAGGTGGCTTTGAATTCTAGCTCTTATTGAACCTTCAACAAATACCAGTACATTTTTAGAGAAGTGACAAGACAAAGGAAAAGAAATTTGAGTGTTAGCAGGTAGCAATTTGGGGGAAAGACAAACAATAACAGATAAATGTTAGCTGATTAGCTGCTTGATATCAATTCCTCTGGTATCTTCTCATGGCTGATGAGGGCCTAAAACTATCATCAGTGGTCAACTTCTGTTCTCTCTGTAAGAGAGTGTAGGACAGGATACCTATTCTTGTAAATTGATGGCTTGTCTAGGAAAACAGGGAGGACAGAAAACTCTCCTGACTGGATATTTATCTTCAGCTCAATACTCTATATTTGTCTTCAGCTCAACACTCTGATATTCTAGTCTTCCATATTACTCAACCAATTCATATTGTGTGAATGAATTGATGAATTAATAAGGATGAAATGAAGTCTATACTGCTTCAATCATACATACCTAAACAAAAGTTTCTGAATCCAAATAATTTTATTTTTCTGTTTCAATTTTTCTTTTTCTTGATGTGTATATGTATTTTTTTTTGTTTTGTTTGTGCGAGGCAGACTCCAGGTGCTGGTACTACAACAGTGATTTGGGGTACCATATACAAGGGAAAGACTTTGAGTTATCTCTAGAAGGATTAACTTGATCAGATTTACTTTGACAGTTAAGAGGGGAACAAGTTCAGAGAAAGATATAGACAAGTGATTTTGTAATAGAACTCATCATAGATTCTGGGGTCTTGCCAAGAATCAGCAAAAAGGATGAGAAGGATGATATAAAACAGAGAGAGGAGATGGTTAGTGAACACCTGGAGTAAAATGAGAGTCTGGGATTTACATTATTAGCTAGTGATGAGATGAAATAAGAAGTAGAAAAAAGGGAGTTTTTCTTTTTCAAGATGGAGAGAGATTTCATGTTCAACTTTGGGCATGCTCTATCTATATGCCAGGCTGATGGTACAACAGTGTTTTGCTTACCTCAAGGGAATTTTGGACATGGAGGGAAATGTGCCACAAATATTGTTCCTCATGTTACAGAAGGGGGGATCATTCATGAGACTCAAAGCTACACTGAGTTTTGTGCATAATTAACATCTCTTTTAAGTGAAAGACACTTCAAAACTTTTTATTTTAAAGGAAAAATGTTGGCTATCATAAAGTTGGTGATAATGTTTGTATTTTTAAGAAACTTTGATCTTATTTCTCTATAGACAGTAGATAATGCTGATAAATGTATGAAGCATAGAAACTAATGCATGTGTTTGGGTATCACATGTATAGCATAAAGTTGGGTCTCTTTCCTAGTGAATATTCAAAACAACTTCTTCCCAAATAGCCTCAGTAGAGAAAATGAGCATGATATCTTTATAGAATCACATTTTTGGTACTATAACTAAAGGTCAGTTGTCATATTTGGTATTATCTCTGATTTTTCAGGATTTTATAGCACATTAAATCATATCTGGCAGGATATTGCTATTTCAGCTTTGGTTAAAAATGTTTTCATTCCATTGTATATGTTGTACAGCACATTTTATAAAGAGAATAATTTATTCAGAAATTTGGGATACCTTCTTTTATACACAAACCCAGAATAGGCATTTTGCACAAATACTTAATTCATTTTAGCTTTTAGAATAACAAAATTAGAATTGCACACTTACAATGAGATCATCTGCTAATGACATTTTTATGTAATGTTAGCAGAATGTGGAATATTTCTATTCTACTTGCATTACTTCAAAGAAATGGTGTGTTTATAAAACAAAGACAGTCTTTAGAATGATACTCAGATGAAGAGAAGTGTGATTTTTTTTTCAAAATAAATTCTTCTTTATTGATATCCCTCCCTTTTCTGGTGATGCAGAATGATAGACCTGCTAACCTTGAAAGACCAGGATAGAAGAGGTGAATTAGTCACTCAGTATAAATTAATACATAAATCAAATATAATATAACCTAGGAAATAGGTTCAGAAATATGTGCGAATGGGTAATTGCTTAAAAAATGATATTTGATGTGCAGAATTAAAACATACAGTGCATACACAGAGGGGTACAAGTGCCACAGCAGTGCAAAACTTAAGTAAAACAGAATTGCAGGTAAATCCACTAACAGAGAATCAGCAAAATGCTGACGAACCTTCATTCTGCCCTGAGTAGTATCATCCAGGAGAATGTCCCTCATTCCCAGGTTATTACACCAATTTAGCAGGAAATTGTAAATTATCAGGATTATCCAAATATTATTTTAGAAGTTTAAATCGCAAGGCCTCTATTCACATAGTTGAGCACATTGCATACTGATTGTAAAGGTGGACTATGTTAGGGATTTTGCATTTCAGGGATGATATCAGTTGTAGACTGGCCAGTTCATTGCTAGACTCTCTGAGAAGTTAGAGGGATGTATTAGTCAATAATGATTAGTCTGTTTCAACATTCTAGATTCTAGAAATAATTTTCATTGAAAAATATCTCAAATCTCATTCATCTTTATAACTTTGAGCCCACGGTGAAACCTGTCAGAATATAATTTGTCATTAAATTTAAACAATAAAAAATAAGCATATTACAGCAGTCCATATTATCTGAGATTTCACATTACACAGTTTTTTTGCCATTATCAATTATGATCCGATATTGTTAAATGGAAAATTCTAGAAATAGACATATCATTCATTTTAACCAACTTTTATTGAAGTAGGATGTTACTCAATTTTATTAATAGTTCTTGCTTTTATTCTCTTAGTATGACTATTTATAAATTAATCATTTCCATAAGTATGCCTAGGGAAAAAACATAGTATCTATAGGTTTTAGAACAATCCATGGTTTTGAGTATCTGTAAAACATCTTGGAATGTATCCTTTGCAGGTATTGGGGAATAATATATAACAAACTTCAATATGTACAAGCTGGGAAAAAAATATATGAGGTTGGCTCATGATTAGATTCTTTGGAGAGTGAAAAAGCAGAAATGTATCTCCCATACTTGCTATTTCTTCAATGATAATAACGATGGTGGATGTAATGCATTTCACTATTGTCATGTATGTAAGAAATAAATTTAAAAAAAGAAAAGAACTAGTTCTTGGTTTAATAATAATAATAATAATAATAATAATAATAATAATAATAATACATTGATTGCAATCTACTATAATATGCTCTCTTTCACTTCAATTTAATTATTTGAGTCCACAATATTTTTCTTAGTCTTGATAATGCTTTGCCATTTTTTTTTAAAAGAAACCTTGTATGATTGATATTTTGTATCATTTTTCTATTGACTCATTTCATTTATCTCTGTTCCTATATTTATTATTTCCTTCTTCCTCTAACTTTGGTTTAGTTTTTCTCTTTTTTTTTCTAGTCTCTTCCAATATAAAAATAGGTGTTGATTGTGATTTTTCTTCTTTTTTAGTATAAATACTTGCAGCTATAATTTTTCTCTCCTTTTTTTGCTACATTACAAACGTTTGGTTTCCTGTTTTTTTTTATTTGTCTCAAGATATTTTGTAATTTCCTTCGTGATTTCTTCTTTGACTTGTTAAGTATTAAAGATTTTTAGTGATTAAGTGGATATTTGTAGATTTCCCTATTTTTCTGCAATTGATTTCCAGTTTTATTCCATTACCACCACAGAAGCTACTTTGTATGATTTCAATTAAAACATTAAGGCTTACTTTATGGCCTCACATATTATCTATTCTGGAGAATATTCTATAACCACCTTAGGAAAAAATATTTAATGTAGTATTGTGGTGTAATGTGTCCTATGTGTCTGTGAGGTTCCGTCAATCTTTAGCATTGTCCAAGTCCTCTAATTCCATCTTGAATTTCTGTATTCATTCCATTATTAAATGTAGATATGAGGTCTCTGATATGAAGCCTCTTAATATTATTGTAGAGCTATCTATTTCTTCCTTTAGTTGTGTCAATTCTTCATTTACTTAGGAGTTCTGATGTTTGGTACATATGTTTATAATAATTATGTCCTTGATTTGCCTCTTTCATCTTTATCTAATGACCTTCTTTGTTTCTTACATAGTTTTTAACTTAAATTCTACTTTTAAATATTAGAAAAGCTATACCTACTCTCTTTGTGTTACCAACTGCATGTAATATATATTTTTGGTACTTTAAATTTCAATTCATGGGCTGGGGATGTGGCTCAAGTGGTAGCGCGCTCGCCTGGCATGCGTGCGGCCCGGGTTCGATCCTCAGCACCACATACCAACAAAGATGTTGTGTCCGCCGAGAATTTAAAAAAAAAATATATATAAATTTCAATTCATGAATATTTTTAGACCTGAACTGAAACTCTTTTAGCAAGAAAATAGTTACATCCTCTTTCTTTATACAATTTATTCTAACAACCATTGTCTTTTGATTGGGAGGTTTAATATATTTAAATTTAAAAGAATTATGGTTAGGGAATTATGCTGCTAAATTGTTAATTTTTTTTCTCTGTATAATATCTTTCTAGCTACAACATCACTAGGTGTTCAGAAGTTTTCATTCCACAATCTTAAGGGACACTCTTGGACACTCAGCCCTTTCTTGACTGTCATTATGCAACACATCACTGTAGTAAAGAAAAACAGAACTTCAGCTCAATCAATCAGAAATAGCCAGTTAGACTGTAATCATTTAATCAGGGACTTTCCAATGTAATAAATGCAATAAAGCAACTGTAGAATAACAAATCAATTATTTACTCTAACAAAAGTTTTCCTTTTCATTCCTTCATTGGAGCTTATAAACCACTTCTAGTTTGGAGTAGTCTAATTCATTACCCTTATTTGCTTAAATAAACTCTTTGATTTTTTTGCCTCAGTTTACCTTTGAAACAGCACAATATAGGACATTCCAATTAGAAACAACAAAATTATATGGGAGTTTAGGAAATATTCTTAAAAATATAAGTCTAATATGCCTAAAGTATGTAAACTCTGTAAGTTAATTCAGATGAAGTTTAATAATTTAATGAAATTATTTAATCAAATTATTTGTTTCTAAATAAGAAAATATTCATGTTTGTTCTAGACACATTTTTCATTGCTGTGACCAAAAGACATGATAAGAACAATTATCGAAGGAAAAGTTTTTGGGGGGGCTCACAATTTCAGAGTTCTTAATCCATACATGGCTGACTCCATTCCTCAGGGCCTGAGGTGAGCATCACGTTTGAAGTGTGTGGTGGAGGAAAGGAGCTGAAAGGAGAGAGAGAGAGAGAGAGAGAGAGAGAGAGAGAGAGAGAGTTAGTTCTCTTTGCTGCAGACAAAATATAGTCAAAGGCACCAATGACTCACCTCCTACAGGCACACCCTTCTTGCCTACAGTTAATCCCTGTCAATGGATTAATGCACTGATTAGGTTCAGATCTCATAATACAATCATTTCACCATGAAACTTTCTTGCATTTTCCCATACATGAGCTTCAAGGGACACCTCATATTGAAGCCATACAATGTATATAGAATATTGATGGAAGGAGGAATTTAAATGACATGGTTATATTTTGAAAACAATACAATTTAAGAGGAATTTATAATTTTCCTAAAACTTCTCTTGAAGGCACAGTAGTGAGTACATTCCTTATAATTGTAACAACTGTGTGGCTGGAATTTCCTGAATAATCTGAAAATATTATAATGATATGGTGTTCATATCAACTTTATGCCACCAAAATAAGCATTTTTCAAGCAGTGTAATAATAGTTTTGTAATAATGGTTTCTGGCAGAAATGCATTTTCACATAGCCCTATGCTAAAATTAAGCAGTCAGAATACAAACAAGCTGGATTCAGTGTCCAAGTTTTTTATTATTTGTAGAAGTTGTCAGCAGTTGACATAAAAACTGAAATTCATTGACTGTCTTAAGGGCAGCTTTAAAGTGTCACTAATCATTGCTCTATCACAGTTATTGTACTGATTTAGTCTCAATTCTTGCTGATTATGTATGTGAGAAATATTTTTTATTATTTTAAGTAGAGAAAGTTTTTCTTCTATCACCATTTTTTTTACGAATTTAAAGAGGCATAGCCATTTCCTATTTATTCTGTCATATAAAGAAAAAAATGTTTTATAGCTCCTTTTTTATTCTATATATGGTGATTATCTTTTCTATGCCCATTATTTGTAGCATAGTTGCCAAAATATGCAATTTTTGACACCCAGAAAGATTATGGTAATTGATCTGTGGTTATATAATAGTAAAAAATTTCATATAAACAGGGATTGCATGAATAAATGTGATGGGCAGTTCCAAAACATTCATGGATTACTTCCCAGTCACCTGCAAAATGTTAGCACTGAGAATATACTAAATCGGGAGTATTCATCGATGTGTAGATATCATGGATTGAAAATTACTTATAAAGGTGGATGTGGATGCAAGCCTATAATTCCAGCAAATTGGGAGGTTGAGGCAGGAAGTGTGCAAGTTCAAGACCACCTCAGCAACTTAGCAAGGCCCTGTCTCAAAATAAAAAAAAATCAAAAGAAAAGGACTGGTGATGTGGTTCAGAAGTTAAGCTTAAAATACTCATAGTTTTTATGTCTACTATAGATGATAATTGATGAAATTTGATAAATATACTAAGAAACAAAAAGTAGATTTAAAAAACTAGTATGTTTGTTTTTTATTGTCATATATTACATAATTAAATAGTGCAATCAAAAAAGGCATCTGAAAAGGGGATAAGCTTTGAACAAGTATTTTTATTTTGTTTTGAAAGAAAACATGAGGTTTCTGAAGCAGAGACAAAGTTATTCCTTATAGTTATAAATGCATTGGTTCTCCTTGCATCCACTTTTTTTTTTAACTTCAGGGTGGGATAATGATATCAGATGTCACTCTTCTTTTTTGTGTTTTTTAATGTAATTTTTTATTTATATATGACAGCAGAATGCATTACAATTCTTATTATATAGAGCACAATTTTTCATATCTCTGTATACATAGTATATTCACACCAATTTGTGTCTTCATACATGTACTTTGGATAGTAATGATCATCACATTCCACCATCATTAATTATCCCATGTCCTCTCCCTTCCCCTCCCACCCTTCTGCCCTATCTAGAGTTTTTCTATTCCTCCCATGCTCCCCCTCCCTACCTCACTATGAATCAGCCTTTGGTTTTATGGGATTGGCTAACTTCACTTAGCATTATCTTCTCTAATCCATCCATATACCTGCAAATGCCATAGCTTTTATTCTCTTTTATTGCTGTGTACATATGCCACATATTTTTCTTTTAAAAAGGGGAATGTTTAAACCACAGGAAAATCACAAAGTTTATGAATCTAGAAGATTGTATGTAATGTAGCCATCTGATACCACCTCTGAAAAGAAAGTGAGAACTTTAAGCTTTCAAATATTTTACTGTCATTTGGAGGAGAAATGCTTGGTTTGGGGTTTCATAACCCTTTGAAATATAATCACACTTCTATGGGGAGTAAAACTCTCTCCAGAGACCTGTCACTATCTTGAATATGCATTATATTCATGATATTTAGTCATTGCTTTACTTCCATGACTATTATAGTTATCTCAGATTGCAACTATTGCTGTCAATATTTGTTCAGAAAGCTTAATTATAAGAAAACTTCAAAAAATAATAGTATAAAATTAAAAGAATTATGAGACTAATAACGACAATTTTGAAAAATAGGACTATCCAAGAAGTCAGTAGGTTTAAAGATTTACTAGGGGAACAAAAAGATAATGAACTAACAACAGCAGAAAATATCTAGATGTGCTTGGGGAATTTTGAGAAAACCAGTGTAGTGCCTGCAGAGATTACACTAGTGAAGGGATCCACTTAGTGCAAAGTAACTAAGACACCAAGTGGGCAACCCAGAAGTGTGGCAAATGGGCAGAATGGGATGAACACAAGATAAAATGTGTACCTGCACAATATCTCCTGAGGCGTGGAATAATGGATATCACAATTAAACATATCTAAAAACAATTTTTTTCTAATTTGAAACTTTAATTTACTTTGTAGCTTTATCAGAAATATTGGCCTGTTTGTTCCCCACTATCACTATATAAAACTAGAATCATCTAGAAATTTGTCATAATTTTCCTCCAAAAATCTATCTCTTCCAAAAATTTCATATCATCAGATATATTAATGTTATTATAAATTCACTGTATTTTTTTTACAGTGGCATCTCTTCTCTCTTCTCTAGACTTTCCACTGTTACTCATACTCCAAACTAACTTAATAGTGAGTTTTCTAAATTGACCTTTTTAAGGAAGTTAACCACCTATTAGAAATCCTTTAAGGATTCTGCATTTCTTTCTTTCTTTTTCTTTTTCTTTTTTTTTTTTTGTGAGGGGAGTGGGATTGAACTCAGGGGCATTTGACCACTGAGCCATATCCCCAGCCCCATTTTGTATTTTATTTAGAGATAGGGTCTCGCTGAGCTGCTTAGCATCTTGCTTTTGCTGAGACTGGCTTTGAACTTGCGATCCTCCTACCTCAGCCTCCCCAGCCACTGGGATCACAGGCATGAGCCCATGCCCAGCGATTCTTCTTAGTTTTCACACTCTCCTTTCTTCTCTTAGTGCTGCCTATGTCACTTATTGGTTTGTCTTCTCCCACTCAGGTACATGTACATTTATTCTTAAAGTGCAGTTGTTCACCCGGGGCATTTATTCTAAAAATGATATTGTTTACCAGGTGCATTTATTTTTTTCAGTGAGTAAATCTGCTAAAAGTAATTGTGACTGAAAAAAGTAATTGTGATTTAAAAATATGATTGGAACAAAGTTTTTCTCTGCTTTGAACATATTTCATTTATTATTATAACCAATTCCCTATATCCTTTACAATTCAAATCAGTATTACATTCTCTAGGAACTATTATCTTCCTTTTGATTATGTTTTTAAAGGCTTGTCTTTGTGATTTCCTGACATTTCACCATGCTTCTATCATATGATTTCTAAAAGTCATTGTTACATTTTCAGAATATTTTTCTAGATATTACTGCCCCCAAAATATTTTATTATTATTTTTTACTTAAGACTATTCCTAGTTCTAAATATGTGTGCTCAAGGAATTTTTGTCGAATAAGAGAGTAAATTAATGAATAAATTAATTGCATAACTGGATATATGGTGCATTTATTGAATGCCTACTGTGTATCATCAAAATATAAAAGGCAAGGAGTGACATCAAGATGTATTTCTTTGGAAAATTAGCAGC
Organism: Urocitellus parryii; assembly: GCF_045843805.1. Lineage (NCBI taxonomy): Eukaryota > Metazoa > Chordata > Mammalia > Rodentia > Sciuridae > Urocitellus > Urocitellus parryii. The sequence continues at coordinate 101,725,016 of NC_135542.1, forward strand.
ATGAAGCACTTTTTCTTAATGGCTTTTGTTATAAATATATGTATTGAAGAAGTTCAGATTATATAATCTTCTGAATAAAAATGACTAATTAGTTAATTTACCCATTTCACCTATTTTTATAAACCAATAAAAATGACATTTTCTAACTATATTTATTTTATTCAAATATTGATGCATTTGGGATTATTCTGTCTGGAGCTATTACAAGTAACATTTTATAGTAAATCAGGTTGTGTATATATTGAGAGACAAGCATGAATTACTATTGGCTATCATCTTTGCACTGGAATTCCTAAGTCACAGAATATCATTGTCAGTCTTGTCATATAAAAAATAGTTTTCTGTGATGATATGTTTATAACAGTTATATAAGGAATGATTCATTTCTTCTTATCCTCATGAATGACTATGCTGTTGTCTTTATTCTCATATTTTTTATCTGTATATTGTAATTATACATACTAATGTGATTCATTGCTATTGTTTGTACATGTATAAATGTATAAAATATAATCGACCAATATCACTCTGCAGTATTTCCACTTTCTCTCCTCTCTTCCCTCTACCTGGTCCATTTCCTCTATTCTACTGATCTCCCTTTCACTCTCAGGAGATTTCCCCTTCACACCACCTTCCCTTTCCTTTTTCTTGTATAGCTTTCACATATGACACTTTTGACATTTTTTTGTATTAACATAGTGTTCTCAAGTTTCGTATATTTTCCTGCAAATGAAATGTCTTCTTTATGGATGAATAAAACTTAATTGTTTATAGTTTTAATTTGAATTTCCTTAATTGGTAAGATTCTGAACATGTTTTTCATATATTTGTGGGTCATTTGTATTTCTTTTTTTTGAGAAGTGTTAGTTCATATTTGCTGGTTTATTAGTTGGGTTATTTGTTTTTTTGATGTTAAGTTTTTTGAGTTCATTATATATACTGAATTTAACCCTCTGTCAGAGAGTAGCTAGCAAATATTTTCCTCCCGTTCTCTAGGTTCTCTCTTATCAACTGTTTCCTTTTTGATTTTGAAAGTTTTAATTTGATGCAATACCATTTATTAATTAATTAATCCCAATTCCTGGTTTTCAGCATTCTATTAAGAAAATCATTGCCTATGCCTATATGCGGAAGTGTTGGCCCTGCATTTTCTTTGAGAAATTGCATGGTTTCTTATGTAATTCCTAGGTCGTTGATCCATTTCGAGTTGACTTTTGTGCAAGGTGAGGGAGAAAAGTCTAATTTCATTTTTCCACATATGAATAAACAGATTTCCCAGCACAATTTGTAAGATAGTGTCTTTTCTCCAATGTATGTTTTTGGTATCTTTGTCAAGGTTAAGATGACTTTACCCATGTGGGTTTGTCTCTGTGTCTTCTATTCTGTTCTATTGGTCTATGTGTCTCTTAATGCCAGTACCAGGCAAGTTTTGTTACTATAGCTCTGTAGTATAATTTGAAGTCAGGTAATGTGATGCCTCCTGAACTGTGTATTTAGGTTAGAATTGTTTGCTTTATTCTGTGTCTTTTATTCTTCCAAATTAATAAAAACATTAACTAGTAATGTTTTTACTAGTTCATTGATATTTTGATGGAAATTGCATTGAATCATTATATTGATTTTGGTAATATGGCCATTTTGACAATATTAATTCTGCCTTTCCATGAACATGGAAAATTTAGCCACCTTTTTTTCTATCCTTCAATTACTTTCTTCTGTGTTCTATAGTTAGACTATAGAGATTTTTCACTTTTTTCATTGGATTTATTTCAAGATATTTTAATTTTTACAAGCTAATGTAAATGTTTTTTCCCCTGATTTTTCCCCAGCAGATTCATTATTTATGTATAACAATATTGATTTTTGTATGTTGATTTTATAACCAGCTATTTTGCTGAATTACCTCTGTAGTATTCTGGTGGTATTTTAGGACTTCTAAATATAGGATCATATCATCTTATAGTGATAATTTGACTTATCCCTTTCCTAATTTTATTTCCTTCTCTTGCTAAATTACATCAGTTATCATTTCTAGTACTATATTGGATAGGAGTAGTTAGAGTGGACATCCTTGTCTTGTTCTGGATTTTAAGAGAAATACATTCTGTTTTCCCCATTCACTATGATGTTGACTTTGGGTTTGTGTTGTGCAGCCTTCATGGTATTGACAGAAGTTTCTTATACCCCTTATTTTCTTAATTTTTAAATCCTAAATGAGTGCTGAATTACATCAAAAGATTTCTTTGCATCTATCAAAATACTGAGATTTTGTTTAATTTTATTGATGTGGTGAATTACTTCTATTGATTTATATATGTTAAATCATCTTTGCAAACCTGGAATAAAACTGATTTAGTCATGATAAAAAATCTTCTTAATATGCTGTTGAATATTATTTGATATTTTATTAAAAATGTTTGCATCTAAGTCTGTAGTTTTCTTTCCTTGTTGATTCCTTCCCTTGTTTTGGTAACTAGGTGATACTGGTTTCATAGGATGAATTTAGGAGAATTCCATACCCTTGACATTTCTCTGAATAATTTGAGGAGCATTGACATTGCTTCTTTATACCAGAGAACTGACATTGTTCCAGTAAAAGGCAGCTGAGACTTCAGCTGATCTTAGGTTTTTCTTTGTTGGAAGGAATTTTTTTTTTACTGCTTCTATCTCATTGCTAGTTATTGGTCTTTTTAGGTGGGATTGATTCAATTTAGGCAGGTCATATGTGTCTAGAAAAGTACCCATTTCTTCTCAGTTATTATATTGAAATATAAACTTTCATAATATCTCAAATGATCTTCTTTATTTTTATGCAGCCTAGGGTGAATTTTTCTTTTTCATCTCTAATTTTATTGATTTGAGCCCTCTCGTTTTTTTTGTTGGTTAGTTTGGCTAAGGATTTATTATTCTTGTTTATATTTTTAAATACTCAACTCATTTTTAATTGATCCTTTGTATTGTCTGTTTTTTATTCTCTGTTTCATTGATTTTTTGCTCTGATATTAATTATTTACTTCCTTCTACTAATTTTGGAATTGGTTCATTCTCATGTTTCAATAGCCTCATGATGCATCATTAGGTTATTTTTTGTGTGTGTGACTTTCTGATTTTTATTATGTAGGCACCCATGGCTATAAACTTTCTTCTTAGAACTGCCTTTATAGAGTTCTGGTGTTTTGTATCACTATTATTTCATGACTATAAGAATTTCATAATTTCTTCCTTTTTTTTTTTTGATTCGACACTTGTCATTCAAAAGTGTTTTTTTTTCAATTTCTTTGGGTTTTATAAAATTTCCGTAGTTGTTTCTTTTTTGGTATTGATTTCTAATTTCATTCTATTATGATCAAGTAAGAGGCAAAGAATTATATTGATTTTCTTTTTTGTACTCGCTAAGAGTTGTTTTGTGGCCTAAAATGTGATGTTATTTGGAGAAAATTTCATGAAGACCTGAGAAAAAGGTGACTTTAGCAGTTGTTGAATGAAATATTCTATAAATGCTTAGTAAACACATGTGATTTCTAATAATTTTTAGATCTTAAATGTCCTTGCTGAGATTATGTCTTAATGAATTATTTGTGAGAAAGGTGTTGAAATCAACAAGTACTATTGTACCAAGTTCTATTTTAGTCTTTAAGTTGAGAAGTGTCTGTTTTATGTAATTAGGTACACCAATGTTTGGGCATAAATGTTTACTGTTTTAATATCTTCTTGATGAATGTTTTCCTTTACCAGTAAAAAGTGACCTTCCTTGCCTTTTCTGATTAATTTTGGCTTTAAGTCTGCTTTATTAAATAGGAGAGTAGCTACTCATGCTTCTTTTCAAGCTCCATTTGCATGCTGAATAAAATTTCCATTTTTTCACTTTCAGCCTATGGATATATTTCTTCTTTCTTTTTTTCAGCACTGGGGATCGAACCATGGACTGCTAAGCCCATATTCTACCACTGAGCCATCTCCTCAGCTCTAGGTGAGTCTTTTGCTAACACCATATAGTTGGGTCTTATTTTTTAAATATATTCTGTCAGCCTATGTCTTTCAATTGGAAAGTGAGATCATTTATGTTCATTGTTGTTACAAAGAACAATTAAGAATTTATCTTAATTCTTGCAATATTTCTTTATTTTTAATGTTTAATTTTATTGTGTTTCTCAATTGCTTAACTACTATCCATATAAGATTTGTTCATTTGTAAGCCCTAGGGATTGTTTTGATTTTCTTTTTTTATATGCAGTGTTTCTTTGATTATTTTCTGTAATGAGAGCTTAGTATTCATGATTTTTCTTTTAGTTTTTGATTATTTGGGAGGGTTTTTACTTATTTTCCAGTTCTGAAGAACAGCTTTTCTGGATATAGTTTTCTTGGTTAATAATTGTTTTCTTTCAGAACTTGAAATTCATCATTCCAATTCCTCTTGAATTTTATATTTTTTTAAAATATTTTTTAGTTGTCAATGGATTTTTATTTTATTTATTTATATGCAGTCCTGAGAATCAAACCCAGTGCCTCATACATGCTAGACAAGTACTCTACTACTGAGCCACAACCCCAGGCCCTGGATTTTAGTTGTCGATCTGAGAAATCAGAAGGAGTTTGATTGGTTTGTCTCTAAATGTGACCTTACAGTTTTATCTTTAGGTTTTTGAAATTCAATCTATTCTCTATATGTTCTGCATTTAATTATAATTTGCCACGGAGAGGTTCTTTTCTGATCTTGTTTATTTGAGGTTCACAATGGATCCTGTATTTGGATATCTTATCTTATTATCAAAATTTTAGAAAATTTTCTGTTATTATTTCCCTGAAAAGTTTATCTAAGCCATTAGTCTGCACTCCAGAATGATCTTTGATTCCAATGTTTTTTCAATTTAATTTCTTAATACTGTGACATTTCATTGTATATTTTGGTCATAATTACTTTTTTCTTCTTTAAAAAAACAATATTTTCTGAATATTCAAGGGCAGTCACTTCATCACCGCCCTCCCCCTGGCAAAGTGTTCAGAGATATCAGGTTTTATAAAATTTTCAGTATATTTTCAAATTAGTTTTTAATAGTTTTTATTCCTGGTCTTTTAGGGCAGTGACCTAAAAAGGCCCACATATAAGAGCAGAAGGGAAATCCATCCCAACGGTTGCAAAAAAACCAACAGAGGATATAAGAAATATTGCTGTTCTTTGGCAATGATTGGTGTGTTTTCACAGTATATAAGTATGTGAGGTGTACCCTCTATGATTGCTGTCCTTCATTTCACAACTCTATGTAATGGAGAGTCATGACAGTGATCTAGATATAGACTCATCATAGATGTGGTGTTCATAGTATTTGAATTAACATTTTCTCTGTTTTTGTTGTAGGAGTGGATGGCCATGAGTGGTACCTGAGCACCCCCAGCCATTCCTATTTGTGACCTTTGTTAGTCTGGGTTTGTATCTTTTATATTCTTTGAACAAAAGTACTGTTGAAGTTTGAAAAGAATTTGTGTGTAGAACAAGGTTTGCTATCTTTTAGCTGGGATTAATTCAGTAGCAGAGTTTTTATACTGTGAATGTGCAGTGTAGAATGTGTAGGCTAGAATCCCAGCTCCTCACAGAAAATGGGAAAACAAACAATAGCAACAACAATGCAAATAATAGACTGCATTAAAATTAATAGGTGGTATTGATTATATATATATATATATATATATATCACTAATTGCCATAAAAACAGGAATGGTAGGGTCAGAAATTGCCTACAGCAAAACAATAAATATCATGAACTAGATCTGTCAATAAAATAAAATCAGATGTCACCTAGATCATCCACTGTACTAATAACTGCAATAATATGAATGGTAAGGGCATAAAATGTACAATGCAAGTAGACATAAAAGGTGGTAAAATTATAGTTCATTAAGAGAAAAAAACAGTTATAGTTAATTAAGTGAAAGAAGGTAAAATTTAGAATGTTCAAAATGTGAACAGAGAAAACAGAAGGTATGTAGCAACTAATGGCTATACAGAAGGAGGAGAAAAAAATAAGAGAAACTAAAGTGGGAGGTATAGAGAGAACAAGAGAATTCAGCTATTAGAGGTAAATGAATGGAAAGAAAGAGAAATAAAAGAAGCAAACAAAACAACAACAACCAAAAACCCTAACCCTCAAAATACAAAATAAAGAACAATTGTAAAAAAAATCTTAAGTGATAAACATAGACGTGTGTGTGTGTTCATATATATATGAACAAATAAACACACGCAAAGAAAGCATTGTCTCTACTGCAGTGGTCAATACTTTCAATAAGAATAGATGTTCCCCAACTATCTTTCCATTTCTTCTTGGGTTATGTATTCCTTAGAGAGAGCAAGAGCTGTAATAGTTCTGTCAATAAAATAAAATCAGATGTCCTTTTCTGTCACTCACCAAACTGCCAAATGAAGGGTCTAAAACTTAAACTTGTTTCATCTTTCCTTCTTACCTGTATAAGGTAGGATGAAATGGAAATTACTGTTGATTATAGCAGTGTCTGGATAGACCAAATAGATCCACTCATATGATAGGGAAGCTGCCAAGTTCTAAGTGTGGAGTTCTCATGGCTGGGATTTAGCTCTAAACAGTCCTTTTGTGAACTTTGTTAGGTGGTATTTAATTCAGAAATATTAGGGCAACATACTGCTTTGGGCAAGACAGATAACAATCTCTGCTGAGCATCCGGATTTAAGTAAAGTCCTTAGAACTCTACTCAGGACAAAGGAGCAAGCCCTACACAGGTCTGTCACAATCAGCCACCCATGAATATACCTTCCCAGACATAGTCCAGAGTATATTCATGCCAACCTATTCAGTTTTCTGACCTCCTTCATCTGGTCATGTGAGCTGGCAGACTCAAAGGGAAAGTGATTTGTACTCCCCTCCATGTCTCTTGACTTGAATACATCTGAGTACAATTTTTCTCTGTGCCCATTTTAATCATGTTTTTCTAGGTGCACTTCAGGTTACAAGGTAGGTGCTTGCTGGGACAATATGGCAATGTTTGCTATAATATCCCAGATTCTGGCAACATCGAGCTGCAATGTGGCTTCCTCAAGATGGCTCCCTGCTTCATCTCTCCCTTTGATAGTTGAGAAACACAAAGTTCTTTTCAAACACCAGTTTACTGTTTACTGGGCAGCCTTTCCTTTGTCTAAGTATGGCTGCTTTTTTGTTCTACAGGTTATTCCTTGCCAAATTTGTGTATTGTGTGTCTCTGTTTGTGCTATCCTTCCCCTCTGTGATAAACTAGTGCCACTGCCTCAACTGGCTTGGGTTGACTCCAGTGAGCTCTTTTTTCTTGTCCTTTGTTTAACACATGTGAATTTCTGAGTGCTTAAGGGACCCTGACTATCTGATACTGGTTTCATTGAATTCCCATTGTCATCCACCTTGCTGCTTACACTTGCAAATAAATCGTAAAACACAGATCATCAGGGAACCCAGGCTTCTTCTAAACCACCATCTAAAATACCCTCTGCTTCAGTCTTTCAATGCTCATTTTTTAAATACCTGTTTTTAAATTACTAATTATCTTAAGCAGATTTTTATATTTTTAAAAAATGACTTTATTTCTTTATATAAGAACCCATGTCTTTCTCATTGATTTTGGGAAAAAAAAACAATAAATCTGAGTATTTCTCTTTGAAATTGTTTTTTGAATAAAAATACCTGTTGTTTATTTCTTCTAAACGTTTGGTTCTTAAGTAATGATATGCTTATAGGAAGCTGAAAGAACAGTCCATAGGGAATTCTATTTTCCCTTTACTCAGTTTCCTACAATGGTTATATCTTACATAATTGATAATACATTACCAAAAATAAAAATTGAATTGGTATGATGCATGTATACAACACAATATCATCTAATTCCATGGGAATTTGCATAACCATCTCCGCAATCATCATATAAAAGTATTTTATCACAATATCAGCCTCATTAAGACTGAGAAGTGGTGAAAGTTCTATCTGTTGATAGGCCTTTCCTATTCCCTTCAGCAAAGAACAGAATGTTGAAACCTTTCCACCACGTAAAGACAGTGACTCTATGGAAGAAATCCAGTTTTATATACATTAAGAATAAATTTCAACTCTCTATTTAACATTTCTGATACCACCCTCACTGAAAAACTGTATAACTTCATTACATCGTGGTTAAAGGTAGCAGTCCTTATATACCCCAATAAAACTTTGGGAGCACTAAGGGAAGTGACATCACAATTTTTTTTCTCTGGTATTTGGTTGTAGTAAAGTAGCTATTTTTTAAAAGTGTTCTGCCTTGCTAGGCTACCCCTTAACTATCTTTGTTTTGTTGTCTGATTTATTTATTTAGTTATAACCACAAATAACTTTTTTTCTGAAAAACTATTCTTTCCATACTTGCCTATAGTGTCAGCATTTACATGAACAAATTCTCCATTTTTTCTGGGCTCAATTTTGTTTTAATGCTCTCTTGTTATATGTTCCATTTTCTATTATTCTGTTTGCTTTACACATATGTACATATATTCATTGTATTTTCTTTATTTATATAACATCTTAATTTCAGACAAAATATATTTTTGTCTATCATTTTTCTATGAATATTTTTTGTTTGTTTTTAATATTTATTTATTTATTTTATTTATATATAATAGCAGAATGCATTACAATTCTTATTACATATATAGAGCTCAATTTTTCATATCTCTGGTTGTATATATAGTATACTCACATATATACACAACGGGATATTACTCATAGAGAATAAAATCATGGCCTTTGTAGGTAAATGGATGGAATTAGAGAAGATAATGCTAAGTGAAGTTAGCCAATCCAAATAAACCAAATGCTGAATGTTTTCTTTGATATAAGGAGGCTGATTCATAGTGGGATAGGGAGAGGGAGCATGGGAGGAACAGACAAATTCTAGATAGGGCAGAGGGGTTGAAGGGGAAAGGAGGGGTCATGGGGAAATTAATGATGGTGGAATGTGATGATCATTACTATCCAAAGATCATGTATAAAGACACAAACTGATGTGAATATACTATGTATACAACCAGAGAAATAAAAAAAATGTGCTCTATATATGTAATAAGAATTGTAATTGCAATTCATTTTTCTATGAATCTTGATTTTCTTAAAAGCTTTTAAGAATATTTTAATTTTTTAGCTTAGATGATCTTGTACATTTTTGTTGGAATGAATTTATTCCATTTGATTTCCTCTGTGTGCTTATTATCCATAATTAAAATCATTACCAAGACAATAAAAGAAAATAATATTTTAAAGATATGTGTTACCTCTAAGTCAATTTATATATTCAATGAAATCACAAGCAAAAAACAAAAAATATTTTATGACAAGACATATTTTGAAAAGATTGACAATTTGATATCCACATTTGTCCCTTAATGTTATAAAATAGTAAGCATAATTGAAAATTACTCTTGTTGTATTTAAAATTAGTTTTCTTAAATACCCCTCTATAGACTGGTCTTATGAGTAGATTTCCTTTTATGATCATACTGACAGAGGCTGTGATAACTTCAATTTGCTTTTCAGAAAATATAATTATGTTATCTGATTCCCACATGTGCAATTAATCTAATGATACCAAAACTAAAGTATTATGAAAGGGACATGCTGAATTTTGAAAGACAAGGCTCATTTCTATTATTTTAATTACAGATGAGAGGACCTCTAATCATACTTTTCTGTGATTTCTGGGATGGCTGATGTACTGTGAAGGTATAGTCTGATGGGCAAGAGTTTTCAGACTACAACTGAGAGTAGTTGGAGAGAGCAATGCTTGGCAAGAATCTACACTTGAGTGGAGATGCAAGGATGCATCTCAGAAAAGTAATGATTCTGCTTAAATCCAATCTCATGTTCTTTCTATAATAAGGGAAGAAATTTTCAGTACAAGCAAAAAAGATATGACCTCATCCTTTTAGCTTCTTCTCTTAGTTTACAGTTTTTATTATCTAAAGTAAGATATTTACTCTTTTGAAATTGCATTTATAGTAATGGGTAATTTACTATTTTAAACTAGATATACATAAATACATTATTTGAAAGAACACCTGCTATACTAACCAAGAGTACATACAAACTATGTTCTATGGATTTGGACTAGTCATGTGATATCCATAGGACTCATTTTTCTATAACAACTTGGCCATATAAACAATAATCTCCTAATTCAGAATATCTATTAACTTCCTTCTGAAAATTACATTAGGTTATCTTTTAAACTATTTCTTCTCAGTTTAAAACCTACTGCTTGGGCTGAGGATGTGGCTCAAGCGGTAAGGCGCTTGCCTGGCATGCACGGGGTGCTGGGTTCCATCCTCAGCACCACATAAAAATAAACATGTTGTGTCTGCTGAAAACTAAAAAATAAATATTAAAAATTCTCTCTCTCTCTCTCTCTCTAAAATATAATAAATAAATAAATAAATAAATAAAATCTACTGCTCAAGGTCCAGGGATAAATCATGTATTCTTTTATTTATTTTATGAATTTAAAATTAAAAAGAATTACAATCAACGGAATACAGTCATAATATAAAGTGTGCAGAATCAAAATTGCAATAAAGATGTAATTCTAACAGATCCATATGGACAATAGAAAAATGCATCCTATTTTCTTTCCTTAATTTTTAGTGCCATTTTAACTCTCTAAACTTCTATAATATTCACATAGATCCTTATCATTTTTTTTGTCAGTCATAGCTCTTTTATTCAAATCACCTGGAGCAGTTTGTTTTCCATTAGACACAAAATTTATATTTATATTTATATTTATATTTATATTTATATTTATATTTATATTTATATTTATATTATATTTATGGAGTTCCTTGTAATGCCAGAAGTTAAGGTACAGTACTCTGTGTGTAAATGTTTATATGTTTAGAAGAGAGAGAAAAAGTATACTAGAACAAGCTACAGGTGTTGATGAAAAAAAAAAATAAGAACTTACTAGTATGAAATTGATATCATTTATCTTCCTTCCTATATTTTTTTCTAGCTTCTTCAACTTTCTCCACACACACACACACACACACACACACACACACACACAATGCAATTCTAGTGTGGTTTAGTGCTTCCCTGTGGGAAGAAATGTAGCTGCATATTCAAATTCCTCAAACCAAAAAGTAATCAATACACTTTGGCAGGTATGTTGTTTTAGAAGAAAATTGTTTTTGTACTTCTTAAAAGAAGAACAGGGAGTATCTAGGAGAAGAGAAATCTAACCTTGGAAATAACTGCATTTATCTTTCTTCAAAAGAGAAATTTTAAAAAGAAAGTTAACTTTGAAACTATAATTAACTAAAATCTTTTTCATAGGAAAGATATATGGCTCTAGTAAAGGAAAAAAAATATGTCAGTAACCTACAGAAAATGTAAATGTCATTAAATCGAAGGAATGCGTGGCTGCTCCATGAATTTAAATCACATACCCAACTTTATTTTCAGCTTATATGTGGGTACTTGTATTTCTTTTTAAATGTGTATTCATTATGCAGTAGGATGAGTAGTGATGGAAACCTAAAATTAAACTTAACAAGTTTCCTGATTGTTAAAACTAAATTGACCCCATAAAACTTTTAACATACGATAAAATAGAATTTAGTGCTTCGGGGAAGGGGAAGAACATTATTAGACTTATTAAGGCCTCTTCAACATTTCCACGTATGCCTGTAAGTGAAAAATAAGTGAATTTGTGTTCAGGTAAATTACTTTTGTGATAAATGGTAACTTTAGAAGCTACCTAATGGGTTAAGATAATAACAATTGACTTCACCCCAAAGTAGAATTAACCCAGAGATAACTGTGAATCTAGCAAATTCTGAAATTTGTGAAAGTTCTTTACTAAATTTGTGAGCTAGTAGTTATAATTTACCTTGGCACTTCATCACTTAAAATGGGCTTATGTTGGAAGAGTTAAAAGCAAAATATATCGAACAAAATGTTTTTAACAAATATATGTAAGTGCAAAAAAATGATAGATTGAAACATCTAAGAACTGAAAAGCCTTATTATTATTTATTTGTACTACATTTTACATAAAATGAAACTGACAGATTTTGAAGTGCCTGTCGGAGGGGAATAATGGAAGGTTGAAGGTCATCTCAGGAACTCTCTTCTATCTAAAAGAAGCATGTGGAATGGCAGAATGCAGCTAGGCAGCAATAGCTGGACTCCCCACAACACAGAAAGGAGGCAGCGAAGGAACAGCTGATCTGAGAGGTGGATGACAAAATAAATGCTCTATGACTCAATATTATAAAATGTGAGACCTAGAGAGACTTGAAGGTTAGATACCAGAGTACAAAACATGGACAATTCCCTAGCCAAATCCCAGACCAGGATGGGGGAAAAGGGACAAAAGAGAAAAAGCATAAAAGCACATGAATTCACCCTTTTAACAATATCTGCAAAGGAAGCAGAACACTTTAAATTATGATGGGAAAGGCTGCATCCTGGAAGCAGATCTGTTAGGCAAAAGGCAGATGAGGATGGTGGGAACATAAGGTTAAGAGAATAATGCTATAAAATGGGCTCACTGTGTTAACTCCAACCATGCTTCCTTTTCCAAGAAGAAATTTACCTGCAGCCCTGACTGGCCTTAGTAGACAGCATATATCACATCTATCACCAAACTTCCTGTTAACTGCAGGAGAAATGCAGGCTCAAAATAATGTTGATAAGAGGAACCCAAATTACACTGAAGGAGGAGACTTTTGTGCCCATATTATGAAATTCTGGGAGATAAGAATAGTTCCTCCTACCCATAAAACCTGTAAGAATGTATGGGAAAAAAAAATCAAACTAGAACTGGCCAACATGAGCCAAGGTAACCTAGAGTGGCCATGACAGGGAGGACTGAAAGTCTGATGTCACTCTGTTGTCAATCAAAAATCAAGACTTGGACCTGGGTGGGACTTTGTGGAGACTTCTCTGGAATTCCCAATAAAACCTGAGTACAGGAGAGGCACAAGGTCCCTCTGCTCTCTGAGATGAACCACTTTCTCCCTTGAGAGTGTCCTCTTTCCCTTTTTCCCACCCCTTTAATAAACTCATTGATGTTTTTCTGAGCTATATGTCTGAAATCTTTCTGATTTGATTGCAAGAATCAGGGTTTGAAGAGGGGGGTCCTCACAGTTTCTCAAAAGACCCCAGCTATACAACAGATCCAGTAGTGTAAAAACCAAAGAGGGAACAGAATGCCGTGCTGGGCTCCACAGTCATTTTGTGGAGCCCACAGCAGACGAATCACACCCTGAAATCAGCACAGCAATTCCCCCACTCCAAGAATCAGCAAAATAAACTGGGGACCCCAGCGGTGGGATTTCTTAAGACTCCATCTAGAAAGAACTTGTAGACAGATAGGTAATAGTGGAAAGTTGATGAATCTCCCTCCCCTTTACCACGAACAAGGAGAGTGGGGTAGAGCAATCCCACCCAGGAAGTGTTTACACAACTCACTGCTCTGTACAGTCTTCAGGGCAGGTCTGACAGAGACAGAGTAAATGCCTGCAAATTCATGGTGGCAGAAGTGAAAGCACAAATCCCAGCCGCAGGGCAGTTTGGGCCTTAGGAAGTCTTTGTTCCTGACTGTGGCCACAATCTGTAGTCTGTATAGGAATCATTCAAGAGAGAAACTGCCTGAATATCCAGCAGCATAGAGGAATGGTTCCCCATATTGTGGCAGAAGCTAGAAGAAGGCTATGGTAATAAGATGCCTAACTCCACAGGAAGGTTAAAGCCAAGATGCTCAGATTTTTACCACAGACAGCAGTAGTTCAGTCACGGCAGAAACTTGCCTGAAGTTTCAGGCAGCTGAGAGTGAGGTCTCCCAGTCTGACCCAGCTCCCAGACTCACCTTCAGCCACAGCTGACACTGGGCATGTTTGTATACTGACTGGACTCTGCCTCAGTCATATTCAGGAGAAGGAATAGGTACCTGAGGTTCAAAACCTGGATTAATGGAACCTAGAACCCAGATGATAAATTGAGCGTTGTTATGCAGTAGTAAGACCAGGAATCCAGTGAGCTGTGTCAGCTGGGGTAACATGTCTGCACATCAGATCTCCTGCAGAGAATCCACAACTATAGAAACCTTGTTAATAGGCAGCCACCAGTCTCTATACCACCATGAAAATGATCTTATACAGAGGAGCATGATGACCCATAGTAACCACAGCAACTGCCCAAAGTCCTGCATCCTTAAACCATACATAAAATAGAAACAACCACAACAGTCACAATACCACAACCTTGTAGCAGTTAGCCACAGGTCCATGAACCAACCAGTGGGGGGTCCATAGCAAATGTAGGAGTGGCTCCTGTATCCCAGCACCTCTGGAGAAATCCAAAGGCAAAGAATAATGGACATCTTCTAAATATCCCAAATCCTAATGAAATACAAACCAAGGATCAAGAAGAATTTTCTTCACTTTGGCATGATTTACCATAAATAACTCTAATATTAACCTTGATTTTATATTCCTCTTTATCTTGATTGTTATTTGTTACTCTAATAACCAATATGTACCTTCAACACATTTAAATGTATTTCTAATGGATTAAAGCATTAATTGAAATCATTCTGTTTTCCTAGGCCTAGTTTATCTGTGATCCTCTTCCCCCTATTTTTTTCTCTTATATTATTTGCTACTGCCTCAACTAATTCCCATCCATATTTTTTCTCATTTTTACTATATATAAATATATATATAGAAAAGAAATATATATATATATATATATATATATATATATATATATGTATCTTTTTCTTTCTCTCTTGCACAATCTTTATTCTTCCTATATTCAGTCCTCATATATTTTTATAGCAATTTTACTATATTTAATAACGAGTTCTTCAAACTTTTCTAGAAATTTACTACAAGCTTATAGCTGGATTAGAGGAACTGTTGTGAGACAATATGAAGAAGTTTTTAGATTTTGGTAAGATGAACTCTTACATGGCTTATCTCTGAAGTGCTTGTAGTAAATAGGATTCAGTGGCTTCTCTCAAAGTGCCGCTAATGCTAATGCAGCACTTAGTGCTGCTAATAGTGGCCAAATGTTGAGTTGATTCAGTATTTGGATATTAACCTAACCCAGGGCTGTTAAGAAGAGTAAGCTCAGGACCTTGCTTAAATGAAGAATCAATAACCATCCCAATAGCTGGATAGACATACAAGCTATAAAGGGAACAAACATCTGGTGACACTTCAACACATGACTCCATTGACACCATAGTGGAAGAAATGTCACCAAAGGTATTTAGAAATTTAGTAGTTAAAATGTTCTATGAGATAAAAAAAAAATTTAAGGAATAGAACTGGGAAACATTATAGGAAGTAAAAGTAATTTAATTAAAGAGATTCTGAAAAATAATCAAATGAAAATCCTGGAAATAAATTACTTAAAAATCAAATTAAAAGTTCAATGGAGGGCTGGGGATGTGGCTCAAGCGGTAGCGTGCTCACCTGACATGTGCAGGGCACTGGATTCGATCCTCAGCACCACATAAAAATAAAATAAAGATATTGTGTCCACCAAAATCTGAAAAATAAATATTAAAAAAATTCTCTCTCTCGCTCTCTTTCTCTCTCTCTCCCTCTCCCTCTCCTTCTCCCTCTCCCTCTCTCTCTTCTCTCTCTCTCAAAAAAAAATTTCAATGGAAAGCATCACCCATAGATTAAACCACTCTAAAGATTTTTCAGGCCTTGAAGACAATGTATATAATATTGAAAATAAAGTTGATCATAAATAAAAGACATTAAGAGATCATGATCAGAATATTCAAAAAATCTGAGAAAGATTCAATAGACTAAATTTAAGGTTCACCATGGTAGATGAAGGCTCCAAAAGAGAAATTAAAGGGGTATGTAATTTTTACAATGAAATAATATTAGAAAATTTTCCTAATCTTGAAACAAGAATTAAAGACAGGCAGTCAGTGTTGCTAGGTAATAGGGTGGTATCATGAAAATGGAGGCCAGTTTGGGTCCAGCAAGTTGAAGACCACCCCAAGAGATGGGAATGTTAATTCCTCTGAGCCCTTTGATTACCAATATTGCCTATCTATACTACCCGTCTCAGAAGGTTCTTAATGAAGCCTATCCTGAGCATATAGGGAGCTGCTAATTAATGCCTCCTGGGCAGCTACCTTCCTGGATAACTCCACCTTGGTGCTTCCAGCCACCTGCTTTTTACCTTTTTGCCATCTCCTGGGTCTAGTCACTTAACCAGGAAGGAGAAAGATAAGAGGGAAGAGATCAGGGAAACAAAAAAAGCATAAAATGTTTAAAAGGGCAAGATGCTCTCACTTTTGGGGATACCAGGACACCAGACATGGCCCCCTTTTACCTCCCAGGAGAAGTGTGTTTTTTTAAATAAAATTTGCTTTCTTCATTTGGCTCAGCCATTTCTCCTGCATTCAGACTTCAACATTTGAGAAAGCAGAACTCATCACTGATAACTGGCAGTATCAATCTTAGGAATGAGATGGAAATTCAAATATAAGAGACATATGGAACTCCAAACAGAATCACAATAGATCTACTTCAAGACACATTATAATAAAAATGCCTAATATAAAGAATAAGGATAGAATTTTAAAAGCTATAAAATAAAAATGGGTGGTCACATTTAGAGGTAAACCAACTCAGATTTCATGTATTTCTTAATACAGACCCTAAAACCCAGGATAGTTTGAGATAATATATTCCAAGCTCTGAATGAAAATGGTTGCCAACCAAGATTACTATACCTAGCAAAATTATACTTCAGAATTGAAGATAAAATTTTAATAAAATGATAAACAGAAACTAAGTTTATAAAACATTTTCTAAAATAGATCATATTTTAGATCATAAAGCAAATCTCAGGAAATACAAAAAAAAGTAAAAATAATTTCTTGCATCCTATCAGAAAATAATGCAATAAAATTCAAATGAATCAAAAGATAAAAACCAGAAACTTCCCTAACACTTAGAGACTAAATAAATACAATTTTGAATGACAAATGGTAGCAGAAGAAATAAGAAGAGAAACAAAAAAATTATTAAAACAAATGAAAATAGTGATACAACGTGCCAAAATCTCTGCAACAGTATGAAGACATTTCTAAGAGGAAAGTTTATAGAACCAAGTTTATATATTTAAATAAATAAATAAATAAATAAGTAAAAAGATACCAAATAAATCAAATAAGTGATTTAAGATTACAACTCAAAACCAGAAGAAGAAGAAGAAGGAGGAGGAGGAGGAGGAGGAGGAGGAGGAGGAGGAGGAGGAGGAGGAGGAGGAGGAACAACAACAAAACCAGTAGAAAACAGAAATTACCAAAACAGAGCCAAAACTGAATAAAAAATACAAAGGATCAATGAAACAAATAGTTTTTGTTTTTGTTTTTGTTTTTTAAGTATAAGCAAGATTGATAAAACTTTAACCAATCTAACAGAGAGAGAGAGAGAGAGAGAGAGAGAGAGAGAGAGAGAGAGAGAGGTGAGAGAAAGAGAGAAAAGACTCAATTAATGAAAATTAGAGATTAGAAAAATAAAAGGAAATATGAGCACACACACTCCTGAAATCTGCAGGATCATCAGAAATGTTTGAAAATTTATACTCCAATAAACTAGAAAATCTTGAAGATATTGACAAATTTGTAGAGTCATATGACCTATCCAAATTGAACCATGAGAATATATAAAATATAAACAGATCAATATAAAGTAATAAATTTGAAGCACCTATCAAAGAGCTTCCAATTCTCAGCTCAGTTCTAACAGAGCTTTAAAAAAGAACTAATGCAATCCACTTCAAATTATTCCTTAAAATATCCCTTAAAATATAAAAGGAAGGGACACTGCAAAATCCATCCTATGAAGCTAATATCACCCTAATAATAAAATAAGACAAAACACTTCAAGAAAAGAAAACTTCAGGCCAATGTAACCACATAAAAAACACACTAAAAAAATAGTATAACAGGATCAAATGGGTTTCATTCCAGGATGCAAGTTTGGTTTAGCATACAGAAAGCAAAAAATGCAACTTGCCACATAAATGGAGTTAAGGTCAAGAATCCCCTGATTATATCAGTGGATGAAAAAAAAGAAAAGCATTTGACCAAGTCCAGTGATTCCATAATGTTTAAATACTAGAGAAACTAAGAATATGAATAATTTACCTCAACATTGTAAATGCTATATATGATAAACCTAAAGCCAACATCATACTAAATGTAAAAAACTGAAAGCATTCCACGAAAAACGAGGATGCCATTGTCATCACTCTCATTCAACATAGTTCTTAAAATTCTAGACAGAGCAATCAGTCAAGAGAATGGACATATACAGGGAAAGAAGAGTTCAAATTCTCTGCTTGACAAGATCCTGTATTTAGAATACCAAAAAACTCCACCAGAAGATATCTAGAGCTGATTAACGAATTCAATAAGGTAGCAGAATACAAGTTCAATAAATACAAGTTTAATAAATAATAAATCTCATGAAAAAGAAATAAGAAAAATATTCCCCTTCACAATAATATAAAAGAATATACACTTAGAATCAATCTAATGAAGAAGGTGAAGAAACTCTACACAGAAAACTATAGAAGACTAAAGAAAGAAATTGAAGCTCTTAGAAGATAAAAAGCCTCCCATGTTCTTAAATAGGCACAATTAATATACTATTATCATAATGGCCACACTTCTAAGAGTATTATAAAGATTTAATGCAACCCCCATCAAAATGCCAAAGGTGGGGCTGGGGTTGTGGTTCAGTGGTAGAGTCCTCGCCTAGCACATGCAAGGCCCTGGGTTCGATCCTCAGCACCACATAAAAATAAATAAATAAAAGTAAAGGTATTGTGTCCAGCTATGACTAAAAAATAAATAAATATTTAAGGGGTTGGAATTGTGGCTCAGCTGTAGAGCGCTCACCTAGCATGTGCAAGGCCCTGGGTTTGATCCTCAGCACCACATAAAAATAAATAAAATAAAGGTATGGGCTTGGGATATAGCTCAGTTGGTAGAGTACCTGCCTCATATGCACAAGGCCCTGGGTTCAATCCCCAGCACCACAAAAAACAAAACAAAAAAAAAATGCCAATGGCATTCTTTACAGAAGTAGAAAAATATGTTCTAGAATTTATTTGGAAAAATAAAAGAACAAGAATAACCAAAAATCCTAAGCAAAAAGAGTGATGCTGAAGACATGAGAATACTGTACCTCGAATTATATACAACAAAGATATAGTAACAAAAGCAGCACGGTACTGACATCAAAACAGACATGAAGACCAGTAGAAGAGAATTGAAGACACAGAAACAAATCCACATGTAAATAGTTATCTGATATTAGACAAAGGTACCAAAAATATACAGTGGAGAAAAGATAGCTATTAAAAAATGTTTTTATATATGACAGTAGAATGTATTTTGACATATTATACATACATGGAACATAACTTCTTATTTTTGTTGTTGTTGTACATGATGTGGAGTTACACTGGTCATGTATTCATATATGAACATTGGAAAGTAATGTTTGATTCATTCTACTGTCCTTCCTGTTTCCATTCCCCCTCCCATCCCTTCTTTCCCTTTTGTCTATTCCAATGAACTGCTATTCTCTACCAGCCCCTTATTGTGTGTTGGCATCTGCATATCAGATAGAACACTCAGCCTTTGGTCTGGCTCATTTCACTTAGCATGATATTCTCTGGCTCCATTCATTTACTAGCATATGTCATCATTTCATTCTTTATGACTAAGTTGTGCATATGTACCAAATTTTCTTTATCCATTTATCTGTTAAAAGGAACCTAGGTTGGTTCCATAGCTTAGCTATTGAGGAGTCAGCTGCTATAAACATTGATGTGGCTGTGTCTCTACAGTATGCCAATTTTAAGTCCTTTGGGTATATGCTGAGGTATGGGATAACTGGATCAAATGGTGGTTCCATTCCAAGTTTTCTAAGGAATCTCCATACTGCCTTCCGGAGACATTCCATCAATTTGCAGCCTCATCAGCAATGTATGAGTGTATCTTTTTCTCCATATCCTCACCAACACATTGTTATTTGTAATCTTGATAATTGCCATTCTGACTGGAGTGAGATGAAATCTCAGTGTGGTTTTGATTTGCATTTCTATAAATGCTAGAGATGTTAAACAATTTTTCACGTTTGTTGACATATTGTATTTCTTCTTCTGTGTTGTGTCTGTTAAGTTCCTTTGCCCATTTATTGAATGTCTCTGTGTGTGTGTGTGTGTGTGTGTGTGTGTGTTAAGCTTTTTGAGTTCTTTATATGTCCTGGAGATTAACACTATACCTGAGGTGTGGGTGGCAAAGATTTTTTCCCATTCTGTAGGCTCTCTCTCCATGTTCTTGTTTCATTTGCTGTGAAGAAACTTTTGAGTTTGATACCATCCCATATACTGATTGTTGATTTTACTTCTTGGGCTGTAGGTGTCTTATTGAGGAATTTGGTTCCTAAGTTGACATGATAGAGATTTGGGCCTACTTTTTCTTCTAGTAGGCACAGGCTCTATGGTTTAATGCTTGGTCTTTGATTCACTTTGAATTGAGTTTTGGACAAGGTGAGAATAAGTATCTAATTTCATTTTACTACATACAAATTTCCACCTTTTCCAGCACCATTTGTTAAAGAGGCTAGAAATAATAACCCTTTTAACAAATGATGCCATGAACACTGGATATCAATATATAGAAGAATTAAACTTGATTCCTATCTCTCACCCTGTGTAAAAGTCAAATTACAGTGGATCAAAGACCTAGGAATTGGAACAGAAATGATGAAACTGTGGAGAATTACTTGGCCATAAAGAAGAATGGAGTTATGGCATTTGCTGGTAAATGGATGGAACTGGAGAACATCATGCTAAGTGAAATAAGCCAGTCCCCTAAAAACTCTAAGGTTGAACATTTTATCCAATATTTGGAAGCCAGTTAAAACTAAGGAAAAGAGAGTGAGAGAGAAGGAGAGAGCGAGAGAGGGAGAGGGAGAAACAGAGGAGGATTCTATCAAAGTAGAGGAAAGATCAGTGGAGTAGATGAAGGGGATTGAGTGGGAGAGAGGAGACAAAAGAAGAACAATGCTATGAATCTCATCTAACTTTCCTGTATACATATATGAATATACCACAGTGAATCTCACCATCATGTATATCCACAAGAGTCTAATTAAAAAAAAATCTGTCTGTAGATAGTAGAAATATCACTTAGAGTGGAGAGAAAGGAGCAGGAGGAGGGAGGAGGGAAGGGTAACAGGAAGTACTGGGGATTGAATTACAGATAATTATATTCCTTGCTTTTATAATTATATCAATATGAATTCTGATGTTATATCTAACTAAAAAGAACCAATAAAAATAGAACAAAGAAATGTAAAAGGACTTTTCTGAATTGATTTGTTTGAAACAGAGTAATTTAAGAGAAAATTTTATTATATTCTCCCCTCAAAATAACCACAGGTTTATATGACCAGCTGTATGGCTTTTATTCATTTGGAATCATAACTAATATTGTGTGATAATTTGCCACATCCTGCACATATGCTTTATATGACAAAGAGGTTATAGAGGCACTTCTCTTGAGTGCAAAATTTAATTAGGTGCCAAAATACTCAATTAATAAAGATAATATTTAAATGCAACACTTAAGAATAAAAATTAATGAAAAACTCCCATGATGAACAAAAGATCAAAACTTTAATTAAAAATAAGACTGGCATATGCTTATTTGTGCATTCTAAAATGCTGTGCCTGTCTGGCTAATTAGCTGCAGATCAATGGTCAAGCTCTCTTTCTAAACATTTTCACAACTTCATAACACAAAAGCAGAATTTCAAATTTGGCCTAATTTCACAATTTTCTTAGAGGATGTTTGTCCTTAACAGGGCATAATAGTTTTCCCTCAGTTTCAGAGTTCATTGTTTAGAGGCTTGGATGGCACCTTCCAGTAGAAATAAGGCACTTGAAGAGTTTCCCTTTCTGAAATGAGTCATATGAATAATACTGACTTCTAGTTGACTTAAGCTGTGTCTCCATTACAGAAGCAATTAGAGAGCATACCCACCTTCCCCAGAACTTCACCATGTGTGTATACTTGGTGCAATCTGGTACATATTTTTTTATAACCATTTTTATAAATCAGGAAAAAAATGTGAGGAACAGTGATGGAAAAGTTATTCTGGGTGGATCAATGGAGAGATAGAGAACTGGATGTTAGTATAGTCCTCAAACTATTTGAATAAGATCCTTCCACATAAAAATTACTGCATGACTTTAGAGCATTATACTATAAGTTCAAATTCATTGGATATTTGGAGTCAGTCTGAATTGTATTAATATCACAACAAAAAATGTACTAATAGGTACTGTTTAACAAACCATAGCAATACATAGGGGGGTCATTAAACATTATCATAATTATTCAACACAAACTGGAAAATCTAATAGAAATAGACACATTTCTGTATACCAAAAACAAGTGAGAAGTTTGAATTGATAAATAAATTCTCCCTCCCAAAACAACAAAAATACCAAGATCTGATGACTTCACTGGTGAATTTTACTAAACTTTTAAAGAACTAACACCAATTATTTTTGAGATCTGGACCAAGACAAGAATGTCCACTTTCACTACTTTTATACAATTTACTATTGGAAGTTTAAACAAGATAAAACAGGCCAGAGAAAGAAAGAAAAGTCATCCAAGTAGGAGTGGAGAAAATCCAATAATTTTTGCTTGCAGATGGCATGACTCTATATGTATAAATAAAAACAAAAGACTTCACCAAAAGGCCATTAGAACTAATAAGCAAATTCAACAAAGTAATGGGATACCACAAGAACATGCAAAAATCAGTCATAGTTTTATACCAGTAATGAGCTTGTTGAAAATGAAAGAGATCAATTCCATTCAGATTAGTCACACACACATACACACACACACACACACACACACACACACATACACACACAAATAAAGAAATAATTTTAACAAAAGAAATCATCTCTACAACAAAAACTTTAAAAAATATTGATGAAAAACTAATAAAGGTAACACAAATATACACACTCAGAAAAATGAAAATATTGCACATTTTCATGTCTAGAATTAATTTTGTTAAGATGTGTATACTACCCACAGTGATATATTTTTATCTTTAATATAATAATTGATATATGCAAATAATATACATATCATGATACTTTATTTATATAGGGTAATCATACTGGACAATTAGATTCCCAAAATGGATATATTTTTAATTTACAGAATCTATCATTATTTCCTAATGTTTTAATTGATTTTACATGATTAAATTTATTGTAATTTACATTAAACTTGGCTTTTTTAATTTTTCCTTTTTTTCTTAATTGTTGTACTTTTTATAATTAATTTTGTTTTTTTTAAATTTTGTTGGTGTAAAATGATAATGCAAAATTAGGATAATCTACATGTCTTTGGATAAATCACTATTTTCTATGTATACGGTCTGACTCAGTGCAGTGACGTTGAATTTGTCAAAAGTATAATGAGCTTTTGGGAAATCATAAGTGAGCTATATTAAGATGCCCACAAAATGGTATGTAAAAACATAAAATGTATATCAGAGTCTATCAATGAGGAAAAGCTTTTTATTCCAGAAAGGTGACTGGTAAGAATATAATCTAAAACTTTGAACAGTTTTCAGAAAAAAAATTATGAAAGATATAAAAAATTGTGTTATAAATTTTGTTTTTCCCTTTAAAACATATCTATTAATCTATGCTGAAAATTAAAACAAAAGGGAAGAAAAAGGAAAATAATCCATCAGATATGCCATTATAATCCTTCTTTCAGATACTATGAAAGATCCTGGGAATATAAATAAATATGACTATGATTGATAAAGTCCTTGTTATAAGGATTAGGACAAAGTGAATACTATCAGAATTATATTCTGTGCAACACAAACATTCTGTTCTGCCTGAAGAAATCAGGAAGGGCTGGGCATGAGCTCACTGGTAGAGTGCTGGCTTAGGATGCACATAGACCACGGGTTTGATCTCCAACACTGGAAAAAAAAAAAAAAAGAAAGAAAAGAAAAGACACGTAGCTATATCTTCCCAGCATTGATTATTGCATTCTTAACGAGATTCCGCTGTTAATATATTTAGGATTTTTTAATTTATCAGATTTCATTTCTTTGTTTTAAATGATTAGTCTAACTTTTATTTAGTTCTCCCTCATATATGAATTATTTCTTAATTAGTTAAGGTCATTCTTTTGAACACCTTAGGTTTTAGTTGATGGTCACCAAACATGGCCTCAGCTAAACCAGCATAGAAACCAGCATAGAAGTTGCTCATAAAATATCTCTATATTCAAGCCAACAAAAGAAAACTACTCAAAATAGGAAAAGCAGATTTTCATCAACTGGATTCAAGTCTTTCTCTTTTTTCTTTAATATTCTTTCTTTATTTTATGAATATTTTACTCTACTTCTTATAAAATTTATTGTTTCCAAAGTTTGTTTTTCCTATCCTGACTAAATCAGGCTTATGTATCCTAAGCTCTTTCTGTCTTCCTGGCTGTAACCTCGCTTTTCCTCTAACTCTATTAACAAAATACTGAAGAATTCCACTACAATGAGGAAAAGGTTTTCAAAAATTCCAATCAAGAAGTAAATCATCTTAGAGGAATGAATTTTGTTAATTTAGAATGTTATTAATATATTTGAAACAGATTCTACTTGTATAGATAAAATATCCAGGAGCAAAGCTTAATGTTCTGTATAATCTGCAGACAGCTTTTAATTGCTCAAAGATATTCATCTCATACAATTGCTTTTGAGAATTACATGCAATGACAAAATTTTTAGAAAATCATTTTATGGTGATTTTGAAGGAAAAAATGCATATTTAAGGAACATGACCTTTTTATATGCTGTATAAATATTCAATTCAGTTATCCTAAAATGCAGTCCCAACATGTGGGATTGATTATATTCTACTATAATTTTATTGTTCTATAAATTTATAAGTAAGGTGCCCTTCATTGTTCTCGTATTCAGGAGTAGGCTCTTCCAGGCAAATGTTTGTTTTCTATAACCTGACACCTTAGAACTCTTTTATTTTTACATTGTATGCAGAGCTAAAAGGAAAGGATCTCTCATGACATGTGGAAGCCTGTGAGAAAACTATATTGGTGGAGTATTTCAGATCACTATCCACACAAAGAAGCCTGGGACAGAAATAGCATATTTCAGTGTAATTCTTTGCTTTTTAGCTGTGTGTAGGAGATGACAACAGAAGACATAACGTTAAAATCTCTTGTTTGTGCTCACCAAGTACCAAGTTGTATCAATGAGATTCTATTACTAAAATTTTTATCAAGGATCATGTAAAATATATGAATTATTATGTTCAAATATATTTATGAATTCTCAGAGGTGTTTAGGAAGTATAGTGTAATCCCAAAGAATTTGGAGCAGATTACTAAGTAGTGACAGTGATTTTTTTTTTTTTAAGTTTCTGACTGACTTCTCTGTTTTTACCTGGTCCTTTTCCATTACACTGTAAAACAATGGAAAATATCTTACAAGCATTGGCATGGTTTTAAAATTAGAAATTAAATAAAGTTTCTCTCAATTAATTCGCCTTCACTGAGAATGCCAGATGGGTGTTACTTCCCTGGTCAATTTAAGGGTAGTTTCCAAGTTCCTTCATCCCTTCAACTTTCATCCAGAACTTTTCATCTGCACAATTCTGTTGGGCACAATTTCTAATTATGACGATTGTACCTCATCCCCTTCCTTACTAGTGTCTTGCCTTCAGAAACCCACACTCTATCTAATTCCTCATACCTTGGCTTAAGAATTTTCCAAATTTTGAATAAATTGATCAATGAATCTTTATGGAACATTTAAGATAATATTATATCTAAGTTAATATAATATAAAATTATTTTTGTTTTGATGGTAAGTAATACTATACTCAAATTATATGGACAGCACTGTAGAATTCTTTGTAAGACATGAATAGGTATTCCTTCATTGAGAGATCATTCTAGACTTCTGAAAAGTACCTATATTAGCTTGATCTTGATTGTGTGTCTATAAATGCAAATTTTTTAATTAAAATTTATCAGTGCAACTCTAAAATAGAAGTAGTTTGGGTTTGGCTTCATTTGTTGATACACTTTCTTAGTATCAGAGCTACCTGAACGAGCGTACTGTGGATGGTAATGCAGTGTCTAATGTGACTGCTTTTTAGTTAAGCAGCATAAGGAAATACTGTCACAATATTTTGATAGTCTCACCTACCATGGAGAATTTAAATTTATGCCTATTTCTTAGATGCCAATCCTATTGTCAAATATATTACTTTCCCTTCCTATTGAAACTGAGGAACAATAAAGCATTAGACCTGCTCTAATATTTAATAGAGTTAGGAAACAAAAAGAGAATTCTAACTTAAAATGATTTATTGACACATTGCTCTGAAATTTTATTTATAGCAGAAAAAAATAATATATGAAAATCTCACTATAATATGATACTTGAACTACAGAGTTCTCAATGTAGTAGTATACACCCATTAATAAATCACAATCATGAATGAACACCTTTGGTGCTATATAGCTGAGTGTGACTATACTTGTTTAAGAACAAACACATGAATATTGGAAAAATAAATGAAAGCAAATTAGATCTCAAAAATTTTATTGACCTGTCTAAATGCTTTGGTCTATTAGATTAAGAATTGTGACCATATGCATTAACATGACATGTATATTAGTACTATAAATTGAGATGGATCTGTGTTAACTTGTACTTAGGTTTGTATTCTGGGGAAGCTTTCCATAAAGATAAAACCGCAGACAGTAAATAATTTTGTTGTTTATATCAAGAATTTCCAGCAGATAATTATGTGATACAATACTCTCCTGACCTTGAAAAGAGCAAGGATTTGATTTTCAAGACTAGTTTCACAATACTTGAAATATTGCCAATTCTAAAGTAGTAATTAATCATATTGAAAATATCAAGTCAAATTGTCATTACCAAAGTAAAAAGTGGAACCATTCCTCTTCCATGGCATTTGCCTCAGATCACATGACTCCAAAGTTCAATTAAATAGTATTTATTCAAGAAATTTTTCCATTCCCCATTTTCCTAGGAAAACTCACTATAACCAATGGAGTTCAGACCGGACATGCTATAAATTTCCATTTTGACTCCTCCTTTCTTAGACTCCACTAAGTGTCCTTCACTGTGTCAAGGTGATATTCTCCCTGATTGTAGTAAGTTCTGAAAAATTTAGTTCTATTTATTAATATGCTGTGTTTAAGGTAGCCAACAGAATGTTAAAAGTTGAGCTGCATGAATTATCTGAACTTTGAAGCAACTGATTAGGGTAACAAAATATTTGCTCATACTTCCAAAAACATGATACTTCCCAAGATTTGGTGTCCTTGGTTGGGGAAGGCATTTCTGCACCCCATGTCTGACATGATCACAGAATGGGGGATGTTGCAGAAGGGCCGCACCATCTGGAAACCAGAACCATGGGGAATGTTAAGTGTTTTGTTTATGATACTCACAATAGGAATAATAGGGTATATGTCAACCCATAATAAAAGTACATATTCCCTGAGATTGCAGGAAAATTCCCAGAATGAGACTAAAGATACAGTTAAGACATGGCATGAGATGTGTTTCACTATCTCTCAGGATACAAACAATAGGGTTATTCTTCAAGCCCAAGCAACAAGAAACATTTATCTCATGGTTAACAATTTACACTAGCCACCCCACCCCCATCCTAAAGCCACAACCTGTATGTCAGCTTAGCTACAGAAAAACAATTTCTGTGTCAACAATACAAAGACCACTATACATAGCTTACTTAATTAAAGGAAGATTATGGTATCCCCCTTGAGGACAAGAGGCTAATAAAATACATTCCCCCCACCAACACACCTTCCTTTGCCTTACACAGAAATTTATGATGAATTTGGAAAACACATGGTTAATATAAATAACAAATGGGTTGAGGTGCAAAGCCTGCCCTTTAGTTAAAGATTACAAGGACATAAGAATTGGTGTGCTTTGACCAAGGATCAAGGAAACTCTGTAAGAAAGCAGTTAAATAGGTCATATAAAAATAAGGAAATTACCTTGGAAATTAAAAGTAGAATAATGTAAAATTAACATAGATATATTTTAGACTCACTTCAGAGTAGTAGGCTTTTTAAATAATAGACTTTCACTATTTTAAGTGTGTTTTACTGGAATTTCAGTTTAGAAGTAAGAAAGTTCTTTAATAATAATAGATATGCTTTAAAGTTAAGCATTAATGAAATAAGTGAATGTATGCTTTAAAGTTAAAAGTGAATAATAAGTCAGGAGATATGTAGTCTAGTTGAGTAGTCTAGCACCTAGTGATTGAGGTGAAAACGTAAAAGCTTAATCATGATTGGGTAAGGTTACAGGAAAATATTTTAAACAATGTACTCAATATCGTTGGTAATCAATGTATGTCAGAAAAGATTGTAACTCTTGAAAATTATGTAGGTCAAAGAAGTTTTGGGCTTTGAAGCTATTCATTAACTACCTGAAAAAATACCTGAAAAAAATATAAAAATAAAGGTCCCTCTAGGGGAAGCAGATTTTTTTCTGGAGACTGTTCATATGTAACTTGCAACCTGCTGTCCCATATCTTCTTTTGCCAATGCCACTCCTCCTTCTGGACTCCTGGATCTCCTGCTGGAGCTGGACCCTGGCACTTGGTCCCAAATCTTAAAACTCTGTTTCCAAAGTCGATCTCTAATTGTGGTCACACTACATTTCATGGTCAGTTTGTTTGTTTCCCTATCTTATCCACTTTTTCTTTTTCTTTTTCTCTTCCACACAGCTCTTTTCCAAAAATTGTGCCACTGATCTTTGAAGTTGTCATTATTTTTAATGAAATTTAACCTCATAATCATGGTTTTGGATACAAAGGCTTTAATCATTACATCATCTTTTTTTCTTGTCTGTCTATTCTGCTAAAAAGAAATACCAGTTTCCCATAAAGTGAATGTTTAAAATGTAGAAACATATGTCAAATAATTAAAACTGTAATGTCTTAAAATTAATTGTCCCATGGTATAAAGAATTTTTTTTCACACTTTGCTTGTTTCAGCCACAGCTGTGTGGTTATTCCTATAGTGGCGTGACAGAACAAATTTCTGTATTGTTTAGATAAATTAACTCAATTCTTTGACTTAATAACATTTTTCACATGATCAACCCATAATGTCTTGATGTCATCACCAAAGTGAAAAACAGCACTATTCCTTCTCCATGTCATTGCTTCATACCATGTGACTATAAAGTTCAAAAAAATATGACTCTTTCAATATAATTTTGTTGGGAGAGAGAAAGAATAACTAAAACCAAGTAGATGTTTTATCATGACTCTATACACAAAAGAAAAAAAATCAAAGCAGGACAATGCTTTATATTAATAAATTGATTATTCATCCTGTGCTAGACACACTTACTACTGATCAGACAGCATAATTCCTTTATTACTATAGCACAATGGAAGAATATTAAGAGTTTTATGAGAAGCAATTTAACAAATGTTTCTGATTTCATTCTTTATCCCAAATGCTACCCCTTCAAAATTTATTGAAGAAATGAAAATAAATTGAACTATATCTCTTCAGTGAAGCTGCCTGTTATCCACCTTACCTTCTTGTGGAAGTTTTCATCCAAGTATTTCTTACCATTTTTTATATAGATTAATTTGTTCTCAAATAATTCTGCCAGGACTGATATATGCCATGCAAATATGAGAAAATACTGAGATAGAATCATTTATTGACAGTGATTGAGCTAATATTAAAAGAGCCAAGATCACTCACTCTGTACTTATAATTTTTAGTGACACTTAGGGTTTTATAAGAGAAATAGGATTTTTTTCTAGGGCGTTATTATTTCTAGCCTTGTATAGTAATACAAAATTGTTCAAACAAAAGAAAGTATGAGGAAATGTATTAGCCATTGCATGAAATTAGAGACACAAATCAGATGGAACCACCTCTGTCAATTATTTCCCTAATATAATTTAGAAGCAAAATTATTTTCATGTTAGATATGAAAAATCAAACAATTTACATTGATTTTTTCAAACAATTAAAAAACTGAATTAGATGCACATTACTATGCAGTGAAGAAAATTGGTCTTCTCTATAAGTAATAATTTTAAAAATCTTGATAATATGATCAGTCTTTATTTTAAGAGCCAATGCAATAAATTTTGAGAAGAACATTATTTTTGTGTTTTTTATTAACTCATCTTGTTTTTTTGATATGGTTCATAGAGGGAAATGCACTGACATTTGCATATAACAAAAGTTTAAGTAAAAAGAAAAATGTGGAAGTTATCTCTAGAATTTTGCACAAAGGTTATTTACTATTTATTTCCTACAAGTAGATTTACTATGTAAAATCAAGACTGCTTCCATGAACTGACTGGTTGTAGCTTCAGGGATTGTAAAGCAATTTCAGCAAAGAAAAAGATGAAAAAACAAATTTCCTTTACAAATGACCTTATAGTTATCAAAGAAAGATAAAATTATTTTTGGACAAAAATAACTACTTATATTCATGTCATGCTTTTATATCATTATAGTTCCCATAAAAACTAGTGAGGTGGATATCATTTTTATCACAACTATGGTCTCTCAAATTAACTTAAATGATGAGAGAATATTGCTTTATATACACATAAAATATAATTTGTGTCTAAGTAATTCTATTTGTCTAAATGATACATGTCTTTTTTTCCAGTGCCAGTTGCACCAATAACAAAATTTCTGCATATACAGAATATAATTAAATTTGAAGTAAAAATTAATAATCTATGATTTTAGCCCTTACATCTGAGCTAGCTTCAATGTATGTATCTAAATGTTGACACAGTCTTGGGCAGACTGTACTACACCTCCATCCTGGGCAATTGAAGATGTTAATTTCTATGTCTCTAGGAATTCCGATAGTACCACTAAGAATAAATATTGAGTTTGCACAGATTTAAGATTTCATAAAAATTCTTCACATTTTTCAGCTCTTTAGCTGTACTGGAGCATCATATTCTACACCAAAATCTAATTATCTGAACTCAAGGTTTCTTCTCTTTCAACCAAGGAGACTAGCTCTTTAAGTCAGATGGCACTCCTAATTCCTAGCACTGTTGTTTCCATGTTCATCTTTTCTACTTTCAGCACACATCACCTTAAACTCTGGGTATTAATACCAGCCTGGTTTGTATAATCTTTTGCTACTTACACATTCTTACTCTTACATTAGTTACCAACCTATAGCAAAACCTCTTTTCTAATGTTGGTCATGCCCATTTCTTTTTTTTTTTTTTCTCCTCTGTGTTTTCTTGACCATTCAATCAACTGGTTCATTTATTTTTTGATAAGTGTCTAATGATAAACTATAAAATACTACATTTTATTTCCTGGGCAGCAAACTTTCACTCCTCTACATTTTCCATCAATCTGGTTATTCTGGGGACTTTTTCTATTATCTTATATGTTTAGCTTGATAATAAAATATCATTATATGATCTAGAATTTTTATTTCTCAAAACCTCATACATACTCATTTATTCATTGAACTTTGTCTTCCTACTTACTATTTTTTTTTAAAGAGAGAGTGAGAGAGGAGAGAGAGAGATAGAGAGAATTTTTAATATTTATTTTTTAGTTCTCGGCGGACACAACATCTTTGTTGGTATGTGGTGCTGAGGATCGAACCCGGGCCGCACGCATGCCAGGCGAGCGCGCTACCGCTTGAGCCACATCCCCAGCCCCACTTCCTACTTACTATTGAGACTACCTATTTCTTCAGTGTATTGTCCTAGAAGATCACTAGAGGGTAATTCCCTACTCCAGAATTTGTTCAATGAAATCCAGATAGATAGAATAGCTCCTTACCATCTACAGTACACAGGTTCTAGAACACATGTCCTGGAGTCCAGGTTTCCTAAGACTTTGCTGACCAGTAGATAGCAGAGGGAGGTGACAAACTCATGCTCTGCCTTCGGTCATGTTGATGCTTTTGACAAACAACATCAAGCCTTCTTATCTTTGGGATCTAAGAATGAAGGAAAAAAAAAACTGAGAAGGAGTAGGTAAACAGTCTATTCAAATAAAACAAGTAAATGGAAAGATAATACAGTTACTTTTGTTTCATGATCACATTGTTATTTGCTCACCGATCTCTGTAAGTATTTATATGATATCCCTAGATGTCTAGTGACTGTGTTTTCATTAAACAGAGCCTTCTTGCTTGAATGAGTAACTTTTGAAAGCAGAGATCTGTATATGGTCTAATATTGTAACAGCATACAAACCTTTTGTCAAACATCAGCAATTTTTAATAAATGGGCAAATGAATTAAACAGATACTTCTTAAAATAAGAAACACCAATGGCTAACAAATGTATGGAAAAATGCTCAAAATCATTTTCATCAAAATGCAAATCAAAACTACATTGAGAATTCATTTAACTCCAATCAGAATGGAAGTCATTAAGGAAATGATGTGGACAAAAATGAACATTTTGCAGTTTGGGGGTGATCAAAAATTAGTACCACTATAAAAATCAATATGACAGTACCTCAAAACACTAGAAATGAACCCACTATGTGAGATATACTGCCTCTTGGTATTTATCCTAAAGAAATAAAGTCATCATACTACAATGATACATGTGTATCCATTTTATAGCAGTACAATTCACAACAGCGAAAATATTGAACCAGCCTATATTTCTATCAGTTGATGAATGGATGAAGAAAATGTGGTATATATACACAATGGAGTTTTTCATTCTTAAAGAAAAAAATAAAAGGATGTAATTTGCAGAAATATGGATGGAACTAGAGACCGTCATGTTAAGTAAAATTAGTCAAACTCAGAAGGTCAAGGGTCATATGTTTTCTCTCATATGTGAAAGTTAGAGAGGGAAAAGGAAAAGAAAGGTGTTTGGATAGTGGTGGTTTTCTCCTGAAAATCAAAAGGAGGTAAGTAGAGAAAAGGGACCAGGGGATAGGAGGTAGAAAGGTCTGGGGAATGATGTTGTTCAAATTGTATTGTTATATCATGTGCATATGTACCAATATGTAACAAATCCCATCATTCTTTACAACTATAATGCACCAATTTAAAAAAAAAGGTAGAAAGAGAAAGAAAGACACTTGAAGGATCAATTAAAAAATCAGCAATTGTGAGCTATTGGGTCTATGCTGTATTATGGATAAAGACTCATGAATGTACTCTCAGCTGTATGAACTACTTCCCTCTGTACTGACTTAATTTCCAGGCTCAAATCTTTGCTCCTCAATCTTTTCCTCTGGTCTGGTGTACTTCTAAAAATTAAAGCTGTTGGAGACAGGAACTTTTCAGAAAAATAACTAAAGGATTTATTTTCTCCCTGGAATTCTTTTCTTGCCAAGTTGCAAGATTAACTTTTTGAAAATGAAGCTGAGCTCCTCTATGGTTACAGAGCCTCATACTTTATAAGTTCTTTTGTGTCTCCTGCTCTTTTTTTTTTTTTGTACCAGGAATTGAACTCAGGGGCACACAACCACTGTGCCACATCCCCAGCCCTATTTTGTATGTTATTTAGAGACAGGGTTTCACTGAATTGTTTAGTGCCTCTCTTTTGCTGAGGCTGGCTCCTGCCTCAGGCTCCAGAGCTGCTGGGGTTACAGGCATGTGCCAGGGCACCCCATTGTCTCCTACTCTTTTGCTTAGGTAAAACAAACGAACAAAAATAGATGACATTTGAGGGGCCGAATTTGTCATACATTCAATGTTTTTACAATTTTAAGTTTCAAACTGCTAATGCACTTTGGTTTATTACCTTATATCAGGCATTTGAGTAAGAATTACAATAAGTGATTCATTTTATCCCCTGTAGGTAAGTGCACTATGCTTGCATTCACCCTGTTCACTCCCATATTCCTTCTCAGCAGCTTTGACACACACCTTGAGTGAGTGCCAGACTTGACCTTCACTGTGTTCTATAACATCCTGGTGTGATCTCCATTCAGTTCTTGCTTCCTTCAAGCTGTTTCTGTGGGAAACTATTTGTTTAATAATGAAATCTCAAGACTATCTTATTTTAGTGAAGATATTCTATAACATCAATGTAGACATCATTCTTGGGATATTTAGCACTCTAGGACAAAAAAAGAATATCCAATGTCCTGATCCTCTAGGAAAGTGTAACCCATTGAGTTCCAATTTTTATTTCTGCAAAAATTTCAGTGAAGTTGACATGGGTAGCTGGGCACAGTGGGTCATGTCTATACTCCTAGCAGTTCAGGAGGCAGAAGGATTATGAGTTCGAAGCCAGCCTCAGAAACTTAACAAGGCCCTAAGCAACTCAGGGAGACCCTGGAATGGTGGCACTCAATGGGTCAATA
Source organism: Urocitellus parryii (assembly GCF_045843805.1). Classification (NCBI taxonomy): domain Eukaryota; kingdom Metazoa; phylum Chordata; class Mammalia; order Rodentia; family Sciuridae; genus Urocitellus; species Urocitellus parryii. Next base: position 101,759,549 of record NC_135542.1, read on the forward strand.
TTCATGATTTCACTGCTATAGTAAATGAAAACCCTACTTATGTCTACCATGATTGCTGACTACCACAGTTGTTCTGAAGTAGCACTGTATCACAGCAGTTTGTAGTGAGAATTAATGTTTCAGAGTTGGAGATGTGACCCAGTTGTTAAGTGACCCTGGGTTTAATTCTTGGTACCAAAAAAAGAAAGAAAGAAAGAAAGAAAGAAAGAAAGAAAGAAAGAAAGAAAGAAAGAAAGAAAGAAAGAAAGAAATCCAGACAGGTGCATTAAAATGAGTTGGAAATCATGATGTAGGCTTCTATATCCTTTACACACACACACACACACACACACACACATTAAATATATGTGGAAATATATTTTTTCAAAGCCTCTAATCATTCTATTATTTTTCTTAAAACAATAAAAATCTAAATTTTAATATTTATTTACAAAGTAACCATAAACGATACATTTGTTAATTCCTTGCTAGTACAAGGAACATTCAGGAAGTCCAGCTTGAATTTTTTTTAAGATCAGGATCTCCAGCTTCATATCTAACTACAGTGACTATGAACATAGAGCAAGTTTCACAGTCAAATATAGATGTATTTGACTCCCAGTTCACCAACTTTTTTCTGTCTGCCTTGATTAAATTATGTTAACTTCTCAGAATTATTTCTTAAAATTACCAAATCCAAAGTCATTAGATTATTTTAAGAATTATATTGCACAACTTACATAAAATGCTTACCAAAGCATCTTGAGAAAGCTGTTAATAAAGGTCACTATAATAAAGTGATAAAAATGCTATTAATAGTAATAGTAATCATTATTATTAACATCATCTTTATTTTGTTGAAAGCAGTCCTCTATTATTTAGATTACTGCTATAGCTGACATTTTTGCTGGAATAAGCTGATAGCTTTTTCTTCTCTAAAGCTATAATTAATCTGATATTCAATTATAAACATTTAAAACTTGAGTCTTTCTTCATAATGTAAAATTCTACCATTCCTTCCTCTGATAAAATCTTCTTTAGCCCTGCCTAAATCCTAAATCCTAAAATTTAAACTAAAATAAATTACATGTAATGGTAGACTTAAACCTAGTATCCCTTCAGTATGCTACCTTTGCAGTAAAGAATATTGATTCTTGCTTTGCTTCCATTTCCATATTACATTTACATTATGTTCCTGACATATCAATGTGCATCCAGTAGTGTGACATTGTTAAACCAGCACTTCATCACAGAAGGACAGAGCTATTGTCACTGGCTTTCTTCAAGGTTAACTCTCCTGTCAAAGCAGAGAATTGGGTGAGCTTATGGTTACAAATCTGTGTGACCTGCACTTTAACAGTTTTATAGTCTTTAATGTGTGTTGAAGTGCTTTGGGGAATATAAAGCAATATAAAATGTTGGTGTTTATTGCTGTGCTTTTTGTATTACATTGGCTTTGCTATTATTTTCACTATATGAAAATAGAATATTTCATGAATCACTTTAGATTCCTGAGGAAGCTATAATAGGAAAAAAAGAATAGTGTATTCAGAAATGCCACATCTAGTCCTGTGTTTACGAATTGCAAGCCTCTTAAACATACTATGCTTTGAAATCTCCCTCAGCAAAGCACACATAACCATTATCTCTTGCTTAAGTCACAGGATTGTGGTGATTGTCAAATATACTAATAAATGAATAACTTATAAATAATACAATCCTTTTAAAAGTACATGTCAAATTCAACTTCCCATGCTAAGTCAGGAAATAAAAATATAGGCTAACCCACTATAATCCTCTCTTTCTACGTGGTGTCTGTAATTCACATTTTCTTTGTGTAGACAGGCAAATAGATCAATATATTGGTCTGCATTTTATGCAGTTACACTTCCTTTAGTGTATATAGTAAGATATTTTTTTGTTTTGACATAACTGATTGCTTTTTAAACATAACTATCTTCTCTGGATTCAAATAAATGTTATTCAGCTTGTTATTTAGCTTTTTTTTTTGATTCTCAAAACAAATTAAAAATACAGTATCTTCCCAGTATTTTCCTTTTTCATTTTCATTTGATAATCTCAATAATCATCAAAAAGTTTGTTTGTTTTTGCAATAGCCTTAAATTATTTACTTATTTCTAAAGAAGATTTGAGATAATGATGCATAATAAAAGGTAAAATTTTGGTGAGACTCTTAACAGAAAATAGAAAATCAAAAACTACTAGAAGGTAGAAATTAGTCACTGATAGCAGTTATTTACAAAATATATTTTGATTTCAACTTTTTAAAAATAAATACTTCAACAGAATCAATGTTCTCTACCTTAAACAAAAACTCACTTGAATACTCAGTATATTTAAAAAGCTAAATGGAATCTTGTTAGATCAAGTAAAAATGGTGGGACCCCCAAATCTTGAATAATTGATGATTCTTCTTCAATTTCTGCACTGGTTATTGCAATTATAACTTAAATTTGAAGAGACTCAAAGTATTTGCTCGAATACACTTATAAATTTTGTGATTGAAAAATCTCTGCTTTCTGGACAAAGGCAAAGAGGCATATACAAATACTGCAATGCCGGGATATAATATAGTAAAACATCAAAGATATTTCAAAGAAGCACCAATTTCCCTAGCAAAAATGAATTTAACATTCATGCCTTTAAAAATCATTATGCAGAAATGTATTTGACAATGTTGTCTAAATGGGTCTTCATGCCATAGAAAATCATACTTCATATACAACAACTCTTCTATATTAACTCAACAAAACACATAAAGAACTTTGTTGAAGTAAAAGTATTTCTTTTTAGAGTTAAGCTGCTTAAGACTACAAAAGCAGGTTTTACGTAATGTAACTTAGTATATAAATAGCCCAAAGAATGGGTATAGACTAAGTATATCTTCCTTAAATATATTTTTGCAGGTCTTTTTTTAGTAGAATTTTTTATAACACTTTGTTTTAGGTTAAAATTTTTAGTGAAACTCCAAAGATGCGTTTTGCTCTATAAATGAGTATATAATATACTTAATGCTCAAAATGCAGATTGTGTCTTAGACTTTCTTTTCAACTGTCTTCTTTGTAAAGGACCAATTAAAATATTACATGTAAAAAAAAATGCTTCTCAACAGATTAATCATGGGTAGGTAATTTTTAAGGCCTAATATCTGATAGACTGTCACACATTTTGTTGAATATTCTGTTTGGGCCCTCCTTATTCCAGCTCCATATCAACTGACTTTCTATGTCAGTCCAGGAATGAATACAGCAAATATTCCTTTCTGAACAATCTCTGTAATACTCATAGTATCACTACATTTGCAAGTAAAACAACATTTAAAGATATTTAATATTTCTTGACATGTTACTATGAATCTTGAGATAGGCAATCTTTTAACCTATCTGATCAATGTTAGTTGTTAGAAAGGTGCTTTGTTTTTTCTCATTGTTGGCACATCTTATTCTCTGTAATCCACTCATAGGTTTTCATTCTTATATTTCTTCTTACCCCTATTCTTTCTTCTTTCCTCCATTACTTAGCTCCTTTGTTCTTTCTTTCTTCCCTTCATCATGCAATCATTTATTTCATATTAAACTTAGGAAGTAATCAAATCATTTACTATCTACCAGGTAAATATCTGACCTGAATGAAAAATGTCTCACTCACAGCAGCCTGGTATGGGTGGAAAAGATTGGCTGCATGTAGGACAGTTCATAGGTAGTATTGTAAGGTTATATATTCATAGTTCTTTGGAGCCAAAAGTTTATAAATAAGTTTATTCCCACATTGGAGAAAGAACAAAATTAATATTACAATGTGGAAGGAATAATAGTAAAAAAAAAAAAACAGATAAACCTATATTAAAAAAAAAAGATCACTGGCTTTATTCTGCCTAAACGTCATAGTCACTGACATAATATGAAGGATGAACAGAAGATGTGCATTGGTGATGAATTTCCTGACATATTCGTGGAGAATAAATGGACAAGTGACTATGGAGGCTTCAAGGCCATCTGGGAACTTATTTGTGAAAAAATCCAACATAAATAATTCAAATCTATAAAACTCAAGAGACTATTGAATGTAGAAAATGGCTGAAGGAGAAATGCCTTATGTTTTAAATTTCTGGTGCTGGAGACTAAATGGATGGAGTCATCATTTAAACAACTCAGAAAAATAGTGAGAAGGAAAACTTGAGTTCATAATGATGTGTTCACGCTTGTTAATCATTGTGAGACAGACACCTAACTGAGCATTTCTTTTATATACCGTGCTTTATTCAATTCTGTTTGTATGTATGTCCCAGAATGGCAGATTGGCATGGGAATAGAGGTTAAGATTCTGAAGACAGACTGCCTGAGTTTGAATCATGGCTTAAAGTATATAGCTTGTATGAAGGTAGAAAAATTCCGCATCTACTGTTTTATTTCACTAATCTGTAAAAAGGCTCTAAATATAAAATTAGTGATGCCTATGTCATGGGGTTGCTGAGATCAATAAATGACCAATATATATAAAGGGATTATGTATTGTGAAATGTTATTATTATACATCTGTATTGTATAATTTCAATAATCCCTGGAGATATTTTTGTTTATGTAGTTCACATTTTGTCAAATTGTAAATTTGTCGCCACCCCTCGCCGGCAAGGGAAAAAACGACACAGGATTCTTCCTTCAGCAGTTTACTCATAATAAAAAGACAGGAACAAGAGAAGAAAGCGCGCGCGCCGAGCGGTCGGTCTGCCCTAGCTTAAGTACCCAGCCTTGCCAATGAACCAGCACCACGTAGAAGAGTCTAATAGGTGCAGCACAGCGGAAGCAGGCCAGAGCCCAGCCCACAGCCCAACAAGGAGTTGTTTAACAACTCTAACCACTGAGTCATCAGAAGCAGGAAGCCAGCGCCATTTTCAGGGTGCGGTCGCCGGCTCCCAACATTTCCCCCTTTCTGTTTTACAAGCAACAGGTAAAAGTAGAGGTCCTATCTCCATTGTGCAAAAGTGGCCGCAAATAATGGCACACTCCTGAGGGGCGCCTCCCCAGGCGAGTCACCATTTCGACTGATGCCTTTTTCATGGAGGTGGGACATCGACATCAAACCCACAAACAATAGGACATGCTTTTCTTGGGACTCAAACCTAGAGCTCCCAAGTGCAGTGCCTTGCCTTGCATCCTGTATCGTGACGATGGTGAATGAAGGGGGACAGCTGAGGCTGCCTTCGTAATGCAGACAAAATTAAGCTGGCAACACCCCAAGAGAAAGGCACGGACAGCAGAGAAGGGGAGAAATTCGGTTGTAACATCCGCCATTGTTAGATAAAGGTCAAGACGTTCCCGTGGAGCACATATGTCGTGGCCTTGTGAGCTGGCCACCTTGACATGCAGAACAAGGAATTGGGGGCTGGGCCCCGGGGGCCAGGGAAGGCCTGCTTCCAGCAAGTCAACCTCTCTTGCATGTCAAGGGGAATCAAGTAGCCCCTGTCTTAGGTCGTCCACTGTCCCTGCACTGCTTACCCGTCTCTGGGGAGGCCCCATTCCCCTGGCTTAGGTTGCAGTGCAAGCGTGGAAGTTGCCCGTCACTGGGTACTACAAGATCAGCTCAGGGTGTTGTGGCCAACAGGACATTGTTATGGTAAATGTTCAACCGCCTCCAAATACAGGACCCATGACCATCACCATCAAATGGCAGGTGTAGTTGGACCATAAGATTAGCTAGCAAAGATCCTAGTGCAGAAAGGCAGGGAGGAAAGATATGCACAGAGGAAAGATCAACATGTACAGAGAAACACAATGTGTCAAATAATGAAACAGTAGAAAAGTTATCAATAGCTGCTACAGTATCCATAGGCAAGGTCTGCCAATCCAGGGTGGCAGAGTCATTAGTAGTGAAGAAAAATGAAAGCACACCAGTCCAAGAAATAACGGGCAATGGATATGGCCACGTCTCTATCACCGCCCAGAGGAGTCGTTCTGCAGTCCAGACGACCTCATGTCCGATCACCATCAGGAGAAGCATCAAGCACCTCATCTTGTTCATCTTCATTCCTCCCTCCTGACGGGGCTTGAGGAACTCTCCGCATGAGGCGCTCTGGCACCCACAACGGTTCCGTTCGATCCTGTGGGAAAACACAGACAGCACCTCGTGCCCATGCCAGCACGGGATCAGGCCCATACCATTGTCCAGAAAGTACATCTTTCCACTTAACATGCCCAAAATTCGGGGCAGAGGGCGAACAGTGCCTAGTCGCAGCAGAGCGCCCTTGGATGTCCAGATTCAAAAAATTAATAGTGAATAGAGCCAGGGAGAGGCGCTCTTTCGGGGTGTGGCCTAAGCCAATTCCCCCTTTTTGTTTTATTAACATCTCTTTTAGAGTCTTATGAGCACGCTCTACAATACCCTGACCTTGTGGATTGTAGGGTAAACCATGGACAAGCTGGATACCCATCTGGCTGCAAAAGGAAGAAAACTGTCGTCCAGTATACGCTGGACCATTGTCCGTCTTAATGGTCTGTGGCAATCCCCAGGCTGCCCAGGCTTCCAAGCAATGCGTAATAACACTTCCAGCCTTTTCACCAGACAAAGCAGAAGCATGGATAATGCCAGAACAAGTATCTACAGACACATGGACATATTTAAGTTTGCCAAAGTCGGGAACATGAGTGACATCCATCTGCCATACAGTTAAAGGCCGCAAACCACGAGGATTTACGCCTACAGAAAAGGGATGATGCAAAATGATACAATTAGGACAATCCAATATAATCTGCCGAGCATCAGCACGGGAGATAGTAAAGCGCTTCTGGAGTGCTCGTGCATTAACATGAAACTTACCATGAAAGTTTCTAGCTTGATCCAAGGAGGAAACAGGGAACACCCAAGAAGAACGAGTAGCAAGATCAGCTTGGGCATTGCCAGCAGAAAGAGCACTCGGTAAACCTGTGTGGGCTCGAATATGCAAGGGGTAAAAACAGGCGGAGTGATTCCAAATCAATGTTTGAAGATGGAGAAAAAGGGAAGACATTACTCCTGATGTGTGTATGGGACCCACTACTTCCAACACCTTTAAAGCTTGAACTACATAAACAGAATCTGAGATTAAATTAAAAGGAAACGGACATTGTTCAAATACTTTTATGACAATTTGCAGCTCCACCCATTGTGGATTGCCAGGAGCAAACTGATGTTGGATAGGAGGTTGATCATTTACCACATAGGCTCCAATACCAGTTTTAGATCCATCTGTAAAGATATTTGCAGCTCCTGGGATAGGCGTAGAAGAAGTGATTTTAGGGAAAATAATAGGATGTTCCTTAACAAATGTAATAAGAGGATGTGAAAGATAGTGATTATCTATCTCTCCTGAAAAAGAGCATCGTAATATAGCCCAATTATCCAGGTTAGCACACCAAACTTGAATTTGTTGAAACGTATAAGGAACAATCACAGACGTTGGAGAAAAGCCAAAAAAATTGTATATTTTGTTGTATCCCTAACATAGCTAAAGAAGCAACTGCATCAGGATAATAATCAAGAGATTTTCCAGGGGATATACGTGGATGTATCCATAACAAAGGACCATCTTGCCACAAAACTCCAGTAGGTTGCCGTACAGTGGCGAGCACACATAATTGAAGAGGCTTATGCTCTTGAAGCCTGCAAAGGCTAGCATGTTGTATAGCCTTTTCCACTTTAAGCAACACTGACCTGGCTTCCTCAGTAAGATGTCGAGGGGAAGTAAGATCTGAATCACCTTTAAGAATTTCATACAAGGGCTTTAACTCAACATTGGAAATATGCAAGTAGCCCCTAATCCAGTTTATGTCACCCAATAATTTCTGAAAATCATTTAACGTATGTAAATGATCAGTCCTAAGAGTTATCTTTTGGGGTGTAATAGTTTCACAAGAGATACTAGCACCAAGATAATCAATAGAGTCTCCTGTCTAACTTTATCAGGTGAAACAAGCAAACCCTTCAATTGTAGCAAATGCACCAAATCAACACAAGCCGCTCCACCTGAGTAAAAGTGAAAGAAGCATCTACACCATAAGTGTGAACAGATTCTGCCAAGGTTTTAATTATTTTAAAATCTAAAGGCTCATGGTATCTTCCCCTATCAGCGTCCTGAAAAACCGGGTATGCTAGTCCCATGTCTGTACTAACTATTCTCCAAACCTGTGCATGAAAAGTTCTCCCGGAGCTTTGGACTCCCCTCACACATGAGGGCGATGCAACAGGCACTGCATCTTCCTCCAAATTCTCAACCTCTTCCTCAGAATTAGATTTATCAAAATTAGATTTATCCCCCTTCTCACGGTAGGCTTTCATACTTTGTGTCTTCCTTTTTTTCCTTTTCATTTTGATCTTACGTAGTTGTTGTAACAATACGTCCAGGTCCTCAGAACTCTGAGCCGCTTGTGTCCTCAGGTGTTTTTAATTCGGTCAAATCTGGATAGAGCCTTCTCCTATTTTTATTTTCAGGCTCTTTTGCCTTTTTACTACTCTTACTCCTAAAACTCTCTGCCACTTCGCTATGTGACCCCTCAGATTTTTCCTCATGTAGTTGTTCAAGAACGGCCTGACCCTCACCCACAGCTTCTTGGCATTTACTGTCTACTATACATTCTCTAACCAATTTCCAAAGTGGTATAACGCCATTCTCCAAAGTACCTTGCTCATAAGCAAAATCCAGATCTCTCCCTAATTTGTCCCAGCTGGGAATTGTAAGACTCCCTGAAAAAACAAACCAAGGAGCCGCTATATCAGCTTCTCTTAAAAACATCCGCAAAGTACTCTGTTCCACCCCAAGTCCTTTTGAACGCAGCAGCCCATCCAGGGCCAAAAAAATTGGGCTTGAAGAGGTAACACCCATAATATTTTCAAAATTATGAAGAAAATGAAAATACAAAAGCCCCGCTATCTCTTTATCTCCAGAGGAGCGTCCTATTTTATTATTTTTTCCCCGCTCTCTCTTTATTCACAGAGGAGCTGCCCCGCTTTAATCGCGGATCCCACTCACCTGGGACTTATTCCTGCTCTCTCTTTATTTGCAGAGGAGCGTCCTATTTTATTATTTTTTCCCGCTCTCTCTTTATTCACAGAGGAGCGTCCCGCTATTTGCTTGCGGATTCCCACTTTACCTGGGAACTTACTGGTGCACCACCCTTACCGCTGAAAGTTCTGGATCCTGGGTTCGAGGAATATTCCTCCCCGTTCTGGCCACCAACTGTCGCGACCCCTCGCCGGCAAGGGAAAAAACGACACAGGATTCTTCCTTCAGCAGTTTACTCATAATGAAAAGACAGGAACAAGAGAAGAAAGCGCGCGCGCCGAGCGGTCGGTCTGCCCTAGCTTAAGTACCCAGCCTTGCCAATGAACCAGCACCACGTAGAAGAGTCTAATAGGTGCAGCGCAGCGGAAGCAGGCCAGAGCCCAGCCCACAGCCCAACAAGGAGTTGGTTAACAACTCTAACCGCTGAGTCATCAGAAGCAGGAAGCCAGTGCCATTTTCAGGGTGCGGTCACGGGCTCCCAACATAAATTAACTACTATTGTTTACCCTGCACCAAAATACACAGTTATGAATTGCATTGTTTGCCTCTTATTTTGTTCCCAGCACTGAGACTGGTGCTATACACATCTCATAATAACAAAATTTATTTATCATGAGCATGTTGTAGCCAAATGATTGACTGCAGTCATAGGGGTCAGAAAAAAAAAAAAACGCATTATGGTAACCATTAAGCATAGACAGTTTGAATTAATCACCCTTGAAGAGCAGGACCTTGCAATTATCTGTGTTCAAGTGAGGTTTGCGTACCTTAGATTCAGAGTTTTAAAAGTACAAAAATAATTTTGTATCTCAAAAAGGGGGAAAAAACAAAGCACCTTCTGTGAACCAAGATCTAAATGTGAGCATTATAAAGATGGGGGACAGAGATAGGAATCAAAATTGGGATCATAAAGGTAAGCCTGTGTTGTCAGATGCAAAGTGAAGAGAAAGCAGAGATCAAATCAGGGAATTTCAGTTGCCAACAAATGGCAGACTGAGGATTCTGGGGGCACATCCCTGTTACCAATTATAAAGAAGTCCTACATAATATATCTTAAAAAATCATTGTAAATAGTTGGTTCAGCAGAGAGAAAATAAGATTACTTTCAAATAATGAAAGACACCAAATCTCAGGGGTACACCAAACTGATGAGGAAACTTAAAGGCATTTACCAATACCAACAACAAAAAAGTGACTTTTAACTACCCTTCCTGGCATCTCAGCAGTTCCTTGGGCTCTTCAAAAGTGGAAAGCTAAAGTTAAAAAACTGCACCGAAAGACAGCTTTCAAAAAGCTGCTCCTTCTATGAAAGAGTAAGATATGAGAAAAAAAAAAGTCTTTAGAAAATTAAGGCAGCTAAGGAACTTTTCTTATTATCTTACAATTTAAATGGAAAACAATTGAAAATCAAACTCTGGAACTCACATTCAGCTCTTTATCATCTGGATTTAGGGTTTCAATTTCTAGAACCTGCAAGATCAAGAAAAATCCCAACTCTACACATTAATTTGAAGTGTGTAGAACTTAGAGCCTGCAGAAGAGGCTGTATATCCTCTATGGGGAAAGTAACCATAAAACAGCTGCCTTGAGATGCCCGTGGGTTAATATCATCCAAATATAAGTTCCAGCACAAATATATGTGTGTATATACTTGTCTCTCTCTCTCTCTCTCTCTCTCTCCCACCTACTCAACCTTTTGAGAAGTAAATGATCTTCAAATTTAATTCCTCAAGTTAAAATTAATTTTGCAGATATTGAAATGTAAAATAATTGTTTTACATATATGAAGAGAAAAAAAAAAACAAGATTTGGCATGTGTTTAAAAAACAAGAAATTGTCAAAAATGGCCAAACCCATTAAAAAGAACACCATAGACTTTCTAGAAAGAAAAATTAAAATCATTGAAGTTAAAAAATAAAGAAAAACAACACCATCGTACACATCTCTTAGGAAACACAAGAAATGGGGCATTAAACACAAGCAAATTAAGAACAAATTGGAAAGCAGATATGAGGAGTAACACAAAACACAAGATAAATACACATAAAGATGAAAAAAAGAGAGAGAACTAAAAAAAATGCAGAGTAGAATGAAATCCTTTTAAGTAATTAGCATTCAAACTAGCACACACACACACACACACACACACACACACACACAACAAAAAATCTGCAGGGGAGGCAATGTTTTAAGAGATAAAAGCTGAGGCCAGGTACAGTGGCACAGGCTTGTAATCCCAGCAGCTCTGAAGGCTGAATCAGAATGATTGCAACTTAGAGGACATGCTCAGCAATTTATGAAAGCCTTAAGCAACTTGACAAGACTCTGTCTCAAAACTGTGACTCAGTGATAAAGTACTACTGGGTTCAACCCCTGGTACAAGAGAGAGAGAGAGAGAGAGAGAGAGAGAGAGAGAGAGAGAGAGAGAGAGAGAGAGAGAGAGAGAGAGAAAGACACCAAACCTCAAATTCAAGAAGTCTCACGAATATCTACAAGAATAAATAAATTAAAATTTTGATCTAGGCATATCATCACTGAAAATCTTAAGAAAAGCTAAGGAGCAGTAAAAAAAAAAAAGATGACTAGCAAATTACTGGACACATTTATTTATATTCATTATCATTTAATAAGACAAATTGAGAATTTTATGCCCACAGATCTTTAATAAAGAAAATTCTAAAACTAGGGGAAAAATTCCTCCAAAGAATATATAAAATACCAAACAGAAGATTTGTGTAGATGAGTTTAAAGATTAACACATTAATATGCACTTATTTACTTGTTTGCAATTTTTAAAAAAATAAGGTAATCTAAAGACAAATAATCAGGAGTAGTAAAATGGTATAGTAACAACTTTTAGGATACATAAAAAAACATTGGAATTCTTATGCATCTATAGTTAACAGTTGAAAATATTGTTTTAATAGTGATACCAACTAAATAAACACAAGGAAAGATATTAAGCATTAAATCTTGCAAAAAATACTTATACCTTTAAGGAAAAAAATAAATTAATTTCAACATAAATAAAACCAAAATAAATGGAGTGATACATTATATATAAGTTAGTAGAGTAATGATATAAATTTTCCATATTAAGCCAGGATGTAAAATATTCAAAAATGTATTTTTATTAGAATCAAATGACTCTGTGATAAATTTTATATAGAAAAACTACATAGTCCCAGATAAGCAAGGGTGCTTTGAAAAGGAACAGGGCTGGAAGACTTGCCTTATCTAACATCAACTACAGTAATTAGTAAAAGAAGATGTTGGTGTAGTGACATATTCTGAGCATAATGCATCCAGTGGATTCCATGTATACATTGTATTGGTCCATCCAACCTGCAGTTCAGGAGTTTGAGGATAAGAAATAGAGGTAAGAAAACACCCTGGGAGAACTGATTCTCAAATGGAAGCCATTTGGAAAAACTAATTTGTTTGCATTAATCTTCTAAATAAAAAGAACCAAAATTTTCATAAGATAGTAACATAAGCATTTTATTTATGATAATAAGAATGAGAAGAATGCTTTAATTAGGACACAAATAGCCAAATGATAAAGAAGTTAGATTTAAACCCACACTTTATAAAAGGTAATTGGTTTCAAATTTGAGGCACATATTTGTGACACATATAAATACTGAAGAATAAAAAGCACATATATTTACTTCTGTTCCTCCTCATAATCAATAGGATAAAAGCAATCTATTAGAGATTAGGCAAATAGAAGCCTATATAAAAATGTTTTAAATCTTTTATCAATTAAGAAAATGCAAACTATGTAATAATGAGATATACCTTTTTTATTTTCTTAACACATAAAGAAAAAATTTTGACATTGACAAATATGGGTAAGGATATGGAGCAATATCTTATACTGCAATATGGGAAATACGATTTGAGATAATCATAGTAGTGTATAACTTGTCAAAATCTATTATTGATTACATTACTATGGTAGATATGTGTTAGATGTAATACAATTATAGGTAAAAGTATTGCAATCAGGAAAATAAGACTTTTAATATGTGAGTGCTTGGAATTGGCAGATGCTATTTTTTCTTCTTTTTTTTTTTCTTAATATGTGTGGTGTTAAACAGGTTAGAGGATTTGAAGAACTCAGAGTAAACCAATGCAGACATGTTTTACATAATGACTATATTTAAATGGATATAATTGACTATAAAAGCTCACTCCTGAAAATAACTCTGCTTAACATAAATCACTTTCCAAAACGAAAGCTCATAATCTGTCGGCTGCTCTGCTTGCCTCCCATTCTCTCTCTCTTGAGATCACTTACAAACATTTCGATGTTCTTGAAAACTTACTTATGCTGGTTAGTCTCCTAGGTTCCTGGATGGCTGTTTGTGTGATGTGCCCCCATAAGAATTAATGGGTTGAGTTTAGCTGCTCTGAGTAAGAATGGAAATGATCCCTTTGTTCTCCTCACTGATTAATTTCACCATGTACTAATTTCTGAGGTTTTTATATTAAACACAAATTATTATGCATACAAAGCAAAACAAGATCATATTAACCCCTGTAGCTGTTGTTCCATTTTATATATAAACACAGCAAATTTTTTACTGAAAAAAAACTCAAAGACTCATAAAATTATTAGAGCTTACTCTTTCAAATCCAAGTAGGATAATCTAACTATAACAATTACAGGAAGAGTCATTTATAAAAAAATAAAAAGCCAGAATTCAACAGCAATTGGGAATCATACCATTGTCCATCACTTTCTTGAATTACATTAGTCTCAAATTCAGCATTGCACTGGACTCAATAACTTTTGGGCGTTTAACTGGTAAACTCAGTCAAGAGAAACTTAATCAAAATCAGTATTATATAAAAATCTGATCAGCAGTTTGAAATGTGGATGCAATTGTGTGGAAGGTATAGTTTGGAGCAAACTAAACTATGAGGTAATTTGTGCTCTTTGTGGGGCTTGATAATATATATAGCCATAAATAATACAGCTTTTCAACTGGAAAATTGGTACTTCTATATAGAACACATTCAGAGTTTAGAAGACCTGTGATTTGTGTGGATCCTCATCCCTCTTCTTTGTCTCCTTGGTAGTGACTTCTAACTCTCTAATGGAGTATTTCTTGTACTTTTGAGTCTCACCATCTTCTAGATCTCACACTTATTCAGGTGACAGAAGGTAAACATTAAGGCACAAATGCACACTTATTCAGGTGACAGAAGGTAAACTTCTTTACATTAAGGCACAAATGCTCTGAAGAGATTGTTACTTTCCATTGTCACTTTCAGAATGATCCTGCATGTTAGTTGAAAATAAACTTTACACAAAGATAATTAATATCTAAATATAGACTATGAGCTAGAAAAGAACAATTAAGAGAAAGAATGAAAGTAATTAACATAATAATAAAAATGATCAATTAAAATATTTCATATCCCAGAAATACCATATATAACACAATAGTGTACAGAGTAAGCCTGCCCATTGTTAGTTATTGTTTAGTTATACAGAAATTTTTTAAAATTGAAGCTTAAGCTTTTGTTGATTGTTTTGTCTAAGAAAGACACAGGAAGAGAACAAATAGACATGAGAATTAAATGAACTAAACCTCAAAAGTTCCACCATAAAAGAATAACTGAGAAAATTCAGGCATAGGGTACAGGTTGGTGGAAAACGTGAAGTAAACATAGACTTTGGACTGAAAGAAACTACAGAGAAGTTCTGACTCTAACAATTAGTATTGAAGGGCAATTCTTTCACCATTCCTTTGGAGTAAAGCTAATTCAGAAGCAGAATACCATGTGTCTGTGATGATAGGATAGAGTCAGAGAAGCATGGATTGATAACTGATTTAACCTCTTAACATATTTGGAAAATAAAGCTACTTGAGCCTCATTATGTTCTGTATAATGGAGATAAGTTTTATCTAAACTTTGAGACCCAAGAATGTACCTAGTTTATATGCTACATCCCTGGTGGCTACTTGAATAGGCAATTATCACTTCTCTTGGGAATGCAGAACTTTGTAATGGCCAATCAGCTGTGCCTAGATGGGATTCTCAACTGATGAGGTTTCCCACTGAAATCCTCAGAATTTGAAGGATACTCAAACTAGTCTTTCTTATATCACATCAAAATAGTACAACTAATGAGCAATTCTTAGACAAAAATATTACTTTAACTTTTTAAATTTTAGTTGATTGCTGACTTCATAACATTAATTTCTCTTTTAGTCAGGTTTTCATCACTGTGAACAAAATGCCTAACAAGAACAATCTAGAGGCAGAAAAAACTTTACTTTGATTCAAGGTTTTAGAGGTTTGGTCCCTGATCAGCTTGCTCCATAGTTCTTGGCTAAAGGTGAGTCAGAATACAATGGCAGAAGGATGTGATTGAGGAAAGCAGTTCTGGACATGTTCTAAGTGTGTAAATTTGAATGAGGTTATTATAGAATTTTCTTTCTCTCAATTAGCATTGAACAGAGAAAATATGAAAAGCAAATATTTGGAAGAAACTAACATACATGCATTATTAATATTTTGGCTTTGCTATTAGGCTATACTTCACAATCATTGGTTTCTTATAATTGATAACAGATAGAAGGCAATCCAGATAGTTATCATGAACATGTTTGATATTCCTCATGGTAACACAGGAGATCTCTAAACCATTAATTTTTCAATCAATAAACCATGGGCAGTCCACATAAGAAAAGATATGAGTGCTAAGTTTTGTCTGTAACCTCTTGTTACCCACACAAAATTTCTCAGAGTGAGATGTTATCAGAATGGAAGATAGTAAGGAATGGAATGTACTAAAAATTCTTCTGGAAAAATGGCTCATGTTGGTGATTTGGAAGATTAGCTAAAAACTTTGAGTCCCCTCTTATCTCATGAGGATGAATTCCATTCTCACTGGGCTTCCCATAGGTTCATTGGCTTCCTCCCTTCAGGGTAACAACTCAAAGGTCCTAAAATTCTTCGGTTATAGGCAGCTGGTAAAGCCAGACTTCTTAGTCCTGTAGTAGTCTGTCAGTATTGATAATAACAGGATGTATCAGATTCTCTACTTTAGATCACAGGCCTCTCTATATGTTTAGCAGAACAAATTGTTCCAGTTATAATCCTCAGTAAGATGAGAGGAATATTAGGAAATCTTATCTTCAATGTTGCAGAGGAAACTGTAAAACATTAGCAAAGACTGCATCATTATTTATGAACCATGGGATGATATCATGAAAAAGATCAGAATAACAAATATTCTGTGTCACAAGATCTAGATTTAAATGTGAAGAAGTTTTAGAAATTCTTATGTAAGTGGTTTTTCTTAGAATTTATTTTTGTGAACCCAAGAATGGGATTTGATCATAGTAGAGTGTAAAACTATAAGATGTCCATTTGACAAGTGTAAATGAGAATTCCAATATATTTTTAAAATGGCATTTGATCCTAGTTTAACATTAAGACTTTATTATTTTTAGTGATTTTGAAAATTTAAAACATTCTTATCATTTGTGGCACCATAAATTCTATGAATTACACATAAGCCTCTGATAAAGGAGAGCAGCAACCTCCACCAATACAACCGTTCAAATTTATGAGTAACTGAATTCCACGGTATCCATTTTCACTCTATTCCTTGGCCACTGGTAAAGCAGACAACAAAGATTGAGAGACAAAATCAGAGAAAAAGATTTTAATATTGATACACGAAGTTAGTATCATTTTTAAAGTTAAAAAAATGGTGTATATTACAATGATAACTTTGTGACCTATCTTGACTTAGTCGTTTGACTTAGTTGAGCAGATGTGTTCATGTATGCTACATAAATCTCTCTACTGTTCCTATAAAGCATTTTGCTTTTTTTTTCTTGTTCAAACTAGTAATATAAATGAGAGAGAGGAAGAAAAGTTGGTAGATTAGAGGAAGGGTACATGTTCCAGTTGATTTGTAGCTCAGGATTCTTCTCTGTGAGGTGGGTGACAGAGCGAATTCGCTGAAATTCAATGTCAGGCAGTAAAAGAAGCATAGGCACACCTAAATTTGGGTGCTTTAAACATAAGACAAGAAAGAATAGATTGAGACCTGGCTGGTGGTTTCAGCAATACCAGTTTACTTCAGAGGGGAGGATGATGTAAGGGGACAAATAGATGAGGATGGTGGGAACATGTGCTTAAGAGAATAATTCTATAAAATGAGCCTGTATTGAGTCTCCACATACTTTCTTTGACAAAAAGCAATCTTCCTGCAGCCCCCACTGGGCCTGAGGGAGCAAGAAATATCACATTCTTCAACAAACTGAGGAAGGGGGCAGAAGGCCTTGTATTCATTGTAGATAATGAATGATAAAGGTTTAAGAGAAGATGATGGCTGATTAATAAGAAAAGATCAGAATCACACATATTCTGTGCAACAGATGAATGTGAAGAAGCTTTAGAAATTCCTATGTAAATAGTTTTGCTTATAATTTAGTTTTTTTGTACACAAGAAGGTAGTTGATAATACTAGTGTTTTAAACTATAAAACGTCCACTCAATAAGTGTAAATTGAAACCCCCATATATTTTTAAAATGGGGTGCTAATAGCTCTAACAGTTAACCTCAGTGATTCCTGGATAATACTTCCCAGGAGTTGCTAAAGTTTATCCCCTTTGCTGCTCCTTCCTACACTTGGGAACATTCTGGGAGACAAAAAGAAAAGCTGAGGGGGGCTGGAGAAGGTTCTATAAAAGAGAAAGACAAAAGTATTTTCATAGGCACCCAGCTCTGGGCCCAACTTCTTTCCAGAGAAATCTGTCTCTGTCCCTTTTTAAAATAAAACTTGCTTTGTACACTGACTTCAGTGTTTCTTACGTGTTTAATCTTTAACACCCGGGGAAGGAGGAGCCAATCTGATTTCCAAGACTGGTATCAATGACACAGACAGAAAGAGACACCGTGAACAAATCTGGCATGGGAGAACCTGTGAAACAGAAGGGGAGTCTGAGCTTAACTGAACCAGAGGCACTGTGATGAGCTGGTGTTTAAAAAGTGCTCCATGTTTCTCAGCCAGCAAGTGGAGAGTTGAGGCAGGGAGCCATCTTGAAGCAGCTCCCATGTGGCTTTCTGCGGCAGGAGCTATTGTTTGTTTCCCTATTTTCTGAGATGCTGATATTCAAAGGGTCAAGACTGCTGGTGAACTATATCCAAAAATTAGCCAAGTGACTGCGCATTTCGATTCACAGAAAAAATAACTCTGTTCAATCTTTAATAATATCTCAAAACATAAAACAGAGAAGACAAAAACCGTAAACCAACTACCAGGTCCTAAGAAGAAATGACTAGAAGGGATGTCAAGTTCCACTCTTGAACATCTATCTGCTCCTATAGGAGACACAGAAAGAAGTTCCAAGACTATTATTCAGAGAACCCCACAGTGTTGAAGTAGCATTCCAGAAGTAAATTAAAATGGCAGTTCTGTAGCAGTAAGGCATTGCCAGTGAAAATTGACACTTGGTAAGCACAGAGCTTACCTGTTGAAGCTAACAGATATTAACAACACAAGAGTTTTCAAAAAAGATATAACTACACACCAAGGGACTGCATCACAAAGTGGAAGCAGAACATATCTCAACATATGCAAAAGCCAAATCCTTAGGAAAAAGAAAGACATTAGAAAAAAGTCTCCCCTTAACATTTCCAATTCATCAAAGAAGAAACTCACAATATAGAAGGGGACAAAATTTCAGAAAAAAATATGAAAATTTGATTATTAGAATGATTAATGAGCCAAAAGAAGACATAAGAAACTAAGAGTGGGAATACAGTAGAAAAAAAAGAGACCATTTCAATAGAGATAGAGATTCTAAAATAAGCTGATCAGAATTCCTGGAAATAAAGGCCACAAAAAAATCAAATTAAAAATTCACTTAAATGTATCACCAAAAGATTAGATTACATAGAAAACAGACTTTGGGACCTTGAAGACAGGGGATATAAATTTGAATAATAAGTAAACTGTGAAGGAAAAAAAAAGATCATAACCAGAATATACAATAACTCTGAGACAACAGACCAAACTTAAAATTCATTGTGATATGAAGGTCAGAAGATGTGGGTTAAAGGAATTAACAAACTATTCAGTAAAATAATAATAGAAAAATCTTCAAACCTAAGGAATAAGATGGACCACCACATATAGGAGGCAGATAGATTTGCAAATAGACAAGATCATTAAAAATTCTTCCCAAGTTACATCACAATTACATCACAATCATAACACACAACATAGACAATAAGAATAAATTATTAAAAGTTATAAAAGTTAAGTCACATTTAAAGGTAATCTAATAAGACTCACTTCTGACTTATGAGTTTGGATTTTAAAATCTAGGAGGTCTCGACATGAGATACTTCAACTTTAAAAGCAAATAATAACCAACCAGGATTTTATATCTAGCAAAGCTATCATTCATAATGGAAGCAGAAATTTAAAAAAAAAAACTTTCAATAATAAGTATGAACTAAGGAAATAAAAAAAGCATGGCCACTAATCCAACACTACAGAAAGTATTTAAAGAAATATTAATCACAGAAGAACTCAGAAATAAGCCCCAGAGCTCTAAAATTGATGAAGCTCTTTGGGAACAAAGTTTAGTAAATGAAAATTAAGATTGAGTTAAATATGCAGAACAAACTGAAATGACATAAAACAAAAAAATTTCAATATTATTCTGAATATAAATGGTATCAACTCTAAAAGACATAGACTGGCAGATTGCATTAAAAACAAGACCCAACTGTGGGATGTTTTCAGGATAGTCATCTCATAAGCAAAGACACCCAAAGTCTGAAAGTAAAAGGATAAAAAATTTTATTTCATGAAAATAAAGTCTGAAAACAAGTAGTAATAGCTATTCTCGTATCTAACAAAGTAGATTTCAAATAATCAGAAGAGACAAAGTAGGTCACTATATACTGGTAAAGGGAATGACCAAACAAGAAGATATAAGAAGATATAATAATATTAAATACTTATATTCCAAAATCAGTGCAACTACTTACATGAAATAAACACTGCCTGACATTAAGTTACAAATAAACCCTAATAAAATAATATTGGGTGATTTCAACACCCAGTCTCACTAATAGACAGGACATCTGGACATAAAATCAATGATTAAGATACTTCTGACCTAAATAATATCAAACAAATGTACATATCAAAAATCTATACAATATTTCCTTCAACAACAAGTGAATTTACTTCTCAGCAATTCTTGATATCTTTTTCAAAATAGATCAGATTTTATAAAACAAAGCAAGTCTTAGGAAATACAAAAATAATAAATATAATACTGTACAATTTATCAGATCATAATGGAATGAATTTAGAAATCAACAGTGAAAAAATTATAGAAACCACCTAAGCAAAGGAAAATGAACAATTAGTTTCTGAATGAAATAGATAATAGGGGAAATTTTAAAAGTCTAGAAATTAATAAGAATGGTGACACAAAGTACCAAAATCTCTGGAACATCATGAAGGCCTATCTAAGAGGAAACTTTATAGCATTAAATGACTATATTAAAAAAATAGAGATCTCAAGTATGCAGTCTACTGCTATATCTCAAGACCCAAGAAAACCAAGAAGAAACTAATTCCAAAATAAATAGAAGACAGGAAATAATTAAGAGCAACATTACTAAAATGGAGAATAAAAAATATAAAGGATCAACACAATAAATAATTAGTTCTTTGAAAAAGATAAACAAAGATTGATAAACTTAAAGCCAAACTAACCAAAAGAAAGAAGAGCTTCAGATCAATAAGATTAGCAATAAAAAAAAGTGATAAAACTACAGACAGTTCTGAAATTCATAGAATAATTAGGGAATAGTTGAAAACTACATTCTAACAAACTGGAAAATCTAGAATATATTGACAAATTTCTAGATATATATGACCTACCAAAATTGAACCAAGAGGATCTGTAAAATCTAAACAGACTAATATGAAGGAATGAGATTAAAGCAGCAATTAAAAGCCTTTCAAACACAAAGCTCAAAACCAGATGAATATTAAACTGAGTGTCATCAAACTTTTAAAGAAGGATTAATGCTACCCTTTTCAAATTATTCCGTGAAATATAAAGGGAGGGAACACTCCCAAATTCTTTCTATGAAGCCATTATCATCCTGATAACAAAATCACATAAAGACACATCAAGGAAAGTTCAGGCTAATTTCCTTGATGAACTTGGATGCAAAAATCTTAATAAAATGCTAGCAAACCACATTTTAAAACACATTAAGAAGATTGCACAGCATAATCAAAATGTATTCATGCCAGTGATGCAAAATGGTAAAGCATCACATAAATAGAATTAATGACAAAAAAATCACACGATCATCTCAACAGATACAGAAAAAGTATTTGTCAAAATTCAGCCCCCATCCATGTTAAGAACACTGAAGAAACTAGAGATAGAAAGCAATTACCTCAATACTTTAATGACTGTATATGACAAACTGAAAGTCAACATCATAGTGAATGGAACAAAACTGAAAGCATTTCTTGTAATAGCATAAACAAGACAAGAATGTCTACTGTGACCATTTCTGTTCAACATAGGTCTTTAAACTCTTGTCCAATCAAGCAAGAAATCTAAATTAAAAGAATACAGACAAGAAAAGAAGATGTGAATTGTTTTTGTTTGTAAAGATGATATGATACTATGATCCTATAATTAGAAGACTTCTATATCTGGTAAACAAATTTAGCAAAGTGACAGGATACAATATAAGGTCAACATACAAAAATCAGTAACTTTCCTATACTCCAATAATGAATCCGCTGAGAAAGAAATCAAGAAAACTATTTACAATAGCCTCAAAATTAAAAAAAAAATTAAAAAGCAAAACAAAACAAAAAGACCCTAGGAAGAAATGTAGCTAAGCAGGTGAAAACTCTTCAGAGGGAGAAATATAAAATCTGAACAAAGAAATTTAAAAAGATCTTAGTAAACAGAGAGAACTTCCAAGTTCTTGTATAGGCAAAATTAATATTATGAAAATGTCCACATTGCCAAAATCAATATACAGATTCAATGCAATTCCTGCCAAAATTCCAATGACATTCCTTAGAGAGTTAGAAAAAAAAATGTTTTTAAATTCATGGGGAAGAATAAAGAAGAATTTAGTAATAACTAAAGCAATATTCAGCAATGCTGAGTTATACTCAGTATTAACTTATCATATCAGCATACCTAATACTCAATTATGCTAAAGAGCTGTACAAAAACTGCAATGCTATTGTACTCAATTATGCTAAAGAGCTGTAGTACAAAAACAGAATGCTTTTGGCATCAAAACCAACATAAAGACCAATGAATAGATGACTAAGTAAATCTATGTAGATACAATCATTGATGCCTGACAAAGGTGCCAAAAGCATACATTGGAAAAAAAATTAACCTAAAAATGTTTAAAATAAATGATTCTGAGAAAACTATATATCAATATGTGGAAGAATGAAACTTGACCCCTACTTTTTACCCCGCACACAAAACAGTTCAAAGTGGTTAAAAAACTGGGCTTTGGACCAAAAACACTGAAAATGCTGAAAGACAACATGGGGACCACACTCTAACATATTGTTGTGGGGGCTGACTTCCATAATAATATTTTTAAACCTCAAGAAAGAAAACCAAGAATTAATAAGTAGGATAGCATCAAATTAAAAAGCTTCTACATAGCAAAGGAAACTAAAGCATAAAGGGAACAACTACAAATTGGGAGAAAATTTTTGCCAGCTACACACCCAAGAGCAGTTTAGATTAGTATTGATATGTGAAAAGCTTTAAAAAAAGAAAAGAAAGGAAAAACAAAACCTAGCACCAAAAATCTAATAACCCAATCAATAAAAGGGCCTTAGATCTAAATAGACATTTTTTTCATGTAGTAATATTTTGGTAGCAGAACTCTTATGAACAGTTGAATTTTTAGGCATTACCATTAGTGAATTATAGGCTGTGTTAAATTTATATACTGTTCCATAGGAGAGAAGGTTCTCATTTTTGTGTGATATTATTTCTCCCTAACTGTTGAAGAGTCTACGTCTTACTCATCAAGTACGCTCACACTGACCCTCTACAGTTACTTTTCTTCACGAAGACATCAGCAGTATCCTTTCTTAAATAGACATTTCTTAAAAGAGCAAATACAAATGGCCAACATTTAAATGAAAAAAAAAGTTCAATATCCTTAGTAATCAGAGAATTGAAATCATAAGTACACTGAGAAGTTTTCTCACTTCAATTAGAAAAGCAATCAAAAAGAATACAAACAACAATTTTTGGTGGCAAGGATAAGGAAAAGATGAGGGGGGAAAATACATATATATTTTTGATGGGACTGCAAATTAGTTCAACTTCAGAAAGCTGTTTGGAGATTCCTCAAAAAACTAAGAATGGAACCACCATATGACAAAACTATCTCATACTTTGGTATTTATTCTAAAATAACAAAAACCAGCATAATAATACATGTGTACATATATTTATAGCAGTGCAATTTTTAATAGTCAAGTTATGGAACTAGACTTGGTCTGTCAAAACTGAAAATATAAAGCAAATGTGGTAAATATGGCCAGTGGGGTTTTACTCAGCCATAAAGAATGAAATTATGTCATTTGCAGGTAAATTATGGAACTTGAGATTATCATGCTAACTGAAATAAGTTAGACTCAGAAAGTCAAGGTCCAAATGTTTTCTCTCATATTCAGCAATGAGAGAAAAAGAGAGAGAGAGAGAAGAAAGAGAGAGAAAGAGAGAGAGAAATTATTATTATTATTATTATTATTAATTTTTTTAAGCCCCAAAAGTTGGATCTCATGAAAATGGAGTACTGTAAGTTGGTCAACAGAAAAGGAGGAATACATGAGGTTATACTAGACAATGAAATCTACCAAATTATGCTGTGTCCACATATTTAGCACCATGAATTATAATACACTAATTAAAATAATAATAACAGTAGTAGAGGGAGACCAATAGAGCAGAAAAAGTGTATTAGGGTAGGAAGGAGATGAAGAAAAAGGAAGATGTTAGGTAATGGCATTGATCAAATTGTATTATATGCATTTATGAATATATCATATTGAATTCCACTATTATGTATAATTATAATGCACCAATAAAAAGAAAAAAAATAATTAGAAGTAAGAAGGACATTTAAATGCTGACTTGCTAACATTATACAAATATAAATTAGATATACACCTTATGCCAAATATTGCCATCAAAATTGTTACAGCAGGACCGGGGCTGTAACTCAGTGGTAGAGCACTTGACTAGCATGTGTGAGGCACTGGGTTCAATCCTTAGCACCACATAAAAATGAAAGAAATAAAATGAAGGCATGCTGTCCATCTACAACTACTAAATAAATAAATAAATAAATAAAAATTTAAAAAAAGATTGTTACTGCAACCTTCAGAAAATAGCATCCAGTCTGAATTATTTCTCATTAGTCCTAGAAGGGAAGGATCTGAAGATCTTAAACTTGGTACTTCCACTGCTCTCTGACATGTAACTGTAGAATCTAAAAGGCTACAGAACTGCTGGTGTTTAATCAGTATTTTCTGATGCCAGATTTAGCAGATTTAGCATAAATTTGTGTGAGAGAAGAGTGTTGGGTGTGTGTGTGGGGGGAGGGGGTGGGGATTGTGTCTAATCCAGTAATGATTATGGAGGTTCTTAGGCCAAGTCCATGTTATTTTCAAAACACAATGACAAGTTGTAAAAACAGAGAATTCCACCTGGCTTCAGTATGGATGAGAATATTTGCTTCACATTACCAGCACTTCAAAGACATGTCACATTGTTTTCAGCCTGCCAGATAGAATCTAAAGTCTTTTTGTATTGTGCATCTGAACCTTTGTTCCATTTCAATAGCAGCACATACTTTATGACACCACTAAATTTCAATTACAGTGGCTCTAGCAATGCCATTAGACTCTCTTTATATGAGCAATTTCCCATTTATAAGGCTTGTAAAAATGTGATAAAATGTGAATTATCTAGACTAATGAAAACTAATTCCTAAAATAAATAAAGCCATGATTTACCAAAGGGACCCTTCATAAAATATGCTTATAATTAAACAATGAAATATTGAAACTATGTGACTATCAATACCAGGAAAATCAATGTGCAGCTGTTTCAATAGATATTCGTGTTTTCTGAGAGTCTCTGACTAATGATAAAATATGTAAATAGCATTTGATATCCCTGGTTAGCATGTCAAGAGTTGTTTTTTTCTTCATTTGTAGCGTCAGTAGTGTTCTTAAGATCATATAGGCAAATATTTCTTAAAGAGTTAAAAGGGTTCATCTTCAATAATACATGTAAAGTCATAGAATGGATTCTCTAAGTGCCGAAGGGATGCTAAATTTCGAAACATTTATAATTTCTACAAAGCAACTAAGGAATTTTAATTATATGTCCTAAATCAAAATACTATGCTAAAAATGCTACTCATCTACAGGGTAAAGTCTGAGAATCAACTTCTATTGTTCAAAAACATTCCACTTGGCCTACTACATTTCTACATTAAAAAAAAAAACTATGTAAAACAAACAGAGTTGATGCTACCCACACTTTACATTTATTGTCCCCTGAACTTACTGCCAGGCCTCTGTGCTTTCTGTTGGAATCTTCCTGTCTGATGACTTTGCTGAAAAACTTGCTGACCAGGGGGAATGTTCTGACGTCGGAGAAGATGCAAGAGGTAATGTTCATAAACACTCCTCTCCAATAGCAGTTGCCCCATCTCTCCTGCCCACTCAAGAAGGTCTAACAGAATGTGAATGGGGACTGTTAGTCGAGTTATATCAGCTGAATTCCTCTTTTGTTACCTTTGAGATGTTATTTTTTAGTCCTTTGAACACCAAATGTCTTCCTTTTGGACACAAACATGATGGAATTTCCATTTACCAACTTTGGGAGATGGAGAATTGGTCAATAAAGACATCAGCTTGCTGGCTTACAAAGAAAAACACCAAGGTTTCAGATAAAGAGCAGGAAGATTTAAAAAATAGACACAATACAGATGACACATAGGTTTTCCTGCCAACATCACTCTCTCTTGTTCCATCCAGAAAAGCCCTGGAATTAGAAAGAAGAAAGAGTGCCCCTGAGTTCAATCCCTAATACTCCTATCCCGCCCCCCCCCAAAAAAATTATTATTGATTCCAAATAGTTGCATTGAATGATGTGTGTGTAAAGACATATTTACATGTATATGAAATTGAAAGTAAGAAATTGCTTAAAACACAAAAATAAACATTAACTCTATTAATGTTATAAGTGATACCATCACTTGACAGGGAGCCTCTACAATAGTATAAAAGACACATTTTATTATCATTATGAGAGTAATATGACTTGAAAGGGTCAAAGGAAACCTTAGGGTTTCTCAGACTACATTTTGAGTAATGTTTTAGAGGGTCATACCTCTCTCTCTCTCTCTCTCTCTCTCTCACACACACACACACACACACACGAAATGTCATATTTTCTTAGTTTAAATTAAAAAGGAAAAAGAAATTTGAAACTTTGGTGAACAAATTGCTATTACCAGATAAGAGGCCTTGTTTCTCTCTTGGAGGATACAGGATTGAGAGCTTGGAAGTTTGTGTTGAAAAAATTGCAGCTTCTGCCCTAAGATGATAGAGAAGAGGACTCGCTGTGGTTTACAATCTGCTGCTTCTAATCACCAAAGTGAACATTTAGGCAAACTGACAACAGACCCTAGTAGCCCATCCTCCTTCTCCTAGATTTGGGAGCATTGAAAGCACATGGAAAGAAATCTTATGTCAGAATACTCTGGCCTCTGGCAAGAAATCACTCACTGGGCTCGGCTTCCTAGAAACTTAGATCAAGTCCTGTCCTAACCTAGCTTCAGCAGGTCCAGTGACCATCTGTAATCCTGAGACACAGTTTCTGTTCTACTTTGCTGTCCTGATCAAAACAATTGTTCAGGCCCACCTTGAGAGAGGGCAAGGCACCCTCAGACTCTTAGAAGGCAAGGATTCTTACTTGAGAACCTGGGGGTG
This sequence comes from Urocitellus parryii, assembly GCF_045843805.1. NCBI lineage: Eukaryota > Metazoa > Chordata > Mammalia > Rodentia > Sciuridae > Urocitellus > Urocitellus parryii. Next base: position 101,786,674 of record NC_135542.1, read on the forward strand.
GGGGGGAGGGGAAAGGAAAGTACTGACTTAAAAAGGATGACTCCTAGATATTTCAACATAGAGTTTGGGGGTATATTTTCCCAAGAATATTAATGTTTCAATAAAAAAAAAACTTGATTGAGAAAATACTTCCTCTCTAAACTTTTAAGATCTATAGACCTGCTGTGTGCCCTAACTCAACAAGGCAGGTTATATATAGTCAAGTGAAATGATAGTGGGGTAAATCAGATGTACAGGGGCTAGCAGCCACCTCTGAATTTTTCTGAAGACTTTAGAGAACTTTGTGAGAGAGTTGAAATTCCTTGTGCATACAAGAGGCACAAATATGAGCTGGCACTGAGTACAGCCTGGCCTCTAAAAATGTCACCAGACAGAAAATCGCAGCACACATTTTACATTTCATAGATGAAAGCCTATCTGAAGTAAGTTTCTAGTCAGGACACAGAGGGTAATGTTGAAACTCAGAAGAAACTTAGATCTCCAGTGGCCGGAAGTTTAGATTGGGGATTGCACTAGAGTGGAGCTTCCACATCAGATGGTCTTTGACTATCTCAAAGCAAGGAGCACAAAGCACAGACCAAAGGAAATGTTATATACCATGAGATCTGAAAACTAGAGCGGGGCTCCATGGGTCACACACTTTGCTATACTTGTCATCACAAAGTTGTTTGATTTCTAGTGAACACAGGTGCCAATTTCAATTGAACATAGAAGGATCTAGATTTGAATAGTTTGGACCTGAATTAAACTAGAAAGATTCACTGAGGTAAGAGCCATGTTTTTTCCTGGATATTTGCTTATTCTAATGATAAGGTATTTTTGGAGGTGAGTGCTCTATTTTGTTAAAATGCCTTCTTTATTTTCCACTCAGAGTAAGTCCTGCTTATGTGCATCTTTCTGATTAAAAAAAAAAAAGAAATTCTCACATGCATGTCAAACTTTGAAGCAGCACCTAGTAAATAATAAGTACTCAACAAATCTGAGTTGCATTATTGATCATATGTTTATAAATTCCTTTATCTGCTTTAAATATTCTTCCTTTGATCCATTTATTCCTGAGAAACAATTTTACCCACTGTTTCAGTCTTTTAAGATTGCATTTTTCTTGAATAATTGCCTTATGCATTCTAGGGATAATAACATCCTCCTCTAGGACCTAAAGAACTCTGTGCACTTGTCTACTTGAACATTTATCAGAATGTGTTAAAATGTGTTAATATAGCAATGTTAATATTCCCAAGGTCTTGGTCGTTTCTTCATGATGATTGCTGCATAAATAAATTAGTAAATTGTTTCTATTTTGCTCAAAATGTGCACTCAACAGTTACTTCTGGCTTGCAACTCTACTGATACAATTATTTTGCTTATCTCTAAGCAAAGAACTGAGGTGATTTTGGACTTTCGGCTTCCCTCTTTCCCTAGTGGGTTGGATTCTCATTACAAAGTTACATACTAGCAAATTTGCCATATTTCGTTTACTCAGTCTCTTCTAATGGTAACAATAATAGTAATCATGTCAGAGAATTTTATTGAGTTATTTTGGGGAACCAAACACTGTGATAAGGGTTTGGGGGGGAATTAATCACCACAAGAACTCTATAATTTGAGTTTTATTATTTTATCCATTTAAAAATGTGAAAACTAGGCCAAAGAAGATGAATTTATTTGCTCAAGTTCATATACTTAGTAAGTAGCAAAGTCATATATGTATAATCAGGCTGTCCCTCTCTTGAGGCCATGCTGTAATTACTGTGTTAGACTGCCCCTTGGACTCCAATTGCTGCATGTTATTACTGTGAGACACATTGATATTCATTATTTTGTTGTTAGCACATTTAGGTAGGTGTTAATTTGTAACCCCAGAAGCAAGGTATTTATTTATTTATTTTTGTAGCATAATATGTTTATAAAATTCAGCATCAGTTAAGAATTGTGCTATATTTATTTTAATGTATTAATTATAACATTCCAATTCTCAATACATAGAACATATATGCATATATTATTTGCTTACATTCATTATTATAAACAAAGCCCAAAATAGTTAATTTAAAGATTAATGAGACAAATATCAGAGATACTAGGTAGGCGGACCTGCAACTCACTGGCAGAACAGGCCCAGCAAACCCATGCAGGGGAAGAGGCGCCCCAGCGCCTACAAGGTAGGCCGACCTGCGACCACCAACAGAACAGGCCCAGTAACCCACAGAGGGGCAGAACCGCAGCCCGCACCTGCAAGGTAGGCAGACCTGCTACCGACCAGCAGAACAGGCGCAGCGGCCTGCTGGTGTGGTAGGCACATTGTCCCAATTGGAGGAGGGGCAGAGCAGCTGCCCACACCTTCGAGGGAGACTTTGCAACTATACAAGAGAAATATGAATATATAGGGCGAAAAGTCAATAACACAACAGTTTCACCAAGCAGAAAGAAACGAGAGCAGTATGAAAAGACAAGGAAAGAAAGGACCACAAGCAATGCAGGTCAACTCAACGTTAGAAGAGGTAATATCTGCAGCAGATGGAATGTCAGACAAAGAATTCAGGATATACATGCTTCAGATGATCTGGAGTCTCAAGGAAGACATTAGACAGCAAAATCAGACAATGAAAGATCACTTCGACAATGAATTACATAAACAAATCCAAGAAGCAAAAGATCAACTATACAGGGAGATAGAGGTCATGAAAAACAAACAGAAATCCTAGAAATGCAGGAAGCAATAAACCAACTTAAAAACTCAATTGAGAATACTACCAGCAGAGTAGAACACTTAGAAGATAGAACATCAGACAATGAAGACAGAGTATTTCAACTTGAAAAGAACATAGACAGCTCAGCAAGAGTGTTAAGAAACTATAAGCAGAACATCCAAGAAATATGGGATAACATAAAGAGACCAAAGGTAAGAGTCATTGGGATACAGGAAGGTATAGAGGTCCAAACCAAAGGAATGAGCAATCTATTCAATGAAATAATATGAGAAAACTTCCCAGACTTGAAGAATGAGACAGAATCCCAAATCCTAGAAGCCTACAGGACACCGAATGTGCAAAATTATAAGAGATCCACACCTAGACACATTATAATGAAGATGCCCAACATACAGAATAAGGAGAGAATTTTAAAAGCTACAAGAGAAAGGAAGCAGATTACATTTAGGGGTAAACCAATCAGGATAACAGCTGATCTTTCAACACAGACTCTGAAAGCTAGAAGATCCTGGAATAACATATTTCAAACACTGAAAGAAAATGGGTTCCAACCAAGAATCGTGTATGCAGCGAAATTAAGCTTCAGGATGGAAGATGAAATTAAAACCTTCCACGATAAACAAAAGTTAAAAGAATTTGCAGCTAGAAAACCATCTCTTCAAAACATCCTTGGCAAAACATTACAGGAAGAGGAAATGGAAAATAACAATGAAAAGCAACAGTGGGAGGTAGGACAGTAAAGGGGGGGAAATTATCAAAGAGGAAAACAAACCATGTTTAATAACATAAATAAACAAATATGGCTGGAAGAACAACCCATATCTCAATAATAACCCTAAATGTTAATGGCTTAAACTCACCAATTAAGAGACACAGGCTAGTAGAATGGATCACAAAACAAGACCCAACAATATGCTGCCTGCAGGAGACGCATTTGATAGGAAAAGACATACATAGACTGAAGGTGAAAGGTTGGGAAAAATCATATCACTCATATGGACTTTGGAAACAAGCAGGAGTGTCCATACTCATATCAAATAAAATAGATTTCAAGCCAAAGTTAATCAAAAGAGATAAAGAGGAACACTACATACTGCTCAAGGGAAACATACACCAACAAGACATAACAATCATAAATATATATGCCCCAAACAATGGTGCAGCTATGTTCATCAGACAAACTCTTCTCAAGTTCAAGAGTCTAATAGATCACCATACAATAATCATGGGAGACTTCAACACACCTCTATTACCACTGGACAGATCTTCCAAACAAAAGTTAAATAAGGAAACTATAGAACTCAATAACACAATTAATAACCTAGACTTAATTGACATATATAGACTATGCCACCCAAAATCAAGCAGTTACACTTTTTTCTCAGCAGCACATGGATCCTTCTCAAAAACAGATTATACATTATGTCACAGGACAACTCTTAGCCAGTACAAAGGAATAGAGATAATACCATGCATCTTATCTGATCATAATGGAATGAAACTGAAAATCAACAATGAAAGAAGAAAGGAAAAATTATGCATCACTTGGAGAATGAACAATAGGTTACTGAATGATCAATGGGTTATAGAAGACATTAAGGAGGAAATTAAAAAATTCTTAGAGATAAATGAAAACACAGACACAACATATCGGAATCTATGGGACACATTGAAAGCAGTTCTAAGAAAAAAATTCATTTCTTGGAGTTCATTCCTTAAAAAGAGAAAAAAACAACAAATAAATGATCTCATACTTCATCTCAAAATCCTAGAAAAAGAAGAGCAAAACAACAGCAAAAGAAGTAGAAGGCAAGAAATAATTAAAATCAGAGCTGAAATTAATGAAATTGAAACAAAAGAAACAATTGAAAAAATTGACAAAACTAAAAATTGGTTCTTTGAAAAAATAAATAAAATCAACAGACCCTTAGCCATGCTAATGAAGAGAAGAAGAGAGAGAACTCAAACTACTAGCATATGGGATGAAAAAGGCAATATTACAACAGACACTTCAGAAATACAGAAGATAATCAGAAATTATTTTGAATCCTTATACTCCAATAAAATAGAAGATAGTGAAGGTATCGATAAATTTCTTAAGTCATATGATCTGCCCAGATTGAGTCAGGAGGATATAGACAACCTAAACAGACCAATATCAATTGAGGAAATAGAAGAAACCATCAAAAGACTATCAACTAAGAAAAGCCCAGGACCGGATGGGTATACAGCAGAGTTTTACAAAACCTTTAAAGAGGAACTAATACCAATACTTTTCAAGCTATTTCAGAAAATAGAAAAAGAGGGAGAACTTCCAAATTCATTCTATGAGGCCAACATCACCCTGATTCCTCAACCAGACAAAGACACTTCAAAGAAAGAAAACTACAGAGCAATATCTCTAATGAACCTAGATGCAAAAATCCTCAATAAAATTCTGGTGAATCGGATATAAAAACATATCAAAAAAATTGTGCACCATGATCAAGTAGGATTCATCCCTGGGATGCAAGTCTGGTTCAATATACGGAAATGGATAAATGTTATTCACCACATCAATAGACTTAAAGATAAGAACCATATGATCATCTCGATAGATGCAGAAAAAGCATTTGACAAAGTACAGCATCCCTTTATGTTCAAAACTCTAGAAAAAGTAGGGATAACTGGAACACACCTCAATATTGTAAAAGCAATCTATGCTAAGCCTCAGGCTAGCATCATTCTGAATGGAGAAAAATTGAAGGCATTCCCTCTAAGATCTGGTACAAGACAGGGATGCCCTCTCTCACCACTTCTGTTCAACATAGTCCTCGAAACACTGGCCAGAGCAATTAGACAGACGAAAGAAATTAAAGGCATAAAAATAGGAAAAGAAGAACTTAAATTATCACTATTTGCAGATGATATGATTCTATACCTAGCAGACCCAAAAGGGTCTACAAAGAAGCTATTAGAGCTAATAAATGAATTCAGCAAAGTGGCAGGATATAAGATCAACACACATAAATCAAAGGCATTCCTGTATATCAGCGACAAACCCTCTGAAACGGAAATAAGGACAACTACTCCATTCACAATATCCCCCCCAAAAATAAAATACTTGGGAATCAACCTAACAAAAGAGGTGAAAGATTTATACAATGAAAATTACAGAACCCTAAAGAAAGATATAGAAGAAGACCTTAGAAGATGGAAAAATATACCCTGCTCATGGATAGGCAGAACTAACATCATCAAAATGGCGATATTACCAAAAGTTCTCTATAAGTTCAATGCAATGCCAATCAAAATCCCAACAGCATTTCTTGTAGAAATAGATAATGCAATCATGAAATTCATATGGAAAAATAAAAGACCCAGAATAGCAAAAAAAAACAACTCTAAGCAGGAAGTGTGAATCCGGTGGTATACGGATACCAGACCTCAAACTATACTACAGAGCAATAGTAACAAAAACAGCATGGTACTGGTATCAAAACAGGCGGGTGGACCAATGGTACAGAATAGAGGACACAGAAACCAATCCACAAAACTACAACTATCTTATATTTGATAAAGGGGCTAAAAGCATGAAATGGAGAAAGGATAGCATCTTCAACAAATGGTGCTGGGAAAACTGGAAATCCATGTGCAACAAAATGAAACTGAATCCCTTTCTCTTGCCATGCACAAAAGTTAACTCAAAATGGATCAAGGAGCTTGATATCAAATCAGAGACTTGGCATCTGATACAAGAAAAAGTTGGCTACGATCTACATACTGTGGGGTTGGTCTCCAAATTCCTCAATAGGACACCCATAGCACAAGAGTTAATAACTTGAATCAACAAATGGGACTTACTCAAACTAAAAAGTTTTTTCTCAGCAAAAGAAACAATAAGGGAGGTAAACAGGGAGCCTACATCATGGGAACAAATCTTTACTCCTCACACTTCAGATAGAGCCCTAATATCCAGAGTATATAAAGAACTCAAAAAATTAAACAATAAGAAAAGGAATAACCCAATCAACAAATGGGCCAAGAACCTGAACAGATGCTTCTCAGAGGAGGACATACAGTCAATCAACAAGTACATGAAAAAATGCTCACCATCTCTAGCAGTCAGAGAAAAGCAAATCAAAACCACCCTAAGATACCATCTCACTCCAGTAAGATTGGCAGCCATTCTGAAGTCAAACAACAAGTGCTGGCGAGGATGTGGGGAAAAGGGTACACTTGAACATTGCTGGTGGGACTGCAAATTGGTACAGCCAATTTGGAAAGCAGTATGGAGATTTCTTGGAAAGCTGGGAATGGAACCACCATTTGACCCAGCTATTCCCCTTCTCGGTCTATTCCCTAAAGACCTAAAAAGAGCATGCTACAGGGACACTGCTACATCGATGTTCATAGCAGCACAATTCACAATAGCAAGACTGTGGAACCAACCTAGATGCCCTTCAATAGACGAATGGATTTAAAAAATGTGGCATTTATACACAATGGAGTATTACTCTGCAATAAAAAATGACAAAATCATAGAATTTGCAGGGAAATGCATCGCATTAGAGCAGATTATGCTAAGTAAAGCTAGCCAATCCCTAAAAAACAAATGCCAAATGTTTTCTTTGATGTAAGGAGATTAACTAAGAACAGAGTTGGGAAAAAGAGCATGAGAAGAAGATTAACATTAAACAGGGGTGAGAGGTGGGAGGGAAAAGAAAAGAGAAGTGAAATTGCATGAAATGGAAGGGGACTCTCATGGTTATACAAAATTACATACAAGGGGAAGTGAGGGGAAAGGGAAAAAAACAAGGGGGAGAAATGAATTACAGTAGATAGGCTAGATAGAGAAGATGGGAGGGGAGGGGATGGGGGATAGTAGAGGATAGGAAAGGCAGCAGAATACAACAGATACTAGTATAGCAATATGTAAAACAGTGGATGTGTAACCGATGTGATGCTGCAATCTGTATACGGGGTAAAAATGGGAGTTCATAACCCACTTGAATCAAAGTGTGAAATATGATATGTCAAGAACTATGTGATGTTTTGAACAACCAACAATAAAAGTTAAAGAAAAAAAAACAAATATCAGAGATAATGAGAATGCCAGATATCTTTTTATTTGGAGTTTCTTCATATCATGGGAACATTAGTCTGTACTTTTCCTTCTTATAGAATGTGTTAAAAACTGATCCCTTGTTTCTATTTTCTGGAAGAATTACAGAGAATTGATATAGTTTCTTCTTGAAATATTTTGTAAAATGTATTTGTAAAGCCATTTGGGCTTAGAGATTTTAGGGGAAGTTAAGTAAGTATTTTTTTTTAAATGACTTTAACGGATATAAGCTTATTCAAGCTGTATATTTCTCCTTTTGTGAGTGTTGTTATTTTGTATCTTTTAAGTTACATTTTATCTAATTTATCAAATTTGTGGGCATGGAGCAGTTTATGGATTCTTTTCTTTTGCTTAAGACTTAAATTGTTCTTTCTCCTAATGCCTAAGGTAGAAGCTTAGGTTTTTGATACATATTTTTATTTTTTCTATATATTTATTTAGTGCTATAAAATTTCCAATTTCTGTTTTATGGCCCAGAATGTGGTCTATCTTAGTGAATGTTCAGGTGAATTTTAGTATATTGTTTTGTCCTTTTATTTATTTTATTTCTGTGTGATAGTGGGGATTGTACCCACCCGGGTGGAGGGCTTTACCACTAAGCTACATCCCTATTCCTTTTCATATTATTATTATTACTATTATTATTAATTTGCTTTACAACAAGATATTGCTGAGTTGCCAAAGCTGGTCTTGCACAAGGTATCCTCCTGCTTTAGCCTCCTGAGTGCTTACTTATTCCTTCCTTAATATACATAGGGGAACTGGTGCCAGAACCTCCCTTGGATATATTGTCCTTACATAAAAGGACAATAATATTTTCAAATAACCAATGTACATCCTCCTGAATTTTTTAAGTTATCTGTAGATGACTTATGCTATCCAATAGAATGTAAATGCTTTGCAAATAGTGGCTACACCATATTGTTAAGAGAACAATAACAAGAAAAAGTCTACATACTTGTTATAAACACAATTTTGATTCCTGAATATTTTCAAACTGTGATCATTTACCAAGCAAGTGGTTACAGAGGGCCTTTTACCTTCATGGATAAGATGGGGGTTCTCCTCTGTCTTCTTTCAGGTATTGCCCCTTTGTTTTTCTGAAGTTTCAATATGATATACATAGCTGTAGTTTTGCTTGATCATTATTGCTTGAGATGTCTGGATGTTCGGTTTTAATGAGAGTGATTAATTTTGGAAAGTTTTTGGACACTATTTCAAATATTTCTTATGCTACTTTCTTTTTTGGATTATGCATATGTCCCATCATTTGAAATTGTCCCACAGTTGTTCTGTGCTATTTTGTTTTTTATCTTTTTTATTCCCTTTCATCTTTACATTTCAGTTGGCGGAATTTACATATCCTCAATCCCACTTATTATTTCTTTGGCTGATTCTGTCTACTAATAATTTCATTAAAGGCATACTTTGTTTATCTTCAGTGTTCTTGATTTCCAGCATATCCTTTTGATTCTTTCTTAGAGTACCAAGATCTCTGCCAATATTACTCATTTAGTCTTGCATATTATGATCTATTTTTTTCTATTAGAATCCTTCACATATTAATCATACTTCCTTTAAATTTCCTGTCTGAAAACTTTAACATCTGTGTCACATCTAAATCTAGTTCTTATGATTGCCTGTCTCTTCAGACTGTGTTTTATCTTGCATTTTGACATATCTCATAATCTTTTGTGGAAAAACAGGCTTGAACTGTGCACCAAGAACTCAGGTAAATGGGCTTTTAGTATGATGATTTATTTAAATATGTCAAGGAGTTGGGCTATGTTTAATGCCCACAGTATTTGCAGGATCTTGAGGTTCAACTTTTTTTTTTTGGTACTTTTTTCCCTCATGTATTGTTTGGGATGTGCTTCTCCTTAGAGATAGTCTGCATCTTGCAGATTTTTTATCTGTCCTCTGCTATTATTGTATTAAGGCCTGTTGATGTATAAGAAAATGTAGCAGTGGGAAGACATTCTATAATATCATACTTAAGCCCCATTTTTGGTGTGCCTGTGGGATGCTACTTTTATGATTATTTCTCCAGTAATATATCTTTTCCTCCTCTTCCTGTATTCTGTTACTGGTTGTTGTGTTCCAAATCTGTTTTCTTGCAAAAAACACCTGTTGACTATATCTCCTGTTCCTTGTCCCCTCAGGTAAGATAGGAATGTTAGAAGACCCTGGAGAAGAAGAAGCATTCTTCCTTCAGCTAAGATAAAGTTCTCAGTGTATTTCTCCTAGAAGAGCACTCTTGTGTTACCAAGAAAATTCTGCCTGTATTTCCCTATCCCCTTTCAGAATTATTAATATACTCTTCTGCGATCCTCACAATGAGATTTTGGTGGGGCTTTGAAGGTAAATCCCATGAAAGTGTTCTCCTAAGACTACAATCCTATCAATATCCCACTTTTGTGTTCATTCATATCAGCTTCCAGAAATTTATCAGTAATACACCATCTATGTGTCCCTGGAAGTTTATGGATCTAGCAGTTTCTGTTCCAGGTGGCCATATATTGGCTGTGACTCTGCATATATGTAAGTCTCTTCAGATTTGTGGGGAGCAAGTAGTCCTGAAACCTTGGTTCCCTTGTCTCTTCAGTATCCCAGAAAACTGATTGATTTTTTTTTTATTTCCAAACTTTTATTGTTCCAAGACATACATGTGGATTTCTAAAGTTGCTGCATTTTGGCACAAGTGTCTTTATCATTATCTACTCTTTATGTGCTCCTTTTCTATGCCCTAATTACAGTGTGCATTTTTCAGTTTCATGAATTTTTGCATTTATGCTCTAGTTTGCCACTAATGTACTAGAAAGTACTGCTTGATGGTGAAGGTAGCCAATACCTCATTTTCAGAAATCAAGGAAGATAAAGTCTACCAAGCTTATGCCAACCTAATTCCTTTTTTTATTGCCTTTAAGCCATCAAGTGTGTACATCTGGGGAGCAATTGCAGAAAAAAAATCTTCTAAAGTTATTAGTTCAGAATCAGGATACAGTGTTCACAATTAAATAATTAAATCTGAACATATTTTCAGCAGCTAGAAATTAAATAAATTGTATGAAGATTTAAAGATACTATAATGTAGGAGATCCTAACTGTGAGGCACTAAAATTGATTTCAGAGGAAGGACAAAGAATGGAAAATATAAGAATATAATTAAAAAAATAAGAAGTTACAAAAAGCCCAATAAATAGATGTTAACCATGGAATTCTAAGGAGTGATATTGCTTTGTTATGTATAAATGGACATAACAAAGAATATAATTTCTTACATTATCTTAACATAGTCAAATACTCACTTTTCACACACATATAAGGGGAATTTCTGTGTACAGATAAATCTTCTGAATTCTTTTTATTTAAATTTTGTGTATCCATTATGCTTTACAGAAATAATGCATGTGCATGGATATGCAGAGAAAACATGCATTGCTTTTTACACATAAGAAAGGAAGTAAATTAGCATGATAAGAATGTGTGTGTGTGTGTGTGTGTGTGTGTGTGTGTGTTTAACTTAGAATTTAGAATTTATGTGGTATACAAATAAAAGTATTTCCATTTATTACAGCTTTGGAGGATTCAGTAGGCTTCTCACTGGTTCATTAGTAGTGCTTAAGAAACAAGAGCAGTTGAAAGAGGAAAGAACAGCTGTTTGAAAATGCAAGGAGAGAAATTAGAGCAGAAATGCAGGTAAAATATGGGCACTTTGAAAATAATTGTAGTAACATCAAAGAGCTACAATTTAAACATTATTTAAAAATATCTGGCGAACTACTTTAAAACTCAGGGATCTTGAGTCAATAATGAGCCCATGCACCAGCTATTCCAAATGGAATTGAAATTTGGAGAATGCTATGTAAGTTATTCATTAAAAACTCCATCCTGTTGCTGAATAAGGAAATACTCCTTTGGAGAACTCTCTAGGAGTCATTAAATTAAAAATAAGGTAAGTCACTAGGGGCTTCAGTCACTAGGGGCATCAGTGTTTTTTGTTTGTTTGTTTTGTTGTTGTTCTAATTAGTTATATATCACAGCAGAATGCATTTTGATTCACTGTAAACAAATTGGGCACAACTTTTCATTTTTCTGGTTGTACACGATATAGTTACACCATTCATGCAAACATACATATACACAGTGTAATGATGTCCATCTCATTCCACCATCTTTTCTACCTCTATACCTCCTCCCCTCCCCTCAGTCCTCTCTGCTCAATATAAAATTCTTCCATCTTTCCTTGCACACTCCCTCCCCATTATGGACCAACCTAGATGCCCCCGAGTGGATGAATGGATGAAGAAACTCTGGTATATATATATATATATATATATATATATATATATATATATATATATATATAATGGACTATTACTCAGCATTAAAAGAGCGTAAAATTATGGCATTTGCAGGTAAATGGATGGAGTTGGAGAATATCATGCTAAGTGAAATAAGTGATATTTCTCTGCATATCCATGCATATGCATTCACAAAATCACACAAAAACAAAGGCCAAATATTTTCTCTGATATGTGGCATCAGTGTTTTGATTCTTGAGTTGAAGGGTGTCATGGAGAATAAGGAAACTTGTCTCATTCAACTACTCTTTTATGGAAGGAATTCAATTGGTGGAGCAAAATGGAGAGAGAATTTTTAAAAAGTTAGGGTAGCGGGTTTTGTTTGTAATTTTCTTCATAAAAGAAAGAGTGATTTAAGTATTGTAATCATATCCAAATTTTAAGAAAATAGTCTGTCAACTTTTTGCACAATTTATCTCTTTTTTAAAAAAATGCAAGCAACCTTCCCATTTCTGGAATGAAAATGCTTTTTCTGTTTCCAAATTCTTCAAACCTGTACTTTCTCTGAACTTACTGAATCCTCACTTTCTTTAGGATGAAGTTCAACAGCTCTAATTACAGGGCAGCAATCAAAGCAGCAACCAGGTTGACATCGCTCTATGCTCTTGAACAAAAATAAAGCGTAGTGATTTTAATGGGAGCTATATTACAGTATACTTTACTTTGAATGAGGTGGTAAGATTCCCAGCTGTTTATATAAATTCCTGTCAATAAGTAAATATAAAAACTCTTCTTAAGCATAATTTATGAAATTCTGTGTGAGGTTTTTTAATTCTGTATATATTTTTCGGCAGGCAAAGCATTTCATACTGCTTCCATGCAGATGGAGAATCACTCTGTTTCTTCATTAATTGAATTTCAAATCTGAAAGGTACTGAATAATCTAATGAGAAGACAAAACGGGAAAAAAATCCTTCTTAATGCTTCTGTTATCCATGTTCCATGAAGTCCAGATTTAGTTTATGTAGTGTGTATTGTAAAGGCATTTCTTCTCTCATGTGAAGCCAAAATGTTTGTAATTTCCAGGAAAGGAGCAGTCCACACCGGGTCTACATCCGCAGGTCATCCAGCGCATTTGTTGAAAACCAAGAAAATCTCGATGCCTAGGAGAAATATCACTGAACCTTGCCTTTCTAAGCCTATGGCATCTAATCCAGCTCCCCAGAGAAGGGCTTCCACACTGGGACTTGAAGTCAATCCCCAGTGAGAATTAACTATCCCCCACAGGCTATTATGATAATAATTTCTCTTATTCACTTGAATCATATTATGTAGAAGAAAATTGAAGAATTTGGGGAATTTTCATACCAAATATCATTAAAATGTAATTTCTTACAAAAGAAGATTTCAAGAATATAGAAATACAAAATAAAACCATCAACTTAATGATGATGCTTGACAGCTCTAGAATATTCTACCAGACAATGGTAGAATATCCATGTTCATCAGATGCACATGAAATCATTCACTTAAGTGCATTATATCAACTGGACAAAAAACAAACTTAAAAAAAATTAAAAGAGTTGAATTTTACAAAATAATTTATACCACAATTAGAAATGAGTAACTGAAAGATAATGAAAAAATTGTTAGATATTGAAAATTTAAAAAAAAAATATTTGTCTGTAGGTGTTTTAACATGAATCTTATTCTGTAGTGTGAATACCCCAGAGAAGAATTCCTGGGTTGTATTGTAAGTACATGGCTAATTTCATAATAACTTCCCTATTTATAATTGTCCCAAACTGTAAAAGTCTAAATATACTATAAATTAATACATAAACATTGGGGGACATCCATGGATGACTGACTATTCATGAACCGAAATAAACAAATTAATGATATGTGAAGCAACTTGGATGAATCTGAATTTTAAAAGCCCAGATCAGGACATTATAGATTATGTCAGTTCATTTATATGTCATTCTTGAGAAAAGCAAAATGATAGTCATAGACAATACATCAGTGTTTTTTAAAGTGGTAAATGGATTAAATGTGACCAAAAAGGGAAAACATCAATGATACTTATGGTGGTGATAATTTTGTCTCAATTGTGGTGGTAGCTACAGGATCCACACAGTTTTAAAATCCTAGAACTCTGTACCAAAAAGAAAAAGCAATATTATAATATGATACTTTTTTATTCAAAAAAATACAAAAAATAATTAAAATTTAAAGAAAGAAGCAGTTTACTCTCTGCCTCATTGTATTCTACCTATTGGGTAAGTAGAACTGTATGATTATAGTTGATTAATCTAATGGGAGGGAGGTAGTGGTCTTTGGGTGAATTTTATAACTATTGAAATATTGAAGACAAATTTAAATTGAGGAATTTCATTTAAAACATCAATTTCATAATAGCTTTCTAAAATCACTTCTTCAGCTGTGGTTTTCTTTTCTATACTGGTTGTTTTTTTGGAGGAGCGTTTTAAATAAAACACTGTAGGCAAATAAAATCAATATTTGTTTTTTATCATTTTCTTACTGTATCAATTATTTAGAAAGTTGTCAATAAATACAAATACAAATCTAGATGCCTGTTATTATACTACATGCTTGGGGAAAGAGACTGTGCTTAGTGGGATGAGGAAGCAGGAAGAAAATTTAAGGGACACAAAATATGGATGACTATTTTTACATACTTATGAATATTTAATAATTTATCTCATGGAGGAAAGGGAGAGAAAGGAAGCAGGTATGGGAGAAAGAAAAATTAGTTTTAAGATAGCTATCACACATCATTTTTAAACAGTGCTGTCCAATGAAATTATAATGTAAAACATGCAATTTTAAATTGTAGCTGTATTTTAAAAGTGAAAAAACATAAAGAAATTAATTTTGATAATATATAATACACATATTTACTTGTTAATTTTTCATATCAAATGTATAATATCTGGTAATGATGATTTTTTATTAACTCCCAATGTCCAAAATATTACTTACAACATAATCAACATAAATGAAGGAAAGTAATAGAACCAATTTTTATTGTTATATTGTATGCATGTATAAATATATAACAACAAACCTCATCATTATGTACAACTATAAAGCACCAATAAAATATGTGGAAAAAAAGAAAAAAATTCCTTTCAATTCTATTCTACTAGGTTTCCATCAGGAATTTGTGTTTAGATTTAATAAATTGAGTGTTGTATAAGTAGACTCATACACTCAAGTTGTTTCAAAAATACTTCTAAGTTTTCTAGTAACTGGATTACTTTTAAATGTAAACTCATCAAACATGAAAATTAACTTTAGAAATTCAGCTCTTTGATTACAGAAATAACCACATTTCAGGTGCTCATCAGTCAGTAACCTGAGCCTCTGGCTTTTCTTTTGGACAGCACAATTCTAGTACATGAATTTAAATCGTGTCTAAATAGATATAGGCATATCCAGTAAGCTATTTTCCTTTAAAGTTACTTTGCACATTTTGAGGTTTACAATAAAATCCATTCTGTCTGCTTTGGATGAAACAGGTTTATTTATTCATTTAGTGTTTTAATCGTTGCAATTTGAAGCGGTGACCATGTGAGCCTAAGATTACTGTAGCTGTTCAGCTATCTGGTTAAAAAAAATAGATAAAATCTTATCGAAGAATTAAGAAATTGGAAAGCCAGTCAAAAAAAGAGGAAACAAAGGAAAAAGTCCACATGTGGATGTAGGAGCCTCAGAATAAAACAGTGGTGAATCTAACCTGACTTTTTTAGTTCTTCAAACCATGCTTTCTTCCCAGAAGATAGATTTCTTTGATTTTCTGCCATTTTGCATGAAAAAGTAATGTATCACATAATACATTTTTTTCAATTTCTTCCTACAAGAAGTATTTTATTATTATCTTCTCTATATTATAAAAAATAAGTGGATGAGTAAAGTCATAGATTTAGAATTATCCAGGATTGTGAAAGTTCTACTCTCATTATGTGTTATTAACTTTTTTAAGACACAAATTTGTAGTGGAATTCTGGATCCTTTGAAATCGAAATCAAAATTCTTTAACTAAGATTTGAAAATCTGACATGGTTATTGTAAGCAATGGTTTAGAGTTCAGATGTAGAAGAGGTCATTTAATACTATTTTGACTACTATTTCTCCCTAAAAATAGACTTCTGAAATAGAATAAAAAATTAAGAACATTTTATCAAATGATTTATTTTTTATATGATCAATTTATTAATAATGTGAAAATTGGATTCTCTGGAATACTTTTACATATAAAAATTTCAATGAGTATTTCCTTTTAATTCAATTCCTAAACAACATTCTGTTTGTTTGGAGTTTTTTTTTTTCTTTTTTCCTGTTTTGTTTTGTTATTTTCTTTTTTAACTAGAGGTCCTTGGTCTCAAAAAATTCAACAAATTTAATTGTAATTATTAAAAATAAATTTCTAACTCTTTTTCTGTCTTAGTAATAATGGCTTACAACCCACTGAATTAATATTTTAACGCATACTTCTGATTAAAATACATTAATCTTGAAAATTGACAGAAGTCCATAGTTAACACCTGTTTTAACTTTTTGAAAACAAGAAAAAAATTAGCTAAGTTTTCTGTCTTGTTAGATAAATATATTTAAGGATTCATGTATTAATGGATTTGAATTGGAGAGAGTAAACAGTTATGGTTAATTTAATGTAGATGCAGGTAGTTATACAAATAAATATTCATAGATGTGGGTATTTCATAAGTTAGTGTGCCACAGTATTTCCTTAACTCTGCCACTCAAGGATGTTTAGCAGTAATGACTCGCCAATAGCAATAAGCACACTGAACACCTATGTCATTGTTTCTAATTTTCTCCAAGAATAGAATCACATTTCCTTAAAGAAATGATTGATTCTAGGACTGGGGCAGAAAATATACAAGATGAATCTGGAGCATCTTGTAATGCCAAGAAGTATGAAAATTATTTAAAACAACTTACATCCATTTTATTATATGAAAGAGATGTGGGAACCAACCATACTCAAATGATATCATTACCAACCTCATTAGCCAAAAACTGGAACAATCTGAGTGACAAAGTAGAGAGGTTTTGGATTATAATTCAAAGTGCAAAATAAATATCCATGAGTCCTTGTTGATATGAATAAATTATTGCACAAGTAAATTTATGGGGAAGAGAGACAATAACTTGTCCAGAAGAAGTCCAAATAATTTATGTAACTACTCTACTCTCAGAGAGAGAGTACATAATTTTCCACTGATTAAGTGTGAGCTGTGCATAGTGACTTACTACCAAAGAGTAGAGTAAGGAAACAAAAAAGTTTGACTACATAGTAGCTAAACCCGAAGTACACTATCCTGGACAGGTCATCAAATTAACATCTATAGGGACAAATCATGCATGAATCCTTGATATAATGCAATTAAAATGACAGGTTATCTCTGTGGTCTTCCTCTGATAACTAATAATTCTTGTTTAAACAAAATTAAAGCATCGGATAAATTCCAATAGGAGACACATCCTACAAAGTAATTGACCAGTACTCGTACTCCTTAAAACCATCAAGGACATCAAAAGCAAGGAAAGTTTGAGAAATAGTCACAGCCCTGAGAATTCTAAGGATAACTGATAACTAAAATACTATTTGATATTTGGGATAGGATTCTGGAACAGAAAAAGGACATTAGGGAAAATGAAGGAATTATGAATATATCCTTGAGATAATAATTCATTAATATTTTTTATTCATTATAAGCATAATTTTTCATTCATTACAAGCATATCTACACTAATATGTTTGTAAATAGAATCAAAAGTCATTCTAAATATAAAGCTTACTAAAAAGTAAAAGAACATTTGTTTATTGATAACAGCATGAAATTCTGAGCATCCAAGACAGCATTAGACAACGCTTGAAACTTCACTTATCTTCTGGGTGGCACAGGTTTTGGAGTCAACACTTGAATCAAATGCATAGCACACAAGTGTCCTGTGAAAGTCATGTGACCACAAAGCCCCTTGGATTTCTTATAGTAAATGCATAAAGTGTATCCTATCTTTGTTTTGTGAGGGGGTACCAAGGATTGAACTGAGTAGCACTCAGCACTGAGTCACATCTCCAGCCATATTCTGTATTTTATTTAGAGACAGGGTCTCACTGAGTTGCTTAACACCTCACTTTTGCTGAGGATATCTTCTAACTCAAGACCCTACTGCCTCAGCCTCCTGATGTATTATATCTTAATAGAATATAAAATATATAACTATGGGCTATCCTTAATGAGCTAAAAAGTGAAGATGTTCTGGACAGCACTTTCAATTTCTCCTCCTGCTCCTTCTTATTTTTTTAACATTTTTTAAAATTTACCTTTAATGGATCCTGTTAAAAAAAAAAAAAAACACCATCACCTATTTAAACATCTTTCTAAAAAAAAACAATGACATGTTTAAAACAACAACAACAAAAGTAGTTTCAGAATATTTAAATTGTTAACTGGGGAGAGTCTCTAAAAGGGTTTCCAAATACCTATGTTAACCATGAACCACTTAAGTCATAAGTGTAGGTTAGTCTACTTCATACATTTGTATGAGCTACTTAGTATGTTTCTTCATGTGAATTACAGGTAATTTTAAGCAGTTTAATAATCTGTATTTTTCTTTATAGCTGTTTCAATTTAAACTTTTACTTGACAAATAAAGTTGTATTGATTCAAGATGAACAGCATGATGATCTGACATGTAATACACTAATTATCACAGTTAAATTAATTAACATATCTACCACCGCTTTTAGTTACTATTGTGTGTGTGTGTGTGTGTATGCACACATGTGTTGAGGACAGTTAAAATATGTTCTTTTATCCAATTTCAAGTAAAAAATACAGTATTATTAATTATACTTACCAGGCTTTACATTAGATCCCAAGAATTTATTTTTTTATAACTGAAAGTTTGTATCCTATGATCATATCTCCCCATTCCCCAACCTCCCAGCTCCTGGCAACCACTATTCTGCTGTCTACTTCTAGGAGTTCAGATTGTTTATATAGAACGTGTAAGTGAGATTACATAGTAATTTTGTTTCTATGCCTGGCTTATTTAATTTAGCATGTTCCCAGTTTCACACATGCTGTCACAAGGGACAGGATTTCTTTCCTTATCATGTCTGAATAGTATTCCATTATATGAATCCATTCATATATTGATGTGTCCATTGCTTTCATGTTTCCATATTTACCATTGTAAATAAGGCTACAGCAAGCATGAGAGAACAGACATCTCTTTGAGATACTGATTTTAATACATCTGAATATGTGCTCAGATGTAGGATTACTACAGTTCAATGTTGACTTTTCAGAAACCTCCGTACTTCATTTTGTCTGTACAAGTTTACATTTCCATCAGCTGTGTTCAGTGGTTCCCTTTCTTCACATTCTCAGCAACAATTGTTCTTTTTTGTCTTTACCATAATGGCTATCCTAACAGATACAAGGTGATGTCTTCTTAGGGTTTTGATTTGCATTTTTCTGATGATTAATGATGGTGACAGGCTTTTCATATGCCTATTGACCATTTGTGTATCTTCTTTGAAGAAATGTCGATTTCCATCTTTTATCTATTTAAATTGGGTTGTCTGAGATTTTGTTATTGAGTTGTGTAAAGACCTTATATATTAGAATATTAATCTCTTATCCAGTATAATGATAAAAAAATCTTCTATTGCCTTTGTATTGTATTGATTGCTTTTCTTTGTCTTGCAAATAAAAATATTTGGTTTCATATAGCCCTGCTTGTTTGTTTTCATGGTGCTTTTGGTATTTTCCAATGATGAGGAGTAATCTCAATATGTTTTTTCTTTTCTAGGAGTTTTAGAATTTCAGATCATACTTTTAAGCCTTTAATTCATTTTGATGATTTTTGTATATAGTGTAAGACAAAGATCTGCATTAACTTTGTTGCATGTGGATATATAATTTTTGCAATACTTTTTCTTGTATAATGAGGAGATTATCCTTTCCCCATTGTGTATTTGTGATGCCTTGTTAGATATTAGTTGGCCATACGTGTGTGGATTCTCTTTTCCACAGGATTACGTCTATTGTTATGTCAGTTATACTGTGTTTTTTTTTTAAACTGGAGCTTTGCAACATACTAAACTATTAGAAATAACAAACAAATTCAATAGAGTTTCCAGATACAAAAGTATATATAAAAATCAATTACATTTTTATAAGTTAACAAACTTTCTGAAAAAGATGTTAAGAAAATAATCTTATTGACATTAGCATCAAAAAGAATAAAATATTTAGAAATAAACCTAAACAAAAAGATGAATGGTTTATATACTGAAAACTATACAACATTGATTGAAACAAAATGAAGATGCAAATAAATGAAAAGATATCATGTATTCATAAATTAAAAGAATTAGTGTTGTTCAAATGTCCTTACTACCCGCAGGGATCGGATTTAGTGCAATCCCCATCAAGATTCCAATGGCGGGGGGACCCAACATGGCTGCCGGCGAAGAGGCAGCACATTCAATGCCTCCGTGGTAAGGGGATCAGAGAGACTCATTAATACACCCACATGCGTCAGGCTGAGAAACTTCAAGCAAAATTCCACTGAAAGGAGACCTACCGGGAACTAGTAAGTTTAATTGGAGGTGTCAGCTTGTCACAGACTACTGAATCTAGGCAACGCAGAGCAGGGGCACAGCCCCGCCAGCCGCCGCCAAATGGCTGCTGCTCACTCGTAGCAGCAATCTTAGGAGCGGACGCAGCCTGCCTGGGCCCACACAGGCCCGGCTCCGTGATCCACCACCGGCCGCTGCTGGGTGGCTGCAGCCCACACACTGCAGCGAACGTAGGAGCGGACATTGACCGCCTGGGCCCCCGCCGCCTGGCTCTGTGAACCACAGCCAGCCGCTGCTCACACGTAGCAGCAATCTTAGGAGCGGGCGCAGCCTGCCTGGGCCCACACCGGCCCGGCTCCATGATCCACCACTGGCCGCTGCCGGGTGGCTGCAGTCCACACATTGCAGAGAACGTAGGAGCAGACATTGACCACCTGGGCCCCGCCAAACGTCTCTGTGAACCGCCGCCGGCCGCCGCCCACACACTGCACCAAACTTAGGAGAGGGCGTGGCCTGCTCAGCCCTGGCCTGCCCGACTCTGTGAACCTCCTCGGGTGGTTTGGAGCTGCAGACTACCACCCCCCACCTGCCAGCCCAGTGCTGCAAACTACCCCTGACCAGCTCTGTGAAAGGCCCCGCCCACACTTCTCGAACAGCAGGAGTGGAGACTCGCCCAGTCCGGGAGGAAGAACTGCTGCACAGTGATTGACTCCCGCCTACTGAGAGGAGAAACTTGGCCCGGTAGGCATAGCTCCATCTACTGGAAGAGCAGTTAATCGAACTCTAGGACTACATTTATAATTTTTTTTTTTTGCTGTCTTTTTAAATGTTTTTTTAATCCATCTTATTTTATTTTATTCTATTTTTTTAATTTCATTTTTCATTTCTTCTATTATTATTTTTCTTTAAATTCTTTTAAATTTTCTATTTTTTTCTTTCCTTCTTTTCTCCTGCCTTTACATTTCTTTTCAATTTTCTTATTCCCCCTTCCTTGAATTCTACCTGCTTTCTCTCATTCTCTTTAGTGACTTCTTCCCATCCCTTCTAATACCTTTCCTCCCAAGCATCAAATAAACTTATAGGAGTAAACAGTAACTCAGCAGTCAAACAGAACAAGAAACAATATGAACAGCATGAAAAAGCAAGGAAGAAAAGGAGTGCAAACAATGCAGGGCAGCCTAAATATTCAGGAGGATATAGAGTCACCAGAAAAATGGTCATATAAAGAACTCATGGAACACCTGAGACAGATGGAACAGAACCTTAAAGAGGATACGAGACAGCAAATTCAAGCAGCGAAAGAACACATTGAGAAGGAATTACATAAACAGATAAAAGAAGAAGTTAAGCATCTTTATCAGAAGATAGA
This sequence comes from Urocitellus parryii, assembly GCF_045843805.1. Lineage (NCBI taxonomy): Eukaryota > Metazoa > Chordata > Mammalia > Rodentia > Sciuridae > Urocitellus > Urocitellus parryii. The sequence goes on from NC_135542.1 coordinate 101,808,809, forward strand.
GACTATAAAAAAGAATCAAACAATGATCTTATAAATGAGGGAAATTATAAACCAAATTAAAAACTCAAATGAGAGTATCATTAATAGAGTGGAGCAAGTAGAAGCCAGAACGTCAGATAATGAAGACAAAATATATCATCTGGAAAAGAGTCTAGCCAACTCAGATAGGCTGGTTAAAAATCACGAGAGAAAACTACAAGATATATGTGATAATATAAAAAAAAACAAATTTAAGAGTCATTGGGATAGAGGAAGGGATAGAGATTCAAACCAGGGGAATGAGTAATCTACTAGATGAAATAATTACAGAAAACTTCCCAGAAATAAAAAAGGAAACAGATATACAAATTGTAGATGCATACAGGACACCGAGCATACAAAATCACAGTAGACCAACACCAAGACACATTGTTATGAAGATATCCAATATACAGAACAAAGAGAAAATATTAAAAGCTACAAGAGAACAGAGAAAGATTACATTCAGGGATAAACCAATAAGGTTAACAACGGACTTTTCAACTCAGACGTTGAAAGTGAGAAGATCCTGGAACAACGTATTTCAAACACTGAAAGACAATGGATGCCAACCAAGAATTCTGTACCCAGCAAAATTAAGCTTCAGATACGACAACGAACTAAAAATCTTTCATGATAAACAAAAACTAAAAGAATTTGCAGCCAGAAAACCAGCATTGCAAAGCATCTTGAGCAAAACACTTCACGAGGAAGAAATGGAAAACAATAACCAAAGCCAACAGTGGGAAGTACCTCAGTAAAGACAGACGGAGGGGGGAAAGCTAATCATGGAGAAACAAACGAAATTAAAAAAAAAAAAAGAGACAAATAATCAAACATGGCTGGAAGTACAAACCATATATCAATAGTAACTCTAAACATTAATGGTTTAAACACTCCAATAAAGCGACATAGGCTGGTAACAGGATTAAAAAAAACAAATCCAACAATATGCTGCTTCCAGGAGACACACCTGACTGGAAAAGACATACACAGGCTGAAGGTGAAAGGTTGGGAAAAAATATACCACGCACACGGTCCGCGCAAGCAAGCAGGGGTGGCCATCCTCATATCGAATAAAATCGACTTCAAGACTAAGTTAATCCAAAGGGATAAGGAAGGACCTTATATACTGTTAAAAGGAACCATTAAACAACAAGATATAACAATTATCAATATTTATGCACCAAATAATGGTGCTGCGAAGTACATAAAACAAATTCTCCTCAAGTTCAAGAATCAAATAGATCACAACACAATAATTATGGGTGACTTCAACACACCTCTCTCACCATTGGACAGATCCTCCATGCAAAAGTTGAATAAAGAAACTATAGAACTCAATACCACAATCAATAACCTAGACTTAACTGACATATATAGAATATACCAACCATCATCGAATGGATATACTTTTTTCTCAGCAGCACTTGGATCCTTCTCAAAAATAGACCATATATTATGCCATAGGGCAACCCTCAATAAATATAAAGGAGTGGAGATTATACCATGCATTTTATCTGATCATAATGGATTGAAACTGGAAATTAATGATAAAAGAAGGAAGGGAAAATCCAATATCACATGGAAAATGAACAATATGTTACTGAATGATCAAGGGGTTACAGAAGACATAAAGGAGGAAATCAAAAAATTCTTAGAGATAAATGAAAATGCAGACACAACATATCGGAATCTATGGGACACAATGAAAGCAGTTTAAAGAGGGAAATTCATCGCCTGGAGGTCATTCCTCAAAAAAAGGAAAAACCAACAAATAAATGAGCTCACATTTCATCTCAAAGCCCTAGAAAAGGAAGAGCAAAATAATAGTAAATGCAGCAGAAAGCAAGAAATAATTAAAATCAGAGAGGAAATCAATGAAATTGAAACAAAAGAAACTATTGAAAAAATTAACAAAACTAAAAGTTGGTTCTTTGAAAAAATAAACAAGATTGACAGACCCTTAGCCATGCTAATGAAGAGAAGAAGAGAGAGAACTCAAATTACTAACATAAGGGATGAAAAAGGCAATATCACAACAGACGCCACAGAAATACAGAAGACAATTAGAATTTATTTTGAAAACCTATATTCCAATAAAATAGAAGATAGTGAAGACATCAATAAATTTCTTAAGACATATGACTTGCCCAGACTGAGTCAGGAGGACACACACGATTTGAACAGACCAATATCAATGGATGAAATTGAAGAAGTAATCAAAAGACTACCAACCAAGAAAAGCCCAGGACTGGATGGGTATACAGCAGAGTTTTACAAAACCTTTAAAGAAGAATTAATACCAATACTTTTCAAGTTATTTCAAGAAATAGAAAAAGAGGGAGTTCTTCCAAATTCATTCTATGAGGCCAATATCACATTGATTCCGAAACCAGACAAAGACACTTCAAAGAAAGAAAACTACAGACCAATATCTCTGATGAACCTAGATGCAAAAATCCTCAATAAAATTCTGGCGAATCGGATACAAAGACACATCAAAAAAATTGTGCATCATGATCAAGTAGGATTCATCCCTGGGATGCAGGGATGGTTCAATATATGGAAATCAATAAATGTTATTCACCATATCAATAGACTTAAAGATAAGAACCATATGATCATCTCGATAGACGCAGAAAAAGCATTCGACAAAGTACAGCATCCCTTCATGTTCAAAACATTAGAAAAACTAGGGATAACAGGAACTTACCTTGATAATGTAAAAGCTATCTATGCTAAGCCCCAGACTAGCATCATTCTGAATGGAGAAAAATTGAAGGCATTCCCTCTAAAATGTGGAACAAGACAGGGATGCCCTTTATCACCACTTCTATTCAATATAGTTCTCGAAACACTGGCCAGAGCAATTAGACAAACGAAAGAAATTAAAGGCATAAAAATTGGAAAAGAAGAACTTAAATTATCACTATTTGCAGATGACATTATTCTATACATAGAAGACCCAAAAGGGTCTACAAAAAAACTACTAGAACTAATAAATGAATTCAGCAAAGTGGCAGGATATAAAATCAACACTCACAAATCAAATTCATTTCTGTATATCAATGACAAAACTTCTGAAATGGAAATGAGGAAAAACACTCCATTCACAATATCCTCAAAAAAAATAAAATACTTGGGAATCAACCTAACAAAAGAGGTGAAAGATTTATACAATGAAAACTACAGAACCCTAAAAAGAGAAGTAGAAGAAGATCTTAGAAGATGGAAAGATATACCCTGTTCATGGATAGGCAGAACTAACATCATCAAAATGGCGATATTACCAAAAGTCCTCTATAGGTTTAATGCAATGCCAATCAAAATCCCAATGGCATTGCTTGTAGAAATAGATAAAGCAATCATGAAATTCATATGGAAAAATAAAAGACCCAGAATAGCAAAAGCAATTCTGAGCAGGAAGTGTGAATCAGGTGGTATAGCAATACCAGATTTCAAACTATACTACAGAGCAATAGTAGCAAAAACAGCATGGTACTGGTACCAAAACAGGCGGGTGGACCAATGGTACAGAATAGAGGATACAGAGACTAATCCACAAAGTTACAACTATCTTATATTTGATAAAGGGGCTAAAAGCATTCAATGAAGGAAGGATAGCATCTTCAACAAATGGCGTTGCGAAAACTGGAAATCCATATGCAACAAAATGAAACTGAATCCCCTCCTCTCACCATGCACAAAAGTGAGCTCAAAATGGATCAAGGACCTTGATATCAAATCAGAGACTCTGCGTCTGATAGAAGAAAAAGTTGGCTACGATCTACATATTGTGGGATCAGGCTCCAAATTCCTTAACAGGACACCCATAGCACAAGAGTTAACAGCAAGAATCAACAAATGGGACTTACTTAAACTAAAAAGTTTTTTCACAGCAAGAGAAACAATAAGAGAAGTAAATCGGGAACCTACATCATGGGAACAAATTTTTACTCCTCACACTTCAGACAGAGCCTTAATATCCAGAGTATACAAAGAACTCAAAAAATTAGACAATAAGACAACAAATAACCCAATCAACAAATGGGCCAAGGACCTGAACAGACACTTCTCAGAGGAGGACATACAATGAATCAACAAATACATGAAAAAATGCTCACCATCTCTAGCAGTCAGAGAAATGCAAATCAAAACTACCCTAAGATACCATCTCACTCCAGTTAGATTGGCAGCCATTATGAAGTCAAACAATAACAAGTGCTGGCGAGGATGTGGGGAAAAGGGTACTCTTGTACATTGCTGGTGGGACTGCAAATTGGTTCAGCCAATTTGGAATGCAGTATGGAGATTCCTTGGAAAGCTGGGAATGGAACCACCATTTGACCCAGTTATTGCCCTTCTTGGTCTATTCCCTGAAGACCTTAAGAGAGCGTACTACAGGGATACTGCCACATCGATGTTCACAGCAGCACAATTCACAATAGCTAGACTGTAGAACCAACCCAGATGCCCTTCAATGGATGAATGGATTAAAAAATGTGGCAGTTATACACCATGGAGTATTAAGCAGCACTAAAAAATGACAAAATCATGGAATTTGCAGGGAAATGGATGGCACTAGAGCAGATTATGCTTAGTGAAGCCAGCCAATCCCTAAAAAACAAATACCAAATGTCTTCTTTGATATAATGAGAGCAACTAAGAATAGAGCAGGGAGGAAGAGCAGGAAGAAAAGATTGATATTAAACAGAGACACGAGATGGGAGGGAAAGAGAGAAAAGGGGAATTGCATGGAAATGGAAAGAGACCCTCATTGTTATAAAAAACTACATAAAAGAGGTTGTGAGGGGAATTGGAAGGAAAAACAAGGAGAGAAATGAATTACAGTAGATGGGATAGAAAGAGAAGATGGGGCAGGGGAGGGGGATAGTAGAGGATAGGAAAGGTAGCAGAATACAACAGTCACTAGTATGGCATTATGTAAAAAGGTGAATGTGTAACTGATGTGATTCTGCAATCTGTATTTGGGGTAAAAATGGGAGTCCATAACTCACTTGAAACTAATGTTTGAAATATGATATGTCAAGAGCTTTGTAAGGTTTTGAACAACCAATAAAAAAAAAGAATTAAAAAAAAAAGATTCCAATGCCACTTTTCACAGATCTTAAAAGTTGCATGTAAGCGTAAAAAAAGGAAAAAAAAAACACAAATAGCCTAAACAATTCTGAGAAAGAAGCAGGAAGCTAGAGACATCACATTCCCTAATGCAAAATATGTTATAAAGCTACTAAAATAAAAAACAATTTCACCTTTATGAAATGCATTTAGGAACTAATGCTTTACAAGGCATTACAGTGCAGAGATGGATGGTAACCTAGGCAGGCTAAGACTTTGTGTACAATAGAGCTCCACTACCTTTGTCAAGTCCTCTGTTCATCAGTAAACACATTAGGACAGGTTGGTTAAACTCACTATTCCAGGGTCCCTATATTAAAACAGTCATAGCAGTAAGCATATTCTATTTGGTACTTGAGAAATACTTAGAGTAAGCATATGTAAAACGCACAGCAATTTGTCTGATATATAATAAACTCAATTTAAAATTTAGCTATTTATTAGTAGTGACTACAAAGAAGGCTAAAATTGGTATACACTTGCTGAATTTTAAGATGAAGATTCTTATATTCCATTGTCTTTACCTTTTTTTATCTGTCCTTCTTTATCCTTTCTCAGTCTTTCTTTCTGACCCATTGTTTTGTTTTTCCACCTTCTGTATTTCCTTCTTGTTAGTGATGACCATAACCGTATATAATTTTGGTTCAGATTCAGTCCATTTTGCCTGCCTTCTGTCATAAGCTTGAGCTCCAGAAGTCAGATTATTATTTATTTTTGAAACCAGCTTTTCTTGAGAGAGGAAATGAAAAAGGCTAGTCTTTTTTTATAATGGACTTTTATGTCACAAAGTTCTACATATTCCCATTTACTAATGCTAATGCTCCAATACATTATAGAGATGTACTCATAATCTGCCACATTCTGACTCTGGGATCTCAGAGAACTCCCCACAGAGGAGCTCCCAATGCAGGAAAAGTGGGCCCTAAATCACTGGTAGTATAATAGATGATACCCTTGTAGAAAAACAGGCAGATAACTCTGAAATAAGATCTTACAAGATGCTATTCAATTGGTGTCTCCCACCCCCCAATTCTTACTCAAACTCATGTTGACCAAACTCCACTTTTAATGAAAGGAAAAAAAAAAACTAAAGGGGAGAAAAGATAAGTATAGAAAATAAATGCGTGAAGTTTTAAAATAGTGTATTACAAATTATCTCAGGAGAGGACACAGAAGAAAATACCTTACCAACACATAATTCAAGCAAAACACCAAGAAATGTCCATGAATTGTAGCAAAGGTGGTCCTTATAACCAATGAGAGCCAGAGGCTAATTCATTCAGCTCTGCTTCATCAGAAAAATAAGAGTTTTCTAGTGCTTCTCTAACTTATAATAACATAGTCAAGTATAGTTATTTTTCCTTTGAATAATTTGAAGGAATAAAATTCAAATTTAGTTTCAACATTAAAGTTTTTACATGCAATGTCAGTTTATAAAGATATGACCCATTTATTTTTATGTACTTGTTTACCAACAGTTTATTCAAAGCTATTCATCCAAACAGAAACATAACAAATTTTATTGATAGTCTGTCATACACACAATTGCATAGATATATAATGTAGTAGTCACTTTTTCTTAACATATTGAAATTTTAAAGACATTTAGTCATTATGAAGTATAATCTTTGAAATCTTACTGATTATCATTCTGAGTTATGGAAAGTGTGTACAGGAAGAATTTGCCTTCATTTCACAAAGTACTAAACGTTAACTTACAAATAGCTATTTTTCTAATTCCCTGTTCATTCTTCATAAATTTCTATTAAAAGTTTTTTCCTATTATTATTTTTTGGCATATATGAAACAAACCATTGTAAGCATTTGATATCTTGGGGAAAATTCAACAAAATTGAAACTACATGTAATTCTTTTCTAGTTTGGAAAAATGTTATGAGCTCATTTTTTCACTATGCAGTATATATGCAACAAAATACCAATGGTGGCTGCATTAAAAGAAAAAAATACACACACACACATATACATATGCAAGAAACTTGTCTAAAGGCAAGCAAAGTATGCGTAGAAAATGTCCATATTAAAATTGTATTTTTTTTTTTGAAAAAGCATTTTGCAGCAGGAGCCCTAATGGCATGAATATTCTACCTTTAAATACCATGAATACAAAAATACCCCTCTATTTAGAACATGAACAGTCCCGTCACTGGGAGTGAATTGTGTATGATCATTAGTTTTTCTTAAATCTCTCAATGCTTTACCTAATATGAAAATGGTTTTTTAAAGGAAAAATATGAGTCACTTTATTTCTCTCAAAGTTATTGAGGAAGTAAAGAATATATTTAGAATCTGTGAAATGCTTTTTAAAATTTGTTATTGGTTTTTCCTTGGTTAGTAGAGCAAAATTTTCAAGAAAGTTAGTCAGCCTTCAGTTTCTTGGAGTAAAAATATTAATATCCAATTCACATAAAATTGCTACTACTAGAATAAGACTGTGTGATGTGTGAGTATAGGCTTTATCTAGCATTTTGTTGTGATTTTTAAAAATTATAAATAAAATTTTGAGCATTAAATGATGATCTCTTTGGCTGGGGATATAGCTCAGTTGGTAAAGTGCTTCCCTCACATGCACAAGGCCCTTGGTTCAATTCCCAGCACCACAAAAGAAGAAAAGAAAATCATGATATCTAAATTTTACAATTGCTACCAACTAGTTCTGAAATTATTACACTTAGAATATTGTTCATTATATGTCACTTTAAGAATTCATAGTCACTGAAATATTAATACAGCTCAGTTTTACAGTCTGATTCATAGGCAAAGCTTACATTATTAAGTTTGCCAGATTTTATTAAAACTGATATATTTCTTAAAATAATTTTGAAATAAATTGTAATGTAGACATACAATTAAATATAGTTCGTCTTGAAAGACTGCTTTAATTCACTTAATAATCAGGGGAAATTTTCATAAGCTGTTTTATAAGTGAAGATTCATTATTATTAAAATATACACAATATTTTTACTTAATGTTATCTCATCCAGACAACTTCAAAATTAACCCTTGCCAAGGTCTCGGCTTGGCACAGAATCACGAGCCACCACACACCTTGTAGATTCAAACAGCAATCCTTTATTCCTGAACTCACACACAGGTTCAGGGGCAATCTAAAATCACTCCGCCCAATTTACCTACTCCACGAGGCTTTTTCCAAATCCCATTTTAATCTCAGGAGAACTCAACGGGAACAAGCAGCAGGAACACCCTAATCCCAGCAGCAATAATCTTCAACCTCCAACTTCCCTAAAACCCCTATTGTCTTAAACCGGGAACGCCTTAAACTCAAGGAGCGGGAAACTTCCTCAAACCTGATCAGCTCTAAACCCGGATCCACCCTGGTCTTTGAGCAAGGTCACCTTACTAAAGCATACATGCAATGTCCCATCGAATGTCCTCTAAGCAGCATGGGGTACGCTGGCAAGGAAATTTCGATGCATCATTCCTACTTGGCAATGGCCCTCAGCAAACCCTAAATTTTTACTTGACTCTACATAATCAATTACTAGGTTTTCTAATTTTTAATTTAAAAAGGAAAGTTTTTAAAAGATGCATCTTAGAAATACTTTCAGTTACCACTAGCATTTTAATCATAGAATATTTTGGATAACCAATTGTTTGTACTTCTTTTTAAAGTTCAACTAAATAGTTTGTATAGCAAAATTCAGAGTGCATTATGAATCTTTCAAGGATCACTCTTTTTGGCTTATATTTTAATCATTTATTCTCTGAAATTTTTAGGAAAATATACAAAATTTCCCATTAATCTTTTTAAATCTCATGATTCTATCAATAATCTTTATGGAATGAGAACTTTTGCTTTCAGTCCCCAGTTTGCAAGCATCTTGTGATATTCAGTTGCCAACAGGTGTATATTCATCCTAGCAGAGCTATTCTATTCTCTCCCACTGAGTAACTAGGGTTAGCATGGCCCAAATACTGATTCTAAAATTGGTCAGAAATGTGCTCCTTTCTTTATAAGACAACTCACTGCACTAGATATCTAGACAACATTACCAAGGAAAAACATTTGAAACTCAGAAACAAAGCATGAAGATAATTTCTAGTTCATTAAATATTCTTAATAGCATTATTCAGGAGTACTTACCTATTCAGGATAACAAATATGACTTTGATATACCTCAGAACCTCCCAATAATAATTCACATTTATATCTACAAAAACTATATGATAGAAAAGACAACCAAAAGTGTTACAGATTTAGGGCCCTGTAACATAGTTAAAAAAAAAAAAAGTTTATCAATGGTAAATTTATATCAGATTTGTTTTTGTTTAACTGTATAATTCTTCAAATTTCTGTTTAAACCAGCTTTATTATCTAGCTGGCTCCTTCATTAATTAATGGTTAAATAAACATCATTGTCACATGTTAAATGTATACGTGATGAGAATCATGATTTTGACTCCTTTAAAATTAGTCAAATAAAGGTTTTATTTGTCCAAATCGATGATAATGGTGCTGAGATCCAGTACCAGGGGAAATTCTGAGACTAGTCTGTGTGTTAATCCCCTCGAAGAAAATAGCACTTTAATAATGATCTTAAAACAACTCTTTATCTCAGCACCCAGAATAATCCCCCTCACACCAATGTACAATTATTTATTCTATGTAAAATTATTAAACATTCTTTATCCAAAAAGAATACAAATTTACTACTCTATCAACAAAACACTACATGTAAATATTCTGAGTTCTAACTGACCTTGAAAATTTTCATAATATGATGATGACTACTTCCCTTCATTTTAAGAGCTCACAATCATTTCTATATGTCTTTTCATGTGGCTTTGATAATTTAATTCTTAGTAATCTTTATTCTTCTACATCGTAAGTGCATGACTTTCTACCATAGTAAATACTGCAAAAAGAAACTGACAAAATTAGGACACACTATTAAATGTTTTATTGAAATGCTTACTCAGTGTTTTCAGTGGTATATTTAAAGGTATAATTAAAGAAATTTCAAATAAAGTAATCAATAAAAACAAACAGGACTTATTCCTTTCTCTCTATGTTTCAGATATAATGCTTCTTGCAATTAGGGGGCGAAAAAGATATTGCTCTAGATACTTTTAGGTTGGTTCCGATTGTGGTTGTCAAGTCTTATCTGACTCATCTTCTATGCATTCATGTTTTAAATGTCTGTGGTATGCAGCAGCTGTTGTGGTTAACCTACATTTTTTTATAGCTTTATTTTAGACTATGTGAATCTTCAAGTGAAATCCCAATAAAGTATGATTTGTGAAACGTTATTTTCTAGAATCCTTAGTGTTTGATTGTGGGAATGTGTCTTAGATGGTTGGGAACTACAGGTTTGGGATATTTTTCAAATTTTAGTCTAGATTTTATGTCTAAGAATAACCCATTCCTCTGATTAAATTGAGGTAAGCTATTAAAGTGCGAATACTTAACCAAACAGATTACTTTCTAAACTATTTTTGAACTTTTAAAAAAAATTACATTTCTCTCATATAGGAAAAGAATGTGCTGAAGGATATTTAATGGCACTTTGGAGCAAATATGAATGCATATCTTCAAGGACATTTTCTTTGTAGCCAACTCCTTTTTTCCAAATATTGCTTTATTTTATAACAAAATAATCATGATTCGGTGGTATGATTGTTATGATGGAGCAAAGATATGCCAGTGACACTCATTGTTATCACTCTCTGATGTGCTGAAACATCTCTGAGGGTCTAAAATAGTGAATCATTTAAATGTGATAAACCAATGTTTTTATTTTATTTTTTTAATTTTGTATTTCACAGTTACTTCTCTTCTACCTACATTTTTTACCCACCACATTTAGACTCCTGAAAATTTCTACACTTAAAAGTAAGTTTCAGTAACACTTTATTCCTTGGAAATCTGCCATGAGTCTTTTCGTTTGTTCCTTTGCTGGAGTCATGTGGAGTCAGTCAGAATGAACACCTCCCTGACATAATTCTGGGATCATTTGAATACTCAACCACTTTTATAGTGTTTTATTGTTGTTATTATTATCATTATCATCATGATTTTCATACTGGGGATTCAACCCACAGGTCTCTACCACTGTGCTACATTCCTGGCCCTTTATAATTTTTAAATTTTTATTTTTTATTTTTGGAGACAAGATCTCACTAAATTGCTCAGACTAGCCTGAAACTTGCAGTCCTTTTGCCTTGATCTCTGGAGTCACTGGGCTTACAGTTCTGCAACACTGAGCCTGGATCTTATTAAAAATAAGGTAAAGGCACTAACATAAATTGAATGAGAGGAAAAAAAAACAATAGGGAAAAAAACAGAGTTTTCACCTCTTAAAAACTCACAGTTAAGTCTTAAAACGTAAGCCAAAACATGGAATTAAAATCACTACTTAGCAGCACATGGGATATAAGGCTTTGTTGCACAAAATCTTTCATCTCCCTGAGTAGTGATACTCAAACTGCCCTGTCCCTAGCTGTTGACCACCTTTTTCAGTTACCTTCTGTGTAAGAAGGCTGATCTGCCTCTTCCATTTAACCTCACGTCCCACTCCCTGTGTTCCCCACCATCTGCTGAATGCAGCAGTGAAACTGAAAATCTTTTCTTTTAAATAAATAAATCATTTTGAAATAAATTCATTACCATAGATTGATCTTTTTTTTTAATTTTTTCAATATGAATTTTCAGAAAGCAGAACTATTTAAAGTGGAACAGCCTATGAATTCATGGCTTGATATCTGATACATTTAGAAAAAAATGTTAGATGTTAAGACTCAATGTGAAAAACCTACTTCCAAACATTTATATTATTTTGTGCTTAAATTTTTAAGCCCTGTGGAAAAATCACTGTTAAAAAGTGAATTATGCCAGGTGTGGTAGTACACACATGTAATTCCAGCACCTCAGGGCTGAGGCAGGAGGTTTGTGAGTTGAAAGTCAGCCTCAGCAATAAAAATAAAAGGAAAAAAATGTGGGGGGAGGTGGTTGTGGTTCAGTGGTTAAGTGCCCTTGGGTTCAATCCCTTGTACCAAAAAATTAATTAATTAATTAATTAATTCATTAATTAAAATAAAAAGTAAATTATCTGGCTATGACCATTAGTTTTATTATAAATAACTTCTGTATAAAAATTTTGATTATATATATACAGCCACTTCATGCATGTCACTTAATATTGTTTGGTGAAATTTTCTCTGCTTGGAGAGCATGGATAAATTTGCATAATTTTCTGTATGTATTATTCATTTCAAAAGCAGAAGAGTTAGAGGTAATCTAAAATGATTGAATGTTCACATGTCACAAAAAATATTCTCTGAAAATTTAAAACTAATATTTCACGTTCAATCTGAGAAGAAATGTTTACTATAGTAAATTGAAAGAGTCGTTTTTTTAACATTTTTAAGCTTAAATATTTAATAACGTATTTTTTTGCTCCATTTTAGCATTTCTGAAAGCAGAAAATATCTCAAAGCACTTTCCCCTATAGAACATTAAGAATAATATTTGTGGGAGACCTGGTGCTTATCTAGTTGTTAAGTTAACATCACCACTCTCGACAACTTAACACAAAGTGTTTGCCAATTTTTACCAGGGTGTCCTGCCACCTAAGAATTTTTTTTTCCCTTTGTTCCAATACAATTGCTTCTTCTGGTAGTTTTTTGATGGTTAGGTTCAGACTTCTAATGTATTGTAACTACAGGTGATTAGTTATAAGTGTCAAAGAAGTTAGAAATAAATCTTTGTTTTCTGGGCCGTCAAATATTGTAGTTACTTAGTTTGGCTTTGTGATCATCATCTCACTGACTGCCCTGGCTACGACTACTATTTTGTCTATTTTAGAGATTCTTATTGCCATAACTCTTGTTGAATTAAAAACAAACAAGCCAAAACTACTGTATGCAAACAAAGCATATTTTTGTAGACTACTTCAGCTTTCTTTTTACAGTAACAAAACACTAAGCTAATCATTTTTAAAAGAGGAATGGTTTATTTTGGCTCACAATTTCAGAGGTTTCCAATAATGTTCAGTTGGCCTGTTGCTTGTGAGCCTATGGTGAGGCAGGGTATTATGAAGAGAGCATATGGAAGACCAAAGTTTCTTATGATGGTGGGGAAGCAAAAATTGAAAAAGATGGGAGCCAGAGTATTAATATCTTCTTCAAGAGCACATCCCCAATGAGTTAAGTTCTTCCAACTAAGTCCCATCTCCAAAAGGTTCTACAACATCCCAGTAGTTCCCACCTGATTACTAGGATTTTATTGCATGGAAATTTAGGATGATCAATATCCAAGCTATATTTTGATATTCTTGAAATTACTTAAAAATATTTTTACTGGGTAAAATCTATGATTGTAGTCATCTGATTTAGGAATCTAATCTGTCCTGTAATCTCATATACATATATACATACACATACCTATGTAATCTATTCTTATATCATATAAGTGTGTGTGTGTGTGTGTGTGTGTGTGTGTATGTGTGTGTGTATGTATATATTTAGAAGGATTTGTGGAAACTCTTAAAATAAGTGATGATCTCTAGGGTATTTGACCAATGATGACAATTGTGAGGGGTAAATTTCCTTTTGCTTTTACTTTCATGTGTTTACATGAGCTTAAATTGAATTAGCAGAAATAATAACAGCAGCAGAAGTAAAAAAATATATACTGAAGCAAATATATAAAATGCAAGGTAAAATTTTAAACAGAATACAATTAAGTTTGCATTTAAAAAGTATTTGACATAGAGAAGAAATAGAAATGAAATAGAAATGGAATAGAAAGCTGAAGACATGGTGATAGAGATACTTCATTATTATTATTATTATTATTATTATTTACTATACCTCTTTCTGAGCTAATATGAGTCCATGGCAATCGTTTGTCTTACTCTGATTTTATTATTCTAATCTTAATTCACATTTTCTACCTCATGAGTTAATCTTGGTCTGTTTTATTTTCAATTGCCTATACTGTCATCAATTATTATTGATTATAAATGATTTGGGATATGCCTGAGGTGAGGTGAATTCCAGGAGTTCTTTATATGTCTGAAATCACTGACTAAAGAAGGTGTATTTGTAGGAAGTAAGACATCTCCGAATCTTATAAAATTATTAGATCTTTTAACACAGGAAAGTTTCTTGACTCCTTACTTAAAAGAAATTGACTTTCAAAATACCATAGCAAGAAAAAGTGACTCCATGTTCAGGCTGTGTTTTTATCCATGTAATGTTAAATTCAATAGATTATGGACCTCTTTTACAAAAGTCTTAATAAAGATAAATATATAAAATATGAGAGGGTTTTAAACATTCACAGATATATTTCAAAATGGATTTGTTGGTTAACTGTAGCTTGCAAAATAGATGTTGTCTGATCTCCTAAAATGTAAATTTGTGCATCTGCATCAGTGACCATTAAATTGACTCAACTCTAGTCTCTGGCTCAAGACTGTCCTAAATTTTCACAATCGCACAAATACAACTTCTGACTCTTCATAATGGAAATGATGGAATTTTTAATAGTATATAGAAAAGATGATTTTGATAGTTAATGATGAGCCTCATCCAGGAAAAATTTCAAGTGTTTATTCGTTCAGATTAGAACTTGTACTGAAATTCAGTTGAGTCCAAATGAGACAAAAAACACATGAAATTATCTCAAAATAAAAAATTTCTCTTTGGGAAATACCCAGTGAACCCAAATATGTTGATGTCATAACTGATAGAATGTTACCCTATTAGAGTGATTCATGATGATTACAGAAACTCCAATAGCTTTTAAGTAAGATTTTGGGGTTCACAGTGTTTTTTCTAATTTTGGAGAATTTCAGTATAGAAAATTAATATAGTAAACAAAGAGTCAAATTTTCTATGTGGATTTTATTTTGCCTCACAAGTTCTCATGTATACAGAAATTTGGGAGTAACAAATACATGTAGGGTGGGG
Organism: Urocitellus parryii; assembly: GCF_045843805.1. Classification (NCBI taxonomy): domain Eukaryota; kingdom Metazoa; phylum Chordata; class Mammalia; order Rodentia; family Sciuridae; genus Urocitellus; species Urocitellus parryii. Next base: position 101,823,924 of record NC_135542.1, read on the forward strand.
ATATTTTTGTATTTCAATAAAGAATACAATTTTAAAAAGTTAATGATTACTTCCTTCGAAATGATAACGAATCAAATGATATCATAAGTGGCAATTTCCTATTGTCTGCTGGAAAGAGATCTCAATTAAACACAAATAATAAAGAACAATGCTAAGGTATTATTTCTAAAAAAAAAAATAGAACATTTTGGTTATTAAGGCAATTAAACACAATTTAAAATACAAGTGTCACTTTTCCTCTTTGAGTCACAGGTACTCTGGGAGACACAAGTTTTTGTGTAGACATGGCTAAATCCAAGAACCACACCACACACCACCAATCCCAAATATATAAGAGAAACAGTTATCAAAGATCCTCATCACAAAGATATCACCTAAGGGAGTAGACCACAAGTTCCTGAGGAACATGTACTTTACCAAAAAAGCACAAAAAGCAGGGCTTCAAGAGGCAGACCAGAGACACTAAGACTATGAGTTCATATGTGCAAGTTATCAACGCTGTGGTGAAATTCAAGGAAGTGAAGCCCAGGAACCCAAACAGTGTCAGCCATAAACCTGATCTACTTGCCTACGTCACCCACCCTAAGTTCAGCACAGGAGCACCTACCTGACTGCATTGCTAAGGATCTCCAGTTTTAAAATCCAAGGTCACTGCTCAAACTAAAGCCCAGGCCTTGACTGCAGTTCCAGCTCCAGCTTCAGTCCTAGGTGAAGCTCAGGTTTTCAAAGGTCCCTGGGCTCCCAGGAAAGCACTTCTTATGTCTCTGTCAATGTAAGGACAGAAAATCTGATCTGTCTCCTGTGCTGCTTTCTGCCTGAGGCTGGTGTTCTCCTACGCTGTACAAATACATCTGAGGCAGGAAACAAACAAATAAAAAGGCAATGCCTTTTGCTGCCCCAAATAAGTAAATCATTCAAATATCTATGAATTTGACAAAATTGACATAAAAAAACAATTTTTATTAATGTGACATTTATACTGTAGTAGAGGAGCCTTATATCCTAGTAGAGGAATGTTTTGCAATGTCTAGATATAGTGTTTGAAAAAAAGAACGACAGAATTTTAGATATGAGATTGGAAATTAAATTATTGCTAAAATAATTTTCCAGATGCTGGTGGAGATTAAAGTGTCTATCATGCTAACTGAAGTAAGCATTGGACACAAATGACAAATCCAATAGCTTCTAGGAAATGTCTTACTTTTGAAAATATAATGTCATGATTCTTTACTGGACAATGTTATTTTCTTCCTTATGACAGATGAAAACAACCAAACAAAATATTGCAGGAAACTAAACAAATAAAATTTCTGATTTAACTTCTTAGCTTTTTAAGATTCAATGGACTCTTTTAATCTTTGTAATCAACATCAAACTGCAGACATTGAATAATGCAATAACTTAATAATTTGCATCTTTGCCTTAGGTCTCTTTCTACAAAATCCATATGTAATATGGTTTTCCATATAATTATTCTGACATGATGTTTGGAATTTATTAATCCTATAGTTAAATGCTTTAATAAATACTTATTGCTGGTAGGATAAAACCAAGCCTCTAGCTTGATTACTTTTTCTTTATGAATCAACAAATCTCTGCTTACTATATGTTCGTTCATCTCTACCTATTCATGCATTACAACCAAAAGTTCATCTTAGTTTCCCACCCCTTAGAAAGACTTGTCTTTCCCATTTTGAGGTCCTACTTATCATTCAGGGTTTTTCTTTTCAATGTACCTCAGCTCCTCTTGTCAAAATATAGCATATATTTTTATTTTTGGTTTGTTTGTTTTTCTGGTACAGAACTTCACCTGTTTTAGAGTTTTGCAGCTGTCTCTCTCACCATATTATTTGAAAACTTATCAAGGCCAAAGACTGTGACTTCTTTCATCATGTCAATATGATTCGTTGGTATAATGATTATCTTTAATAGGTGTTTAAATAATGTTAAATGAATTAATTCATCTGAAAGTAAAACATGTTTAAACTTTCTCACAAAAGTCTCATAGGAGTCATTTCCCACAAAGCTTACATAAAACTTGAAAAAAAATTTATTTAATTATTCAGATTGGTTGTGATAAAAAAAAGGACTACTTTTTATTACATGCTGTTTTGTGAAACTTTCTCTTAAAGTCCCCAGGAAAAACAAAAAAAATGAAAACACATTTATCCCTCTGCTTCACAGCTGTTTACCTTTATTGCTACTTTATATTTGGAAACATACATATATATATATATATATGTGTGTGTGTGTGTGTGTATATTGTTCATAATAATGAAAGGAATCCATGAGCATAGCAACACAATTTAAAAAAGTACAAAATAATATAAAATAATAAAGATGTAGTTTCTCCTCTCTTCAAACATTTTTTCATGCTACCTGGAGGTGATGAAGAAAAAAATTATACATTTCCATTTGTTTTTATTTGCAGTTATTCATATGATGTTAAATATTAAACTTATGTATCTCTTTGTTGATTTACTAAATTCAATCTCATAAACATACTTCTTGAGATGGAAAAGAAAAAATTTCAATACTAAAACATTTATATCTTATTCTTACTATTAGCTATTTTTGCAATTTATATTATTTTATGTATGTAGAATATTTATGAATGCCATTAAAACTTTACAACACTGTTAAAATAATTAGTGCATTGGCTTTATAGAGAAGATATGTAATTCTCAATAGTTAAACTTGAATAATCTAAACGAAATTGTGCACCAGGGTCTAATGTATACTCTATTTTCACAGCTAGCACATTGCTTAAAATTTTATCATATTTTTTCTTAAATTATATTAAACTCTTGCATAATATTGGTGGGAATATAAAATGTACAGCTTCTAAAGAACACAGAAAGGAGAAGATTCTTCAAAAATTAAAAAAATGAAACCCGCAGGGATGGAGGTATGGTTCAGTGTTAGCCCCCTTATCTTGCATGCATGAGGCCCATGCATAAGTTTTATGCCCAATGTCACAAAAAAGAAAAAAAATGAATTCAACATCTGAGTTATTTCCAGAAGTATTGAAATCGGGATCTCAAAGCAATATCTGGGTTTCCATCTTTATTTGCTTATTGTAACATTGTGTACAATAATCAAAATATAGAAATAACCAACCAATGGCTAAATGGATAAATTATTATATTTTCATTATCAATTTACATATTTATATAAATAAAATATTAGATGCATATAATATTATTTGATCTTAAAAAAGAAGACATTATGCTAAGTAAAATAAGTTTGTTGATGAAGAAAAAAATTGTACATAATTCCACTTATTTAAAAGTATCTAAAATAGCAACAATTAAAAGAACAGAAAATAGAATGGTAGTTGTTCAAAAGAGAAAAGGGGAAATTGTTCGACATTATGCAATTGCAGTTATATATGATGAATAATTTCTGGAGATCTTCTGTACACCTAGTTCCTATAGTTAACAATACAATATTGTACATTTAAAATTTTAGGAGGGAAGATATTTTGTTCAGTTTTCTTACCACATACATACAGAAAGCAAAAAACATACAGGAAACTTCCGTGGGTAATAGATGCATTTGTTGTATTGATTGTGGCTATACGCATAAATCCAAACTCATTGAGTTGTATACATTATATATATCTAGTTATTTGTATATCAGTAATACCCAATCAACTAAAAAAAATAGTAAAAGTAAGTTAATAGAAAAAGCTATTCAATACTAGCCAAGATGAAATAATTCTACTTCAAGTGTTCATTGCAATGATTTCAATTAAAATTTGTTAAAAGATTTAAAAAATGAACTCCAAAAGGACTCTGTAAATACCAAAGAGTAATGAGTGAACAAAGTCAAAACTTGAACTACTCATACACTGATGTTGAGATATTTTTCCCCTAGCATTTTTCCCTAAGACTAGAATCAAGAATAGATAGAATTGAGGATATTACATTACATTACATTACAATCTCTGAGAATGTTTTCTTTTTTTATTTTTTCCTGGCCAGAACATAGGGAAATGAGCATCTGTAAGCTGAAGAGTAAAGAGTCATCATTGTTTCAGGGTTTTCTTTTCTTCTCATATTCTTGCCCCAATTGCATAAAAATTGAAAATCCTTGCTACCATGGAAAGGAGGAAACCTAAATTCTAAATAACCCTATCTCAGTAAATAGGGAGAACAATATTAAAATTAAAAAGAAAAGAAGTACCAATTGTATGAAGACAAAGCTTGTATTATCTCCTTTTGTTTTCTTTGACTGCACTGGCCTAAGTACCAGTCATTACACAATTGTATGCGAAGATACAATCACCAAAGAAGCCAAAAAGTACCTGGAAAAAAGTCTATGGGAATAGAGAGGAAGTACAGAAAAAAATCAATCTAATATATATGTGTATGAATTAACAACCTTTCCAAGATATGAATGCACAATATATACCCAAAGATCTTATTAATGGCTTTAATAATTGAATTATAGTCTAAACCACTGCCAAAATTCAATAACAATCCTGAAGTGCACATTGGAGAAAAGCAATGATCATAACACAGGATATAAAACTAAACTGGCAGTGTAATGTATCCCCCCACAGTAGGCACGATAGAATTTACAGCAGGAAATTCACTAGATTGATTGCTTGTTGAAAAAAAGGAAAAAAAAATAACATTCGTAGAGAATTTTTACAGAATCAGTGTTTCAAAACAAAATATTCAAATTATACAGTATACAACCCGAAATTACTTGGCATATTCATCAGACCAAATAAAAAGAGAACCGGAAGTCAATAGTTGCCAACACAGAGATGACCCTTGATAAAATTATTTTTTTTAAATGTCAAATAGTTTCTATTAACATTCTCTAGGAGATAAAAATTAACACTTTAGATATAAAAAAAAGAAGCTACCATAGAAAAACAGGACTAAATATCAGAGAAATAAAATATATTATTTTCTCCACTGAAGTAATTTAAAATATGCATGGAAATATTTTAAAATTGTGTTATAATATGTATAATATATATGACAACTAAAGCCTGAAGTGGAATATTAAGAACATAAATGGGTAAAATATTTAATTTAAATACTATGAAAAGTTAAAACTATCACTAACAAATAAAAAGAAACCTAACTGTGCCATAAACATATGTGAATATATCACAGTGAATCAAACCTTTATGTAAATCTATAATAACACCAATTATAGAAAAGCAATAAATAGAAGGAAGACCAATAGGTTAAAGGAGGGGAGTAGAAGAAGAGAGAATGGGAAGGAAAGAGAAAGTACTGGGGACTAAAATGGAGTAAGTTATATTCCAAGCAGGTATGAATATGTCAAACAAACCCCACCATTATGTATAACTATAATACACTAATAGATCATTTTAAAAATTGAGCAGAATGTTTGAACAAGCACATAGAAACAAGCTCAGCCTTATTAGCCATTAAGGAAATGTAGATTAATGAGATACCACTACACATTTATTAAAATGTCCTAAATTCAATAGATTATCTGGCAAATTGAAAGACAATCTACAAAATTCCTGACCATTAGTCTTCAAAATGTCTGCTAAAACCAGGAGTTGGTGAAATAACTGGCACAGTCATACAGTACTGTGGAAATATAAAACAGTACAATATTCTTGATAAATTATGGGCAATTTCTACAGAATTCAAACAAATCCTGTACCTACTACACATCTATTCTTCTATGTGTTTACTTATGACAAGTGAAAGCATATATTTATACAAATCGTTTATGTGAATGTTCATAGAAGTTATATCCATTACACATCCAAATTGCAAATGACATTATTTTCCATCCATAGGCAAATGGATACACAAATTTTGGGAAGACTGTGCAATGAAATACTACTCAACAATAAAAAAATAGAATGAACAACTAATATGTACAACAACATAAAGGAAAGTAAATAATGCTGAAATTAAAAAAAAAGTTATACATGTGTGGTCAGTGCCCTAGGGAATGGAGATACAGAGAGGGATTGTATATGGATAAATTTATCATTTTGATTTGTATGGATTTGTAAGTCTGTACACTTTGAAAATAATGTAGTTCATTTTATATTGATTTTACCAAATCATGGTGTTAAAAAATTAAAATTAAAAAAGATGGAATCAGCTGGATATGGTGGCACATGCCTGTAATCCCAGTGGCTTGGGAGAATCATGAGTTCAAAGCCAGCCACAACAATGGGCAAGATGATAAGATACTCAGTGTATCTAAGAGATCCTATATCTAAATTCAAATACATAATAGGGTTAGGGATGTGGCTCAGTGGTTGACTGTACCTGAGTTAAATCACTGATACAAAAAAAATCATATGATCATATACTTTAAACACAGTTTCTCAAAAAGTAGGAAAGAGCACCATAGTCTCAATTCATTTTATAAGACCATAGTTATCCTGGTACCAAAACCAAAGACATTGCTAGATAATAAAACAATAGACCAATATTCTTCATGAACATGTATAGAAAACTACTCAATGAAATATGTATAAATAAAATCTTGTGACACATAAATAGACAAATATATCATGACCAAGTATTTATGCCAGGAATACAAGACTAGGCTATCATTCAAAAATCAATCAATTATTTTATGATATTAAATTATAAATAAGAAAAACCTACATGATTATCTTAATTCAGAAAAATCATTTGACCAAATCTGGCACCTGTTTGTGGTTAAAAACCCTTAGTCTCTTAGCAACATAGGCATAAAATGAAAATTTAATTTGATACAGGCCTTTCACACATGTCTTACAACTGATATTGCTCTTAATCATTGAAGACTGACTTGTTTTTCTTTTCAATTGGAAGCGAAGTATGAATATCTACCCTCATTCCTTATATGCAGTAACAATACTAGCATGTGATATAGAACATGTAAAATGATGAATGATTCTGATTTAAAAATATCAAAGAGATTATAACAGCTGTTCATTGGAAGACCATAACCAAAACTGGTGTCTCTCAGGTATAGGAGAAAGTGAGTTTTATAAGAAATAAGTATAAAAATAAACATCCTGATTTCAAGAAATCAATAAATGGATGGTATCAAAGTAAAAAGCTTCTTCACAGAAAGGAAATAATCAAGAATGTGATTAATAGGAGAAAATCTTTGTTATGTGCACCTCAGTTAGAGCATTAATTTCCAGGATATATGAAGAACTAAAAAAACTGAACTCCAAAACAAACAAACAAACAAACAAAAACCCAATCAATAAATGGGCAAAGCAACTGAACAGGCACTTCACAGAAGAAGAAATACAATTGGTCAACAAATAAATGAAAAAATATTCAACATCACTAACCATTAGAGAAATGCAAATTAAAAGTACACACTGAGGTTTCATCTCACTTTAGTCAAAGTGGCAATCTGGCAATCGTCAAGAATACAAGTAGCAAGAAATGTTAGTGAGGATGTGGGGGAAAAGGTACACTCATACATTGCTGTGGGGGGCAGTCTGCAAATTCATACAATCACTATGGAAAACAGTGTGGAGATTCCTCAGAAAACTAGGAATGGAACCACCAATTGATCCAGTTATCCTACTCCTCAGCATGTACCCAGAGGACTTAAAATTAGTATACCGGGGGGCCTGGGGTTGTGGCTCAGCAGTAGAGCACTCGCCTAGTACATTCGAGGCCCTGTGTTCCATCCTCAGCACCACATAAAAATAAATAAATAAAGATATTGTATTCAACTAAAAAAAAGATAAATATTTTAACAAAGAATTTTAGAAAGTTAATATACTGTAATGACATGGCCAAATCAATGTTTATAGCAGCTAGGTTCCCTTCAACTGATGAATGGATAAAGAAAACATGGTAAATATAGACAATGGAATATTACTTAATAATAAAGAAGAGTGAAATTATGGCAGTTGCTGGTAAATGGATGGAACTAGAGACTATCATGTGAGAGAAGGAAATTCCAAAAAACCAAATACCTAATGTATTCTCTGATATGTGGATGCTGACTCACAATAGAAAAGGTTGAGGGCGGGGGTGGGGTGGGGGAGACATGGAGATTCACCATATTGGACAGGGGCTAATGAGAGATAGAAAGGAGAATGGAAATTTGAAAGATAATAGAATGAATCTGACATGACTTTCCTATGTTCATATATGAATACACAACTAATGTAACTTCACATGATGTACAACCACAGGAATGGGAAGTTATACTGTATGTATGTATGGTATGTCAAAATACATACTATTGTAATGTATAAGTTAAAAAATAAAAGTTTTGCATAAATACAAGCTTTTAAAACAATCCTAATTTCATGTATCAAGGTTTAGCCAAGAATAGTGTAAATTTCTGTGATTATCTGTATACAAACCATATATACTTATATGATTTCTTAAAATGACCAAATTTTGTTACATGCATGTCCCAATGAAGCTTACTCTTCTGTAATTGTGTATAATTAATATCCATCAATAAATTTTAAATTGTTATTTCTCTCTCTCCCCTTTGAATGAGTGCATAGTCTCTACGTTTTAGTGTTAGCTTCACAGCAAAATTAGATGAAAAATACAGAGTTCCCATAAATTTACATAAAAATGTACAACCTCCATGATTATCAATATCCTATACCAGTCCACCATTTGTTATAATTGGTAACAGCATAATCACCCCAAGTCTATGATTTGCAATAGAGTTTACTCTTGGTGTTGTACTTTCTATGAGTATTAGTACAGGTATGCACTTTCTCAGTATTGAGCAGCATATTTCCACTGTCCTAAAAATTCTCTCTGCTCCACTGCTTTACCACTCCACCCCTTACCTGATAACGAATATTTTAATATCTCTAAAATTTTACCTTTTAGGAATGTCCTATAGTTGAAATCATGAAGAATGCTACCTTTTCTGATTAGCTTTTTCTCACTTAAAAATAAAGATTTCCATATTATTTCATGACTTGATAGCTTATGTTTAGAAAGGAATACTATTTTATTTTCTGGATGTACAACAGTTTATTTATTTATTTATTAACCCATGAAGGGCATCTTAGCTGCTTTCAAGTCTTTGTAATTTTACAGGAAGCTTCTATAAACATGTATGTGCAAGTGTTTGTGGCAACATCAGTTACTGATTTATTGACTGAATACCAAGAAAGAAAATGTTGGATCTAATGGTAAGAGTATGTTTAGTTTTATAACAAAGTGTCAAGCTGTCTTCCAGAATGAATATGATACCTTACATTTTCATGAACACTGAATGAGAGTCCCTGTTGCTTTACCCTCTTTCTTTATCAGCATTTGATATTGTCAGTGTTTGGGAATTTGGCCATTATAATAGGTATGTAATAATATTTTTCTGGTGTTTCATTTTGCAATTTTTGAATGATCTATGATTCTGAGCATCTTTTTGTTGCTTATTTGACAGCACCTCTTCTTTAGTTAGATTTATATTCAAATATTTTGCCCATTGTTTAATCACATTGTTTTCTTATCAGTGGGTTCTAAGAGTTCTTGGTATATTTTGATAAACATCTTATACCATGTTTTGCAAGTATTTTTCTTTAATTTGTGACTGATTTTTATTTTAAATCTCATTAATATAATTCACCAGAATAAATATTTTTAATTTTAATGAATCCAGATGATTACATTTCCATTTCATGTTAAATGTTGTATCTAAAAAGTTATGAACCCCGAAATAATTTGGTTTTCCTGTTATCTTGCTGGAATTTTACAGTCTTTGCATTTTATAATTAGATCTATAATCCATTATGAGCTTACTTTAGTGAAGGATGTAAGGTCAATCTCTAGATTGTTTTTTCTTTCTTTGAATGTAGAAAGTTAGTTCTTCTACTACTATTTCTCAAACTGATGTTCTTTTATCAAAGATCGGTTGATTATATTTGTGTGACTCTATTTCTGAGGTCTTTCTTTATTTTGATCTACTGACCTCTTTTTTATTCATTTATCAATACTACTCTGCCTTTATTGTTGTGATTTACAATAAGTTTTGAAGACAGCTGATATCAGTTCTCCATTTTGTTCTTTTCTTTCAATACTGTGTTTTCTATTCTAGGCTTTGTATTACTGCATATAAACATCTGAATCAATTTGTCAATAACAACAAAATAACTTTCTAGGATTTTTTTTGGGATTGCCCTGAATCTGTAGATAATTTTAAGAAGAACAGATATTTTGACAATATTGTTTCATCTTATCAATGAACTTGGTATATCCCTCAGTTTATTTTTGGATTGTTCTCATTAGATTTGGGAAGAGTTTCTCACATAGATCATATATTTATTTTGTTAAATTTATATCTGAATATTTCATTTAGGGGATACTAAAGTAAATGGTAATATACCTTAATTTAAATTCAAGTTCTAATTATTCATTGGTGGTATATAAATATGTGTGTATACATACATATATAATCCACATATGTGTATACATTATATATGATAGTTTTTATATACATACCTATGTATTTAAATGATAACAATAATAACTAACATTTATTGAGTATTTTACAATATTTTAGACACTGCTTTGAAATTTGTATATAATTCATCTCAGTTTACACTTCTCCAAACTAGAGGAGCTATGCACCATTGCTTTTCTATTTTACAGATGAGGAGATTTTAAAATGGAAAATGTAAATGGGAAAGCCAAAATAACTTGCTCTAATTCCCTCTGCTAGTAAGTGATGGAGACAGGATTTGAATCTAAGAGCCCTAGTTCCTATCTCTTATGGTCTACCACATTTACAAGGCACGTTAGGCCTATAAATGCAATTCTAGGACTATTAAACTACACAGCATATTAGGACTGCACTGCTGTTGAGGGAGGAATATAAAATCAGAAACATGCAAAAAAATCCAAGATAAGAGTTATCCTTAAAAAGTTATCTGTCAACATTAAATTTTGACTTAAAATGTCTAAATTATATGTCAAACAGGTCCAGGATTTAGACTAGAAATTTTGATATATAAATTAGAGCAAGGATGGAAAAACTAAATTTGCTGTGTTGTCAGACATTAGACCTCTTTAGTATTTGATGTATCTGTTAGTTGTTTATAAAGAAAAAATTTTTTCTCATTAAATATATAATTGTGTGAGTTTCTTTCAAAATATGACAACAAAGGAAAAAATGTTTCACCTGTCATATATAAAACTGAAACTTTAAAGTTGCTACTTCCAAGCAAGCTTAAAATGGTGAATTGACGTCAGAGTTGTACCTAAGAGATCTATGTGTAATTCACAATGTCAGTTGGATTGCTGAAGAAGATTTTAAACTAAATAATCTCTGCCTTGCTGACTGTGTAATTCCTGTTCACTTAATAAATCTTCTATGTGCTCTTCTGGCTTGAGTAAGCTTTTCAAAATTGGATTAGTTAAGGGGATTGGCTAATTATGTGATAACTATGGTTTTGATATATATTTGTTCATGGTTGTCACTCTTGGTGAATCAGCAGGAAAAAATATGCCTTTTTTACACAATCGTAAAAGAACCTATATTTCAATGGTCAGAGGGAATTAAATGGAATAATGATGCACTGGCAGACTGATGAAAATGTACTATACACATTAACATATACACTAGCAGATAGAGACAATTTAAATATGATTTACAACATTGTAAATGAAAAATAGCTTAACATACAGATGGAAAACAAGTACACGAAAAGAGGTTCCATATCATGAGTCATTAGGAAATACAGTTTAAGTTCACAATTAATATCACTGCATACCTGTAAAGAAAATAAAATAGAAACAATAATTTTACCAAAGGCTGGAAATAATACAAAGAAATTGAATCTGTTATTGGGGAGAGATCATCTTATTGTTCAGCTTCTAGGAAAAGTAGTTTGACATTTTTTTTAAATAACTAAATATGTGCTAACTATATGACCCAATAGTTTTGCTCCTGGACAAATACCCACAGAAGTGAAAAGCTATGCCTACACAAAACCTGTGGATGAATGTTCATATCAGCTTTATCATAACAGTCAAAACAACTAAAATGTCCTTCAAGAGATCAATGCATAAAGAAAAATATCATGTTGTCTGCAATGAAATATACTATTGATGCATGCAACATCTTGAATGAACCTCAAAGCATTATATTAAATTAATGCAATTCAATCTCAAAAACTCATGTATTGGTGATTACATTTATATAATGTTATTTAAGTGATGAAGCTATAGAGATGAAAATTTCATCAGTTATTGCCAGGAATTAGAGATGGTGCTGAGGAAAGCATGAGAGAGACTCTAAAGAGGTAATACAAGAAAGTCTTCTCTTTCTTAATTGTGGTGGTGATTATGCTATTTAATATGTGGGACAAGATGGTGTAGGAAAAAATATATATGTATTTCCATATGAATATTTCGTGTAGTACCATAATATATGATATGAAAACATCGAGGAAAACTTTAACATTCATGGGGGAATGCTAAATGATAAATAGTTTAATAGCTTCTTAAAAAGCTAAATAATTATATAATATAAATCAAGACTATCTTAGGTTTGATACTGTAACAAATCACAAAATATTAGTTGACTTGTTAAGGAAGTCAGTGCCTGTTTCAATATGTTGGGGTGTTTGCACTATATTTTCTTGTAGCACTTGAAAGATTCTGCTCTAATTTCTAGGTCTCTGAGCCACTTTGAGTTGACTTTTGTGCTGGATTAAGCATAAGGATCATTTCATTCTTAGACATATAGATATCCAGTTTTCTAGCACCATTTTTTTAAAAAAGCTATCTTTTCTCCAATGTATGTTTTTGGTACCTTTGTTCAGTGTCAGATGATTGCATCTACATTAATTTGTCTCTATTTTTTATTCTATTCCATTGTTTTATATGTATGTTTAGATGTCAATATCATGCTGTGTTTTATTATTATATATCAGTAGTATAATTTAAGATCAGGTATTGTAAGTCTCTGACATTGTTCTTCTGCTTTGTATTGTTTTGAATATTCTGTTTTTTTTTAATTTTTCCATAAGAATTATAGGTTTTAGTTTTTGTGGGGTTTTTTTGTTGTTGTTGTTTGTTTGTTTGTTTTTGGCATTGGGGAATGAACTCAGGGGCACTCAACCACTGAGCCATATCCCCAGCCCTATTTTGTATTTTATTCAGAGACAGAGTCTCACTGAATTGCTTAGTGCCTCAACTTTGCTGAGGTTTGCTTTGAACTCGTTATCCTCTTGTCTTAGCCTTCTAAGCCTCTGAGATTACAGATGTATGCTGCTACACTTGGTTGTAGGATTGTTTTTATATCCACTTTTGTAAAAAATGTAATGGGTATTTTGATGGGAATTGCACTGAATCTGTATGTTGCTTTTTGTAGTATGGCTATTTTGACAATATTAATTTTGCATACCCAAGAACCTGGGACAGTTCCATCTACAATTTCTGCAATTTCTTTCTTTAGTGTGTGTAGTTTTCATTGTAGAGGTTATTCATCTCCTTAGTTAGATTTATTCTCAATTTTTGTTTTGTTTTGCTTTGGGAGCTATTATGAATGAAGTAGTTTTCCTAATTTCTTTCTCAGCAGTTTCATTATTCGAATGTATTAAAGATATTGATTTCTGTATGTTGATCTTGTGTCCTGCTATATTGCCAAATTTGTGTATCAGTTCTAGAAGTCTCTGCTAAAGTTTTTTAGGAATGTACATATAGGATCATGTCAGCAAAGAGAGACAGATGATTTCTTCTTTTCCTATTTGTATCCCTTTAATTTCCTTCTTTTGCCTGACTGCTCTGGCTGCTGTTTCAAGAACTGCATTGAATGGGAGTGGTGAGATTGGCCATCCTTGTCACATTCTTGATTTTAGAGGAAGTGCTTTCAGTTTTTCTTCGTTTTGTGTGATGTTAGTTTAGGGTTAATAAGACTCCCAAATCTCAAGAAATAAAAACAAGAATTAATCACTAGGACAGCATCAAATTATAAAGCTTCTCCACAGCAAAGATAACAAGAGCTTAAGGAGAAAGCCAAAAGAATGGAAGAAAACTTTTGCCAGCTACTCTTCCAACAAGGAATTAATATCCAGAAAATATAAAAAACTAAAAATATAAAAACGAAAATAAAAAGAAACAAATAACCAAATCAATACAGTAACAAAAGAGCTAACCAGCATTTCTTGAAGAAGAAATACTAATGGCCAATAAATATTTGAAAAAAAATGTTTAATAATATTCCTAACAATCATGAAAATTCAAATCAAATCTATATTAAAATTTCATCTCAGCCCAGTTACAGTGGAAAAATAAGTACAATCACTTTGGAAAGCACTATGAATATTTCTTACAAGACTAGGAATGGAACAGTCATGTGATCCAAGCCATCCCACATCCATTTCTTGGATTTTATCCAAAGAGCTAACATTAGCATACTATGGTGATACAGGTACATTGTTGTTTATAACAGCACAATTCACAATTGCCAAGTTTGTGCACCAGCCCACGTACCCATAAACAGATAAATAGATAAGGAAAACATGGTATATATACACAATGGAGTTTTAATCAGCCATAAAAAAGAATGAAATTATGGCATTTGCTGGAAAATGGATGAAACTGGAGAAAACCAGTTAAATAATCCAGACTTAGAGAGTCAAGGATTTAATGTTTTCTTTTATATGCAGAAGTTAGACAAAAATAAGAAGAAAAAAAGGAGCAGAGGACTATATGGAAAATAGAAGGGAGAACAATAGAGCAAAGGAAAAGGATTGAAGGACTGTGAGCAGGGACCATAAAAGACAGGAATGGTGGAATAAACTTGACCAAATTACACTGTGTCCATATAGGAGATAGCACAGTAAATTTCATCTCTATGTATACCTAAAAACCACAGATTTTAAAACAATCTATAAATAAACAAAAGGAAGACAAGTAGAGTTGAATGAGGGGAATGGGGGAGGGAGGATGGGAGGAGGTAAAGCAGAAGTACTTGAGATTCAAATGAAGTCAAATACATTACAGACATGTATGAATATGTCAAAATGAACCCCGCTGTTATGTATCACTATAACTAATATCACTATAACTAATAAAAACACTTTAAAGTATAGATGATTTAAAATCACCTATAAATAAACTCTAGATAGGACAGAGGGATGGGAGGGGATGGGAGGGGGCAGGGGGTTAGCAAGGATCGTGGAATGTGATGGACATCATTATCCAAAGTACATGTATGAAGACATGAATTGATGTGAACATACTTTACATACAAACAGATATGAAAAATTGTGTTCTATATGTATAGTAAGAATTGTAATGCATGCCACTGCCATGTATTTAAAAAATAAAATCAATTAAAAAATAGGTGATGTACAAACAAGTTTCTTCCCTTTTATTTCTGTAGGTTAAAAGTTCATCTCTGAAGGATGTAGAAGAAACTCCTCCCTTGCCTCTTCCTAGATTCTGGTGGATATCAGCAATCCTTAGTGTCCCTTGGCTTAAGGCTAAGCACACCAGCTTTTGCCTCCTTCTTCATATGGTCTTTTGCACTTTTTGTATCCTTTGTGTCTCTGCATGCCCAAATCCCTTCTTGAGGCAGACACCTGTCCTTAGGCTTAAGGCCCACCCTAATCCTGCATAATGTCACTTAACTTGATTAAGTACAAAGACCCTACTTCCAAAATAGATCACATTTACAGGATCTGAGTAAAAGTGAATTTTTGGAGGGCACTATCCAATGCAGTTCATGCTTTATTTATATTTGCTTAAAAATTGGAAACAAACATCTTTTAATAGTAGAGCAAATAAATCTGCTGGAGAAAACTAAAATAATTACTGCTCCCTATTTAATTAGAAACAAAATTTCGTAGCTGTCTTAGCAAAAGGACAATAAAAAATGTCAGTAAGCTAACAATATGATTAATTCCATTTATTAAGTAATTATTATTCAAATAAAGTCACTTTGAGAGGATTAACAGAAATAAAATTTGACTAAAGAAAAAATTTCTACCCTCAAAGTAGCTTAAAATATAATAAATAAAATAAACTTTTTTTAAAAAAAAGTTAAAAACAATGAAGTTTGTCTTTCCAAGAACTTCTGATCAAGGGCTGCATACAGAAGGGCTAATTTCAAGATTTCTAATTATGAATTGAATTCTAATGCCTTTACACAATGCTACTGCCTCAATTCTGAAATTCACTGTCTGTCTCTTAAAAGACTTCTTTGAAAAAGCTTTAACTTCCTGTCTCATTACATATCCACAAGGAGTTCCTGGACCAGGCAACTTCCTTAATTCCCGTGGTTAGGCCTGCTCACTTTCACTTCATTGTCTTTGATTTTTTTTTATTACTTTGACTTCATTGTCTGTCTTCTCAGTTGCTCCCCACATTCCTTAAGATTCTGTTTGAGTCTCACCTTCTCTACACATCTTCATTTTGCAAAGTACCACATAAATGAAATCTTACACTTCCTTCAGGCCTGCCACTAAATATTGTGAGGCCCAGGCTGGAGTACAAATTGGAGATGTGTGTTTAAATACAGACCACATGTCTAAATATTTAAAGATGCAAATCTAGCAAATAAATTGTTAAATGTATCTTATTCTTTTATTGTATTTTAAAAATGTTTTGAAACTGGCAAAATTGAAAAAATGGACAAAATTGAAAAACATGAGCAAAACTTTAGTTTTAAAAATAAAATAAGTATGAAAGAATATCAATTAATTGTTTTTGAGCATGTGTGTCTTTTCTCTGATCTCTGAGAATTTTGAATAAGTAATAAAATATATATACATTATATAAAATATAAATCAATTTATATATAACCATATATTATATATAATATTTATATAATCTATATATAATTAAATATTAATCTATATCTTATTATAATATTAATATTACATATTAATATAATTATATACTAATTTATATATAATCTATACACAATTATACCTAATATACAGATAATATATAGCATAGATTACATATACATTATAATATATATATAACAATATTTATATATTATCTACATGTAATCTATATATTATATATAATCTATGTATAAATATAAACAGGTTTGATATATATATATATATATATATACACATATATGTCAGAAATTAAATTCTTATTTCATAAAATTTATTTTTCCTGTTTTCATTTTGGCATAATTACAAATGTATTGATATAGTCACTGATTTACCTACTGTGTATCACGGAAAATTATGGCAAACAGAATGATCTTTTTGAATCATTACAGATAAATATTACTCCCTTGAAGGAAATAAATAAATAAATAAACAACTTTAACTTGAAAAATACATAATAAATTTCACATATTTTCTTTAAAGATTGGAAAGGGATAAGTAAACACTACAAATAATTTCATTTCATTATACAAATAGGTATCACTAATATCACAATTTTTATGGTTTTTAAAATAATATATAACCCAATTTAATAATGTGAAGAAGGGGTATCATCTCTTTACATGTTACGTATTTAAGATTGATATAAATTATTAATTTACATAATGTTCCTCATCCTAGTGTGCAACCAATATGGAACTGACCCAGTAAAATATTGAACAAAACTGTGGAAAACATGCAAATCTTGTAATCTGAAACACTATCAACTCACACAGACGGCACAGTTTACTCTTCTGATGGCGTCAAGACACAGTTGTCAGAGGACCCAACATATGGGATATGGTCTCAGCTTTCCTCTGAGGTTTCAGGATGTTGTTCAAGAGAATGGAAGTAGAAAGACATAGATCACATCTGACCACACTGAGTGCCAGATCCTAAGGTACAAATTCCATGTTTTGTTTTGTTTTTTAAACAATCTAGTTCTTTGGATGTGTATATGTGTTTTTCTCTGATATATGGATTCTTCTAAAATACAAGTCTAAGAACTAAAGAAGCCTATTTGCTTAGGTATAAGAATGGCTTTGCATTAGATTATTCTTTATTTTTCCCATATTGTAATCCTTAAAATCAGAATAGGAACACATAATTTTGGTTAACTGCCATGAGAAAATTATTTAGCTACGATATTCTGCATAAAATTTATATTTAATAAGAAAAATACCTACATAAGTTGCCAGTAGACTATCCCTTAGCTAAATTATTCTCACTGTTTAAGTTTTCATCTTTTTATTTAGGTCATAAATATCTAGAAATGTACCTCAAATGGTCATTTGTCCTACTCACAAATCCTTCCCCAGCCAGTAGTAGATGGAAGGGATTGAGTAACACCATTATAGGCAATGCATTCTGGGCGTGACTTAATGCCATAAGTGAGATACTATTGTTCCCTTTATATGGTCCATTAGCTGAGGTTCATGATTGACAGATGATAACCCTCAAAATTGTTCACAATGGAAATGTACAGTCAATAAGAAAAAAATACCTTCAGTATTCAATCTCTCTGTTCCACCACTTCATCCCACCCTTCCTCCTTTCTTATCTTTTAGTATTAATACCATTTGGTGATTTAAATGTGTATGATTAAACAAATATTAGTTTTTTCATATCACAGTGTCATTGAATTGATTTGTTCTTCATATAAAAGAAATGTTAGCCTATAGGATGCTTCTTTAGTTTTAGAGGGATGGGGTTAAAATATATATATATATGTATATATATACATACACACACACATACACACATATATATTTATATATGTGTGTATGTGTGTGTGTATATATATATACATATATATATATATACATATATATATATTCTGATATATATACACATATATATATGTGTATGTGTGTGTGTGTGTGTATATATATATATACATATATATATTCTGATATATATACATATATATCAGAATATAATATTTGGTAGCACAGTTCAGAAGAATCAGTACTCAAATCAAAGTCATTATTTTGAGGATTTTTATTACTCTGCTAGGAGTAGAACTATGTCTTTTTTAATATATTTTATTCTAATTTGTTATATGTGACAACAGAATTAATTACAATTCATATTACATATATAGAGCACAATTTTTCATATATCTGCTTGTATAAAAATATATTCACACCATTCATGTCTTCTTCATATATGTACTTGGGGTAGTAATGTCTATCTCATTCCACCATCTTTTTTTTTTTTTTTTTAACCGCTTTGCCCCCTTCCTCCTTCTTCCTCTCATTTGCCCTATCCACAATTTGTCTAATCCTCCCATACCCCGCCCCTTGCATCCCCACTATGAATCAGCCTCCTTATATCAGAGAAAACATTCAGCATTTGGTTTTCTGGGATTGGCTAACTTCACTTAGCATTATCTTATCCAACTACTCCATTTACCTGCAAATGCCATGATTTTATTCTCTTTTATTGCTGAGTAATATTTCATTGTGTATATATACCACATTTTCCTTATTCATTCATCTACTGAAGGCATCTAGAATGTTCCCACAGTTTAGCTAATGTAAATTGTGCTGCAATAAACATTGATGTGGCTATGTCCCTGTAATATGCTGTTTTTAAGTCCTTTGGGTATAGACTGAGGAGAGGGATAGTGGCGTCAAAGGTGGTTCCATCCCCAGCTTTCCAAGGAATCTCCATACTCCTTTCCATATTGGCTGCACCAATTTGCATTCCCACCAGCAATGTATGAGAGTGCCTTTTTTCCCACATCCTTGCCAACACTCATTGTTGCTTGTATTCTTAATAGCTGTCATTCTGACTGGAGTGAGATGAAATCTTAGAACAGTTTTGATTTGCATTTCATTGCTAGAGATGTTGAATGTTTTTCACATGTTTATTGATTGATTGTATATCACCTTCTGAGAAGTGTCTGTTCAGTTCTTTGGTTTTTTTTTTGTCCCATTTATTGATTGGGTTATTTGTTTTGTTTTGTTTTGTTTTGAGTTTAGCTTTTTGAATTCTTTATATACCCTGGAGATCAGTGCTCTATCTGATGTGCATGTGGTAAAAATTCGCTCCCAAGATCTAGGCTCTCTATTTACCTCACAGATTATTTATTTTGCTGAGAAGAATTTTTTTAGTTTGAATCCTTCTCAATTATTAATTCTTGATTTTGATTATTGCACTGTAGGAGTCCAGTTAAGGAAGTAGGGGACTAAACTGATATGATGGAGATTTGGACCTACTTTTTTTTTTTCTACTAGATGCAGGGTCTCTGGTTTAATTCGTAGGTCCTTGATACACTTTGAGTTGAGTTCTGTGCATGGTGAGAGATAGGGATTTAATTTTATTTTGTTGCATATGGATTTCCAGTTTTCCCAGCACCATTTATCGAAGAGGCTATTTTTCTCCAATGTATATATTTGGTGCCTTTGTCTAATATGAGATAACTGTATGTATGTGGGTTTGTCTCTGTGTCCTCTCTCCTGTACCATTGGTCTACAAGTATTTTGGTGCCAATGCCATGCTGTTTTTGTTACTATTGCTCTATAGTATAGTTTAAGGTCTGGAATAGTGATGCCACCTGCTTCACTTTTTTTGCTAAGGATTGCTTTAGCTATTCTGGGTCTCTTATTTTTCTAGGTGAATTTCATGACTGCTTTTTCTATTTCTCGAAGAATGTCATTGGGATTTTTATTGGAATTACATTACATCTGTATAATGCTTTTGGTAGTATGGCCATTTTTACAATATTAATTCTGCCTATCCAAGGGCAAGGTAGATCTTTCCACTTTCTAAGGTCTTCTTTTTTTTATTTTTTTTTATTTTATTTTATTTTTTTTATTGTTGGTCGTTCAAAACATTACATAGTTCTTAATACATCATATTTCACAGTTTGATTCAAGTGGGTTATGAACTCCCAATTTTACCCCGTATACAGATTGCTGTATCACATCAGTTACCCTTCCATTGATTGACATATTGCCTTTCTCGTGTCTGATGTATTCTGCTGTCTGTCCTATTCTCTACTATCCACCCTCCCCTCCCCTCCCCTCCCCTCCCTTTTTCTCTCTCTACCCCTTCTACTGTAAATCATTTCTTCCATTTGTATTGTCTTGTCTTACCCCTCTTTCCTCTTATATGTCATTTTGTATAACCCTGAGGATCGCCTTCCATTTCCATGCGATTTCCTATCTCACTTCCTTTCCCTCCCACCTCTCAACCCTGCTAATGTAAATCTTCTTCTCAAGCTCTTCGTCCCTACCCTGTCCTTGTTTCCTCCCCTTATATCAAAGGAGTCATTTGGTATTTGTTTTTTAAAGATTGACTAGCTTCACTTAGAATAATCTGCTCTAATGCCATCCATTTCCCTCCAAATTCTATGATTTTGTCATTTTTTAGTGCAGAGTAATACTCCATTGTGTATAAATGCCATTTTTTTTTTTATCCATTCATCTATTGAAGGGCATCTAGGCTGATTCCACAGTCCTGCTATCGTGAATTGTGCTGCTATGAACATCGATGTAGCAGTGTCCCTGTAGCATGCTCTTATTAGGTCTTTAGGGAATAGACCAAAAAGGGGGATAGCTGGGTCAAATGGTGGTTCCATTCCCAGCTTTCCAAGAAATCTCCATACTGCTTTCCAAATTGGCTGCACCAGTTTGCAGTCCCACCAGCAATGAACAAGAGTGCCCTTTTCCCCGCATCCTCTCCAGCACTTATTGTTGTTTGACTTCCTAATGGCTGCCAATCTTACTGGAGTGAGATGGTATCTTAGGGTAGTTTTGATTTGCATTTCTCTGACTGCTAGCGATGGTGAGCATTTTTTCATGTACTTATTGATTGATTGTATGTCCTCCTCTGAGAAGTGTCTGTTCAGGTCCTTTTCCCATTTATTGATTGGGTTATTTGTTATCTTATTGTCTAATTTTTTGAGTTCTTTATATATTCTGGTTATTAGGGCTCTATCTGAAGTGTGTGGAGTAAAGATTTGTTCTCAGGATGTAGGCTCCCTGTTTATCTCTCTTATGGTTTCTTTTGCTGAGAAAAAACTTTTTAGTTTGAGTAAGTCCCATTTGTTGATTCTAGTTGTTAACTCTTGCGCTATGGGTGTCCTATTGAGGAATTTGGAGCCTGATCCCACAGTATGCAGATCATAACCAACTCTTTCTTCTATCAGATGCCGTGTCTCTGATTTAATATCAAGCTCCTTGATCCATTTTGAGTTAACTTTTGTGCATGGCGAGAGATAGGGATTCAGATTCATTTTGATGCAAGTGGATTTCCAGTTTTCCCAGCACCATTTGTTAAAGATGCTATCCTTCCTCCATTGCATGCTTTTAGCCCCTTTATCAAATATAAGATAGTTGTAGTTTTGTGGATTGGTTACTGTGTCCTCTATTCTGTACATTGGTCCACCCGCCTGTTTTGGTACCAGTACCATGCTGTTTTTGTTAGTATTGCTCTGTAGTATAGTTTGAAGTCTGGTATCGCTATACTGCCTGATTCACACTTCCTGCTTAGTATTGTTTTTGCTATTCTGGGTCTTTTATTATTCCATATGAATTTCATGATTCTTTTATCTATTTCTACAAGAAATGCTGTTGGGATTTTGATTGGCATTGCATTGAACTTATAGAGAACTTTTGGTAATATCGCCATTTTGATGATGTTAGTTCTGCCTATCCATGAGCAGGGTATATTTTTCCATCTTCTAAGGTCTTCTTCTATATCTTTCTTTAGGGTTCTGTAATTTTCATTGTATAAATCTTTCACCTCTTTTGTTAGGTTGATTCCCAAGTATTTTATTTTTGGGGGGGATATTGTGAATGGAGTAGTTGTCCTTATTTCCGTTTCAGAGAGTTTGTCGCTGATATACAGGAATGACTTTGATTTATGTGTGTTGATCTTATATCCTGCCACTTTGCTGAATTCATTTATTAGCTCTAATAGCTTCTTTGTAGACCCTTTTGGGTCTGCTAGGTATAGAATCATATCATCTGCAAATAGTGATAATTTAAGTTCTTCTTTTCCTATTTTTATGCCTTTAATTTCTTTCGTCTGTCTAATTGCTCTGGCCAGTGTTTCGAGGACTATGTTGAACAGAAGTGGTGAGAGAGGGCATCCCTGTCTTGTACCAGATCTTAGAGGGAATTCCTTCAATTTTTCTCCATTCAGAATGATGCTGGCCTGTGGCTTATCATAGATTGCTTTTACAATGTTGTGGTATGATCCAGTTAACCCTAATTTTTCTAGAGTTTTGAACATAAAGGGATGCTGTACTTTGTCGAATGCTTTTTCTGCATCTATGGAAATGATCATATCAATTTTGGTCTTTTGATGTTGTCCCATAATTCTTGGATGTTCTGCTCATGGTTTCTTAGCAGACTTGCTGAGCTGTCTATGTTCTTTTCCAGTTGAAATACTTTGTCTTCATTGTCTGATGTTCCCTCTTCCAATTGATCTACTCTGCTGGTAGTATTCTCAATTGAGTTTTTAAGTTGGTTTATTGTTTCCTGCATTTCTAGGATTTCTATTTGTTTGTTTTTTATTACCTCTATCTCCCTGTGAAATTGATCTTTTACTTCCTGGATTTGTTTGTCAATGTGATCTTTCATTGTCTGATTTTGCTATCTCATGTCTTCCTTGAGACTCCAGATCATCTGAAGCATGTATGTCCTGAGCTCTCTATCTGACATTCCATCTGTTGCAGCTATTACCTCTTCTAAAGTTGAGTTGACCTGCATTGCCTGTGGTCCTTTCTTTCCTTGTCTTTTCATACTGCTGGCGTTTCTTTCTGCTTGGTGAAACTGTTGTGTTTTTGAAATTTTCCCTCTATTTATTTATATTGCTCTTGTATAGTTGAAAAATCACCCTTGCAGGGCAGGTAGTGGCTGTGATCCTCCTCCAATTGGTATGATCCGTCTACCATGCTGGCAGGCCCTAGGTCTGCTTTGCTGGTCGGTCAAAGGTCCGCCTACCCAGCAGGCGCGAGGGGCACCTCTGTCACTCCGCAGGTTGCTGGGCCTAACCTCCCAATGGGTCTCAGGTTCGCCTAGCTTGCAGGCACTGGGGGAGGGGCCGGTTCCGCCCCTCAGCAGGCCGCTCCGTCCGATCTGCTGGTGGTCACAGTCCCGCCTACCTTGCAGACACTGGGGGAGAGGACGGGCCTGCCCCTCAGCGGGCCACCGGCCCTGTCCTACTGGTGGGTCCTGCCCGCGTTCCCTGCAGGCGCCAGTAGCTGTTCTGTGACTCCGCTTGTTGGTGGACCTGACCCGCCCATGGGTTGCAGGTTCGCCTAGCTTGCAGGCACTTCTAAGGTCTTCTTTAATTTCTTTCTTTAGCATTCTGTAGTTTTCTTTGTAGAGGTCTTTCACCTCTTTTGTTAAATTGATTTCCAAGTATTTTATTTTATTTTTGATGCTATTGTAAATGATGTAGTTTTCCTTATTTTTCTTTTAGAGGATTTATCACTGCTATCCAGAAATGCCTTTGATTTATGGGAGTTGATTTTGTATCCTGCTACTTTGCTGAATTAATTTACTAGTTCTTGATATTTTTTCGTGGAATCCTTTCGGTCTCTAGGTATAGAATCATATCATCAGAAAATACTGCTAACTTTAGTTCTCCTTTTTCTATCTGTATCCCTTTAATTTCTTTCATTTGTCTAATTGCTCTGGCCAGTGTTTCAAGAACTACATTAAATAGAAGTGGTGAAAGAGGTATCCCTGTCTTGTTCCAGTTTTTAGAGGGAATGCCTTCAATTTTTCTCCATTTAGAATGATGTTGGCTTGGAGCTCAGCATAGATAGCTTTTACAATGTTGAAATATGTTTCTGTTATCCCTAGTTTTTCTAGTGTTTTGAACATGAAGGGGTGCTGTATTTTGTTGTACACTTTTTCTGCATCTATTGAGATGATCATACGGTTCTTATCTTTAATTACTGATTTGATGAATTACATTTATTGATTTCCGTATGTTGAACCAAGCTTGCCTTCCTGGGATGAACCCCACTTGATCTTGATTGTGGTGCACTATCTTTTTGATATATTTTTGTATTCAATTTGGCAGAATTGTATTGAGAATTTTTACATTGATGTTCATTAGAGGTATTGGTCTGAAGTTTCTTTCTTTAATATATCTTTGCCTGTTTTTGGATGATATTGGTGATATTGGGTGATATTGGCCTCATAGAACGAGTGTGGAAGTGCTCCCTCTCTTTCTACTTCCTAGAATAAGTTGAAAAATATTGGTATTAGTTTTTCTTTAAAGGTCTTGTAAAACTTGACTAGGTATCCATCTAATCCAGGGCTTTTCTTGGTTGGTAGACTACTGATGGTGTCTTCTATTGTATTGTTTGAAATTGATCTGTTTAAATGGTGTATATTATCCTGATTTGATTTGTGCCAATCATAGGGATCTAGAAATTTGTCAGTGCCTTTAATACTTTCTATTTTATTGAAGTACAAGTTTTCAAAATAATTTCTAATTATCATCTGTATTTCTATAGATTCTGTTGTGATATTTCCTTTTTCATCACATATGTTAGTAATTTGAGTTTTCTCTCATCTTCTCTTCATTAGCATGGCTAAGGGTCTCTAGATTTTATTTATTTTTTCAAAGAACCAACTTTATGTTTTGTCAATTTTTTCAATTGTTTTTGTTGTTGTTTCAATTTCATTGATTTCAGCTCTGATTATAATTATTTTCTGTCTTCTATTGATTTTGGTGTTGATTTATTCTTTTTCTAGAGCTTTGAGATGTAATATTAGGTCCTTTGTTGACTTTTTCTTCTTTTAAGAAATGAAGTCCATGCAATGAACTTTCCTCTTAGAACTGCCTTCATAGAATTCCAGATATTTTGATATGTTGTATCTGTGTTCTCATTCACCTCTAAGATTTTTTAATCCCTTCCTTAATGTCTTTTGTAACCCATTGTTCATTAAGCAGCATATTATT
Organism: Urocitellus parryii; assembly: GCF_045843805.1. NCBI lineage: Eukaryota > Metazoa > Chordata > Mammalia > Rodentia > Sciuridae > Urocitellus > Urocitellus parryii. The sequence goes on from NC_135542.1 coordinate 101,849,707, forward strand.
TAGTCTCCAGGTGTTGGAGTAGCTTTTATTTCTTATTTTATTATTGATTTCTAATTTCATTCCATTTTGATCTGATAGAATGCAGGTAGTATCTCTACTTTTTTATATATGCTGAGTTGCTTTGTGACATAAAATATGATCTAATTTAGAGAAGGATCCATGTACTACTGAGAAGAAAGTATTCCTTCATTGTAGGATGAAATAGTCTATATTTGTCAGTTAAGTCTAAGTTATTGATTGCATTTTTGAGTTCTATAATTTCTTTGTTCAGATTTTGTTTGGATGACCTATCCAGTGGTGAAAGAGTTGTGCTAGAGTCACCCAGAATCATTGTGTTGTGGTCTATTTGACCCTTGAACTTGAGAAGAGTTTGATGAACATGGAGGCTCTATTGTTTGGGGCATATTAATTTATTATTGTTACATCTTGTTGATGAAGGTTGACCCTAAGCAAGATGAAATGTCCTTCTTTATCCCTTTTAATTAACTTTGGCTTGAAATCTACTTTATTTGATATGAGGTTAGAGATCCCTGCTTGCTTCTGCAGTCCATGAGAGTGATATGATTTTCCCAACTCCACCTTCAGTCTGTAGATGTCTTTTCCTGCAAGAAGAGTCTCTTGGAGGTCACATATTTTTAGGTCTTTTTTTAAATCTAATCTGCCGGTCTATGTCTTTTGATTGGTGAGTTTAGGCCACTAACATTCAGGGTTATTATTGAGGCATGATTGGTATTATGAGCCTTTTGTGTGTGTGTGTGTGTGTGTGTGTGTGTTTAACTTGACTTAGTTTCTTCTTTTATTAGTTTTTCCTTTAATGTAATACCTCCCTTTGCTGATTTTCATTGTTGTTTTTCAATTCCTCTTCATGGAATGTTTTTCTAAGGATGTTCTGTAGTGCAGGCTTTCTAGTTGTAAATTCATTTAACTTTTGATTATCATGGAAGTTTTATATTTTATCACCAAATCTAAAGCTTAATTTTGCTGAATGTAAGATTCTTGATTGGCATTCATTTACTTTCAGAGCTTTATATATATTGTTCCAGGACGTTTATATCTTCTAGCTTTCAGTGTATGGGTTGAAAAATCTGCACATAATCTAATTGGTTTCCCCCTATATGTAATCTGATTCCTTTCTCTTGTGGCTTTTAATATACTCTCCTTATTCTGTATGTTATGCATTTTCATTATAATGTGCCTTGGTGTGGATCTGTTGTGATTTTGTACATTTGACATTGTGTAAGCCTCTTGAATTTGTTTTTCCAATTCATTCTTCATGTTTGGAAAATTTTCTGATATTGTTTTATTTAATAGATTGCTTATTCCTTTGGTTTGGAATTTTATTCCCTCCTCTATCCCAATAACTCTTAAATTTGGTCTTTTTATATTAGCCCATACTTTTTGAATGTTCTGCTCATGGTTTTTTACCATTTTCATTGTGTTGTCTACATTCTTTTCAAGATTATATATTTTGTCTTCATTGTCTCAGGTTCTGTCTTCCAACTGTTCTAATCTGTTGGTGATACTTTCAATTGAGCTTTCAATTTGGTTTATTGTTTCTTTCATTTCAAGGATTTCTGTTTTTGTTGTTGTTGTTTTGTTTTGATTTTTTTTAGAACCTCTGTCCCCTATTGAAGTAAACTTTTGCTTTCTGTATTTGTTTATGTAGCTCTTTGTCAAAATGATTTTTGCTACCTGTATATGCTCTCTTATATCATTCTTTAATTCACAGAACATTTTAATCATGTACATCTTGAACTCCTTCTCTGTAATTTTTTATGCTGTGCTTACCATGGATTCTAATAATGTAGTATCTTGATATGTTTGGGGCAATTTCTTCCCTTGTCTTTTCATATTGCTTGTATGTTTTCCATTCTAGCACTGTGGATCTGAGGCATTACTGTTTTTACCCTGTATGCTTATAGTGCCATGTAGGGATTCAATACCTCTCCTTTGAGGGGAAGGACCATGTTATCAGATCCCAATATAAACAGTATACACCCTGAAAACTAATCTTTGCTATTAAGAAGTTTACAGTTTGGCAACAATGCACAGAAATGGTGAATTCAATTATTATTTACAATATACTCAGTAGGTGTATAAAAGGGTTTATAGTTTCTGATGGTGGACAAAGAACCGGGGGTGAGGAGTAGGATGATATGCTGAGGAGGTAGGAGGTGAGGATATAGAGTTGTTATATTTTAGGAAATGTAAAAGAGAAATCTAAAGAGGAAGAGTAGTAGCAGGAGAAGGGAGAGGAAGTAATTTTGGGTAGACAAGTAAGTTGGAAGACAGTAGAGTACATAAAACAAACACACATATTGAGAAAAAAATTTAAAAAGTTAAAATAGTATAAATTGATGGAATAAAAGAAATATATATTACATATATATAAATAGCATATTACACCTGAGATATATGTAAATATCTCAGGTGTAATATGCTATTCAGATGTCCCAGTCCTCAAAATTCTAATTAATGCAAAGTACTTGGTTTCACATATGTTTGGGATGTGAGGGCAGGAGAATAGAGAGGGAGAGGGTGGAAAAATCTTGAAGGAAGAAACAGGATTGTTTTGGTTGGAAATCCATGTCGTTCCGGTTTCCCTTCTCATCCAATATGTGTTCCTCTGTTGTTAGCTTATATCTCTGCCCTCAGGGTGGTGAAGTTCACCAGGGTGTCACTGTGCCAGGGTAGTGGCTTATGGGGAGAGAGGGGAGTTAGAAACTGGGTACCTGGCCAGTCAAGTTCCAAAATTGGAAGTTGCCTCCCACTGAAGATGTTGATGAAGGTGGCCAAGATGGAGGAATCTGTTTTCAGCGGTACGGTACACACCCTAAACACTAGGGTGTATACTGTTTTTAGGGTGTATGCAGGAATCTGTTTTCAGGGAGCCAACTGATGGCATTGAATGATGAATTCAGAGAGGAGCTCATACAGTGTGTGGCTGTCGGCTGACTTTAGAGCCTGTGTGAAGTTCTTGGGTGCTGGCAGGCTACTGTGCATAGGGGACTATCTTTTCTGCTGCAGCATCCCAAGATGTTGGCCACCAGGGGAGCCCCACATTTCTAGATGGGGTCTACACAAGAGTGGTGGCCAGAGTTCCTACGTGTGGGAAGCTTCCAGATGTCCTGCATGGGAATGGCATTGGTGATTTCTGCTCGTGTGGGTGGCTGAAAGTTCTGCACTGGTGTTGATGTTGCCTGCTCGGGTACCCAGTAGTCCAGTATGAGCAAGTAGTTGGGAGACCTACTCTGATGCTGAGGCCTGGAGCCTGGAAGGGCACAGTGTCCATGATTTCCACACAGGAGTAGGAATTTTACTCACAGAGAAGCAGTATTCTCACAACTAAGTCCCAGGTCATATAGTGACACGTAATGCAACCTCCCTCTGGCCTGCTATCTTGGATGCTCTCTCTCTCTCTCTCCCTCTCTCTCTCTCTCTCTCTCTCTCTCTCTCTCTCTCTCTATATATATATATATATATATATATATATATATATATTACTATAGTTACCAGAGGCTCCTAACTCCTCCTCTGCCCTTGTGTTTGACTTTTGAAATAAAGTCATTTCTTGCAGCTATTTCAGCTGTTATTACACTAGAGTCTTTTTGATGAAGTAGTAAGGTTTAAGTGAGGTGAGCATTCCATAGTCTACAAGTTTCTATCATTTAGTGGGCCTATGTCACTGAGTTGCATCTTTTCAAGACTTTTTACTTTCCTCTACTCATACTTTAATTAAAGAATAAAGCAAAAAAGAGTTGGAATAAATCTATTCTTAGGTCATGAGGACTCCAACTTCATGAATGGATTGATTCATGCTCATCTCACTGAATGTATTGAGTCTCAACAAAGTAGTGAATTTTCACAAGACTAAATTATTACAAAGCAAGGTAACACATTATGGTTGGCCTATTTTGTACCCAGACATTTCCTTTCTGTGATGCAACCAGGGGACCCTCAGAAGTGGCTCTATGTTGTTTAGATTTTCTAGTTACCAGAATAATGTCATATAAACTTCTTTTTTATGTGTTATCCAGAAAGAGGTACTTTGTTATAGTAAAACATATTGAGCTAGAGCATGCATTAACCATGAGAATGTGGTAGGTTTCTGGATACAAAGTCCAGAAAAATGTGTAGAATGCTATAAGATTGTACTCCTCTGGTGGTTCTCATTCTCATGCTAGTTCACAATCTGCTTTCAGCTTTAATCAAAATGTTAATTTAAACATTACTAGTGTGTGTATCCAGAAATTTCTACTCCATTTAAGTAGATTTCTGCTGTGATTTTCTATACAAACTCTTCTTGGCAAAGGATAGGGTTATGTCTCTCCCTAATGTGATTATAAATTAAGAATATCATTAAGTTGAAAATGTATTTAATACTCCCAAGGCTATCAAATGTCAGAGCTTAGTCACACAGGACTATGGTACAGATTGCTTGGCCTGGTGATTGTGTGACTGACAGGAGCTGTGGCTTAGTGCTACTGCCCTGCATTGCAAGAGAGTATCATAATGCACATCCAGCCTGGAGAAAGATTAAAATTCAAAATTAAAATTGAAATTTCTATGAATGTATACCATTCTTGTAACATTATAAAGTCAAAATGTCAAGAGTAGAGCCAATGAAAATTGTTGGCCTTTCATATTCACCTGGTACTGCTTTTAAAAATGTATTTATTTTAAATAATACCTTTATTTTATTCATTTATTTTAATGTGGTGCTGAGGATCTAACCAAGGGCCTCCCACATGCTAGGCGAGTGTTCTACCGCTGAGCCATAACCCCAGCCCCTGGTATTGCTTTTTTATTTTTATTTTTATTTTATTTTTTTGTACCAGGGACTGAACTCAGGAGCATTTGACCACTGAGACACATCTTCAGCTCTATTTTTTATTTTGTATTTTATTTAGAGACAGAGTCTCACTTGCTTTTTGCTGAGTCTGGCTTTGAACTCACAATCCTCCTGCCTTAGTTTACCAAGCAGCTGGGATTACAGATGTGCACCACTGCACCCAGCTTACCTGATACTGTTGATTTGAGGTTGCTTTGAGTGTGACCTCAGTTCTCTGAAGGGTTCAAGGAAATAATTAATGTTCATTTTGCTTTTCATTTTTCACTTTTCTTATTTCAAACTATCAAAACTTTGGAGTTTTTTGCTTATTAAAGCTGAAATTGGGAGTCCCTAGGAATGCTATTTTTTTCTTCATTGAAATGACCTATGACATTTTTTTTCAAGGTCTCCTCTAAAGACTTGGTTGAGGACGTCACAACCCGATATCACTTCACTCTCTGTGGATAGCCTTTCCAAAACTGTAAAAGCAGAACTCTGTATATAGTTGTGTGCTATCTGAAGTTTCAGATTTTGGTTTCCTTCCACCATAATTCTAAGCCACACTACCAATCTAGCATCACTACCAGGTTCTCTAAAAATTCACTTAGAATTTCTTAGATATGTTGTGAATCTTAAATACTGCTCTTTTTTTGATTGTGGTAACTCAAAACAGCAAGAACTACCTGCTTTTTTCTGTTTTCCTTCTTCCATCAAATGCCACCTCTAAATGTGTTCAATCTAAATGCTGTGTTCCCTCATCCCCTCATCCGAATCAATCTCTTTCTTTCTATACTCCAAGAAGACTTTCATTTCTCTCTTCCTTTTAGATCAAGTGTTTGCATTTTCTCTCATCACTATTACAATTCATCTTGAGTTCTGCACCTAGTAGTTTGTTTAGAAAACTATTTTGTAAAGCAGATTCGTGAATATCTGTTGAATAAAAAAAAATTAAGAAATGAACAATGTGATATTTTTTAAAAAATGTAATCAAATACTTTCAGCAAACAGTTTATGAACACTAGAGGAATTGAAATGATTCAGGGTAATTTGGAGTGTAATATTGGAGTGGATATTGCTTAGGTGAAATCCTTCTTCTTATCTTCCCATTTTGAGATGCTGTGCTTATTCTTCATAACACTCAGGCATGTCCATTCTCCCATAAACATCTGAATAGAAAGAAATTTGGTTTCAGGATTGATGTTTTCTTACAGGGCACTTTATTTTATCTTTAAAATAAATTATTTTAAATGTGATTTCTAACTAATGGAAATTGCAATGGTCAAGATATGCCAAAGAAATACCCCTCACACCTACGTGCCTTAAAAGAACCAAGGCCTTTTATTGCTCTGTGCTAACAGTCTACTCCTGAACTGCCTAAGCATATTGCTTACATATCTTCATCATCCTCACTCCAGGGGCACTGATGAGCAGAGAAATCACTAGCGAGAAAATTGAGGTGACTATGGCAGAGGATAAAAAAAAAAAAGCATGGTGAAGTTCATGTGGCTTTTAAAGTTCTTTTTAAACATAACTGATATCTCCTTTAGCTATTTTTTAAATTCAGGAGAGAAAAGCCACATGACAACTGACAGCAGAAAAGGGAGAGGAATCATACTTTCTCAAAAAGTAATATAATTCTCAAATGGGCAAATAAAAATGCCAGAAAAAATTGTGTATACTTTTATAATAAAGGTAAACCAAATGAATGCTTTCCTCAAGAGATTGTTTCTACATCAAAGCCAAATAAATACCTATATTGAAAAGGCACCACATCTCACTTTCAAATGAGATTTTCGGTTTTAATAGCATGTGAATGCCAAAATTGGCAGTTTTTTATTTTTCAAAAGAGATGATGTTTTGGAAACTTACATTTATATCGAATAAAAAATAATAATGTTTCTGATAAAAAAGAAGACCCTGAATGTTAATAAGCTAAAAAATAATATGCAGTAAAGTTAAGTTTTGCAGTATGTCATGCCTTACCATATATGTTGCCAAATCAATGCAAATACTGACATTATATATGGCTTTACATCTGGTTAATCATAAATATAAACCTCACTTAAAATACTGAACTGTTTATATTTATACATGTAAAAATAAAGCAAAGTCCAGCAAAGAGAAGTCTTCATTTGGGAGCTAGAGTACATTCATGTTACTGATTAAAAAGCTATTTAAATTGCTTACCCAAGAAAAATAGTTATTGAAGAAAGAAAAACACTTTATTTGAGGAACTGAATACCAAGATCTATTTTACTTATAAAGTAATCTGAATTGTTATCTCACTGTCCTTTTGTCAGTCTTTTTTTAATCTTTATACTCTTCTTATCCATCTTTTTACAGTGCACAGAAAAATTTACTATATACCAGGCTTATTTTACAAATATGCAGTAGTTGAGTACTCTGCCAAATCTCAGCATTTCAAGTCTGTTTTCATTGTTTCCTGCCAATAGCATGTTCTGTACTACCCATCCATAGCCTTCCACATCAGTTCTCTTTAGGTCTCAGCTGAACTGCTTTCAATCCAAATGGCAAAGTCAATGACCACTGCAGAGCATTATTAGTTATTTTGCGTGTGCTATCAAAATCATGAAGCTAATAAGCTCATTAGACTTCTTGGAATTTTCATCACAAAACTACTTTGGAATAATAGAAAGCAAAACAAAACAAAAACAAATAAATAAAACCCCTCATTTTCCAAGTTTTATTTATATTTTAAAATACAAAGATATTATGTACTTATATGTGACTAATGACTCATTAGTTCTTTATCTTGAAAAGTTTTTTTTTAAACTTAATTTTATTTCTATAATGTATATTTGAAAGCAAACCCCTAGAAGAAGCCAAGATACATAAACATAGTTTGGATCAAAAGGATAAGAAGATATAAAATGGTTTCACTATGTCATGCTGCCAGGAAGTTTTGATCAAGTCTAACTTAAAGTTCTCAGGAATAAAACATGAAATTTGGGATTATGTGAATGTACTCACATTACTTGAGTAAAAACACTGGTTTTACTTATCTTTATATTCTCAAAGCCTGTCACAAAACAGGCATTGATCAATATTTGTGCAAAGTAGGGGTTTCACCTTTTGAAACTCTGATATTGTGCATATAATCATACTCAGTTTCCATGTATAAAAACCTAATAAAAACTTAATACTCACTGAAATGAGTCACCATTATAGAGAGGGATGGAAAAGAAGCAGATAAATAACAGAATAAATAGATAATACAGTGAATCAATCAACTGGGAATTGGGTAGAAAATATTTGGAAAATGTATCTCAAAAGTTGTGTTATAGGATAGTGCAACTACATAATTAGGGATATATCTTATGGTAGAAAATGCCAAATCAAAACATTATTTCAAAAAATTGAAAAGGCCATGTTTAAACATTTAAGCATTTCTGACAATGGCAGGTTAAAAGAACATAGGATCAGTAAACTAAACATGACCCTCATAAAACATGTGATGTTTCTCTAATAAAGTCACACAAGGTATCACATAAAGTGACAATTTTTGAAATGTTAAAAGTATGAAACAACTTGTTTATAAATATGAATTTTATTTTATTCAGGTATTGTGAGGCCAATGTATTAGGAGAGGATAGCCATTAAAAACATAGTTTATTACTCACAGTTCCTAACAGCAGAGGGGAAATACCACATAAGGCAAGAAGAGACCAAGGCTGGTCACAGACAGAGAAAAAGAGGATGCAGGAGAGCTTTTATTGTGATTTTTTGAAGAGAGGCATATTTGGGGCAAAGTATGAAGAGAATTAGAAACATTAATTGAAGAATCCTAAATTCAAATTCAAACCACTAGCCATTTCAGTTTTCCCAACTGAGGCTTCACACTTGTGGACTACAACAATTCTCATTATGTCCTGTTGGTAATCAGTGAGCAGAAAAAAAAATGGTATTGCTTTGCAATACAAATGTTAGTGTGGTTTATTATGTCACAATAGGTCAACAGAACTGCAGGCATACTAATTCTGTAGTTCAGGCAGAACAATACACTAAAAACGTTTTTAAAGAATTAGAGTTCTTAAGGTGTCAGAAAAGTTAGGAAGACTAAAGATTCAATAATGTTCATTAAGGAAATAAAATGAGAAAAGAATATGGGTCCTCAGTCTATGAAAGAGGAGCCAAATGAAGTTGTTTTATATATCTTTGTGTTGTGGAGTATAGAATGCAAAGTAAAATTTTCCTGTGCAATTTTTTTTATTATTATTGTTATTATTATTATTATTATTTAGAACTTGAATTTTGGCTGGGGGTGGGTGCTTGTGGGCCTGACTCTGGACCTGCATGGAGTAATGCTTATGCTGCTCATTTTGCAGCAGGGAAGTCCTAACATAGAATGCTGTGTTTGGGGACAGAGTGCTTCAGAACACTGGCAAGGACCATTTCCTTGTTCCCTTAACAAGGAGTTATACTTCTGTTGGAGCAAGGTTAGCCTGTGTGGTACTTCCTAGACTCTTAGTGTCTGGATTCCTGTAAGATGATATGTTGTGTATCACCTCTGGCTTATCATGACTGTTATACGTAAATTGGCACATACCCAATATAAAAGCTATTTTTGTTGTGCAATAAAATAGAAACTGTTCTCTGAACCTGTCTCTGGAGGGGTTTCTTCATGCCCTCAAGCTCCCCACACGCAATGCTGGAAGGGCAAGCCCCCCTCAGCACATGAGGATAACATATTGTCTGATTTAGGATAAATAGGCTTAAAAGATGTCATGGAATAATGACTGCACTTTCTGTTTCCTATGAAAAGTTAAGATATTTAGCAACCCTGACATAACAAAGAGTTGAAATCATTTAGTCTAAATACTTTCTTAGTGTTTTTCATAAGCAGGTAATAGAATTGAAACAGTAAGTCATCTTTCTTCCATTAACTGAGAACAAATAATTATTCTTTGACTTTTCTTGTACACTAAAAAATGTTTTTATTGTTCATATTTCTATTTCATTTCCTTGAATTTCTTAGATACCTTCGGTGCTTGTAATATACATTATCTGCCAAATTCTAAAAATCAGAGCCACTCTTCTTTTTTTAGAGTGAATTTTTGATTAGCATTGAATAGAAGAGTCTTTTGTTTTTCTTCTGTTTTGTTTTATTTCTTGCCTTTCCTCATTATTTTCTAGATTTTTTTATACTCCAATAAATGGTATCAAACTATTTATCCATTTATTTCTGTGAATTATGATAAATCCATATCTTTCCAGGGATATAACATTCTTAATTCTTTATCATTGATTAACTTAATGTGAGAATATGAGAATTCTTTTTGACTGAGCTTGTTACTTTACCATCCCAGTAAATGGAGAAAGAATGTAATTCAGTGTTTTTTACAGCCATCTTGTACCTAACCTCTCCAGAAATTGATAATTGTATTGATCACAGACAAAGCTTTCTGGGAAATTTGGGGAGGAAATGATACATTTCTTATGAGGCCTGTTGTTGCTGATTCTCAAGGATATCCTCTGTCACATATTTTAGCTTTATCTTCCTTTTGTTGTCTTTGCTAAAGAAAATAGATATTCTCCTTTCTATTGGTTGCTAAAGTGAATTTTTTATAGTCATATAATGCCACTTTGGTAATGACCGGTATGATTAAAAAACAAACAAACAAACTTCAAGTTTCAATTAAGGGTGGGTCATTTGATATCTTTATATCTTTCATTCGAATCTTGAGAATTCACATTAAGTAACTTTATAAAAAAACTGAAGAGAGAAAAACCAAGAGGCAAAATTGGTATTTAACAAGCCCATTTGGACTTTATTTCCTAAGTAATTTGTGATTGACAGAGACAGTCAAGAAATGCTGTTAGGAAGTTTAGTAGACACATATGAGAAAAATTCTATTTTTCCCATAAAGAAATGAGATATTTTGCTTGTAAAATCAAAAGTATAATACCTTGTAATGAACTATTAGACAGTTGTATTTCTGTAAGATAACAAAATTATAATTATAGTAAAACAGCAGGGTACATTCTGAATTCTTTCATTATTTTCTTCTAAGAGATGTTTTTAAGAAATAAAGGGAAAAACAATGCTTTCTTTTTCATTTTAGTGCCTTGCTATAGCTTTTTAAAAAATTGTGATGCTTTAAACATTTTTCAAAGGACACTTTAACTAAAAGAAAATGAATTGAGCTAGAGAACTTCAAGCTTGATTATTTCAATCAGGAAAAATAACTTTAAAAATATTTATCACTTTTTAAATAATGAAAAATGTAATACCTTATCCAACACCAAATTGTTCTGTTTGTGAAACCTAGGAGAGACTATTAGGTTGCGTTTTATCAAATTATCATTGATGCAAAATGAAAAATTTAATTTGATTCTCCAATATGATTTGTGACTAAATGGAGATTCTGAATTTTATGAGTATCTTCATGGGTGCTAGAGAATGAATTGTGTCCCTGCAAAAACCACATGTTGAATGAAATCCTACCCTCCCATAGGACTGTCTTGGATTTAAGACTTTTAAAAGATAATTGATGTTAAATGAGTTCACAAATGTGGGGATATATTCTGATAGGATTAGTGACCTAATAAAAAGAGAGAAAAAGAAATTTCAAATTATCTTCACTTTATAAGACCACTTATCTTTGGCTCCAGATCTCTCTCTCTCTCTCTCTCTCTCTCTCTCTCTCTCTCTCTCTCTCTCGTCCCCCCCTCCTTCTCCCTCTCCATGCATACACATGCAAACACCCCCACAAGTACACATTCTAATCATGCACATGCACCAAAGTAAGGCCATGTCAGGGGCCGTGCATGGGTTGCATGTGGGTTACTGCCTAATGAGAGGATAGGTCTGGCATTGGAAACCTCCAATAACATCCCCACAGGGATTGATCACCTGATGCAGGTGAACTTCTCCCTCACACTCTACCAAAGATCCCACACAGCACCTGAGATGGGTGTAACCTGCCAAGATGTCAGTCAACCTGCTGAATGAAAGACATCAGGAAGCAAGACTCCACTCTTGAAACCTTATCCCAGCCTTTGATGTACTGGTGAAGGTGTTCCTGCACCTGCTGTCTGACAGGGTCACAGTGTGGGGGATGCTGCGACAAGGCCACACCCATCTGGAAACTGGAAGCATTAGGAATGATAAGTGTTTTGTTTATGATACTCATGACATGGATAACAGGACATACATCAATCAATAGTAAAAGTACCTATTGCCTGAGATTCCAGGAAAATTCCCAGAATGAGACTAAGGATACAATTGAGTCATGCCATGAGTTTGAGTTTCAGTGTTTCTCAGGATACAAACAATGGTGTTATTCCTCAAGCTTAAACAACAATAAATATTTATCCCATGGTTAACAATTGGATAAGTGCTTGCTTCCTAAGGCTTGATATTTCAGAATGTTTCTGGCTTCATGTGAAAAATCACAAGATGATAGGGCCCATGGAGAGCTACCTGGCCATCTCAGTCATTGCAGCAGTCCCAGCTGAGGCCACAGACATATGAGTGAAGCCATGTAGAACACCCAAGGCCCACCTCAAACACTAGCTATCTGCAGCCACATCAGTGAGCTCATTAAATCCAGCAGAAGACTGTCCAGTCAACCCACAGAACTTTGAGAAAAAATAAACCAGTATTTAAAAAAAAAAAAACAATTTACACAAGCCCCCCCACCCCAAACCCATCCTAAAGCCACAACCTGTACAATAGCCTATCTACAGACTAGCTACAGAAAAACAATTTTGTGCCAAAAGTACAAAGACCACCTTATGTAGCTTATGGTATCCCCTCGAGGACAAGAGGCTAATAAAAATACATTCCCCAACCAATAAACCCTCCTTTGCTTTACACAGAAACTTATGATGAAAATGGAAAACACATAGTTAATATAAATGACAAATGAGTTGAGATGCAAAGCCTGTCCTTTAGTTAAAGATTACAAAGACATAAGAATTAGTGTGCTTTGACCAAAGATCAAGGAAGTTCTTTAAGAAAGCAGTTGAATAGGTCATATGAAAAAAGAAAATTACCTTGGAAATTAAAAATAGAATAATGTAAAAACAACATAGTTATATTTTAGAGGCACTTCAGAGTAGTAGGTTTTTAAATAATAGACTTTCACTACTTTAATTTTTTATTTTACTGGGATCTTAATTTAGAAGTAAGAAAGCTTACCAATAATCATAAGTATGCTTTAAAGTTAAAAGTTAATGAAATAATTATAGGGATTCTTTACAGTTGGTCAGGAGTCATGTAGTCTAGTTGCGTCGCCTAGCACCTAGTGACTGAGGTGAAAACGTAAAAAATCGTAAAAGCTTAATCATGATTGTCTAAGGTTACAGAAAAATATTTTGAACAATGTACTCAAATAGGTAATCAATGTAGGTCAATTGTAATTCTTGAAAATTATGTAAATCAAAAAAGTTTTGGGCTTTGAAGCTATCCATTAACTACCTGAAAAGCACCTGTAAAAAAAGGTCTAAAAATAAAGGTCCCTCCAGAGGCAGCATGAGATGTCTTCTGGAGGTTGCAATCTGTCATCCTGACTCTTCTTCTTTCGCTGTTGCCACTTCTTTTTCAGGACCCCCTGAACCTTCACTCCCCCTGCCGGGCTGGACCTCGGCAATGTACCCCCTTAAATAAACCACCAGAGTCATCTTTGTCTAGTTCCAGCACCCAAGTGGACTGGATATATCAGGGGTTTCAACTTTTGTAAACATATTTCTGGTCATTTGTGTTTTGTTATTCACTAATTATCAGAGCCAGACCATGCCTGCATCCTGAGGTTGATTATCCATCCTTCAGAAGCTAATTCCCCCCCACACTTTTTTTTAAGCCAGTTAGTGCAATCAAAGTTCATGAGATTGTTGAAATGTTTGATCTATTTAAATTTTCTACCATGTTTGTACTTGGACACTTCCTGTGTTAATGAACTTTTTTTTTTCTCTGTGACAAAATACCTGAGAAAACCAACATGGAGGAGGAAAAAATTATTTTGGCTCATTGTTTCAGAGGTTTCAGACCATAATTGGCTGGCTCTGTTGATTCTGGGCCTGTAGTGAGACAGTACATCAGCTCATCTCTTGACAGCCAGGATGCAGAGAGAGACAAAAAGACTGCAGACAAGGTATGCCCTTCCAGAGCATACCCCCAGTGATCTCTTTCCTCCAACTGGATGCTACTTCTTATAGCTTCCAACATCTACCATAGTCTGATCTCATCAATGAATTAATTCATTGATGGATTTATACTTGAATAGTATTCATGATCCATCCCTCAATACCATTGCACTGGGGACACATGAACCTTTGAGGAAATTTCACATACAAACTATAACACTGTTCCTTTTTTATAATCTCAGGCCTGACACAAAATCCTTTTCTAGTAGAAATCTGCCTAAAAATGTTATTATTTTCATAATAATATGAAAATTATTATGAAAATAATAACACCTTTTTAAACACACATACACACACACACACACAAACACACACAATACCACTCTTTCTGAATATCTCAACAAGGTGTTTGCCCCAGGATTTATAAACATACAAGGCTGCTAGACAAAGGGAAAACTTCTTTTAATGTTCTTTTAATGTTTAATAAGTGAACCATATGCAGGGAGTATGCCTTGGGGTTTCCATGCCTCATACATCCATGTTCTGTGAGTGAAGCAAAATGAATATTTTTACCCATTTGTGAATAATTTATATGTGGTATGTGAGAGAATAGTGGAGTGGAAGTGGGTACTGCATTTAGACTCCAGCTGTGGAAGCCCTTCTGTAGGTTGTGCTCTGCCTTTAGAGCAGTTTCCCAAATTTGGATGTGAATACAAATCACCTGGAGATCTTGTTAGGGCCCATCTGCGACAGCACATTTCTATCAGTCTCCCAGGGAAAGTTGATTTGGCTGCTCTGTGGAAAATACTGAACAGAAAGAATTGAGAGTGCCCTGCATATCACAACTAGTGAAGTACAAGGCATGTTTCCCCTGTGGGAAATCAAGAAGTTGCTTTTTTTTTTTTTTTTTAAGCCATGCACCTACAAACCTTCCAAAGTGGAGGTCTCCACAGACCATCTTCCTCAAATAACTGTACAGTTTTGTTCTTTGGAGTAAATAAATTTGGAAAACACTGACAATTGCCTAGAAATGCAAAGTTATTAAAGAAAGACTTAGAAACAGCCCTGCCCCTCTGGGTAGTTTGACAGGAGCAACTGTATCTTGCATTCAGCAAGATACAGTGATTGCCCAGGATTCCTGGGAGCAGGCCCAGGTTCTGCCCTACTCTAGTCAACATCTGCTAACACTCAGATGGTGGGCTAAAGGATATTCCAGCAGATAGCAGGTAGGCTTATGCCTCTGGACCAGAACAGTAGTCCCAGGGACCAATTTAAAGTCT
Organism: Urocitellus parryii; assembly: GCF_045843805.1. Classification (NCBI taxonomy): domain Eukaryota; kingdom Metazoa; phylum Chordata; class Mammalia; order Rodentia; family Sciuridae; genus Urocitellus; species Urocitellus parryii. The sequence goes on from NC_135542.1 coordinate 101,864,926, forward strand.
CTCCACGAAAATGTATATGGGTAATAGATAGACTTGATTTATGACATTTAACTTCTAGGACAAGTGCTACAAAAGCCTCCATTAGAATTCTTACTCTGACTCATACACATTTTAAGGTTCAGGCTTATTGGAAGGTTTTGGCTGAGTTCTTCCTCAAAGTACCAGAAAAATATAATTTTTTTTAATTTTATAACAGAAAGAGGAACAAGTTCCAGGAGAGTATACACTTGTACAGCCTAGTTGTGGTGATCTTCAGACAAATATAAACCTACAGGAAACCAATTGAGATTTGGTGGAGTATATGACATTCATAATAAGGCTGGTTCTTGAAGCAGCCTTGATGAGAAAGCTGTTAGTTTTATTATGTAAGCTACTGTAGTTGGCCTATAGAAATGGTTTTCAACCAAATAGGATTAGATCACATGGTAGTCACACTTCAGAAAGTTCACTCATTTCCCCGACTCTTGGCACCCCCATTCACAGTCTTCTTTGATTATTTGCAAACCTGGAAAGCCTGACAATGGCATTTGACTCTAGGATCTAGGGGGAAGGAAATAGGGTTATGATAGTTTCCATCCATGATAATTTTGATAGCAAGCATGTTGTCTGAGGAGCATTTCTAATCAACCTGGCTAAATGCAGAGGCTGGTGGCTTTCTGGACATCCAGCCTATAGCCTGACAGTTCTACTACAAGAACCATCAGACTGTGGGCACTGGGGTTGTTCAAAATCCAAAAGATTCTCCTCAGAATAGTGGTTACATAAAATAATTAATAACTGTGTAGGGAGACATGGATTTTTCAGGTTCTATATTTCCATTATCCAAATTGATCTTACAAAATGTATCATATTATTACAGCACTGAAATCAAGAAAAACAAAATTAGTCTTGACTGGATAGTCAACATGAAACCAAGTGGATAACCTGAGATGGAAAATCAGATTGCTTCAGTGTGGGAATTTCATGAACCTACATGGCTTAGTCAAGTCACACTGAAGTATTGTCAAGCAAGGTCTATGGCACAAGTGAGGAAGGGAACAGTAATGACATCTAATTGGCACCAAACATGAATACTGTCAAAATTCCAATGATAAATATTCCCTGTGAGTGTTAATTTTTTTTATGCCAACCTGACTGGGCTACAGTGGCCCCAGTTATTTGGTTTAACATTTCAGGGTGTGTCTTTGGGAATCTTTCTGAATAATAAGAACATTTGAATTGCTAGACTGAGTAAGATAAATTGCCCTCCATAATGTGGGTGTGCCCCATTCACTGAAAGAGTAAATAGAATAAGAGGAAGTGTGAGAATTTTTTCCTTCTGCCTGATGATCTTTGAGATTGTAGAGATTCTGCCTCAGACTCTAAAACTAGAATTTAGACTTCTCAGCCTACATAATCACATGAGCCAATTCTTCATTATTTTCCTTGCTACTTTCTGAGCACAATTTTTGGCAGAGAAATATAAAGGTACGTAGAGTATTTTCACATACTTTCTAGTTCCTCTTTTCCTTCTGAATTTTGAAATTATATCATGAAAACAATACGCACATGAATCACAATATAGAGTAGATACATGCATGAAGTAATAATCTGGCTTGAAAGATCATAGATTTAGACTAAGAAAATTTGCAAGTGACTAAGAAACAAGAGACTGATCCATTTGAAAGCAGAAACAAAAAATTAGAGAAGAAGGGCTTTATTGAGCCAGTCCTGCCTTTCCTTTCCTGGAGCACAGAAGTTGTCGTTTGGCTTTATGAACTGTTTCTTGCAGAAGTACTAGGTCGGAATTCTATTTTCATTTATGGTATGACCATTCATCTTTTCTATAGTTAGTTTCTCAAACTAGACACAGTAATCAGTCAGGTGTGATCAGTGTTTCAGGTATCAAGCCAGTGATCCAATACTTGTCACCTCCAAAAAATCCAACAAATCGAATTTACCAGAAGTTTTGAAAAGAATGTTTATACCTGCACTATGTTCTCACAGATAATGAAAAATATGTGTAAAACTATTTTATTCTCATAAGAGCATTCTATAAGTATCTCAGTCTGAGAAAACTTTTATTGTTCTTCAGTCCCCAGGGCTATCTTGAGGCTGGATTTATCACACTGATTACCACCTTTTTTCCCTAAGAACTTCCTCTTTAGAGTTTGTGACAGTGAGGAGGACATACGAAAAGATAGGCAGCATTGTTGTTCATAGCAGACAAGTTTCTAGTGAGTGTCAGAGTTCTTAAGTCTAATATAACAAACAAAAGACATGGAAAGATTCCTCATCTGCAGAAACCAAATGAATGTAACATTTTGAGTTCAATGCAAAGTAGTCAGAGCTTGGATGCAATGTAAACTTACTGCCCTGTGGTAGGAGAGATCCACCAATACAGAGTTCAAAGGGTCTTAAGGAACACAGGTTGCAATCTTGGAGTCTCCAGAATTGACAAGGAAAGGATCTTGAGGAAACTTGACAAGATAGTTAGCTATCTACTCCTTAAAACATGTGAACCAGAAAGCCTATCAGTAAGCAACACCTGGTCATTAAATATATAGCAATATGAGAGCATACTGCTTTTATAGAGTGATACATAGTGGGTTAAAGAGAGAAAATTAATAGAAGATTTTTATAGAGGTCTAGGGACTGGGCTGTGTAACACTGAGACTTTTTCTCTAGGTGGAGAACTGATTGGTATTGAGCAGAATTTATGCAATGACAGCTTTGGATAGTCAAGTACAACAAGATGAGGGTTTTCAAGCAATATTTAAGAAAAATTTATAAATCATGATCATGGAAGTCACTTTAGTTGGTTCACAGCTTTGTGCTCTGGGAATAAGTACATTTTGAAAAAAACAGATAATTTTTTTTGGCCTGGTTACAATATTGTTTAGCACAGAAATAAGAAAGTATGTTGGCTGAGAATGATTTACTGAAGGATCATAAAACTGAACTTGTTTTAGTACTCAGAATAAAGAAAATTTTTGTTAATGGTTTCACACTTTACCAAGAATGTAGCACTACTAGAGGAGAGTTCCATGAAAGAAATAAGCAACACTGCATTTTTAATAATCAGCTTTTTCCCCATTTATTCAAAATTAAGAATTGTTTTCAACTCTTCACAATAGGGCCTACCATTAACAAGAAAGAATTCAGATTTGAAAATTACTGACAATGAATATAATATGATATAGCATAATTGTAAGAATGAAGTGATCTGGTCCTTGGGAAATGGATAACAAATATATTCTGAGACTACTACATGATTTTTCAGATACTGTAGATAAATTTCATAAACAAAATTCACGTAATTCTCTCATATTTTGTTGGTATTAATGAAAAGGATATTCAATAGTCTTCAGATAGCTTCAAATAGATATGTTTATGATGTAACTAAGTCCTAATCTAATTTTCTACTAAATGTTAAATAGTTCTTAGCTTATTTATAGGTAAGCAAATTATACAATAACTCATAGACCAAATATGTAATAGCATTTTATTACTTGCTCTCATAAACATAGAAAATATTGATCATAATTTACAAAGAAATTGATGGGGTCATATCTATTTTATAGTACACTTCTGGTTTCTTATTATTACATTCAAACAATAGAGTTCAATCCTCTCATTTATATTTTTATATGCTATTAGTCACAACAAATTTTAAATTATTTAAACTGCATAATAAAACACATTTAGAGATAAATGTGTAATATATTATTAAGAGCATTATTTATTAAATTTACTTTAGTTGTCGATTTTTTTTGAATTGGCTTTTTTAGTAATATTGCTTAACACATATATTGTGTATAATGTAAAAATTACTATCACAGAAGTTAGTGCAACATTTTCCTGAAAAATCTATATCCAAATATTTTATTAAAATTATTTCAAAAGCCTTTTTTAAAACAAAGTAATTTTACTTTTTTCTACTCACTTTAATATTAAGAATATAATTTCCCATTTACATTACAAGAAGACTAATTTCCATGATAGTTTTTTAAAGCAAAACTATTATATTGGCAAAAAGTAATGTCCACTTTTTATTTAAAGCATGAGAATATAAAAGTTACACTGGCCTGGCATGTGGGAGGCACTGGGTACGATTCTTGGCATCACATATAAATAAATAAAAATAAAGCTCTATTGACAACTAAAAGAAATATATTTTTTAAAAATGTTACCTTTAGTTAAACATTCAGCCAATCTATCATCATATTATCATATATGAAATGTTAGTTAAGACTATTGCTATGGTTGTTTCTAGAAAGTGAATATAATGAAGTTATCCATCTGAGATAGAGCATAGTCCCTTGTTTCAACATAGTTTCAGCATTTCTTCTCTTTAAAAATAATTTTAGAAACAAGTTGCTATGTGACTCTGATAGATGAAGTAGAAATATAAAAATCATGACATTGCTTAAAATTCCCTTTATTCTAATGCACTTTCACACAATGTTTCTTTATATTTATCTCTGTCAAAATAAAAAGATGAATTTAATGGATATTGATCCTATATCATAAAATGAAATTTAATAAAGAATTTTTGAAAATCTAGCCATTTCAATAAAAAAGTACATTTCTAATAACATTTTAAGTGTTACTGTCACTGATAAAATATCAAATATTCCTATTGATTTAATTTCTTATAATAATATGCACCATGATAAATCAAGAAATACAGTATTATAATTTTATTTTCATAAAATTCCTGTATAAACACACATATGCATGCACACATGCATAAGCTGTTAAAAAATCAGAAAGGATGATTTGTTTAAAAAAATCTCAAATTTACAACTATATTACATACATTTTTGGAAAAAGTAGAGTGTGAATAAAATTTCAAGATGAAAATATACAGATTAGTGAATGTTAATTATTAAGATATTATTGAAATTCTGCTCAACAAAGAGAATGTTTAATCTGACAACAAAGTACATTGCATGCTGCAACACAGTAATTAGTATAATTCTGGTGAACATAGGATGCTGAGTTTTAACAAAATAAAATTTACAAAGCTTATAGTATTAGCCAACATACATCCTACAAAAACAAACAAGCAACAATAACAACAACACCACTACCAACAACAACAAAAAAGAAAAGAAAAGAAAGAAAGAAAAAAAAAATGGGACCCACCCTGAAGACAATTATACAGTCTGGCTTGGTGATGACCTAGATGTAGATACCAGGAGACAAAGATTTAAAATGGCTATTATGATTATACTCAGGATGAAGAGAAAAATGGGTTTATAATGATAAAAAAAAGTTCACAATAGAAAACTTTGAATTAAAAGAAGGAAACACTAGGATAAAAATTAAAACCTTTAAAATATACTTGGTGGAACAGAGAAATTGTGAGAGATGACATAGGAAAGAAAGAATATGCTTAAAGATAAAGCAACAAAGAGTATCCAATTTGAAAAGCAAAGATTTAAGAATTAAAAAATAATAATCTCAGGGACATATAGATAAATATAAAAAACTTATCACATCTTATTTTTAGAAACAAAAAAATTAGGAAGAGAGAATGGGCAGAAAACAAAACAAAACACTTGAAAAAATAATAGCTGTAAATGAACTCCCAATGCTCAAAGATTCAAGAAGCTCAGCAAATAAGAGGAACTACACAATCGACGATAAGCATATGATAGTCAACAGGTGTAAAAACCAAACAAAACAACATAAACAGTTTGTGAAATATCAAACATGAGTGAGGAATGGCATAAAATGTCAACAGTGAATCTCATATTCAGGAAAAAAGATCCTTGAATAGTAATCACAAGATTAAGCCCTTTCAAGATGGATGAAAGCTAAGAGTATTTTTCTGCAAGAAATGCCAAGAAGAAATGCTAAAGAAAGTCCTTCAAATAGAAGTTAAAGAATATATTAGGAAGCAATAAAAAGCATCACAAATGATACATATGAGGGTAATACAAGTGAACATTTTTTAAAAATTTATTTTAAATACATAAAACTGTCTAATGCAAAAGTGATAAAACCATCTTCTGAGTTTCTAATCCAAGTAGATTTAATACTCTTAGCACTTCTAACATAAATTGAGTTTCAGGGTCTATATAGCTGCAGGGCTTCTAAATTTTAAGTAGATCAGTAGAATAATAAGTCTAAAATACTGTGAAATTTAAAGAGATGAATTTTAATCCCCAGAGAAAACACAGAAAGATGTAATTAAAATGCCAATAGATTTACTAAAATGGAATTCTGAAATTTTAGAAAAATGTTATTTAAAATTTTGACGAAAAGAAAGAATGGGGAAAAAAGAGCAAATAAATAGCAGTTGATGTATGGTAGGCCTAATTCTGAACATATCATTCAATACTCTGAGTGATAATGAACTAAATATTGAAATTAAATATGCAAGAAAAGTCGATGGCAGGGAAAAGCAAAACTCACTTAAATATAGAAGCAGATTGAACCTAAGTGGAGTATAGATAGTCAGCATAAAGGGGCTGAGTAGCTATATATTACATTTCATATTCCATTATACTAAACAGTTATATCAAGATTAAGTACATTTTACAAATGTTAAGGCAGGAGTATTACCAAAGAAAAAGAGCAATGATTCATAAGAACAGAGATTCATTAGAAAACTACAATAACCACATCTATTCACACTTTGAATGACATAAGTTCAAAACACAAGTAAAAATTTTAAAATTAAAGAAAAATACAAAAGACAATTTCACAATATATAGGATGTCTGATCTCAGTTTGGGTTGTGAAAACAAAACACCATAGACAAGGTGGCTTAGACAACAGAATTTGTTTTCTCACAATTCTGGAGACTAAAAGGCAGAGATCAGGGTGCCAGCATTTCTTGGTGAGGACTCTCCTCCTGATTGGCAGATGGCAATTTCTACCTATATCTCCTTATTAGCACCTCTTAGAATTGGATACACCTGTTAAGACTTTATTTAGCCTTAATTACCTCTTAAAGACTCTACCTCCAGATTTGGTCAGATTGGTAAGTAGGGCTTCAACATATGAATTTTGAAGGGACATATTCAGTTCATAGCAATGGAACTTTTGACAGCCTCATATCAGAAATTAAAACAATGACTTAACAATTATTGAATATTTAGAAGTTCAGAAAAATCATATCACTTGTCTTGAAATGATTAATAATTTAGAGAAGAATATATCCAACACTTGGAAAATATGCATTCTTCATAAATATGTATGTAGATTTATAAAATAAGCTCTACACTAGGTAAAATAAGAAATGATGATTTATAAATTAGAAATATTAGGGGTTATGTTCTTTCTTTCTTTCTTTTTAAGAGAGAGAGAGAGAGAGAGAGAGAGAGAGAGAGAGAGAGAGAGAGAGAGAAACTCTTTTTAAATATTTACTTTTTAGTTTTTGGTGGACACAACATCTTTATTTTACTTTTTTATGTGGTGCTGAGGATCGAACCCAGCACCCCATGCATGCCAGGCGATCAGGCTACCGCTTGAGCCACATCCCCAGCCCTAGGGGTTATTTTCACTATACTAAAAATTAAATGCATTGAAAAATCCTAACTTTTTACACAGACACAATACTTTTAAATTACCAATGTATTTAATAAAAAAGCAAAAAAATTAAACTGTATAAAAGGTAAAATCTATAAATAAGTATCTAAATCTATAGCTTTAAATTATTACATTAGAAAAGGGAAAAGTTCCAAAAGCAATAACTACCATTCCAACCTAAGGAGCTAGAGAAACAAAAAGTCATAAAAACTGCTCATATCAATAGGGTACCATGTGATTTTTCAGTTCATGTATACATTGTGTGAAATTTAAATCAGGTTTAGCCCATTTATGTCCTCGAACATTTATTACTAATTTATAGTGTAAATTTTTGAAATCCTTTTAGCTTTTGGAAATGTTAAAAACATGATTGTTACCTATAGCTCCTTACTGTGCAACATCACACCAGAACTTCTTGTTTCTGTCACTTGATACCTACTAATCAAGCTCCCCCTTCTCCTCTCTCTCTCTTCTCCATTTTCCTCAGTCCCTGGCAACCAGCTTCTATCAATTTCTAAAAGACCAGCTTTTTTAGATTCTAGTGTTTGAGTGAGATCCTGTAATGTTTATTTTTCTGTGCCTGGTCTATTTTACTTAACATAATGACATCCATTTATGTTGCCACAAATGACAGAAGTTAATTCCTTTTTTTATGATTCTTTAAAACAGCTTCTTGACAGCAAAGGAAACTTAAGCATGAAGAGAAAGCCCCACATAGTGGGAGAAAATCTTTGCCACCCACTCTTCTGATTGGATATTAATAACCAGAATATAAAAAGAATTTTAAAAATTAACACCCCAAAACTAATAATCCACTCAATAAATGGGTGAACGAACTAAAGAGACATTTCTCAAAAGAAGAAATACAAATGAAATACAAATAAATTTGTGTAGTAGTTAAAAAAAATGTAACTTAATTTTTTAAATGTAAAGAAGCTTATATGAATATTTTAAAAATGAATAAGCTGGAAAAAGAAAAACAAGTTAAATGCAAAGTAGACAGAAGAAAAAATAAATACAAGTCCAGAAATTCACCACTACCATAAAAGATTATAATTAAGGAGTAATAAGTTTATTAATAAATACTCTTTTTCATTTAGATGTGCTTCTCACATTTAGCTGATAATTTTGTGTTGCTTGTATTTAAGGTCACAATTTTTGAAAATACTGTATTGGTAATATTAACTTCTTTCAGAGAGTCTGCCTCTGAAGATTTGGAAAATATTGTGAAATAAAACATCAGAATAGGATATGGTTTTTATAAGAAAAGATGGGGCATTCATCATTTCCAAGATAAACTGGGTGTCCTGGAGGAAGTACTCTACTGAAACTTTTTGAAGAACAGTGTCCTTGGTTGTCTTAACTTTCAACAATGACTCACACAATGACTCACAATGGAGAAAGTCATTGAAGAACTTATCAATTTTATTGACAGAATCAAATTCTTTAAAGAGACACAAATATTTTAATCACATTATAAAAACCTGAAATCAATTGACATAACATATTTAAAAAATTAGCTTTTAGTATTGCTAAAGTATAAAAGGCACATGTAAAATAACATTTTCTTTTAATGTTGTTAAAGTGGATATTCATCAGTAATTATCTCTGTAGATTTATAATTTATGTATGATTTGATGGAATATATTGTTCTCATTTCTTCTCTTTCTAGGACTTACATTTTACAATCCGATGAATATACTAATTAAGATGGACTGGATTTCTTCAGTGCCAATTAAGACATATTATAAGGCCAGATCTGAGTATCAAATTTTATTTTGATACTCTTAGACAATATTGCATATAAATTCCACGTTACTCTAGAACAGTTAGAACATTTCTAACCAGTTTCTACCTTGTAGGTAAAGGATATGAGATATTTTGATATGAAATGTAAAGACAGAATGGACACAAAATTTAATATTTACGTCATGTGTTATTTTCATTGAATGCTTGTTTTATGGACCAAATGGAGTTAATAATTTGACAATGATATCATCTTTCACCTATTGTATATTTTATTCAGGCTGATCACAAATGTATGGTGAAGATATTTTTTCTAACATACTAGCATTCTCAGAAATGACTATAAAGGGAAAATTCAAAAGCAAACAAAATATATCTTGTAAATGTAAATAGTTATGTAAATTTTTAAAATTCTATAAAATGCCAATATTTCCTGTCTGCCCCACCCTCCTGTCTACCCCACCCTCGTGTCTACCCCTCCACCCCCAACATCTTTAATAGCTCCACTGGGTTACTGTCAGAGCACATATATTTTATACTCCTGGATCACCCCTAAGAAGCTCTCTAATACATTATGCATTCTATGTATCAGACAGCACTTCCTAGACTTGAAAAGCCTGCCAAACTTTCAAACTCCTCATCTGATTCATGGTGTAGATCTTCATAATTAATCTCCAGGCATATCAGCAAATCAGCCCCATAACCTTCTAGATAGCTTTAGTTGAAATATCTGTTAGTTTCTTCTCAATGCCAAATCAATTTTCATCCTTTCTTCTCATCTATTCAGTGGCAAAATGAAGCTGCTTTTAACCCTGGCTCCTGATTCTGCTATTCAGCTCAGAATCAGGCACATGGAGATAATAAATACCCCAAATTTATGATGAGTTATCCAAACAACCAATTTCCCTGCTCCTTAATGTAAACCCTGTCTGTCTTCCCCAATGTGCCAATTAAGGGACTTTTACGCTGTAGTTTTGACTCTGTCTCTCACCCCATGAACTTTTCTTTCTCTAATTAGATTTTGGCACGGAATACCAACGTGGTGTGACTGAGCTATTGAGTATATTCCCTCTTTGGATTCTGTATATATGCTAAGAATTTTTGAGCCACTATTTCAGATAGACTCATTTGTTAAAGCTATGAAATGTTGTTTGTCATGTGAACTGATCATGGTTATTAAAAACTAATTTCACACTAATTCCCTATGACTGAGGTATAATTTTCAAGCCCTAACATGGACGGTATATCCTAATACAAGAAGTTACCTTAACTCCATCACACCCAGATTCTTCATCCTCTCATCTTTGTTCTGATGCAACCCTTCCTTACTTACCCAAATTCACTTATCATAAATGTTCATTTCTTATTCAGTTCTATTAAATCTGAATAATACTGGCCTTCAGGTAGCCCCGGGAATATATATAGGGCAGTTAACAAGGCTCCAATCCTAAGGATGACCTCTCTATGTGTAAATAATATCCAATAATAATCTATATCTATAATAATAAACACAAGTCTATAAGGACACAGTAGAAAATGTAACTACATTAACTGGATGAATCAAGTAACTTTGAAGAGATGCTGAGTTTTGAATAATGAAAGGATGTCTTCCAGAAATAGAATGATTTTTAGAATAGAATTGAAAACAGAAGAAAGACAAGGGCATGGCACTCTTGAGGAATGACAAGAATTTCTCACATCACTGAACATTTGGTAGTTACGGAATGCAACTAGGGTAATGGCTTGGAGCCAAATTGTGAATACACTTGTACATTGAAGTAGTAACCTCCTAGTGGGTCAACTGTGATTAAGTAAGGATTGTGATTTTCAGATTAGTTTTGTTTAATTTGTGTAGCATGTGTATGCTGCACACTTGAGTTTAAATTTATATACACACAACAGACTTTTGTAGTATGTTTGAGCAAAATAATTGCATCAGGGTAAATGTAATGAAAAATGTTTTCTTTTCTCATTGTCATGTCATGAGAAGACAGATGGCATTATTTTCTGCAGCCCTAGGAACATGTAAGCTCATGTTTACCTCATTCATTCAGAATTATCCTGTTTCCCACACCTGGATAATTAATACAGTTTTATCATGATTTAAAAACAAGGCATGGAATTTCCTTGATTAAGATGATAGACACATAATTTGTCCCATGATCCAATTAATGTCTGCAGGGCTAAGACTATGGACTTCACAGAAGGTAGGTCTTTCACTCTTCTGAGACACCTATCAGAAGCTAGTTCCTTGACTCTTCCTTTTAGTATTATTGAGTGTTAGATACACATCTGAGAATTTAAGCAGCCATTTTATTTTTCCAGCAAAAGAGAAATCAGACTTAGGCTGATGCTGACACCACACCATAAAAATTTAAGAAACAAAGTAAAATCGAATCCTGATGACTTAGTAGTGTCATTAAATAAAATCATCTTGGAATCACATAAAAATGTGTGCTTTCTGTTACAGACAGCCAAAATAATCCTAAAGACTAGAGCAAGGGTGAAAAAGAAAAATAAAAGAAACCTTCAAACTTCATATATCTTATGACACTAAAATTTTTCCACCACTGGAAACATGTTTTTGGCTATTTTGACCTATCTTAATTTTGTTTTTGTTCCTATTTAGTTAAAAATTTAAAGAATAAAAATAATATGAATAAATAAATGTTAAAATAGGTATAAAGTAGAAGTTTCAAGAATTAATATTGGTATATAAATTCAACATTTCTTCTTCAAAGATATCCACTGTTAACAGACTCATTTTACCTCTCCAGAAAAATAATAATTGTGTTTTTTAAAAAGTACAGTTCTAAGATTAAAACTATCCTCCATTTTAGTCAAAATGGTCTTTGTTGATGGAAAAATATGTTGTAATAGGTGTGTTACTCTTACAAATTATATTGAAATGACTGTACTAGTACTTAGTGTATTATTTTAAGCATAAACCTACAAAAAAACATGTCATTATGAAAAATGATCTATCAATGGGTCTTAGTTAATTTAATTATTCCAGCCAAGATATAATATGATGTATTTTATTTAGATTCCATATTCATCCTTCATCATGGAACTTAACAGTGACTACAGGATCAAAGTAAAAAGATAGTTGGATCAAATAATTGCATTCCATATTAAAATAACACATATTGGATTTAGAAATGATTGGCAGATTAAAAAAATCATTGAAGACTTTGTACTTTTTAGATACTCTTGTGAAAATATTCAAAAAAATCTGTGTTGAAAGTCATTGGTATTTTTAAGAAACAGTCACTCAGTAGCTAAGTATCACTATATTACCACCATTGAGATACTTTTCCTGGAGGTATAAATAACAAAGAGCAATCAGTCACCCATAAAGATGCTGATATTCTTAGTCAAAACTGCAAATCTTAAAAAATATGAGGAAAAAATGAATTAATTTCAGAAAATAACAGAAACCTTTGTGCAATCATAAAACCTATAGTTTTTATAAAAAAAAATTATAAACATTTTTAATGTAAATGTCATTTAATCATGAACTGAATCTATACACAAGTAGACTTATGTGGGTAGATATTGCATTCAAAAATGAGAAATGGATTTTCTTATGTGTACCTATTTATGATCCATATGTAAATTTGGCAAATTATATAAATGAGCAAATGATCCATGTCCAACTGCTGAAAAAAAATAATTAGCAAATAAACACAAGTCCAGAGATGTTTTGAATATCTTTCAAATTAAAAAAAAGAATAGGAGCACAGAGTGTCTGTGGACTGTAGCTATCAAACTGAAAAAATGCACTTTGATCAGACCTCTTTAAAAATAGATGAATTCTATATTCAGTTGCCAGTATTATACAAGGAATCAATAATGAATAATGAGGTCTTAAATAGTAATAACATATCACTGGAGGAGCCTCTGTAAAGCTCAGCTATCTAAAAATATTTCCTACTATTCTGTCACAATTGATATTAATATTTAAAGTGCTTTTCATTGTGCTTTATGGATAGTAAGGATGCTATTAGAGTGAAATCAAAGCTTGCTTCACTAGGATCCAACTCTAATCAAGAAAAAGCTAGCAGTTTTTGGCATGGTCTGGCTTGTTCTTCAATGCATAACTGAGATGAAGCATTCAGGAATATGAAAACAAGTTCAGATACACTGAAAGTTCATAGAGAAGACTTTGAAAATAATTTTAAGTTTCTATCTAGATTGATCTCTACTTACCAGTAACATAATTGATGGGAACTAGTACCAAATGAAAATATGGGACACCTTGTTTAAAATGTAGGAAAATGGGCAGTGGGGGAAAGATGGCAGAATACAGTAAAGGAACAATTTCTAGATGCTCCATGACTTGAGATTCAAGCATCAGAAATACTGCTTCCCAGCAGGTGGTTGACAGAGGGAATACACCAAAATTCAATATCAGAATCAGAGACACAGAAATTTTGGTAGGATGGGAAAGAATAAAGAGAATTTAGCTGATAACATGATAACAATTGTGACATTGGTTCACTGTGGAGGGGAGGAGTGACCCAGATGAGAGAGAGAGAGAGAGAGAGAGAGAGAGAGAGAGAGAGAGAGAGAGAGAGATATCGATCTGTGAAGAAAATTTGACCTGGGGAAAACTATGGAACAGAGGGGTTGTCTAAGTGACCAAGAGGCAGTACAGTGAGCTGATGTGTGATGTGAGAGGGTGCTTCATGCTTCTCTGCTGAAAAGTGGAAAGTGGAGATTTCTTGTCGGACACCAACTTGAAATGGCCAGGTGGTAAGTTTTTGCTGGGGGACTCTGAAAGTTCTTATCAAGCATTAGCTGAATGTCCCTACATGTACCTGCCACGTGACTTATACAGTCTACTTGGCAGGGCCCAACAAAGGTGGAAAAATAAGGAACAGCACCCACTGGAACTCAAGCTAGGGATACAAGGTTGAATTCAGCTTTGTTCCGTTGGGTTTGGTGGCTGTGGGGGTCAGCCAGAGAGAACACAGAAAGGAAAGATGGGCACATTTGTGCTTGGGGTCTGATCCTGGGAAGGTCACATATGTAGATGATGGATTATATGAAATTTATGGATAATTGGTTGCTTTGCCCCAAGAGTGGAGTTCCTGGAACCCCTGCTCTAGATCAAGATGTTCAGCAGAAATTGTCATCAGCCTAGCAATAGGGTGGATGGAGGTAATCTCTGTACCTGAATACCTCATGAAAAAATGGAAAGGTTGGTCAGAATTAAACACAAGCTGCCTGAACTTCACATTTAGAACTCAGACCTGTCCTGGGAGTGCATCTACCACATTTGCATGGACAAAACTTTAATTTGTCCCTAATTTCCTTTCTGTCTTACTTTAAACTTGTGAGAATAGAAGTAGAAAAGTATTACATTCAGCTTCCATTCCAGACCATTCCAACAGAGGGCTTAGTGAGCAACTCAAAGAAGATGCATTTAACAACGCCCAACCCTTGCTATGGTGATGGAAGAGGAGGGGGAGGGGAGGAGGGTGTAGGGAGGGCAGCAGAATACAACTGACACGAGGATTGCTGTATGTATACACATGGATGTATAACCAATGTGATCCTGCAATTTGTACACGTGGAAAAATGAGAATTCATACCTTATTTGAATCAAATGTATGATATGTCAAGATCATTGTATTGTCTTGAGCAACTAATAAAAAAATAAAAATGCAAAAAAAAAGAAGAAATGGAAAAGAGAGCAGCGTATGCCTTGAACATCCATTCTTGTCAACAACGTTGAACACCTCAGCAGAAGTGAGATAATCCCTTCTTTTTATAAAGGGTTTATTTTTGTTGTTTGTTTTTCTTTTTCCATTTGTGTGTGTGTGTGTGTGTCCTAATTGGTTCCACAATGTATGTATGTATGCATGTGCGTGTGTGTGTATGTGTGTAGAGAGAATAAATATGACTATATTATTTTTTTTGCTTTTTTGTTTTTCTGATTACTTCTTCTTTCTCTCTTCCCCTTCCAATAGCCAAATTTACTTGTTCCTTCTTGCATTATTTCTTTTATTTTAACTCTTTATAGCCATCACTTGCTATAAATCTGTCTGCTTTTCAAAAGTTTTAGACATTTTTTGCTATCTTGCCCTGTTTTCATTACTGTTAGTGAACTGTACATGTATTATCTTTAAGGACAATTTAATTTACATAACTGCTGTCCCCGCCATTTATGTTGATGCAGTGTTTAGTACTGAGGAGTACATAGTTGACACCTCTATATTTGAATGATATACCTAGTTCATGATTGTTTATTGTTGTTACTATTGTCAAGAGCTGACCCTGCCGTTCCTCTTTTTGTGGTAGTTGTTTGTGTACATGCTGTACATACTCAGCATTTATTATAATGTTGTCTATTGATCACTACTATTGTTGAGTGACTGGGAAGTGACTGGTACACTACAAATTCACAGAGACACTATGGATGAGCTAACCCTGCTGAAGCTTTAAAAGTACTTAGAAGAGTACGTAGAATAAGGGAAACCAAAAACACAAAGCAACGACTGGACCCCAAGTAGGAATAATTAAAGAGGACCTCAGATTTCACCCTTGGACATCTACTCCCTCTGCAAAATCAGAAAAAGTATCCAAAATAATGGCTTAGAAGAACCTACAATGTTGCAGCAGTTCTACAGAATAAATTCATTCAAGAGTTCTTGCAACAGCAAACTGAATTCTGGAGGTTGAAACTAGTACTTGGATTACACTGAGCCTACATGTTGAAGCTAAGAGATATACAGGACTTTTAACATAGAGATTATTTCACTCCAGAGAACTTCCTCACAGAAGATGAAGAGGAATGCATCTGAACATACTTTAAGTCCAAGACCTCTGAAAATATGAGTAAACAAACAAATAATTATCCCCCCCCAAGTTACAATCCCCCAAAAAAGAAATGCACAGAAATAGAAGGCCATGAATTTCAGAAAAAAGCTATAAATAAATTACTTAAATTATTAATGAGTTGAAAGAAGATCTAGTGAATGAATGAAGAAACTAAGAGAACAATTACAGAAGGTGAAAGAGCATTTATTTTTTAGTTCATTTTAAAAATTTATATTTCTTAATTGGCACAGTATAGTCACAGAAAAAGTGGAAATTCACTAGAATATATTCATACATACACATTACATAGTTTGGTTTTTATTTCACTATGCTGTTTCTCCCCTTTCCTATCCTTCTTCTCCCTCACTCTTTCCCTTTTCTCTCCTTTCTATTTTCATGACATCCCCCTTTTGTTTAATTCCTTCTTTCGCTTTAGATTCCACATATAAGAGAAAACATCCAATCCTTGACTTTCTGAGCCTGATTTCATGATGTTCTACAGTTTTATCGATTTACCAGCAAATGACATAAGTTCATTCTTCTTTACGGCTGAACAAAACTCCATTGATTCCTAAAATCAAATGAGAACAGTAAAGCAACATACAAAAAGTCTCTGGAACACTATGAGGAAAGTAGTAAGAGAAAAGTTTACAGCATTAAGTGCCCACATTTTAAAAAGAAAGATTCAAATAAATGATCTAATGTTACATCTTGAAGCAAAACCAGGAACAAACTAATTTCAAAACCAGTGGAAGACATGAAATAATTAAGATGAGAGCTGAAATTAATGAAATTTCAAATAAAAAATATACAAAGGATCAATGCAAAAAACAGGTGGTTTTGCGGACGGGGGGGGGGGGCTGGGGTTGTTGCTCAGTGGTAGAGTGCTCGCCTAGCACATGTGAGGCACTGAGTTTGATCCTCAGCACCACATAAAAATAAAATTAAATAAATAAATAAATATAGGTATTGTGTCCATCTACAACTAATTTTTTTAAAAAGGTGGTTATTTGAAAAGATAAAAAAAATTAGTGAACCCTTAGCCAAACTAACCATAAGAATGAGAGAGAAGACCCACAGAAAAGTAGAGAAGAAGCAGAAATATCAATATAGATATTACTGAAATCAATAACACTTTGATACTAAAACCAGATAAAGGAAGACATATTAAGAAAAACAACAACACCAACAAACAAACAAAAAAGGTGGACCAATATTAATATCTCTGATAAACATAGAGTCAAATTCCTTAATGAAATATTAGGTAATCACATTAAAAAACCACATTAAGAAGATTTAGTTGTATCATGGAATTCAAGGTTGTTTCAATACTTACATAATAAAGTAATTCTTCATAAAAATAGAATCAAATATTTTTTTTTAAAAAAAATCACTAGATCATCTCAATAAGTTCAGGAAAAAAAAAACTTTTAGAAACTCCAGAACCCATTCATTTATAAACACCAGAAAAATTAGAGATAGATAGAACTTACTTCAATATCTTAAAGGCTACATTTGACAAACCCAAAACCAGCATCATACTGAATAGATAAAAATTTGAAAGCATTTCCTGTAAAACCAAGAACAAGACAAAGACATCCAGGTTCACCCCTCTTTTTCAATATAGTTCTTAAAACTCTAGCCAGAGGTATCAGGCAGGAGAAGAAAATTAAAGGGATACAAAGAGGAAAAGAAGTCAAACTATCTCTGTTTGCTGATATAATTCTATAGCTAGGATATCCAAGTAATTCCACTAAAGGATTTTCTGGATCTGATGAATAAATTAAACAGAATATCAGGATACAAGACCAACATACAAAAATCAATAGCTTTTTATACTCTAATAATGAATCTACCAAGAAGAAAATCAAGAAAACTATTCCATTCACAAAAGTCTAAGAAACAAAACAAAACTCTTAGGAATAAAACTAATTAAGGAGACGAAAGACCTCTACAGTGAAAATTGTAAAACACTAAAGAAAAAAAAAAAGGACTTTGATGCTGTAAAAACTGTTACATGTTCTTGGATAAGAGAAATTACATCATTCAAATGAATATATAACCAAAAACCATCTATAGATTCAATGTTCATCAAATGGCTTTCTTTAAAGAATATCTGATCTCAAATTATGCTACAAGACTATAGTAAAAAAAAAAAAATCTTGGTGTTGGCATACAAACAGACATGAAGACCAGTGGAATAGAATAGAAGACACAGAGTCAATCCGCATGGATATAGTCATTCTATCCTTGACAAAGGTGCCAAAAGTGCATGTTGGAAAAAAGATGATATTTATAACAATTCGTGGTGGGAAAATGTGATTTCCATATCTAGAAAAATGAAACTTAATTCCCATATCATACACTGTACAAAAGTCACCATAAAGAGAATCAAAGACCTAGGAATTAGACCAGAAACATTGCAACTACTAGTATAAAACACAGGGTCAATTCTAAAGCTCAAGAGATAAAATGAAGACTCAATTAGTAGGAAGGCATCAAATTAAAAAGTTTCTGCACAGCAAGGAAACACAAGCATGAGTAGAGAATCTACATTGTGGTTTAATAAGGCTATAATATAAGAAGGAGGAGGGAGTGTAAAAAATATATTCAAACTACTTATTTGTCAAACTCCTCCTGACCAACCATTGAGTCACAAGATAAAGACACCTTTAACTAGGAAAGCATATCCAGGCCACAAACTGATTTTGGGAGCAAGGAAGGAACAAGCCTTTTAAACATGCTTATTAGTGTTTTGGATCTTCTCTTCTTGTAGAAATCTCCATTTCCAAAACTTAGCTCAGATTCTGACCTTCACCTTGAAGGTGATTCTCATGAGTCAGTTTTTCCTCATAAATTCTTCAGTTCAGTTTCAGCAATGCCTTGAAAGGAAAACCTTTCAGCAACTGGAAGCAGAAAGAAACCCCTCAGAAAGAGGGAGATGGTTCTCCCATGAAATCACCAGTCATTATATATTATTGGAATATTAAATTGAGAAAGAAATCCTTCATTCTAATTCTTTCAGCAATGCAAAAGAAGATCTATTTGGTGTTTTGCACTGGGCAAGGAATGGAAGCAACAAAGAAGATGCTCTGTTTGAAAGGAGGATTTGCTGTAGTTACGAAAGTGAGTAAAACAGATGTGTAGACATTAAAAAAAAAAAACTAATGTCCAATTAGTGCAATGATAAGCCCATGCCACAGATGCAGCCCAAGGTCTAGAAGTGTGATTAGCTGTGCCCTAATCATTCCCAACACCGCTCACCCCATCTAGATTTTGTCCCTCACTTCATTCCAGGTACAGCTGTGCTCTTTAAACATGGCAAGAATTCTGCCACCTCGGAGCCTTTGCACTTCTAGTCTGTTTACCCCAGAAGAAAATATTTTCCAGATACTCTTCTGACAAGGGATAAATAACCAGTAAATGTAATTAACTTAAAAAATTACCTCGAAAAATGAATGACCCACTCAATAAATAGACAAAATATCTAAATAGACATTTTTTTCAAAGAAGAAATAAAAATGATCAACAAATACATGAAAAAAATGTTCAACAACCTTAGCAGTAAGAGAGATAGAAATTAAAACTACACTGGGATTTCATCTCACACCTGTTATAATGGAAATCAAGAATACAAACACTGATAATTTCTGGTGAGGATTAAGGGAAAAGGTCCACTTGTTCATTGTTGGTGGGACTGCAAAGTACTACAACCATTTGATGTAATTTCCACAAACTACTAACAATGGAAACATGATAGAATTTAGATATTTCACTCCTTGGTATTTATCCAAATAGCTAAAATCAACATATTATAGTGATTAATGCATACAGTGTATATAGTAGCACCATCCACAACAGCCAAGTTGTGGAACCAATCGATGTGTCCCTCAATAGAAAATTTGGATAAAGAAAAATTGTATGTGTGATATGTGTATTTATATATGTGTATGTACATATATATACATATATATGTATACACATATGCATATATATATACACATATACACAATGGAATTCTGCTTACCCATAAAAAACGAAATTATATCACTTGTTGGCAAATAGATGAGACTGTAGAACATCATGATTAGTAAATAAGCCATATTCAGAAATTTAGAGGTTTAAATGTTTTCTCTTATATGCATAATCTAGAGAGAAAAACAGAATAAAAAGGGGATCTCCTGAAAAGAGAAGGGGGATCAGTGTAGAAGCAGAGGACCACGTTGAGGAGAAGGTGGAGAGGGAGAGGGAAATAACTGGAGAATAGAGTTGACCAAATCATGGTAAGTTCATGCATGAATATATCACAAAATATTCCAACCTCATATATGATTATAATGCACCCATTAAAATAATAAATACAATTGAAGCAGAACAGATTATGTTACATGTACTTATGAATATATAAATATGAACCTCATTATTATGTACTAATAAAAAAACTTTTTTATAGCAAAAAAGGATTTTGTTGTTAGTCCTATAGTGCATTCCCTTTCTTAGATTGTCTGTGTCTGGACTTGCCATGATGTGTGTGTGTGTGTGAGTGTGTGTGTGTGTGTGTTTAATTAGCTATTTTATATCAAAGAGAACACAAATTAAAATTTAAATAGTTATTTTTACAATTTGTTGTTATTTATATAAAATTGATATTAAATGTACAAGAGCATCTAACTCACATCAAATTCACCAAAATTATACCATTTATATTTCATATGATTTTGATTCTTTCCAGAATACTGAAAACTCTGGATAATACTGACCCGATTACTATTCTTTCATTACTTGATGAGCACATATCTTACCAATCCTCTCTACTTTCAGCTGACTGGAAATATGTGTCACTTTTTCTTCTCATTTCCTTTGTATCATTTGTGTGTGTGTGTGTATGTGTGTGTAAATGGTTGACTACTACAATAAATGTTTTACTAATACTTCAAGAGAAGATATGAAGGAATATCTTAATAATTTGTATATCATAGGATGTTATTACCAGCATTTAATGTTTGAACAAAGCTCTGATTTGAATTGAAAGCATGGCCCTTTGACACTGACAGTACCAAAGTGTACTAAGTTGTAGATACCAGATATTTATCCTGTATATTTGTCTCATTGAACTTTCATGCATTGTGAGTCCAATGGAATTATGTCCTATGGAGTATTACAAATGTCATAGCATCTTGCCTTTTTTGTATTATTTTGCTTTTGAGATATATGCTTGTAGTTATTTATTTAACTCGATAATTAATTTTGAATGTTACAGAATTCTACTAACATAAATATATGTCTGTATGTGTATCCATTTCTATGTTGATAATCCATTGTTTGAATTTCTTTACATTGCTACTACTAGCAATGCTGAAAAAAATAATTATGAATGTTTTCCTTTAGTTCTTCATCAGAATTTTTATATATTAAATATATCCAGAAGTGAAACCACATGGTCAGAGTACAAATATGCAATCTAAATGTCTACAGATAAACAGCAATCCAAGATGTAGTTATTTATTAGTTAAATTGTTAGTTAATTTTCCATTTGTGTGGAAAAGGCATAAGTTTTTATTTTAACATTTCTACCAGAGTTCCTATGTAATAAAATTTTTAATGTTTTTGGCCAGTCCTGCAATGTTCTATGGTTACAAAATTTAATATGAAATTCCCTATGTACCAGTTAAGATGAATATTTCTTGATATATTTATTAGCCAACCATTTCTTTTTAGTCTTAACCTATTTTTATTTGAATTATATTTTAGTTGCTTTTATAGGAATTCTATACACATTTTGGTTAATAATCTTTTACTTATCTTTAATCTTTGCTTGCACTAATTAATCTAAAGGGCCAGCCTGTGAAACTTAGTGAAACTCTGACTTAATTAATATAAAATAAAATAAACCATAGAGGGTTAGGGATTCAGCTCAGAGTTAGATTACCTGTGGGTTCAATTCCTGTTACACACACACACACAAAAAAATGCTTAAAATGTATATTTAATCAATTGTTTAAATATGCCCATTGAATAGTTTCAGGTATTTCTTACTCAATGTCAAAAATCAGTTGCTTTCATTGGGTCAATATAAAAAATTTATTTGATTCCTGATATATTTAGAAATATCCCTACTAGTTTATTTTGTGTGTTTAACTTACCATACATCATTGGCATCATTAGTTCATCTTTCCTGTTTTTTACTTTGATCTACTGTTTGAATTCAATTCATTTTTATCTTGTTGGTCTTTTTTCATCTTCCTTTATTTAAGTAGATACTCTGGATATTTAAGAGGCATAATTGATAAAAAAATCTGAATTTCATTAGAAATTTTCTGCATTTGCAGAATACAGATAACTTATAATTTTAACATCAAGTATCCCAATATTTTTCACATTTTGTTCTTTATATTTCATATCTGAATCACTGCCACTTTAGTCATTAACATTTTTATAATTAAGCCATTTTTAGAATTAACTCATTTCTCATTTTACTATTATATCCTATATCCATTTTTTCTAAACTAATTAAACTACCCATCAAAGTCCAGACACTAATAATTTTTTCAACTTGAAGCATGATTACTAGAATTCTTAATATTTGTTTTTAATTCTTTTTAAGATTTAATTAATACCCATATTTAATATATGCTTTATTTACATCTATTTTGTTGATAATACACCTGCTCTCCATATTATTTAAAACCTATTTTGGCAATCTTTCTATTTATAGTTAATTAGATATTCCCTTTTGTCTCTGATGCCACATAATTTTTTACAATTCACATAGATATTATTTTTATTCAGATGAAATTATGAGATTTTTTAAGACAAGGATTTTTTTCTCTTTCTGATAATAGGAATTTTAATTTTCAACACTTAACTCTTTCTTCCATCCCCTTACATTTTGTTTTTCATTTTTGGAACTCCTATTAATTATATATGTGTCTTCTCAATCTAAACTCTATGTATTTTCAGCTTCCTATTTTACTTTACTTTTTACATAATATAAGTAGTTCTATGTAGAATTATGCATAGTTGTTTGAAATCCATAGACTCTTCTCAGCTATATTTAGTTTACTCTTTTTTTAATCTTCAATTATTAATGCCAATGATTTATTTTCTTCATCATATAAATTCATAGTTCTTACCAGTTCTTTTTTATATTTTTTCCTCTAATGATTTACAGTGGAGAAAGCTTCAGGGGAAGGAAAAATAAGCAAAACCACAAAAGTAATAACAGAAGTAAATTAAAAATATTTGAGTGTTGTTGCCCGAACCCACTCAAAATTCTCCAGAGTATTTCTCCTAAGGCTCTGCAGTCTCTGCTCAGACAACAACCACAGGTAAGCACACAGCATTTCACTCAGACCCATGAATTACAGGAAGTACACCAAGGTTCTGAGAGAACCAAAGTGGTATGGGGAGTAGGAGACTTAGAACCAATTTAGTAATCAGGATCACTGGAAAGTAGAGCCTGTTTTGCAATAATCATATCTACATGGAATTGGCCAATTAAACAGATCTCTCCTACCTGGTAACAAAAACCTGGACATGGAAGAACTCTTGTGCACTTTGAATAGTAACAGAAAAAGAAAACAAAATGATTCTGATGTGGTAAGGAATTGTCAGAATGTATTCTCATCTCCATCAGCAATACTTTCACCACCAGCAATACTTACAGCCACCAGAAGCATTAAGGAAAGAAGTTGAGTGATAAAATTCTGAAAAGGACCTTATGAAGTAAAACCTCTCCATGTTGCATGGTAAGTAGGGCTGTCTAACCTTGCTATCTGCTCCAGCATACTGTTCAGTGAAGAAGCATCTGAAGCCTGATAGGATGGAAATGTACTCCATTTTGTGGAATATCTTTAGAAACAGAAGGAAAACTGAAGAAAAAGAAGGAAAACTTTCCTTCTGTTTAAATGTTCACACATTGTATAAATTTCAGAGAAAATATACACCAGATTCTTTGTTTTCAAAAGTTTAAGTAAATTAAAATATGAAGAAAATATTAATTCCACTTAAGTATCAATTGAGCTTGTAAGTGTGTGTGTGCATGTGTGGGTATTTTATTGACCCAGTAAATAATATCATTAAAATTGGGGAGGAAGTAAGTGTAAGAACTCTAACATCTTTGTAGTTAATTTAATGTAGAGTCCATTTTGTCTGAAAATTTGAACTTTTTTTAAGGAAATTTTTAATATCAAATTAATTATTTTATCCCCTGTGAGTTCAAAATATATCTTAACACATAAGTTCATGCACAGCACAAACTAATTAGGACTAAAACATTTAAAAAGGTTAAGGGTTTGACATAGCAAAGAAAGTAAAGAATTAATTAATTATAGAGAAAATATGAACTAAAAATACTCTTTATGCTACATCTTCTGGTTGGCTGCTTTTGCTAAGCCTTTTAGTTTAAAAGGCCCTGAACATGTTTTTAAATAACTTCTTCAAATAGTTAATGATTTTCAGATATGTTTAAAATTCTCACCCTTATGAGGAAGAATTAGAATGATAAATTTTATTAATCCCTCTATCTATTAATCTAGCATTTATTTTTTAAAAAGTGACAACTTAATGCTAATTCTTGTATAATTGTTTACTAAACAAAACTTTAAAAAATATGCCTAAAACTGTTATAATTAAGAAATAAATCCAGTAATATTGTAATATACAACAAATTTAGTTGTATTTCTATATGCTAACCCCAAAATTGAGAAAGCAGTATGATTATAATAGATACAAAAATTAAAATAAAGTACTTATGGATGAACTTAACCAAAATTATGAAATACTGATGAAAGAGATTGAAGGAGGCACTAACAAAAGGAAAGATATCCTGTGATTAGTGATTGAAATAATATTGCTACAATATGCATACCACTCACAGTGATACACAGGTTTAATGTAATCTATACCAAGAAGCCAATGGCATTTTTGCACAAAAAAATATATATATGAGAATCACAGAAAACCAGGAATATTCCAAACAGTCTTTTGCAAAAAAAAAAAAAAAAAAAACAAAGCCAGAGGCATCCCATTCCCTAATTTAAAAAATATATTGCCACAATCTAGTAATCAAAATAACATGACCCAGTGAATTTAAAGAAACACAGACCAATGGAACAAAAGGCCAAGGTAACAAAATAGAGAAAGTCCAAAAATAAATTCACACATTCAAGGTCAACTGATTTTCCACAAGGTTGCCAAGAACATACAATTGGGAAAGAGCTACCTTTTCAATAAGTGGTGTTAGAAAAACTATATCTTTATACAGAGAAATAAGATTTGACCTTTATTCATATACAAAAATCAACTATCCAGAAAAGGAAATAATTAGTAAAATGAAGAGCCCTCACATGAAATAGGAAAAAAAAAATATTTGCAAACTATTATCGTTTGAGGAGTTGATATTCAAAATAAATAAGGAACTCAACTCTGCTGCCAAATATAAATAAATGATAAAAAATAGACAAAGGACCTTCTTTTCTGAAAAGATGACATACAAATGGCCAATATGTATATGAAAAAGTACTCAACCTCATTAATCAGGGAAATGAAAAATTAAAATTGTAATGAAATATCACCTTACATCTTTAGAATGACTAGTTTCTAAAAGATGAAAGATAAAATGCTGGTGAGTAGGTGGAGAAAGTGGACCCCTTTCACACTGTTGGTAGGAATGCAAATTGGCACACCATTATGGAAAACTGTGTAGAGGTTTCTCAAAATAAAACTACTGGGTTTGAGTAGAATATAGTTACTGAGCAAAATCTTCTAGCAATTTTCTTCCCACAGGCACACCAGTTTGAACAACTATTCATGCCTCCAACTATCTTCATAAGGACTAAGGAAGCCAGATGGAAACCCATAGTACCTAATTTTCATGTAATAAAAAGAAGAGATGCATTGAAAAGAAAGGAAGGAATCACACTTCTCCCAACTCCAAGCATTTGGAGAGAAATGTTTCATGCTTAGGGGACATAGAGGGATTTAAGTCCAGGCCTTCAACATGAAGCAAAATACTAGGCTCACCATGGCAAAAACTGGTGCCAGGCAGACATGTCAAAAATACCTATCCCCGGGCTTAAAACCAAGAACTATGTCACTGAGACTGCATTAGTGATGTAGCTGACTAAGTCTACCATTTCTCTCTCAGCCTTGGGCAGCAGAAGGGAAGAACCAAAATTCCACATGCCAGAGAGCAGGGCTTGAGAACAAGCACAGGGATTCATTTGGAGTTCAGCAGTAGTCCCACTGACAGTAGTAGTCCCACAGTAGTTCCACAGACTTACCCCAGAGATGGAAAAAATTTAAACAGAAATCCTTGAGTTAAAGAAATACACTGAGCAAAATGAAAATGCAATAGAAAGTCATCAGTAGCAGGATAAATAAAATAGAAGAATGAATCAGAGAGCTCAAAATGTGTTATTTGAAAATATACTACTAGAGAACAAAAAAGAGAATGAAGAGGAATAAAAAAGATGACAGGATCTTTGAGCATTAAACAGTAAATATTTGGGTTTAAGAAGAACTTGAAGATATCAAAAAGGTAAAAAGCTTATTCAATAAGCTTATTCAAAAATGTAACTTCCCAAAACTAGAAAAAATGTACAAATATCCAGGTACAAAAGGTCAAAAGTAAACAGACAAATTCAACTAAATCAAGACATATTTAAATCAGGTTGTCAAACTTGAAAGGTAGAGGTTCTAGAGGCAACAAGAAAACAAAAGACACGTAAGGGTGTCCAAACTTGCCTGAGAGCAGAGTTCTAGAAAGAAATCTTACCTGCCCAGGAAGCAGTGGCATAAAATTTTCCAAGTACTTAAGGAAAAAATCTACCAAGCAAGAATACTGTATCCAATAAAATTGTCCTTAAGAAATGAAAGAGAGCTACATTTCCAAGTAAAAGCAGAGAGAATGTATTTACACCAGACCAGCTCTACAAGAAACACTAAAGAAAGATATTCAAACTGAAGGATGACATTGAGTAAGAAGAAAACAGCAGATAATGTAAAAATCATTGTTAAGAGTAACTACACAGAAAAACTGAAAAGACTCTAATATTGAAAACATGGAGCATAAAATGTTAATATATTTAATAAGAACATTAAAAAATAAAAGTTATAATAATAATAACCATATTAATATATTAAGTATCAAAAATTGTAAAATGAAACAACTAATATTCAAAATGTGGGAGAAATGGAGTACATATAGATCTCAGAATTTTTTTTAAATATGCAATTTTTTTGTTTCTTTATGATCATGTTAAGTTGCTATGATTGCAATCAACATAGCTTTCTATAATCAAAACATAAGTTTTGTAGGCTTCGTGGTAACCACAAAGAAAAGATCTATTATAGCCCTAAAATCATAAATAATAATAAAAAAAAGAACCTACATTTTTAGTGTCCTTTGGTAACAGATTACAAGATTAGATTCCTTGGCCACAAAGAATTACAAAAACAAAACAAAACAAAACAAAACTAGAAAACAAATTATAAAATGACTGTAGTCAGATCTTGGCTATGAATACTCATCTCCAATGTAAGTAAGTAAGTGGATTAAATTTTCCATTAGAAGAAATAGAGTGACAAAATATGAAAAAAAAACAAGACCCAACCATATAAGATACTCCACCTGTAAGGGAATACAGAATTTAAAAGTGAAGGGAAACAATAAATACATTCCATACAAGTGGAATTTAATTTAAAAGAAAGCAAGAGAAAGTAGCCCCTCTTACGTTAGATAAAATAGACTTTAAATCAAAAGCAATATGGGATGAAGTACAGCTCATTTGTAGAGAACTTGCTTAGCCTGTGCAATGTTCTAGGTTCAATACTCAGCAGCAACAACAACAAAAGGAACAAAAAGAAGAAAAGGAAGAGACATGGCTCCTTGACTGCTGAGCCTCACAGCCAGCCCATTAATCACCACCAAGAAGGGGTCTGAGGTGCAGTGGTCCAGCTCCTAGGCAAATCAGGGCATGCTGTGGGGACTCATCACAAATCTGGTGCACACCCTTGATGCAGAAGCTGCTCCACCCAGTAGTGCATCTCCCAACCCTGAGCATTCATGACCCACAATCTTAACCTCCTGTTTCCCCAACAGCAGTGGAAAAATGGAAGCAGGACACACATGAATCAGATTGCAGGGCTAATTAATAGCATTAGCACTTTCCAACCCCTGACTGGCAGAAGTTTGGATCAATAGTGCTGACCCAAGTGTTATGTACACCTCTATAATAGCACTCTCAGATGGCAATGGTGCTATTGGATCTACCCTCACCCTTTGAGAGTTCTCTTCTGTTTCTATTATTGAGTAAATACTATTCCATTCACTCTTGCCTTCCCTTTTCCTTGAGTTTCATTCTTCTTATTCACAAGCTAAGAACCCAGAAAGAAGAAATTGGCGCTGAATTGTTGGGGTTTGCTGCAATCTTGGAGCGTATAGCCCACCCATTAAAAGCTGAAACATTTCTCAGCTGCTGGCCTCACCTACCAATAGAAATAGAGAATAGAATTTCATCTCAAACTCTGGTTTCGGAAGGTCAATATGTAATGATAAAGAGATCAGTTCAGCAAGAGCATAATTCTAAATACAGATAGACCTGCTAACAAAGCACCCAAATATATAAAGCAAATACTAGTAGACTTACAAGCAGAGATAGATTCCTATAGGATAGTAGTTGGGAACTTTAATACTCCACTTTTAACAATGAACATATCATCCCAACAGAAAATGAACAAACGAACAGCAGAATTAACTGCACCTTAGACCAAATGGAATTAACAGACACTTGCACAACAATGCATCCAACAATGGCCAAATGCAAATTTTGGTCATCACTGCATGGCATATTCTATAGGATAGATCATATGATATGTCACCAAACAAGTCCCAACATTTTTTAAAAAAAAATGGAAATCATATTGAGTATCTTTTTTTTTTTTTTAATGTTCTTCCAACCTTGACACTTCTTATTATTTTTTGGTACCAGGGATTGAACCCAGGGCATTTAACCACTGAGCCATATCTCCAGTTCTTTCTCACTATGTTGCTGAGGCTAACTTTGAAATTGTGATTCTCCTGTCTCAGCCTCTTGAGCCACTGGCATTATAGGCATGTGCCACCATGCCCAGTGACAAGTTATTATTGTAAAGCACCTTCTGTGAAAAACTTTTATGGTTATTTTCTTCTATCAAGCTGAATGTTAAAACCAGTTCCCAGTTCTAGCCTACCTTTTATACTTATTTTTCTCAACTCATACCTTACCTTGCAGAAACCTATGGTAGCTTTTACATTCCTATCTTTCATGTTGGCTCACCCTCTGCCTGTAACACGCCGCAGCATTCTCCAAACAAAACTGCCATGAAAATGTGAGGCACTAATATTTCTACCTGTTGAACCCTATTCATCCGTTTTAGTTAGGAAATTATAGATGCAAAGTACAAAACTCACAAATAAACTACAATGATAAATTGGTTGTCATTAAATTTAGAGGTGAATCAAGCTTCAGAATGTCTTCATAGCTCTTTGACTCAATTTTCTGTAAGATATTCTCAGCCCTATACTCTTCCAAAACCCCCATCAAGTTTTGTCTTCTGGCTGACTTCCCTCCTGGGGGTTCTAGGTGAGGTGTACAGGGAAGACCTCTCTGAGAAGGAAATGTTAAAGAAAATCTTTGGGAAAAATACTTCATGCCTTGCTCTCCAATACCACCACCTCTCTACTTCTCTTCTTTTCGAAATGGAACATGTAATTCATCAAAGAACAGAAAGACAGTTACCGTTGCTATTCTGACAGAGTAAGGACCCTCAATTCAAACTCTGCTTCGGTCTTAGGAATTTCATCTCTTAGGTTCTGTGGGAAGTGACATAAAAAGTCCAATCATGAAATTTCTCCTCAGAATAGACATGAGGAATAAGGTCCATTTTCAGCTTTCAGGGAGGTCTACAGCTGGCAGTGGTACTTGGGTTCTCAGAAGAACCCTCTATCTGTTCTGAGGAGGCCAGTGGTGGCAGATGCTGGAGGATGGGAATCTAGTTGAAGTGTGAGATCCCTTGTTTCTTCCAGCCTACTGGTTTGGGCCGCATCTCTTGAGTATCTTTTCTGAACATAGAAAAGTCAAACTAAAAATCAATAATGAGAAATAATTTGGAAGCTATGCAAATACATGGAATTTAAAGAAGATACTTTTAAAAAATTCATTCTGATTATTTACCCATGACAGTAGAATGCATTTTGACACACCATACATGAATGGAGTATAATTCTCATTCTTCTGCTTCTACATGATTACACTAGTTGTATAATCATACGTGCACATCTGGTAATAATGTATGATTTATTCTACTATCATTCCTACCCCCAGAATCCCTCTCCTCCTTTCCCTCTACTCTGTCTAATCTGAAGAATCTCTATTCTTCCCTAGCCCCTACACTCTTATACCCATATCAGAGAAAATATTATGCCTTTGGTTCTTTGGGATTGGCTTTTTTCATTTAGCATGATATTCTCTAGCTCCATCTATTTACTGGAAAAATGTCATAATTTTATTTAAAGAACTTACTTTTGAACAACCAAAGAATCAAGGAAGAAATCAAGAAGAATATTAAAAATATATATATTGAAACAATTGAAAGTGAGACAGAACAAAGGCAATACTAAGAGGAAAAGCTTTTTAAATTTATTTTTTATTGTTCCTTTGTAGTTAGGCAGAATAGCATAAGGATTCATTTTGACATAATTAAGAAAGCATGGAATATGATTTGCTCAATTTCAGTCCCCAGTACTTCCCATTTCCTTCCCCTCCTCCGTCTGTTCTCTTATTTCAATTCTACTGATCTTTCTCCTAATTACTTTTAGATTTTTGCAAGTGGAGTTAACTGGGTTGGAACTAGGTACTATCATGCTAAGTGAAATAAGCCAGGCTCAGAAAGCCAAAGGTCAAATAAAGGTCAAATTTTTTTTTTTTTTCTGATATGTGGTAGCTAGTCCAAAATAAGGAGAAAGAGAGAGAAAGGAGATATAAAGGAAAAGGAGAGATTCATCAAAATATAAGAGGGTAATCTATAGAAATCAACTCCTATATTAAATAAGAATAAACATTTCAAACAAACCATCACTGCATCTCAAGGAACTAGAAAAACATGTAGAAGCCAAATTCAAAATTGGTAGAAGAAAAAAGAAAGAAAGAAAATTGAGAGAAGTACTAAAATAGAGAAATACAAGAAAGAAAGTTTCAAAAGTTCTAAAAAAAGAGAGAGAGAGCTGGTTTTTCAAGATGATTACAAAATTGACAAACACTTACCAAGACTTATTAAGAAAAGAAAAGAAAGATAAGATTCAAATGAAATAAGAAATGAAATGGGACACATTTAAATTGTGACACCAGAGAAATACAATTGATCATTAGAGATGATTATGAACAGTAATATACCAATATACCAACAGATTTGGCAACCTAGAAGAAACGGAAAAATTTAAGGACATATACACCTTACCAAAATTGAATCATAAAGAAATAAAAAAACATAAACAAATCAATAAAAAGTAACAAAATTGAGTCAGCCATAAAAGTCTCCCATCAAAGAAAACCCCAGATGGTTAAACTTATTAGTACTACTAAATGATTGAAATAGGACTAATACCAATTCTTCTTAATTTATTCAAAAAAAAAATGAAGAAGGGGATTTCTTTCAAGCACATTCCATAAGACAAGCATTACTCTGATATCTCAACCAGATAAGGACACAGAGCAATAAAAAAATACAGGCCAATATTCTTGATGAACATAGATGCACAAATCCTCCAAAAAATATCTATATATCTCTATCTATCTATCTATCTATCTATCTATCTATCTATAATTAGAAATAAAATGGGACACATTATATATATATATATATATATATATATATATATATATGTGTGTGTGTGTGTGTGTGTGTGTGTGTGTGTGTATACACATACAGAGAAACTGAATCCAACATCACATTAAGAAGTTTATTCACCTTGATCAAGTGAGATTCATTGCCATCAGATATCAGCAGAATTAAGTACAAAAGCTGTATTATCATCTCAAAAGATGCATAAAGGAATTTGATAAAATTCAATATCTTTTCATGACAAAAATCTCCAAAATTTAGCTATAGATGGCATATCTCAACATTATAAAAGTCCATTTATATAAGCCAATAGTTACCATTATAATAACTGGGGAAGAGCTGAAAGCTTTTCCTCTAAGGATGCCAAATTTCACCACTACCCTTCAAACTATTTTTAGAAGTCCTAGCCAGAGCCATTAGCCAAGAGAAGAAAATAAAGGGCATCCAAATTGTAAAAGTGGATGCCAAATTGTCACTGTTTATAGATGGTATGAGTCTATATATAGAAAACCACATCTCCCCACATGTGATGGCTATTAAAACTAATACAAGAATTTAACAAATCAGGATACAAAATTAACATACAAAATTGCTACTGATTAGCAAACTCCAATAGCAAAGTACCTGAAATAGAAATCTAGAAAAAAATCTCATTTTAAATAGCTACAAAAGTTTTTATAGGAATAAATTTAACCAAAGAGGTACATATATGATTAAAATTATGAAATGTTGGTGGAAGAATTTGAAGAGGAAACATGCAATAAAAGACATCCAGTGTTCATGGATTGAAAGAATCAATATTTTTTAAATATCCATACTACCCAAAGAGATTTACAGATCAATGCAATCCTCATAAAATACTAAGAATATTATTCAATGAACTTGAAAAATCCTAAAATTTGTATGGAACTAGAAAACCAAAACTAAAGCCAAAACCAAACCCCTACACTGAAACTCCAAACAAATTCTGAGCAAACCAAACAGAGCAGGAGGCACTACACTTACCTGACTTCAAATTATATTAAAAAGATGTTGGAATCATTGTATTATTGGCATAAAAAAAGACATACAAAAGGAATCAATAGAGACTCTAGAAGCAAGCCCATGAATCTACAGCCAACTGATTTTTATAATGGTGCTAAGAATATGCATTGGAGAAAGGAAAATCTTTTTAATAAGTTTTACTAGAAAATCTGGCATGCAAGTGCAGAAGAATGAAGCTACCCAGTTTCATTCTTATTAGTTGCAAAAAGAAATTCAATATAGATTAAAGATTTAGATGTAATACCTGAAACAATGAAACTCCTAGAAGAAAACAAAGGGGAAATGATTCAGTGCAGTAGAATAGATGAGAGTTTTTTGAAAAATACCTGAAAAAGCACAGGAAACAAAGGCAGAAATAGATAAGTGGGATTAAATCAAACTACAAAGCTTCTTCACAGCAAAGAAAATAAACAATCATCAGAGTGAAGAGACAATCTACAGAAGGATAAAAAAAAAGGATTGCAATCTGTATATCAGTTAAGAGGTTCCTATGCAGAATGTACAGGAACTTAAAAAAATCAATAGAAATAAAACAAATAACCCAATTAAAAATAGGCAATAATCCTAAATAGTCATTTTTCAAAAGAAGACATACAAAGGAACCATAGACATATAAAAAATATTTAATAGTTCTAATCATCAGGGGAATACAAATAAAAATCATGAAATCGTTTTATTCCACTAAGAATAGCTATTATCTAAAAGACAAAATAATAAGTGCTGGTGAGAAAACCCTTGCATATCAAAACATCATATTTTATCTCAAACATAATTAATTATATGTCCATTCCCTTGGTGGGAAATTACATTAGTGTGAGCATGATGGGAAACAATATAGAAGTCCCTCAAAAATTAAAAATCAGAAGTACCATATAATCAAGCAATTCCACCACTGGCTATACAATCAAAACAAAAGAAAAAAAATTCTGCAGTTTCATGTTTATTGAAGCGATACTAATAATGGTCAAGAAATGGAAACAGCCTAAGTATGAATCAGTTGATTAATGGATAAAGAAATTGTGGTACTTATACACAATGGAATAATATTCAACAGTAAAAAAGAATAAAATACTGTCATTTGTAATAATATGGATGGAAGTAAAGACAAGTTTAGTGAAATAAGCTAGGAACCAAAGAAAAAGTACTGCATGTTCTCACTCTTATGTGGAAGCTAAAATGTTGATCTCCTAGAAATTGAGCATGGAATGGTAGTTACCAAAGACTAGGAAAGGAACAGTGAAAGGAAGGATGGGAAATTTGATCAATGGAACTAGTCAGATAAGAGTAAGAAGTTCTGTTGTGATATTGCACAGGAGGGTAACTACAGATGACAACATATATATTGCAAAAAGCTGGCAGAAAGACTTTTGAATGTCTTTGCCATATAGAAGTGACTGATGTTTGAGGAGATGTATGTGAAAGGTCTGATTTAAATATTGCACAATATGTCAATATATTCAAGCCTCACAGGGTACCTCATTGAGGTATATGTGTGTGTGTGTATATATATATATATATATATAATGTTTTGTATGTCAGTTAAAATGAATTAAAAATAAAAACTTGGAAAAATATTGTGGTTAGTTCAAGTTGGTTTATGTGCTTGCTCCAGATGAATCTATAACCCAAACTGGTGATGGTTGTGCAGAAGGAAGTGAAAGTCTGGAACCACAAAGAAATGCTATATTTACATAATCAGCAGAAACTGGTACATAAGCCTGTTTAGCACACACACCATATACTTAATCAGAGCTTCTTGACTTCAATTATATATTTTATTCCCATACAACACTTCTGAAGTGTTTTTATCACATGTATATACACACACATATATGTATATACATATATGTGTGTGTATATATATATATATATTAGATAAAAACATTAATAAAATATTAAAATAATAAAATATAAAAACTGAATATGTGTGTACATATATATACACACACACACACATACATATATGTGTGTGTGTATGTATACATGTACACACATATTCAGTTTTAATATTTTATTTGTAGTTAGCATTCATTAATGGTACATATTAATGAGCTTTAATACAGGTACACAGTGAGCAATTAATTAAATACCCACGCTCTTTATCCCTCTATCTCTCAATCCTTTCCCAACTTCAAGTTATCACTGCTCTACATTCAGGTCAACTATCTATAGCTTCCACATACAGAGAGATTATGCTGTACTTTGTTTTTAGTATATGGTTTATTACAACCTGCGGAATGGGAAGGAATGGTTGCTATTTATCTAACAAAAATATAATATCCAGAATATATAAAGAACCCAGAAGAATTAACAATAAATTTTATCTTAAATGGACATATAATTGATTATGTTTGAGATAAAATATGATGTTTTGATATGATTATAAAGCAGAATGATTAAATGTCAGGAAAATTAACAAATTCATTACCTCACATAATGTCGATTTTTCTGGCAAAAATGATTAAGTTGTGTGCCAGAATAAAAAATAGAAAAAAATGAAAAATCCAAATATAAAAATATTTATGTAACTTGACTGAGAAAAGCTTGATAGTATACTGTAAGTTTAATTTACAAACAATAGATTCCATGATATTCTTGTGTCATTTACCAAAAGAACTGTTTTTATTTTTGTTCTATCTAATCAATACAAATTTTCTCTGGATGCTTTTTATTCAATGCAGTCTTCTAAAATTTAATACCACATTAATTTAATAATACATCAGAAACTACTGACAAAAGAAACAAGCTTCAGGATTGATCGATTGATTGATTGATTGATTGACTTACACACTGACTAAATTCACAAAGTATCTTTCATAGTTTAAAAGACAAGCTTCACCTTACTACCCTCTGGATTTTATCTGAGGAACTTGAAATTGCAGGTGGTATTGAAAGAGTTCTCTGGGAAAATATTTCAAAGCTATCGCAGTGGTGTAGTACAAATGACATGTCAAGTCATCAAATCCAATTCAGTTTTTGATCACAGTCTGTGAACTATTTCATCTCCTCCCATAACACTCATCCACCTTGCAGAAGAAGATGTCACACAGCAAAGACGGAACTATTGTCCTCTCTAGCTACGGGAAAGCAATTCTGGGAATAAGTCCCTTCTGAAAAATGACTTGTTGACCTCTGTGTGTTGGAAACCTCAACAAATATGCTAAGGTTCATAGATTTCACCTGACAGAGTACTTGGTGCCCTTTATATTCCTTCACTGATAAGGCATTCTCTTTCCCATAGTCTGTCTGCTCCAGGGTTTAATATTGCCCTAATTGTAACTTTCTAAAGTGATGAGATTAAGGCCCAGGTATGCATCCCTCCACCCTGACCCACCTCCATCTATTCTATCAAATGCCCTGACATCCCAATTTTTCCTCAGCTGAGAGCAATTGAAAATCCTGTTTTTCTCTTTATCTTTCTAAGACCATTTTTGCATAAATTTGACCTGATTGACTCTGAAAAGTCTCAACAAATTTTAATGTGTACCATAAAAAGTGAAAACAGCCAAAATAAGAACAGAAAAAAAAAAAACAGGAGATCAGTCTTATGAATAGCACACATTTTCTTTCCTCAAAAATGATTACTGCTGCCTGTATTTAAGTGTAGAATATGTAATTCTAGTTTCTCATAATACCTTGTCACATCTATTGATGCTGCCATTGCACAAGAACTCGCATGCCAAGGTTCAAACTAGATGTAAGATACAGAAAAGCTATATGCTGATTTAGGTGGGAAGCTGTCAATAAAAAGAAAAGGTGTCATGACCATGGACAATTTACTTGATATTATTTAGATAAAATGACTTGTATTGACCTGTTATTTGCTATAGAATGTTAAAAATGGTTTAAAATCAGGATATATAAATAGTTATGATCACACAACAGTATCAGTCTGATTTCATAGCTTGTCCCTGTCACAACCTGTCATGGAATCTCTCCCTTTACTGTATCTTCAGAGGGCATTTCATTGAATTGGTACATGATGAGGTAGTCACTATCCAATAACCAATGTACCCTCTGCTCTTAAAATTCTGACTTTTACTATCCTGGGCCAATTTTTGGAAGCCTTTCACTAGTTCCTTGGCTGTGAAGTTCCATGTCAAATGGACTGCTCTTTCAAAATTTTGACACTTGAATATTCAGAAATATCCTTGAAAACATGGACAAATTTGTCAAATTTTGTCAGGTGGGAATCTAAGCAGGGCCCCTTGCTTCTGTTGCTCTCATACAGCAATTCACAAATAAAAACAACTTTCTGCCTTCAGTTGCTCCTGTTGTTGAACTCAGACACGTAGCATAAGGCAGAGAAAATACTGTACTTCTTCTTCCTCCCTTCTTATGTATTCTGCCTCTTATGTCCCCTGTTATCTTCTCAAACCTCCTACTTTCCATGCAAACCAATTCATATGGTATGGAATCCCTATATCACCTGCACACACCACTTTATAGAAATATCCCAAACAGATAAGCATCCACTGTACTCTCAGTGAGACCACTTCCTGGATCTATGTTATGTTTCAGTAGGTCAGAACACTAAGGTATTTTAATCATTATTCTCTTTCAGTTCTTTCTTTTTCTGCTCCAGATTTGCATTAAGCTTTCCTCCCTGTTATGATCATACTTTTTTTAGGGGTAGGAGTGACCAATCTATGGGCTATTCTTCTAATCACTGGGATTTCCCTCTGCTTCATAACAGTCCCATAGCCCCATACTCAAGCCTGAAGCTCCACTTACCAACCACCCTTAATTGACAACAAGCTGATCTCATTGTTGGGTACTTCCCATGAAGTGTTGTCTCAGATTTGTCTGCGTTTGGAGTTGTAACATTCTTAAGTGGGCATTAGAACATAGGCAAAGCTTCTCAAAAACAAGGGGCTAATCTGGAAAAGGAATAAGGCCAATATATAAGGAGATGAAAATTCTCAGAGGTATTTTTCAAGTACTTGGAGGAAGATCTTAGAGCAAGAACAGCTTGAGATTGTGTTCCAGTCCCACAGATTGCTCTTTGGATCATAACAGAAAATGATTGTAGTGTGTTCTTTCAAAGATTTAGAAAATAAGCATTTTAACACTTTGAAAACACCAAATCCAGTCTTATTACCAGTAGACAGCAAGGATGCAAATCAAAGATATGGTGAGGATTATATTTTTGTAACTATAAGAAAAAACTATCTGTGAAATGAAGATATTTTCCAAATATGATTTTTCTGTTTATTTGGAGATAAAATACTATTTTTGGCAAGGAATATTCCACATTTGGACTCACTAGGTTTATAAACGAGAATCAATCACACGTAAAAAATTTATTTTTTATCCAGTTGCTGGATGAGAAGCATACCTTATGAAAGTAAATGTAGTAATGTCTCAAGATGAGAATACACTTGCCAAAGCAAACACAAATATTCCCTACAGATCTTTTGTCTCATTTGATTCTTTGTGATATAATTATTTTTAGAATTCTTTTTAAAGCAGTGATTATTTAAATGCTATAGAATGGATACAAGTAGGGAAAAGAGTTTCCAACTAAGATTGGAAGAGTAGTAAGACTGAAAAAAAGTATAGCTAAAGAACTCAGTATTATTTGGAGAAGAAAGTATTGAAACTTTTTCTTTCAAATGTCAGTAAGTGTCTGCAGTCCACCCCAGATACAGTCACATTTCAGGTATTTTTTCTGCCATTTTTTGGGTCTGCTTGGTCTACAACTTTCTGTACAGTTTTAATACAGAGTACCCTGTTCTTGAACTTTTTCCCCCTGCCATCTCCCTTGATGTTATAATATATATTTTCACAATTATCCTTCTGATCACATTTCTGATTCTCTTACAAACTCTTTTTCTTTCCCTCCTTTCTTAATATAAAGCTGAATTCAGCATTCAATTCTCCATAATCTTTTTGTCATGATTATTGTCTACAATCAAAATGTCATGAATTCTCATGATGTTTGGCTTCCAAACCTTCATCTCCAAACTCTTAATGTCCCTAAATTTCTCTTAGAAGTCATCATGTCTTTGGGGTTTATTAATAATTGTAATGTTTCTCTCTGAAGAAATATTCTCTAACTCTGCTGTTGAGAGGCAAGAATAATCTGCATGCTGCATTTTACAGCACATTCACAATACATTATACTCATTTGTTTACAAAGCCTTGAATGTGAGAATTTGTGTTAAGTGGGCAGTGGTATACTATCTAGGACTGGCAACTGATTATGCACACATAAATACAAAGGGATTAGTAGATGCTTAGGTGTCACCATATTGTAAGCTAAGACACTTAGTACATGTATAGATATTAATTTGATACAATGTAAGGTAGTCACCTAACCCTCACATCCCATGGTACAATGTAAAAGAAATGTGAATTAGATTACAAGAGCTGTAACTATCAAAAAATGAAAATTATCTCCATTGGTAAGAACATTCTATCTGATGTAAATAAATGGAGTTTGGAGTTCAAATTATAATCAGATGTTTAATTTGAATTTGTGTAGAATTTCTATATTAAGACACATACAAAGGCCTACCCATGAAATTCCCTGCTAACATTTGGATCTTAACCTGTTTTTATGATCCAAATTGAATAGCATATTTACAATGTATTTTTTAATGTCTTAAATATATTGATACTAAATATTATATTGAAACATACACTATCTTTAAGAAAAGTTTTAAATATGATGGTATGCTCTTTCTAATGGACATACGTCAAAATTTGGAGGATTATCTTATTTTGAAATGCAGCAGAGAAGGGAAGGGGAAGGAGAAACACTTTGGATTCCATACACCTTCCTCATATTTCATTAACCTATACCAAGTAGTTCTTAATCATCTAGCACAATACCTAGCTAAAACATAGCAGAACATAACAAATATTAACATTTTAACATAATATAAACATATTAACAAATATGAGGTTAAAATATAATTAATGTAATAAAGGATTAAATGAAATATTTTTTCTATTAAACATAAAACCTTTGGAACTGTATTTACTCAAATTATTCTGGTTCCATTTCTACCCTAAAAGATGTTCACATTATGTGAAAATTGAAGATCATTTTCATATTTTTGTGCACACATAGGACAAGAAATGAAATGGAGAATCCATTTTGTTGGAGGTAAGCTTTCTTGGAAAGGTGTTTTTCTGGGAGTTGAACAAATAATATATAAGAAAAGTGTTTCAGATGTTTTATTTCTAATCAGAATTTAAATAATTAGAAATGACAAAAGCAGAAACTTAATTTAAGAGACAGCACATGGGGAAGGATTGGATAGAAGATATGATTTTACATTGATCATTCCTGACCCCATTGTTTCAGTATATAAAAATCTCTTTGCATCTATTACAAGTGTTTTAAGTATGTAAATACTTCAAGTAAAGTGTGTCCTTACCCCACTTATAATTTAAAAAATAAATCCATGAATATTTATGAGTACATAATATGTTTCTAGTCCTGACCTTGGCAGTGAAAATATTTCATTTTTACAAAGAAATAAAACATGCTAAAGAACTCAATAATGAAAGTAGAAGTTAAAAAGCCTTCAGTCTTCATAGGACCCTCAAATGATATTTGTTCAGCTCCACACAAGTGCATGATCTTCATGAATAGAAGCTTTGCTCCCAGGAACTATAGCATAGGACATAATCATGGACTAGTTTTACTCTAAAACCCTTAAAGCAAAGGAACCAGAAAAGAAATGTCCAAGAACTCATCCGAGGGATCTAAGGGAAAAAAATGCATTTTAAAACTAAAGACTGTTGAGCATATGGACACAGGCTAATATCAGTAACCAAGAGTTTTGAAAGAGGGTTAAAGAACAAGGGAGGAGGATTATTTTTTGCACAAAGTCTTCAAACAGACTTGAGTACCAGTTATTGGTTGCCCTGTAGACATGCATGATCACTTAAAGTGTACATATTGGCTGGAAACATGCTGATGGAATTTCAGAAACTGAAACAATTCTATGGAACTCAGATATACTGCTAAGATCTGATCAACTTGCATTCTGTGAGATTACTTCACCTTGGTGTTGCTTCAATAGGTATTGGCAACAACTAAGGATCTTATTCTAAGCATTTCTTGTCCTAGCAACTATTTAACAATTATCTCCTAGATGTGAGCATCTTTGATACATAGTTGACCTTAGCACATATATTAGCATTGTTATCGTTTATTCAGAAGTCAAAGAGGGTAAACACACATCACATCTCAATTTAGCTTATCACATTCTAACTTATTCTTTCCATTGGCCTCTACCAATATCCCAATACACAGTAAAATTCATACATATTCACAAGTAATTTGGGCCTTTTGAGTATTTTGTGTAATTCATTCCTGAATCCCTAAAAAAACACAGTATCTTTTATGGTTCTATATTACTTGTTATAAAAACCTGGTTCCTGGGCCAATATCACCACTATTATCTCTTACCTAATTAAAGATGCAAAGTATTAGGTTCCATTTTAGAACTTCAGTATAGCAACTCTGAGGTAGAGCCTAGGCATCTATATTTAAATAAGTGTCATAGTTGATTTGGATGCATACAAAATTTTAACTATATTACATGAATGGGATGTACAATCCATTAGGAACATACAATTAGAAATAGGTGATGTGTTATTGTTATAAATATGTTATATATTGGCAATTTCCAAATTGTAGTAAATCCCAAACACTTAGATCTGCAGAAATTACAAAGCCCACTATTTGAACACATTGAAATCATCACAGAAAACTTAAAAAATTCAATATGTTTATAATCCCTAATTCATATTTTGACCAGGATTATATGACATATGATACAACAGATCTAATGAAAATTGAATTCAGGATTTTTTTTAATTTTAAGAATCTGCATTTTAAAAACTTAGAATAAATGGCATACATTTAAAGAGTGATGGTTTGAGATTTGAAATTAATGGTTTGTACACTCTAAACCTGCTTAAGATACATAAAAGATTTATAAGA
This sequence comes from Urocitellus parryii, assembly GCF_045843805.1. Classification (NCBI taxonomy): domain Eukaryota; kingdom Metazoa; phylum Chordata; class Mammalia; order Rodentia; family Sciuridae; genus Urocitellus; species Urocitellus parryii. Next base: position 101,906,915 of record NC_135542.1, read on the forward strand.
ATGTTGTAGGAGTGTTATAATATTCTGTATAATTTTCTAAATAAGATCTTGAAAGATAATGGTTACTTCATACATTTTTTGAAAACCAAATTTTGACTTTTTTTCTTTTTTTTAGTTGATTTTATTTTTTAAGCATTGACAACCAAATGCACTACAATTCTTATTACACATATAGAGCACAATTTTTCACATCTCTGTTTGTATATAAAGTATGTTCACACCAATTCATGTCTTCATACATGTACTTTGGATAATTAAGTCCTTTACATTTCACCATAATTGCCTCCTGCCCACTCTTCTTCACTCCAATCCCTCTGCCCTATCTAGAGTTCGTCTATTCCTCCCATGCGCTCCTTTCTTAACCCACTATAAGTCAGTCACCTTATGGCAGAGAAAACATGCAGCATTTGACTTTTGGGGATTGGCTAACTTCACTAAACATTATCTTCTCTAACTCCATCCATTTACCTGCAAATGCCATGATTGTATTCTCTTTTATTGCTGACTAAAATTCCATTGTGTATGTATACCACCTTTTTTTAAATCCATTCAACTATTGAAGGGCATCTAGTTGGTTCCACAGTTTAGTTATTGTAAATTGTGCTGCTATGAACATTGATGTGGCTGTGTCTCTATAGTATGCTGTTTTTAAGTCCTTTGTGTATAGACCAAAAAAGAGGGATAGCTGGGTCAAATGGTGGTTCCATTCCCAGTTTTCCAAGGAATCTCTATCCTGCTTTCCATTTTGGCTGCACCAATTTGCAATCCCACCAGCAGTGTATGAGTGCACCTTTTCCCCCACATCCTCATCAACACTTATTGTTGTTTGTATGCATAATAGCTGCCATTCTAACTGGAGTGAGATGATATCTTTGAGTAGTTTTTATTTGCATTTCTCTAATTGCTGGAGTTGATGATCATTTTTTTATGTATTTGTTTCTTGATTGTATATCCTCTTCTGAGAAGTGTCTGTTCAAGTCCCATTTATTGATTGGGCTATTTGGGTTTTTAGTGCTTAGCTTCTTGAGTTCTTTATATACCCTAGAGATTAGTGCTCTATCTGATGTGTGAGGGGTAAAAATTTGCTCCCAGGATGTAGGCTCTCTTACACCTCACAGATTATTTCCTTTGTTGAGAAGAAACTTTTCAGTTTAAGTCCATCCCATTTATTGATTCTTGATTTTAATTCTTGTGCTATAGGAGTCTTATTAAGGAAGTTGGGGCCTAATCCCACATGATGAAGATTAGGGCCTACATTTTCTTCTATTAGACACAGGGCCTCTGGTTTAATTCCTAGGTCCTTGATCCACTTTGAGTTGAGTTTTGTGCATGGTGAGAGATAAGGGTTTAATTTCATTTTGTTGCATATGGATTTCCAGTTTTCCCAGCACCATTTGTTGAAGAGTTTATCTTTTCTCCAATGCATGTTTTTGTTGCCTTTGTCTAATAGAAGTTAGTTGTAATTTTGTGGCTTAGTCTCTGTGTCCTATATTCTGTGCCATTGGTCTACCAGTTTGTTTTGGTGCCAATACCATGCTGTTTTTGTTACTATTGCTCTGTAGTATAGTCTAAGGTCTGGTATAGTGATGCCACCTGCTTCACTCTTCCTGCTAAGGATTGGTTTAGCTTCTCTGGATCTTTTATTTTTCCAGATGAATTTCATGATTGCTTTTTTTCTATTTTTATGAGGCATACCATTGGAGTTTTGATCAGAATTGCATTAAATCTGTATGGTGCTTTTGGTAGTATGGTCATTTTGATAATATTAATTCTGCCTATTGAAGAGCAAGGTAGATCTTTCCATCTTCTAAGGCCTTTTTTGCTTTCTTTAGGGTTCTGTAGTTTTAATTGTATAGATCTTTCACCTCTTTCACTAAGTTGATTCCCAAGGATGCCCTCTTTCACCACTTCAATTTAACATAGTTCTTGAAACACTGGCCAGAGCAATTTGACAGATGAACGAAATTAAAGGGATATGTATAGGAAAAGAAGAACTTAAATTAACACTATTTGCTGATGGTATTATTCTATACCTAGAAGACCCAAAAAGTTCCACTAGAAAACTTCTAGAACTAGTAAATGAATTCAGCAAAGTAGTAGGATATAAAATCAACACCCATAAGTCAAAGCATTTCTGTATATCAGTGACAAATCATCTGACAGGGAAATGAGGAAAATCACCCCTTTTACAATAGCCTCTTTTCCTTTCTTTGTTGGCAAAATCCTCAATTTTTTATATCTCATTGCCATAATTCTCTATTACAATATGTATGAAATCACAGCAATTTATTGAAGCAACAAAATTTTTTTCTTGATATTTGCATATATATTCACAAGAGACACTTGCAAATGTAGAGGAGTCCCTTGAGTATATTGCATTTGGATCTATAACTAAGGTAAAATGTACCCAGTACATTCTTTTTTTTTAAGATGAATTATATTTTTAATTAATTTTTATTTAATTAGTTATACATGACAGTAGAATGCATTTATGCTCTTTGATGTATCATACATAGATGGGATATAATTTCTCATTTTTCTGAGTGTACTTGTTGTAGAATAATATTGGTCATGCAGTCACATATATACATAAAGTAATAATGTCTGTTTCATTCTACTATCTTTCCTATCTCCATATCCCCTTCCCTTCCCTCCCATCACATCCTTCTACCTAATCTAAGGTAACACTATTCTTCTCTACTGTCCCCCACCTTATTGTGAATTAGAATCTACATATTAGAGAGAGGAAAACATTCGACCTTTGGTTTTTTTGGTATTGGCTTATTTTGCCTAGTGTGATACTATCCAACTCCATCCACTTACTGGCAAATGCCATAATTTCTCTATTCTTTAAAGTCATCGAATAATATTTCACTGAGTATATACCACATTTTCTTTATCCATTCATCTATTGAATGGATAGATGAATGGATAAAGAAAACACCTAGGTTGGTTCCATAGGTTAGCTATTAATTGTGAATTGAGCAGCTATAATCATTGACGTGGCTGCATTGTTATAGTATGCTGTTTTTAAGTCCTTTAGGTATAAACTGAGGAAAGGGATAGCTGGGTCAAATGATGGTTCCATTCCATGTTTTCTGAGGAATCTTCACACTGCTATCCATAGTGGTTGCACCAATTTGCCAGTCCCACCAATGATGTATGAGTGTACCTTTTTCCCCATATCCTCGCCAATACTTATTGTTGTTTGTCTTCATAATAGCTGCTATTCTGACTGGAGTGAGATGAAATCTTAGAGTGGTTTTGATTTGCATTGCTAGAGATGTTAAGCACTTTTTCATCTATTTGTTGATCAATTGTATTTCTTCTTCTGTGAAGTATCTGTTTAGTTCCTTAGCCCTTTTATTGTTTGTTTGTTTGTTTTGGTGTTAAGTTTTTTTGTGTTCTTTATACACCCTAAAAATTAAAGCTTTATTGGAGGTGCATGTGGTAAAGATTTTCCCCCAATCTGTAGGCTCTCTCCTCACGTTATTGATTATTTCATTTGCTGAGAAGAAGCTTTTTAATTTGAATCCATCCTATTTATTGATTCTTGGTTTTATTTCTTGTGCCTTAGGAGTTTTGTTAAGGAAGTCAGATCCTAGGCTGGCATGGTAAAGATTTGGACCTATTTTTTCTTCTTTTTGGTTCAGGGTCTCTATTCTGGTGCCTAAGTCTTTGATCCACTTTGAGTTGATTTTTGTGCAGGGTGAAAGAGAGAGGTTTACTTGCAATTTGCTACATATAGATTTCCAGTTTTGCTAGAACCATTTGTTGAATAGGCTACATTTTCTCCAGTGAATATTTTTGGCACCTTTGTCTAGTATGAAATAATCATATTTGTGTGGGTTTTTCTCTGTCTTCTATTCTGTACCATTGGTCTACAATTCTATTTTGGTGCCAATACTATGTCATTTTGTTACTATAGCTCTGTAGTATAGTTTAAGGTCTGGTATTGTGATGCCCCCTGCTTCATTTTCTTGCTAACAATTTCTTTAGCTATTCTGGGTCTCTTATTTTTCCAAATAAATTTTATGAGTGCCTTTTCTATTTCTATGAAGAATGCCACTGGGATTTTAATAGGAATTGCATTAAATCTGTATAATGCTTTTGATAATATGGCCATTTTGATGTTATTAATTCTGCCTATCCAGGAGCATGGGAGATCTTTCCATCTTCTAAGGTTTTCTTCAATTTCTTTCTTTAGTGTTCTGTAGTTTTCATTGTAGAGGTCTTTCACCTTTTTGTTAGATTAATTCCTAGGGTGTTTTTTTTTTTTTGAGGCTATTGTGAATGGGGTAGTTTGTCTAATTTCTCTTTCAGTTGATTCATTGCTGATGTATAGGAATGCATTTGATTTATGGGTATTGACTTTATATCCTGCTACTTTGCTGAATTCATTTATTAGTGCTAGAATTTTTCTTGTGGAATTTTTGGTTCTTTTAGGTATACAATCATATCATCAGCAAATAGTTATAGATTGAGTTCTTCTTTACCTATTTTTATCTCTTTAATTTCTTTCTTTTGTCTAATTATTTTGGATAGAGTTCTAAGGATGATGTTGAATATAAGTGGTGAAAAGTGGCATCCTTATCTTATTCCAGTTTTTAGAGAAGGCTTTCAATTTTTCTCCATTTAGAATGATGCTGGCCTTGGGTTTAGCATCTATAGCTTTCTCAATGTTCCTACTATCCCTAGATTTTCTAGTGTTTTGAACATGAAAGGATGTTGTCAAATGATTTTTCGGCATCTATTGAGAAAATCATATGATTCTTGTTTTTAATTCTATTAATATGATGAATTATGTTTATTGATTTCCATCTGTTGAACCAACCTTGCATGCCTGGGATGAACCCCACTTTATTGTGGTGCACTATGTTTTTAATATGTTTTTGTATGTAATTTGTCAGAATTTTATTGTGAATTTTTGCATGTATATTCATCAGGGATATTGGAATGAAGTTTTCTTTCCTTGATGTGTCTTTTTCTGGTTTCGGTATCAGGGTGATATTAGCCTCATGGAATAAGTTTGGAAGGGTTTCCTCTTTTTCTATTTCAAGGAATATTTTGAGGTGTATGTGTTAATTCTTCTTTGAAAATCTTGTAGAACTCGGCTGAGAGTCCATCTGGTCATGGGCTTTTCTTGGTTGGTGGGCTTTTGATGGAATTTTCTATTTCATTACTTGAAATTGATCTTTTTAAATCATGCATGACCTCCACATTCAGTTTGGATAGGTCATACGTCTCTAAAAATTTGTCAAAATCTTTGATATTTTCTATTTTATTGGAATATATAATCTTCTTGACTGTACCCTTGTGGCAAAACATCTAAAGAAATTTAACAATTGTCATTAGTGTTATTTTCCTATATCTCTTTTACAGAATGTACAAAAGAGCTACCTGGTACAGATAACTATACAAAAATTCTTATTGTGCAACCATATTATGGGGATTTCTAGAAGTAGGGGGTGATAAAAGTACTGAAGGTCAGAAAACATGCGATCTCTGCCTTCTATTAAGTGGTTTTTTAAATATTAAAATACATTGAATTATTTTGAAATTGATTTGACAAAATAGACTGTGTATCATCTCTTCATAAAAATTAAAGCAATTTAAACCAATTACTTTTGTTGCTTATCTTATGAATAACATTCTGAATAATATTTTATAACATGAGTGTGTGCCTATGTGCTTGTGTTGAGACCATATCATGGAAAAAAAAATTGTCGAGCAAAGAAGAAGATGAGGGATCCTCACACAGATAAGATATGCTCCCAAAGAGGTGCGGTAGTTTTGTTTGCTTTTAGTAGTTTCTTAGTGATTGCTAGGTAATGGTCTATTTGGAATAAGTAGGAATTGAGAAGTCATGTTCAGGCCCTAGTTTTCATTCAAGAAGTGGCTTTTTATCATATGTTCTAATGGATAAAGTTGTTACCTCTAGGAATCTGTAGAGAAGAATTTTGAAGCTTATACAACAAAGGATAAAATATAGGAAAATAAGAAATACATATTATCATTATCTTTCATAGGCAGGACAGAGGAGTATTAAATTTTATGTGTCACCTGTAATTTTATTTACATGATCTACAGTACTATTTTGTTCTTTGATAACTTCCTTCCTATTCAAGATGTTCTCTTATCTTTTATAGTTAACCTAGACAAGGGCCTTACCTTTGTCGTCCCAAAGCAACATTATTTTATATTATTACATTACACATATTAGAGCAATGTCTACAACAATTTCTTCTGAAATACATTTTGTAACATCCATAGTCTAATACTTAGAACATTCTAAGAAAAACTCGTTTATGAATTATGCTAAACTATGTTGGATATTAGAGGTAGAATGAGTCCAGAGAGAAATAAAACAGCCCTTAAGATAGAGGGTGGGAGGACGGTGAAATGATGAGAACAGTTGACTCCCATGGCTTTTGTTCATACAGGATAGAGATGTGAATCTTTCTCTCACTAACAACTTTGGTGCCATTATAATTGGAAAAATGTAAAATTCAAAATGTTAAACTCACATATTTGTAAGTGCTATTCAGTCTGTATATTATATTTTCAAAAATAAGATTAAAATGAGGGTATTCACAGAATTAAGGCTTTACTATATGTTTTAAGTTCATAAGCTTGAAGCTTGATCATTATATTGGAAAGATATGGATGATACCATTTACTGTCTGAATTTAATTTTATTTTAATGATATTACCATTGGGGTTTTTGTACATGTGAGTGTAACATTATATTTCAGAAGTATTAATATTGGTAAAATTCTTACATTCCAAATCTAAATATCCTGTAGATGCACTGTACATAAAAAGAAGTCCTCATTTCAACTATGATTGGAAAAAAAAATAAACATCCAGCTGAAAGGCTTAGTATCTGTTAAGAGAAAGATGAGACTGACAGATTATGGGATATTTTACTCTCATTTCCATGGCATTAAAATTATTTTAGCACTTTGAACATGTGAAGAATTATTGACCCTCCCATAAATAATATATATGTATATATATATATTTATTTAAGATATATATATATATATACACATTTATATATTTAAGATATATATATATTAAATTGGTTGGAGAATGTTTAGAAAAATATATTTTTGGTGATTGTTTTTCCACTCAAGTATAGTCAATTTTTTTTAGATCTAGTGGGATTCCAAACCAGAAATATTCTTGTAGACTACAACTGACTTTTTTCCAAACTAAAAAATGTGCATGTGATTAATAAGCACTACCACAGAAGAGTATATAAGTGCTATTAGGTATTAGGCAAAAGGTAGACATTTGATAAAACATATTATATTCCAAAATATAAATTTCTAGTGTTCTGAATGTAGGGATTCATTTTGGATACATTTGTTCCGATTTTTCAAAATAGATTACCTTGTTACAATGGCAGTGAGCCAAACAGAGTGATAGTAGGTAGAAGCCAGACAAATCACTCACTCAATTTGTCTTTTACAAAATTGCAGGCAAACACTCTTTAATTTAAATTTGCATTTTGTTTTGGATAAGCTCTTCAAAGGAAAGTCTGACTGGAAATTACAAAGGGAAGTACAATATTCAGCTGTTGAGATTTAAAAATATGACAACTGAATTAAAATATTAGTATAAGTGCTTTATTTATTCTTGAAAATTACTACTAGGCTGTAAGAGGGTTGTATATATTCATTTCAATATATTGTTAGGTTTAGTTCTGAAGTAATCTTTCAAGTAATTCACACTCTTTTCCAAATAGATTAGTGATATTTAGCCCCTACTTTGTCATTTAAGATATGTCTAAATATAACCACAAAATAATTTACTGTTTAATTTAGTCAAAGATCATAGAATTCTAGGATTAGAAGGAAATTTAGTTTTCTCTCCCATTCTTTTATTTTATCATTCAAAATAAAATTTTAAAATATATTTAATATCAGGGAAATAAAATGTTCTCTTTCTCATGAATCACAACTGTTCTTTGATTCCCATAATCTAAGTCATAATTAGAAATTACAAATCCAAAGGGGGAAAACATTGAACTAAAAATTCAAAAATCAGAAAATTGAAACAATACACCAATGTTGAAGACAAAAAAATCACAATGATTTTACAGCCAATACAAGATTAAGTGAAAAAAAAAAAAAGCAGCACAAATTGGAGAACTGCTATTTCCTTAAATTCGGGGCTTTTCTTGCATTACTTGTTTAAAATAAACAATGAGTTATAAATTAATTAGCATTATTTAGTTTCCTTTTGTTAGTGGTATGAATTAATGTTTTATTTTCTCATCAATGGCATTTTTACTTTTATAAATTATCATGATCCTCATTTTACAGAAAGGAAACACAAGCCAAAAAGGCTAAATACTGCAGTCCAGATCAAACCCAGGCAGTATAACCTACCACTCACTGTGATATTCTCTTTCTTTGGGATATACAGATGAACTCTTCAAAGTATAGACAGAAATATTCACTGGATGCTCAAATTCTTTGGTGACCTTCAGACTTCAATTTATAATGATGATTCCAGAAGGTATATAATAACCAAATAGTTTAAAGTAATTAATTGTATTTTATTCAATTATTCAGGTGGTCTTTTCTGAGTTGCAGCCCTTAAATAATTGTTTTTTGTTCCCTTAGATGCTTAGTACATTAAAACCTTAAAATCTTTGAACAGACTGGAACTTTGAGTATTTTTCATTTTTAGCACCTAAAATAAAGACATCATTTCTCAAAGAAGTCTATTTAAAAAAAAAACAACTGTGTTTTCTTTAGTCAAATATCACAACAGCCATACTTACCACAGAGAGGGGACATCTGGAATGTTTTGTTCAGTTGATGTTTTAAAAAGTACTAAATTGTTAATAAAGTTCCACTAGTTATGCTGTACTTCAAAGAAATGATGTGGCACTTATAACATGCTTTTAATGCATTCTTTCCTTAAAAAGTAATCCACATGTATAACTAATTAGAACAAATAAAAAAAACACTATTGAAAGAAATTGAAAATGTCAATAATAAACCTAAAGATAACCCATCCTCAAAAAAAAAAAAAAAAAACTAATCAAAGGTAGCATGTCCCTCTAAGGTGAAAGATGTTGTTAGGAAGGAGACTGGCATACCTGGAAGTTAGTCAGGGGTCAGATGCAGGCCTCCTGAGGAAGCTGTCTGCTATGATGCATCCCTAATCACTCTGTGAGTGCTGGCTTCACTCTTCAGTTATAACCCTCTCAATCCCTCAGTCTCAGCAGCTCTTCACCAAGTTTATATTGTTGAGAATGCATTGAGCCATTCATCACAGAAGAAAAAAAAGAAGCAACAAGGCAAAAAAAAGATGAAGAGATGGGGATGCAGTATGGGGGTAGGAAAGATGGTGGAATGAGATAAACATCATTACCCTAGGTACAGGTATGATGGCACAAATGTGTGACCCTACTTCATGTACAACCAGAGAAATGAAAACGTGTGCTTCATTTGTGTATATTGAATCAAAGAGCATTTTGCTATCATGTATAACTTATTAGAACAAATTTTTAAAATAGTTAAAAAAAAAGATCAACCAGACAGAAAACCTACCCTCAAAGACTTTAAACTTTTAGAGGCAAGATAAGAGAGTAGTGTCCATCTTTGGGGGGGGGGTGTGCGGGGAACACAACTTGAAGGAAGAAGCCATTACATTTATTTGAGAGGAAAGTACAGAAACCTACACAATTTCATATGGGCAGCATTTAAAAGATAAATATAATTTGGATCTTAAGATAGTTCCCTTACTAGGTCAGCAAGTCTATTAAAGTCCTCCCTTTAACCTCATGAAAAGCCTATAAATTATATATTTAGCTGAGCTCTGAGACTTGAAGAATTTTTCCAGAAATTGCTTTCTATCCAATTTTTAAAGATTATTTATTTTCTTATAATTTTACCTTTTAATCTGCTTGTTGTTAATTAACCTTTCCATCTATGCTTAGCCTACATGGATAAATAACTAATTGATTGGTTTGCTTGAATTTTATTCATTAATTCAATTAATATTAATTGACTATTGTATTGATAATTCACTGTTATAGGAACTGTACATAATGTCTTCTTAGAGTTTGCACTCTCTGACATTCAATAGTGTTGAGGAATGTCTTTCAATTATGAAATTGATTTAACTGTTTCTAAAGTTATTTAATTTAGCTCCATGTCTACAACCCCAAGTGAAATTCTGTCAGTTTCCCATGTACAACCCAAAGAGTTGATTTACTGTACTATAGCATTAGTGGAGGAAAATGATCAATACTGAAAGCCATAGAAAGAGAACTCTCTATGCAACAAAGCAGAGTGGCTGGGACACATTCAGGATGGAGGGTCAGTGCTTAACTGTTATGTGTAGTAAAAATCTGAGTAGTGAAAAGAAATTTAGGACACAGCTCTTTGACTGACATGAAACAATGTCAGGTTAAGTGAGAGAAAGGCTTAAATCCTTCAGGCTATTAGAGAAGAAGAAGCAAGAAATGTTTAAGGTCGAACAGAAAATATTTCACTGGGACACTTGCAAGAAGATCTGGAACTTCTAGGACAAGGGATAAAATATTTTCAAGTGGATCGTGCTAAGGGGACCTTCCACAGCATGAAATCTCAGCTTCTGTAATGATGGGAAGGCTTCTAACAGCCCAGGAAAAAAATAGGTGAGCCATTGACTATCCAAATATTCAAATAGCCCAAACTTCATAAACAGTTGTGATGTGGAGTCACTGTTATATGTGAAGGTAGCTGTCATGTGTGACAATTTAGACAAGTAGAAAAATTTGCTAATGAGAATTAGGTAGAAAATGCCTAAAGATGTCAGACAAGAAGTGAGGTGTTATAACGTGACTTGAGTATTGGAGAGAGAGGCCCTTACTGGTATTGTTCTATCTTTATGCTTATCTGCATATCTAATGTCTCCTCAGATACTACCACTTCCACTAGAACATTCATTCAGCTCAGATTGGATTATTATCAAGGTCTTTTGTCTATATCACATCATTGTGCACGTCTATATATACATCTATATATTCATTTTATATATACATCTATATATACATCTAGGTCTTTCTTCCAGATATGCCACTGAGCCTGCACTTATTCTATCAACTTAGAATAGGGTAAAAATCCAAATAGACAAAAGAAAGAGACTTAGTGACTGATGAGTTTGTGTTCATCTATATACTAATTCTCAAAAAGTCACTTTTGTTTCATGGCCTTCAGAGGAGTGGAAACCACAGAAAAGTCATGATTAAAGGAGCTGAAGCCTACAGAACTCAGTGACCAGCAAGAGATACTTATAGAAAATGCCACAGGAATAACAAGTGGTGTGATGGCCCAGGGCCAACTGGAAAAAAGATATTCACCAAGGTGGAATGTGCTCTCTTCATTCCTTCCTAAACACCTGCACTAGCCTAATTTTATATGTTTAATTCAGCAGAATGGGGCACTTAGCAGGCCACAGTTTTGGACAGAATCCAACATCCATGGCTCCATTAATCTCTAATCAAGGAGGATGAAATAATAAGGAAAGAGGGTGGGTGGTACCTTTTTCTGGGATGCCAAAGAGTCCAAAGAAAATGCATATTTGGTAAACAACAACAGTTGAGAGCAAATTATTTGTACTAATTAAACCTGTAGTTCTGACAACTGTTTAATATTAAATCAAGTAATGCAATATTAAGAAGGGAAGTTTAAAGTTTTGGAAGAAGGCCAAATACTTGAAAGGGTAAAAGAGAGAAACTTAACATTTGTGTAGTTTAAGACAGTATAAAAAGAACTCTCACAAACATTGTCTTCCTTGAGAGCCACAACAATGCTATGAAGCTGTTAGATTTTTAACATCTGTCTCATTGCATGTTTCTTTTTTTTTCTCCACAGAAGCAAGTTATGGCAAATTTAATCACAGGAATAATAACATCAGCTCCTATTTAGTAAATTCCATGATGACTACACCAAAAAACCATGTGTGATGAGGCTGTATATCAAACAAACACCTTCTGTAACAAATGCTAAAAGCATTTTCTAAAGGATTAATCTCTTCCAATGACCAAGACTTTAAACTTTACATTCAAAAACATTCTCCTGAGAAAACTAATTACATGGTTAAATAGAATAGAATATGATAGTATAGGAATTATTTATTTGGTTTCTTTACTGTAGCATTTTAGATTTTCTTCTGAAACCTAAACATATTAAAATAATTAAAGATAAGTTAAAGGGGATCATCATGAACAAGATAGTAGTAGCAATAAACAGCGCAAGTTGAGAATAAGGACAGTAAAATAAAGAAATCACATGTCAGTGCGAACACACATAAGTGTAAATATTACAGAACATAGGATGTTGCGTCTTTTTTGACACAAATAGCTTGTAAGCATGCTATTTATATGTATATATTATCTCATCACACTTTGAAATAATTTGATAATGCAATGACTCCAAATCACCAATCAAAGCTGAAAGTGAACTTAGAAACTTCTAATTAAAATAAATCAGGTAATTGTTTTGCATTCTTTGAGATTTATATTTTATAAATATCAATATATATTTATATATATATATATTATATATATATATTTTATAAAGAATATAAATATATATTTATATTCTTTGAGATTTTCATCTCAAAGAATACCAGCAGCAGAAACAACAAAATTATGTCTTTGAGGGGCTCAGAGCCCCATATGATAGGTAACTGATGTCTCATTTATTCCAAATTAATGTTTGCTGTATTAAGAAACTGCATAATGACTTACAAATAGAAGTATATTTAAGCAATATCAATATTCTATAAAAATAGTAAACTTTGAGAATATAAAAAATGGTTTCAGCACTGATAATGTGATAGGATAAACAGCCTATGCTGTCACACTAGAAGCTCTGCATAATTCTGCCCAGCTTTAGGAGAAACTGCCCGTGCCACCCAGCTAGGAGCATCCTAGCAACCCAATGGTCCTTTCTGCTATATTCCTGTTCAGGAAAAAAAATTCCTCTATGTTTTTGTTTTTGTTTTTTTTAATTTCAATTCGTTTTGTTTGGTGTGTGTATGTGTGTGTGTGTGTGTGTGTGTGTATGTGTGTGTGTGTGAACATGTGTGTATGTGATTGATTTGACACATTGCTCTCGAGTTCTCAGCCCTGGACCATATGCCATTCATTCATTCATTCATTCATTCAAACATAGGTTTCAAGTACCATGTATGCTGAGGGATGTGACAGATGCAGTGTGATTAAAAGTGAAATGAGATTTTGACTGAGACTTCCAGGTCTGTCTTCTGCATACAACACAAATGTATTCCTTTAAACTTATTGACACTACCCTAGAATCAATAAGCTTAAAAGATACGCAAAGGGGTGGTATTATTTTATGAGTCTTCTTAGAATTAAATAAGAAGAATAACAATAATAACAATACAAGTCACTGTATATAGGATCTTCAGTGATATTTTAATTGGTACATGTTGTAGCATTAGATGGAACAGTAGGTGCCAATAGAACTTTCCACTTAACCAGAAGAGGGAGGATGAGAGCAATGAGAAATGGAATTTCGGACATATGAGGGACACAGAATAGGAAGGAAAGAGAAATAGATGGCCCCAAAGATACACTCTGTCAGCTTTCATTCATTTAGGAACTTGAGCTCTGGAAAATGCATAACTATAACTTAATTGTTTCACACTTGACTGGATAGGCCATGAAGCTTGGTGAATGGGAGCACTGTCTTTCTGAACTTAAAAAGTTTTATGGAATACTGGAAGAACATAACTTCAGAGACAAACCTGGACTTAAACCCTGGTTGCACTCCTTTTGAAATCAATATATTTGGATGTTTTGTTTTCATTTAAAAGTCAGCCATACCATGCCAGTTATAAGAGCTAATATTTGTGAATACATCTGACACAACACGCAGTTCAAGAAATCTTTTTTTAATTTTTTTTCCTGGTACCAGGGATTGAACCTAGAAGTGCTTAACCACTGAACCACATCCACAGCTCTTTTGTTTATATTTTATTTAGATACAGGGTGTCATTAAGATGGTTAGAGCCTTCCTAAATTGCTGAGGCTGACTTTGAACTCATGATCATCCTGCTTCAGCCTCTCAAGCCCCTGGGATTACAGTCATGTGCCATCACGCCTAGCTTTAAGGAATCCTAAATGAACCAATTTATTCTTTCATGCAGCAACCCTATGAAGTAGTTAATATCACCAATCCTACTTACAAATGAAGAAACTAAGTCATAATAATTTTAAATAACTTGCCTAAGAGCACACAGCTAGAAGTATCAGGACAAACTACTGTACCAGGAACACTGGCTCCAAAGCTCTCATTCCAGCACCCTCACTGGTTTATCTACTAGAGCAAAAAGGCAACATCACTGCATACCTATTTCCATGGCTAAAATCCAAAACCTGACAACACAAATCCTTACAAAGATGCGGAAAAACAGAAATTCCTATTTATTACTGGTAAAAATGCAAAGGGCTACCCCTACTTTGGAAGAGAAGTTGATAATTTTTTATAAAGCTAAACATAAGCTTACCATAAAATCTGGCAATCACATTCTAGGTATTTACCCAAATAATTTGAAAACTTGGGTTCATACCATGAATGTTTGTAACAGCTTTACTCATAATTGTCACATGTTAGAAGTAATTAAGTCATCTTTTAATAAGTTAATAGATAAGCATATTGTGGTGTCAGGAGCCATCCATGGGCTGTGTATGTGACCTATATTGCACATCATAACCATATGAGGGGATAGGCCTGGCATTGCAGGCTTGCTGTCAGGGAGAAATTGCATGATGCAGGTGTGCTTCCCCCTCAAGCTCTTCCTAAGATCCCACACAGCACCTGAGATGGGTGTGACTTTCCAAGATGTCAATCAATCTGCTGACCACAAGACATTAGGAAGCAAGACTCCACCTTTGAAACCTTATCCCCTTCCTTATTTGGTGAAGAACAGTAGGGCACGTCACATCAGAGAAATAGAAATCTATGATGGAGAAAAGGAAACCTAACTTGCAGACTGATGCTCTCTTCCTGGTCTTGGGGCTGCACGTGGCTAAGATGGTGCCTGGCAATCAGCCAGAAGGCGTTACCGTGGGTTGTGACGAAAAATCAGACCACCTTTGGGATAGCCTCAGAACCTTTCCACCCTCGTGGACAGCTCGTGTCTCCCCTTACTGCCTGTAGAATGGGTGTACACATGAACTCTCCTCACCCTGCTGACCTTTATCCTGATTGGCTCCTGTGTCTTATATTAGCTGTGTGTGTGCTTCCTCAATAAACTGAGATCCTGCTTTTACTGGTCTCCCTGACGCCTCTGATTGTCCTCCAGCGAGGGAGGGCTGGGTGTGGGCGGCCAGTCTGCCCTTTCCTTTCTTGGCTTGTCCTGGCCCCGGTGTGTTCTCCCTATCTCTCCTGCAGGATGGGAGTGAACGAGGACTAAAAACCCCGACAAAGAACATTCTATCCAAACTTCTTTGTTAGTCCAATTATAAAAATAGAAATTCTTTGTGTATGGTGAGAGATAGGGGTTTAACTTTATTTTGTTGCATACGGATATCCAGTTTTACCAGCACCATTTTTTTTCACACATATTTTTTCTCCAGTGCATGTTCTTGGCACCTTTGTAGATAATTGTAGTTTTGTGGTTTAGTCTCTGTGTCCTCTATTGTGTACCATTGCTCTACCAGTCTGTTTGGGTGCCAATACCATGCTGTTTTTGTTACTATTGCTCTGTAGTATAGCTTAAGGTCTGGTATAGTGATGCCACCTGCTTCACTCTTTCTGCTAAGGATTGTTTTAGCTATTCTGGGTCTCTTATTTTTTCAGATAAATTTTTCCAATTTTATGATTGCTTTTTCTATTTCTATGAGGCATGTCACTGGAATTTTGATCAGAATTGCATTAAATCTGTATAGTGATTTTGGTAGGATGGTCATTTTGATAATATTAATTCTACCTATCAAAGAGCAAGGTAGATCTTTCCATCTTCTAAGGTCTTCTTTGATTTCTTTCTTTAGGGTTCTGTAAACCCCTATCTCTCACCATGCACAAAACTCAACTCAAAATGGATCAAGGACTTAGGAATACAACAAGAGACCCTGCACCTAATAGAAGAAAAAATAGGCCCTAATCTCCATAATGTGGGATTAGGCTCCAACTTTCTTAATAATTGACTCCTGTGGCACAAGAATTAAAATCAAGAATCAATAAATGAGATGGACTCAAACTAAAAAGCATTCTTCTCAGCAAAAGAAACAATCTGTGAGGTAAATAGAGAGCCTACATTTTGGGAGGAAATCTTTATCCCTCACACATTAGATAGAGCACTGATCTCTAGGGTATATAAAGAACTCAAAAAACTAACACCAAAAAAAACAAATAACCCAATCAATAAATGGGCCAAGGACTGAAGAGACACTTCTCAGAAGATAATGTACAATCAATCAACAAACACATAAAAAAATGTTCATCATCACTAGCAATTACAGAAATGCAAATTAAAACCATTATAAGGTTTCATCTCACTCCAGTCAGAATGGCAGCTATTATGCATACAAACAACAATAAGTGTTGGTGAGGATGTGGGGAAAAAGGCACACTCATACACTGCTGCTGGGACTGCAAATCCATGTAGCCAATATGGAAAGCAGTATGGAGATTTCTTGGAAAATTGGGAATGGAACCACCATTTGACCCAGCTGTTCCCCTCCTTGGTCTATACACAAAGGACTTAAAAACAGCATACTACAGGGACACAGCCACATCAGTGTTTATAGCAGCACAATTCACAATAGCTAAACTGTGGAACCAACCTAGATACCCTTCAGTGGATGAATGGATAAAAAAAAAAAAAGTGTGGCACATATACACAATGGAATATTACTCAGCAATAAAAGAGAATAAAATCATGGCATTTGAAGGTAAATGGATGGAGTTAGAGAAGATAATGCTAAGTGAAGTTAGCCAATCACAAAAAAACAAATGCCAAATGTTTTCTTTGATATAAGGAGGCTGATTCATAGTGGGATAGGGAGCAGAAGCATGGAAGTAATAGACTAACTCTAGATAAGCCAAAGGGGTTGGAGGGGAAGGGAGGGTGTATGGGGTAATTAATGATGATGGAATGTGATGATCATTACTATCCAAAGTACAGGTATGAAGACACGAATTGGTGTGAATTTACTACGTATACAACCAGAGATATGAAAACTTGCGCTCTATATAATGTAATAAAAATCTTAATGCATTCTGTTGTCATATATAAATTTTTAAAAAATACATTAAAAAATAGAAATTGGGCTGGGGATGTGGCTCAAGCGGTAACGCACTCGCCTGGCATCCGTGGTGCACTGGGTTCAATCCTCAGTACCACATAAAATAAAATAAAGATGTTGTGTCCACCAAAAACTGAAAAATAAATTAAAAAATTATCTTTCTCTCTCTTCTCTCTCTTTCTTTTTTAAAAAAAAGTAGAAATAAAAGTAAAACTAAAAATAAAGAGATTCTATGTGCAAGCTCTCATTCCAGCACTCCTTTTCTAGTGTGGGAGCTGGCCCTTGAGGTCAAAGAGCTGTCTTACCCTCAGTATGCAAATTACTTCTGTGCCCTGTGCTTTTTTTTGCCATTTTCTTAGCTTAATGTTACATGCAGCTCTTTTAAACACAGTTCATCTCATCTACGTGGGTCGCTGGCAAGACTATGGTACAGCCAATGAAATACTACTCACCTCTGAAAGGAAGTCAATCCTTAAGCCACTGAAAGACATAGAGAAATCCTTATTTTTTTAATTTATTTTGAGACAGGGCCTTACTAAATTGCTAAGACTGACTTCAAACTTGCAATTCTTCTGCCTCAACCTCCCAATTGCTGGGATTATAGGTATGTGCCACCATACTCAGTACTAGAGGAATCCTAAATTAGAGAAATGATAAGTGAAAGAAACCAATATAAAAGGACAGCAGAGTATGAAATTCCACTTATATGGCATTCTGGGAAATATAAAACTAACAGTAAGTGGAAAGAACTGAGAATTCTAAGGGTTGGTGTGAAGGGTAGAGGGAAGAAGAGGTAGCATGTGGGGAATATCATTGGAATGGTGGATACAGGACATTATGCATTTGTCAAAGCACATAGAATGTGCAATGTGAAGTGTGAAGCTTAATGTAAACTAGAGACTTTAGTAAATAATAATGTACTAGACATAATTAATTTCATTTTAACAAATGTGTGAGTGTGCTGAATAGAGAGGATTTAAATGGAAACCCTCTTTACTTACTGAGTAATTTTTCTGTAACCTCAACTTCTCTAAAAGGTAATGTCTATTAATATTGGAAGCCTGAAAGAAAAGTCCATCTTGTGTTTTGAGGAGTAAATGAAATAATGTTGTGCAAATTACTGAACCTGATGCCTTGCAAATATTTCAGGGTAGGCAGCCTAAAAAACCACTCCACATTTTAATAATCACCCCAGAAGGTAGTCTGAGACTTTAAAAAAATCTTCCTCAAATGCATATTTACCAATTCCTACCAACAAAGGAAGCTGTGTTGCTTAGAAAAATTAAAGAAAATCCCCTAAAGGCATTTTGATTATTAGATATAAAGCCTATTTCAAATTTCAAAAGCTGAGGAGATTTTTTTTCTTCAGGTCAAATTTGTCTTCATGACACACTCTCACTAATTGTTTTTTCAGTGGTCCAACTGTGTTTACACAGATGGTGATCCTTCCTACAGCTAACAGCACTTTATCCAAAAAAGAAAAAAAAACTACATTTATTTTGCACTTAGCAAAATTTTGTCTCCAACAACAGTATAATTCTTGGAAAGAAAGCATCTAAGAGATTCATTGAATGGATCTTCTTTTCAAATAAGATCATAGGCAAATGGAATATGGACGTAATCAATTATATTCTTGCAGCATTATATTGATCCTGCTTTCTAGGGTTTGTAGCATTGTTCAGTTGTGTTAGAGAGACAGTGAAACTGGACTTTTTATTTTATTTTATCTTATTTTAGTGGTTTTAGAGTTTGAATCCAGAGGCCCTCTACCACTAAGTTAAATCCCCAGAACTTTTTATTTATTTCTTGTTTTATGTTTTCCATTTGTGCTTACTTTTTTTAATTAAGTGATTTTTATTATGATATATTTTTATTTTTATTTTTGTCAAAGTCTCGCTAAATTGTCTACTGTAGCCTTGAATTTGAAATCCTCCTACCTTAGCCTCCCAAGTTGCTCAGATTACAGGCATGTGCACTGAACAATGGGCAGAATTAGATATTTTAGTAAAATAAATAAGTCAGTCAATATTGCATGTAGTATGTGATCAATAAAGTCATTTATTAATCAAAGACTGAACTTAAAAAAAATATCTACCCTTTAGTTATTTAGACCCTATAAAGATTTTTTTAAATAAAGAAATAATGTTTTCAAAAAACTAATGTCTAAAGAGTATAGAAGGAAGCAAAAATTAACAGACTTTAAAATTGTATTTTATTTTTTCTTCTCTTGGTACAGCTTGCTATTTAATGAATTTGTATTTAGTGTCACCATATTTTGGATGTTAAGTATGGGGATACTTACTACTATAAGTAAAATTAGGTATATTTGTGCACTGGAAGCAATTATTTCATTCAGAAGAGAGTACCTGGCCACACAGTTAAGAACGAAAGGAACTTCAGAATTGAGAATTGAGTACCTGGATTATCCACCATCATCTGTCTTCTTCATGTGATAAGTATGACCTTAGTCCATTCTTCTTTCCAGGGATGAGCTCTGTTCAGAGAGAGTCCTACCTGGATGTTGAAATTAACATTTACAATATCCTTCAAGGAAAAAAAAAAAGACAGATTCTTAGGATGAACAGGGAATAGCACAATTCCTGAAATTCAGAACAAAGAAAAAATTGCCACAACAATTCTAATAAGAGTGCATGAAATTTTATTCATGAAAATCATCCTAGGTAAACAAGGCAAAAATATTCATAGAGTTGCTAAAGTAATTTAGTTTAAGAAATGGATGGTGTTGGAAAAGATAATGCTAAGTGAAGTCAGCCAATTCCCAAAAAACAAATGTTGAATGTTTTCTCTGATATAAGGAGGTTGACTCATAGTGGGGTAGGGAGGGAGAGCATTGGAAGATTAGATTAATTCTAGATAGGGAAGAGGGGTGGGAGGGAAAGGGAAGGGAAGGGGATTAGCAAGGATGGTGGAATGTGATGGACATTATACAAAGTACATGTATGAAGACTCGAATTGGGTGTCAACAGACCTTATATGCAAACAGAGATATGAAAAAATGTGGTATATATGAGTATTAAGAATTGTAATGCAAAAGTGCATGTATAATGGCATAAATTAATGTGAACATACTTTATATACAGAGATACAAAAATTGTGCTCTATATGTATAATAAGAATTGTAATGCATTCCACTGTTGTCGTGTATTTAAAAAAATAATAATTATTATTTTTTTTAAAAAAGAAATTATATGTGGAGCCAGAATTAAGTGGTGGGTATAGTTTTCTGGTATAGCTTTCTCATGATCTAGCTTAGCTCATATTTGGATTTTAGAGAATTAAGAGTATCTCTAAGAGTATCTCAAATTGAAGATTAACCCATTTTCATCCTTCCTTTCTATTTTTTTTTTTTTTTGGTGTGTGTATGTGGTTTGGGGGGGGGGTTATTTTTGAAGTAGATGAGGAAAAGGTCAGTCGTTATTCTTGCACATTTTAGAATTTAAGAAAAACTGTGGTCTCTCGATTTTAAGATGATTTCAAGCATTTCAGAAATCTTTGAAATATCCATGAACCTTCAAAGAAATACAACCCCAAATTTTGTATAACATATCCTTCAATTGACATCTACTAATATATATACACAGTTGTATATATGTTTATATATGTGTGTGTTTACATATATCTATGTGTGTGTGTGTGTTTACAAACACACTACTGTTTCTTAATTGTGATTGTAGAAGTAATAGCTTTCTATGAACTGGAGATTCCTAAGTCACAAACACCTAGTCCATCCTGAACTCTTAAAGTTGTCGACTTCACAGCATGGTGAGTATGTGAATATTCAATCTCATGCATAAGCAACTAGTTGAGGTTGTTGGGGTCTGTAATGAACAAAAGTAGAGCTTGTATAGAATTATAAGGTAAACTGGCATCTGAACAAACTTGATAATGACCTAGTTTTCTTAAACTTCAAAAAAGTATTTTGCATGAAAGTTGAATATATCTACATCTATCTCCGTACATACAAGATTATGGGTAACATTTTCCATCACTTATTTCAGGGAATGTTAGAGTGTACTAATTTGTTGGAACATGACATATACTTACTTTCAGTCTACACAATTACCATCTATGGATACATTTTTCTACTTGAAAGGTTGAGAATTAGCCAAAGTGGTACTGGAACAGCATGCATACTGGGCATAAAAACAAAGTTTTGATCTAAATTGTTGTTTTCTTTCTGTTGCTGGAAAATGATTTATAATATGCTCCCATGGCCAAGTTCCTGGAAAAAAATGTAAACAAAAACTGTGATATGCAAACACAGTTGAAAAAAACAAAAGATTTCTGTATCCTGGAGCCTATTTATCAAAAAAGTATCCCATGTTTAATTTTTACAAATAACATAGAAAAAGAGTAGGAGAAATTACAATGTATTCATTTGCATATATTACCAAATATTTTTATTGTATTAAGCCTCATAATCTCCAAGAATAATTTTCAATTAAAGTTATTAAGGTTTCTGCAACAATACCATCATAATTACTAAGTAAATATTTTTATCCAAAAAGAAGCTGATATTCTAGACAAACTGATGAATGCCTAGCACTTTCTTCTTCCTATTCAGAGATTGGAAAATTATAGCAAACAGTGTGCATATGGCCCAACTTCTTTTTTTGTAGGAGTAATGGAATTAGATCTTTGTACCTTTTTTACGTATAAAAAAAGTTTTATAACATGAAATTTATGTGAAATTCAAATATTCTCTGTAAATAAAGTTTTTTAGAATCACAGTCACATGCTTTATAGGTATGCTTTCATACAACATAGAATTTTTAATAAAAAACCCCACAAAGCCTAAAATATTTGCCTGTCCCTTTACAAAAAAGAAAAATGTTTGCAGATTCTTCTTCATATCAGTTTTTGCTAATCCATTTTAATTCACCTGAAATTGTTTTCATTTTTCACAATTCTCAAAATCCCCCTGCTTAAGAATTCTTTACTGATCTTCTTACTCTTTTCTCATTTCCCTTTATTCCCATCACTCTTGAATTTTCAGTATTTGGGTGTCTCAGATGCCAAGACATACGCCTTGTTTAATAAACAATCATGTTAATGTATTTGATGTGAATCTTTTATATGCATTGTTGCATTGTTTTGAATATATATTTATATTTATGTAATTAAACTTTATAATAATGAGTTTCCCTTGTCAGTATTTTTGACTCCCCCATTTTATTTACACCTAAAAGATCATTATTTTTAATTTCTTTATAGTTCTTTCTAATAAGCATTTTTGTTTATCATATTTTTATCTATCCATTGTAACACTAACAACCCAGGTTGCTTTCAGCTCCTAGCCCCATAAATAGAACTGGAAGAAATATCCTTTGCACAAGGCCTTTGTAAATTAAAGTGATAACTTATTTGGTTTATGTCCTTGGAGCAAAACTTCTATTTTCATAGACTCTACTTACACTAAATTTGTTCAGGTACCAACAATTTAGCCTCAGTAATGACTACTGTGTACTCCCACCAGCAGTGAATGAGAATCCCAATAGGAAGGATTTACTTTCTTGAATAAACACAAAGCACAGGCTATAGTGTTTTGTGTTGAGATAATACTGTATTGTGTTGCAGTATATTGATTTACAATTTTCACAAAGCTGAAATTATTTTTATATATTTATATATCACTCAGTGTGTGCACATATGTATTTATTATGTACAAAATTTATCAGCAACAGATCTTCCCAATACAGGAATTCCATTGTAATTCAATACTTGTCTAGAGCTTTAAACTGATAAACAATGTGCCAAATAGAAATAAAATATATTATGTCACCTATCAATATGGATTAAAGATGCAGATGAAATTAAAGTTGTCAGTCAACTGATCTTAAATGATGGATATGAAGCAGGATTATCTGGGTGAGCCCAGTGTAATCACAAAGGTCTTTAAAAATGGAAGATGAAGTCAGGAGAGTCAGAGTCATGGAAGTTGTGATGATGGAGTCAATGGCAAAAAAAAAAAAAGTATGATAAAGTTTCAGCCATCCATCCTTGGCTTTGAAGATAAATGGGCCACACAACAAGGAATAAACTCAAACTTTAGAAAGTGGAAAAGGCACGAAAACATATTGTGCCCATCATATTTAGAAAGATCTGTGGAGGAGCCTCTTGACTAATGGAATAAATTTCTATAATATATGCAGAAGATCCAGAATGCTTTGACAATGCTGTAACAGCAGAAACAGACAGCTTGCACTGAAAGGATCAGAGAAAGCATGAAATGAGAAAAGGCTGCTTCCCATAGGCCGGGATACAGGCTGATGAAACTACTCAGCCACAATCATGCACTGCCCTTCATGCCTTGCTAACAAAATAAGTCTTTTCCCAGAGGACAAAGCCAGGGTCCCTGAAGGAATATCCTTGGGCCCAGAAGAAGAGCTTTGAGTCACTGAGTGTTGTTCCAGGTTTTAAAATTTTATAAAGTTTTCCCTGTTAGTTCTTAAAGATTGCTAAAAACTCTGTTTCCCCTTCCAATTTCTCCTTTTCAAATGAGAATATCTGTATATGGTATCCTATACTAGTTACTGATTTGTGTTTTGGATATAACTTATTTTCATAGGTCTAATGATGCAGAGGAATTTTGCCTCAGGAAGATTCATCCAGAGTAACTTCTATATCTGATTTATTTATTTAGGTGATGAGATTTGAGGCTTTTGAACTGAAATTAAGATGAGATTTTGGACAGAGAGTTGATGCTATAATAAGTTGAGACTTTTGAAATGTCATAAATTTACTTTGTCTGTGAGATGGATATGAATTTTTGTGAGCCATTTGGCAGCCTATATAATGAGCTAAATAATGGCCACACCATGTCCTTATCTTAATTCTCAGATTTTGTGAATAAGTTATCCTACATGGTTAAAGAACCTTTGCAGATATAATTAAGTTAAAAATTAGGAGATCTAATTTTATAGTTAAAATTATAGTTAATATGTTCAAAAGAATTTATATTAAGGAGGTAGGAGAATCAGAGAAATGAAAGGAAATAAGATAATGGAAGGAGGAGGGTGGTGAGATTAAAGGAAGGGATTATGAGCCAAGAAAATTGAATGATCCTTAGAAATTAACTTATTAAACAAGTTAAGAAAACTGATTCTTTTCATTTTCAGATCCCTCAGAAAGAAACACAGACCTACTAATATTTTATTTAAGCTCAATGAAATGTATTTTAAAAGAACGACCCACAGAATTAAAAATGAGAAACTTGTTTTGCTTTATATCACTAAATGGGCAATTTGTTACCACAGCAAGAGCCATCTATACAAAAATGGAGTTTATGGTTGTTGTTTTTGGATGCTATGAAAATCTCTTGGATTTCCCCTGAATGAACTGTCTAAAATGGGGGATTACTTGGAGATATCCTGATTTTTCACTTGAAAAGTGCTTTAAGTAGGATCAAATGCAAGCTCAGCTATTATAAAGCTTTCAAGTTGATATGTGTTTCCAACCCTGTGCTGTAAATCATAAGTGAAAGCTGGCAGAGATATCTTAGCATCTGGGAAATGCTACAAATTGTGATAATCTTATAAAAGGTATAGATGGTAAATTTCTGAAGAAATGCTAACATAATCTTATAATCTCAAGAGTCTGACATCTAAAAGAGTTCCTGGAAACTAGTAGTCAACAATATTTATTGAGTATATGTGTGATTGCATCACCTGCTCTTCCCAGAAACTTCAGCAGGTTCTCAGCTTTAAGTGTGTGTCCACTGAGCATCCTCTTATCAGCAATGGCCTTCCTTCCCTGCTCAACTCCTTACTATCCATCCTTTCACTGATTTGCAAACACCTTTAAATCATCTCAGCTGTCATCTCTGTGGAACCCTTTTCTACTTCCCTTTGTGTAACCATGATATCTGATGTGTATCTTTATAACAGTAGTTATTATTATTATCAATTCCTGTTTTATCTCCTTGAACACAAGGTGACCTCCTCCCAATGGATAATCTCCATATTAAGGTCTATATCCATAGCAACTATGCACGATGGGTAGAACTCAGAGATTTTTGAATATGTAGATGAATGAATAAATTACTATGTGAAGGAAGTATATATGAATATATATATAGTATGTGTGTATATATATATATTATATAAACAAATAATATATATATTATGTGTATGTGTGTGTGTATATATATGCACATACATACACATAATCTTATATATGATTGAAGGAAGCTTACTTCTTGATTCTTCCCCTAATTATTTGCTTCCTATTCACTATTATGGCTATTTAAATGATTCCTTTTTTTCCCCCAAATCCACTGTGTGTCTGTGTGTGTGTCTGTGTGTGTTGCTGGGGATTAAACCTAAGGCTTTACACTTCACTCTGTGGTAGAGTTACAACACAGCCCTAATTAAATGTTTCTAATGAGTTATTCTCTTGAATATAAAATGGTTCAGGAATCCAGTAAAGTAAGTTATTTTAATGCCTTTGTGAGTTTTTAAAAATTACTTGGCCTATTAAAATGTGTATTTCTCATCTGGATAAAATAAAATAAAAACAATAGCGGATTTATATTAGATAATGTGTAAATGCTGTTTCTGATTTTATTTTCAAATCCTTGGTGTGTTTAAATCATGGGCCCTATGGGTGGACCAATGGTACAGAATAGAGGACACAGAGACCAATCCACAAAGTTACAACTATCTTATATTTGATAAAGGGGCTAAAAGCATGCAATGGAGGAAGGATAGCATCTTCAACAAATGGTGCTGGGAAAACTGGAAATCCATATGCAACAAAATGAATCTGAATCCCTTTCTCTCGCCATGCACAAAAGTTAACTCAAAATGGATCAAGGAGCTTGATATCAAAACAGAGACTCTGCGTCTGACAGAAGAAAAAGTTGGCTCTGATCTACATACTGTGGGGTCGGGCTCCAAATTCCTTAATAGGACACCCATAGCACAAGAGCTAAAAACAAGAATCAACAAATGGGACTCACTCAAACTAAAAAGTTTTTTCTCAGCAAGAGAAACAATAAGAGAGGTAAATAGGGAGCCTACATCCTGGGAACAAATTTTTACTCCTCACACTTCAGATAGAGCCCTAATATCCAGAGTATACAAAGAACTCAAAAAAATTAAACAATAAGAAAACAAATAACCCAATCAGTAAATGGGCCAAGGACCTGAACAGACACTTCTCAGAGGAGGACATACAATCAATCAACAAGTACATGAAAAAATGCTCACCATCTCTAGCAGTCAGAGAAATGCAAATCAAAACCACCCTAAGATGCCATCTCACTCCAGTAAGATTGGCAGCCATTATGAAGTCAAACAACAAGTGCTGGAGAGGATGTGGGGAAAAGGGTACACTTGTACATTGCTGGTGGGACTGCAAATTGGTGCGGCCAATTTGAAAAGCAGTATGGAGATTCCTTGGAAAGCTGGGGATGAAACCACCATTTGACCCAGCTATTCCCCTTCTCAGACTATTCCCCAAAGACCTTAAAAGAGGGTACTATAGGGACACTGCTACATCGATGTTCATAGCAGCACAATTCACAATAGCTAGAGTGTGGAACCAACCTAGATGCCCTTCAATAGATGAATGAATAAAAAAATGTGGCATTTATACACAATGGAGTATTACTCAGCAGTAAAAAATGACAAAATCATGGCATTTGCAGGGAAATGGATGGCACTAGAGCAGATTATGCTAAGTGAAGCTAGCCAGTCCCTAAAAAACAAATGCCAAATGTCATCTTTGATATAAGGAGAGCAACTAAGAACAGAGCAGGGAGGAAGAGCATGAGAAGAAGATTAACATTAAACAGGTGGGAGGGAAAGGGAGAGAGAAGGGAAATTGCATGGAAATGGAAGGAGACCTTCATGGTTATACAAAATTACATATAAGAGAAAATGAGGGAAAAAAAAAACAAGGGAGAGAAATGAAGTACAGTAGATGGGGTAGAGAGAAGATGGGGGGAGGGGAGGGGAGGGGAAGGGGGATAGTAGAGGATAGAAAAGGCAGAAGAATACAATAGACACTAGTATGGCAGTATGTAAAAACATGGATGTGTAACCGATGTGATTCTGCAATCTGTATATGGGGGAAAATGGTAGTTCATAACCCACTTGAATCAAATGTATGAAATATGATATGTCAAGAGCTATGTAATGTTTTGAACAACTAATAATAATAAAAATAATAATAATATGCTATCTACTTTTAAAAATAAATCACTTTAATCACAGTGTTCTCATAAAAATATTAGATGAATTTAGTAATATAAAATGTTACTTAAATATGCTAATAATTCTTCCTGAGCACAAGAAATATGTATTGTATTACTAATAAAAACAAAACCAATATAAAAAAATTATGGGCCCTAGAACTAATCCTAGAAACATGTTTCTGCAGTCTTGATGATCGGAGCTTATTAAACCAATAAGAATTTAGTACTGACATAAGTAAAAGAGAAGCTACCCACTGATGTTTCTGGCTTTTTTGTTGCGAACCTCTTCATATATAGCTAGTATCCTAAACCAGCTATATGTCATATTATTGTGATATAAGACAATGTTTACTCAGCATGTACACCTGAGACCATGCTGCAATGATTTCATGATCTGTTACAGTATCCTTAGAGTCTCCATAGTCAGAAACTCCACAAAAACCCCTGGATAGTCATAACCAAATTTCCAAATTTCCATATTTTCTCTTTTCAATATACCAAAATTCATTATTCTTTATTATAGACCACTGGGTTTTCATGTGGATGATTTTATGTAAATGTTGATATTTTTAGAACAAAAACTTTTTTCATGGATTTTTTTGAAACATTGAATTTTTTCTTAGGAGATATCAAATGAGTTCTTATATTACTGAAGTTTTACTTTAAACTTGATAAAATATTCAAGCTCTTTATTTCAACTTTTTCTCCAAGTCTGGAAGAAATAACAGATACAAAGTTTCAGCATCTTTCATTTGTGCCAGCCTCAGAATCACATTTTCAGACTTTCCAGGAGCTATATGTTACATCAGTTTTGAAATCTTGAAATATTTAAGATGGATTGATTATTGATATGTACTATTTGGTATTAATAATGATAGCTATCATTATTATCTTGACATAAAATATAATGTTTTATTTTTACAAAAATAAAATAAGATATAAATTTGTAATTATAACTTTTAGAATATTTAACATTAGCAACCACACAGCACCAGCTGATCAGTAAAGGCCAGATCAGTGATAGTAGGGACTTTCAGATGGGAGGCCCGAGTCACAAGGTGTACAGAATCACTTTTACCCAAATATTATCCTATTTCATAGAGTGGCATGAGTATAAATCTCCTCCATTCTTATTTTTACTGTAATCATAATCCTAATTCATGTGCCTATTTCTCTAAATGGAAACTTTATCAAAAACAATGTGGATCTTCTACAACCAATCCAAGGAATGCTTGACTTGAAAAAAACTTTTTTGAAAGCCACTTTTTAAAAAAGGAATTAAGATTTCTCATTTATTATGAATAACATTTTATAATTGGTAAGCAGAATTCTCCAAACAAAGTTCTGAATCTCAAATTATTTTGCTAAGATTCTTTGCCCAAAGCTAATGATAAATTTGACAAAATGAAGCAACAAAAATTCACCTTCTCCCTATCTCTTAGTTCCCTGGTTATGTAGTTCTTTCCCATTTCCCCATATCTTTCCAATCTATAATCTATACTTCATTATATTTCTCCCTCCATCTTCCTTTTTCCAGATATCCTACCTTTACTCCTTTCCTAAATTCCCAGAAAATATAGCTGCCTCTAACTGTTTACCTCTTATGTGAACTGGGTTTTCCAAAAAATTCAATTCTGAATTTCAACTACCACTGAACATATATAAACTGAAACTGAACTTCAGTGAAATAAGAGCTAAACTTAGAGAATTCCATAACCCCAGGCAAGATGATTATGAAAGAAAAGGAATTCTTTTGAATGTTATGACCCAAAGTTGCTTGCCCTTTTCCAATTTGTGCACATGATTAGTTGGACCAAGGATGTTAATTTCTGAGTTCTAGGCCTTCCATTCTTTCTTCCATGAAGCTTTGTCACTCCGTTTCCTGCCTTTGCTCCTCTACTGAAGGTGAACTATGTTGGCTGAGTCCTTCACTATAGTAAACTATAATAAAGTAACTTCTGTTTATTCTCATTTAAAGGGTCTTTGTTCATGTCCATGCCACTGAGTGTGAAATAGGTGGAAAGACATCTACAATGACAAAACTTAGTTCAGAGCCTTGGAGAAAAGAGCTTAGTTTAGCAAACCTTGGAAAAAAGAGCTAGGGAACGACACCCTATCATTCTACTAGACCTGATGCTTACAAGAAGAGTTGCACATCATAACCAACATCATGAAAATCCTAAAGATTTTCTATGAGGAAACAAGGAACTGGTATAAGGAATTTTCCAGAAAACAAAAATGGAGGGAAGCTTCTTTTCAAAGTGATAATAATATATCTAAGAAATTCATCCAACATTATAATTTTATATTTAATCAGCTTATGTTATTTTAGGCATAGAAGTTCAAAGAGGAAATTGGTTTGCCCTTTATTCTTTTTATTTTAATTAATTCTTTATTTTTCTGATTTCTTTACATGACAGCAGATTTAATTCAATGCAGTTCAATTCACAGTACATGTATGGAGCGCAGTTTTTCATTTCTCTGATTGTACACAAAATAGAGTCACATTATTCCTGTCTTGATAGATGTACCTAGGGTAATAATGTCCATCTCATTACACCATCTTTCCTACCCCCATCACCCTTTCCATACCCTCCCTCCCCCTTCCCTATCCAAAGTCCCTCAATTCCTCCCATGCTCCCCCACACCCTCACCCTCATTAAGGATCAACATCCACTTCTCAGAGAAAATATCCTGCCTTTGGTATATTGGGATTGGCTTACTTCACTTAGGATGATATTATCCTCCAACTCCATCCATTTTCCTGCAAATCCCATAATTTTATTCTCTTTTAATGTTGAGTAATATTCCATTGTGTAGGTGCTGGAGTTGTGGCTCAGTGGTAGAGCACTTGCCTAGCATGTGTGGGGTGCTAGGTTCGATCCTCAGCACCACATAAAAATAAAATAAAGTTATTGTGTCCAACTACAACTAAAACGAGATATTTTAAAAAATATATTCCATTGTGTATATATAACTCAGTTTCTTTGTCCATTCATCTATTTAAGTTCATCTGGGTTGGTTTCACAGTTTAGCTATTGTGAATTGTGCTGCTATAAACATTGATGTGTCTGTGTTTCTGTAGTATGCTATTTTTAAGTCCTTTGGGTATAGACCGAGGAGAGGGATAGCTGGGTGAAATGGTAGTTCCATTCTCAATGTTCCAAGAAATCTCCATACTGCTTTTGATATTGGCTGAACCAATTTGTTGTCCCACCAGCAGTGTATGAGTGTACCTTTTCCCTGACATCCTCGCCAACACTTATTGTTGTTTGTATACATAATAGCTGCCATTCTGACTGGAGTGAGATGAAATCTTGGTGTGGTTTTGATTTGCATTTCTCTAATTGCTAGTAACGATGAACATTTTTTTATGTGTTTGTTGATTGACTCTGCATCATCTTCTGAGAAGTGTCTCTTCAGGTCCTTGGCCAATTTATTGATTGGGTTATTTATTTATTTATATATATATATTTTTTTTTTGGTGTTTAGCTTTTTGAGTTCTTTATAAACCCTAGTGATTAGTTCTCTATCTGATGTGTGAGGGGTAAGATTTGCTCCCAAGAGGTAGGCTCTCTATTGCCCTCATAGATTGTTTCCTTTGCTGAGAAGAAACTTTTTAGTTTGAATCTTTCCCATTTATTGATTCTTGATCTTAATTCTTGCACCAAAGGAGTAGTCTTAAGAAAGTTGGGGCCTAATCTGACATGATGAAGATTTGGGCCTACTTTTTAGTTATTTGAGTTTTCTCTCTCCTTCTGTTTGCTAGTGTGACTAAGAGTTTATAGATTTTATTTTTTCTTTCAAAGAATCATGTTTTCATTTTGTCAATTTTTTTCAATTGTTTCTTTTGTTTCAATTTTATTGATTTCAACTTTGACTTTAATTATTTCTGTCTTCTACTACATTTGGTGTTGATTTGTTCTTTTTCTTGGGCTTTGAGAAGTAATGTTAGGTCATTCATTTGTTGACTTTTTCTTCTTTTATGGGAAGAACTCCATGCAATAAACTTTTCTCTTAGTATCGCCTTCATAGTGTCCCAGAGATTTTGATATGTTATATCACTGTTCTCATTTACCTCTAAGAATTTTTTAATCTCCTCTCTGATGTCTTCTAATTCCATTTTCATTCAATATCATATTATTTAGTATCCAGGTATTGGGGTAGCTTCCATTTTTTATTTTATTATTGATTTCTAATTTTATTCTATTATGATCTGATAGAATGCAGGGTAGCATCTATACTTTTTTGGATTTGCTAAGAGTTGCTTTGTGGCATAACATATGGTCTATTTTGGAGAAGGATCCATGTGCTGATGAGAAGAAAGTATATTCACTCGATGATGAATGAAATATTCTATATATGTCTGTAAATTCTAAATTATTAGTTGTATTATTGAGTTCTATAGTGTCTTTCTTTAGCTTTTGTTTGGAAGATTTATCCATTGGTGAAAGAGGTATGTTAAAGTCATCCAGTATTCTTGTGTTGTAGTCTATTTGACTCTTGAAATTGAGAAGAGTTTGATCATGTAGATGCTCTATTATTTTGGGCATATAAATTTATGATTGTATGGTTAACTTAAGCAGTATGAAATTTCCTTCTTTATCTCTTCTGCCTAACTTTGGTTTGAAATCCACTTTATCTGATATGAGGATGGAAACCCCTGCTTATTTATGCAGTCCTTGTATTTTTTTTCCCCAATATTTCACCTTCAGTCTGTGGATATCTTTTCCTAGGAGATGAGTCTTTTGAAGGCAGCATATGGTTGGGTCTTTTTTTATTTTTTATTTTTTAAATCCAATCTGCCAGTCTCCTCGTTTGATTGATGAGTTTAGGCCATTAATATTCAAGGTTATTATTTAGACATGATTTGTATTCCCGGTCATTTTAATTTATTTTTGTTTTTAACATGACTTGGTTTCTCCTTTGAATAGTTTTTCCCTTTAGTGTATTATCTCCCTTTCCTGATTTTCATTGTTGTTTTTCACTTCTTCCTCATGGAATATTTTTTATAGGATGTTCTGTGGTGGAGGCTTTCTAGTTATAGTTTTTTTAAACTTTTGTTTATCATGGAAGGTTTTTACTTTGTCATCAAATCTAAAGCTTAATTTTGCTGGATATAATATTGTTGGTTAGCAACCATTTCCTTTCAGAGCTTGGTATATAGAATCCTAGGATCTTCTAGCTTTGAGGGTCTGGATTGAGAAATCTGCAGAGATCCTATTTGGTTTCTTCCTATATGTAAACTGATTTTTTTTTCTCTTGTAGATTTTTAAAGTCTCTCCTTATTTTGTATACTACGAATTTTCATTATAATGTGCCTTGATGTAAATCTGTTGTGATTTTGTACATTTGTTGTTTTGTAAGCATCTTGCGTTTGATTTTCCAATTCTTACTTCAGGTTTGGAAATTTTTCTGATGTTATTTCATTGAATAGATTGTTCATTCCTTTGGTTTATAACTCTATGCCTTCTACTATCCCAATAATTTCTTAAATTGGGTCTTTTTATGTTTTCCCATAATTCTTGGATATTTTGCTCATGGTTTCTTACCATCTTCACTCTGTTGGTCAGCTTCATTTTCAAGATTATATATTTTGACTTCATTGTCTGAGGTTCTGTCTTTCAAGTGATCTAATCTGTTGGGGATATTTTCTATTTAGTTTTTAATTTGTTTTATTGTTTCTTTCATTTCAATGATTTCTGTTTGTTTTTGTTTTCAGAATCTTTATCTTCTTATTGAAATGATCTTTTGCTTCCTGTATTTGCTTATGTAGCTCTTTATCAAAATGATCTTTTACTGCCTGTGTTTGCTTTCTTATATCAACTTTAATTAACAGAACATTGCAATTATGTACATCCTGAACTCCTTCTCTGACATTTCTTCTGCTGTGCTGGCTATGGATTCTAATAATGTAGTCATTTGTTTGGGGCACTTTTTCCCCTTGTCCCCCTCCTCCCCCAATGCTGTTCCTGTGTCTTCCCTTCTAGCTAGCACTGGATATTCAAAGTGTTACAGTTTTTACTCTATAGGCTTATAGTGTCCCTGGAGGATTCCAATACCTCTTCTTTAAGGGGGAGATCGATATTAACAGATTCCTATACAAACAATATATCTTTAAGCCAAATAACTCCTATTAAGATGTTTAGAGTTTTGTCACAATATATAGAAATGTTAAGTTCAATTATTACCTACAACATAAATGGTAACTTTGCAAAAGGGTCTACAGTTTCTAATGGAGGACAAAAAGAGAACTGGGGGTGGGGTGTAGGATGAGATGTTAAGGAGCTAGGAGGAGGTGAAAATATAGTTATTAGATCTTAGGAAGAGTGAAAGAGGACTCAAAAGAAGTTGGCTACTAGCAGAAAAAAGAGAAAAAGATATTTAGGGGAGACAAGTAAGTGGGAAGACAATTGAAAGAGTACAACAAATAAGTAAACATAAAAATTAAGGAAAAAAAGTAGAAACAGAAGACAAAAGAATGTACAATATAATTGTAATATAGTATTCAGACATCCTAGTCTTCAGTAGCCTAATTCATGAAAAGTACTTGGTTTCACAAAAGTTGGGGATGTGAGGGCAGGAAAAAAGAGAGAGAAAAGAAAAAAAACTCAAAGGAAAATTAAAGGATTGTTTCTGTTGCAGTTCAGTATTTTTTCTGCTTCCTTTCTCATCCAGTAGGTGGGGTTTTCTGTTGTTTGCTGGTATCTCCATCCTCAGGATGAGGAAGGTTATTAGGGTGAGAGGGTTGGTCTTGGACTTGGAACTCCTGGAGGTGGAGTATAGCACTTGCCAGTCCCAAGGATCTCCTTTGGGGCCCACTTATGTGATGTGGGCAACTGGTCTTATCTTCTGAGATTGCCTGTAGACCTTATAATTCCTAGTCTCTAATTTAGTCTCTAAACTATATCTCACTCTCTCCTTCCCTTTTTACTTACCAATCAGAAACCTCTCTCTAGAGGTCTTGTGGGCTGCACTCTTGGGTCTGCGCACCTGTAGTGGAGAGCTATTTTCTATCAGGAAGATCAGAACCAGGCTTTGTGAGCTAGGGATTGGCCACATAATTACAAGCACTGTGCCTGGTTAGTTGCTGTAGGGGAGAAGGGAGAATTGCAGGACTATAGGTACCTTGATATTGCTTCTAGGTCCCAGCTGATGTCCCAAGCTGGAAGTTGCTCCAACTAAAGATGGTGATGATGGTTGCAAGGATAACCTAAGATGGTGAAAAAGGTGTCCCAAGATGGAGGCAGCCACTTTCAGACATGGAGTGTCAGGTGGGCCAGGCGGTGGCATTGGGCAGTGTGTTCAGAGATGCAGCTATATGGTGTGCAATGTTGTGGCAGGCCACTCTCTCTAGACCCTGTCTGGTGTCCCCAGGTGCAAGCTACTGCATGAAGTGGGCTGTAGCAGCAGTTGCAATGTCCCAAGATGGAGGTGACCATAGCAGCCCAATGTTGGTAGATGGGAGTCTACATGAGAGCAGTGACCTGGGTTCCTGCACAGGAGTGGTGGCTGAGGGTCCTGTGTGACAGAAGTAGCTGGGGATCCTGCACAGGTGGGCATCAGGGCGTCCTGTGTGCGTGTGCTGATGTGGGGGTCCCACACAGATGCTGAGGCCAGAGGACCTGTGTAGACATGGCTGATAGGATTCCTGCATGGGTGCAGCTGTTGGGAGTTCACTAATAACTCACAGAGAAACAGTATTCTCATTGCTTGAATCCTAGGTCACAGAGCAACAAGGAATGCAGCCTCCCTCTTGTCGGCTATCTTAGATCTCTCTCCTGCTCTTCATTCTTAAGGTAGGTAACTATAGATCTTATACAGAACAGCTAGGATCCTACTGTAGCTACAATATTTCTAAACTTAACTCAGAAGGAACTTCTGTTCCCTCATAATTTCTAAGGTTTTAGTCATTTCGCTTCTTTGGGCACAGATATTCTATCTGTAAACAAGAAAGCTAAACTGAGTTGCTGTGAGCACTTCTGATATAAGAAAATTTACAATAAAATGTATATGGTCAGCTGCTTCTTGGTATTTTCTGAGGATACATTCCAAAAAATCCACAGGTGCTCAACTATCTTATAAAAATGATGTGGTATATGTATAAAATCTATATACACCTTCCCTTACATTTTAAATAATTTCTATATTACTTGTATACCTAATACTGTGTAAATGTGTCTTATACTATATTTTTAGAGAATAGTGATAAAAAATACTCTGTTCATGTTGAATACAGATGCAATTGTTTTCCCAAATATATTTCATTTGTGGTTGGTCAAATCCAAAGATGCAGAATCTGTAGATTCAGAGCCCACTGTATATCTATAATATGACATGCAATGAGATCTGAGTAGTTCTGTAGATACTGTTCTTTAGGGATATATTATGACCTTAAATGTAGTCATTCTGAGACAACCGTACTGTGCTTAACACGAATGGGTATATCAGAGAGAAAAAATAAAATGAAGTTTTTGTATGTCCCTTTCCATCTCAGAAAGAAAAGTAATTGGAAGTCCAATTATTTTAATATTGAAAGTTTCAGTAGTGTACAAAACCTTCACTAGAATTCTTAAAATTAATGGAGCTTAACTTTATTCCCCAGACCCCACTCTTCTGGCTTAATAATAGATATCCTTTTCTTTTTATTATTATTAGTATTTTAAATTTTTCTCTCTGAATTTTCTATTCAAGTCTTAAGCACAGCAATCAATTCCAATGAAGTACTGAGAATACAATTTTACAGAATCCAGTGCTCTCTAATATGAAGCTACAGACCAATAATGCTATCTGAATTGCAGTATAGGAAGCATAAATTTTCTAGACACAATTAACATTTTCAAACATAACTCACATTCAGGGCTTTTTAGTGTAGGGATTTGTGCACTCAAATTTTCCTTTACAGGATCATTTTGAATAAAGTGCAGGCTTCTTCACTTCCATATGGAAATATTACACAACAGATTTAGAAGAACCCATTAGGTTTGTTTAGTTTTTATTAGCACCATATTGCACAACTGATGATCTTCAATTTGGAATGCAGATTTTCCTGTTATTCAAATTCAGGACAATAGGATGAGCTTAGGCCAGACATTTTTTTCCAACTGAAAAGAAAACATTTCAATTCTGAGAATGTTAATGTGTAGCCCTGCTCTTTCTAATTTGATTTTATTTCTTAGATCTTCTCTTTTGGTTCCCTCAGGCTCAGTCTTAAAATTGTTTACCAACAACTGCTTACAATTACAATTACTGTATATTCTAATAACATAATGAGGAAAGAGGAATAACATTCCCCAAGCTTGGGATTTATGTCAGCATGTGCCAGGAGGTCCAGATTTCATTGGGATTTAGTGAAAGTTTCCAGTGGAAGGATTCAGTGTTTTGAATGTTTCTCTGTTATTTTTTTTTCTTGTAGTTAAAACTTTCCCTAAGTCAGAGTAATTAATGTCAAATGCAGAAATGTTCTTAGGACTTTGATGGAATGTCAGGATTAAAATTCTGTGTCTATTAACAGTGTGGCACAGAAATGAAGTGACTTGGTCAAAATTAAACCCAGGACAGTCTTCTTTCATTCCATTGATGTTTTTTGGAAAACTGATAAGTCAGGCATTACAGATCTCAAATGTGCAAGTGGACACGAGTAACAATTAGGAGATCTCTGAACTTCAGGAAGTGTGGAGTCTAGTGGGAGAAACAAACCTGGGATGATTTTTATCCATCTCCAGGTAAACACACTGCAGTGTTATATGGCATTGAATATCATCTTACTAGATTCTAGTCAATTATCATCCAATTCATGTATTTCAGTTTGCAGCAAAATTATGTGGAGTCATTGATGCTGTCTTCATTTCTTGTCTTCCCATGGCAGGGAAGCTTTATCTCTAACACTGCTAAAGAGTCTTATCAAAACATTACATAGTTCTTGATATATCATATGTAATGTTTTGAACAACCAACAATAAAAAAAAATCAAGAAAAAATAAATTAATTAATTAAAAAATAAAAAAATTTTTAAAAAAATTAAAGATTTTTGTTTCCTCTCCAAAAAAAAAAAAATAGTCTTATCAGTTTTACCAATGACTTCCACCGTGTTAAATACAATGAATTTTTTTTCTGTTTTCACCCTATTAAACCTGTTAGCAGCATTTAACTAACTTTGTCTTTCCTTTTTCTTTAAATGTGTCAATTATTTGAACATTCAAATCCATCTGGCTAGCCATCTTCTGTCTACTTATCTCCCTTTTCCTTCATTCTCCTCATTCTTACCCCCAAGTACCCTCTGCTTCTCCTTCCTCACATCTCTGACCTTTAAATAATAAAGGGCAAAGTATTCAGTCTTTGAATAGCATTCATTCTATGCTGACTCCCTATGAGCTCTCATCCAGCACTATTGTTCAATCATTCTACACAAAGGATACATAACATTTTAGATTCAGATCTGGCCTCTCTTTCAAAGTAGATTTTAGAAGTATTGCAAACAAAGTATCTTCATGTCCAAACTCTTGAGTTCAATTTTCTATACCCAAACCTTCCAGAAATAAATAAATAATAATAATAATAATGAAAAACCTACTATTATTTTTCCCCAGCTTGTCCAAAGCCATTCTACTCAACTAGTTGCCCATGTCATACATCTAATCCATTAAGGGAATGCTGCAGGATCCACTTCACCAGAAACTCATTCCTTTCCACTACCACTCTTCTCAGTCTGGCTTACTATATTTGCTCTCCTAACTACCATTTCTGTGTCCTCCATCTTTTTACATAGAGAAATAACATCCTCAAACTTAAATCATACCTTCCCATTCCTTTGATCAGAGTTGTCTAATGACTCCCAACCTCACCCAAAGCAAAAACAAACAAACAAACAAAACCAAGCCTTGTTATGCCTTTCATTATCATGCGTGTTCTGGCTTTGGACTATCTCCTTGAGTGTACCCCGATTATCCCTACCAACTAGGTGCCCATTTCTCCAGATATGTTCTCCTCTTTTTAGTCCTTTTAAACATGAAGTACACCTTCATATCAGAAAATTTTTACTTTATGTACTTTTTTTATTTGAAAAAAGCTCTATTGAATATTCACAGGGTCCTTTTCCTGACTGGCCTTGATTCACATAAGGTCTTCTCAATGGACCCTTACAACCTGAGTGGCATCTTGTGGCAAATGAATTGTCACAACCCATTTACTCCTATTCTTCCTCTGCAAAAGGGCAAGTTCAGTCAAATGCACATTCATTATATTTGAATTGTCTGCTGTTCAAAAGCCAAGTTGTAGGCTATTGATAGGAACTGAAAGCATTTCCTTTTAGTTTTTTTTTTCCTTTCATGTCCTGAGACAATAATAGCTTGGTGCTTAATTATTTTCCTTGGCTCACACTCTTCACCTTCTCAGCTGTCTAGTCTCAAGAAAAAAAAAATAACAACAGCAAATCAAAACAAACAAAAAGCCATTGAAAGACATCTTCAAATTTATGCCTTCTGTCCCCAAAAAGAGAAGATAAAAAGAACAGAGATAAATGGGTAATTTTGTTGAATGATTTCTTTAGGTTGTTCTTCGAAGAATCCATCCTGACTATCTTGGAATAGGGCACAAAATAGGTTGCAAATGCATCACAGAAATTGATCATGTCTCTATGCTTTTTAATAGAAGAAAGAGATGTTCAACTGGAATTATTCATAGACAGAAGGATTGTTTACTTCCTAATGCTCAAACTGCATTGCAGTTAATAGATTTATTTTGTATGGAAAAAATATAAGCAGTATATTTGAAAGCAATATATATTTAATCCCAACATCTTCCAACTTCATTTTATAGGAAGCTCTTCTGTTCATTTATGACTATAACTCATGAGTGGCAAGAGTAAACCTGTTCATTTAAGTTAACAATAAGTATGTAAAAGGCAAATGGCTTATTTATCTGTACCCTTTTAATAAAATGATTCTCCAGATAATTCTGATTATGGTTTTCATGGTAGACTAGGAGAAGAAGTCTCATAATCTGACAAAGCATTTATCTTCGAATTGGAAAAATCTTAAAAAATGATTTGATTAAATTATTGGGGGCTGGGAACGTAGCTCAGTGTCAGAGCACTTGTATAGCATAGGAAAGTCCTAGGTTCAGTTCCTCTCCCTTCAAAGTAAAGCAAAATAAAACAACAAAAACTCCAGCAATTCTTCTGTTGAATATTTTATACCATTTTATTTAAGTACATGGTTTTCCTAAGGTGGTTAATCTAACAGTTTGTTGTTTGCAAGTTATATTAGGGAAGAAAAACAAAGACTCATACTTGCTATATATTGTTCACTTTGGAGATTATTGGTTACACAATTTGTATCCTGTTATTTTATAATTGAATATTTTAACTCATGAAAAATATAACTTGCACCAAACTTTATTTAAAATTGGAGTTCTCAGCACCCAGACATTAAAGAGCATTCCTTTAATACTCAAAATTTCAGACCTCCAAAACCTGTTTTTGATTGTTATCTTCAAATGCATTTAAGTAGTTATAGATCAAGCATAAGAATAAATAATGAAATTAATAACACTCATTGACTTTATGGTTCAGAATAAATTTGCAGAATCACTTTAAATGTAGGAACTACCACTTCCAGAAGGGAACTGTGACCAGATACATGCTGATCTGCCAATTTATTGAGACACGGTTTGTATTCTCAGTCATATATGTTTATTTTTATTATTTAACTTGATTTGTTTGATATTTTTGTTATTTAACTTGATTTATTTGATTATTTTTTTCCTTTAAGGTACTACCTCCCTCTGCTGATTTTCATTGTTGTTCTTTGTTTCCTCTTCATGAAATATTTTGCCAAGGATGTTGTATAGTACCAGTTTTCTAGCTATAAATTCTTTTAACTTTTGTTTATCATGGAAGGTTGTTATTTTACCATCAAATCTGAAGCATAATTTTGCTGGATACAAGATTCTTGGTTGACATCCATTTTCTTTCAGAATTTGATATATGTTGTTTCAGGATTTTTTGCTTTTTGGGTTCTGTGTTGAAAAGTCTTTCATTATCCTAATTGGTTTCCCCCTATATGTAATCTAATTCCTTTCTCTCGTGGTTTTTAATATTCTTTCCTTATTCTGTATGTTGGGCATTCTTATTATAAGGTGCCTTGGTGTGGATCTGTTGTGATTTTGTACAATTTGGCGACCTTCAGGCTTCTTGAATTTGGTTTTCCAACTCATTCTTCATGTTTGGAAAATTTTCTGGTATTATTTCATTGAATAAATTGTTCATTCCTTTGGTTTGGAACTCTATGCCTTCTTCTATTTCAATAACTCTTATATTTTGTTCCAGGATCTTATTTTTAAATTTTGTTCCAGGTCTTTTTATGCTATCCCATATTTTTTGAGTGTTCTGCTCATGGTTTCTTACACATTTTCACTGTGTGGCCTACATTCTTTTCTAGATTATAAATTTTGTCTTCATTGTCTGATGTCCTATATTCCTATATTCCAAGTGGTCTGTTTGGTTTATTGTTTCTTTCATTTCAAGGATTTCTGTTTTTTTGTTTTGTTTTTAAGAACCTCTGTCTCCCTGTTGAGGTGATATTTTGCTTGCTGTATTTGTTTATGTAGCTCCTTGTCATAATGATCTTTCGATGCCTGTATTTGCTCTCTTATATTTTCCTTCAGTTTACAGAACATTTTAATCATGTACATCCTGTACTCCTTCTCTATCATTTATTCTGCCTTGTTGGCCATGGATTCCAATAATGTGGTATCTTGATTTGTTTGGGGTACTTTCTTCCCTTGTCTTGTCAGGTTTCTTGTGTTTCTTCCCTTCTCACTCTGTGGGTCTGAGATGTCACTGTTTTTACCCTATTGATTTGTAGTGCTCATGTAGGGCTCCAAAACCTCTCCTTTGTGGGGGAGGACAATGTTAACAGATCCCAATATCAACAATATACCACCTATGAACAATTCATTGCTATTAAGACATTTACAGTTTGGTCACAATGTACAGAAATGTTGGATTTGATAATTATTTATAATATAATCAATAGGTTTGTAAAAGGGTTTACAGTTTCTGACAGTGGACAATGAGCTGGGGGTGAGGTGTAGGATGATAGGCTGAGGAAGTAAGATTTGAGGATATAGAATGAATATTTCTTTGGAAGTGTGAAAGAGAAATCTATGGAGAGGGTTAGTAGCAAGAGAATGGACAAAAAAAATAGTTTTGGGCAGACAAGTACGTGGGAAACCAGTCGAGTACATAAAATGAACATACATGTGTATTTAGAAAAAAAGAGGATGTTAAAATAGCAAAAATTGGAGGGGGAAAAGGAAACCAAAAGAAGAAAAAAGGGGGGGGGGTGTCATATACAACACCTCTGTATTATATTATTTAGATGTCCCAGTCCTCAAGATCCTAATTCATGCAAAGTTCTTGGTTTCACATATGTTGGGAATGTGAGGGTGGGAGGATAGAGGGAGAAAATAAAAAAGAAAAAAACATTTCTCAAAGGAAGAAACCAGGATTGTGGCTAGTTTTAGAGATCCATATCTTTCCTGCTTCCCTTCTCATCTGATAGGTAGGGTTGTCTGTTGTTAGCTGGTGTCTCTGCCCTCAGGATGGTGAAGGTAACCAGGGTAGGAAGGCTGGTCCTGGTGCAGAGTGCCTGAAAGTGAGTAGTGGCATCTTCTAGTTCCTTCAGGGAGACTGCACCTCAAGGGTCTCCTTTGGGGTCCAGACATATGACTTGAGCACCCAGTCCTAACATCCTATTTTGCCTGAAGATTTCCCAGTTCCTGGTCTCTCTATTAGTCTCCAAATTTTTGCCTGTTTCCCTCTCCCTTTACAGTTTTCAATTGAGGGAACTTTCTACCCAGGGCTCCTGTGGGCAGTGCCCTGGTCACACTGCACACCCGTCCCACTGACAGCTGTTTTGATTTGGGCAGCTACTTTACTAGATTACCACTGCTGTGGAGAGGAGGATGTTGGAAACCAGATACCTGTCCAGCTGAAGATCCAATCTTGGAGCTTCCCCCACCAAATATGGCAAGGAAGGTGAGCCAAAATGGAGGCAGTCTGCTTCCAGTGCTGGGGTGTCAGGTGGAGTTGGGGGAGCTGAGTGATGGCATTGTGCTGAGGTTAGGTAGCAGCTGAGAGATCTGCGGGGAAGCAGAGCAAAGTCTGGGAGTTTTGCAGAGGTGCTAATAGATGATCCTGCTAAGGCACCCCTGAGCCCTGTGTTGGCTAAAACTTTGGGAGTTGGGTGTCGGGAGCCAGGAGTCCTTCCGGAAGCTGAGGCCCTGAGCCATGCATGGGGTGGGGGGATAGGGGCACAGCACTAGTGATTTCTGCACAATAGCAGCTGTATAGGTGACCTCTATCATTCTCAAAGATGCAATATCCCCACTAGGTGAGGTCCAGGTCACAGAGCAAGACAGAATGCTGCCTCCCTCTGACATGCCATCTTGGATTCTCCTGATTTGCCAATTTGAAACTACTGTTTGAATGTGTTTCTTTTTTTTTCCTTTTATTTTATCAGAAAAAAAATTCCACTTTGTCCATTTTGGTATTAGGTGTTTTTCTTCCTTTCCTACTCTCTATTTTAAACATTAAAACTGTTCTTCCTGTAAGCAAGAGCATCTAATTAAGGCATCCAAATGTTATACAGCTTTATGATTCAAGAAATCAACTGGGGCACAAGTAATAAGTTATATGCAACCCGGGATTTTAGTCTAATGGAAACATATGTAAGACAGTGACAAGGGAAATGCAGATCACTCAGTTGGATTCTGCAGCAGTTAGCACAGAACATATGTCTAAAGCTGATTTATCTGTTCATTTTATTGTCACTTGAACATTCAAATATTTAAACATTTAGTATCAAAAAATACTTGTGCTAAATTTGGTTTCAGATTTTTAACTGTAATAGCTTTTAACAGTTTTCTTTAAATGTTTTAAAGAAGTAAAATATGAGGATGTGTAAGTACTTCAATCAATGGGGCCAAGTGCATCTGTTGTCCACAATGAACTAGCAGTCATTCTCACAAGGAGAATTGTTTGAGAAAGTGTACATTGTTCTTGAAAATGGTGAAAAGAAATATGTCTATATTGCTTGTTATTAAAGTTTAGATTATTTTTTTATTGCAGGATAAATCTCCTTAAAGGAGCATACTCTATTTAATAGTGTGTCATTAACCCATCAGTAGTTAGTATATATGTTTTCATTAGCTTTTGGAGTAGAAATAGTGAAATTGTCAGTTTTAACACTGATATTTTTTGTTATAAGAAATGCTTTTTATATCTCTTACACATGTTTTAGAATCAATTCTACACTCTAAAAAATCTTAGAATAATGGAATGGAAGCCCAAGTTCGAAAAGGAAATTGATTGTACAATAAGGATAGTTTTTTTTGTAATTTCTAAAATTTAGCAGCTCTAGATGCCATATGAGATTGGACACTCTATGTGACCACAGGTGCACTATTTATCTACTGTGAAACTACATTTATCTCACAATTAGAACACAATTATTCTCACAATTAGAATAATAATTAAGATGAGAGATGAATATGATATTGTATGTAAATTCCATAGCATTACTTTAACAAAAACAAAACACTCCCTTTTTTTTGTTTTTCTAAAATTTGTATTTTTAAAAAGTTTAAAATTTGTTCTTTCTTTTTAAATATACATGACAATGGAGTATATTTTGACATATTCATACAAACATGGAGTACATCTTACTCTAATTAGAATCCCAGCCTTGTGGTTGTACATGAAATGGAGATAACTGTGGTGAATTTATTTGTCAGATTCATTCCACTGTCTTTCCTATTTCCTGTCCCCTTTTCCCTTCTAGGTTTTGCTTTTATTGATCTTTATTTTTCTTTCCATTCATTCTCTCCCCAAACGTCCTGTATACCTGCAAGTTAGTCATCTCTGCATATCCCCATTAAGTGGGCTCAGTATCTGATATCTGTGAGGAAATTCATACAATGCCTGGAAATATATTGAAATAGACTAAAGAAAAAAGTAATTTACATATGGGCCAAAATAAATTCTATTTAGACTAGAAAATGAATTATCTGAAAATGTGCCAATGTATCCTGACATTTGGCAAATAATCCACTTCACATTTTCAGAATTAAGACGAAGAAGAAGACAAGTTGGTCTTGGAAGAAAGTTGCTTATATAGAAAAGAGTTTA
Source organism: Urocitellus parryii (assembly GCF_045843805.1). Taxonomy (NCBI): domain Eukaryota; kingdom Metazoa; phylum Chordata; class Mammalia; order Rodentia; family Sciuridae; genus Urocitellus; species Urocitellus parryii. The sequence goes on from NC_135542.1 coordinate 101,951,612, forward strand.
TAAAGTACTCAGAATATGAAAATGTCTCTGATCACATATAAGGAAAATATAAAAATAACAAAATGGACCAAATGCAAATTTAACAACATATACTTTATCCTACATTATGGCCAACCATTGCCTACCAAATAGGAAATAGATGTCTCTTGGATAAGATTCAGTTTTCTCCTTTTCTCCAAAAGTATGTGCATTTTTCCTTTTTACTGACAATTTATTCTCATAAGTTCAGGATAGAGATATTGATTTTCTCTGGATGGAGTGCTAATCATTATCCATTTTTGGAGTGAATCCAAAACAATAAATTAGAGCATGCTATCAGCAATGGTTGACTTGTAATGTCGAACCAGGAGATTAAAAAACCTACATGCAAAAATAACCTTGAATCTATTGGATAGGAAATAAAAGTGGAAACAAAATGAGGTGGGCTCCAAGTGTAAAGCCTGATTAAGAAAATGATAGAAATGGCTAACGAAAGAAAACTAGGATCAAAAAGTATTCTGGAAGGTAAATTGTTATAAATTACATATGATCAGGGTGCCACAGAAAATAACTCTACACAATTAAATCAGGGCTTTACAGAAGACAAGTCATCAGAAGGCATAGTAAAGGACAAGTCACATAGGAAGGTGGGAAGGAATCACCCCACAGCGAGAGAAGAGCATATGCAACTCTGTCACTCTTACTGAGTAATGTTTATGGCCAGGGTACAAGGTGACAAAAACGAGGGAGACTTGGCAAGAAAGAAGGCTGGACAAGTGGGTTGCAATACAATCACAAACATAGTTTTACATGATGATATATCCATCCTTTGCAACTAAGAATTCACTGAACAAAAGTGAAATAATCAGGACATGTTTGGAAACTCAAACAAGAAAATGAGATGCTGGACCTCAGTGATGTTGAAAGTCCTATCTTGTCTTTCCAAGATGAGAGTATTTTACCTATCAGTAGATAAATGGACAGATTAATAAAAAAAGTTATAAAGACAGCCTAACATAGGAAAATAATAAAGAGGATTGGATGTCTCAATGTGATGAAATTGGAAAAGAAATCCATAACTAAAAGTGGGGATGTTGAGGCCCTCAGAGGACATGAAGAAAGACTACCACTGAATTCCTGGAGCTTGATGTTCTATCTAAAGTTGGATTCTGGTAAATAATAGCTACATCTAGAATATGTATATTGTTGCTTGTAGGATACATAGGGGAAAATGGGATAGAGAATAATACAGAGCAGGAAATCAAACCAAGAAGTCAGGCTTAGTGTATTACACATAAAAAAGTTGTGCCAAAGATATTTTATAGGACTTGAAAAATTGGGAACGTATAAACACTTTTAAAATAAACAATAATATGTAAATTGTTACCATATCATTGATCCCAGAAAAGTCAGAAACTGAGTGCTACTTTCAGAATTTGGGGGGTTTCCAAATAGATACATTATAATTCATACAACTCAGAGAAATCTTAAAAGAAGCAACACTACCCAAGTCATTCTAACCCTAATATAGCAGTAATAGCAAAACACAAATATGATAGCAGAAGGAAAGTTAAATAAAAACCAATCTCTAACACAAAGGCTTATGTGAAGAAATCCTATTTGAAATATTAATTTTTCCTGGAAATATATTTGATTACAAAATATAACTTATTTTGCAATATAACCTTAGAAAAATAAGGTTTATTTTTTTATTGGTTGTTCAAAACTTTACAAAGCTCTTGACATATTATATTTCATACATTTGATTCAAGTGGGTTATGAACTCCCATTTTTACCCCAAATACAGATTGCAGAATCACATCGGTTACACATCCACGTTTTTACATAATGCCATCTTAGTGACTGTTGTATTCTACTACCTTTCCTATCCTCTACTATCCCCCCTCCCCTCCCCTCCCCTCCCATCTTCTCTCTCTACCCCATCTGCTGTAATTCAATTCTCTCCCTTGTTTTTTTTTCCCTTTCCCCTCACAACCTGTTATATGTAATTTTGTATAACAATGAGTGTCTCCTTCCATTTCCATGCAATTTCCCTTTTCTCTCCCTTTCCCTCCCACCTCTCTTCTCTGTTTAATGTTAGTCTTTTCCTCATGCTCTTCCTCCCTGGTTTATTTTAGAAATACAAAGACATTTATGAAGTATAGGGAGTTACCCACTATATGTCAATATTTATCAAGTTTAAAAAAAGTAAAGTCAGTAGAATATAGTGGAAAAGATCATTATAAAAGTGCAACATGGTACTGAGCTAAGAAGCAGACACATGTATGGAAACTATGTTGGAGAGAACTTTCCCCAAATCCAAATGCTATGTTCATACTTTGCTCCATTTTTCAATTATATTATCCAGGCAAACTTTTTTTGTGTATATCTTGTTTACATATATAAGCTTGTTCATTTCATCATTTCTTGTAATCACATTAAAAATAATCTAAGGTTATATTCATAACAGAAAAGAAAATGTATTATGATATTATATTTTGAAAAATGTTAGAATAGTTAAAAGCACAGACTTTGAAAAGATGCACATACAATATAGCAGTATCATTCTGAATGGTTGTATGTATTTTCACTGTGTTTTACTCTACAAATTTTGTAATTCAATTTTCTTAAAATTAGAAAAATAAAGAAGAAACGCTTTGAATATGATATACAGCTAGAAGCTGCTGGAATGACTCCATGTTGGAGATTATAAAAGTGAACTGACTAAGGACCTGACAAACCAAATTGTTTGGAATTTGTAAGTAGGGATATGATTTTAAAAGTCTTTCTAACTATAATTAAGAGAGTATAGTAATTGATGGAATGCAGAAGTTCTAGGGGGAAATGAGACAGTTGTAGTAAAGCAGAAAATTTAGATAAAAGCCCTACTATTACATGCATGTCAGATGCAGACTTTGGGCCTAAATTACAATATTCTAATCTTAGAGTAGCAGACAGTTTTAGGAAAGAACTACCCCCTATCTGAAGGAATGAAACATGATTAAAAAATTATTAATATAAATGGGATGAAGGCAGTGGAGAAGCACTTGGAGAGAGAAAAATCCATGTATCAAATATATGAAAATTCTAAAATATTTATACATGTATGCTTATAAACATATATGTATGTATCTAACAGTTCTATTGGAAGTAAACTCATTATAACATAAAATTAACCACCAAATTAAAATTAAATATTTACTATATCCACAATATTGTGCAAATATCATTTAAACTATCTTAACAAAGTTCTAAAATGTTCTAAGATATTCCATTACCTCACAGGAATCTCATTTATCTATTAGTCACTCCCCTGTCCCTAATCTCTATTCCTTGATAACTACCAATAAGTTTTTTTGTCCCTAGGATACTTAATCTGCGTATTTCTTATAAAAAGAATGATACAATATGTCATCTTATATTTCTGCCTTTTTTGATAAGATTTTTGAGGTTCATCTATGTTGGCACGTGTATCAGTAGTACTTCATTCCTTCTTATGGTTGAATGATACAGTATTGTTTTCCCTAACCAATTTTTATCCCCTGAATTTTTGTTTGCTTTTTTGTTTATGATTATTGTGTAAACAAGCTTTAGTATTTTTTAGTGTATATCAAACTTTTGTAGGTCTTATATTTTAAAACTTGTTTTGCTTTTGTATGAAAATTGTACTAAGGCCCTTCATCCCATAGTTTAGAACTGCATAGTTCTGAGAAATATTGATAGAATACCCCAAAACACAACTGCCCTCATGCACATACACAACTATCTTGTGGTTTTGTTTGTAGATGTACCAGGAGAAGAACTGAAAATATACATAATTACCAATGTACATTGCAATTGAATTAATTCCACCAAAATGTTATCCAAATGTCCCAAATATTGAATTCCTATTGAATGGAGGAATGATGCAAAATTTACACCTTACTGATTTGTTTCTTTAGGTAGTGACATATCATCTTATTCCTGTTGAACTATACTGTATTTTAATAATGATAGCATATTAGCCCCTTATAAGATTTTCTTTTTCTAAGAGTTGCATGGCATAACTAAATAATTATTTAGCATTATCTTGAAAATATGATTTAGTAATGCAAAGTTGGAAAAGGAAAGGGAAGGTATAGCTAATGTCTAAGAACATTACTAACAGACGAATGTGTCCTCTGTTCACCCTAGACACTCACACTAGACACTGAGTGAGTGCAAAGACCAGGTAGCAAGTGAGATGAACCTACAGACAAGAGTTGGGCACAAGATAGAATAGGCAAGTATTAAGATTCTAAGTTCTGATCAATTCTATTTCAGATTTGAAGAAGCCTTTTGAATTGTCAATCATATAACTTGGATATAGATTCTCTAAGGATAAAAAATATATAAAAATTGGTTTCTATGTTTACTTATTCAAATTTTTATTAAAAAGATGTTGTCTTTAATTTCTTATCCCATTTAAAAAGTCACCACCAATATTTTCTGATACTGATAAAACAAAAACTGGCTAAGAGAGATAGGAAACAAATACATAGTCCATCAATAAATGCAAATTTGGAAATACAACTTTAAATTTCAAAAGCAGGCAAAACAAAATAAATCACTTTAAACTTAGCACAACAGTGGTTATTAGGAAGGGAGATAGGAGGTAGGAAGATTGAAAATGTTGGGCTTATAGGATGTCAATGAAAACATTTTTAAGGCATCTGGCAAACACCTTATAATTCTTTGATAAGTGTACATATATTTTTATTATCACTTTCAATACAATCATGAGTTTCATAATTCAAAAAATATCACTTCCAATATCCTAACTCGGACATCAGAATTCATTGTTCTCCCTCCGCCAGATTTGGTTATGGACTCAACAGAGTTTCAGTTAGTATCACTGGGCTTGGATGCTGAACAACTAGGTTATTTCTCATTGTTGTATTTCCCTTTATCTCATTTATTCTCCTAACTTCAGTATATATATTAGTTCTTTGGAAAAATATGTAACCTAGATATCTATTTTTCTTTTGTTTTTGCATTTATAAGCATGTAGTCAGCTGCCAAAGTTCAGGATCAGATTGTCAAAGCACAGACATACAAATCAAGATCTTACTTGGTATCACATATTACTAGTAACTTCAAATGACACAGGCAATCAAGGACCTTGAATGAATCTAGGAGGGGGTTTGTGACATGGAGTCTGGCTTCCCACATACTGCCTAGTATGCTTTTCATACTCTGCAGAGATCAGGAACAGCAAAGAGTCATGGTGTCAGTGGACCTGAGTCCCCACAATATACACAGATAATCACCCTGTAAAATCGCCCTCAGGAGCTGAGAGAGATTGCGCTAAAGGAACATATTAATTTCCCCAATTTTCTTTGCTCAACATTCGGAAGCAGAATTTCCCATCTCTTTGGACTGAGTAAGCTCTTGGATTCCTGAAAAAAGAATTCCATGAAAGATAGACTTTAGGCAGGAGATGATGACTGGGGAAAATGTGTTAAAGACAGCCCTGTGATAACCTTTACCCCTTTTATTCTATGTTGCAAGTGGGAAATGCCCCCAGGGAAAGAAAGCTAGGCAGGTGTCCTGTTCTTATCTGCTAATTTCCTGGGAAATTAATGAATGTTATCTGTTAGGTAAACGTGTTTTTTTTCTAATTAGGATCCTATTCTGGTGGTTGTACATGATGCAGAGATTCACTAGTGATATATTCATTTAAGAACATAGGAAAATTATGTCAGATTCATTGTACTGTCTTTCTTACACTCCATGTATGTTTATGTTAAAATACACTCTACTGTCATGTGTATCTAAAAAGAACAAATAAAAAATAAAAAAATAAAAGGATAAAAAAAGGAAAGAAAAGAAAAACATGGTTAATCCATTGAATTTCCTTAGTACCATGTTTTTAGTAGTAGATTAATCCAGAACCAATGAATGAATTTTGAAACAAGAACCAGGGTTTAAAATTCTTTCTTCAGGCTTTGAAATATTATTCAGACTGCTTCTAAGTTTGTAAGACAGTTCTCCTATACCATTCTTTCCGTCTTTCTCTTTGTCTCTGCCTGTTTTTCTCCATCTCTCTCTCTCTCTCTCTCTCTCTCTCTCTCTCTCTCTCTCTCTCTCTCTCTGTGTGTGTGTGTGTGTGTGTGTGTGTGTCTTGCACATATGCACACCCCATAGAAATACACCTATACCTTACCTTTCTCTCCACAGCAACTCAGTTGGAGCTTATTTCTTTTTTAATTTAATAGATTCCATTCCCCAAACAAACAAACAAAAAAATCTCACTAAAAGTGAAAACTTCTTTGCCTTATCTGAAATCATGGGCAGTTTATTTTGCTTATTCAAGATTTTCCCTATAAGGTACCTTACAATATTTCCAATGGCTATGACTAAAATTATTGACTTAAATTATGACTAAAATTATTGACTAAAATTATGGTAGTATCTGAAACTTGGAAGCAGCTTATGAGATCAATAAAAAATTATGAAGAGAGACTCTTTCTTGTATGTCAATTCAGGTTAAATGTAACCAAATGACAAGAATCACCCAATTGAAGAAAGACCTACATTCTTAGAGCTTTTTGAAACTTTTATTAAATTCCTGCTCATATTTGTCTTGTTTAAACATGTCTTGGCCATTATTATTTGTGATAATAAAATCTTTTAGATCAATAATAATTTTAAAAAAACTTAAATATTTTAAAATAGTTTAACCTAAAATAATACTCTGAAAACAATTATTTGGCAATTGTAATTTCTGTCTTCATTTCAAAATAATTTTGTGCCAAAACGTGAAGTTGTGCAGGACCCAAAATATTTCTGGGATAGGTTATACATTTAAATTATCTGTTTTTAAAGATATTTTTATATTACCCATGGAATTGTTGTCTTCATTTGTGGTAGATATTCTTTCTGAACATTTTGCATTTTTCTAAGGTGTAAGTTAAAGAGACATACAATACAAAGAGAAGCATGCTTATTTTTTTCATGTATTTATAATTATGTGATGTTTTAATTTTTATTGGTAAATTATAATTATTCATAATAATAGGTTTCATTATGATATATTCACACCTACACATAGCATAATTTTTTCAGTTTAAGTTGAAATATTTTATTTACACAAAGTTAGAACTTAATTTCACTGTCTTTAATAGATCAGATTAATAAGTAATATTTTAAATAAAGTTATGGAAAGAACTTAGCTATTAAAAAATTCATAAAATCATATGTATAGGGGTTCCCATCTTACATTTTACCTAAAGCTCCAAATATGATCCAGTATCATGCTGTCAGAGTCTATCTTTATTTAAAATTTTGATATTTTGTTCATCATGGATTTTTTCATATTAATCTTCATATAAAAACAGCTTGGTAAAATTTTATTTATCTTGAGTGTTTTGGTTTCCACTTAAATTGTGCACACAAGGTAAGTACTTCATTTATCTCATCTTAATTCCGGTCTTAGGAGAGTCAACTCCGTGAGTGCTAGTTACAAAGAAATGATGTTCTGATGATGCCTTGAATCTTTTGGTAACCTGATACCAGAAATAATTTTTTTTTCACTGATAGAAGGAAAGACATTCCTCTTTGTGCTCAAACCAAAATTGATTGGATTTTCTGATGTTACAATGTAAGTGATCCTACTACACATACAGAAAAAAGAATTAACTTATAAATTGTAATCTTTAATTGCTTTTTAAACTTTATACCTTAGTTGATAGTTCTTTTTTCTATAATGAAATAAAAATATTCTAATATAATACATAATTTATGTATTGTCATAGTGATGTATTCCATTCCTCCATGACTCCTCTCTTCTTCCCCTCCTTCCTCTCACTAATTCCCATCCTGTACTCTGCTGGTCTTTTATTTTTTTGAAATCTTGTTGTTGGGTTTTTTTGGTTTTTTTGGTTTTTGTTTTTTTACTATCTCAGACTGGCTTATGTTCCATCTACTTTCCTACAAGTGAAATAATTTCAATATTTATGGCTGAGTGAATATTTATTTTATATATATTTATCCTTCCATTGAGTTAAAATATTTGAATTATATCTATTTCATAACCTGTACACTAATGGCTTCTCCCTTATTTTATTTACTTATTTTGTTTTGTAATTTTTCATTTGTAATTTTTATAAGACCTCCCTATGAAATGCACCCATTCCAATTCATTTGATCATTCCTTGTTTAGTTTTTCATTTACTTCATATTATGTTGTTCATTCCAATATCTCTGTACCTAGTTCCTGGTTGAGAGTGATGGAACATCACCTTATCTGTTGTCCATTGCCCTCCTTTAAATAGAAACAGTCTGATATTCTCACCCACTTCCACAACCCTTGCCACATTAATGATCTATGTGGGAATATATGTGGGACTTCTGGATATATGATTTAATATATTTAATTCTCAACTTAGAGCCAAATTTGTTTTCAGAATTTCTGCTCCACATGTACTAAATGCAAGCCTACTTCGTGCCATCACTTGTTATTTATGTACTTCTCTGCCATTCCCTTTAGATGAATGTAACATGGAAAAATATGAACTATTTCAGAACTGTTTTAAACATAAGTGATACTTGCACTATTTTATAAATTCCATATTGACTTTTAATAGTGTGTGTTAATGCTTTCCATCTTTTGAAATTGAGTTGTCTCCTCAAAGAACAAGAAGAAAAAAAAAAACAAGACACATGCAATCTTATATCTAAAGAGCAAGGGAAAAGGGGTAAGTGGAAGGAAGTGGTTATAGAGATAAATATTCATTTCCTCTATCCTTCCCAGCTATTTTATACTGATTGTCAATTTTTAAATGCTGTGAATACACATGCCTTCAACCCGACATGAATGCCCACAGTAACCAATGATACTGATCAGGCTATTGTTGAAATGTGATCATCCATATCACCACTGCCAATGCTTCTGGCAGGAATATGACCTTCGAATACCAAATTTTGCTGTTCTCCACACATCCAGCATCATTGCCAGCATGGACTGCCGTGTCACTGGTGATAATAGCACTTACCACAAAGGCTCCTGCTGCAATCAACATTATCACGGCATCAACAGCATGGCCAATGTCAGTTAGTACATGTGGCACACCTGCCTCTGCTACCACTGGAGCCAATTCTATAATCAACTTATGCCACACATGCAACCTAAGGCTTCCTAGAAATCCTAGAATAATATTTTGTTATTTTTTTAAATTTAAAATTTATTTTTAGTTGCATTTGCAAAATAGGATTGGGATGTATTTGGCATTAATGTGACCTTAAACTTACTTTCCAAATTTCTTATATCCATAGAATACACCAGACTCCTTACTATGTCATATTACTCGTTCTGAAGTTGATTAATACCAGGATAGGCCTGCTAAACACAGTGGTCTTTGCTACAAGTTTTGAGAATTGACAGTAATATAGGAGAGGCTTAAATTAAAATTTTCTTCCTCAGAATACAGAGTTCTTATATATTTTTTATTTTTAGATGTAAAAATATTAAAAACTCATAGTTAAAGTGTAAAAAGTAGTGAATTGTATAAGAAATGTTAATAACAATATACAAAATAAATCATAAAATATTAAAGCTTTGTGACTGATATTTTTACTTACAATATTAACAGAAGGATGAAATACAAACTAAAAATGAGAGGGGAGGGAGGGAACAGGAGGGGGAACGGGAGCAGGAAAGATGGTTGAATGAGATGAATATCATTACCTAAGTACATGTATGACCGCACATATGGTGCGACTCTACATTGTGTACACCCAGAGAAATGAAAAGTTGTGCTCTATTTATGTACAATGAATTGAAATGCATTCTGCTGTTATGTATAACTAATTAGAACAAAATTTAAAAAATAAAATGGAAAGAATTTAAAAATAAAAAAAGAATAATGTAATTAAATAAAACACAGTAGAAAAAACTCTAACCACCCTCTTGTCCAACAAACTCTGACAAGAATCAGAAGATCTTCCAGAGTGTTAGTCCCTGCTTCTTGATGCTATTGAAATATTTGACTTTGGAAATAAATATGTTGCTCTATAATGGTGTTTCTCCAATTTGAATAAATATATAAAGCTATATTAAAAGCGAAAAAAGTCTCAGTCTCTCAATGTTCAGTTTTAAATTATTTTGATGATAATGTTACTTAAATATGTTCCAACATAAAACAAAGTGTAAACTCCTAATGTTATAGCTTTTATATAACAATAAACTAAGACAAATGTATACATTAAGTAAAAGAAAAACTGCAAAACCAATAAAATCCAAATTAACAACATTTATTTAAAATGTCAACTGAGGGTTTTTCTGAACTAAATTGCCACTTGCTGTAGGAATATGTAACTGACTGCCATGCTGCAAATTCTTTTGAGTCAGTATTTCTCTACTTCCCAGGTCCTTGGAGGATTAAATTTCCTACCACATTTCCTCTATTCAAGGGACTGTGGAAATTTTATTTGTAAAGCATGCTGTGAATCAATGGGCTTTCACTTGGCATGAAGTCATCTTTTACTTATTAATTTTGACTTTTTCTTTTCTCATTACCCATAGACAATTAAAGTCATACTTCTGGTGCTAGTATAATTGTAAATACAAACAAAAATGCTGATTCTGACAGAGTTTGGAGTTACTGTATATAAACTGGTCATCTAAATTATCTGAGTATGCTTAGATTTTATTATATTATTGAAATAAATATGGATAAAGACATACCTAATTCAATATCAACACTATCTTGGTTTAACTTAAATATAGAAGGATTTGCTAAAAAAAAAAAGTGCACAAAAAACAAAGCACTAAGAAGAAATGAACATAGGGCACAGAAAATACATTTATTTTAATGCAGAAAGCTGGGAAAGTTGTATTACAGGGCTATTATCTTTTTTCCATTCATTACAAGAAAAACCTTTATGGGGCATAAGTCCTTTATAAGTATAGTCTTACATAACTTTTCACATACAGGTCCATGATTCAAGGTTATACTCTCAAGAAGACAAAACAGACTAAGACCATTGCCCATCATATCAAGTATCACAAAAAGTTGTGAGGACTATAATGGATGTATGTATATAGAAGCTGCTTGCACAAATTAAATTAGGGGCCTTAATAAATGTTATTTGATGTGCACATTTGCTGAAATATATATCCATCTGATTCACTGAAATTAGTCTCTGGGAGAAGGAATGTAGACCTACACACTAATAGTGCATCTCAAACTCTAGGGAAAACTTAAAAGTGTCTCATATTTCAACATTCCACTAATCTATTTCCTTCAGAAGTATTTTCAAAATTTGTTGATTATAGTACTTTGGATACAAATTTCAGAATCTAACTTTAGATAACATTAACAAAAAATGAATTAATATGGAGGACAAAAACCTTTTCTCAAAATGAAATGATAGAAGAATAACATAGCCACCACACAAGTTGAAAACCAAATGATCTCTATAAATGGAGAAAGCCAACTATGACTATTTTTTGTGGTCTTGTTGAGGTGAAAGGGGCCTTGGATTAGAGTTGTTTCCGGATGTCACATGTGGAATGTTTAAGCAGATTTTTTTCATCACTATTAAATATAAGAAATGCTGTACGATCTCAAGTCTACAATGTAAGCTACTACCTCAAGAATTTAAAGAAGATTTTATTTATTTATTTTTTAAAGTAAAAGGAAAAGAAAGAAATATTTGATTCTTGGGATGAGGGTGTGATACAGTGGTGGAGCACTAACTTAACAAGTGTGAAAGCCCTGAGTTTGATCCCCAGTACAAAATGAAATAAAAAAAAAATAGCTTTTAAAAAGACCAATAAATTATCTATATTGATCTAGAACAAGAGAAAAGGTATCAATAAAGATTTACTAAAAAAAAAATTATAAGAATTACTGAAAATACTACTGGTATTCAAGGGAAGAAAATAAAATACTAAAAATAGCCATATGATACGGTTTTAGGCACTATATGAAATGTATAGATTTCTTTAAAGGTAGAAATTAACAGGCCTCAAAAAGATACAGATAATAAGTAAAAGAGTCTATTGAAATTTAAAGTTACTGTTAAATGTCTTTAAACAAAGAATATCTCTTGCCTAAATGGCTTTGATAGTGCATTATTCCAAATGTTAAAGAAAAATGTCAGTTCTACACAAATTTTCCAAAAATAAATGAATGACCTCCCAACATGTATTATAAAGCCAGAGTTTTTCTAACTTGCAAATGAGATAAAGACATTATAACAAAATATCCCCTAAGAACTTTCACAAAAATACCTTATACAAAATAAAAGTACATTAAACCCAGCAATATACAGAAAGTATTATAAGTTCATCCCAGGGAAATTAAATTAGCTAAATATCTAAAAATGAATTATTAAAATTACACTTTCAATGGATAAATTTTAATCCACATGATCACCTTAATACATGCAGGAAATTCTTTTATATAGTTAATAAGTTTATACACAAAGATAGCAAATTTCAGTAGCTAGGATAATTCAAAAAATAATAATTAGTAAATAATTAGTGCAAATCAAGAGAGGGGGGGAAGAATCAGAACTACTATATATAAAGTGTTGGATAGTCAATATCCTGGGTTTGTGACTTACATACTGCCTTTAGAGAATTTTATTCTTCTTCTTAAGTTCAGCACAATAAAAAAAATTCAGCAATTTTTACTTATTAACAAGCTCATTCTAAAGTTCATACACAAAGATAGAAAATTTCAATAGCCAGGATAATTCCAAAAATAAGAATAAAGTTCCTGAATTCACACCATGTAATTTCAAGATTTACCAAAAAATTTTATTAAGTCAATCAAGATCCATTTTATGTGATCTATAAAGAAAAAAAAAAACTCACTTTAGCAGGGTGCAGTGGTACACACCTGTAATCCCAGATGCTCAGGAGGCTGAGGCAAGAGGATCTAGAGTTTACAGCCTCAGCAAAATCGAGGCACTAAACAACTCAGTGAGATCCTATCTCTAAATATAATACAAGATAAGGCTAGGGAACATGGCTCAGTGGCAGAGTGCTTCTGCATTCAATCCCTGGTAGCCCCCACCCCCTAAAAAAACACCTCAATTTAAATATTTTAAATATGAGGAAAAAGAATAACATAAAGATATGGAGAAAAATATACCACTCTAATGTCAATCAAAAGAGAGCAGCTACATTAATTTCTGAAAAAGGCAACTTCAGAACAAGAAAAATTATCAGGGACAACAATATGAATAAAAAGAAATAAATTCATCAAGAAGGCATAACAATCCTAAATATATATATATACCTAACAACAGTATAGCAAATATATCTGATAAAAACTGATAGAACTTCAAGGAGATGTATAAACGTATTATGAGAGATTTCAACACATCTCTGTTGGTAATTGTCATAGCCACTAAGAAAAAAATTGGTAAAGAACTGAACTACACCATCAATCAAATGGATTTAATTGACATTTATAAAATTACTCATTCAACAAATAGCGTATTTTGTATTCTTTGGAAGCTCATAAGGAACATTCACCAGGATTGACTACATTTTGTCCATAAAGCATCCATTAAGAAATTTATTATGCTTAGTGAAGCTAGCCAATCCCTCAAAAACAAATACCAAATGGCTTCTTTGATATAATGAGAGCAACTAAGAACAGAGCAGGGAGGAAGAACAAGAAGAAAAGATTAACATTAAACAGATACATGAGGTGGGAGGGAAAGGGAGAGAAAAGGGAAATTGCATGGTAAGGGAGGGAGACCCTCATTGTTATACAAAATTACATATAAGAGGTTGTAAGGGGAATGGGAAAATAAACAAGGAGAGAAATGAATTACCATAGGTGGGGTAGAGAGAGAAGATGGGAGGAGAGGGGAGGGGGGATAGTAGAGGATAGGAAAGGTAGCAGAATACAACAGTTACTAATAGGGCATTATGTAAAAATGTGGATGTGTAACCGATGTGATTCTGCAATCTGTATTTGGGGTAAAATTGGGAGTTCATACCCAACTTGATTCTAATGTATTAAATATGATATGTCAAGAGCTTTGTAATGTTTTGAACAACCAATAAAAAAAATTAAAAAAAATAGAAATGATACAATATGTGCCCAAAAAGCATAGAAGTTATACAAAAAATAAATAATAGAAAGACAGATTGAAAAGACCCACATATTTGGAGATCAAGCCAAATATTTCTAAATAATATATGATTACAAACAAAGTTTCAGGAGATATTAAAAATATAAATATTTTGTATTTAAATATTATTATACTATTGGATGCATACTTTACAAAGGGAAAACTAAAATTAAACAAACTTCCAAATTAAGGAAACTAGAAAAATAAAGCCACTATAAGCCCAAACACAAAAAAATATAATTAATATTAGAGCAAAAATCAATTAAATAGAGAGCACAAAGAAGGACAGAAAAACAATGGAAACAAAGCTGATTCTTTGCATATATCAATAAGATAGATCTAGCTCAGCTGAACCATGAGAAAAAAAAAGAGAAGATACAGTTTATTAATGTTGGAAAGGAAGGAGAGGTTTTCATTTCTTATCCAATGAATGTTTAAGGATAATGAACATTATAAACTGCTTCACACTCACAAACTTTAAAATTACATGAAACAGAACATCTCTTTGAAATATATAAGCTCTCAAAATTCACACAAGGTAAAAGAAACAATCCAAATAAACCCAATTGTAGTTATTTTAAAAATTGGACAAAAAATAAATAAACTTTCAAAACACAAAGCACCAGATCCAAATGATTTCACTGGGAAGCTTAATCAAATATTTAAGAAAGAAATGACACTAATTCACTGTAATCTTTTCCCAAAAAAATATAAACAAAAGAATATTTTCTAACTCATTCTATGAGGCCAGTATTACCTAAAATTAAAGCCAGAAAAAGGCATTATAACAAAGGAAAATTGATTATTATCTTTTGTGAACACAGATATAAAATTTCTTGACAAAATATTAGCAAATGAAACTTAACACTGTGTAAAAAGAATTAAACATTATAAACCAATGAGATTTTATCCCACAGGTAAGCCTGATTCAATATTTAAAAATATGTCAAAGTAATTCATCACATCAAAAGATTCTAAAGAAAAAAGTTTTATAATCTTATCAATAGGTGCAAAAAATAATAATAAAATCAAGCACCTATTCAAGATAAAAATTCCTACATACTAGGATAGAGGAACATCTTTAGCTTAATAAAGAACATCCAAAAAAAGAAAAAAGAAAGAAACAAAGAAAGAAAAGGAAAATCTACCACTAACCTTTTTCCTAATGGTGAAACAACTGGACACTTTCAATCTATGATTCCAAACAAAGAACTATTTATTCCTATTCAACATTGTACTGGAGGTCATTGCTAAGGCAATAAGATGTGAAGAAGAAAAAAGAAATATATAGAATGGGAAGGAAGGAAGAAAACTCCTATTCACAGATTTTTGAGGTAGAAAATTAAGAATCAACAATAGCAACCACAACAATACAACTCCAGGAAAGAATATAGGATCATATCAAGGTGCAGGATAAAAGGTTCATGTCCACAAGGCAATTGCTTCCATATATACCAGTAGTGAATACTTGGAAATTTAAATTAATACTTAGGTATATATCTAGCAAAACATATAAAACATCCACATGAGAAAAACTACAAAAGTCTGATAAAAGAAATGAATGAACCTCTGAATAACTGGACAGGTATCCATGGTCATGAATAGGACGACTCAATATTGCTAAGGTGGAGTTGCTTTCCACCTTGCACTGTATACTCAGTGCCATTGCAATTGAATTTGCAGATATTGAAAAACTGATTGTAAATTTTATAAGGAAAATCCAAAGACCCAGAATAACCAGTGCAACGCCAAAGAAGATTCAGATTCAGAAGACTGGTGCTACCCAACTTCAGGAGCTACTATAAAGTTACAGTAATCAAGGCAGTGTGGGATTGGTAAAAGAAACAATAGTAAATCAATGAAACTCAATAGATGCCTAGAACCACAACCCCACAAATATGGTCAACTGACTTTTTACAAAGTAGTAAAGGAAACACAGTCTATTCAACAAATGGTCTTATTACAATCAGTCATTTGTATGCTGAAATAAAAATTTCAACACAGAATTTATGCTTTAGAAATTAAACCAAATGGATGGTAGACCTAACATAAAATATGAAATTATAAAATTTCTGGAAAGTAAAATGGGAAAAATGTAGGTAATCACTAGTTTAATAAGTTTTTATGTACAACTAAAGCATGACCCATGAAATTTAAAAAAATGTTAAACTTTATTAAAATTTAAAACTTCTGGTAAAAATTACTTTGATCTTCTAGGTATAGAATCATATCATCAACCAATAATGCTAATTTGAGTTCTTCTTTACCTATCCATATCTCTTTAGTTTCCTTCAAAAATTTAAAACTTCTTTGCCAGAAAAGTCATTGTTAATAAAATAAAAAGAGAAGCTTAGACTGCAAGAAAATATTTGCCTAATACAAAGATACTTAGAACTTAATGATAAGAAAACAAAAACAGAGGCCTCCATCAAAGATTTATAAATCACAAAACAAAACGTTCAACATCTTATGTCATTATATAATTTCAAATTAAGAAAAGATACTACAACACACCTGTTAGAAGGGCTAACATCCAAAACTCTTGAGAACATCAAATTCTAGTTAGGCTATGGACCAGCAAGAACTTATATTTGTCACTGGCAAGAATAAAAAAAAATCACAACAGAAAAATATAAAGCTAAACCCAGTCTCAGCACATAATTTAGCAATTGTGTTCTAAGATTTCAATGTGAGAATGAAAACCGTGTCCATAACAAACTTGCATATAAATGTTTCAATAGCTTTATATATTATTCCAAAAATTTTGAAACAACCAAGATGTGCTCTGATAGATGAGTGGATAAATAATCACTGGTTTACAGTTTGCAATGAAATATTATTCCACAATTAAGAAATAGATCTATTAATTCATATAGGAAACTGAAATGGAGGAAATTGAGACAAATCTTGCTAAAGAAGCCAGTCTGAACTGTAGATTACAATTATGCGATAAAACCTCTAAGGAAAGGCAGAGTGAAAGAAATAGTAAGTTGAGTGATAGTCAGAAGTTTGAGGGGAATGGGGTTAAATGGTAAAGCACAAGGCATTTTCAAGGCAATGTGTTCTGCATATTACTACAAAGGTAGATAAATGGCAATATGCTTCTGTGAAACCCATGGAGCTGTACAAACCAAAGTGAAACTTAATGTAAACTACAGACTTTCGTTAATAATACCACCAAAATCAGTCTGTCATTCATACTAATGGAAGATGTTGGGTATATGCAAAATCTGTACTAGTTGTTCAGTTTTTCTTTAAACCTTAAAGTTTTAAAAACAAAGAATATACATTTAAAAATGAGTATTCGATTGATGTTAACCCTTTTGAAAAGAAATCAAGCTTAAGAAATAGTAGGAAGATGGCATTTGGCTAGGTACATTAATTGTAGTGATTTAGTATGAATCTAGTATATTTGATGAATATCATAATATGAATTATTTCATAATTTTGTGTGGAAATCAGCTACTCTATTTCTTTAAAATATTTTGTGATAATTTTGTTCTTTTTAATAATTACAATCTAAACAAGGAACAATGCACATGTTTAGGAGAATTGACTTAATCTGATACCAGGTTCTCCATTTTCATTTAGCAAATACCAGATTTCATACAGTAATCTTCTTCAATATTATGAATATATTCACCTATCTTTTAAAAAGTCATTTTAATATAACTGAGCTTCTTTTATTGGTTGAATCTTGTCAAGACTTAAAATTTCATGCTTGGCTAATTAAAAAACACCCTGAGAAATACATTATCAAGAGTGGCAGGAGCCTCCGCGCCCCGCCATCCCCCCAGCACGCCCCCATCCTGCCTGCCGAGCCGCCCTCTCCCTCTCCGATGCCTCCCCGAGTGGGAAGCCTGCGCTCACCTGGGCGGAGGCAATCACGACGGACAGCAAACCCACAGTAGTGTCCAGGTCCATCTTACTATGTACCTCATCATCACTCCAGCCAGAAGGCTCCCTCAATCCTGTTTTCTGACATTCCATGAGGACGTAACCATCTCTGCAAATCCTGCTCTCCACAAGTCAAGGTCCCTGGCTCTCCACATAGACCCCAGCTATACTGCCATGATAAAATCCCAGGTTCTGGATGCTCCACAAAAAAGCCAAGATTCCCAAGACAGTCTCACTGAGCTGCCTAGTGCCACACTGTTGCTAGGGCTGGCTTTGAACTCATGATCCTCCTGCCTCCTGAGCCACTGGATTACAGATGTTCTCTACTGCACCTGGAAGTTCCCTGGATTTTGAAGAAAAACCCAGAAGCACTGTATATAATGTCATTATAAAAGCCACTTTTGGCTCTCTGCATGGAACCCAGCATCCCTGCCATCACAGACCCCAATTTTCCTGGCTGTCCACATAGACCTCAGCAGGCCTAAGAGTCCTGCCATCATATAACCCAAAGTCCCTGTGTTACCGCTGTTGACCGGTGACGAGTCCTTGCTTCCCCGATGTTGAAGAATACACCAAAGAAGCACGCGAGGCAAGGTCAGAGTAGAAATTAGAAGTTTATTAAAGGACAGCAGAAAAGACTTCTCCTGGAGGAAGAAGGGGACCCAGAAGGTGGAATCCATGGAAGTGCAGTTGTCTCCCCTTTTTATAGTTCTTTCAGTGATGGAATGTAGGTTGGAAGCCCTGAGGGGTGGGACACCGGTGGGCCAAAAGGGCAGAAAGGACTTTTGGGATGGGCTTATCACTCCTCTAGGATGGGCCATCTCCAAATCTGTTGGGTCTGTTCATTAACACTTCTTTGAGGTGGACTTTGGTATAGGGCCTTTTCGGGACTTCACTGACATTCCATGAATTGTCCTGCGTTTTCCCTGAGTCATTCCCAGCATGGCCTCCATTTTAGATTTCATTCGATATTAGACTGATTTACCTAACTACTCTAACTACCTAACTTTAAATCTGGCTTCACCTGCCTCTGAAATTACTGTGCTTTAGCCTGGGGAGTCTTGCCATGATTAAAAAAAAAAAAAAAAAAAAAACAAGTTTCTTAGCTCTACACCTAGAGATAAACATCACTACAAGTCCTATCTTGGAATCCCAGTTTCCTGGCACTCCAGGTGAATTCTCAGAGGCCTGCAAGTATTGCAGTGAATAAAATCTTTTAGTGTAGAAACCAAGATTCTACACTCTCAATGTAGACTTCAGCAGACCTATGTATCTTGTCATTATAAGCATTATTTTACTCCTCTCCATGTACAGCTTAGTAGCCATACATGCCCTGACATCATAGAAACAAAGGTCCCTTGTTCTTTAGATAGATTCCAGCAGCCCTGTGATTCCTGCCAACATATAATCCAAGACTCTAGCTCTGCATACAGATCCCCAAAGCTCTGCCATCCTGTCATTATAAAAACCAGTTTTCTTCTCCCCATATGCAGATCCACTGGCCTGGGTGTGCTGCCACCAGAGAAACCAAGTTCCCCAGCTCTCCACACAGGATGTCGTAGTGCTGGGAGATGTGAAATTATTGAAATCCCATGATCTGGCTCTCCACATATAGCCCAACATCCCTGTGAGACCAACCTTCATAGAATTTCAGTCCCCTGCCATCATAGAACCAAGTTCCCCTTCTGTCTACATAGAGCTCAGTTGAATTGTGAATTCTGTTATAAAATCTCAGTTCCCTGGATGTCCAAATAGAGGTGTCGGGGCTGGGGATGTGGCTCAAGTGGTAGCGCACTCGCCTAGCATGTGTGCTGCCCGGGTTCGATCCTCAGCACCACATACAAAGATGTTGTGTCTGCCGAAAACTAAGAAATAAAATGTTAAAATTCAAAAAAAAAAAGAAAAAAGAAATACATTATCAAGTGTGGTAAGATCACCCATCTAATTATAGAGGATGACATGGTGGCTTACCTATATTGGTGTTTCAATTACTTCAAGGAAAGAGAAAATCAGGTGTCTAAAGGCTCCATTAGATAAAGAAGTGATTTCTTGTAAATTCAAAATAAATTCAATGTCAAGCATCCCTTTTGATGAAAATAACTTGTCACGTATTTTCTACTCAATTTTAGTGCAACTAGAAAAAGAAAGTGGGTCATTCAAACCTAGTATAAATGACTGATAACATGCAAAGATTGCCAAGGCTTGATCTCAGCTTAAAGTTCTAAACCTCTGCTGTGGGACAGTTTTTAAATGGAAAAAAAATCAATCTCTCTTCTCTCTTCCCTATCCCCCGCCCCCCCCCCCCAGCCAATAGAAGTATGCTTTAACATTCTTTTGTCAGACTTCTTAACTTTTACATAATAAGAATTTCCTTGATAGGTCTTAATTTAATCAGGCATTAAAATAAATCATGTGATAATATTTTGGGGTATCCAAATTCATTTTAGGACATTAAGAAATAGGCAAGGAAACAAGGTTGATTGCTTATAGAATTGACTTTTATGATTATGAAACAAACTGCAATGTAAGAATTCAAGTTAAGGCAAATATCAAAGTCTTTTTTAAAAAAATTTTTTTTTTGTAGTTGTAGATGGACAGCATGCTTCTATTTCATTTGTTTAATTTTTATATAGTGCCAAGTATCAAACACACATGCTAGGCAAGCACTCTGCCATTGAGCCCCATCCCCAAAGTCATTCTTTAAATACTAGCTATTCCATCACTTTCGATATTTGTATATCATACATAAGTAGTAATTAAGGCATATTATTAGGTTAAGGAAATGAAATTCAAAAATATTAATCATTTTTTTTCGAGTTTGCACTGTTTTGAGAATGGAAGATAATGGGTTCAAAGAAAATAGGAGTCAATTCAGAATGAATGAAAGGCTGTTTCTAGGTTATAATCATTTTGGAATGTTTTGTTTTTTTTTTTCCCCACAGTATCAGGAAAATCTATGATGCCTCTTAGAATTTGGAATCTATCAGTAGTAGCACTACCAGTCGATAGACACAGCAAAATTTCCAAGATGTTTGAATAGATAGATGAACAGCCTCTTTGTATTTCAGATGAGTTCCAATAGTAAGATAAAAAGAAATTAGGAAAACAACAAATAAGATAAAAATCATACCTTGACTTTACAATTGCTTAGAAAACTCCTCTACTTAAACAGAATAACAACACACACACACACACACACACACACACACACACACAAAATCCATCATTAGACAGATTTTTTTATGAAAGTATATACACATATGTGTGTCTGTTTGTGTATATATGTGTGTCCAGTGTGTGAAAGATACTGATCTCAGGGATGAATCTTCAAAAAATGATGTCAGCTTTGTTTTCAAGGAACTAATTATTTGTTAAGGAATTTATACAATTAAACTTAAATTACAACAAAATACCTAAATGCAGTCTTCATGACTATTTTTTAAAGGAAGATGGAGTAAGGAATTCTGCTGAAAGTCCAGAAAAATTCATTAGAAGGAGAGAGACATGAGGTTGAATATGAACAGGAATTCTTAATAGAGTATATATTTGGAACACAGGTATTATGATAAGAGATTTTTTTATTTCTGTAGTGTCTGTTGTGATATTACCTTTTTCATCACATATGCTGGTAATTTGAGTTTTCTTTCTCCTCTTCGTTAGCGTGGCTAAGGGTTTGTCAATTTTATTTTTTCAAAGAACCACCTTTTTGTTTTGTCAGTTTTTTCATTGTTTCCTTTGTTTTAATTTCATTGATTTCAGCTCTGATTTTAATTATTTCCTGTCTTCTACTGCTTTTGGTGTTGATTTGTTCTTCTTTTTTTAGGACTTTTAGATGTACTGGCAAGTCATTTGTTTGTTGACTTTTTTTTTTTCTTTTAAGGAATGAACTTCAAGCAATGAACTTTCCTCTCAGTACTGCCTTCATACTGTCCTAGAGATTTTGATACATTGTATCTGTGTTCTCATTCACCTCTAACAATTTTTTTAATCCCCTTGATGTCTTTTGCAACCCATTGTTCATTCAGTAGCATATTGTTTAGTCTCCAGGTGTTGAGTAGCTTTTATTTTCTATTTTATCATTGATTTGTAATGTCATGCCATTATGATCTGATACAATGCAGGGTAGAATTTAACTTGTTTCAGATAGGACTTAAATTGAAATTAGGAAGCCATTTCAATTAGATAAATTTGAATGAAAACAACCACTCTTCATCTCACCATTAATATTTGCTATTAAATTCTTCTCAGTCCTCCTCCTCTTCTTCCACCACTACCTCTTCCTCTTCCTCTTTCTCCTCCTCCTCTTCCTTCTAAATACTGGATTTCTCCACTGATCATCTCTCTTTGTTTCAATTGACTTTGAATTGTTTCAGGCCATCTTTCAGAAGTTATTTGTCAGGATAGGGTTATTTTCAGTTTAATCTATTTTAACATGAGATTGTTATTATAACAATGGATATTTGAAGGAACCTAAAGGACAGTTAAGTTAGTGTATTAATCTGTTGTCAGCATACTATATTGACTTTTCTTCTGGAGAAAACTAATTACAAAGCCAATGTAACCCAAAAGGGAGATCTTGGTTCAAACCACTATTCCCCATATTTAAACAAACAAAATGTGTGTGTGTGTGTGTGTGTGTGTGTGTGTGTGTGTGTAACAGAGGCTATATTTGTTTGTTCTTTTATACTCTGGACCCCTAGAGAATTCTGATATGCACTACATACTTGATATTTAATATTACATATTTATTTTGGTATTTATTGTTTTACCCATTCTCTTTCTGGTGAGTTGAAACCACTCAAAATAAGCTTTAGCCTTAGCATTACATAATAGATTCTGTATAGATTTTATGTTAGGAAATATCTGGAGATTCTGACAATTCAAAAACTTCTAAGTACAACAAACAAGTTTTATATATACAATATATATACAGTAGGTCAAAATCTTTAATAGACCAGGATGGTCTCATGCATAAAGGTATCATCACCTCCCACTCATCAAATCTTTTTTTATTTTTATCTTTATAATTATACAGTGTTTGTTATCTAGAAGAGCTTCTGAGGCAGCAAAATCTATCCTCTATATTTTCTTTTTTAAAAAAATTTTTAGTTGTTGATAAACTTTGATTTTATTTCTTTATATGTGGTGCTGAGAATCAAACCCAGTGCTTCACACATGCCCAGGCAAGTGCGCTACCCCTGAGCCCTAACCCCAGCCCAACCTTCTATATTTTCCTAATGCATAGTGTTATCCCAACAATTCTTAGTCTTTTCTCATCTACAATTTATAAAACATACCATTTCCATTTGCATATCTACCCCTTTTTTTTAGTATAACCATAGTGCCCGATAGGAATTCTTTTGGTAAGTCCTGCAATCAGAAGCTTAGCGCCAGAGAAAAGTGAATATTTGGTTTTGTTATAAAATAAGAGGGAACATTCATTGTCATTTTTCCTTAGAAATTTAAATATGGAGAAAAATCAATAACACAATAAAGCAACTGGAAAATACCCACTTTAATTAGCATAATAAAATAAGGAAATATATATATTTTAATGTTGGTTGTTCAAAACATTACATAGTTCTTGATATATCATATTTCACATTTTGATTCAGGCGGGTTATGAACTCCCATTTTACCCCGTATACAGCTTGCAGAATCACATCAGTTACACTTCATTGCTTTACATATTGATAAACTCATGTCTGTTGTATTCTGCTGCCTTTCCTATCCTCTACTATCCCCCCTCCCCTCCCCTCCCCTCCACTCTTCTCTCTCTACCCCCACTACTGTAATTCATTCCTCCCCCTTGTACTGTTTTTCCCTTTCCCCTCACTTCCTCTTGTATGTAATTTTGTATAACCCTGAGGGTCTCCTTCCATTTCCATGCAATTTCCCTTCTCTCTCCCTTTCCCTCCCACCTCTCATCCTTGTTTAATGTTGGTCTTCTTCTCGTGCTCTTCTTCCCTAGTCTGTTCTTAGTTACTCTCCTTATATCAAAGGAGACATTTGGCATTTGTTTTTTAGGGCTTGGCTAGCTTCCCTTAGCATAATCTGCTCTAATGCCATCCATTTCCCACCAAATTCTATGATTTTGTCATTTTTTACTGCAGAGTAATACTCCATTGTGTATAAATGCCACATTTTTTTTATCCATTCGTCTATTGAAGGGCATCTAGGTTGATTCCACAGTCTTGCTATTGTGAATTGTGCTGCTATGAACATCGATGTAGCAGTGTCCCTGTAGCATGCTCTTTTTAGGTCTTTAGGGAATAGACCGAGAAGGGAAATGGCTGGGTCAAATGGTGGTTCCATTCCCAGCTTTCCAAGAAATCTCCATACCGCTTTCCAAATTGGCTGCACCAATTTGCAGTCCCACCAACAATGTACAAGTGTACCCTTTATCCCACAACCTTGCCAGCACTTATTGTTGTTCGACTTCATAATGGCTGCCAATCTTACTGGAGTGAGATGGTATCTTAGGGTGGTTTTGATTTGCATTTCTCTGACTGCTAGAGATGGTGAGCATTTTTTCATGTACTTATTGATTGATTGTATGTCCTCCTCTGAGAAGTGTCTATTCAAGTCCTTGGCCCATTTGTTGATTGGGTTATTTGTTATCTTATTGTCTAATTTTCTGAGTTCTTTATATATTCTGGATATTAGGGCTCTATCTGAAGTGTGAGGAGTAAAGATTTGTTCCCATGATGTAGGCTCAATATTTACCTCTCATTGTTTCTTTTGCTGAGAAAAAACTTTTTAGTTTAAGTAAGTCCCATTTGTTGATTCTAAATGTTAACTCTTGTGCTATGGGTGTCCTATTGAGGAATTTGGAGCCTGACCCCACAGCATGTAGGTCGTAGCCAACTTTTTCTTCTATCAGATGCCGTGTCTCTGATTTGATATCAAGCTCCTTGATCCATTTTGAGTTAACTTTTGTGCTTGGTGAGAGAAAGGGATTCAGATTCATTTTGTTGCATATGGATTTCCAGTTTTCCCAGCACCATTTGTTGAAGATGCTATCCTTCCTCCATTGCATGCTTTTAGCCCCTTTATCAAATATAAGGAAGTTGTAGTTTTGTGGGTTGGTTTCTGTGTCCTCTATTCTGTACCATTGGTCCACCCGCCTGTTTTGGTACCAGTACCATGCTGTTTTTGTTACTATTGCTCTGTAGTATAGTTTGAGATCTGGAATCGCTATACCACCTGATTCACACTTCCTGCTTAGTATTGTTTTTGCTATTCTGGGTCTTTTATTCTTCCATATGAATTTCATGATTGCTTTCTCCATTTCTACAAGAAATGCCGTTGGGATTTTGATTGGCATTGCATTAAACCTATAGAGAACTTTTGGTAATATCGCCATTTTGATGATGTTAGTTCTGCCTATCCATGAACAGGGTATGTTTTTCCATCTTCTAAGGTCTTCTTCAATTTCTCTTTTTAGGGTTCTGTAGTTTTCATTGTATAAGTCTTTCACCTCTTTTGTTAGGTTGATTCCCAAGAATTTTATTCTTTTTGAGGATATTGTGAACGGCGTGGTTGTCCTCGTTTCCATTTCAGAGGATTTGTCGCTGATATACAGGAATGCCTTTGATTTATGCGTGTTGATTTTATAACCTGCCACTTTGCTGAATTCATTTATTATCTCTAATAGTTTCTTTGTAGACCCTTTTGGGTCTGCTAGGTATAGAATCATGTCATCTGCAAATAGTGATAATTTAAGTTCTTCTTTTCCTATTTTTATGCCTTTAATTGCTTTCGTCTGTCTAATTGCTCTGGCCAGTGTTTCGAGAACTATGTTGAACAGAAGTGGTGAAAGAGGGCATCCCTGTCTTGTTCCAGATCTTAGAGGGAATGCCTTCAATTTTCTCCATTCAGAATGATGCTAGCCTGAGGCTTAGCATAAATTGCTTTTACAATGTTGAGGTATGTTCCTGTTATCCCTAGTTTTTCAAGAGTTTTGAACATAAAGGGATGCTGTACTTTGTCGAATGCTTTTTCCGCATCTATCGAGATGATCATATGGTTCTTATTTTTAAGTCTATTGATGTGGTGAATAACATTTATTGATTTCCGTATATTGAACCAACCTTGCATACCAGGGATGAATCCTACTTGATCATGGTGCACAATTTTTTTGATATGTTTTTGTATCCTATTTGCCAGAATTTTATTGAGGATTTTTGCATCTAGGTTCATTAGAGATATTGGTCTGTAGTTTTCTTTCTTTGAAGTGTCTTTGTCTGGTTTCGGAATCAGGGTGATGTTAGCCTCATAGAATGAATTTGGTAGTTCTCCCTCTTTTTCTATTTCCTGAAATAGCTTGAAAAGTATTGGTATTAGTTCCTCTTTAAAGGTTTTGTAAAACTCTGCTGTATACCCGTCCGGTCCTGGGCTTTTCTTAGTTGGTAGTCTTTTGATGGTTTCTTCTATTTCCTCTATTGTTATTGGTCTGTTTAGGTTGTCTATATCCTCCTGACTCAATCTGGGCAGATTATATGACTTAAGAAATTTATCGATGCCTTCACTATCCTCTATTTTATTGGAGTATAAGTATTCAAAATAATTTCTGATTATCTTCTGTATTTCTGAAGTATCTGTTATGATATTGCCTCTTTCATCCCATATGCTGGTAATTTGAGTTCTCTCTCTTCTTCTCTTCGCTACCATGGCTAAGGGTCTGTCAATTTTATTTATTTTTTCAAAGAACCAACTTTTAGTTTTGTCAATTTTTTCAATTGTTTCTTTTGTTTCGATTTCATTAATTTCAGCTCTGATTTTAACTATTTCTTGCCTTCTACTTCTTTTGCTATTGTTTTTTTTTTGTTGTTGTTGGTTGTTCAAAACATTACATAGTTCCTCATACATCATATTTCACAGTTTGATTCAAATGAGTTATGAACTCCCAATTTTATCCCGTATACAGATTGCTGTATCACATCAGTTACCCTTCCATTGATTGACATATTGCCTTTCTAGTGTCTGATGTATTCTGCTGTCTATATTATTCTCTACTATCCCCCCTCCCCTCCCCTCCCCTCCCCTTTTCTCTCTCTACCCCTTCTACTGTAAATCACTTCTTCCATTTGAATTATCTTGTCTTACCCCTCCTTTCCTCTTATATGTCATTTTGTATAACCCTGAGGATCGCCTTCCATTTCCATGCGATTCCCCTTCTCGTTTCCTTTCCCTCCCACCTCTCAACCCTGTTAATGAAAATCTTCGTCTCAAGCTCTTCGTTCCTACCCTGTCCTTGTTTCCTCCCCTTATATCAGAGGAGTCATTTGGTATTTGTTTTTTAAAGATTGACTAGCTTCACTTAGCATAATCTGCTCTAATGCCATCCATTTCCCTCCAAATTCTATGATTTTGTCATTTTTAAATGCAGAGTAATACTCCATTGTGTATAAATGCCACATTTTTTTAATCCATTCATCTATTGAAGGGCATCTAGGCTGATTCCACAATCTTGCTATCGTGAATTGTGCTGCTATGAAAATCGATGTAGCAGTGTCCCTGTAGCATGCTCTTATTAGGTCTTTAGGGAATAGACCGAGAAGGGGAATAGCTGGGTCAAATGGTGGTTCCATTCCCAGCTTTCCAAGAAATCTCCATACTGCTTTCCAAATTGGCTGCACCAATTTGCAGTCTCACCAGCAATGAACAAGAGTGCCCTTTTCCCCACATCCTCTCCAGCACTTATTGTTGTTTGACTTCCTAATGGCTGCCAATCTTACTGGAGTGAGATGGTATCTTAGGGTAGTTTTGATTTGCATTTCTCTGACTGCTAGCGATGGTGAGCATTTTTTCATGTACTTATTGATTGATTGTATGTCATCTTCTGAGAAGTGTCTGTTCAGGTCCTTTGCCCATTTATTGATTGGGTTACTTGTTGTCTTATTGTCTAATTTTTTGAGTTCTTTATATATTCTGGTTATTAGGGCTCTATCTGAAGTGTGTGGAGTAAAGATTTGTTCCCAGGATGTAGGCTCCCTGTTTATCTCTCTTATTGTTTCTTTTGCTGAGAAAAAAACTTTTTAGTTTGAGTAAGTCCCATTTGTTGATTCTAGTTGTTAACTCTTGCGCTATGGGTGTCCTATTGAGGAATTTGGAGCCTGCTCCCACAGTATGTAGATCATAACCAACTTTTTCTTCTATCAGATGCCGTGTCTCTGATTTAATATCAAGCTCCTTGATCCATTTTGAGTTAACTTTTGTGCAAGGCGAGAGATAGGGATTCAGATTCATTTTGATGCAAATGGATTTCCAGTTTTCCCAGCACCATTTGTTGAAGATGCTATCCTTCCTCCATTGCATGCTTTTAGCCCCTTTATCAAATATAAGATAGTTGTAGTTTTGTGGATTGGTTACTGTGTCCTCTATTCTGTACCATTGGTCCACCCGCCTGTTTTGGTACCAGTACCATGCTGTTTTCGTTACTATTGCTCTGTAGTATAGTTTGAAGTCTGGTATCGCTATACCGCCTGATTCACACTTCCTGCTTAGTATTGTTTTTGCTATTCTGGGTCTTTTATTATTCCATATGAATTTCATGATTCTTTTATCTATTTCTACAAGAAATGCAGCTGGGATTTTGATTGGCATTGCATTGAACTTATAGAGAACTTTTGGTAATATCGCCATTTTGATGATGTTGGATCTGCCTATCCATGAGCAGGGTATATTTTTCCATCTTCTAAGGTCTTCTTCTATGTCTTTCTTTAGGGTTTTGTAATTTTCATTGTGTAAATCTTTCACCTCTTTTGTTAGGTTGATTCCCAAGTATTTTATTTTTTGGGGGGATATTGTGAATGGAGTAGTTGTCCTCATTTCCGTTTCAGAGGATTTGTCGCTGATATACAGGAATGCCTTTGATTTATGCGTGTTGATCTTATATCCTGCCACTTTGCTGAATTCATTTATTAGCTCTAATAGCTTCTCTGTAGACCCTTTTGGGTCTGCTAGGTATAGAATCATATCATCTGCAAATAGTGATAATTTAAGTTCTTCTTTTCCAATTTTTATCCCTTTAATTTCTTTCGTCTGTCTAATTGCTCTTGCCAGTGTTTCGAGGACTATGTTGAACAGAAGTGGTGAGAGAGGGCATCCCTGTCTTGTACCAGATCTTAGAGGGAATGCCTTCAATTTTTCTCCATTCAGAATGATGCTGGCCTGTGGCTTATCATATATTGCTTTTACAATGTTGAGGTATGATCCTGTTATCCCTAATTTTTCTAGAGTTTTGAACATAAAGGGATGCTGTACTTTGTCGAATGCTTTTTCTGCGTCTATCGAGACTATCATATGGTTCTTATTTTTTAGTCTATTGATGTGGTGGATAACATTTATTGATTTCCGTATATTGAACCAGCCTTGCATCCCATGGATGAATCCTACTTGATCATGGTGTATAATTTTTTTGATATGTATTTGAATCCGGTTCGCCAGAATTTTATTGAGAATTTTTGCGTCAAGGTTCATTAGAGATATTGGTCTGTAGTTTTCTTTCTTTGAAGTGTCTTTGTCTGGTTTCGGAATCAGGGTGATGTTGGCCTCGTAGAATGAATTTGGAAGTTCTCCCTCTTTTTCTATTTCCTGAAATAGCTTGAAAAGTATTGGTGTTAGTTCCTCTTTAAAGGTTTTGTAAAACTCTGCTGTATACCCATCCGGTCCTGGGCTTTTCTTAGTTGGTAGTCTTTTGATGGTTTCTTCTATTTCTTCTATTGTTATTGGTCTGTTTAGGTTGTCTATATCCTCCTGGTTCAATCTGGGCGGATCGTAAGACTTAAGGAATTTATCTATGCCTTCACTATCTTCTATTTTATTGGAGTATAAGGCTTCAAAATAGTCTCTGATTATCTTCTGTATTTCTGAAGTGTCTGTTGTGATATTGCCTTTTTCATCCCGTATGCTAGTAATCTGGGTTCTCTCTCTTCTTCTCTTCGTTAGCATGGCTAAGGGTCTGTCAATTTTATTTATTTTTTCAAAGAACCAGCTTTTAGTTTTGTCAATTTTTTCAATTGTTTCTTTTGTTTCAATTTCATTAATTTCAGCTCTGATTTTGATTATTTCTTGCCTTCTACTTCTTTTGCTGTTGTTTTGCTCCTCTTTTTCTAGGATTTTGAGATGAAGTATGAGATCATTTATTTGTTGGTTTTTTCTTTTTTTGAGGAATGAACTCCAAGCAATGAATTTTCCTCTTAGGACTGCTTTCAATGTGTCCCATAGATTCCGATATGTTGTGTCCGTGTTTTCATTTAACTCTAGGAATTTTTTAATTTCCTCCTTGATGTCTTCAATAACCCGTATGTCACTCAGCAACCTGTTGTTCATTCTCCAAGTGATGCTTGATTTTTCCTTTCTTCTTTTATCATTGATTTTCAGTTTCATTCCATTATGATCAGATAAGATGCATGGTATTATCTCTACCCCTTTATATTGTCTAAGAGTTGCCCTGTGACATAATATATGGTCTATTTTTGAGAAGGTTCCATGTGCTGCTGAAAAAAAAGTGTAACTACTTGATGTTGGGTGGTAAAGTCTATATATGTCAATTAAGTCTAGGTTATTAATTGTGTTGTTGAGTTCTATAGTTTCCTTGTTTAACTTTTGTTTGGAAGATCTGTCCAGTGGTGAGAGAGGTGTGTTGAAGTCTCCCATGATGATTGTATGGTGGTCTATCAGACTCTTGAACTTGAGAAGAGTTTGCTTGATGAACACCGCTGCACCATTATTTGGGGCATATATATTTATGATTGTTATGTCTTGTTGGTTTATGGTTCCCTTGAGCAGTATGAAGTGTCCTTCTTTATCCCTTTTGATTAGCTTTGGCTTGAAATCTATTTTATTAGATATGAGTATGGACACGCCTGCTTGTTTCCGCTGTCCATATGAGTGGTATGATTTTTCCCAACCTTTCACCTTCAGTCTATGGATATCTTTTTCTATCAGATGCGTCTCCTGTAGACAGCATATTGTTGGGTCTTGTTTTGTGATCCATTCTACTAGCCTGTGTCTCTTAATTTGTGAGTTTAAGCCATTGACATTTAGGGTTATTATTGAGATATGGTTTGTACTTCTATCCATATTTGTTTGTTGATGTTACTAAACCTGATTTGTTATCCTCTTTGACTACTTTCCCCCCTTTACTGTCCTACCTCCCATTGTTGGTTTTCAATGTTATTTTCCATTTCCTCTTCCTGCAATGTTTTGCCAAGGATTTTTTGAAGAGATGGTTTTCTAGCTGCGAATTCTTTTAACTTTTGTTTATCATGGAAGGTTTTAATTTCATCTTCTAACCTGAAGCTTAATTTTGCCGGATACACGATTCTTGGTTGGAACCCATTTTCTTTCAGTGTTTGAAATATGTTATTCCAGGATCTTCTAGCTTTCAGAGTCTGTGTTGAGAGATCAGCTGTTATCCTGATTGGTTTACCCCTAAATGTAATCTGCTTCCTTTCCCTTGTAGCTTTTAAAATTCTTTCCTTATTCTGTATGTTGGACATCTTCACTATAATGTGTCTAGGTGTCGATCTCTTATGGTTTTGTACATTCGGCGTCCTGTAGGCTTCTAGGATTTGGGATTCTGTCTCATTCTTCAAGTCTGGGATGTTTTCTCGTATTATTTCATTGAATAGGCTGTGTATTCCTCTGGTTTGGAGCTCTGTGCCTTCCTGTATCCCAATGACTCTTAAATTTGGTCTTTTGATATTGTCCCATATTTCTTGGATGTTCTGTTCATGGTTTCTTAGCAGACTTGCTGAACTGTCTATCTTCTTTTCCAGTTGAAATACTTTGTCTTCATTGTCTGATGTTCTCTCTTCTAAGTGATCTACTCTGCTGGTAGTATTCTCAATTGAGTTTTTAAGTTGGTTTATTTTTTCCTGCATTTCTAGTATTTCTATTTGTTTGTTTTTTATTTCCTCTATCTCCCTGTGAAATTGATCTTTTACTTCCTGGATTTGTTTGTCAATGTGATCTTTCATTATCTGATTTTGCTGTCTCATGTCTTCCTTGAGACTCCAGATCATCTGAAGCATGTATATCCTGATCTCTCTATCTGACATTCCATCTGTTGCACCTATTACCTCTTCTAAAGTTGAGTTGACCTGCATTGCCTGTGGTCCTTTCTTTCCTTGTCTTTTCATACTGCTGGCGTTTCTTTCTGCTTGGTGAAACTGTTGTGTTTTGAAATTTTCCCTCTATTTATTTATATTGCTCTTGTATAGTTGAATAATCACCCTTGCAGGGCATGTAGTGGCTGTGATCCTCCTCCAATTGGTGTGATCCGTCTACCACGCTGGCAGGCCCTAGGTCTGCTCTGCTGGTCGGTCAAAGGTCCACCTACCCAGCAGGCATGAGGGGCACCTCTATCACTCCGCAGGTTGCTGGGCCTAACCTCCCGATGGGTCGAAGGTTCGCCTAGCTTGCAGGGGGCTGCTCCCGGAGTGAGAGCTAGGCCTCCCGGGGGAGCCCGGATGGTGGAGGCCGACTGCCGGTTCAGGCGGGGCGGGCCAAGCCGCACTGGGTGCCGGCGGCTTGCAAACGCGGCTGGTATCAGCAGGACTTAACTCCTGCACCCGCTGCGGGGGCACCTTTATCGCCGAGTAGCTGCGGTTGCGTGGTTGGGACCCGGGCAGGTGGGGCCGCTTCTCCCAGGGCGAGAGCTGGGCCTCCCGGGGGAGCCCGGATGGCGGAGGACTGCCGGTTCAGGCGGGGCGGGCCAAGCCGCTCCGGGATCCCGCGGGTTGCAAAGGTGGCTGGCGTCTGCAGGACTTAACTTCTGCACCCGCCGCCGGTTCGGGCGGGGCGGGCCAAGCCGCTCAGGTTTCCCGCGGGTTGCAAAGGCGGCTGGCGTCTGCAGGATTTAACTTCTGCACCCGCCACGTGGGCACCTTTATTGCCGAGTAGCTGTGGCTGCCTGGTTAGGAACCGGGCGGGTGGGGCCGCTTTTCCCAGGGCGAGAGCTAGGCCTCCCGGGGGAGCCCGTATGGTGGAGGACTGCCAGTTCGGGCGGGGCGGGCCAAGCAGCTCAGGGATCCCGCGGGTTGCAAAGGCGGTTGGCGTCTGCGGGACTTAACTTCTGCACCCGCCGCCGGTTCGGGCGGGGCGGGCCAAGCCGCTCAGGGTTCCCGCGGGTTGCAAAGGTGGCTGGCGTCTGCAGGACTTAACTTCTGCACCCGCCACGTGGGCACCTTTATTGCCGAGTAGCTGTGGCTACCTGGTTAGGAACCGGGCGGGTGGGGCCGCTTTTCCCAGGGCGAGAGCTAGGCCTCCCGGGGGAGCCCGTATGGTGGAGGACTGCCGGTTCGGGCGGGGCGGGCCAAGCCGCCCAGGGATCCCGCGGGTTGCAAAGGTGGTTGGCGTCTGCAGGACTTAACTTCTGCACCCGCCACGTGGGCACCTTTATTGCCGAGTAGCTGTGGCTGCCTGGTTAGGAACCGGGCGGGTGGGGCCGCTTTTCCCAGGGCGAGAGCTAGGCCTCCCGGGGGTGCCCGTATGGCGGAGGACTGCCGGTTCGGGCGGGGCGGGCCAAGCCGCTCAGGGATCCCGCGGGTTGCACAGGTGGCTGGCGTCTGCAGGACTTAACTTCTGCACCCGCCACGGGGGCACCTTTATCTCCAGGTAGCTGAGGCCACCTGGTTAGAAACCGGGCGGGTGGGGCCGCTTCTCCCAGGGCGAGAGCTAGGCCTCCAGGGGGAGCCGCCTGCCGGAGCGGCTGATGGTTGGGGGACTAGACCTCTGTGCCCGCGTGGCCTTCCAAGATCCACTTCTCTGGGGCAACCTGTCACTTCGAGTAAACCTACCAGTTCACGGCAGCTCTCCTCTTAAGGAAGTTATGCTAGAAGTTCCTCCGTAGCTAGGCTGCAGCTGTTTCGATGAGTCTTTCATATCCCGTTAAAGTGGAGACATTGGAGTCGCTGCTTCCTCGCTGGCCGCCATGTTGGATCCCCCTTGCTATTGTTTTGCTCTTCTTTTTCTAGGATTTTGAGATGAAGTATGAGATCATTTATTTGTTGTTTTTTTCTTTTTTTAAGGAATGCACTCCAAGCAATGAATTTTCCTCTTAGAACTGCTTTCAATGTGTCCCATAGATTCCGATATGTTGTGTCTGTGTTTTCATTTAACTCTAAGAATTTTTTAATTTCCTCCTTGATGTCTTCTAAAACCCATTGATCATTCAGTAACCTATTGTTCATTCTCCAAGTGATGCATGATTTTTCCTTCCTTCTTTTATCGTTGATTTTCAGTTTCATTCCATTGTGATCAGATAAGATGCATGGTATTATCTCTACACCTTTATATTGACTAAGAGTTTCCCTGTGACATAATATATGATCTATTTTTGAGAAGGATCCATGTGCTGCTGAGAAAAAAGTGTAGCTGCTTGATGTTGGGTGGTATATTCTATATGTGTCAATTAAGTCTAGGTTGTTAATTGTGTTATTGAGTTCTATAGTTTCCTTATTCAGCTTTTGTTTGGAAGATCTATCCAGTGGTGAGAGAGGTGTGTTGAAGTCTCCCATGATTATTGTATGGTGGTCTATTAGATTCTTGAACTTGAGAAGAGTTTGCTTGATGAACATAGCAGCCCCGTTGTTTGGGGCATATATATTTATGATTGTTATGTCTTGTTGGTGTATGGTTCCCTTGAGCAGTATGTAGTGTCCCTCTTTATCCCTTTTGATTAACTTTGGCTTGAAATCTATTTTATTTGATATGAGTATGGACACTCCTGCTTGTTTCCGCAGTCCATATGAGTGATATGATTTTTCCCAACCTTTCACCTTCAGTCTATGTATATCTTTTCTTATCAAATGCATCTCCTGCAGGCAGCATATTGTTGGGTCTTGTTTTCTGATCCATTCAACTAGCCTGTGTCTCTTAATTGGTGAGTTTAAGCCATTAACATTTAGGGTTATTATTGAGATATGGTTTGTTCTTCCAGCCATAGTTTGTTTATTAATGCTATTAAACCTGATTTGTTTTCCTCTTTGATTATTTTCCCCCCTTTACTGTCCTACCTCCCACTGTTGGTTTTCATTGTTGTTTTCCATTTCCTCTTCCTGTAGTGTTTTGCCAAGGATTTTTTGAACAGATGTTTTTCTAGCTGCAAATTCTTTTAACTTTTGTTTGTCGTGGAATGTTTTAATTTCATCTTCCATCCTGAAGCTTAATTTCGCGGGATACCCGATTCTTGGTTGGAATCCATTTTCTTTTAGCATTTGAAATATGTTATTCCAGGATCTTCTAGCTTTTAGAGTCTGTGTTGAGATATCAGCTGTTATCCTGATTGGTTTACCCCTAAATGTAATCTGCTTCCTTTCCCTTGTAGCTTTTAAAATTCTCTCCTTATTCTGTATGTTGGACATCTTCATTATAATGTGTCTAGGTGTGGATCTCTTATGATTTTGCACAATCGGCGTCCTGTAGGCTTCTAGGATTTGGGATTCTGTCTCATTCTTCAAGTCTGGGAAGTTTTCTTGTATTATTTCACTGAATAGATTGCTTAATCCTTTGGTTTGTAGCTCTGTGCCTTCCTGTATCCCAATGACTCTTAAGTTTGGTCTTTTGATATTATCCCATAGCTCTTGAATGTTCTGCTCATGGTTTCTTAGTAGACTTGCTGAGCTATCTATGTTCTTTTCAAGTTGAAATACTCTGTCTTCATTGTCTGATGTTCTATCTTCTAAGTGATCCACTCTGTTGGTAGTATTCTAAATTGAGTTTTTAAGTTGGTTTATTGTTTCCTGCATTTCTAGTATTTCTATTTGTTTGTTTTTTATTACCTCTATCTCCCTATGAAATTGATCTTTTACTTCCTGGATTTGTTTGTCAATGTGATCTTTCATTGTCTGATTTTGCTGTCTCATGTCTTCCTTGAGACTCCAGATCATCTGAAGCATGTATGTCCTGAGCTCTCTATCTGACATTCCATCTGTTGCAGCT
This sequence comes from Urocitellus parryii, assembly GCF_045843805.1. Classification (NCBI taxonomy): domain Eukaryota; kingdom Metazoa; phylum Chordata; class Mammalia; order Rodentia; family Sciuridae; genus Urocitellus; species Urocitellus parryii. Next base: position 101,987,558 of record NC_135542.1, read on the forward strand.
ATTACCTCTTCTAAAGTTGAGTTGACCTGCATTGCCTGTGGTCCTTTCTTTCCTTGTCTTTTCATACTGTTGGCGTTTCTTTCTGCTTGGTGAAATTGTTGTGTCTTTGATATTTTCCCTCTATTTATTTATATTGCTCTTGTATAGTTGAAAAATCACCCTTGCAGGGCAGGTAGTGGCTGTGATTCTCCTCCAATTAGTGTGATCCGTCTACCATGCTGGCAGGCCCTAGGTCTGCTTTGCTGGTCGGTCAAAGGTCCACCTACCCAGCAGGCGCCAGGGGCACCTGTGTCACTCCGTAGGTTACTGGGCCTAACCTTCCGATGGGTTGCAGGTTCGCCTAGCTTGCAGGCACTAGGGGAGGGGCCGGTTCCGCCCCTCAGCAGGCTTTGGGCCCGCTCTGCTGGTGTTCACAGTCCCGCCTACCTGCAGACACTGGGGGAGGGGACGGGCCTAGCCCTCAGCCGTCCGCCGGACCTGTCCTAGTGGGTCCGGTCCGCGTTCCCCGCAGGCGCGTGTAGCTGCTGTCACTTGGCTGGTTGCTGGGCCTGACCCGCCCGCCCGTGGCTTGCAGGTTCGCCTAGCTTGCAGGCACTGGGGGAGGGGCCTGTTCCGCCCCTCAGGAAATATATATTAAAATTGTATCTTCTTTCTCTTCTCCCAAAGCACATGAATACATAAATGAAGAGATAAATACATTGCTTCACTAAAGTCCTAATATATAGCATTTTTCTATTGAAAGTATAAGTATATGCACAAACCTCTAATGTACCATACAAAGTAGGTGGATTCTAAGTATTAAGTCATGAATTACCTTCTCCAGTACCTGGACCAATTTATCAGATGTGCTTGGCCATAATTTCCATAGGCCATGCTAAACATTAGAGGACTAGACCAGGTGCCTTACTGTACTTAGAACTTTTTCAGTTGGCTTTATATTCTGCTCATGTTTTTATCTCACTTAAGTTCTAATGTATTTACTAAATGCCTAAGATGTTATGTCATATAAAATGAAGTAAAGATCAATATTCCCTCTGTTTCCGTATCTCATATTTTAATAGAAATGGGGTCACACATCTAAGTGGACTATAGTGTGTGTGTGTGTGTGTGTGTGTGTGTGTGTATCTTGATAAGGATTCTACTGGCAACTAGATGAATTTGTATCAGCCAGTTCTGGGATCTGAGATGAGAGCAGCAGGGTGGTAGAACCAGAGTGGAACACTGAAGAAGTCCTCCATCACTGTAATCCCTGTAGGGGTGTCGCACTGAACTCATTCCTTCTTTGTACAAGCCCATGTGAACTCTAATTAAACTTCAAGTAATAAGCTGTGTGTAATAAATAAGAGTCATAGAGGAGTGAGATAAGACAGGGAGTTTAACATGAAGTGCACAAAGTCACAGATGTTGGAGTTGGTTTACTCCGCTCCATTTGTGTTGCTTCCTTTCTCTATATTTTCCCACCTGTCCCCTTTCCCTCTTCTACTTGTTTTTAACCTTGATTTATTGATGAAATATCTATCTATGATCAAAGTTTATTCAGACTGTATATCTTAATAAGTTCTGGTTATGGAAAAAATGTATTAAACAAGATACAAAAGTAATAACATGGAATAAAAGCTTGGTGAAGATAATTTCATTAAAATTAAAATTTATTTTTATCAAAAGTCATAAGATACCATGAAGTATTTTATTGTAAGATTTGAAAAATAGAAAGGAGGATTTTCTACCTAGAAACTATAAAGGATTTATATCCAGAAGGTATGAATAAATTTTAAGAAAAATGAAAGCACAGCAAAAAGTCCTGAGTGTTATTTCACAGAAAAGAAAATGTGAACAACCTATGAAACAATAAAATTTATTGTCCACATAAATTTAGAAAGGTCCACTAAATAGATTTAAGAATTTTTCCAGGGTCAAATTATCTTTAAAGTTCCAGAAATTTACTCAAAGATATATAACTGGAAGAATGTCCCTCCTTAAGGGAACAATAAAGTCATTACGTATTTGGGAAATAGATAAAATACAAGTTTAAAAAGAATTACTTAAAAAAATAGGAATTCTTAATTGCCTATAACATTAAGAAGAAGAGCAATTTGATTTTAAAAAACACTAGCTTTCAATTTATCACCTTCTGATGAAATCTCAGGTGGCATTGGCTCATTAAACGATATTCTATTTAACCTGCAGCTATCCATTCACATTCTGTGACAGTCTCAATTCCATCAGCCCAGTTTTTTCTAATTTGACTAGCATTCAATTTAATCCCCTCTGTTTGTTTTCTACTTGCCTACAGATAAAATCCTAGCTTGGAAACTTTTCTTGGAATCTAAACTCACAACATTCTGGCAGAAGCCAAAGTCCCTAAGCCCTTCAGCCTTAACAGTTTAGGCTTATTCTCTTAATTCACTCAACTTTTCACCAATCCTCAAATATGCCAAACTCCCTGACTCCAGTTTGGCCCGAGTTTTTGTTTTGCAAATGAAGATGTACACTTTCACTTTGTCTGACAATCTCTTATTTTGGTGTATTATGAGCCCACTGGATCTCTTCTATAAACATCAGCTTATTGAAATATATATATATATATAAATCACAATTAAAACTATCTAAAATGAATATAAATTGTTTTAAATTCTGTACTAAAAGTACATGAATGCTAATTGTGATATGCTTTTTTATGGGCATTTGATTTTATTTAATTTAAAATAAAGAAAAATCAATAGTAAAAGTCTATAATAATATCATTCCAAACAATAGTTCTTTTTCCCTTTAAGTATTTTTACAGTACTTTTCATACATAAGCAAATTAATATTGGTAGTCTGTAATGTTTTTGTTAATGTTTTTTTTTTTTTTTTTTAAAGAGAGAGTGAGAGAGGAGAGAGAGAGAGAGAGAATTTTAAATATTTATTTTCTAGTTCTCGGCGGACACAACATCATTGTTTGTATGTGGTGCTGAGGATCGAACCCGGGCCGCACGCATGCCAGGCGAGCGCGCTACCGCTTGAGCCACATCCCCAGCCCTTTGTTAATGTTATCATTGATCATATTCATAGGATAACTTGTGAAGAAAAAAATGCTTTTAAACTTTTTGTCAAGAAAAATCAACATAAATGAACAGAGTTTATGATAAGAAATAATTTACAACTTAAAGTGAAGAACTCTATTTAAACTGACTAATACAGGTACTTAAAATTATCTATTATATTTTTTAGAGATTTTTAAATACCTTTGAAATGATACATCAAAGGCTTTCTGATCACAATGTTTGGCTGATGAGCACAAATTCATATATTGATCTCTTTCCTTTGACTTCTAAATTAATAAACATTTGTGGGCTTGTCTTTAAATATATTTTCTAATTATATAATTAAAATAATTAATTGTCAAATTAGATGGGACCCTTGGGAATGTCAGCAATTTTTGTTTTGTCTATAATTTTGGATGATTTAGATCATTTTCAAGTCAAGGAAGGAATTATTTAAAATATAAATTTACCAGAAATTAATTGTAGAAGGATTTAAAATGCACATATTTTTGACCTTTAGAGGAAATGTCTACAAAGGCTTTGGAGAGAAAATGTAAGTATTCCATAAAATCTCATGTGAAAATAAATAGAGATCCAAAACCTAACTATAAAAGTATAAAATTTATGCCAGGTAGTTTCAGATTGTAATCCTTCCTACCAGCATGCAATGTTTCCATTTGCACACAATCATAAATACTACAAAGGAAGTATATCTGCGTAGAATATAAACATGAATTTTGTTTTTCAGTTTTTGTATTGAATTGTGCTGTCAAACTTGTATATTACAAGTCAAATTCTCTTCTGGTTATTCATTATTATATAAATTCTGACATGAATTGTTTCCATTACATAGTTCAACAGATTCTCCTTCCAATATAAGTGGTTTTGAAAATTAGAATTATAAAAATAAAAATAAAAACTCACTATTTTCCTGAAAGAATATAGTCTTTGTCAAGATGTTATAAATTATAAAACCAATTATTAATATATTAAAATTTGTAATAGCCTCTTGAAAAAGTAATATTAATTCAAAATACAAACTAGAAGTATTAAGTACAATATTTAAATCCTCCTTTATATTTTTAAAAATTTCTTCAGCATTTTTTCAACTGTGATTTAAAACTCAGCTATTTGTTTTTGCTTGGTGACTTTTCAGTAACTAAAAGTTTTAAGTGGAAATTTTAAATTACCACAAACCTTATATGATCATTCAACAGTAATCAAATATCCTGATATGTTTCCCTATTAAATGTGCTCTCCATTCTGGTAAACCCCAACTTTCCATCTTTTGTGAAGACCAACCTCATGGTCTTACCTCACAAATCGTGGGAATATAGGAGCAGAGGCAAGAAGTACATTTCATTACTGTGTTCACCATCTTCCTTATCTCTAACCCATTTTTTTCCCCTCTTGTACGGATAGGCATATTTCTACCCATTACATTACGATAAAAAATGCAGTAGAACAAGTGATTAAAAAAATTAAAAATTGTAGTAGAGATGAATGGAGCTGATGGAGAAAATTATTCAGGGCTATTGTCTTGTTTCAGATACAGAGTCACAACAAGTTGGCTAGATCAAAAGTTAGAAAGAGAAGCTGATAATGGTCAAGAGTAAGAACAATTAAAACATGTAGAGACTACTGAGATCTAAGAAGACAAAGTCTAACTCTTGAAGGATTCTCACCACCTCCAACCTCAATACCCTGAGAGACTTTAGCAGAAGCTGATCTTTTAGCACTAGACACCTAGGACTCTAAAGCTGATGGAGGACATGTAGTCAGAACCACCCTAAAAAATGGTTCAACCTACTACCCACTTTCTCTAGAAAAAGAGAAAATGTTAACCTCATATGTAAACATGCAATTCCTCATCAAGTCCGTTTATTAGTATACTTACAATAGAATTAAAAGCTGTTTTTCCTCCAGATGCACATTCACCATTTTATTTCACGTTATTATCATAGTTTAATTTATAAGCAAGTCCTTCATGACCCAAGTTGTGAGCCCATCTCAACCACAGGGATTCCATGAGGTGACTTGCCCCAATCAAATTCATCAATGGTTTCTCTTGATAATTAGAATGAAATTCTATGCTCTAAGTCCTTTCTCACCCCTTTATCTAAGAAACTATATTTGCAACCTTACTTCTTTCCACTTTTTTTTTTCACTTTACTTCACCCTTGCAACACTGGATTCTTTTATGCTTTTGAAATATTCTGTGATTTTTATCATAAATCTGTTATTTTACCTGTCAGACTGATCCTTCCTCAAGCTCTTTATAAAGAGCTTGCATAATTCTATCCTTCAAGTTTCATTTTGTATGTTGTGTTTTTGAAAATGTATTTTCTAGTTACCATATTTGTAGAAAATAGCTCTTACCTCTCATTCCTTTATACACACATACACAACGCACATTAAGGTGTGCACACATACATGCACACACACTCACACAGAAAGGCTCTATTCTCTTATATTTTTTCTAGGACTTATAATAATGGAACTTATATTTTCATGGAAAAGTCCTAAAACATAAACATGGAAAAGTCCTAAAATAAGAAAACAGTATTAATTTTTATATGATTTCAAAATAATATAGAGTATATGATTCATCAAGTCAAATTTCCAAGTGAGGTTATCATTTACATTTTTACTATAATAACTATCTTATCACATTCTAATATATAAATTAAATAACTATTCATTTTATATCTGTGTTCTCCATTATGCTTTTTTAAGTGCTAACTACAGAGCTCAGATCCTGACAACATCAAAAGATGTTGGTTATATGTGTAAAGAAATTAATAGAAAAACTCAGAAATTCGTGCTGAGGTGGGAATCAATCTCTCTCTCTCTCTCTCTCTCTCTCTCTCTCTCTCTCTCTTAATATCTTTATTTTATTTATTTTTATGTGTTGCTAAGGATCAAACTTAGGTCCTTGCTTGTGCTAGGTGAGTGCTCTACCACTGAGCCACAACCCCAGCCCCCGAGGTTGGAATATTCCTGAAAATTAATTGCTTCAGGATCTCCTTGCAAATGTGATTTAATGTTTGCCAAATGGTATTGTTTTCATTTATTTTTTTACTAGAAATGAAATTAATTTTAAATACTCACACAAAGGAAATTTCATGGAACAATTCAAATATATTAAAACACATTCACAGATAATTCTTATTTACCTAAATTGTTATAGTTTCTTCCATTTGAGCGTAAAATACACAGAAGCATGAAATTTACTCTGAAATATATTCTTAAGAACAGGTGATGGAAAAAGAGAAAGCACTAATAATTAACTTTATTCTACATTTTTTTTTTAGTCACTGACTTTTTGTACTTTTAAAGAAACTGAGTACAAACCAATTCAACTTATGTTTTTAATATATTTTCTTTTACCAAAGGTGTGCCTAAAATATTGTAAGTTATTAAACTCTATGGACACGGGTGTTTTGAAATGCACTAGAGGGGAATATATGCAAGCATTGAGTCAATGGGTTAATTTGACAAGTATCTTATTCAAATACATGGTTCTGAACTATTTTAGTCAGCTTTTTTGCTGCTATGACTAAAGGACCTAACCAGCACAATTATAGAGGAGGAAGAGTTTATTTGAGGTCTTATTCCAGAGAAGGCCAGTTCTATTCCTCAGGGCTCGAGGTGAAGCCAAATATATGGCAGAGTATGTGGCATAAGGAAGCAGCTCACATAATGGTGATCAAGAAACAGAGGGATAAAGAGAGACTCCAGTTCCAGATACAAAATATATAACCCATAACCACACACCCAATTAACCACTTCCCCAGCACCACCCAATTCAAGCCACCACACAATTAATCCCATCAGGGATTAATCCACTGATTGGTTTAAGACACTCACAATCCAATCACTTCTCCTCTGAACCTTCTTGCATTGTCTCACACATGAGCTTTTGGGGGACATCTCATTTCCAAACCATAACTAATAAGCCATTGTACAAAATAGCATTACTTTATTTCTCTAAGCTTATTTTCCTCCTACAAAGACAATTTATTTTGTGGATAATTTCAATACTCAGTGATGAAATATGTTTGCTAGTCACTTATCAATCATGTATCTAGAATATTTGGTTCAATTTGTTGTACTAACAAGATAAAATTGCAATCTTGTTAAATTAGTTCTTTCAATGGTCAAATAAAACAAAATCAATAAATAAGGATTTTCAAGAGCCGCTTTGTCTATCTTTTTTTTCTTTTCAGTAAAAGAATAAGTCATTATAATTTAATTCCATTTAATTATCTTTCAGTTTGATTTTTCTCTTATTTAAGCAACATTCAGCTGATTCACCATTGTGTCCCCAACTTTTTCTTTGAAACCAGTAATAGTTTTAAAAAGTACCAAAAATGAACAAAAGTCCTATGTTAAGTATTTTTATTGTATTTTACATTGTAATTCCAAACTATTTTTATTTTAGACAGTAGACATTTATGAATTCATTGGAGACTAGACTTTTTTTTTTCCTAAGCCTATCTGGCTGAACATAGTATGTATGAATCTTAGAAAAAGTAATTCGTGCCCAAGATTGAACTTGGTCTTCTCTCAATTCATGGTTTCAAACAGCTTATCTTGCCTATTGATTTCTTTCTCCCCAGAGCTAGCTAATCAAATCTCTTCATCCCAGCTCTCAAATCCCCTGGCTGATGTTCATCATCCTTCACTCTCTTCTATTGCTTTGTCTCTTTGAAAGTCTGCTTAGTCTCTCATCCTTTACTCTCCAGCTACTTCAAAGTTTTGCCCATTTTTTCCTCTTCAGAAAAAAAACAACATGCCCATTCAATTATTTGGTAACATAGAGTTAATAGTCAAGTACTTCAAATACTAGAGATCCAGGATGACTAAGCTGGTAAACAGCCACATTGCCTCTGGCTCTGGGAGGAAATGTGTTTTCAGAAATCAGGGTTCTTATGAGAGTAGGCAGCAGAAAGTGCACAAAAATGATCGACTTTGTTTAGAACCAGACAAACCAATTTTCAAATCCCTATTCTATTATTTAAAATGCAGGTTAGTTTTAAAAGAAATTTTTCTTACCTTTCTTAAAAAGTGAAATCATGACCATCATTCAGATGAACATGAAGGGATCATTAAAATTTTATTCTCATTAATGAAGAAACCAGGAACGTAATCTAAATGAGTTCAAAAGAGAATCCAAGGATGCATATATAGATGGTTTTTATGTATGGTGTGTGTGTACACACAATCTATCTGTATGTACATGCTACATGCACACACCACACACACACATACACACAAAGCCCAGGTATATTTAAAGGTGTATTTTTGTAATTTGCCATTTTTAAATTAACTTTCTGATTTTTTTGAGAATGCATTCAGACTCTAAGGTAATGGGTTTCATTTTTAATAACTGGAAATTGAATATAGAAGGTACGTTTTTTTAATTTTTTTTTTTTAGAGGAAGAGAGAGAATTTTAATGTTTATTTTTTAGTTTTCGGCGGACACGACATCTTTGTTTGTATGTGGGTCCTAGGATCGAACCAGGGCCGTACTCATGCCAGGCGAGCACGCTACCGCTTGAGCCACATTCCCAGCCCCAGAAGGTACATTTTGAAGTGAAATTCTATTGATTTTGTTTCCACTTTTCCAGCATACCATTTCATCAATATTACAATGTTGTTTTGGCTGATCAGTAGAGGATGCCTTGAAAATTCCCCATTTTTCCTACTCACATTTGTCTTGGAGAATAATATGCCAGGTTACAGATTTTTCACTCATTCTAGAAGACTACTAAGGTAATGCTCAGCAAGAAAAATAGTCATGCTAATTTAGATATTCTGCTTACTGAATATATCACTGGCAACATTAAATATCAAATGTACTAGTTATAAAAACTCAATGGTCAGCAAATTACAAATAGGTATCATTAATGGCAAATGAGCATCTCATTATGTATAATTTGGCAATATTTCCCTGAGGAACACCTGTATTGCTTTCAAAAATAGTGCTCTTTAGGTGGTATTGTGAAATTGGTGAATACATTTGACAATGTTGAATTTTATGAGAGCTCTGTGAGCATGGAAAATCCTCAAAATTAAGAACCCGGCACCAATTCTCTTGTGCTTTGGAAATGACACACTGCAAAAACAAAACAAAACAAAAATACCCTGCCCCATGCAACTTGGATCAGACTCCTGGGCACCCTATTTGCTTGTTACAAGGCAAGACACAAATCTTTCAAAAATCCATCTTTGTCCCATAAATGATTAGCTGAACTGTTTGCTCCAGTTTGTCCATATGGGAAAAAAAAATGTTGCTAACCAAACTCTGGTTAAGTTTGTCTTTCTACAAGGCCCCTAAACTTCAATCCACCTCAGCCTGACCAGTGAGGTAGTGCCTCCTGAGAACAGGCTGACCTCATAATAAACATTCTCACATCAACTGTGTGATCTTGCTACACGTAAACCCTTTCCATAAACCTGGTTCTGTGCAGCCTTGTTTAATCTTTCCATAAAAGAAACTCACTTATTGTCTAATGCTTGAGACAGTTGTAGACCTTAACATCAGAGTATATTCCCTACTGCAATCCTTCTTTTATAACCCTCCTTGCTACATTTATTTTAAATAAAGCCTGTCCTTACCAAGTCCACATTTGTTTGTTTTTTTTTTGGTATCTCAAACTCTTACACAAAGTATAAATCTGTGTTGTTTTATTCAGTCTTGTGTCCTTCTCACTCCCATGGTCTTCTGGGGTTCCATTGCACATAACATTTGGTTTTTAAATAACATTTATTTCTCAAGATCCCTGTGCCCTATTCTTTGTATGCTTATCTATCTTTTGGATTACTGTTAAAAACCCATGAATATATATTTATAAAGTTTAATCTGTTTAGTTAGAATAAGCTGGTGCTTTTTCTATGCAATACAAATGATTTTCTATGCAATACAAATGATTCTGAAACTTTCTTCTGCAGCTTATTTTGGTACTTGGGATTGAACACAGAGATGCTTAACCACTGAGCCACATCCCCAGCCCTTTTTTATATTTTCTTTAGATATAGGGTCTTGCTGTGTTGCTTAGGGCTTCACTAAGTTACTGAGGCTGGATTTGAATTTACAATCCTCCTGCCTCAGCCTCCAGAGCCACTAGGATTACAGGCGTGCATCACTGTGCCCAGTCTAATTTAGTTTTTAGAGTAAAATTATCAATAAATAAATGTCTAAAGACCTGAATTGTGTCTCAGTTCTTTTATTTGAGATACTTTGGGGTAATTTCCATGATTTCCTTGATCTTATCTATACATGATAATACTAATACAGACAATATTCATCTACCCTAGTAATCTGACATACACTTAATAAGGTCAGTCTATAACTATATTTTAAAATTTACAAACCAGTAGACACATGAATGTATTTTTAGCTCTACCTTAAACCCAATTATTTTCATTAGGACAATTAACTATGTGTAGGAAATTTTCTCTCAGTGTTTATATAAGTGTATCAAGAGTTTTTATTTATTAAAGATTATTTACATAGTCTATACATTTTTAATTATATTTAGTTTTTAATGATATGACTTTTCTTATGGAACAGTCAGGTCAAAGCATTTGGGAATAGCAAGTCAAAGATTTTCCTGAAAAGGACAAACTCCCCTTGAACCTATTGATCAAAAAAAAGAAAGAAAAAGAAAACTAAGTACCAAATTAATAAGACTCAAGAGAGAAGGTGAGGATGAAGTTGCTAAGGAATCTATGTTGACTGAATGTTCCTTTATCAAGTGGTGAATCCACTAATATTTTGGAGAAGTGAAGTGCCAGTGGGAATAAACCAGAAACTACTATAATCCCCCAGATATTTAAAGTATGGTGATGTCTAGGCAAGGTTACTAATTCTGGCCACTGGATTGGTAAGAAAGCTGTGCTTAAGTCACTCAAAGTCAAAACATTTAAATATGTGGTTCCCCTATCTTAATATTCCTTTTTCATGGTGACCTTTGAGGCTGCATGCACCATATGAAAAACACCTCTGAGTATTGACAGGAACATTTTATAAGTGGTATTTAGTCTTTGTCATTAGACCACTGAGGTATTAGGATGCTTTGATACTCCAGCATACAATAAATAGCTTGAATTATAAAAAGAGGATGAGCTAATATTGGGGCATATTGAATTGGAGTGGATTTTTATACTCATAGTGGCTCTTTTAAAGCTTGTTATAAAACAGGCTCTGAAGAGAAGCTGAATAAAGAAAATACCCACTAACTGTGACAATGAAGAAATTGATGTTGATGCTGCTGAGGAGGAGGAGGAGGAGGAGGAAGAATGAGGAAATATTCACTTGGATTTAAATTTGGTGCTCAGAAGTCAGGTCTGCATGTGATGTTCAAATGGTAAATCATATTCTACAACATATTAAGAAGACTATACATCATGAACAACTTGGTTTTCTTCCAAGGATGCAAGGATAGTTTACCACATACAGATGAGTAAAAGGAAGTCACTGTATGAATAGAATTAAGAACAAAAATCACATAGTCATATTAATAGATGCAAAGAAATCTACAAAACTCTGCACCCATTCATTAAATAAACGAGGAATAGAAGGAATACATCAACACCACAGGGCTATTCATGACAATTCCAAAACCAACTCTCAAATGGAGAAAAACTGAATGCAAGTCCTTTAAAATATGAAATAAGACAATAATGTCAACTTTCACTTCTATTTAACATAGTATGAGACATTCTAACCAGAGCAATTGAGCAAAAGAAGAAAATAAAAGGGGTAAAAATATAAAAGGAAGAATTCAAATTATTACTGTTGCAGATACTATGATCCTATACTTAAAGGATCCAAAATGTTTCACCAGAAAGAAGACTAATAAAGCTAATAAATTCAGCAAAGTTGCAGTTTACAAAATCAACATACAAAAATGAATAGCTTTCCTATATACCATTAACCAATTGGCTGAGAAAAAACAGGAAAACATTATCATTCATAATAGCCTAAAAACATAAAATAAAATACCTAGGAGTAAATCTAGCCAAGGAGGTGAAAAACTTCTACAATGAAAACTACAAGATGCTGAAGAAAAAAAAAAAGCTGAGGAGAACACAAAAAGATGATTAAATATCTTATGTTTATGGACGGCAGAATTTATATTGGTTAAATGGCCATATTACCAAAATTGACACACAGATTCAATCTAATCCCCATCAAAATAGCAATGGCATTCTTCACAGAACTAGGGAAAATAGTTCTAAAATTTATTTGGAAGAATAAAAAAACCAGAATAATCAAAGCAATTCTAAGCCAAAAAAGCAATGCTGAAGACATCACTATACCTGACATCAAATTATACTACAGTGATCAGTAGTAAAAGTTTCATGGTACTGGTATAAAAACAGACATGTAGATCAGTGGAACACAATAAAAAAATCCACACAGATACAGCCATCTCATCCTTGTCAAAAGTGTCAATTCAAACATACATTGGAAGAAAGATAACCTTTTTTACAAAAGGTGCTGGGGAAACTGTATATCCATATGTAGAAGAATGAAACTATATCACTATCTTTTGCCATACACAAAAGCCAATCAAAATGAGTAAAGGACCTAAGAATGAGACCAGAAACTGTGACTCCTGAAAAAAAATGTGTTAAAGAATCCAGCATATAGAAACAGGCAATGACTTCCTCAATACTCAGAAAATCATAGCAAAAATTAATAAATGTGATGTTATTGGTATCAAATTAAAAAGCTTCTTCACAGCAAAAGAAACAATTAAGAATGTGAAAAGAGAAACTAAAGAATGAAAGAAAATCTTTGTTAAGCTTCTCTTCTGACACCAGTAAACAAATGGGCAAAATGAACTAAATAGGCACTTCTCAAAAGAAGAAATAAAAATGACTAACAAATACATTTAAGAAGGACAACATCATTAACAATTCGAGAAATGCAAATCAAAATTACACTGGGATTTCATCTCACTCCTGTTAAAATGGCACACAAATATTTTTAAATGCTGGAGAGGGTGTGGAAAAAAAAGGAGTACCTTTATGCTGTTAATATGATTGGAAATTAGTGCAACCACTATGGAAATCAACATGAAGTTTCCTCAAAGATGAGGAATGGAACCACATTACGATCCAGTTATATCACTCCTTGGTATTTATATGCGCATCTCTAATGATATACATATACCAATGTTTATAGCAACACAATTCACAATAGCCAAATTAGGGAACCAGCCTACATGTCCATAAATGGATGAATGGATAAAGAAAATGTGTTATGTGTAAAAAATCATTTATTCAGCCATAAAGAAGAATGAAATTAAATGGAACTTGCAAACATTATGTAAGCAAAATAATCCAAACTCTCAAAGTCAAAGATCATGTGTTTTCTCTCATGTGTGGAAACCAGAGAGGATGAAGGAAAAGAAAGGTGTGGTGGAAGGATCTCTTATAAATCAAAGGGAGACCAGCAGAGTAGAGGAAAGGGACCAGAGTGAGGGAGGAGGGGAGGTAAAGGGAAACACTGGAGACAGGAAGAAGAGATGTCATAGATGTCAGTGTGTTTTTGTTCTGCTATGCCATCAATAACAACAAACATACGGTTTGCCCATGGAATGAGAGGTGAGAGCACATTCATATTCATATGAATCACTCATTGTATATGATTCAAACTTGGAAATAAATGTTTAATTACAATATTTTTTTAATGTCACATTCCTAGACTACATGTGGTGATGGGGGAAAAAAGAAAGAAAGAACTACTTTGGACTGGCTGAAATGAAGGACAGTACACGTATTTGGCTTTCTGGCCAAAGTTTGGGTTCTCTTTAACATCAAGTTCTGCACCAGTAGTTTTCAACTGGAGATAATTTCTCCCACAGTGTACTTGGCAAGGTCTGGAGACAATTTTAGTCATCACATCTGAAAGGGAATAATACTAGAATCTAGAAGGCAGAGGTCAGTGATGTTGCTAAACATCACACCATGCACAGGACAGCATGCCTCCTCCCTCAACAAAGAATTAGCAGGTCAAAAATTTAATTATTTTTTTTTTAGCCAACTGGCTTTTGTTTAATGCTAAACATTTCAATAGTGCTGAAATTGGGAAATGTTTTTCCACAAGAAACAAAAACAAGGGGGAAGGTGAATATTTCAGATTGCTTGCTTAGCACATTGTCTTCTTCATGAACACATTTTAGACTTGAGTTAATCAATCAAAATCACTAAAGCTGACTTGTCCTTGTATCATGTGAGATACTTTTAATTTTCTTAATGCAGGACTGTGCCAGCCCTGGTTCCTTTTCTGCATCTACTCATTTTTTTTTTCCTGAATGAGCTTCCACATATGTGCAGCAATATACTCTCTTTCTATTTCTCATTGAACTAGAAGCCTCTCCTTCACTTAAATGCAACTCCAAGATGCTCAGCCCTCCATATTTACGGTCTTCACATTTGCATATTTAACCAATTGTGGATCAAAACAATGGCAAAAATATTGGCTTTGTGTTGAACATGTAGACTTTTTCTTGTCATTGTCTCTTAAACAACATAGTATAGCAATAGTTTACATGAATTTGCATTATGTTTAAGTTATTCTAAGTATTCTAGAGACAAAGCATACAAGAAGATGTGAGTACACTATTTGTAACTACTTCGCCATTTTTCATAAGGGACTTGAGATTTGGGTTATCTCTAGAAGATTCTAGAATGAATCCCAACTGATATTTAGAAATCACTGTGTTGAGAATGGCTTATGTACATATAAAAAATAAATAAATAAGCTTTTAATTGTTATTATTTTTTTTTTTTTAGCCAACTGGCTTTCCTTTAATGCTATTGGGTCTGTTCTTTTATTTTATTATTTGGGTGTTTTCTTGCCTCTGAATGCTACCTGGAGTCTGCCTTAAAATCCAGTTCTTCATTAGTGCTTTCAATTTTCTCCCTTTCATTTACAAATCTGGATCCTGTGCTTACTTACTTCTCCTTCCTAGTGGAAGTCATTGGATTATTTTAACTCCTCTCTGCAGTGCATTTTGGCTCTGTGAGCACAATTCCCAAGAAAATACCTGCAAAGCCATCTTACTTCTATTTTTTGTTTGTCCCCATGAATAACTTCTTGCCTCCCCTGGCCTTTTGTTTCTCTGGCATGTGACTGATATTTATGGGCATGTACCTGACCCATAATATAGAAAGTTCACCATGTCACACTTTACCCCAGACTCATCAAGGACATTCACATAAGTCTTCAATGATGAGAAAAAAATACCACATTGCTTAAAGCATAGTTTTCACATAGATTTTATAACCACTACTAGGTTATTTCTTCCCATGGTCTTAGATATAAAGAATTAGAATATTGGTTATTAATTAACTAGACCATCTGGATCAACAATGAGCCATTTAAAATGAATTTCAAATTTTGTCCAGAGTCTAATCCAGCAAATAGACAATAGAAAATAAAAAGTTATTTTCATGGAAAAATAAAGCTAGCTATGAGGATAGTAGCAAATTAGAAAGTAGATAACTGGTGGTACCCGTTACTCAGGTGCTGTAGATGGATGTTCTCCAGAAACCATGTCAAGTATTTCTACATTTGCGAATGTAATTGTTGAGAGCCACAGCCAAAGGGGCCCCAGCAAACTTCCAGCTGCCAGCAAACTTCCAGCTGCCGGCTGATGATTGGCTCACAGTGGCCCCAGCAACATCTAGCTGATTGGCTCCTCTGCGGTGATGTTCATTGGGCTGTTTCCCTGCCCTTCAGACTGCCAGCTGATGATTGGCTCACAGCGGCCCCAGAAACATCTAGCTGATTGGCTCCTCTGCGGTGATGTTCATTGGGCTGTTTCCCTGCCCTTCAGACTACGGAACTGCTCATTGGGGGACTTCTTTGGCTCTGCCCACGCGACCTAGCCAATCGGCCTCAAGAGCAGGATTGTGGGAGGTGGTGGTTGGTGTGGGGGTGAGAGGCTTGTGGAAGCCGGTGGTGGCAGTTGGGCTCTGAGGGTTTTTCCTGAGGAGCTGTTTTGCTTGGCGTTTGTAGTTCTAAAAATAAAGTTAGTTTCTTTTGACAAGTGGCTCCTGAATTGTGCCCAGCCAGACTGCGGCAGTAATTATTAAAAGGAAGCTGGACATCATACTTCTTTTTATGATTTTTTCTAAATTGTTGGCCTAATTATTTTAAAAACTGTATAGGAGCAACAAAGAAATTTGGGAACTATATGTGTGGCTCAGTGGTAGAGCAATTTGCCACACATGCAGGGTTCAATACCCTGTATCCTCACAAAGAAAAGAAAGAAAAGAAATTTTCTATTTGTTTCCCTGAACACTGATTTCTAGTATGGAACCTGAGCTGTACTTTGCTTGTCTTTTTTTTTTTTTTTTTTAAACCATGTATGTTATTTTACAGTATGATTTTGCAAGTTTTACCACACATTAGGCCTAATTAATGAATGTTGCTAGATTATGAGCCCAAATCCTTGATCTAATTAATAACTAATTTGCAAACAAAGGATGTGTTTAAATGAAACTCCTCCGTATACCTCAAAGTAAATTATATGAAATTACAGATACTACAAGAGGAGTTTACATGCAAAATCCTCAGGGTGTGGAAGATAAAGGCTTTAATCTTCTAAATAATATCTAGCAGTTGTATAATGGTTTCTAATTTATATTTTGTGTCACATTAATGAATTTGATATATAAAATAATCCATCTAAGGAGCTACTATTATCTTTACTTGACAAAGTAAAAAACAGATTCAAAATCTTGGTCAGTGTTATATAAATTATAAGTAATAGTAGTAGAACCAAACTTGGGTGATCTACCTTCATGTTTCAGATTATACTCATTATACATGACTGGATTATTGGAAATATTCATGTTCAAAAACATATGCAAGGTGATGGTCTGACTAAACAAACTGACATAGTGACTTTGAAACCTGATATACTATACCTGATTTGAGTGTCTCTGAAAAAGCATCTGAAGATGAAGAATTCCTGGGTATTATCATATTCTAACACTTCAGTACTGTGGGAAATTAAAAGAAAAAGAGATATGGAATGACCTGACAATTGCCCCTAACTTTTAATTTAATATTGTTAAAAACCATAATGACACATACATATTCTGCTCTTGCAACTTACAACTTAGTGCTATCCTGAGATTCACAAATAATGATGGACGATTTCTTTACTATGTGTCTTGTTTGAGTATAATCATATAGTTTCCTTAGGACAGAATGCACATAGGGCACCTTTGCTTAAATACATAGAAAGAATTTACAAGCTATTTTAAAAACTTACTTAAAGAAAATGAAATTAGTTTTGTTCCTCAATTGTTAGTAATTTCATTTTGTTAAACATACTCCCCTAATAGTCTGAAGGAGACTTCTACCTTTCTAAATTCACCCAGGCTTTGCTCATGGATATTAGAGAATTTTCTAGTGCTGTTTGTCTGATGTGATGTCCATTGGCTTTTAGGAAAAGCATAAGCTTTTGCCTTGAGTTCTCTCTCCCACACTTGCAGGTAGAATTGACACTGTACTTCATGGTGAAGTTCTGTTCTTGACAAAGAGGTAAAAGTTGTTTCATTCCCATGGTATGCTTAGTTCTTTCTATTAGATTCTCCAACATTGAAGGCTTAATTTTCTTAATGGATGTATGCTAACAACCTGCCCAGACCCCCTTATTTTAGGGGTAGAAATAAAACCTAAAGCATGCAATCACATATTGAGGTGGGCCCCAGAGGAATGAATGACTCAGTTTCCACTTTAAATAATGAGAAGAAACTACCTTTTAAAAATATCTTTATTTTTCTTACTCCTCCTTAGCCTCACCTTTGTCTCCTTTTAGCAGTCATGTAAGTAAAGTGTGGTTCAAAGAGAGAATGAACAAAATAGGATTCAATACTTAATCAGGGGGGTCCTCACAAATTTGTATATCCCACTGTATTACAATTTATAGATGAAAGTTTGGAATCAAAAAATATAGTAATACATGGAGTGACTTCACCTGGATTCTTATTCTGTGGATGCCTCCCTACTTGGGGTATTCTAAAGTTGTAGTTTCAATATACTTTTCCAGGATAAGCATAAAGAGACAGACATGCACAAAATTCTAGGCTTCTAAAAGTAAAATTCTTCAAATCGTTGTTAGAGTTGCTTTCGCTATGGTCAAAAATCCAATACAAAATTATCATTTTGTAAGATATTTTGGAAACCATCTAATTTTAGAAGTGAAGATGTCTGGTTGTATAGTTAAAATGCACTTGCATAAAACTTCAAATGACAATGGCAACCATGATTCTTATATGCAAATTTACTTACTCAGAAAAAAAATTGAATTTTGTGTCTACAATAAACAATTTTATAGGCATTGGAAGCCTTTTCTGGAAATGCACTTGCTGCAGTGATAGGTAGCATTGTATATGAAGTGTAGTGCTTTATGAATATATCTGAAGCTATTTCAATTTTCATATTTAGTGTTGGAATGAGGAAAGGTGACTTGCTTTTGAAAACAGGTCTTTGAGGCTGATACCATATTCAGATAAATACTGTTGACTCTCTTGACAGGAGTCTTTCCAGCTTCAAAATACTTATTATCCTTTAGCCAATACAACAATTCTAAACAAAGTACCTGTTATCAAAAATATTATTTCCCAAAATAATAATTAAATGTAGAATTATTTCCCAAAATAATTAGAATACCAATGCTATTAGAGTTTTCTTTTGAGACAATATAGATTAATTTTCCTAGAAACCCCCATCTTTTCTGCTTCTGTGATAATGCACTTCAGCCATAGTTTAAATCAAGAATTTAGATGTTCAAGATCTGGTAATTTTACAATTTTTTCTTCTAATCTTACAGATATGCAAAACCTTGCTCATGCTATATCGGTATTATCAATCACCAGGTATTCTTCACCCTCCATTTTTGAGGAATCTCAATTCTATGCCAGCTCAAAAGAAAGATGTCAGCATAAGTCAGAAAGATTATTTCTTAGTCTAGGAGTCAGATTTCTGAGACACACTGATCAAGGTCAGAGATTATATTTTGCCCACAAAGTTTTATGTTAAGAATGTTACTTTACCCTTAAACTTTCTACTGTAGACTGTAGAGAAACTGTTTTCATACAAACTCAGAGGAAAAATTTTAAGGAATATTAGGGAGACAATGTATCTCAAACAGTTTTATATATAGAAATGAGGTGGGAGGTGTTTTTTTTGTTTGTTTGTTTGCTTGTTTTTTGGTACCGGGGACTGAACTCAGGGGCACTCAACAACTGAGCCAAACCCCCAACCCTATTTTGTATTTTATTTAGAGACAGGATTTCACTGAGTTGCTTAGTGCCTTGCTTTTGCTGAGGCTGGCTTTGAATTCACAATCCTCCTATCCTTGGCCTCCAGAGCTGCCGGGATTAAAGGTGTGTGCTACCACACCCAACTGGGAATGAGGTTATTTTTAAGCAAGAAGAATTAAGTGGAGATAACAAGGGAGAGTTTGTTTTTGGTCAATGTGTATTGACCAAAATTGTTAAAGTGCTATTCCAAAATTCCAAATAACTCTGGGTCTTTTTGAAGAAAAGACAAAAGATTTATTCTAGCCAGAGCCAAGGGAGCAGAACGCAGACAGTTCTGCAGCTCAAGATGCAGAGCTTTAGTGGGGCATGGCTTAAAAGCCGAAAGAAAAAAAAATGCGAAGGAAAGGGGCTGGAGAAACCAATATAGTTATAGAACATGTTTCACAGGGTAGGAAAAAAAACCCAAAAACTCAAGTTCACTTTTCTGAGAAAGATTCTCAATACATGAAAAGATTCTGAGTACATGATCAGAAAGCAGGCCAATGTCTGCTCTATGAATTGCAGAAGCTGTGGTCTGGGTGAAAGAGAGTGAGGATGTCAGTTTCTATGTGAGTAGGCTCTTACAGAAGCCGGCGGGGGTGGGGAGGATGGGGGGGAGGGCAATTCCCTACACAGGCAAAGCTCTTTCTATGAGACCACACCTATTTTCAAGACTCTTCCTCTTGTAGTGTTCCTTTGACAGACAGGATGACTTTAGCAATGAAAATGATGAGGTCATTTTTGCGAATAAGTTTTTATAGTTAATGTCACATTAGTAGTTTTTTAGACCAGAATCTCACACAGTGCAAGAGTAAAATCTTCACATAACATGAAGAATAGTTTTTCATTATTGATCTGAACATGCCACATAACAAGACGTAAAATATTTCAAAAGATAGCTATTCTATAAAGCAGGAATCCATTATTCTGGTAACTATCACTCTTTTCTTTGTCCTGCTCTGTGACACTATTTAGGAAAAAAAAAATCAATTTTTTTTCTTATACGTCACCTATAAACATGAAGCAATAGCTAAATCATTTCATCCCCATATTAAACATCTTCAATCATTTAAGTCACTTCTTAGGAGACCCCTGGAAATCATCTATTTAGACCAGAGAGCATCCCAGTCATTTGACAAATAACATTCTTTCCTTCAGCTAGAAGATGGGGG
Organism: Urocitellus parryii; assembly: GCF_045843805.1. Taxonomy (NCBI): domain Eukaryota; kingdom Metazoa; phylum Chordata; class Mammalia; order Rodentia; family Sciuridae; genus Urocitellus; species Urocitellus parryii. The sequence goes on from NC_135542.1 coordinate 102,008,097, forward strand.
GTTTTATAAAATGTCACAAAATTAATCTATCTCAATTAAAACAAGTGAAGGAAGGAAATAGATACAAGTAGTGTTCTGCCAAGCTTTAAACATCTTGATTCTATCTAGTTATAGATACTCTCTATTTTGTAATTACTTATCTTCAATAGAGGAAGACTGCTTTCCTAAATTAGGAAAGATGTACTTGGGAAGCACTCTCATTCATCTGGGAATAATATATCAGCCAAGTCATTCAATCTTTGGGATGCAAAGAAATACCAAGTCCATAGATCCTGGCTCAGGTGCATTATTCTGAGCTGAGATGCAGGACAGGAGCTTTACATCCTAAATATTACCCACATAAAAAGAAGCCATGCCTGCAGAAACCACAGGACCCTGGGGAATAGTATCTGATGACTGTGTTGCTGTATTTATTTACAGAAAATAATTAAGACATTTACTAATCATTTTGATTTGAAGTTCTGAATCTCTTTTCACTGGCATATAAAATAAATCAATTATTTACAGTTTGGCCTTGTGTTAAAATAAGCTAGAATAACAACAATAGAATATAATATGTAAATCTTTGTTTTCTAATTACAGATTCTGAAAATTATCTAGTTTGTTATTTGCCAGTTTTTATTTCTAGTTTTGTTAGCAGAAAAAGCCATCTAGTCATTAACTACTACTGAATCTCTCTTTTAGGATGTACCAGAAAGAAAAATAACTATTCCTAATGTAACATAGACATATATTGTTTTCACTATATGGGAATTCTCTCTTCCTCATAGAAATACTGAAGGAGAAGTCATGATTTTGAGAGAATTTCAGAGTAATGGTAGAATGGGAGAATTAATTTTACTCCCAGAATTACCCAAGAGAAAGGGAATGATCAATACTAAACATAGCTGAGGGTGGAGGTGAGTTAATAAAAATGAGTCAGAGAATAATGTGAGTAGGTCAACAAGAACCAAGAGGAGTTGATAGGATGTTGGAGATCAAAATAGTATTTAGTGTTTCATAGAGACATGAACATAGAGCTCTAATAGTTCAGAGAGGCAGGAAATTTATCCTGTGCAAAAGTAGATCTAGATTATAGCTGCAGGAATAGATATTCTTTAGGGTGCATTGCTGAGGAAAGCTAGACTATTTGGATTCTATATAATTGGGGAACTCAGGCTAAGAATAGGAAAATACTCATCTGAAATACTTCTTTGAATTTGCTCCTCAAATGAATGGATACAGAAGAGACAACACCTAAAAATGTATATACATGAACATTTTTCTCATACATATACATATATACAGAGAATATATATGTCGTGCAGATCATGTCAAATTATTATGTGAACCCCAATCAGTCTCTACTGCCAATGCAAAAATTGACTTCCTTTAAAGATTATCTATGTGAGTGTATTTCTTAAGTTCAATTGGAAGAATTAGAACAATATAAAACCAAAATTATAAGCACTTCTGTCTCATCTGATTGTATTAGTTTCCTAAGGCTGCCACAACAGTGGACCATGAACTGGATTGCTTAAAACAACAGAAATTTATTGTCTCACGGTTCTGGTGATGGTAGTCTAAAAGGAAGCAATCAGTGGGGCTATGCATTCTCTGAAAACTGTCAGAAGAAGTCTTCCTTGCTTCTTTCTAGCTTCTGGGGTTTTTGGCAAGTCTTAGTGTTTTTTGGCTTGCATTTGCAACAAATCAATCTGTCTGTCATCACATGGTGTTCTTTCGGTGTGTGTCCAAATTTCCATCTTCTTATTAGGACACTAGTCATATTGCATTGGGGGCCATCCAACTTTAGGATGACTTCACCTGCATAAATTATGGCTAATTAATCTTTGATTACTCTATTTCAAAGTAAGGTCACATTGCAGGGGACTAACAGGTAAGAACTCCAACAGATTTTTTTTTCCAGGGATCGCATATCAATTCACAACACTGATATCAAATCATATTAAACTGGATTATACAGCAATTACAAAGTTCAAGATAAATGTGGTTTGCAGTAACAAAGACTAACATCCTGTTCATGCTAAATGGCAATGTTGCTTATCAGAGCTACTCAAGGATCCAGGCTAGTGGAACAGTAATCATCTCAAAAATTGCCAGTCACTGTGTCAGAGAGAAAAGGGGATACTACAGGGTCTCACAGGTTGTCACCTGAATATTCATGGGTTCAGGGAGCCAGCTAACATAGTCTCACAATTTTTCCAGAAGGCAATAGAATCAGAATACCAAATGCTTTCAGCTATAAGGAACAGAAATCCTGATTAACGTGGTACAAACTTGGAGGTCATTTTTGTTGCTAGCAAGTTATTCAGTTACTACAAGTCATTCATTTGGTTAGCATTAGCTTACCTATGCTAACAAGAACAAGAAGTTAGCTTGATTGTCTCCTTTTCTCTCCATCTTTTCCAACACCAGTCTGTCCAGATTTGGATCAAATGTCTGGTTTTAACTAATCACTGCCATAGATGAACTTCTATCTGCAGGATATATACTGTGTGTGTGTGTATGTATGTATATGTATGTATATATATATATATATATATATATATATATATATATATATATATATAGTTGTTTGTCAAAAAAATCATTATGAAGAAATATTCATCTACTTTTATTTTTAAAAATATGGAAACATACATAAGTACTACAAGAAAGAATGAGAATTTTTCTAACTTGAACCAGTGCATTTTTCACTAGTCCTGGTGTACTTCCTCTTCTTGTTTTGTCCTTTCTTATATTAATGCATACTCTGGAAAGAAAAACTCATGGGACCAATTAAATAGACCATATGGCTAATCTTTAGGGTTCCCTTAAGCCTAAGAGCAAAATACAATTTGAATATAACTGAAATTTCGATGAAATAAACTCTGTCAAATATTTTTTGTGTTTCAAATGTGAAGGTAAGATTAGACACCAAGTAGTAAAAAAAAAAAAAAAAAAAAAAAAAAAAAAAAAAAAAACAGAGCATTTAAAATACATCTAATCTCATAAGATTTAGCTTTTTTTTCCCCCATATATATGGAACTTGTGATGTGAATAGGCACTAAGCCGTCATTATAAAGAGCTTCAGCATTTTCTTCAGAAATGCCATGGTTATCGTAGTCACTCGAGGGTGACTGGACACATTTGATTACTCAGAATTGCAACAAAAGCAACTCTCACTCTGATAGGATTTTATCATGCTGAGGGATCTCAAGGCATTTTGAAAACATATTAAAAATAAAATGTGAGTCCAACTTGAAATATTTGTTATTCATGAAAGGTTGATGAGCAGGTCTGAGCACCAGCATCATGATCAGTGTTAAGTGTTTCCCTGTGGGGACTGTAGCATCACCGCTAGAGACCCAGGATGGTCATGTCATACAAAACAGAGACAGCATGTGTTCCTGCCTGACAGATGCTGATAAAATGGTGACAAGAATAACAAGTAAGTAAAGAGATCATTATGCCAAAATCCTCTGCATGGGTCTGCACAAAATGTTATAAACATCAGCTGCAGGGGATATATGATGTTCCCTCCAAACCAAGAGTTCTGACCCTGTCATGCCCTGCAGACACAGACGCAGCAGTGTTGAAAGGTGACAATTCCAGAGTCTACCAAAAGAGATATGTAACTGGCAGTAGTGTTAATGGTATATGAGTCAACATATAAAAGCAGGATCAAAAAGACTGACTGTTGAAGCTAAAAATGGTGCCTGGAGTTAGGAATAGAAAACCTGGCAGTTGTCAGTCAAGAGGTGAAAGGAAATAGAATAAAAGTAGAGAAATTAATGATATGTCATGAATCCTGCACACCTCTCAAGATGTATCTTCTTGGATGGCTGGTTCAGTGCCTAACTCCTAATAAGCACTAAATAATTATGTGTTGGCTAGTAAAGGTGTGCTTTAAAAAACAACTGTGAAATTATGTAGGAGTCGTTGAATTTATAACTATTTTTCTTTCTTTCATTTCACTGGATTACAGTCTTTCTTTCAGAACAGAGACTATAATTTAGTGGAGGTGTTCTAGGTACAAAGCCCAGTGCCTTTCAGTTACAGCAATGCCACAGGGCAGAGGCAGACATTGCTCCTGGACAACAAAGGAGAAGTGAAGGAAAGAGGCGTCCTGAATGGCAAGGGTAATAATGGAGCACACAGGCGCTACCAACTTCTCACACAGAGCCTGGGAGATCTACAGATGCTGACTTACTTCCTTAACTCCAGATGCAAATCAGTGTTCATCTTGTGGCCACACTAGGGATCACGTATAACCTCAGCTGCTAATGCTAATGTCGCTCTCCAAAAGATCTCTTCAAATATGTCCTTACCATTCTGAGTCTTCTCTCTCTGCCTCTTTATGTCTCCTTTTTTCCCCTATAGTATAGGGGATTGAACACAGAGCATCATGCGTACCAGACAATTGCCCTACTGCTGAGCTGTACCCCTATTCCAACTCACTCCTTTTTGTTTTCTCTTTCACTCCATATTAAAAAAGACTTGTACTGAGTAGGATGAGATGATTAATTTTATCTGTCAAGATTTTCTATGTCCAGAGGCATGGAAGAGGCATCTTAGGCCCCTGACTTTTGAAACTAAAGCTAGTACTCTGTATTTCTGCTCTATCAATTTTACTCCATGACACCTGGTATCACCGTTTCTAGATACTTTATAAAACAGACAAGGCAAACAAGGGGAATAGAAGCTGGACACTTGGCTTTCCCTTCTCTCACGACTTCTCTTTCTCCATCATGTTCCCTCCAGCCATACAGGCCAGAGTTCATTTTCTTCAGTATGTTTATTGCTTAGAGCTCAGCACCTTCACATATGAGAGCTCAGCTGTGCCTTCCTTGCTCCCCCTCCACAAAACTGATACATCTTCATCAAGTCTCAAGTACATTGTCACCTCTTTAAAAAGACTCTTTTCTGACCCATAAATTAGACCGTGCCTTCCCCAACAATCAATACCCAATATTCATAAACCTTTTTTCATACAGTTTTTTTTCCTTTAAAAATATTTATAAATTTTCAATCATACGAGTTTATATACTTTTTAGCTTTTTCTATTTTTTTCCCATTTTCATAAGTCCATGATGGTAGTGACAAGGGACAATGTTGGTTTGATTCAACACTTTATAATTAGAGCCTAGGAAAAATGGATACTTAATAAGAATTTGTTGAAAAAATTTGCAACACACACTGATGCAATAACAATCCACTCTCCCCTTCTTTCTTGCTAGAAGAACCCCAGATATTTTGGACATCTGGCTATTTGTCATATGTCCAATTAAAATATTTTCTTCACCGTATTCCTTTATATGAGAATAATAATAGCACACTGATTTGTCCAACCTATAAAAGTCAAATTATACTCAAAAGGGTCAAGCTCAGCATTTTGTACTTTTCTTTTGTGCATTATATATTGCCTGAAATGATCACAATACATTAAGAAAGAATAGCCATCATAGGAGTGTAAGAAAGCTACAGGCTAAGAATGAAGAACAAACCGCTAGAAGGGTGAGTCTTCAAGAACCACTTTAAGTACTTACCCAAGGCTATGATTTCTGCTTTCAAGAGATCTTCATATATTAAAATGCAAAAACAAACAAATACAAAACCAAAGTCCCTGTTTTGGTTAAGCCCATATAGTCAGATTTCTGTTAAATGCAATCGCAGATCAAACTGTGATTTTTAAAAAGTCATTCCAAATCCTCCTTTATCAACATCCTAATTTAATCATTCTGTATTGGACAAGATGATTTCTAAGATCACCAGTTCCAACATGGGTTTTCATTTAAAATAAAAACATAATTGATCCAAACATCATGATCTCTGAGTTTTAATTATTCTTTTCATTTTGAAAATCAATGTGGTATAAGAATTTTTAAATAACTTCTATGTATATGACAATGTGCCAGATGGCTTAATTAACAATATTTCCTTTATAAATGCACATGTTGAAATTTCTCCCATTCTTTTACTCTCCCCTGCATCTTTTAAAATATCAACACATCATTGATTTAAATGCTTGCAATCAAGAATTCACAGAAAGACTGAAAATGACAGTTTTCAAATTTAATTTTAAGCAATCAAATATTATTTTCTCCAGCAAATTACTCTGAAGACCAGATTCTGGTAGAGCAGAGAAGATGTATAATTTGAAGCACAAATTTCAAAATGCTAGTTTACAAATCAGTGCTGAACAAACTATATCAAATGAGTTGTGAAAGGTTTTAGTTAAATCCCAAAACCCCTATATGCAATAAACAATTTTCTCAAAAATAAATCTGGCATTTGTCCTTGGCTTCTTGTGGGTAATGTCTAAGCCTTTAGGATATTGTACCTGACAGGTGTGTTTCTTTGTATGTGGGCTTTGGTCAACTGTAAAAATGTGATCAAAGTTAGGACTATAAGCCACACTAAATTGTGGTTTAGAGTAATAAATTTGATCCATAAATATCAGCTTGGCCTCCTGACAGAAGTAATTAATGTTGCCTAAAAATCTCTGAGGAGAAGATACCAGAAAGCTTCAGGTTTGAAATTTTTATAGGTTGCACTCATGCATCTCTTCCTTAGGCTGATTTTAATTTGTGCCTTTTTCCCTGTAATAAACCATAACTGTGAGCATATGAATTTTGAGTAAGTTCTGTAAATAATTCTAACACATTTTTAAAACTAGGAGTCATTTTGATAGTCTCTTGAACTTGAAATTGGATCAAAAGTGAAGGCATCTTGGGTTGTGTTCCTAACTTTGAAGTTGCATTGCTACTGAACTCTAAATAATCTTCTTTGGTAGGTCCAAGGTACTTACAGATACCCTCATTTGGAAACCACATTAAGAAATAAGTTTTGTTAAACAACTAAGAAAAAGCCATCTCTGTTTTAATAACCTGACTGAGACATATTAATAAGATTCTGTTTAACTTATGTGTGTATGTCATGCCTTTGTTTTTGAGAATTTATGAGTAGTTTAGTTTTTAATCACAATTATTTCTGTAAATAACCAGGCTCAATGGGTATACCTTTTTGAAAATATTTTGTGGAATAAAGTAAAGTTTTATGATTACATAAAACATTAATTTCCTTAAAGCAATGTTAAGTGGAAAGAAAAGTGCAGTTAAGGCAATTAAATTCTACTATATTACAAATAAGTTTTCAAAGATTACCAAGAAAGAGAAGATTCTTAAGGCAATAACAGAAAAAAATAACATGTAAGACCATCTCAAATTATCTTATACTGGAACGCTCAGCAGAAATTTCACAGTCCAGGAGAGGACAGCTTGAGATTTTCACAGTACTGATGGGCAAAAAATGCTAATCAAGAATGCTGAGAGCCACAGCCGAGTCTGTATGGCCCCTGGCATTTTGCCAACAGTATTGATTGACAGGCAAGGCGTTAATATCCGCCTCTGCCGCTACTTTTGAGTTCTAGCGCTAATTTTGAGTTCTCGCGCTATTTTTAGTTCTCACGGGGATTCCCCGGGAGTTCCCATTGGTTGGCGAAGTGCAGGAGGAGGGTTTTCCCGGATAGTTATTTCCGGCTGGGGGTTGCTGGAGGAGCCTCGTGGCTTTTCGGGAGGATTCCCCAGGAGCGTGTGTGAGGTTTTTTCTTGCAGTAGAAAAAATAAAATTTGTTCCTGCTTTAGTGGCTCGTGATTTGTGCCCAGCCAGACTGCGGCATTTGGTGGCCCGTACGGGGAACGTCTGAAGCTTCGGGGTAAGTGAAATTGCTTACCCCTAAGGGAAGGCAAGAGAATGGGTGACCATTTTAAAAAACAATATGTTCTTGCTTTGATTTGTTTTGGTTTTGTTTCAAGCTGCCTATCCCTAGAATTTTCTCAGGCAGACTGGGAAAAATGGTTGGCTCAAGGTTTGAAGTTGTTTTCCCCTGAGGAAGAGATAGAAATAGACCACAAATGCACATGTCCAGAAAATAGGAAAATTGATACAACGATTTTTTGTTCCATTTTTGTTTCATTCTGTTTCGGTCTTGTTTTGTGTTATCTTTTTGGGTTGCGTTATCTTTGTAACAGATTAGAAATTAGTAAAAAACAAACTGAAAGAGTGTTAAATAAATTGTTAGAGGTTCAAACCATGGAGAAAGACAATTTAGATCAAGCAAAAGAGAAGGTCTCTCAAGCTAGTCAGACAGAGGAAGAAAATTTAAAGGAAGAAAGCTTAGAGGAGAAACAGCTATCAGGGGGGAAGCAACAACAGGAGGCTGCTACTAACACCGATCTATCACCAGAGGGCGTAATTCAGCCAACAGCTCCACCTATGGAGATAGCTGAGTGGCCCTCAACCCCCTCAACCCCCGTAGTTGATAGATGGGATCCTGAGACAGGACCTCAAAGATTAGCATGCCCTGTACTTGAGCAGGCAGGAGGGCAGCGAATTCACCGTGAGTTAGAGTTCAAAACAGTGAAGCAATTAAAGGAGGCTGTAACAACCTATGGTCCTCATGCACCCTTCACTGTAAGCATGGTCGAATCCATTACTAACTTGGACATGACTCCAGCAGATTGGGCTAGCATGTGTAGATCTGTGCTAAATGGAGGACAATATTTGTTATGGAAGGTTGCCAATGAGGAATTTTGCAGGGAGACAGCTAGACGAAATGCAGCAGCCGGTTACCCTCAAAGAAGTCTAGAGATGTTGCTAGGAAAAGGACCTTATGAGGGTCAGCGGCAACAAATTCAATATGATCCTGCTGTATATGCACAGATTGCTGCAGACGCAGTTAGGGCATGGAAGACTTTACAAGGACAGGGAGATTTACAAGGTCAGCTATCTAAGGTAATACAGAGACCTAATGAACCTTACGCTGACTTTGTAGATAGGCTTATTCAAACAGCCACCAAAATTTTTGGTGACACAGAACAAGCAATGCCATTTATAAAACAACTGGCTTATGACCAAGCAAATCGTTGCTGCAGAGAGGTCATTAGACCATGGAGACATGAAGATTTAAACACATATATTAAATTATGTAGAGACATTAATGAACAAGGACAAGTCTTGGCAGCAGTACAACAGGCTTTAGATGCCAGGCCAAAAACATGCTACAATTGTGAACAAACAGGACATTTTAAAAGGAGTTGCCCCATAGGAGGAAGGTATAACAAAGTTAGGTATCAAAGGAATAGAACACCAGATATTTGCCCACGATGCCGTAGAGGGAGACACTGGGCTAATGAATGCCGTTCTCAAACCACCATAGAGGGTACTCCATTATCAAAAAATGGACAAGGACCAGGTGGTTACCCACGATATCGTGGAGAAAGGCATCAGGCTCCATTGCCAAAAAACGGACAGGGGGGCCCAATGCTCCGGGGCCCACGACCACAAATGTACGGGGCACTGGAGGAACCCAGAAAAACCATGGAGGAACCCAGCAACCCCATCAGGGTAGTACCCAGGACACATTATCCATCCGATCTCTCATCAGACGAACCAGAGGGAGCGCAGGGTTGGACATCTGCGCCTCCGCCAGAGCAGTACTAACTCCAGAGATGGGAGTTCAAATCATTCCCACAGGAGTAAAAGGACCTCTTCCCCAAGGAACAGTAGGCTTATTGTTAGGACGCAGTTCTTCTACGCTAAAAGGACTTATGATAAGTCCCGGGGTAATTGATCCCGATTATGAAGGTGAAATAAAAATTATAGCTAGTTCTCCAAAGGGTATATCAGTAATTTCACCAGGAGATAGAATAGCACAGTTATTAATAATATCCAGCCTACATGATAAATTTTCCAGTACTACTATGGAAAGAGGTTCCAGGGGTTTAGGCTCCACAGGTGTAGATTGGGCTATGCTGTCTTTGAATTTAGATTCTCGCCCAATGCTAAAACTAAATATTCAAGGATATGAATTTAATGGGCTACTGGATACAGGTGCAGACCTTAGCATCATATCTCGTCAAGAATGGCCAAAACATTGGCCATTACAACAAGCCACTCAAACGCTTCGAGGCCTAGGAGTGGCAACTAATCCCCATAGAAGTGCAATGGTCTTAGATTGGAAGGATCCTGAAGGATGTGAAGGAACTATACAGCCATATGTATTGGATCATCTTCCCGTAAATTTATGGGGACGAGATGTCTTAGATCAATTAGGTTTGACATTAACAAATAATATCAATCAAAATGCACCCACTATTATGGCTAGACAAGGTTTTAGGAAAGGAAAAAGATTAGAAAAACAAGAACAAGGTATAGCAGCACCAATACAAATAGATCAAAGAATAAATAGACATGGACTGGGTTTTCAGAAGGGGTCACTGAGGCAATAAAAATCACTTGGAAATCAGATAGACCGGTATGGGTTTCTCAGTGGCCCCTGACTAAAGAAAAGATACAAGCAGCCCATGACCTGGTCAAACAACAATTAGCAGAGGGACATATACAACCTTCTGTATCTCCCTATAATACTCCCATTTTTGTCATTAAAAAGAAATCTGGTAAATGGAGATTATTACAAGATTTAAGAGCCATTAATAATGAGATGGTTATTATGGGACCTGCTCAATCAGGGATTCCTCAATTGTCTGCTTTACCAAAAACCTGGTATGTTTTAGCTATAGATATTAAAGATTGTTTCTTTTCAATTCCAATTCATCCTGAGGATAGTCCACATTTTGCATTTACTATCCCTGCACTGAATCATGAAGGTCCTGATCAGAGATATGAATGGAAAGTGCTCCCTCAAGGGATGGCTAACAGCCCAACAATGTGTCAAATTTATGTTAATAAAGCAATCCAGCCACTTAGAAATCAAAATCCTGAACTACAAATATTTCACTATATGGATGATGTATTGTTAGCACACAAAGATAAAAACACATTGTTGGAATGTTATGCCACACTTACAAATTTGTTAAAAAATTATAATCTAGAGATAGCAATAGATAAAGTACAATTAAATTTTCCAATTAATTATTTAGGAGTTCTATTATCCTCAACCATGGTCCGTCCACCTAAAATTCAAATACGAGTAGATCAACTCAAATCGCTTAATGACTTTCAAAAGTTGTTGGGAGATATAAATTGGATAAGGCCTTATCTAGGCATACCAACAGGAGAGTTAGGACCTTTATTTGATATCCTAAAAGGTCCATCAGATCCAAATTCACCCCGCATATTAACTCCTGAAGCAAGAAAGGCATTAAAAATTATTGAAACATATATGGAAAATATGCATTTGGACAGAATTGATATAAGTTTGCCTTTATTATTTATTGTAATACCAACAAAAAATATTCCTACAGGAGTATTTTGGCAGGAAGGTCCATTATTGTGGATACATTTATCTTACTCTCCTAACACTATTCTTACTAGGTATCCTGAGGCTGTAGGACAATTAATACTGAAAGGAATAAAAGCAGCAAAGGGAGTGTTTGGAATTTCTCCCAATAAAATTATTACTCCATATACTATGGAGCAAATTGATGAGTTAGCTAATGAGTTAAATACATGGGCAATAATCATGTGTAAATCAAATGTTTCATTTGATAATCATTTACCATCTAATCCTTTGTTGTCTTTTTGGTCTAAGCATCCTGTAGTTTTTCCTAAAATGACAAGAAAAACACCTATCGTGAATGCTCCAAATATATTCACTGATGGGTCTAATAATGGTACAGCAGCAGTAGTTACCCCTGATCAAACTTTTACATTTTTAGTTCCCAAACAATCAGCTCAAAAGGTAGAGCTCAATGCAGTTTTACAAGCTTTTGTAATGTTCAAAGATTCTGTATTTAATTTATTTTCTGATAGTCAGTATATAGTTAATGCTATAATATCCCTTGAAGATGCTGGTAGGATTTCCCCTTCCTCTACTGTTTTCTCTTTGTTTTCCACTATACAAAGTCTAATCTGGGATAGAAAAGATCCATTCTTTATAGGACATATCAGGGCACATACAGGATTGCCTGGAGCCCTTAGTTTGGGCAATGATTTAGCAGATAAAACTACACATGATATACATATTTTTTCTACTGTAGAAGAAGCTACAAATTTTCATAAAAGGTTTCATGTTAATGCTAATACTTTACAAAAACGTTTTAAAATAACTAAGGAACAAGCCAGGCATATAATAAAACAATGCCAAAATTGTGTGACCTTTTTACCACAAGTTAATCTTGGAGTCAATCCTAGAGGACTGATACCTAACCATATTTGGCAGATGGACGTCACACACTTGCCAGAATTTGGAAAATTAAAATATTTACATGTTACAGTTGATACTTCTTCCGGATTTTTGATGGGCTCCCTTCATGCCGGAGAAAAAACTAAAGATGTTATAGCTCATTGCTTACAAAATTTTGCCACTGTGGGTGTTCCTAAACAGTTAAAAACTGATAATGGTCCTGGTTACACTTCTAACTCTTTTAAACAATTTTGCTCATCTTTTGGTATTACTCATATAACAGGAATCCCATACAATCCACAGGGGCAAGGCATAGTTGAAAGAGCTCATCAAACTATTAAAACGTACTTATTAAAGCAAAAAGAGGGAATTGGAAAGGGGTATATATCCCCCAAAGATAAACTTAAAATAACCCTTTTTACTCTAAACTTTCTAAATTTGGATTCATCAGGACTTAGTGCTGCGGAAAGACATATGTATCCGAAAAATGTACATAAGCCTAAGGTACTTTGGAAAGATATTCTAACAGGACAATGGAAAGGTCCCGACCCAGTTATTGTCTGGAGTCGGGGTTCCGTTTGTGTGTTCCCACAGGGAGAACAGCAGCCGATTTGGATTCCAGAGAGGTTAACCAAAACAATTTCTACAGAAAAAGAAGATGATTTGACTGAAATCCATAACAGCTGATATCCAGAGCTCCAGCTTGGCTATTCTTACATCTGCGACAGTGATTAACCACGGTGCCTTTTTTCAATATCTATTTTATTATTGCATTTTTCCCACATCATAAAGTTCTATTTTATTTTTTGAGCTCATACAAACCTAGGTTAATGTTTTTCTGATCAGTTTTGTTTTTTGACTGTGTTTTATTTTTTGACTGTGGAGTTTTTAAACATTGCAATGGAGATTTCACCTAGGTAAAGCTACAAGGCCTTTATTATTGTCTTATATGTTGTATGTTATGTGCGCACACTTCTGTTTTGTGTTGTATGTCTGTATGTGTGTATGTCCATATATCTTATATGAGGAGCGCTCATGAATAAATGGATCCGAATTTTTTTTTTTATTCACGTGATTTTAATGGTTTAATTTAGATTGGGTAAACAGCTGTTGAAAATTGTTTTAATATGTGAACAAATAAGGAGGTTAACAGATCTGTTTGTTTGCTTTCACCTTTCCTTCTCATTATATTTAATAATTCTGTTCAGGATAATGTAAATTGTTCAAAAAATTATTTTCTTAATGCCTGTTGGAATGTTACATAATTTTTTTCCTAGCATCATTGCCAGAATTCCTATCTTCATCCCAGTGCCGGTGAAGACAAAGATAAAACCAAACTACAGCTTCTTCGGTAGCTATCAACAAACTGTATAAACTGATGCATCAGTGAATAATAACTCAACAAGTAATGCTCAATCAAGGAGTAGATTTACTTTGGGAAGAAATGGACATATTGACAGATTCCTCTACTTTGAACTGCTTGCAGAACTTGCCTGGACTATGTATCACTTGTATGCATTGTGAACTATCTGTTGGTGCAGCGAATTGTGGTAATGCTGACATCTTTGCTGATGGTGTCACCGGTGGTACAATTTTTCAAAGGAGCCCTCAATTGGCTTGGTGTCATGGCATTTTTCATCCTCCTCCCTTCTACTAGTGATGGTCTAAAATTTGGGGGCCAACAGAGGTGAGGCAAAGAACCTCACCCCCCCATTGGCACCAAGGACAAGTTTGGGGGCCAACAAAGGTGAGGCAAAGAACCTCACCCCCCCCACTGGTGCAAAGGCCTATCCACAAGTATGGCTGTATGCTGGACCGGTAGTCAGTGACGGGTATGATCCGATTGCAGTGGTACCAACCTAAGACAGGAGGCTGACGCCTAGAGGTCAGTTCATCCGATGACGGGTAAGGACCATATGTTGAATTGGACTACCTAACAGGCACGGTCCCTAAGCCACATTACTTGTTGTTTATTTAAACAGAAGGGGGGAGATGCTGAGAGCCACAGCCGAGTCTGTATGGCCCCTGGCATTTTGCCAACAGTATTGATTGACAGGCAAGGCGTTAATATCCGCCTCTGCCGCTACTTTTGAGTTCTAGCGCTAATTTTGAGTTCTCGCGCTATTTTTAGTTCTCACGGGGATTCCCCGGGAGTTCCCATTGGTTGGCGAAGTGCAGGAGGAGGGTTTTCCCGGATAGTTATTTCCGGCTGGGGGTTGCTGGAGGAGCCTCGTGGCTTTTCGGGAGGATTCCCCAGGAGCGTGTGTGAGGTTTTTTCTTGCAGTAGAAAAAATAAAATTTGTTCCTGCTTTAGTGGCTCGTGATTTGTGCCCAGCCAGACTGCGGCACAAGAATATTGTAACCAGAAAGCTATCTTTTAAAAATGAAGAAGAGATAAAGATATTTTCTAATAAACAAAAGATGAAAGAATAAGTCTTCACTATATGTGTCCTACAAAAAAAAGTTTTAAAGGAAGTTATTCAAACTGAAAAAAGGACACATTAATGAATAAGAAGAAAACTTGGGAAGGAATTAAACTTACCAGTTAGCACTGATAAGGATAACTAGACAGACACATTCAGAATGCTCTAATGTTGAAAAAATGGTGTACAAAACATAATTAAAGTGGAGATTGAAAGGCAAAATAATTAAAAATAATAACCATATTTGCATACTACAAGAGAAAATATATAATTATTAAATGGGACATCAAAAATTTAAACATGAGGAATAAATTGACTATAAGTATAGTTTTTACTGGTATATTTTCTAATATTTTCACATCTCTATTATCAAGTTAAGTTGCCATAATTTTAAAAATCTTAATCAAAAGTATCGGGCTGGGGATGTGGCTCAAGCGGTAGTGCGCTCACCTGGCATGCGTGCGGCCCGGGTTCAATCCTCAGCACCACATACAAAGATGTTGTGTCTGCCAAAACTAAAAAAATAAATATTAAAAAAAAAAGTATCTGCAAGCTTCATGGTGATCAGAGAGAAAAAATTTATAATAGACAAAACAAAAATGATTAGCCTATAACCAAAATATGTTACTAGAATAAATTTATTAAGCACAAAGGAAAATCCTAAGAGAGGCAAAAAGAAGTAACTGAAATGGAATTTTTTTTTAAAGTTACCTATTGATGATTGTCTTAAATATTATTAGATTAAATTTTCCTGTTAAAAGAAATGGAGAAACTGATTGGACTATACAGGCCCAAATAGATGTTGCTTAAAAGAAATTCAATTACCCCTAAGGACATGCAGAGACTGAGAGTGAAGGGGTGGAATAAGATATATGCAAATAGAATACAAAAGTAAAGAGATATAGTCATACTTACATGAATAAAATAGATTTTAATTTTTAAAATAGTAAAAAAAAGGCAAGGAAATTCATTATATAATAATGAATGGATAAATTCAGCAAGAGGAAATAGCAGTTTTAAATACATATGCACCCAATGTTGTAGCATCCAAGCAGAAAATAGACCAAACAGTAGAGACTCCCAATAATAGTAGGTGATTAACACTCTACTTTCAAAAGTGCACAAATCATTCCAATAGAAAATTAACAAGGAGATTGAAAAGGTAAATTGCACCCTAAACTACATGGACCTGTAAGATGTCTTATATAGAACATTACATGTAGCAGATACAGAATACACATTATTCTCAACAACAAATGGAACATTTTCCAATGAAGATCATGTTATTCCACAAAACATGTCTAGACAAAATTTTTAAAAATAGAAATAATATTGATTTTCATTTCTGACCACAGTGTAATAAAACTAGAAATCAAATACACAAAAAATTGGAAATTATTCAAATATGTAGAAATTATTTTTCTGAATGCTATTGAGGGAGAAATCAAGAAGAGTATTAGGAATTTCTTGAAACAAATAAAATGAAAAAAAAAAATACCAAAACCAATGGGATACATAAAAAGCAATACTAATACCAGTTCTCAAATTATTCCAAAAAAATGAAGATGAGGAACTTCTATACACATTCTGCAAAGCCTTCATTACTCTGATACTAAAACCTGACAAGGACAGACAGACAGACAGACAGACAGACACACACACACACACACACAATGCTATAGGTCAATACACTTGATGAAATGCAGATGTAAAAATACTCAAAAAACTACTAGCAAACTAAATTCTACATAACTTTTAAAAGATTATTCACTATGTGAGGGGAAAGAGTATGGTTAAACATATATAAATCAACCAATACTATAAAAGACATCAACAGAATGAAGAAGAAAAACCGAGGCCATATCAATAGATGCAAAAAAGACACTTAAAAAAAATTGAACATCTCCTCAGTATAAAAACAGTGAATTAATCTCAACAAAATTATATCTCAACAAAATAAAGGTCATATATACTAAGATAAGGGCTAACATAAAACTGGGGAACCACTGAATGCTATTTTTTCAAGATATCATTTGGATTCTTACAAAGATGCTCAATACCACCACTTTTATTCAATATTGTTGTGAAAGTCCTAGCAAAAGCAATCATGCAAGGAAACTGAACAAAAGGGCGTTCAGAAGGAAGCCACATTGCTTCTGATTGTAGTGATATGATTTATCACAGAGAACTTCAAATATCGCATTAAGAAAAGTATTTGAACTAATCAAAATTCAGCAAAGTTAAAGGATACAACATTTAAAAATTAGCAGCTTTTTTATACACCAGTAAAAAATTATCTAAACTAGAAATTATCTAAACTAGAAATCACAAAACAATCCATACTGCCCGAAGAGATCTATAGAGTCAATCCAGTTCCCACCCAAATATCAATCACATTTTTCTCAAAACTAAACCAATTCTAAAATTTGAATGGAACCACACAAAAAAAAGTGAATAGCCAAAGCCATAACAGGGCAAAAAGAATAAAGAGCTAGACATTATTACACTACTTGTCTTCAAAATATACTACAACTTTACAGTCATTAAAACAGTACATCACTGGCATAAAAACAGACACAAAGACCAGAGAACCAGGATAGAAAGCCTAGAAGTAAACTTACACATCTATGGCCAAATGCTTTTTGACAAAGATGTTAAGATAACACTTAGGACAAAGGACAATAAATGAATGAGAAATTTGTGTGTCTATATGCTGATGAAGGAAACTATATACCTATAGTTCACTAGTTAATGAACATCAACACAAAATTGGTTAAAGACTTAACTGCAAGACACTACTAGACACTATGGAGCTACTAAAAGGAAGCATAAAAGAAATACTTCAGGATATTGTAATGACAAGGATTTGAGGTGGGGGGGCAAGACCTCAAAAGCACAGGAAAGGAAGCAACAATAGACATATAGAATTACATAAAATCTGCATAACAAAGAATATAATTAGAAAACCCATGTACTGAATGGGAGAAAATATTTGTAAACTACACATCTGGCAAGGGCTTACTATCAAGATTACATAGGAACGCCAAAGCAAAATTTATAAATATATATAATACTCGAATTTAAAAAATGGGCAATAGACCTAGATATACAGTTCTCAGAAAAAGACAAACAAATGAACAGTTATATGGAAAAAAAGCTCCATGTCACTGATCATCTGGGAACTGTTCATCAAAATCACTATGAGATGTCCACAATAAATTATCACATCACTTCAGTAAGAAAGGCTATTATCAAAAGAATAACAGATCATGACTATTGATAACAATGTGGAGGAAGGGGAATCCTTACAGACTGAAAATGCAAATTAGTAAAGACTTTATGGAAAATAGTATCAAAGTTTCTCAAAAAATTAAAATTAGATCATATATCTAGCAATAACAGTCCTAGGTATATATCCAAAGCAAATGAAATCAGTCTTTGAGAGACCTGTTTATTGCAACACTATTCACAGTAGACAAGAAATGGAAAAACTTTAAGTCCTCATCAAATGATAATGAATAAAGAAATGTAAGTTCTAACAGTAGAAAAACTATTTAGTCATAAGGAAGAATAATCCAGACACAGAAAGACAAGTGCTACTTGATCTTACTTATATTTGGATTATGCGAATATTTATCTCCTATAAATCAGGAGTCATTTTCAGAGGTTGGGCAGATGGAAAAAAGTTGAAAGAAGAATACTGACTATAAGTTAGGAGCAGGAAGTTCTAGTGTGCTATTGCACAATAGGATGATTATATATAATGATAATGTTTGATGTACTGTATATTTCAAAAAGGTAGAGGAAAAGAGTTTGAATGTTTTTGTCATTAAAGAATCATAAATGTGGATATAGATATGTTTATTCAATATGTTTATACAATATGCTTATCTTGAAATATTAAACAATGCCCCATAATTATATGTAATATTTAAGTTTTTAGGGATTGGCAAAACATACATTTAAATTATGGCAATAGGGTACCCCTACAGGTAAACTTAGGTATACACTAGCGACATAGTAACAAAAAAAAAAAAAAAAACAAGGAAGAAAAGCAGCCAATAATGAAATAATGGGGACTTATCAAACCAGCTACTACAATGGTAGATACATCCTCCAAGGAAACTCTGTCAATCAGTGTATAACATATACCACAGCATCGTCTCAGGTAAGGAACAATTGAGATAATTATATACCAACCCTTGTCACTAATTGGTTGATTTTTTTAGCCTTCTAGTCAGTATGATGATAGATTTCTGGCCTCCAGAAAAAAGCCCTCAAGGAAGTAGCAGCTACACCTACCATGTACTATAATGATAAGGTCCAGGAAGATCTAAAGAAAGTATGAACAGTGTTTACTATAAGTTCTGGTCAGACCCAGGATGATTCAGAAAAGTTATCAACAGTGTTGACTATATGTCCTGATAAGTGCTGGGTATAAGGGTGAATGGTTGCAAGAAACAGATACAAAAGGAAAGAGTTATGAGATAAGTTTAGCTAAATCTTAACTTTGAATAGAATGGGAAATGGGACTTTGAAAATACATGGCATGAAATGGTATCATAATTAATTAGAAAATCAACATGGCCCCTATTAGAAAATCCCTATTATAAAGTGGTCCCTATTTTAAAGCAAATATTTAGAGAAAGCAAATGACTTATATACTTTATATAGTAGTAATGAAAGCTGCAAGAAGGAAATCTGAAAGGCATGAGTTTGTCATTTCTGAATATACTAGAGAGACAAAAGGAAATAAATGTTCAACTTAGATTTTACCCTCTGGGTTCAAATCATGCACAGAGAGGCTGAACTTTTTACATGGTGGCTCTAACATAATCTTAGTTCTTACAGTAGCAGAACAAACTTAGATGAAAATGAGTTCCAGAGTCAGTTTTGCTGGTTTCAGAATTATAATGGTAGTTGTATTCATACTTTGACATATTTTTAAATAAGGGCATATTTTAGCAAAGAGTAAGATTCAGACATCTGAAACAGGGACATTTGTGTGTATTCAAAGTTAAGAATCCTGAGTCCATAAGTCTCTGTGAGATACAAGCCCACTGCCTTTTGTAGTTTGGGAGTGATGGTAGGAGGTGCCATATTTAAGATTTGCTATTTGACCCTAACAGAATTAATGCGATAGTAACAGGTGATAAATGCCAATTATGAAGCTCCAGAGAAAAGGTGTGTTTGGTCACTATAATACTCAACAGGAAGTAGGGATATTTTGACTTATAAAGTTCTTTGCAATGCTTACTAATAATGACATCCATTTAATAAAATTGATATGTTACCTACTGTGCAAAAAATAATATTAATTCATCAATTATCTGTTGTTGTTCAAACCTTGCACATTCCAAACTGGCCTATTTTAGAGTTAGTTCATGATTGGCTCCTGAGACGTGATCTCTGAACTCTAAGTATTTTCTCTGCTAAGAGTGTTTTGGCATGACTGAGGCATTGGATTTCACACCAATTTAATCTTAGTTTATACTAGCAATGTGATTCATAGTGAATGCCCGTTTTTGTTTTTTTTTCCTGAATATGAAGGTCAAGTTTCAGTAAATAAAGTCAGTGATGCAGCTGCTACTTCCCTATGTGATAAACACTCAATCAGAAACTGGGGCATGGAGGCTTAGATGAGCTCCCTTGGATGTCAGCACTTCCTATGTATAGTCATGCATTGTGGCTGGGAGAACTAGGCACATCCCTATGAGACCTCATGAGAAAGGCCACCTGGAATCTAGCTCTTGGTTTTCTCTTGGACTTTATAATTATCCCTTGCTGATTTGATCTTTGTCTTTTTTTTCTATTATAAAGCATAATAATAAATATAACACTTTTTTGAATTCTGTGAATCCTTTTAGTGAATCATTAAGCCTGAGAGTGGTTTTCAGGACCACTAGCACAGTATCTAAATATAGCTTCATATATATACTAGGAAAATATCCAGGTTGGCTCTCTAGATGACATAACACATCAGAAAGGAGAGTCCTCGATTCTCCCCCAGTTTTCTGATATAAGTCAGTATGTTGTCTGGCAAACCCTGATTTTAAAAAGGACAAGGGAGGAAATAAAAGAATGAGAATGTGTATGTGGGAACTATTTTTCCAGGATTCCTTCAAAGGGTCATATGACCATTTTTTTCCCCATAGTAAACGGGTGAATCTGCAGACTGTTCAGGGATTACTAAATTTGGTACTGACATGATGCAAATTTCTAGAAATCTAAAATGCCATTGTGATCCATCAAAATAAGAGTTTAAGATCGAGAGAGGAATTCCAAAACAAAAGACCCCACACATTTTAGAAAAGATTGTTTTGTAGTTGATGTATACCCACACAGATCTCCATGTTTGATTCACTATAATTTATGTTTATGTGAAATGGTAAATTTATTCATTTTTAATTGAATAATTAATAGTATGTCCAGCTTCACAACAAACTTGGCATATCAGAATCTTCAACTGAAGTTACAACAGTCATAAGTTGTATTTATAAATCACTAAGACAATATTGGTTTAACAAGCATACCAAAACTTGTAAGAATAACTATAAGTTTCTTACCTTCTCAGGTACTTGTTCTAAGAACAATTCATTGATTTAAAAGAATCAATAATCTCACTAAATTTGTGGACAATCTATTGAATTACTTTTTCTGATTTTCTCAGAGAAACTGCATTTATGTTCACTTTTGCTATTTTTATTTCAAAGATGATTTGATTTTCAAGGAAGGATAAAAAGTTATTTATGGAAAAATATAGGAAACAAGCAGACATTAACTGAAAAACAATAATTTATGATGAATAACAATCAAAAAGGTGCATTGCAAGTCAAAGGTATATAAGAATGTGGGCATGCAAATGAAACCAATCACTCATAAATCTGGAAGACAAGATTGATGTCTGTTCACTAAGATTTCTTTCTCATCCTGAGTTTTTTCTGATCAAACTCATATGCTGCAATTATGTAAACACAGTGTTGCAAATGTCAGACAGTTAAATTATTATTTTCTTCACCTTTTATTTCAACGTATATTCTCAGGTCTTTTAGGACCAGGGTAGTTTTCCTCAGAAGGTTATGATGTTTTGTTACTGAGTCATTCTGGAAATATCATATTTTATAGCCAGTTGCTGCTTTTTTGTTTTTTACAAGTATTGTTTTCTTCAAATTCTATCAAAAAATCAGAATGAATCTCAAACTACTGATGCTTGTTTTCATCACTCAAAATAAATAGCATGACTTGATTTTTCTTCACATTGAAGTTTATTTTAAAAAAATATTTCTTTGATATTTCTTCTTCAAATATCATACTCACATTAAACTGTTCATTTGAATGAACTAGACCTTAGAACATTTTATTATTTTATCAAGTATTGTAGGAAACTATCCAGTTTTGTCATGCACCACAATAGATAACTTCTCTCTCTTTATATATATTTTTAGTCTATTTGTATACACAGTATCTTGATATTTCTATGTTATTGTCTCACTGATTAATCTGTGGACAAATTTACTTAAATTCACACGAAAAATTTCCCTTGAAGTTTGCTCTATATTTGTTGTTACCCAAACTACCCACATCCATACCCACATCTGTTCAGGAGGAAAAATTAAAACCAAACACATATTAGTTCACCTCAAAAGCTCCCCCTGTTGTTGAATTTAAGTTTGAAGATTCTATATTAAAAACACTTCCAAAATAACAATATCACCCCAAAAATCTTGTATTATTCCACAAGTGACTGACTTTATATAATACATAAAATTAAAAATATTCTCCTCAGATGAAGGAAAGGTTCACTTCTGGTCTTCTGAAATAGCCAATCAAAACAATAAAATATCATTCTTTATGTATCAGAGAGACTCTGATCTCAATTTTAGAGACAATTAAATGTGATACCAAAGAATTAACCTCATGCTATATACGATCTTTATTCAACATAACTTGTTTTTATACTCTGTAGTTCTCTCTTTACTTAGTATATCTTCCACTCTGAATTCCAAGGGACAAGTAATTCCATTTTGTTTTCTGTTGAAATACCTTGTCAATGCAGTTTTTCAACTAACAAAATAATAAGGAGAAGGCAAACAAATAATGGTACAAACTTGTGATGGACTTGCCAGCATAACTACTTCATATTGCTTCATATTGTTAACCATCCCTAAGGACCAAAGAGAAAATATACTTCTGTTTCCACTTCCCTACAAGTCAACCTTCAAGACTCTGTTCCAGTGACAGGACACAAACCATCTGTGAACCATCAACTTGCCTCTCAGCTCTGTTCTTGCTCATTTCTCTGCTTTCTCTGATGATGCATAACTTGTAACTATGAACTTCATTTTCTACTTAACAAAGTCAGAAAAGGATCAGATTGGAATGACCATAAATATGTCTTCCAAATGTATACTACCAGGTTCTAAGTCCATCCATATCTTCCTCCCCACTTCTACATTAGATGGATATTTCTTGTCCTATATGGTATGAACTCTTCATATGTGCTCTGGATCTCCCCCTCCCACACACAATTTCTCAAGAATGAGTCTGTCATTCTCGGTTTTAATTTGATTTTCTCTAATCTTTTAACAGGAAAATCTTCCTGGAATCATTCATATATTCATATCCTAAGCATCTGTTCTACATAGGATGCTTTTAGTTGTGCATCACAGAATTCCAGCCTAGAAGTATAAGTGATTTTAGCCATAAAGGTATTATAGCTCACATAACAAACATAGCAATGCTAATTCAAGTATTTGGCTATGTTTTCAAGGGCTCAGGCACTTTTCTACCTGATACATACATATATATTTGTGTATATATATTTGTTACAATATATATGTTTGTTAGATACTTGTTACAATATATGGTTGTTAACATAATTTGTTATACAACACACACACACACACACACACACACACACACACACAGACACACACACACACCGCATTACAATGTAACTAGTGTCCTCAGGAAGAGAGAGCAGAAATGGATGCCTATATTAGCAAACATGTGAAGTGGCATTATCTATAAGACAATGAGAAGGACCTCCAAGATTCCAATTTGATGGCACCTTGGTCTTGGATTCCTCACTTCTAAAATGGTAATAAATTTAAAGATCTGTTTTTTCTAAGCCAGCCAGTTTGTGGAAGCCCTAGAAAACTAATACATCAGTTATGTTGCAGAAAATGAGGACACATACAATATAGGAGAGAACAAGGGTTCTTTTTATAGGATGAATGTATCAGGTCCCTGATTTTTGCATCTAACACCACCTTTTTATTCATCATTTTTGGTCAAACTTCTAAACCCTTCTGATTAATAATCAGACATTTGGTGTGAGTACTTACTTATTCGAAGATAATAATAATATTTACCCCAGTAGAAGGATGAGATGATAATGAAATGAAACAATTTTATAATTTAATTTCTTCACACAGTATCTGCTTATAAAACATTTCCCATAAAAGTTATATCATTATTTTGCTATAATTTTCAACATAATAGACTCAATTCTCTCTTAAAAGATTTTGGTTTTTGAAGCAGTGATTAAACTTTCTGAAATAGTACACAAAATTACATACATGCCATACTTCTATCTTAGAACTCTTTAATCTCCTGTCATTTTTTTTCTTTTGTTCAGGAAAGAGTTGTTAGATATTTTTCTTATTTCAAATAAATATTAATTTGATTTTATAGGCATTTTATAGACATCCACAATAGAAAAATGCCCTTCATATCACCTTCAATTTTTTTTTAAATTACTTTCTCATACAAATACGGAAATAAAAACAAGCTTTCAAGAATTTAAAAAACAGCAGGAGTTACATGCTATTTTCCAGAAAAAAATAGCAACCTGTGACAGATTTGCAATCTGAACTTGAGGTTAGTGCTTAACAGCAGTTGTCAGAATTGGAAATACCAGCTGCTTCCATTTCTGAAGTCACTTGAGAGAGAGAGCAAATATAAAGGAGGGTACCATACAGAGTTGGGGGCATTGGAGTGGCAAACAAACCAACTGCAGAAAACAAATGAAAAATAGTGATACTGTGGACCCAGGGAGGATACAGTTCATCCATCATATAACCAGCCCAAATTGCTATTTGTTCTTTTCTAACTTGTGGAAAGATGAGACACACTTCTTTATCTCACAAGAAGAAACAAACTAGATCTAAAACCCCAAAATATACAAAATACTTGAAACACTTTAAGGAAGCCAAAAAGAAAGAAAACAATGATTAGAACTGAAAACTGATTAAAATAATTTATCTGATTTATCTAGCAGCCATATTTGATGGTTTGATGTTTGCAACTTTTTTTAAATTTATTATTTAGGTGTAGATGGACACAACACAGTGCCTTTATTTTTATGTGGTGCTGAGGTTCCAACCTGCTCCACATGTGCTAGGTGAACACTCTACCGCTGAGCCAAAATCCCAGCCCCCTCGCCACCTTTTTTTTGCATATTAAGTGCTTACTAATTTTACATCTGATTAGCTTAGATACCCAAGGTTTCTTTTCTTTTAACAAACAACAGAGTTTTAAAAGAACTTTAATTATGTGAAGTATGTATTTGTTAAATTTGTTATGAGTCACTTCTTTTATGTTGTTTTGAATCTTCTTATCCCCACTCCCATCCCCATCAGGTGTTTCATTAGTTGCTGCTGTGAGTACCAGCTCTGCTGGTACTAAATCTGACCATTGCCAGATTTTCTGTCAGCAAACCAACATGACAACCTCACTCCTGCATCATGCCTCCCAGAGGGAGACTACTCTGTTGACCATTCAATAGTCTTCACTGCAGTCTTTGAAAAGATTGGAATTTTATTGTGCTCTGGAATGAATCTGGGACTACAGTTACTTTGAAGTGATTCTTCTCCCTTTCTACCTCCCCTAAAAGATGATTCTGAGTAGCTTCTTTGTAGATGGTCCAGAAAATCTAGACAATGTAGCAATTAAATTTAGCAAGTTGACAGTCATGGTAGCATATCCTCAGATGTTTCTAAGTCCTTCCTTATCTCAATTTTAGTCTTGTCCTGCTCCTTAGAACTGTATATACATTCAGCATTAACTCTGCTTTCAGGTGAAGTTGGGCTACAATGTTTTTTCGTATATTGATGATCTCAAAGCATAAGAACAGCACATCCCTTCCTTTGGTTCATTGCATCTGGATAAATTCTTTCTGTGGGCAAGTTCATGGTGAGTGCATTGTACATCTATTTGAAAATATGGGGTTACACCTGAAGTGTTTTGGGAATGTCACTCTGTCCCCATAAATATTCTCCCATCACTATGCATCTAAAATAAATATGTGATGATAATTAAAATATTATTGATCCATTACTATGTGATGGTCTTGCTAAGCTGTTAAATATTTTGGTGTTTCCTCCTCTTATTTAGTATATGAAATGGATATAGCTGGTGACACAAAAAGCTTTATTATTATCTATTACATGAATTACATTCCTTTTTAAAAAATTCTTTCTCTTTTAAAATGCAGTTCTTCTCTAAACCAAGGGATTCCAAACTTTTTTTTGAGAAGATTGGATAATATATTTTTTAGTCTTTGTGAGCCAAACTTAAAACAATCTAGGTTTATGTGGATAAATATGCAATACTTAAAGTGTCATACAATCTCACATCACTTAATGACAGGAATACATTCTAAGAAATACATTATTTGACAAATTTTTCATTGTGAAAATACCACAGAATATGCATACACAAACACAGGTGGTTAGCCTACAACACACCCAGGCTATATGGGAAGTATGTGTATATCTAGATCAAAACCTCTCCCTCTCTCTCTCTCTCTCTCTCTCTCTCTCTCTCTCTAAATATATATATATATATATATATATATATATATATATATATGTATATATGAGAAATTATATATGTATATACATATATAATTTTATATATATACATATATATGTATATATCCATATATATATATGTATATACATATATATACATACACATATACATATACATGTATATATGTATATACATATATACACATATACATTTTTATATATGTATAACTACACACACACACATACACACACAGTAAAGCCTATTGCTCCTACAGCCATGATAAGCCAAATAACACAAGATTAAATCCAGCACAAAGAAAATTGATGTACTCAAGAGACACAGTAAAAACAGAGTATATGAGTCTTCTGCTGTTTAATCACAGTACAGTTTTGTAGTAAATTTTTAAGTAGATGAAGTATATTCTGAAATAACTTTAAAAATTATTGTATAATACAGAAACTAATAACAATGTTTATTATCATTATTAAGTATAATGTATTATACATATTGTATTGCTATACACTTCTCTATGACTGACAGCAAAGTAGTTCTGCTTACATCACCATCGCCACAAACATAAGTAATGGGCTACACTATAATTTCACATACATATCATTAGGTGATAAGAAATTTTCAGCTCCATTCAAGTTTTTCAGCTCCATCAAATATGAGGCTTGTTGTTGAACAAAATGCCATTGTTGTGATTTTAAAAAATGGAACCAAAAAAATTCTTATCTATGACCCATATAGATACAGGAGGTGAGTCAGATTTAGCTTTATAGTTTATGAATCTGTTCTAACCCTATAAAATATAGATTTATTTCTATGTGTACTATACGTTAATAAAAGCATTTAAAATGCTTCCATTCTGAAAGGATAACACAATAGTAGTTAATTAAACAATTCCAAACTATTTTTTGGAGAAAACTAGAATTTAGCATCTAGGATGATACTCAGCTGGCACAGAGTAAAATGGTTTCATCCATTCTGATTGATTGGCCCTTCCAGATCATGGTTATTAAATATTTTAATGTTGCTGGTGATAACTCATGCAGTACAATTCAACACATTTAAAATGTACTATTTGATGATTTGGGTATATTGCATTATTTATGCTTTGACTTGTGGTAATATATGTATTTATATTAAATATTTTTAATAAAATTTGCCATTTTAACCATCTTTGTGCTCAATTCAGTTTCATTAACTACATTCACATTGTACCCTTTAGCTCTATTTCAGCAACTTTTTCATGTATCCAAGCAGAAACTCTGTTAACCATTAAGAAATAATTGTCATCCCCTCATAAACTGTAACCTATTTTTTGTCTCTATGAATTTACCTATTCTAGACATATGATATTCATGTTTTCATGTCTGTCTGAATTCACTTAGCATAATTTTTTCAATTATATTAGCAAATTTTTTTCAATTTTTTTCATGTTGTAGCATGTATCAGAAATTCAGTCATTTTCACAACTGGATAAATATATATATATATATATATATATATATATATATATATATATATATATATATATACTATATTTGTTTATCCATTCATCTGTGGATGAAGGTTTGGGTTGCTTCCACCTGTTTTTCTCTACTGTGAATAATGTTGCCATTAACATTCTTGTGCAAGTATTTATTCAAGTTCCTTTTTGTATGTTTAATTAGAGCCATCCTGATTGTTATGAAGTGGGATCTCATTGTAATTTCAATCATTACAACAACACAAACACATTTGTTGAGTGCTTTCTGTGTGCTTAGCAAGGTGTTAGGCTCTTTGCATATATTATTCCAATCCTGAAAGACATTCAATAAAGTCAATGTTATAATGTCCAATTTACAAATTGCTGACTTCTCAAGTTAAATAACTTTCAAAAGGCCATACGTAGTGGCATAAATGTGTTTCAAATTCATCAGTTCTGTGTGCCTTCTATAATGGCAAAGACACAGAAGAACCACTCTCTGTAGAGAAAGAAAATCTATTCAAGTTATCCCTTAGTTAATTTAATTTATATATTTACACATATGTACATTTCACTGATTTACATTTATTCACATGGTATTTTACTTGGTATTATTATAACTCTACCTGTTAAATAATTTTTCCATAAAGATATTAAATAAACAGGAAAGTGTGTGTCCTCACCTTTTGTCCTACATTAAAAGATTAAAATATTTAATCATTTCTTGTATTAGATTTATTTTGATTGTTAATAATATAATTACAAATGTTATACTATTACTTGCTTCTATTGATTCCACAGAAGCTTACCACAGAGCATTTTATTTATCCATTTTTTATTGAGTACATTACTGCCAAAGGTAATATATTTAAATGTCTATGAATCAGTGTTCATCTAAGATTAGAAATTTGGGTCCCTGTACTACCCATCATCTCAACTTTTTAAAACTGTTAAGTTCACACTGTTTTTGTGCCACAAAGTCACATAATTTCAAGTCCTCATTTCTTGTCTATAGTTTAATACCAAAACAGTAGCAACAGGACCATATTAATAATTTTATAACTATTATTTATAATCAAATAAGGTTTTGGAATTACATAATAATAATGCAACCCAATCTCCAAATCTATGACATTTTAAGAATATTTACTCATCAAGTCAAATATTTTCCTACAATGCACATTTCAAAAACCCAACTTAAATATTAGGCCACAGTCAATTGTGATATATATTTTATCATTAATTTCATAGGCACCTTTTAGATTAAAAGCTTATGTACAAAGATTGAGATTATCTATATTCCATATTTGCAACAGAAAAAGAAAAATACCTTTAATATTACCAATATTATTATCCAGTTTTTTTTAATTAAACTGCTTATTGAGTAGTAAAATGTAAGGTGCTTTTCTATCATTCCAGGCTTTCTTTCATTGCATCCTTGTTTTAATATGATTGTTTCAAAAATTCTATTTTCCTCTTTGAGTTTTCTCTTTGTTTTGATTCAGTAATTCCCAAGGCATTCCTGAGACTGCAGAAGAATGGAAATACCTTTATCTTGTTTTCACATGTTGAGAATAATTTGATTTGGCAGAGAAGTCTTTAAAATCAGTCTCACACAGACCTTTGAAGATGATGTTTCATTGCTTTTTAGAATTCAGTGTTGCTGATGAGAAATATCTGCATTTGGTTATAAAAATGAAAGGTTTTAACTTGACATTTTCTTGAAATTTTCTAATAAATTTATTTTTTACTTGACATTTTCTAAAAACTTTATTTTCTCTTTTAATTCTCTATCCTAACATTTCCTGGGTGTGCTTTTGAGGGCTTTTAAATTTGTTTTTTTAAACCTTTCTTGTTTGACAACTTCTGTTTTCTTTCTTTCTTTTCTTTTTTTTTAAATTAAAGTACATATCTTACCTCAACTTTGAGAAATTTGTTTAAATTTGTTTAACATGTCTTAGCCATTGGACAAAGGGATTGAAAAACAAGTTTGGATTCCTGGGAGCACTTGAAATTCTTGAAAATACACAGAGGGAAACCAGCACCTAATAAATCGTATTCATAGGGTCAATACAGGAGTTGCAGAAAACTGAACCAGTTACAAAACTAGAAATAGAAATCTAACTAGGGAAGACTGCATTATCTGAAGGTGCATTATCTAGTCCTGGGCTGTGGTTATAGCTTAGTGGTAGAGTGCTTGCCTTGCATGTGTGAAGCCCTGGGTTAGATCCTCAGCACCACATAAAAATAAATAAAAATATAAATATTGTGTTCATCTACAACTAAAAAAATATTAAAAAACTAAACAACAACAAAAAAAATTCCAGTCCTGAAACACAGCCACAATTGTGTAAGAGTTTACAAGGCAGGTTCTGGGGACAATGGTCACCCTAAAACATGTCTTAGCCATTGGACAAAGGGATTCACAAACAAGCTTGGATTCTTGGGATCTCTTTAAATGACTGTAGAACCTCTTGTTCTTGTCCAGTGTTATAGTTAATGTTCAAATGCCCAAAGGTGGTCCTTAGTTTGACTTATACAATTTTTACCTATGATAGAATTATGTTTATTCTGAGTTTACTATTTAGTTAAAGCATGGAGAATTTTAAAAAGGTATTGATAAATCTTCAGATGTATCTTTTCATCATACTATTCTTTTTATTCCCATAATGTAAACAATAGAGATTTTTCCAGTGGCAAATAATTCCATTAATAATCACATTTGAGATAGACAACCTCTGCTATAGGCAGAAGAATCTCTTTTTTGTTCTTTCAAACTTAGCTGGGTTTCCTGAAATCTGCCCCACACAGGGGATCACTAGATCACTAGATTGCTGGACAGTGTCTGTGTCTCTCTTCCCAGCTGTCATGTCACTCTGAAACTCCCTTCTCATTTCTCAAGCAATAAGAATGGCCTTTTGTTTTGTTTTGTTTTTCCAGTGGTTGTTAGCCAGCCTAAGAGCAATACCTGGGACCTATTCCAACATGAAAAACTCATAAAACTGGGAAGTTTACTCCATATCCTGAGACAAAAAGCCGTAAACCCCAGAAACTCTAAGCATTGCCCCTCTTCTGGATTTGGCCTGCATTTTACCATTCTCCAGTGTCTTCAGATACTTAAAAGGTATTTTGTTTAGTGTTTTTAATTGTATTTGGCAAGAAAGTGGATCTAATATGAGATATTGTACCTTTATATCTCAGATTTACTTCTAATGCAACACTTCTAAAGTTTTTATTCAATTGATGGCATTTTTGGAGACTATAACCAATACACACAAATCATCACTCCAAAGTATTTAGATATAGTAATAAAGAAACAAAATATTTAGATTGCTCCATATAAAACTTAATGAGATCACATGCATCCTTAACAGTAACGACATGACAGCTGGTTATCTAGCAAGTGAGAATTCTCCACTGACCTTCCATACCTGTCCTGCTTTAACAGAATTTCTCAGTGTGGGAATAAGGGCTGAAAGATACTGATTGATCATAGTCATGTAAAGGTATGGGAGGTAGCACAATCTTATAAATAATTTTGTTCAAAAATGTTCTCATTTCTGAAAGGAAAACTAATCATTACTATACATGGAAATAGGGTAAGAATATTTATCTTATCAATAGAATATTTTTCTTTGATATAGGGGGATGAGATTTTCTTATCTAATAAAAGATTTTTTTCTTAAAGGTCAAGCAAATGATGTCTCAGTGCTCACTTCTTAAAAAGGCAACCATGCATTAAACACTAAAATCTCTAGAGGTACACCTCAGAGGTTTGAAAATCAAGTCCTCTGGTGTTATAAACAACTAAAAGATTGATGAGGCTTTAATTTGACTGAGTCAGGTGATATTTGACTGGGTCTTGAATTTATTCTTCTTCCTGCTTTGCTTCTTCCTTGGATCCTGTTTCAATTTTGCATACTTTCTTTTGGTTTTAGAATTCTCCCATTTATTATAAGAAGAGCAAGTTCTTTACTATGACCTGAACTGCTTATGTAGATAATGACTTGTTTATCTCCCAATCTTATGGGTAAGTCTTTTAACCCCAAATTGAACTCTATAAAATTCAGATATGGTCTCCTTCAATACTCATTATTGCCTGCTACCAACAAAATTGCAAAAGAAAACACTCCATTTAACACAAGCTTTGTAGGTATGGCCCAGAAATTAAAAAAAAAAAAATGCCATGAAGTCACAAAAGCTATAACATGAACAGTTTTCAAAATTAGGAATATTATATATATATATATATAGGATATTCCTAATTTTGAAAACTGTTTATGTTCATATATATGTATGTATATATATACACACATATATAATTTATATATATATATATATATATATATATATTCATATTCCTAATTTTGAAAACTGTTCCTGTTATAGAAGTACAACACAGTTTGCAAATAATTTAAGCCTGTACTGTTATCTTTCAGGCAAATGTAAATATAAGGTATTTTAATGTTATAAAATGAAAACATTACTAGAACATTAACCAACTTATTTGTTTAGATACAGTTAATTTTTTTAACATTTCTGAAATACATGATAAACAAACTGGAAAACACCCAGAAAATTGTGTTTGGTTATAAAGTTCAAATCACATGAATGGTTATAATTAAGCGTAACTACCAATAGTTCAAACATAAAAAATAAAGAATATTCTAGACAAATTTGAGGAAATATTTTATCATAATAGTAGCATAGGAAATTATGAGGTGATAAAATTTGAAGCCTCTGACTTATCAGACTTTAAAAAAAATCACCAAGATTAGAAAACACGAGGTTCAAATATCATATCCCTAGGTGAAGCCATTGAGTTGGGAAATTCCTTAGGACCATTGCTGAAAACTTGCCTTGTATTTAGAGGGACTTACATATAAATAACTTTATGTCACCATGTTTCTAAGATCAGTCTGAGAGGTCTTGTCTGTTATATCAGGTATACCCAAAATCCAATTTGTTGTTTTGTATCAGATGAGTCCAAATGCCTTGAGAACACTATCACACTGGGTGATATTAAAAATACAAGAAAATCAATATGAGAAAATCCTCTAAGCTGTTAATCTAACCATTTTGACCTGGTAAATGGGTTTCTATTTTTAGATCCCAAAAGCTTACCTTAAATAAAGGGGCAATTAATTTGAAAGGAAAAATAATGTTTATTGAAAGTTATACCTTTTTTCTGTCTGTACCCAGATGTGCTAGGGCATTCTTCCACCACATGGCACTCAAAAAGTTAAGTACACTTCAGGTATGTCTGGTCTTTCCTTTTCTACTATGTTACTATGTACAGGGCACAGACATTTTGGACAGAGAAATAAAAGGTGTCTGTTAATGTTATTCATGAAAAAAAAAGTCCCACTAAGACTTTGAGCCTTTAAGCAAACAATTAAAGCAAGAAAGTAGTAATAAAAGTGGGACATTAGAGTTGACAAGGAGTAAATATTTTCTGTTGGTGAAAATATCTAAATATGTATGAGCTAAAGGGTAGAGAAAAATTCAATAGACAAGTTATTTATTGACTATGTCTAAAATGTTGAAGTCAGTGAAAATGATGGCATCATATGTGATGAAAAATAAAACTATATCAGATGGAAAAGTCTCTAGTGAACGAAGAGGAAGGAAGTGGGATGGAGTCAACACTGTGGATATGAGAAGATTGGATTCATGGATCAGGCTTAGAATATTCTTAGTTTTCTGGTCTTTCTCATGCCATCTCCTCTACTTGCAATATCCTCTTTATATTTCATCATAAAGATTCCTTCTGTGTCCTCATACAATATTTAGGTAGCTTACTTCTCTATATTTCTAAAGTATATTATATATTTATTTAATATAATCTATCACAAAAGGTTTTATGAACTTTTAAGCTTCATTTATTTTCTAAGTATAAATGTTACATACTTAAAATCAACATCACTGGTAGGCATATTATTTCAAATATGTGTGTATGTGTGTGTAAATATATATATATATATATATATATATATATATATATATATATATAATTTCAAATATATATATATATATATATATTTGAATTGAAACTTTTCAGTTTTATTTTTTTTAGTCAACATGTGTTTTTTCAATTATATGAACCGTAATAAAAAAGTTAAAACTGAAAATTTAGTACACAAAATGTGAAAACCTAAAATAAATCTATAGAATTTGAAATTATGACACTTTTGATTGTTTTATGTTTTTATTATTTATACTTTAGAAGTTATGAAATTTCAGAACTGCTTCAAGACTTTTAGAACATCAGACTGCAATTTATTATAATTATTTGCTTGTATGTTTCACACAATAAATTATAAGTATCTTGAAGATAGGTTCCATATTGTAATATCTTCCTTACTGCCAAGACCATAATTGGACCCAGAATATATTATAATAAATAATTGTATTTATTGATTCATGAATGAATATGGGCTAGGAAAATAGATATTTTATATTGTATGTCCTAGATATGTGTGTGAATAGAGAGAGAAAAAAAAAGAGAGAGAGAAATGGATACTCAGACATACAAATATGTATTGAGTTGTCCTAGGTTTATCTGAACAAAGATAAACCTGCCTTTTTATATCAGTGTTCTGAATCACAAATGTTTATTAGTCAATACATAAGAGACAAGGCAGTAATAAGAAAAGAGTACTGCAACTCATGGCACTTATGACACACCCTACATTGGCAACTCTCTGCATGTCCAGGATAAAAGAAGTCATTCCTGATAGTAAGAAACCAAAGCTATTTCCCTTCCTATAGCCTCTTTTTCCTTAATGGCAGACTTAGGAAGCAGCAGGCTCCAAGGCTGAATTGTGATCTGGTTGTTTATTGGAAGTACTTTCTCACATCTCTAGTTCTTGGTTCATAAATCAATATTTCCTCTTTCCAGCCTTACAATATGTGCATTTCTGAGCCTAAATAAACAATATAGCATGGCTCATCAAGTTCATGATTAAACCAACACATTTACATTCATGATGAGAATATTCTGTTTATAAACAAGATTTTCACTCAAGCTAGAGACAAACACATTCCCTCTGGGTGTAAATGATATAGTGAAAACCAGTGGTGGATGTGACTGATATCTAATTTTATTGAGCATGAACTAAATGGTGTACTAAGAGGTACCTGATCAGAGGTATAATGGTATTATGAAAATATATATGCTTTACAATATTGGAAATATCGTTTTGAATAATGCTATATCACTTAGAGTTTCTGGGATTGAATCAAGGTACACAGACTATATGAACACATTTTTTAATAATAAAAGTAAATATGACATAATATTAATTTGAAATGCTATTGAACATGATCACATAAGGATGCAATAAAAATCTAGGCATATACAGACCTCTATAAATAAATAATCCTAATTTTAATATGTTTACATGGTGCATTCCTTCTCCAAACATATGTGCAAATCAGAGACCACCTATTCCTTAATAACTTAACCAACAAAGGCCTGTTTTTTAAAAATTTTTAGTTTTAATTGACCCCTAATAATTGTACATACTAATGGGATACAGTGTGACATTTCAGTACATGTACATGATGTACAGATTGGGGTAACTGGCATATCATGATCTCGAACATTCATAATTTCTTGGTGTTGGAAATATTAAAAATCTTTTCTACTAGTTATTTTGAAATATGTGGTTAATTTTTGTAAACCATACTTAACTCATGGACCATTAGGAGTTATTTCTTCTAACTGCACCCATATAACCATTAACCATCTTCTGTCCATCCACCACATCCCCTCCCCTTAACCATTGTTCTATCATTTATTACTATGAGATCAACTTCTTTAGGTTCTACTTACAGGTGAGACTATGCAGCTTTTGAAGGTCCTGATTTAGATGTCAAATTTTCTTACCCCCCCTCACTCCTCTTTTTGATTCTGGTATATTTTGAAGTAAGTTTTCCTTTTAAAATATTTATGAAGCTGTGATGGAGATGCAGTTTGATTTTATGAAATTCTTTTATGTGAAACTGAAGAATAACAACTCAAAAATTCATGGAAATATAACCAGAAACAAGATACTTTTCTCGTCCATGGCCTTCCATGGAAAGCTATAATTTACAAAGAAATTTCTAAGCCAGAGTAGGTTGTAGTCACACATGTCCAAA
The DNA here is from genome assembly GCF_045843805.1 of Urocitellus parryii. Classification (NCBI taxonomy): domain Eukaryota; kingdom Metazoa; phylum Chordata; class Mammalia; order Rodentia; family Sciuridae; genus Urocitellus; species Urocitellus parryii. The sequence continues at coordinate 102,044,080 of NC_135542.1, forward strand.
TAATCATGTTGATTCTTAGGGATATTCACAAAACTTTGACAATGCTTATTACTAAAAAGAACAATTCAAGTTAAAAATGAATATCTGTTCTTACTTCTAAATCTAGCTAGATGAGAAATACTTTGCAAATCAATTAGGATTTATACAACTGTACTTTCAGTAACTATCCTTGACTTACCAGGATATGCTACCAAAAGTCACAATAACAGTGTTGTCAAGAGTTGTTATTATTTTTATAAGAAATATAGAACATAGCATGTAATTTAATATTAATCTAAAATTAATCTTAATTCAGTTTAAGACATTAAATTTTATCTTATATAAGGATATAATATTGATTTTTTTAAAAAAATTGATATTTTATGAAAAATATAATTGCACAAAACCATGGGATCATGTAAAATGGGATAGTTTTTAGTATCAGAGCTATCATTGTAACATTTTGATAAAATATTTCAAGAACAGAACCACCATTCAACCCAGTTGTTCCTCTCCTTGGTTTATACCCAAAGGACTTAAAAACAGCCTACTACAGGGACATAGCCACATCAGTGTTTATAGCAATTCACAATACCTAAACTGTGGAACCAACCTAGATGCCCTTCAATAGATGAATGGATTAAAAATGTGACATATATACACAATGAATATTACTCAGCAATAAAAGAGAATAAAATCATGGCATTTGCAAGTAAATGGATAGAGTTAGAGAAGATAATGCTATGTGAAGATAGCCAATCACAAAAAACCAAATGCCAAACATTTTCTTTGATATAAGGAGGCTGACTCATAGTGGGATAAGGAGCAGGATCATGGGAAGAATAGATGAACTCTAATTAGGGCAGAGGGGTTGAAGGGGAAGGGAGGGGACAGGGGATAATTAGTGATGGTGGAATGTGATGATCATTACTATCCAAAGTACATGTATGAAGACACAAATTGGTGTGAATATACTATATATACAACCAGAGATATGAAAAAATGTGCCTATATATGTAATAAGAATTATAATATATTCTGCTGTCATATATAAATTTTTAAAAATTACATGAAAGAAAGTTGAAAATGATACTAATAACACTGAATCTAGCATCTTTATTTCATCAATAAGAACACAGTCTAGGGGAAGATTAACTCAAAAACAACAGAAACTTGATTCCTAATATAGTTTACAGGTAGTATAGAAATATAACATTCTGATTTGTTTACATTATTGGAGAAATAACAAGTCATAAGATAAAAGTAGGTATGAACATAGTCTCAATCAGAGTGCACATTCACGCGCGTACACACACACACACACACACACACACACACACACCAGCCACATTCTATTTTTGTAGCATCAATATAAAAATCATCAATATAAAAATCACTTTCAATTTATGAAAAATATAAATCCACAGAGCCAATAAGGCCAAAGAAACTTAAGCAACACATTATAATCAAATTGCTGTAAATCAATAGTAAATAGAAAATCTTAAAAGCAGTCTAACAAATTATGGGACAACTGAAAATTTAGATAGCAATTAAAAAGTTAAAAATTAACAATATGATATTTCTTAAATAATGCTGACTTGCTATATTGTGAGTACTTTGGATTTTACAAGGTAACATATTTTTAGATATATGTGCTGAAGAATTAAGGGTGAAGTATCATGATATCTACAATTTACTTTCAAATGTTTTAACAAAATAATATGGATAACTATGTGATGGATGTATAGTTGATAGACAATAAAAGGATGGATAGGTGATTACTAGATGGATAATTGATAGACAACTGATAGGAGAAATTGATAGATGATAGATGGACAGATAAGTGCATAAGTATAAGATGATTGATAGGCAGATCAATATATTATATATAAATGGATAGTTGGCAGATGATAGATATTAGGTAGATAATTGATAGTTGAAAAAGGTGCATAGACAGATCATACATGTATACATGTAAATATATATACATGCATAGAAAAATACTGACAAGATTACATGGCTGTTCATTGTACTACACTTTCAACTTTTCTATATACTGAAGTTTTTATTTGAAATGCCATATTCAATCTTTAAGACCGCAACAGAAATATTTTGTGAGATATAAAAAATGAAACTGTAAGAATCATTTCCCTGGAGCATACAGGAGAGAGAAAATATTGGGGGAATAAAACAGAGAAGGTGGTGGAAGACCCCAGACATTTATTGAAGTGATTTCTCTCTGAAATATTAATAAACTCATAAAATATGTGAGCTTATGATCAGTCTCTTATTCATGAAAATTAATGATGGTATGCACTACACATTAATAGACAAAGGTAGCATGTATGTTTGGAGGAGTGTAGCTCCAGCACAGTTCTGATAACAATATAAAATAAAATAGTTACATAGAATGGCCTTATTCATAAGAGTTACCTTAATAATGAAATTTCTAGAAATCTGGTGTTACTAAGGCTTTATTCTCCACAACCTTTCAAGATATTCATATATGAAACCTGAAAATTACCCATTTATCATATTCTATCTCCATTAGTGGTCCATACCTCTCATAGCAACACTCCTGATTTAACTTATTAGCTACTTTATTTTCTTGTTGCCTCATGAGGGAAACAAATTTGTTCATACATGGTTTATTCTCAATGTCTGCAAGATGCTTCTGGTTCCTATTAAAAGCTAAGTAATTATTTGCAATAAAGGTTCTACAATATAATTTTGCAATAAAATTATAAATAAAGGGTCTACAGGAAAGTTTAGTGAAAGGCGGGTGGTAAAGGAATGATAATTGTTTCACAGCCATCAGGTAGGGTGAGAACTCAAACTTCCATTTGCTTTCCTAAGTAAATGGAAAGACTTATGGTTAAACTTAAGTCTAAGTGGATGTAGATATCCAATAATAAAATAGAAATGCCTCTTATATGAAATGAAAAAGAAAACACAAAGAAACTAAAAAGAAAACAATACATAAAATTACAATTGGGCCAAATAAAAAGGTCTATAACTAAACATGTAAAGAACCTATTCAAATATAGAATAAATCATGGAATCCCAATAGTTAAATGTGAAAGGGATATAAAATAGCAACTCAAGTGGGAAATGAAAAAAATGTAAGCTACTAAATACCAAATTAAAGTAATATTGAGGCATCATTTGACATGTATAAAATTAGCTAAAATTTAGACAAAAACCCAAAGTTAATATGGTTGAGATAAAATAGGAGGACTCATCATGCTCATATCTTTATGGGTTGTTAGAAGCATTCTGAAGATTAATTTACAAATGGAAATTAAGAGAAATTTTTGAATTTGTACTCCTAAGAGCTTAACAAATGGAAACAGAAAGAAAACAGTGTATGATGCTTGTAGCAGTTCCCATTTCTAAAGATGAAATATAGAAAAAGAGTAGAAATGTTCAACACTGGGATAATAAAAATATAAAGTATGTTCCATCAACCTGATGGAATATTGCATAGCATTATACATCACTATTAAATATATATGAACATGTGGAAAATATAAACAGCATCCCTGAGGAGAGGGTAAAATTCCCCTAACTTCAACTGGAAAATCTGTCTGCAAGGTGTAGAATTCCCTAGGAAAAGGGGGAATGAGCAATGACTATGAGTCAGTGGCTACAGTGTTCTCAGTCACTGAGAATGGAATCTGGGAGATAAAACAGGTACAGCACAGCCCTTCGTGAGGACAACTGCTGAATTACCTTACCATATGCCTTTTACTCCCCTGGTGCAGAAAAATGAGAGTCTCATCTCTTCTATTTGTTTGTACCCTTGCCACCACTGACTCCTTTCCCTGTGAAACTGAGCTGCTTGGTTTTTCTCTTGCAATAGCAGCATTTGTACTTCACTGAGTTCTGACTGTACCATTTTACATACAGACATCCTGGTCTACCATTTCTTCCTAGTAGTGTCACTTTCCTGAAGTTCACCAAAATGACAGAGAAAGGGCCTTGATGCACATATACCAGCTTCTTCCCCATAAAACACAGAAGGGGATCTCTGAGCCTGCAGAGTAGACAATATGAGCAAAGCTCACCCTCCCGAGCTGAAAAAATTTATAAACAAGAAGTTATCATTGAAATTAAATGGTAGCAGACATGTCCAAGGAATATTGAGGGGATTTGATCCCTTCATAAATCTTGCAATAGATGAATGTGTGGAGATGGCAACTAGTGGACAACAGAACAATATTAGAATGGTGGTAATACGAGGAAACGGTATCATCATGTTAGAAGCCTTAGAACAGTATAAACAACGGCTGTTCAACAGAGAAATCCGTGTCCTCCTTCCAGAAGCCCTGTTTTTAACTATGACTTGAAAATTGGGTCTTGTACATTTTCATATTGAACTTTTTGTTAAATAAACTTCAATAGCAAAAACAAAAACAAAAAACACAGAAGGGGAAAGAATCCACACCATGAGCTCCCAGGTTAGAGAGGCAGGTGTTTTTTTTTTTCCCCACAGTGTCAGCTCCAGCATCATCCAGCTAAAAGCCTTTGTTTCATGATGCCTCTCATTGTGCATTTCTATAGCTCTGCTGGAGTGTGGTTCCTGCAACTTATTCCCAAATTGTGGCTTTTCCTCTGGATGACAGTCAAACAACTGTTTAGTTTTACATTTGCATAAAAAGGAATTTCAGTTAATTAATAATATAGTTGTTAATTTTGGCAAATTAAAACATAATAGGAAATATCTGAAGCTTATGAAATTTTTGAGAAAATATATCAGAATTGATACTTACTGTAGTTTTCTAAAGGTTCTGCATGTTTCATGAGAGAAAACATAGACAAGAGAACAAAAGATGCCAATGATTCCCGAAATAATGGTCTTTAAGTATTGAAATTTCTGAGCATAATGTTCTAGATTGCCACAAACACATTTTCATTTTTTAGGTGATAATGATGATTTTCTTGTACTATTCTTTTCACACATTGTTTTAACATCTGCATCAAATTATATGTAATTATTATAATATTTCATAGCTCTATCTACTTTTATTTTATTTTCATTTATACCCTTTTTGCTTATATCCTTTGTAGGCAACAAACATTTTCACATAAATATTGATTTGTATTTTATGTTAGCATCAAAGAATAAATTTTAAAGCAGAATTAACAGATCAAACATAATGAATAATTTAATTCTAATTATTATCTTATATAATTATTTTCCTAGAACACTGTTCTTGTTCCAGGCATCTACACTGAAGTACTTCCAGGAGATATGAAGGATGTGATAACAAGTTTACAATAGCAACTATTGAAATTGGTCTGTCATGCAAGCAAATACTTCAGGATGACACTCTATTTAAGCTTTTCTACACACAGGAGAAATTTACCTCACTTGAAAATTTATGTGCATATAGCATAAGAGAAAAACCTTATTTTTCTGCTGAAAACATAATCCTTTAGTATTTTATTTTATTGAGCCCATATAGAAGGAATCAAATAAACATATAAAGCATCCTTCTGCATGTCACATTAAAAAAATGAGAATAATGAGTGATTATTACCTTGCATGGAGCCTGCAGATGTATTTTCTTTGCCCTTATTTTTAATTTAAATGGTTTAATATAGCTTATTTGTTATTGTTTCAACCATTCATCTAATATTTCTGTTACTACCAGAGTGATCACACACTGATGTAGAAACATGAGCTTCTGGATGCTGAGGAAGCACACTCACTGCTAATCATTTTGCCATATGCTCAAATGCTTTATTCAGAAAGCATAGTTATTGCAAACATGGGGTTCTGTGAGGCATGTCTGTTATACTTTGACTCTACTTTCTGAAGTCTCTCAACTTTGGGACGTGACAAAATGCAGGCATGCAGGTATACAAAGTGCAGTAAGTCTGTTTTTGAGCTTTCTCTTAGCATGTGAGCATATATTCTCATAGGCTCACTGGGTAGTGTCACTTTTCTTTCATTTTTTTTCAAGGTACCCTAATTTCTTTTTCTTTCTTTCTTTTTTTGTTTTTAACAATAAATGCATTTATTAGATAAACAGAAGAAGGAAAAGCATTGATTTGCTCTCTGTGCTTTTCTTTCCTAATCCTAGATTCTCTTGTTTTTGGCTTAGCTGAGATTCTTTTTCACATTACAATCCTTATTACATATATAGAGCACAATTTTTCATATCTCTGTATATAAAGTATGTTCACGCCAATTTATGCTATTATACATGTGCTTTTTTTTGCATTACAATTCTTAATACACATATATACCACAATTTTTCATATCTCTGTTTGTATATTAGGTATGTGTAGTGTTGCTTTTCTTAGGATGGTCTGGGCTTCATTTGCAAAAACGTGAAGTTATGAATCATCTTTGTAAAGTTGTACTAGGAAAAGGATATTGAAATATAAAAATATAAAGATGTATGTTAGAGGGAGATATGAACTTAAAGAAGGCATTTATATTTTCAGTTTTAAAAATAATGTTTCTTCCAGTTTTATCTACAACATATAAAGAGTTTAAAAGACATCGCACCCATCTTTACCACAAAGAAAAAAACATGTTGAACAAACTGGAAAACTAATGAGCCCGGCCTGGTGGTACACACATGTAATCCTAGTGGCTCCAGAGGCTGAGGCAGGAGTTCAAAGCCAGTCTCAGTAAAAGTGAGATGCTGAGCAACTCAGTGAGACCCTATCTCTGAATAAAATACAAAATAGGGCTGGGGATGTGGCTCAGGGGTCAAATGCCCTTGAATTCAATCCCTAGTCAAGAAAGAAAGAAAAAGAAAGAAAGAAAGAAAGAAAGAAAGAAAGAAAGAAAGAAAGAAAGAAAGAAAGAAAGAAAGAAAGAAAGAAAAGAAAAGAAAAGAAGAAAGAAAGAAAGACAGACTAATGACTAAGAGAATGAAAAATTGCCACCCCCAAATCTTGAAGAACAAATAGAGAACCATAACTGAGATTAAGCTAGTTTTGTTTTAGTGTGGAGAGTCTCAACATGACCCATAAACCACTAGAACATTAGACTGGAAAAAACTCCTAAATGATAATTTTGATAAAAATTCTGGAGACCCAGGATGGAATAGACACTTCTAGAGGCACATAGTCTCAGGTGAGCTTCCATCTTTCATGGGTTTTACCTGTAGTAAACTTACTTGGCTGTCATGGTGAAGAGCCAAGTGACAATTAAAAAAAAAAAAGAGTATTTTCTATACCCAAGGCCTGCTCTTCAAGGGGAAAGACTTTACCCAAGTCTTATATCATGATAGAGATGTCTAGGGGCATTTACCCTGTCTAGGGGCATTTACCCACAATCAAACCCAAGTAACTTTTATGTCACAACTAAAATTGTAGAAAATTAAAGACCACTTGTGAAGGTCACAGCTTAAGAACATAGGCTCATTAAACACTGAGGTATAGTTATAAGGTCATAGAAAGCTCTTCTGCCATGCATCTAATCAACACTCCAATAGGGATCAAATACAAAGGCAATGGATAATAGATAATAGAAATGTAAGTTGCAGATTCTTTTTAATAAAAAGCTCTTTAGAAAGACCCAAAGACAAGAGGAAGACTAAAACAAGAACATTAGAGGAATTATTTGTCAATGGCACATAGACCTATAGGAAAAATATCACAGACCAACTTCTAACCAGATGATCATAAAGCTTCCAATTCAGACTTATCTACTCCAGATTCTGTTACTTGATACATCACATCTGACTCTTAACAAAAAGTTACAAAGCATGCTAAAAGGTAAGAAAATTATGATCAGAATACAAAAAAAAAAAACATTAGGGACTGAGTGATATGACAAAGATTTTGAAATTATCAGACAAAATATTTAAAATAACTACTATCCATACTTCAAAGATCTAAAATGAAAAAGTACAATAATAATCAAGGACAGACTGATAATACAATCATAAAATTGGAAGCCAAGAAATAATCAAAAGAAAATGTTGGAAATAAAAATAAATACTGCAATAGAAATAAAGAAGCCCTTGTTTGGGTTTATCAATAGAGCGGACATAGTGAAAGAATAATAAGTGGCCTCGAAAATATGTCACCAGAGATTTTTCAAACTGAAATGTGAAGGAAAAAAAAGGAATGGCCAAAAAACCCATAGTACCTTTGAAATATGGTATGTTTTCAAAAGGTAACATAAGTGTAATTGGAATGCCAGAAAGAGAAAAGAGAAGGAAGCAAAAGAAATATTTGAAGTGATAATACCTTGTCACAGGCAAATGGTGAGTTGAAGCCATAAGCCTCGGTTCTTGTATCCCATCAAAGGAAAGTTTAGAGTCGGATGATAAAAGCCAAGCAAGAGAATTTTATTATGAGTGAAAGTAAGGCTCAAACAAAGAGCACTCAAAAGAGAAAGGGAGTGGGTAGTCTCTGAGCAGAAAATAACAAAGGAAACTAAATGCTACTTCCAAATTTATTACTGTTTTATATGTTTGCTATTAGAACTGGGATCCACTCTCCCATGTTTAACTCTTCCTTCACATTGGCTCAGGGAGCTTTTGACCCTAGTTGATCCTTTCCAGAACTATCTTGATGAGCATCCCATTCGGAGGGTGAGTTCATGTACAAGTCAATTCTATGTTAAAGCAGGTGCTGGAGTCAATGACTGGGCAAACTTTATCTTCGTGCACTTGTGCTATTAATACATTTTTCCTTCTGAAATTCATTTAGAAACCTACGGCCATAAATCCTAACTTTATCATGATCCCAGTAGACCCTGTCACAAGTTAGCTTATGAATCTTTCCTTCTTGGTGTATTTCTTATTTGGACCCCTTTGTTTCTACCTGTTTATTCTCATGATTTTAATTCACCTACAAGTTACTTGATTATTCCTTAAAGGCAATTTAAAGAAACCCCTATGTTACTGGTTGGCATTGCACTGTGCCTTACTAAATAACACCTAACAATAAGAATTTTTCCAAAAGTAATGACAGACACGATTTTAATTGGATTTTCCACCCCTTTGACTAAAAGATCTGGTAAACATAACTTTTGAGGAGAAAAAGTTTGTTTGGCACTCGTAATTTCCAAGGTCTCAGTCCCTAATCTGACGAGTGCATTGCTCTGGGCCCAAGGTGAGGCTGAACATTTGAGACAGAAGGGTTTGGCAGAGGAAAGCAGCAGAGGAAATGGCAGTAAGGAAACAGAGAGAGAAAGGAGCTCCACTTACCAAGGAAAAATATACATCCCATAGGCACAGCATTGTGATCCACCTCCTCCAGCCACACCCTGCCTACAGTTACCACCCCATTTATTCATTCAAGTGGACCAAGGCACGGATTAGGTTAAGACTATCATAATCTAATCACTTTCACTCTATAAACTTTCTTGCATTGTCTCACACAAAAGCCTTTGAGGAACATTTCATATTTAAACCGTACCAGACACAAAACTATTTATTAATGAAATTTAGAAAACACACATAATGATAAACACAGTACAATCTATACCTTGTCACATTCAAACTGCAAAAGACTAAACCCAACGTGAATACTTAAAATCAAGAATTGATCAAACAAGCCTAAACTGAGTAGATATCTTTGATGTAAGCAAAGCTATAAATTAATTTGATCTAATTGATGTTTGAAGTTTACTCTATTCAACAAAATTTGGATACATATTCTTATCAAAGTCGCATAAAAGTTCACCAAAATAGACCATAGTCAAGTCTATGAAACACATCTTAACTATTTCTTAAAGATTTAAATCACATAAAATATCTTCAGAGCATAATGAAATTGAACTAGAAATCAGTCACAGAAAGACAGATGGAAAAGACCAAACATTTGGTGAAAAAACAAGATATTTAATATAACACATGGATTAAGGAAGAAATAAATTTTTAAAAAAATAATTTAACTGAGGGGATGGGGTTGTGGCTTAAGGGTAGGGTGCTCACCTAGCATGCATGAGGCGCTGGGTTCAATTCTCAGCACCACATAAATAAAATATATTATGTTCACCTAAAACCAAAAAAATAAATATTTAAAAAATATTTAACTGAATAAAAATAAATATAAAGCCCATACAAATGTACAGGATATAGTAAAGCAATATTTAGAATTTTATAGAATTAAATGTATATATTAGGGGAAAAAAGAAAAATACAATCAATACTCTAAGCCTTCACTTTAGGGATCTAGAGGGAAAAAGTAATATATGACTAAAACCAGAAGAAAAATATAATAAAAACTTGAGCACAAATAAATAAAATTGAAAATAGGAAATAAAAGATAAAATCAATGAAACAAAAAAAATGTTTCTTTGAAGAGATTAATACAGTTGACAAGCCTCTAGGTAGACTAATCAACAAAAGTAAGAGAAGACAAAAGTCACTAACATCAGACATACATTTTTATCAAGAACCAACCTCATTGGCTACTTCCCCTGATCAGAGAATAAAACAAATAAGGCATATCACTCTTGAGAATTACCCACAGATTCATGAAAGAATCATGAGAATGTTTTTGTTCAAAGAACCATGGGGATTTGTTTTTATTATAACAATACTTTACATTAAAATGAGAGGTTTTTCAAGTTCCTGTTTCACACTCTAGGAATACTCCTTTGTATTTTTGAAGTTCTTTTTTGTTTTGTTGGATCTAATTCCCATAGTGTGCATGCTACCTTGAGAGAAAGGAAATACTTTCTAAGCTCCATTCCCTCCCTCCTTTCTCCAGAGGTATTTTGAAATCACAGCACACCATAGAATTCCCCAGTGGCCTGCTATAGGAACATAGTCCCCACAGTGCATAATGACTCCCAAGTGGCAGCTTAAACAGTAGGAAGTTAGAATGAATTATGGAGAATAAAAATACCCCTGGATCCTTTGCTTCTTTTTATTTTATTTTATTTTGGGGGTGGGGTGGGGGAGTGCAGAGCTGGCTCTTTAATGGTAATGAACAAGATCCATACAACATTAGCATCAGACATATTCCCTACAGCTTCCCAGCATGGAAACAGTTCCCAGAGAAGACTGAATAAGCCAAAGCAATTTTATTGGTTCACATTCTTTGTGCTTGATTTGCAGATATCATTATTCTGGCAATGCCTTTGTCATAAACAGAAGTCACAGAAGTGCTTTTAAAATGAAAAACACTTTTGAAATGTCTCCAAAGTTTCAGTGTTTTAAAGGCCCAAATTTTCTCACTTAGCAAACAATGAAATCATCTATTTATTATATTGGCATGGTTTTGTTTCTAAAACTACAGTCAAAATCACTCTGGCAATAAGAGCCATGTCAGGAAACTAGTATTTAGAGATGCTAAATAGATGCACAGCTATGAGATCCCTCAAGTGTAGACACTGGGAGTTCACCAATGTTCCCAGCAGTGATGTCAAATAATGTCAATAGTTGTTATATCAAATCCTGATGTATAACTTAGAAGACAAAAGCTTTCTGTAAATGATTAATAAAATGTCACTGTGGGCAAGGTAAATAATGATTGGGTTTAAGAGGTGAGAATAGAGTTTGCATGATGAGACCACAGTATTTTCTAGCACAGAGTACTGCAATAATCCACCGTTTCTCTTTGGCCATTCCCAGGCTCATTGTACCCCCTATCATACCTCTCAACACTCACCTGGCTTCAAAATATATACTGTTTCTTGACTGCAGGTGTCTACCCATTTCTAATGTTTTAATATAAACCAAACATCCAACAACATACTAACTGTTCATCACCCCTGACCCTTGTATCTTTCTTTTCTGTCTGCTCTCTTCTATTGTGCTGTTTTTTTTAGTCATTTTGGCCTGCACATTTCTTGTTAATGCATTACTTTTTCTGCTTTGATAGTCTATAAAATTTTATTGTGTATTAAACATTCTTATTTTTTTAGCATTTAAAATATTTTATTACAATTTTGAAATAAATAATTGCTAGGGTTTACATATTCCTACCAAAACTCATGTTGTGATTTGAGTGTCATTGAAAGATATTAAAAGGTGATACTTTTAATAGCTGATTTAAGTCATGAGGATTCATGGATTAGTGAGGGAGTGGTTTTGTTATAAAAAAAATAAGCTTTTCTTTTTTCTTTTTTGTATCAGCAGTTGAACCCAGATATGCTTAACCCTGATCCACATCTCCAACCCTTTTTAGGTATTTCTTTTGAGACAGGGTCTCACTAAGTTGCTGAGGCTGGCTTTGAACTTGCAATACTTCTGCCTCAGGCTCCCGAACCATTGGGATTACAGGCATGTGCCAATATGCCCAGCTTAAAAATGAGCTCTCTTAGGGTAGCTTTCTCTGTTTCTTGCCATGTCATGACCCTGCAGTAAAACCCCCACCAGATGCTAAGCAGATGCTGGTGCCATGTTTTTGGACTTCTAGAGCTAAATAAACCTATATACTTAAAATTTATCCAATCTGGTAGTCATAGCCATATTAAAGGAATTAAAAAATAGTACACTAATAGTAAAAATGTTACCTCCTACATGCTCTTTCCAATCATATCCCATATTCCAATTGCCATACTACATGATTACTGTTATTTTTGATTTATATGTGAACAAATGCAAATCTAATTTCTTTTTTCTACCTTTTACACTATTCATGCTATTTTTCATCTTGTTCTTTTTTCACTTAATATATTTTGGAGATTTTGCATTTCAATACATAATGAATTTCTTCATTCTAATTTAAATTTTATAATATTCCACGGAACAGATCGGCCATCATTTATTTACACAGCATCTTATGGATGAACTTCTAGCTTGGTTTAAATATCACACTTATAAGCAATGCAATAACAAGAAGCCTAATCTACATCAATTTGCATGTGTGCACATTTGTGCAAGAAATGTTTTATTTGTCTTCTATTGCCATATAAAAATGGTCAAAAGTTTAGAAGCTTAAAAAAATCATTTATTTATTATCTCATAGTTTCTGTGAATCAGGAATCCAGCATGGAAGAGTCTGGCCCTCTATTCAGGTGCACACAAAGACTTAATCCATCTAGCTGTTTTGCATCTTGAGCCTGGAGTCCTTTTATAAGCTTGGTTGTTAGCAGAATTCAGAGCCTTGTAGTAGTAAAATTCATGGTTGCTTACTTAAGCATAGTAAAGGAGAGTCTCTGACCCCTTCTCTGTCTTACTTCCTCTAGATCCTCTTTTAAAGAGTTTGCTTGACTAGATCAGTTCCTCCAAGGACAACTTCACATTAGATTAGTTTAAAATTAGCTTCACCTTAGATTAACTTAATATTGACTAATTCCAAGCTGTAATTACGTCTGTATATTCCTTTACCACTGAATTCCAACTGAATATAATCACAGAAGATATATCTCATAATTTTTATCATATTTTTATTAGTTAAAGAGAAAATTATAGCTGGGTATGATGGTGCACACCTGTAATCCCAGGGGCTCCTAAGGATGAGGCAGGAGGATTGTGAGTTCAAAGGTAGCCTCAGCAATTTAGCAAGGCCCTAAGCAACTTAGTGAGACTCTATCTCAAAATGAAATATAAAAAGGGCTGGATATGTGGCTCAGTGGTTGAGTGACCCAAAGTTCAATCCTCTGTACAAGAAAGAAAGAAAGAAAGAAAGAAAGAAAGAAAGAAAGAAAGAAAGAAAGAAAGAAAGAAAGAAAGAAAGAAAGAATATATAATTTCTTTCTTTCTTTCTATCTGTACCCAAGAATCCTGGATTATAGAAAGACATGAGCCATTGGAGATCTTCTTAGAGTCTTATCTACCACAAATATATTCCCTGAGGAAAAAGAGTGGAGTCAATTACAATTTTGAAATAAATTGTCCATAGACTCTTCCTAGGAAATTACATATTCAAAAGCAACATATTCCTTTTTCTCCATAGGACTCACCAGCACCACATGCCAATAAATTTTCAAACGAAACCAGTCTTACAGGTCAACTGGGGATTCTCAATATAGTTTTAATGTTCTTTCTCATTATATATAAAATTAAATAGCTTTCCATATGTATAAGCAATATTTTCACTGATACTTTTTAAATTTCTTCTCTCATATTCTTTCATTGGTTATTAATCTTATGATTTTAGAGGATCAGAAATGTAAGACTTCTGCCCCTGACAGGAGTTGCAAACATATTTTATAATGCTGCCATTATTTGCATTTATCTTCCATTATCCTTAAAAACTATAAAAAAATTATTTTTGTTATCAGACTCATGGAGATTTTTAAATAGCATTTGAGAAGTAATTGGCATTGAAAAGGAGCGCTCATCATTTTCCTGTAGTAATATATAACTATATAATTTTATATTTACACAGTCCATATTCTGTAAATTTCCTGGCATATTATTGTTAAACATGGATATATATTTCCCAATAAGCTCTCCAAACCATTTATGGCATAATTTGTCTTTTTCCATTTGATTTGAAATAATATCTTGTAGAAGACTGCAATTTCCAAAATTAGCTGCACAATATTCTTAAGAGGAGATGTTGATACTATTTTTTTGAGAACAAGGGTCTATGTTCTCTCCCCTGCACCAAGGCAGACCAGCAATACTTATCTCAACCAATAGAATAAGAGGGATGTGCTGCTCTGTAACTTAGGAAATGAAAGGCAACATGGCTTCCTCCTGGCTTCCTATCTCAGGAAATGTGCATTTGGGGCTTTGAGCAACCAAGTAGGAAGTCTGACTACTCTGACACTGCAATGGTCAGGGAACCAACTGAAGAGATAGAAGGTCATGTGAAGTTCCGACTTGTCCATTGACAAAGCTGTCAACTCAGGTACCAGCATATGCATGAAGACACCTTTGAGATGATCCTAGGACTAGCCAGAGGCAGAACTATACAGCTAAGATGCTCCCAAATTTCTATCCCACAGAAATTGTCAGTGATGATAATTATAATTTTTAAGTTGTTAATTTGGGGGATGTAAAAAAAGAAAAAAGAAAAAAAATTGGGGAGATATTTTGCTATACAGTAATAGTAATCAGATTATCCCTCCAGCATGTACCAAATTTACATCTGAATTTGTGTGTGTGTGTGTGTGTGATATATATAAATGGATATATATATATATATATATATATATATATATATATATATACATTTAACATTTTGCTCCATTGTCTGAGCTGACAATTCATGCATCACTACTGCAAAGTTTTAAATCCTGGAAATTTGAAATATTGGATTTCATTACCAAATTGTATTAGTCCTCCTCAGTAATTTCTAGCTTGAGAGTATTTCTATACATTTCTTGATTTTTCTTAGGAACTTTATTTTCATATTTGTTCAAATTTTCCTCAATAACTTTCAATATGAAGAAAATCTGAAATTTTTATTAATAGATTTCTTGAAATTTTTTGTGTGATGCTATGGTTTGAATATGTTCTCTCTAAAATTTAGATACTCCAATGTAATAATATTAAGAGGTAGGCCCTTTGAGAGTTGACGAGGGCAAGAGGACCCCTTCTGATGAATGGGATGAAGACTCTTATTGAAGAGGCTTCACTTGGCTTTTGAAAAATTTGCTCTGTTGTCCATTTTCCTTATCCACGTGAGAATGCCGAAAGAATACTCTTAACAGACACCAAACATTGGTATCTTGACCTTGAACTTCCTAGCCTCCAGAATCATGAGAAAATACTTTCCTTTTCTTTATAAATTACTGACTCAGACACTCTGTTATAACAACACAAAATGAACTGATATTTTAGTGTTGTGCTTGCTACTTCTAAAAATGGAATATTTTCTTCTGTTATTGTCTAATTCAAGTAAGTTGCATAGATAAATACTATTTAATTGTGTTCACTATTTGTACAACCAACTAGTATATGAATAAATAAGAATATTTTTGTGGTTTGTGGGGTTTTAAAAACTATATTCCTAGCACCACTACTATTCAAAATTTCCAACTTCTATTTATTCAAACTTCTGTCTATCTCCTTACACTGCATAAGAGCAACAAAGTAAACAATGATGATAGAAGGCATCTTTCTTTTGGCCATGTCTCTAGCAGAAAACTCTTTTCAGGGTTTCCCCTATTAATTGTGATGTCTTTGGAGCCAAAAAAAAAAAAAAACTTTTAAATGCTATCAAAGGGCCTATGTATTTCAATATATTAACTGTGTTTTAATGATATAATGATTTTAATATCATTAAACTATATTTTAATGATGTCTCGTTAAAAAAACATTAAAATATATTTTAATGATGTCTCATTTAAAAAAATATGACTGTCCCCAAATCTCTGGCAATTTTCATTTTAAATGATCAGGACATCTAGTCCACTGACCAAATCCAGAGGCAAGGACTATATTCAGATTTTCTTGCTTGATGGTTATAGCATTTGACTCCATTCAATGTTATAGAACACTTAATTATTTATGTACTTTCATTTAATACTGTTTTCTATTCAAATGTTACCACATGTGCAAAAGAAGTCCTTGTGTGTAATAAATATATACATCTTTAAGATGTGCCTTTAAGGGAGACTTAAAGCCTACAGCTAGCTGGCGGCTCTCAAAGTATGCTGTTCGATATGCAAACATTATATGTAAATGTAGAGGAGACCATAGCTCTTTTCCTCTCTTCCAGAACTTAAAATGTATTTTTTGAGAAATGCTTTATTTGTTTAAAGTATTAAATGAGTGGCATATCGAAAATATTTAAAATTCATGAGTTCTCTACATCAGCAACAATATTTTTATATTTCAATATATTTTATGTTCCAATCTACAAAAGCAAAAAGACTATTTATGAAAGTTAGCATTGCATTTCATGGTATTACTTTGGGGAATTATCTCTTTCACCCAAATTTTAACATTTTATAAATAGAGATGTCAAAGAAGATAAAAGAAATGTTTAGATGCAAAGAGCTACATGTATTTAATGAGGACATTAGGCCCAATGTTAAGTGCCATGAGAAGCAACCTGCCCTCACATAAGACTATTCTAATTCTATACAAGCAATAATTTCCACATTGTTTTCTTAAAAATGTTTATAGAAACAAGGTTTCATAATTCCTTTAGGAATAGATCCAAATTATGCACAGTTTTTGCTTTCATCCATTATAAAAGCAAAATGTAGTCTTTTCATTACAGAATATTTTAAACTAATAAATGTCAGTATCATCTTTCTACAATAATGTTTCCATCTATTACATGATAGTAATTGTCTCCATTTTTTTTCCTAAACACAACTTTATATTTCTATGTAAATGTTTCCCTTAGGTCACTTCATTAAATAATCAGATAAAGCTCAATAAATATCTGCATACTTGTAGGGCAGACTCAAAATGGCTACAGATAGGCTCCATCACTGAGGCTTCTGGCAGGCTATGATTTAATGTGTCGTCAAGGTCATAAACACTGTGATTCAGCATGTGTACTCAAGGTCATAAACATTTTCTTGTGAACATGTGCGCACAGTTATAACCTGTTTGTAGTGGACCTTCTTTGTCTGGCCTGTATATAAGAAAGGCCTATAGAAATGGTTCAGGGGGCAAAATAGAACTGGCTGGGGGCCAAGTTGAAGCTGAAGATTGGCTAGGGGCTATTGTCACCTCCAAATAAATCATTTCTACTATCCCAACCATGTCTTGCATCTTATTCTATATGCCAGAATCATAAATCTATTTCCTGGGACTGAACCCAGGTTGACAATATCTATTAAATGCCATGAGCTGTTTATCTTTGCCATATGGTAATTATTGATTTAGGGAAGATCCCCAAATCTCACAACATTTGTGGATTAAAGAAAGGAGTAAATGGATGTATGGGTGTTATTATTGTTCTGTTGAAGTCAAGGATCATTTCTTTCTAACAATTTCACCTTTTGTTTCCTAAGTTTGTCTCTGGTGTTTAATGTATATAAATTTGATCAATGAGTATAAAATTTGATCCACGAGTGTATGATAAAATACGATCCAAAAAGAAATGTTTGATAATCAGAAACTGTATACATTTCGTAACTGTTTTATCCAGGTAATGAAATGGAAAAGAAGGTAGCAGAAGTTTTGTTAGTGGTGTAAGAAAGAGAGAGCTGGCAAAGAAAATGAGAAAGAAAACAAGAACATCACAGTAGCCTCACGTGAAT
Organism: Urocitellus parryii; assembly: GCF_045843805.1. Taxonomy (NCBI): domain Eukaryota; kingdom Metazoa; phylum Chordata; class Mammalia; order Rodentia; family Sciuridae; genus Urocitellus; species Urocitellus parryii. The sequence continues at coordinate 102,062,105 of NC_135542.1, forward strand.
AGAAAGCTGAGCAGAGTGGAGAAATGGAGATAAAGAGGAGGGAACAAAAGAAAGTGAGAGTCAATAATGGGAAACTTATAATCTCTCAGGGAAGTAGAGAAAATTGTGTGACATCAATGAAGCTAAACATTGGTGAAGAGAGTTGGAGAAGTAATCTTCACAATTTCCAGGATGTAGCAGGTTACATTGAGAGCTTTCATTTTTAATAGTTAATCTGTACAAGATTTGTCCTCCCCACAAGTCAGAAACACCTTTCACAAGGACAGAGACCACATTTTGATTTTCCTCAAAAGCTTTACATTTGCTAATGCACACAATAGACAGGCAGGATTTGCTTTTGAAGACATGCTGACTTAGCTCCATCGTGAATCACATCACTTCATTTTCTTCTACAGCAAATGACTTTCTCATTTCATAAATTTATATAAAGTTTATATTATGTATATATATATAAAATTTCCAGGATAATTGTATGTACTAAATATTCTGTTCAGCTTTCCTATTTCATATTTATATATTTTTCACCTTTCATCATCTTAATCCTTATGAAGATTAACAATCAGAAGGCTTCTTCTCATTATCTAAAGTTAGAACTACATAAAACAGGCAAGAAAGTAGAAAATTAGTTGGCATCTCCAACATATATACAATAGGTTAAAATATATTTTTAGTAGTTTAACAATGACTAATTAATAATATGTCAAAGTTTATCTACTAAAATGGCATCCTGTAATGTCCTTGCTTTTAAATAAAAGTTTAAATGTTTTAGGAAGCAGGAATGTGCGTCATAGATACCCAGGCAATCCTTCATTCTGCCACCCAATCTGGGCATTGAGAATCAAGACCTGCTTCTGGTTCTATACCATTATTAAATTGGTCTCCACTGTAATATTAAAATTTTCCTTTGTTCCTGAAAATTTTCTTCTGGGTACTTTGATTTGAAAACAAATTGAGATATGTATCAAACAAGAAATTACTGATAATCTTTGTGAATGTATTTTAGCAGAATCTTTTAGGCAAAATCTAGAATATTAAAATGAGTTATAAAGCTAAACTAATACAAAATCATTAGATTAGCTAAAAAAACTAGTAAACACAAAGATCTGAGTAAAATCCTTAAAGGGAAAATATCTATATAAATTTAGCTCATCATGTGTTGACACTAAATGTAAGTTAAAAAATTATGGATTATTAAATATCCAATTTCAATACCAATATCAATTATATACATATATATGTGTGTGTGTGTGTATCTATACCAATCACAGGTTTATATATATATATATATATATATATATATATATATATATATATATATACACACATATATGTTCAGGTGTGTGTGTATTTGTTTATGTTTGTCTGTGTTTGGGTTTAAATTGACTCAGATATTTATTTGACACTTTGGGTTATAATCCAATACTATCTAGAAAGATTATATATATATATATATAATTATATATATATATATAATTGTATATGATTATATATACAAAATCTTTCTACTTCACATAAAACACAATTTTAAAAAATAAATAATGAATATATTTAAAACAATTAGCTAAAACAAAGCCATACCTTCAGGATGGCAGCATATAAAGTGAGTATAGGAGACAACTAAAGGAGTCCCCATGGTCAAATCTAAAGCAATTTGACCAGCAGAATAAAGCAAAAATACCATTGGATTATAACCCAAAGTATAAAATGAATACCTATCAGACAAGACACACACACACACACACACACACACACACACACACACACACACACACAGAGACAACTCACCATGTAGAAGAATCATAATTTATGTACATACTTTACCTTCCAGAAGCATAACTCTTCACTCCCTAGGTAAGAGGCTTGTTTAGTGATTTACTTCTCAATAGTATGAAAAGGACAAAAAAAAAGTAATTTCACAATAGGGTAACTTGACAAATGTCAACTTAGTGGAAGATCAAGGTTAATACCAACCCTGATAGATCATATTCATAGACAGTACAATTGATATGATATGATAAAAATGGTTCTTACCTCCCCAAAACACTTTATTGCAAAGTAATCATGAGGACAATAACACAAAAATAAAAATTAGGGGGGCTGGGGATGTGGCTCAAGCGGTAGCGCGCTCGCCTGGCATGCGTGCGGCCCGGGTTTGATCCTCAGCACCACATACAAACAAAGATGTTGTGTCCGCCGAGAACTAAAAAATAAATATTAAAAAAAAATTTCTCTCTCTCTCTCTCTCTCCTCTCTCACTCTCTCTTTAAAAAAAAAAAAATTAGGGGACATTTTTACAAAATATTGACCATCATCATCAAAACTACCATTGTCATCAAAAGAGAGAGAAAGAGAGAGAATAACAATTAAATAAATGTCATGTCTTGGATGGAATCTTGCAAGAGAAAAAGTGAATGAAATATTAACTTTAGTTAATAATCATTCATCAACATTGGTTCATTGATTGTGATATATGACTAATAGTATGGGATATATGTAAAAGCTATTTTAAAAATGAAATTTTCATAAAAAAAACTCTGGGATGTATGATGTGCAGTCATAATATGTATCAGTTTCTGACTAGAATGAAGACACTGACAATAATGTGTACTTGGATTTTACTGCAACGAATAATCAGTTAATATGCTGTATCCAACAGAGGGCTGAGTTCCCAGGGTAAACAACCAACCAAAAATTTAATCAATTTAATGATAGGTTTCCAATGAGATTCAGAACCCTTGGCTACTTGTTTCTGTCCAAGTACACCTGGAAACTGGTAAGAAGAACTCAGCTAAAATAATTGTTTTAGCCAGCTTTTTTTGCTGCTGTGACTAAAGGAACTGTAAGGGAAGAAAAGTTTATTCCAAGACTCACAGTTTCAGAGGTCTTAGTCCAGAGAAGGCCGGCTCCATTCCTCAGGGCTGGAGGTGAGGCTGAACTTCATGGTGGGAGAGGGTGGCAGAAGAAAGCGGCTCACATCATGGTGATCAAGAAGCAGTGAGAGATCCAGCTCTAGATTTAAAAAAGTATATACCATAGCCACGCCCCCAATTAACCACTTTCTTTAGCCACACCCCACCTGCCTCTAGTTACCACTCAGTTAATCCCGTGAGGGATTAATTTACAGATTGGTTTCAGACTCTCAGTCCAGTCATTTCTCCTCTGAAACTTCTTGCATTGTCTCACATGTGAGTTTTTGGGGGACACCGCATATCCAAACCATGACAATAATGAATTACTACAAAGTGCATGTAGGTTTCCAAGAGAGCATGGAACACATAGAGTCTACAGATGTAATCTGTACCTACTGATGGGCTATTCTTCACAAGCATCAATGGTGTAAGAAAGATAGACATGCCCCCAATGAACCACTTCCTCCAGCCACACCCCACCTGCCTCCAGTTACCACTTGGTTAATTCCATGAGGGATTAATTCATAGATTAGGTTAAGGCCAATCAATTCTCCTCCAAACCTTCTTACATTGTCTTACACATGAACTTTTGGGGGACACCACATCCAAATCATAACATCGAGCAACATGCAACAGAATCTACTGTTGAGGGGGGACAAGAGTTGGGTGTATTGTTAAAGTATTACCATGTGTGTGCAGCTGCTCAATTTGGCAGGTCAGATCCAATAGATAACAAAGACACTCTCTTTATACAAGATACTGTTTATTTTATGGAAGGCAGAGGAAAAGAAAAAGTAATAGGCAAGAGAAAAAGAAAATATATTAGCAAATCAGGGAAATACCAACACTTGAAGCCATGTAGCTGGGGAATCCAGGGTAGCTTTTCAGGGTCCTGACTGGGAAGTACTGAACACAGGTGGGATTCCAAAATCTGATTCCCAGGGGAGTCCCTAATTACAAGTTAGAACAAAGACAGCTCTATTCTAACAACTGGCTTGACCTATCTAATGCTCAAGGACACTTCATCCCCCAAGGACTGGCCGGACCCCAGAGGGAGGAAGCGATATCCCCGAAATCAGAGAATGAGTCTGAGTTCTTCTGAGACAAACCCACCAAGAAATTAGCATTCTTTAGATATTCCATCCGTGATGAGCAATGTCATGGCAGGCACATGATCAGGGAAGAAGTTTAATGTTTTCCTTAGCCCTTTACATAGTAAGAGGGTTTCTAAGCTCAAAGTACCAAGAGAAACACTGAAATTGAGAGTAAAGCAGACAACTGACAAGCTAGTTGTTTTTGTAACTTACACAGAATTTACACTAGAGGACTTCAACACTTCTGTTAGACTGAAGGTGACAATAGTGAAGACAAAGCCTAAGCTCAGTACAACACCTTTTTTGATTGACTTAAACCTGCCCCCTAAAATAAGTCTACAAAAAAACAGAAGTGTCCCATTTTAGAAAGAATATTATTTATCTCAGTCTCTGCTGGTCCCACACAAGATGTTTGGTTTTTAATCCACTTTTAAACTTTTGAGGGACACCACATCTAAACCATAACATTGTTCATGAAAACATGAACAAGGAAACAAGAAACAAAATAACACAGAGAAAGAAAACAATCCCCCAAACCAGTTGGGGATGTGGTCCAGATGTTGGAACATCTGTATAGAAACTTAAGAGAACCACGATTAATTTGTTAAAGATTCCCTTGGAAAATTAAACATCATGCATGAACAAATTGTATAAGGAAACGAGGGGGAGAACAGGTCAAAACATTTATATTTTAAGAGCAATGACTGAAAAAAAAAGGGGGTGCTGGATAAATTTTTTAAAAATTCAATGGAATTCAATGCCTTAGCTATTTAAGCCATAAGAAAAATACCATAAACTGGTTAGTTTTTAAGCACCAGAAATGCATTTTGTATAGTTCTAGAGCCTGGGAATTCTAAGATAAAATTGGCGACAGCCTCAGTGTCTGGTGAGGGCCAGTTTCCTGGTCCACAGACAGTGCCATCTTGCTGTTTCCTCAGTGGTGGAAAGATAGAAGGCATGACTCAGTTCCCTTGGGACTCCTATAACGATACTAATGCCATTCATGAGAGTTCTGCCTTCAATACCTCATTTCCTTTCCCAAACCCCATCTTCTAACACCATCATCACCTTGGGCATCAGGATTTCTACCTATGATCTTGGAGGAGGTGGGGACACAGTCATCCAAACCACAGCAGACAACAAATCACAGAACCAAGAAGCTGAGGAAATACCAAAGGGAATAAATACCAAAAATGTATGTAGATAAATATCAAATAAATAAACAGAAGAAAATCCCCAAGATATATTCAATTCAAACTACTGAAAATAAAATGTAAAGGCAAAATTTTAAGTCAGACAGCAAATAAAAGACATATTGCATACAGAACATCAATGAACATCAAAGTTTTCATCAGAACTTCTTCAAGCTAAAGACAATGGTGCAATACCTTTAAGTACTGAAATAAGAGAAGTTGACCTGGAATTCTCTATCCATTGTAAATCCCTTTCAAAAAAAAAATGCAAAGCAAGATTTTTTTTCAAGCCGACTAATACTGAGAGAATTCTTTGACAGCACATTTGCACTATAAATGGTATATTTAAAAAATTTAAATTAATGACATTATAATAACATCACAAAAAGAGAAGGAAGAATTGGTAGCATAGCTCTGTGAGATGCTAACACGAAACTTGAAGTTATGTAATATTAATTTAAAGTAGACCATAGTTAATTAAATATATAAAAACTATACCCTAGACAAACATTCAGCAAAGGATACTTAGAGTAAGATATATCTCTCATCAGCCTCTCTCTGCTGTGTGTGCAGAAAGAGAAACTCTTATTCAAATGGAAAACATCAAGAAGCTTAAAAAGGGGATTGCTATAAGCAAGTGGAAAATTGGCCTGTTAGCCCAGCAGAGAAAAGTAAGGAGAACCCAACACTGAGTTTACCACAGTCATTAAATATGAAAACTGACACAGGTATAAAGGACACTTAAGGAAATCCCATGTGTCATGGAGCACAAAAGATGTTTTCATAACTGCTAAGCATCTGTGATTCACTGACTAGAAAACAGAGAGGGAGCACATCAGAGCATCCTGGCTGTGCTGGCCTGGAAATATGAACTAATTCAGCAGGTTTTCTTTCCTTCTAAAGGCACCTTACCAGCTTAAGATGCTAACAGCAAGAGCTACAAAAGCTATTCCTAGACTTGGCTTAAAGTCATATTTAGATCTGTATAACTTAAAATCAGTTACAAGAAACAGCTCACTAAAGGCCATAAATAACTGCCTATGTCAGTGCTAAATCCATTACTTCAGGGACACAAGAGTGAATTACTGACTCCAAAAAGACCATGCTTAATACATTTGTATACAGGAAGATTAACTCAAAAGCCTATTTACCCTGAAAATCAATTCTTCCCTTCCTAATACCTGGTGCATGTGGAGACAGTGAAGTTTATAGCATCGCATGCTCAATAGCACCAAAGAAGGAGACTTTCATCTTAAGAACAGTCATTAAACTAGGGCTATGTTTCCAATCTAAATTGTGTACCAGCTACAGAAAGGTTATGTTCACCAAGATGAATATTTGTGAAGAGCCTGTCATTCAAAGATAAAAGTTTTGTTGGTCTAATACTAATCCTTCCAAAAAATTACTTTCCCTCCAACACTCTCTGCCCTCCCATATCCACCCTTGGTTCTCTATGATTTCTAGCACATGCTCCAAATCTATAAAACATTAACAGATTTTCAGACTGGACTCTTGGAATTGTTTTTGATTTAGAATCTGTTTTTTATGTTGCAATCTTAGATAAAGGAGCACAAGATCATGTTCATTTCCCTTTTTTCTATGCTCTTGCATGCTCCATGTGTTGCTAACAGGAAGCTGAATTAAAGATTCAGAAAGAATCCACAGCAAAGCAGTGCAGTTTGGGAAAGATAGCTTAGGTGTCAGCTTGCAGCATTCAGCTCAGGGCCTGTCACATACTCAGAAAACTTCTATATTATGCCCTATTGCTTAGAAATAGAGACTAAGATTTGAGATCAAGTCCACTTTCTACTTCACTGTAATTTGATGACTTTGAACAGTTTAGATATGGTCTCTGGTCTTCAGGTTCCTTTACTATGAAAAAAAGAACTATGTCAGGACTGTAGTGATATCTAAGTTACATAACAAGAATTGTCCATTACAGCACTTAATATGTAATTAACACTACTTGTTGAATGCTGTTTTTCTTCGACTTCCAGTGTTTAACCAGTATAATCTCCTATCTTTATATAATTATCTTATAAAACAGCCATATAAACTATATTCAACCCATTTTTGTGAATAAGAAATTGTAAAATTCATATATCACAGATTAAGTAGATAACATAGTTTATGGTAGGTATTTAAAAATCAGCATAAATTTTATTTTCCTGTTATGTCTACCACTGAATAGTATAAAATATTTTTAATTGATCAATTAAGAAAATAATACAAAATAAATAAATTAAAACTATTAAAACAAAAATAACACATAAAAAGAATATTCATTACATCATATATTGGGGGAAATACAAAATTTTCTAAGTGTCCAGTGTATAATTAAGTAAGTGCTGGGCCACTTAAAGAGTTGAGTATAGTCATCAGAATGTCCTTTTATAAAGAAATATTTTTAAAATATTAAAGTGAAACATGTTTACATAATATAAAAAATGAAGATAAAACATGTTATATATATTATTAATCAATGAAGTAAAATATATTTATATTGTAAGTAATATGTACTCAGTATTTGTATATGCATATGCCCATATATACAAACTATATATATGTGTATTATATATGCATACATGTAAAGTATGTTTGCATAATTTTAAAAAGTATATACTTAACTACATATATTTATGTGTCTACAGAATTTATATAGGACATAGAATATTTATTGGCAAATTATTAAGTGCCAGATAGTAACCTAAATGCTTTGAAAGTATTATGTAACATTCTCATGTAATAATCGTGAGTTAAGATCAGTTTACAAAAATCAAAGCCTTAGCAAGGCTTATCATCTCTGAAAACTATCAGAAGTCCCACAGTTAAAGAATAAAGCCATGACAGGAACTTGAAATCCAATCAGCCTGATTCAATGTAAACATGTATTGCTCCTGTGCAAAATAGTTCAGTCCTGGATTCTATAGACATTCAATAAAATCAAATATGTCTCCTGCAAAATTAGGGGTTTTCTGGCATATTGTATCACTTGAGGTCATTAGTAAACTCTTGCATTCCCACATAATTCCATGGAATTTGGGTTGTAAGTGATTATGATCCAGCACCTGTGTTTGAGCACTTCCTGTGATATTGACTATGACCCCCTTTTAGTGACTGTCTTCTGTCTTCTGCACTGTACTCAGAAAAATTAATTTATACTTAAAATAGTCATCATTAGCTTGGGAGTGTAAAAAAGCAAAAAAAAAAAAATAAGCTTTTTTTTTTTTTTGCATTTTGTTGTACAGAAAAGTTGTTTTAGGGAACTCTAAATTACAATTCTAGCTCCATTATTTTCATTGTGAGTTTGGGACGCTTAACTCAGTTTCTCTGTTTCCAAATCCATAATACCATCTGCCTCAAAGATGTTTTGTTAAGAGTAAATAAATAATAATGTATGATAAAATACCAAGAATAGTTTCTGGCAGATCATAAACATAGTATTTATCTTCTTTGATTGATTTATATTAAATTAATAAATACATAATATATATAAACACATATATATGTATGTATATAAAACATATAGATAGCACTTGGTTCATTATGCTGTTATTATAACTATTTCTTTAACTTCCTGTAGGAATGTCCTTCACATTACCTTATCTCCCTTCAAATAGCCACATTATTTGGAATAATTTCAAACTACATGATTCCCCCAGTTAAATTTTTAAATTATCCTTTAAATGCATCTGACATCTCCTCCTTGCTAAATAGATCCAAACACTCCTCTGCTGGCCATGTCAGTTACCTGCTTCAAATCCATATCTACAGCCACACGGGAGAGGAAGTATGAATGGCCTCTCTGTTTACTAACCACAAATCTGCTGACATGAGAAGGTAATTTGAGAATAATGAACACTCCTTCAAGGTACACTCTGGATCTACTGTAAATTCTCCCCTGTAAGTTTACTCATCTATCAAATAGAACAGGAGGGCTTCACCTTATCTTCTGGAAATTGCTGCCAAGTGGATATATTGATTTAGCTAGCCATTTAATGGGGTAGGTGTCTATTATATTTTACCACATTGGTAAATGGGGTTTATTTAATCCCATTCTCAGTTTAAAAGGTTTCAGCATTGATAAAATCTGCAAAGACAGATGTGCAATAAATTGTGCTCTTTTAATGGAATTACAGAGAATGAAATGCCACAGAAAGATGCTCACCCCAAAGCATAAATCGCCTAAGGATTTCTCTACTTCAAATATATTTTTGGAGGAAGTGTTTGTTGACAAGTTGAATTATTTAACCATTGTAAATACAGCTTCTATTCTAAACAATTATTTTCCTCATGTTAAAATAATTTGCTCACAAGTATAGAAAAGAGGAAGAATGGCAAACTAAACTCTCTGTTTGATTAATTCAGGAAATTGGCATAACACCAGGACAAATATTTTATTTTACTGCTTGCCTTTGGGGTGACAGCCAGCATCTCATTGGGGGCTCTTCTTTCTGCCAAGGAGGGTGCAAGCCACCTGAGAAATTAAAGTCTAGAATAATTAGTGAAGAACAAAAGGCGAAGAGTCAGAAATATATTTTCAAATGTGGAGCCCCTGATGTTTAGTCCACCTGGGTGCTGGAACTAGACAAAAGAAGGTGTCTCCAGTGGTTTATTAAAGGGGATACATCAAAGACAGGGATAAGGTTTCAAGGACAGAGTCTTGCTTTATGATGTCTTGCATTCAGCAGGTTGATTGGCATCTTGGCAGGTCACACCCATCTTAGGTGCTGTGCAGCTACAGCAGGTCACCCCATCTCTGGTGCTATGTGGGACTTTGGCAGAACAGAATAGGAATTCACAATGTGTCAGGGCAATCAACCATAGGAAATGTCCACTGGTCATTCCAAGACACCAGATGTTCCTATTCACTAGACTTCGATGTGCAGTGGCCCACATGGCAGTCCATGGATGGTTCGTGATACTTGCCTTCCCTCTGTAAGCAAGCTATGTACCTTAAGATTAAAATATCACACTATTGTGCTTAAGCATTACACACCAATAAATTTTTTTATATAAACACACATATATGTATGTATATAAAATATATATGTGTATATATAAATATAGATATAGAAAACAAAACAGAATCCCCTTCACAAATAATGATAACCAATGTGCTATATGTATTTCTGGAATGCTAAATTGCTGTTTGGTATATAATTGGTTCATTTATGTATTCTTCACCATATCTGTTATCCTGTAAGCTTCTTAAGAAGGCTTAAATTCTGTTCCACATTTGGACTTCACAGAGATTGCATCCAATATTATAGTTACTAAAAATTGCTGAACAATCTATCTTCAAAATTCTACTAATTCATCTTTATAATGATCTCAGAGAAAATACATAAGCATACAGAAAATTGAAATTGTAAATATATATATATATATAAATCAGTCAAAATTAGTTATTGTTTTCATTTGGTAAAGTTTTCTATGAGATTGGACATTGGACAGAATTTTCTTTTGCTTTGATTCAGCATTATGTTATGAGCATTTCCCTCAAACATGAAGATTCTTTTATACATCATGTTTTGTAGTTACATAAATGAATGTTGAAAGACAAATCATGTATTGGATATCTGTTTTTATTTCTGAATTTATGTTTTCATAAAAAAATAACACAAGATAACCTAAATCTGAGATTTCCCCTTTTTAAGCTCTAGATGTTGGCTAACAGTTTCCAGAAGTAAAGCCCACCAAATCGTATCTTGCATTCTAAAATCCAAATTACCCTGATATTAAAACAATTTTCGTAATTCACTGATGAGAAGCATGACTTACCTGAACTTATTGAGTGTCCAAAGCTGACCTTTGACAGATGTGATGTGAGATGTCAATGTCTTCCAGCTATATCGGCTGAACATGCCCCCAGTAGAAAAAGTTGAGTTTACTTCTTCGTATGGCAAGGAAGTGCCCACACCAGGAGCAATTCAGGGGTACTTCAGTGAGATGGTATTAGAGAGAACCTACTATAATATTTTGTCTTTGCTTGAATTATTTGAAGAATGTCTAAAAAACTGGGGTTAGCATTAGATTGGAAGGAAAGTTTCCAATTGGTTATCTCAATCAATTTTTAGAAAGGGCAGACTAGAGCGAGAATAAAACTTCTGGGTAAAGACCCAGCAGTTGCTCAGATTAGGAAAGGGTGAATGTTCTGACTTGCTTTTGTTTGTGCTTAGACAAAAATCCTCTGACCTTGTTTGGTGCTTTGTGAAATTGTGCATGTTGATAACAGAAGAGCATGACTCAGCTGGAAGCACCAGAGCAGTTTCTGATTGGGGAGTATTTGCTTTTCTTTTCCTTTATCAGAGGCTCATTATAAATTGTATTTGCTCTAGTTTTTTAAATACCCAGATATTTTGCTACAGAAATAATAAATTGAATAATGAAGTATTCCTAATATCGTGATAACTCAGAGACCAATGGTAGATGTATAATGTCTTGACTTTCTAACACTTGAAAAAAGAATTGAGTTCCCATATGCATTTACCCCCAGGCTTTTAAGGTACAAGTGCTGAACTTGTGCTATTTTATAATGGTATGTACAAGAGAATTGAAAAGGTCATTTTATTATAGCATGCTTATCAGCACTGAGTATCCTCACTTGTAGAAAACTTACTTTACTGCCCAAGGAGATGGGTACACATACTGACACCCAGTATGTGAAGTTCTAATATTTGAATCAATATGATGAAAGTTATAGTCCATGGGCACTACTGCCCTCGATCTCCTCCATTCATAGGTTCTGTCTTTGGTCACTCTCTACGGTAGCCTGAACGTTACCCACAGACGTGTTATTCTGCTCCTCAATTCTGTCCTATATAGATATAGAAGAAGTATCAAGAGGCAAAAATGTGCTGACCAAGAGACAGGAATCTAGCTGCCTCTTCCCCAAGAGAGAGTCAAACTTACTGCGTCCACTTTGTTAAGAAATGCCCTGAAAGAAATTCAGGGGAGAGAGTGAGGAACAGATGAAGTATCTTCTTGTTAAAGCCCCTGTCACCAAACTGACTTTATGTCAGAGGGTAATAACACTATGGAGAAGATTGAGTGTATTGCTGAAAATATTGAACAAGTGTCAAAACCTCTATTATTAAAAATATTGCATATAAATTGTTTAAAAGAACTCAAGAAACCATTTCATTTTGTGGACTGCATATCTACCAGTGGTCCATAAATTTTATACTGCACTGAAGTATCCTGGAGTGATTCTTCTCAGTATCACCCTGAGATTCAGATCTAGGAGACCTGTGGTGGAGCCTGAGAATTCACAGTGTATAGTTTTGCTGTGCGAACACCCATTTTAGGTATACTCCCCTTTGAACCTGAGAAGTTAATTGGTTATCAGTTTTTTTCCCCTGCAGTGTATAGCAAGCAGCAAATTTTTGATAAATAATGTGTGTTTGGGGAATCTTTGCTGTTAAGAAATGCTTTGGAGCCATGCACGGTGGTGTACATCTATAATCCCAGCTGCTCAGGAGGTTGAGGCAGGAGTATCACAAGTCCAAAGTGAGCCTTAGCAAAAGTAAGGCACTAAGCAACTCAGTGAGATCTTGTTTCAAAATTTTTTAAAAAATACAAAATAAGACTGGGGATGTAACTCAGTGGTTTGAGTTCTGCTGAGTTCAATCCCTGGTACTCACCCCACCCTCGTCCCCACAAAAAAGAAATGCTTTGAGTAGGTTCCAACAATAATGCTTTGGATATGTGGTTCTAATGTTAACATCTGGACATGGAATGTAGAATTATTTTTTTTTCTTCTTGATTTTAAAAATATGGTCATCTGTGGAAAGCCTTCAGAAAGAGCATTTCTATTAAGATGGATTTTCTAAATGCATCTTCAGAACAAGTAATATTTAGATATCTAAAGTTGCTGAAATGACACTTTATTTCAACCCTCCCCTCAGACAGTTTGAACAATAATCTGAATTAAGAAAGGAGTTTAAGGGCTGGGGATATGGCTCAAGTAGTAGCACACTCGCCTGGCATGTGCAAGGCACTGGGTTCAATCCCCAACACCACATAAAGATAAAATAAAGATATTGTGTCCACCTAAAATTAAAAATAAATATTTAAAAAAAGAAAGGAGTTTAAAACTACAATATCTTGTTTCTGACTCCTCCAAATAGAATACTAATGACCTATTTTAATTCTATGCAGAGAGGATAACATATAGAACTACTTTTGGTGTTTCTTAATTGGAAAAACAGAAAGAATCCGTGGAAATGTGGGAAGAGAAAAGAAAAAGGGGAAGAGATGATTCAACATGATTGTACTAGCATATGAAGCAGAGGAAGAGCATAAGCAAAATGAGAGGTACCCAAAACAGGAAATTGAGTAGGAACCCAGAAAGGGTCTAAAACACTCTCAAATCGAGGCACACCAGGACATTCAGGAAACAGATAAATCACTTGTGTGACCTCCACAGGTCTTTCCTCCTGAGATTAACACATGTTCAGTATTCCGTGGCTTTACTTTAAAAGAAATATCCAGGACTCTTTGTCTTGAACCTATACCAATCAATATTCCTGAAACTACCCCTTTACTGCTACTGAAGGAGCAAGTTAAGGGTGCCCACACTTCTGCCTCCTCTTCTATTCATTACCTTATTTAAAGTCCTAGCCAGAAAAATTAGCAAAAGAAAGAGAAACAGTAGAGGAAAAGGAAAGGAAAGATTCTAAACTTCAAAAGGAAGAAGAAAATTTACAAATGAGTTAATGTTAAGGGTAAAAAATCTCAACAAATCTGGACAGACACACATTCTCACACATACACACACACACACACACACACACACACACACACACACACCAGAGTTAAAAATAACAAATAAAAATTTGGCAAAATCAATTCTCTTTCTATATACCAGCAATGATGATTTCATTTATAATCACATCAAGAATAACATAATATTTAGGATTTTATTTATTCTTTTCTAAAATAATTTTAATGTTCCAAACTCTTATAATTTTATTAATATCTATGCAGGTAACTTCCAAACTGAATATTCCTTAATTTATATTTCTTTTATATTTTTTTCTTATTTAAATGTTTTTATTTTTTTTATTTTTTAGTTACATATGACAGTAGAATATATTTTGACATATCATACATACATGGAATATACCTTCCTAGTTTTTTGATTGTACATAATGTGGAGTTATCCTTCTATTCTGTAACATTGGTCCTCATGTTTGTTTTGGTGCCAAATAAGAACATAGGAAAGTTATGTCTGATTCATTCTACTGTCTTTCTTATTCCCATCCCTCATCCCTTCCCTTCATTCCCCTTTGTCTAATCCAGTGAACTTCTATTCTTCCCTCACCTGCTTAATATGAGTTAGCATCTACATCTAGAACTTTCTCTCTTTGGTTTTTTTGAGAATGGCTTATTTCACTTATCATGATAGTCTCCAGTTCCATTCATTTACTGGCAAATGTCATAATTCCATTCTTCTTTATGCCTGAAAAATATACTATTATTTCATGTAGCATATTTTCTTTATGCATTCATCTGTTGAAGGGCACCTAGGTTGGTTCCATAATTTAGCTATTGTGAATTGAGCTGCTATAAATATTGATATTGTAGTATCACTGGAATATGATGATTTTTACTGCTTTTAATATATACTGAAGAGTGGTATAACTGGGAAAATGGTGGTTCCATACGTAGTTTTTTGAGTAATATCCATACAGATTTTCAGAGTAATTGCACCAATTTGCAGTCCCACCAGCAATGTATGAGTGTACGTTTTTCCCCACTCCTTGCCAATATTTATGTTGCATTTTTTTCCAGATCATTGCCATTCTGACTGAAGTGAGATGAAATATCAAGTGTATTTTTTTTTGTACTGGGAATTAAACTTTGACCACTGAGCCCCATCCCCAACCCTACGTTGTATTTTATTTAGAGACAGGATCTGAGTTGCTTAGTGCCTCACTTTTGCTGTGGCTATCTTTGAAGTCACAATCCTCCTGTTTCAGCCTCCATCTCAATGTATATTTAATTTGCATTTCTCTAATCGCTAGAGATAGTGAACATTTTTTTTATATATCTGTTGACTATTTGTATCTCTTCTTCTGTAAATTGTCTGTTCAGTTTCTTTGCCCATTTATTGATTGTGAGGACAAGTGCATGGAACCACTTGAATCACTTTGAGTTGAGTTTTATGCAGGGTAAGAGATAGGGATCTAATTTCACTTTGCTATGTATAGATTTCCAGTTTTCCCATACATGACATGTGTTAAGGGTGCCTCAGTGGCAAACCATCCCCCCGTGCTAGACGTGTGAGTGGAAAACAACTTACCCCATAGGCATAGCCCTGGGCATGAAGCCATGTGTTGCAGTCCCTGTACTTGCTCCATAACCCACTCCTCGATTGGTCACTGCAAGAACAGTTAGCAGAAATTGCATTGGTGGCCACCTGTAATCTGTTTAGCTACTGCCTGAGTATATATACATGGTAACTGCACAATAAAAATCAGATCTGCTTCCTGCTTGGTCTCTTGATTAGTGACTCTGCAGCCACACTCTCTTTTACCCTGTTCCGTGGACCTCTTTGCTGGATGAGAGAGAGCCCATGCAATTAATTGGGTTATCTGGTTGTGTTTTTTTGTTGTTGTTGTTTGTTTGTTTGTTTTAGTGTTAAGTTTTTTGAGTTCTTTATATATCCTGGAGATTAGTGTTCTATCTGAGGTGCAGGTGGCAAAGATTTTCTCCCATTCTGGAGGCTCTCTCTTCTTGTTGCTGATTTTCTCCTGTGTTGTGAAGAAACTTTAGTTTGATACCGTCCCATTTATTGATTCTTGATTTTGCTTCTTATGCTTTGAGAGTCGTATTGAGGAATTCGGTTTCTAAGCCTACATGATAAAGATTTGGGCATACTTTTTATTCTCTTAGGCATAAAATCTCTGGTCTAAAACTTAGGTCCTTGAATCACTTTGAGTTGAATTTTATGCAGGATAAGAGATAGGGGTCTAATTTCACTTTGCTATGTATGGATTTCCAGTTTTCCCAGCACTACTTGTTGAAGAGGCTATCTTTTCTCCAATGTATGTTTTATAGCACATTTGTTTAGTATGAGGTAACTGTATTTATGTGGGTTTGTCTCCATGTCTTCTGTTCTGTACCATTGGTCCTCATGTCTATTTTGGTGCCAATAGTATACCATTTTTATTGCTATGGTTCTGTAATATAATTTAATGCCTAGTATTGTTATACCTCTTGTTTCACGTTTCTCACGGAGTATTGCTTTGGTTATTTTGGTTCTCTTATTCTTCCAAATAAATTTCATGACTATTTCTTCTATGAAGGATGTCATTGGAATTTTAATAGAAATTGCACTAAATCTGTACAGTGCTTTTGATAGTATAGTCATTTTAACCATATTAATTCTGTCTACCAAGAACATGTGCAGTCTTTCCATATTCTAAGGTCTTTTTCAGTTTCTTTGTTTAGTAATTTGTAGTTTTCATTATAGATGGCTTTCACCTCTTAGTTGAGTGATTCTCAACTATTTTAGGTTTTTTTTTTTTTGAGGCTATTGTGAAAGAGATAGTTTTCCTAATTTCTCCTCCAGTTGACACATCATACTTTGCTGAATTCATTTATGAGTTCTAGAAGTTTTCTGGTGGAGTATTTTGGGTCTTCTAAATATAGAATCATGTCACCAGCAAATAGGAATAGTTTGAGCTTTTCTTCCCTATTTGTATTTCTTTAATTTCTTTTATCTGTCTAATTGTTCTGGCTAGAATTTAAAGGGCTATGTTGTATAGAAGTGGAAAAATAGGACATCCCTCTCTTATTCTAGTTTTTAGGGGGAATGCTTTCATTTTTTCCTCCTGGGGTTTAGTACATATATATTTTACAATGTTGAGGTATATTCCTACTATCCCCAGTTTTTCTAGTGTTTTGAACATGAATGGATGCTATATTTTGTCAAATACTTTTTCTTTGTCTGTTGAGATGATTATGTGATTCTTGTCTTTGATATGGTGAATTATATTTATTGATTTCTTTATGTTGAATCAACCTTGCATCCCTGGAATGAACCCCATTTGATCATGGTGCACTATCTTTTTAATATGTTTTTGTATGTGATTTGCCAGAATTTTATTGAGAATTTTTGCATCTATATTCATTAGAGATATTGGTCTGACATTTTCTTTCTTTGATATTTCTTTCTCTGGTATAAATATCAGGGTGATATTAGCCTCAGAATGAGTTTGGAAGGGTTCCCTCCTTTTCTATTTCATGAAATACCTTGAGGAGCATTGGTGTTAATTCTTCTTTGAAGGTCTTATAAAACTCAGTTGACAATTTTTCTTGTCCTGGGCTTCTTTTAATTGGTAGCCTTTTGATGGTGTTTTCTATTTCATTACTTGTGATTGATCTCTTTAAATCATGGAGGTCCTCCTGATTTAGTTTAGATAGGTACTATGACTCAAGAAATTTCTTGATATCTTCAATATTTTCAATTTTATTGGAGTAAAAAATTTCAAAATAGTTTCTGATTATTGCCTGTGTTTCAGTACTGTCCTTTGGGATATTTTCTTTTTCATCACAAATTTTAGTAATTTGGGTTCTCTCTCTCTCTCTCTCTCTCTCTCTCTCTCTCTCTCTCTCTCTCTCTCTCTCTCTCCATTAGCTGTTTTAAGCATTTATCAATTTAATTTATTTTTCCAAACAATCAACTTTTTATTATGTTGATTTTTTTGGATGTTTTTGTTTCAATTTCATCAATTTCAATTTGATTTAATTATTTCCTACCTTTTGCTATTAGTGTTAGTTGTTCTTCTCTTTCTATGGCTATGAGATGTAATGTTATATTATTTATTTGTTGAATTTCTATTCTTTTAATAAATGAGCTCAATGCAGTGAACTTTTCTCTTAATAGTGCCTTCATAGTGTCCCAGTGATTTTGATATGTTTTACTCCTGTTCTCATTTACCTCTAAGTATTATTTTATTTCATCTCTGATTTATTTTGCTATCTAATTGTCATTTCTTAGTTTATTATTTAGTCTCCAGGTGTGAAAGTAGCTTATATTTTTCATTTTATCATTGATTTCTAATTTTGTTCCATTATGATCTGATAGAATGCAAGGAATTATCTCTATTTTTTTTTAATTTGCCAAGAGTTGCTTTGTGGCCTAACATATGATCTATTTTAAACAAGAATTCATGTGCTGCTGAAAAGAAAATATATTCAGTCTTTAAAGGATGAAATATCATCTAAATAGCTATTGAGTCTAAATTATTCATTGTATTGTTAATTCTATAGATTCTTTGTTTAGTTTTTGTTTAAAAGATCTATCCAGTGTTAATGTATTATTGTGTTGTAGTCTATTTGATTCTTGAAATTTGAATGGTTTGTTTGTTGTATATAGATGCTTCAATGTTTGGGGCATAAATATTTATGATATTAAATATTTAGTCATAACTGTGACTTGTTGTTGTACAATTTCCATAAGCAATATGAAATTAATTACCTTCTTTGTCCCTTCTAATTAACTTTGGCTTGAAGTCCATTTTATCTGATATGAGGATAGTAACCCTTACTTGTTTACAAGAGCCATGTAAATGATAGGATACTTCAGACCATCAGTCTGTGGATGTCTTTGCCTATGAGGTGAGTCTCTTGGAGACAGCATATTGTTGGGTCTTGTTATTTAACCCAGTCTGATAATTCATGTCTTTTGACTGATAAATTTAGGCCATTTACATTCAATGTTATTATTGAGATACGATTTTTGTTCCCTGTCATTTTGACTTATTTCTTATTTTTAATTTAAATTAGTTTTTCCTTTGGTTAACTATTCTTCACTGTAGTTCCTCCCTTTCCTGGTATTTACTTTTATGTTGTATTTCTTCATGAAATAGCTTACTGATTATATTTTGTAGTATTTTGTGAATTCTTTTAACTTTTGTTTATTGTGAAAACATTTTATTTCATTATTAATTCTGAAGCTTAATTTTGCTAGGTATATTATTCTTGGCTGTTATCTATTTTCTTTCAGAGCTTTGTATATATTATTTTAAGATCTCCTACCTTTGAGGGCCTGGATTGAGAAATCAGTTGAGATGCAGATTGGTTTCCCATCAAATGTTACCTGTAATTTTTCTCTGGAAGTTTTAAAAAATCTATCCTTATTCTACATGTTAGACATTTTCATAAAAATGTGCCTTGGATTAAGTCTGTTGCAATTTTGTTTATTTGGGGTCCTATAAGCCTCCTGTACTTGATTTTCCATTTCATTCTTTAGGTTTGGGAAATTTTCAGATATTATTATATTAAAAATACTGTGCCTTCTTTTGGTTTGTATCCTCAAGTCTTCATCTATCCAGATAAATCTTAAATTTGGTCCTTTCAAATTATCTCATATTTCTTGGAAGATCTGTTATAGTCTCTTAATATCTTTTTGCCACAGTCAACTTTATGTTCAAGATTATATATTTTGTCTACATTCTCTGAAACTCTTTCTTCCAAGAAATGTAGTCTGTTGTTAAATTCAATTGAATTTTGATATGGTTTGTTGTTTCCTTCATTTTGAGGACTTCTTCCTGATTTCTTTTTCAGAATCTTTATTTCTTTTTTTAAAGTGAATTTTCACTTCCTGTATTTCTTTCTGATTTCACTCCTTATATCATCCTTTACCTTATAGACCAGTTTAACTATGTGTATTCTAAACTCCTTTTATTTATTCTACTTTCTTTGGGATGGATTCTGTTATTGGAGTATCTTGGTTTGCTTGGGGCAATTTGTTTTCTTTTTCACTTTTTTTTTTTTTTGTATGTCTACCCATCTAACAATATGGGTTTGAGGTAGTAGAATTTCTACCCTGGGAACTTTTAGTGTCTCTGAAGGTTTCCAGTACCTCATCATTTAGTGGGGAAGTGGGACAAATGATAATAACAACGAATGCAAAGAATATACAGCATTAAATCAAATAGATTATGCTTTCATGTTAATTGTCATAATAAAAAATCACTTATTGCCTATAATAAAAACAGTAATTTTGCAAAAGGATTTATAATTTTAAATGGTGGACAGGGTGAGAATAGAAGTATATAATGAGGGAGGAGAAGAGAAGCAAGAAGCAAAAAAATAAAGAAAAGTGAAAGGGAGAACAAGAGAGATTGACTGCCAGCATAAGAAAAAAGAGAATCAAGGGAAATAGGTGAGAGAAAAAAATACATATGTGTGTAGTAAAAATTTTAAAAAATTAAAAGAAAAATAAAAATAAAATAATACAAAACAAAATTAAAATATACTACTAAAACTTCATAGTCCTCAAAAAACTGATCTATGAAAAAAAAACTGGTTTCAAAATTTCTAGAAATAAGAAAATATGAATATGTATAAATATCCAGGAACCATTAAGGTCACAATTATGCAGAGAAAAGAAAGATTGGCTTTGGTAGGCTCCAGGCTCTTTGCTGTATGCCAATTGATCTGGAGATTGTAAGTCAGTGCACCTCTAGGGCCCACTATTGTCAGTCCATACTAGAAGAATGAACCCCAGAATCTCCCCTAGGTTCCACTAGTGTGGTAGAGGAGCCCACATTTCCTAGTCTCAGGTTTAGTCTCCAAACTCAGTCTCTTGTGCCTCTGCCCTTTCAAATTCCCCACCAGGTGCATCTCCCCAAACTGGTCCTGAAGGCCACCAGATTGGAGTGGATGAAGGAGAACCAGATGGGTTTCCATAACCAGCATTCCCCTGTGTAAACCTCTATCCATGTGTGATTTTCTGCTGATCACTTAGGCACACTCCATGTCATGCAGTTTGGGTTTGCCAAGCCTGTATTTCAGGCCAAACTCAGGTTTGCCAGGAATTGGTTTCCCCAGCCTCTGGCCTCTGCACTGTGGCTTCAATATGGTTTCTTCCTCTGTCCTCTGCATGCAGCTGGAAGAGATTTGGCTTCTTTCCTGCGCAAGGATATTGTGTAGTATGCCTTTCAGTTTATCTTTGATCTCTAAACTCTCTGTACAGACAAACTTCAGGCCTCCTAAAAATGCATGTTCCTTTAATTCTCTTATCCCTCCACGTTGCTCACAGAGGGACAACTCTGGCTGGTGCCTCAGATAGAGCAGCATCTGTGATGCAAGGAATTCTTTCTTATTTTATTATATCCAATTTCCTGAGCCCCCAATCTTCTTTAAATGCCTGGGATTAAATTCCAGTAAAACTCCCCCTACAACACCTTCTGTCTTTTTGCTCATCCACCTTGCTAAGAAGCTGCCTAATTTCTTTCTTGATTTCATGCCATGGAGATATATATATATATATATATATATATATATATATATATATATATATTTATTCTCATATGTAGTAAAGAATATATATATATATATACATATATATATACATATATATATTTAAATACAGAAAAATATATTTTGGATATTTAAACAAGGAAGTGAACAAATAACTTATTAAAAACAACAAATCATTTTTGCAAGTAATTAAATCATACCTATAAAATAAAAATGTTCACAAATTGAACAACTTGATATTGTGAAAATAGCACTACTACTCAAATTGATTTTTTTTGTTTCAATACAAGCTATACTATGATCCCAGTGATCCTAAACTGATTTTAAAATTCACACGTAATTGAAAAAGATTCCAACAACAAAATACATTCTTGAAAAAATATCAAATTTGAGGAGTTCACAGTTGTCACTATCAGAGCTACTACCAAGCTATAAAAATTGAAAGAGGGACCTGGGACACAGCTCAACTGTAGAGGAAAATCTTAGCATGTGTGAAGACCTGGGATCATTCCCAGTACTGAAGAAAAAAAAATCAAAAACAGTGGTACTGACATAGGGATAGACCCCAATCCATGGAATAGAGACCAGAAATAAACACATACATGGATCTTCAGTAGATTTTTCAATAAGAGTTCCAAGACCATTGTATGGAGAGTGAATAGTCTCTTTAAATATGTAAATGCAAATAGCCATAGGCAAAAGAACAAGATGACACACTCCTAAATTGACCCCCCAAAAATGAAATACAAGGACTATAAAATCATAAAACACTGAGAGGAAAATTTAGGAGTAAATTTTCATAACCTTGGATTTTTGTAATGAATTCTTAGAAAGCGCAAGCTACATGAAGGATACATTAGAATTCTTCAAAATTCAGATTATTTTCTCAAACCAAAGATGCTGTCAGTAGAATGAAAACCCTGTAGAATGGGTCAAAATATTTTCAGATCAGTAAATCTATTAAGGATACACACACATACACATATACACATAGCAGTCACACACATCCAAAAGGAGAAGAAAGAAAGCCACCCAAATTGAAACTGAACAAATAATTTAAATAGACTTTTATGCAAAGAAAATATATAAATGACAAACATAAAAAATGTTAAATACTACTCATCATGGAAATGTGAGCAAAAACCAAAATGAGATAGAATTTCACCCCCATTAATATAGCTTTAGTATATAAACAAAGGAAAAATATCAAGTACTGGCAGGGATGTAAAGAAATAAGCCCTCATACATGGTCAGTAGGAATTTCAAATGTTAGTTATGGTAAGATACAACTTAGCAGTTCCTCCAAACTTTAATCACTATATGTTATGGTTTGGACCTAGAATATTCCCCAAAGGCTCATGTGTTGAAGTCTTGGTGCAGCAATGCAGCAATGTACAATGTGCAGAGGAGGAGTTTTGGGGATGCAACTGGGTCATGAGATTCTAACTTCATCAAGTGATTAATCCACTGAGGGATTCATAGATGAATGCATTACTGGGAGATGGTGGAAACTGCAGAAGATAGAATCTAGCTGAAAAGAGTGGGTCTTTGGGGCAAGGCTCTTCCACCTCTGCCCTGTTCCTTCTTGGAACTTCATAACAATGAAGTGAACAAGTTTACTCCATCATGTTCCTTTATCATAATGTTCTGCCTTGTCTTAGCTTTAAATTAAAACAATGGAGCTGGCTAACCATGGACGGAAATCTCACCAACTGTGAGCCTAAATAAATATTTGGTCCTTGTAAATTGCTTAATCTCAGGCATTTTGTCACTGTGATGAAAAGCAAACTAACACACCATATTGCGCAGTAACCCTGCTTGTAGGTATATTCTCAAAGGAATGGGAATCTGGCATTCAAGCAAAAATTTGTGCATGAACATTCATAGCAGCATTCTTCACAAAAACAATTAAATGTCCATCACCAGATGGATGGATAAATGAAATGAGTTATATACATGCAAAAAATATTATTCATCCATAAAATGAAACCAACTCTACTAATACAATCTACAATGAAGATGAGCCTTGAATACATTATGCTAAGTGAAGAAGCCAGACACAAAGGCCACATGCTGTATAATTCAGCATTGAATTATATACCAAGTATTGAATATGATATATCAAGACTAATAACTATAAAAACACATTAGACAGGTTAGTGTTTTCAAAAGGCAGTGGGAGGGAAGGGAACGAATAGAATTAGCTGCTTAACATTAACAGGATTCTTTTTGGTTATGATAAAAATATTTTAGAATGAGATAGTGGAAGATGGTGGCATAACATCATGAATATACTCAAAGTCACCGAATTGTTTATTTAAAAACAGTTAAACTGAAAATTATGCTAAATGTATTCACCATAACACAAATATTTGCATTGAATGGCCCTAAAATAATGACTTATAATGGGAAGTCTTTTTAGATGTCAAAATGTATTAATTAAATTTTGGTTATTGCTATTAAAGATATTTAAGTTCATCACGTATCAAGTTACATTTTTTTTCTATTGTGTTGCTGTCTCTTAAGCCCAGCCAGGTATGATGTTGTTATATTACAACATCATAAAAATATTAGAATACCCCATCTTAAGAAAATGACAAGTAATCTTATAGAATTTTCTCCCTGCCTGTTGGTGTAGTAAGCAATAACATTTGGTCTTGTGATGGACATTTTTAAACTCTTAGCAATGGAAAATTGAATTGAAAATAGCAACTCAATAGGCAATTTTGACCTCTATTTCCATGGTTCAGCTCCTTCTTCCCTTTATGATGGTTTATTCGTACTAAATAGACAACACTTCAATCACTTTGTTTAGGACAAGAAATAAAAGCCTCTTTAAATTTTCTGTGTATTTAGGCTTCAGGAGTAACCCTACTCATACCTTCGCACATGACATTTTCTAGGTGTGTGATGTCCACTTAACAAATCCCTCTACAGTATTTTCTGCTTCAGGATCAGGGTCCTAAGGTGCTAGTAAAGTCCTGGGTATAACATTTCCTAGATGTGTATTGGCTCTTGCCTCTGGATCCTTCCATTTGTCAGTGTCATGTATAAAATGCAGAAGTATCAATCTCAGTGATTGTAACTGTGTCTATTCTTGTGAATTGCCAGGAAAAGTTCTGCTTCAGTAAGTTAAGAAGGGTTTCACACAATGTAATTTGAAAAAGAGTTTGAGTACCACTGAGGTAGCCATTATAATCAGCCTGATACTCAGTACCCCTAGCACAAATCCTCTTTCCCTTAGGCTAATCTGCTTGCTATTCCTTGAGCATCATTTCCTCCTACCCATCACCTACCATCTGGCTCTTTAAAAAGAAACAGATTCTCTTTGAAAACACCTTTATAAGTTTTCTCTAAAACTGATATGCATTATTCACTGAAAGCTAACCCTTTATTGGAATGACTCTCTGAACCCCACTTGTGATAGCTGTCTGTTCCTTTCACATTTTCTCAGCACTTCTGAAGAATAAATTAAACCTTGCTTGTTGCAATGGTCCCAAAGTTATATTTCCCTACACAAGTGCATACATTGCTTAAAGCAATCACTACTTCAGTAACTGTTATTTGTTAATTAAATGACATAATGTAGCACAGGGCATGAATCAAAGAAAGGTCTTCTTAAATATAATTCCCTTCACATCTCAGTTTCCCCTCCACCCCTCAACCCAATCACAAATAACATGTATTTTAAATCTCCTTAAGAACTGATATTTAACATTTTCTCAAGGTTGCTATTTTGTGTCTACATTTTAATGAATTTTAATTCGACCTCCAGCAAATCTCTTCCGCTCCTCTAAATCTGCATAGAATGGTCTTTTGCCCTCTCATCACCTTATCCAGGTCTTTCTTTGTCATCATCATGGATTCCAAGCACTGGGTTTTTCCATAATAATGCATGGAATAGACATACAAACAAAACAGCCTGTGCCAGAGGAAACGGAGAGAGGTAATAATAACCAGAAATTTTACTTATTCTCCGGATACGGATACCGGGTATAGCTGCATAGCCAACACTCAGAGTATGTGAACAGAGAATCTGGTATATATGCTGCCATGGCTATATGCCTCCTGGCAAGGGCAAGGAGGATCTGAAACTACCTTTGTCCTTGCCATTCATTCCTTAGAGGATGACAATGAAGTTACAGAAAAACAGCAGCAAATTTCAATTACTTATTATTTGATGAAGACCTTTACAGATACCATTGATAAAGGTGAGTGAACTCATGCAGAATGTGATAAAGGTGGATGGATACTCTCCTTTACCTTCAACCTAAGTCAAGATATTGAGCTTTGATTCCCTCTGTGTAACTCAAGTAATAAGAACATTAAACAGTGAGGAAGGTATGTTCATGTGAATAACAGCAATTCAAAACAAGAGAAATCAAACAAATAAATAAATAGCAGCAACAACAAAATGGAGGATATATGGAAATACCTAGATTCTGAGGAATCTCTATCAGAGGGGTGTTCCTGTTTCTTAAAGAAAAATAGATTCTCTTTTGCCACCTCCCTAATATACAAATCAATAAATGTAGCCCGCCTGAGCTCCTAAAATCTATAAATTTCAGTAAAAAAATCATTTTTTGCTAATAAAATTTATTTTTCTGAAATGTGTATAGGGAAGGGAAGGAGGAAAGCTTTCCACATTCTAAATATTAATGCATACATAATTCTCATTCTTCACATTTCTGTGTTATTCTCACATTCTTCAGTCTGTATTTGCTTTTCTTAAAAAATGTTATTTTATTTTATACATTATTTGTCAATTAATTATATCAACTTTTATATTATTGTCTGTTTCCTGTATTCCTCTTTCTAGTTGGGTTTTGATTTTTTTTTTTTCCCTAGGGTTGGGAAGATGATTCCTACTACTTTTATTGTTGCTGGGTTCAATAAAATTGAGATTTATTTGTGTTCCTGCCAGGTGAAAGGTTACTTATGTAGAATTAAGATGGAACAAATTCAAATCAACACACTCAGATTAGCTGAGTCCACTATAGTGGCCCCTGATGGATGCTTCTCTTTTACTATTCAGTTAATTCTATTTGATCTTAACTTTATGTTGGTGAACTAAACATTACACAAACCATTGCTAGTTGTTTGATA
This sequence comes from Urocitellus parryii, assembly GCF_045843805.1. Lineage (NCBI taxonomy): Eukaryota > Metazoa > Chordata > Mammalia > Rodentia > Sciuridae > Urocitellus > Urocitellus parryii. The sequence continues at coordinate 102,088,688 of NC_135542.1, forward strand.
TTTGAAAGTGATTTTTTTTTGTTTCTTTATGCCTATCCTATGAAAAACATAAACCAGATCATTATTTAATATTTTTGTTACATTCTTGATGAAAGGATAATTTGTGAAATATTTGGGATATCAAAATCCTTCATGAGAATGACATGAGAAGAATATGACCAATATTTACCACACTGTATAACGTGCAACTGTTACACAGAGCTTCTGGTATCAGAGCAGGGGTTTAAGGCAGAGCTGATGTTCATCCCTTTTTCAAACAATGCAGTCACATGCTCTGCTCTCCAAAACTAAACTTCTGAAGAAATTGCTAGGTTTGCTCCATCACTGGACTCTAAGGACAAATCGCCATCTAGAGAATTTTATGTAAGGTTATCCCATTCAGAGAACAATAAAGATTTTAAAAAAAATAGAGAAATAGAGAGCCAGTATAATTGTTTAAAAAGAAAAAGATAAAAAGTACCCAATGAGGGCTGGGATGTGTAGCTTAGAGGTAGAACATATTCCAAGCACATGCAAGGCCCTGATTTTGATTTCTATCACCTCAAAAAGGAGAGGGGAAGAAAAGAAAAGGATCCAAATTTATATCAATTGGGGAAATGGTTAAGTACATTTTAATATATTCATGGTACAGAATACTAAGTAGGTGAAATCCAAATTTTACATTTTAAATAATTAAATTTTAAAAATACATGTCTTTATCTGTCTACATATCTATCTATAGACCTATAATATCCCATAAAGACATTTATTATATAATTATATAATATTAGTATAGAAGGGAACTTGATTTTCATTAACATAATATTTGTTTTGATAGCCAATATATTCATGTGGTAACATTACAGTAAAAAATTGTCAATTGTGTTTTATAAATATTTTTTTTTCTGAACATTGAAATTATGTCAGTTATGGGTACTTCTTCAATCCCCAAATATTTGCAGGAAGAACTGGAGGTATAAACATTATTGTCATTATGTAACCCTGATTATCGTTAATTGCTTATATTAATAACATTCCTCTTCCTTATTCAGTCCTATAATTCTTAAAATTCCCCAAACGCTATCCAACAGAGTTAGCAACTGAGGAACCTGAAGAATGAGGCTTCTCTTTGCAGTAAGGTCTAATGTGCTTCTTGTCCCATCCAAATCTTCCTGATTAATTGAAAGGTTGATTTCAAGCAGACTTATTGCTCTCCCTGCTCACTTGCTTCCTGATGCTCTTATTCATAGTACACTATTAAGTGATGGGGACCAGAGATGTGCACAAGATGACTCTAACATTTTTCCTTCCTTACTTACTTACCTTTTCCTGAGAAACAGGTAGAACAACCCACACAATGATGGAGAGTTAATTCCCTCAGACTAGTGCCAGATGCACACGCTGAAAAGAACTCTCCATCCTTGCTTTAAACTTGCAGTCCATTTACCACATTATCCTGTGGTCCAAATGCTTAGTTACTTCTGGGGTGAGACAATTCATTGCTTCATGAAATAACCTTGCACATTTTCACTGCACTTACTAACTTGTCATTTTTGTTCACAGCCTCTGGACGTGGATTTGACATAAATCATTAAAGTCTGGAATGAAGGTAAGTAAAAAGGAAAGCTAGATGACTTGAAAATTGCTTTAATTTCTTCACTTGGAGTATTTTGCTACAATACACTTATAAGACTAAAACACTTTAAAAGGAAATTTCTAGGGACCCATTATCTAGTGTTGTGGAAGCAAAATGAACTGGAAATCAGTACAATTGACACTGACACTGTTTTTGTTGTTGTTGTTTGTTTGTTTTTTCTGGATAAAGAAGACAGATTGGGGAGGGGAAAATCGGGCAATGATGAATGAACTGGGAAATAAAATGTAAACAAGATGAAAAAAAAAATTCACTGTAGACTCACTGGCTTTTGCCTTGCTTTTATTTGGGTTATAAGAGGCAAACTGTGCTCTCTTTTTTTCTTACTGTGATATCAATGTTTGCTTACTATCTCCTGATGACACTGTGAACTGCCTTTTATCTGTGCTTCCTTCATACCTAGCACACTGCTGACTACAGATATTCTTAACAATAATCACATTTAGCTTTCAAATGTGCATGAGTGAATGGGTCTGGTGTGAGGTTGGTGACAATGCCAAGGCCATTGTAGTTCAGGTATATGAAACATCCCTCTCTTTCAGCGCCATCCTGACTCACATCTCCTCATTCAGGGAAAAATGTCCCTCCCTCTAACCTGGCTTGCCTGGCACATGACATTTTCTTACAGTGTTTTCTGTATGTCCTTATCTCCATATTGTAGTACAAATCATATTTAAATGATTTATACTTTCACTCTACTAACATTATTAAAAAATCAGAGGTTGAGGGTTAATGCTGTGCCTCTACAATTTCAATATCTTCCCTCATGCTCCCTATATAGAATTCCTAGGTGTCATAATACTAATACCATTTATCAAAATACCCAGGAACTGATAATTATTGATAATTATTATTCTGATTAAAGTGAGATGAAGTCTCAATGTAGTTTTGATTTGCATTTCTGATGGCGAGATACATTGGATAATTTTTCATGTTTTTATTAGCCATTTGTAAGTCTTCTTTTGTGAAGTGTCTGTTTAGTTCTTTTGGCCATTTATTTTTCAGGTTATTTGGTTTTTATCTAATTTTGTTTTGTTTTATGTTGCTCTTTGTATATTTGGATATTAATGTCATAGCTGTGGAACAGGTGGCAAAGATTTTCTCCCATTCTGTAAGCTCTCTCTTCATGCTCTTAATTGTTTCCTTTGGTAGGCAGAGGTTTTTAATTTTATGGTGTCCCACTGATTGATTCTTGATTTTAGTTCTTACACTTTGAGTCTTATTAAGGAAGTCAGTTCCTGTGCCAATAGGTTAGAATGTTGAGCCTTCATTTTCTTCTAGCAGTTGTAGAATTTCTGCTCTAATTCCTAGGTCTTTGATCCACTTTGAGTTGACTTTTTGTAGAATGTGAGATAGAAATAAAGTTTCATTCTTCTACATGTGGATATCTAGTTTTCCCAGCACCATTTGTTAAAAAAGGTGTCTTTTCTCTGATGTACGGACACCTTTGTCATGTATCAGATGACTATATCTATGTGGGTCTATTTCTGGGTCTTCTATTCCATTGGTTTTCATGTCTGTTTTGGTGCCAACCATGCTGTTTTGGTCACTATAGTTCTGTATTATAATTTTAGGTCCCGGATTATAATGCCTACAGCATCGCTCTTCTTGTTCAAGATTGCTTTGGCTATTCTGAGTCTTTTCCTTTCAAAGATATTTTAGAATTGTTTTTCTGGTAATGTGAAGAATGTCAATGGAATTTTGATGGGGATTTAATTTAATTAGTATAGTTCTTTTGGTAATATGACCATTTTGACAATGTACAAGAAAATGACAGTTCTTTCTATTTTTAATTCTTTAATATCCATCTTTAGTTTTCCACAATTTTCCTTGTAGAGATCTTTCACTTCCTTGCTTAGATTTATTCCTAAGCAGTTTGGGAAGGTTATTGTGAATGGAGTAGTTTTTCTAACTTATTTTCAACAGATTCATTATTGGAGTATAGGGATTTTTTTTCCTTGTGGGAGTGTTAGTACATTTCATAATGTGTATCTTCCAAATGAAAGTAGTTTAGGTGCTAAAACTGGGCTTACTGAATACTTAAACTATTTTCCTTTCAATGTATCATTGGAGTAAAAGCTATAGATTTGGTCATGTTTGTACATCCAGCCTGAATCAGAAGAAATGGCAAATCTCTTTCTAACTCCTAGATAAAAATTAATATATAGGGGCTGGGGTTGTAGCTCTAATAGAGTGCTTGCCTAGCATGTGTGAGGCTCTGGTTTATCTCAGCACCACATAAAGATAAATAAATAAAATAAAGGTATTGTATCCATCTAAACTACAAAAAAATTTTTAAATGTAATATATATACACATATATATTATATATGTATATATATCCCTATATATATACATATATAATATACATATAATATACATATATAATATATATATTATGTATTCCTATAAGAATATATATATGTATTCCTGTTACATTATATTTCTATTAGAATATATATATTTCATATTAGAACCATGAAAACACATAAATAAAAATAATATTTGCAAAAATGGTCATCAACAGTTGTAAAAAAAAAAATCATTTTCTTCTCACCCCTGCTCCCATCTTAGCACTGCATGGTCTCATTTGCTTTTTAATAGGTATAATAATATCCCCAATGAGCATAGAAATGGATTTCTGTTTCTGTCACTACAGAGTTACTATTAATAATATCCCTTTTCATTCAGAGAAATGTCCCAGTTTTTATGATACATTTAGCAATGAATCTCATATCTCCTGATGTATAATCTTATATTCTATGTGTTTCTGTTCTCAAATATTTGCTTTCATGTATAGTATGGCTACCAGAAGACAACTATTAAATTTTATTCATTATCTCTTTTATTCTTTACTCTCTGGGTACAACCACGATATGGCTTTCTCCCATTTCTTCTAGTCCTCTTATCTGATCCTCACCTAAGCATTTTTTACAGAATAAAAAGGAGTAGAATATTGGACTTGCATAATTGGCTCCCCAATAGTGCATCTTTGATCCTGTCCCTTGTTTTGCTCTGGCTGTCAAATGTTGGATTCCAAAAAGACAATAAATACCTAAAATTTAAAACAGAGAACCTGTGTGTGTCAAGAATCCTGTATTACTCATTATCTTGCTACAGTTGAGGTTGTAGGATATTTATATTTTATTGCATCTCTTTCATTAATTTTAACAAACTATTTTTAAACACAGGGAGGGATAGAGTAGTCAATGTATTCATTTCAGCAATTAAAAAGATAACTTGTTCTACATACCTGAGAAAGCAACAAATTACCTAGAAACTACAAAAGGAGCTTCCTTTGAGCGAATTTGAATCCGTAGACTAGATTTGAGAGTATGTGTTAAAAATGCAATTCTCACCCCTTTATGTATGCAAATTAAAAGGAACTGAAGTAAGAGAAGCGCCACTGAGTAGCAATCCTCTAGAGTCCAGCTATAATGAATAATTAGGTTACACTTATTTCGCATCTTTCATATTTTCAACCTGTTAGTGCCACTTGGAAGAAAAAAAAATTTATTAAGCCATTGCCAAGTATTCCTTTTAAACTTACCTTTAAACTTCAAGCAAATCCACTTCCAGACATAATATTCTGTCATTTTGTAATTCACTAATTTAATAAGTTACTAACTCTTAATTCTTCAGACTCTCTATATTATTTTTATATATGATTTAATCCCATTTCTTTCAACTAATAAGAGCAATTTTGGGAGTTTCCCAAATGTTACAGTGGCTTTAGTAACAGTAGCCAAAACTAGAAACGACCTACATGTTTATAAACAGAAAAATAAATGGTGATATATTCACACAGTGGAACATCATTCTGCAATTAAAATGAACTACTAAGACATGCAACAACATAGACTAAACCCAAGATCCCCATATTAGGTGAAAGAACCCAAACATGACAGGCTATGTAAATGTAATTGCATTTATATAGTTCTCTAACAGGCAAAAACCAGTGCATGGTGATGTACATCAGACTAGTGATTGCCTATGGCAGGGAGAAGAGCAACCAGTTTCCCCCTATCCTCATTCTTTTGATAAATGAGAACAGTAAAATTCACTCTTCCCAGGTCATTAATTCATTTATCCAGTGCTATTTTCGACTCAGATCTAGGTTTAAAATCTCTATTGTAAATCCTACTTAGTACATAGTGATACAACCACCATATAGGCCTTTATGGGGATCTGAGTTTTCCTATCAGTAGAATGAGTACACTCAGAATGATTACTGTGGGGCCTGCAATCCGGACAAATAAAACACTGCAAAGGAGAAACACACTCTAAAACTGACTGTGCAAAGAGGATAGATGGTATATTTATGGTTCAAAATCTTCTGTAGTAACTGTACAACCGTTTAATAGAACCAGAACTTTGTTTTCATTCTTAAACACACTGCTGCTACATCAAGCCAACAACACTGCACTATTTAAGTTAGTGATACTGATGGGGCTCCATAGTGTGCTCATATAACAAAGATTTACTACACATTTTATATTTCCCATCATAGTGAAAGTCTCAGTTGAAAATGAAAGCAGAGATGCAGGGCATAGTGGCACATACTTGTAATCCCAGAGACTAGAGGCTGAGGCAGGAGTATTGTGAGTTCAAAGCCTGCCTCAGCATCTTAGCAAGGCCCTAAGGAGCTCAGTGAGACCATGTCTCAAAATAAAAAAAGCTGGGGATGTGGCTCAGTGGTTAAGCACGTGGCTTAGTGGTTAAGCACCCTAGGTTCAATTCTTGGTACAAAAAAAAAAAGGCAGAGAAACTGTTCTAAACTCTGAAAAATCTCTGAAGAAGAACAACTGGATAGATGTCAATATATCATCTAACTGATGGGGTAATTTGAGCCAAAGGACCTACAATCATTTCTCATTTATTTTAGCTTTGGTTTCCATTTCCATTTCTAAAGCACACTTTTAGAATAAAATGTCTTATGTGTTCGAAGTACCAATCTCAGAACAGGAAAACTAGCTCTCCTACATTCAATCATGTGCAATGTACCAATGGCACATCATCTATATGACCATGGTTCTGTGAGATTATATCATCTAGTGACATCATAATCATATTAGTTTGTGTAAGTATACTCTGTAATGCTCTCATAATGGCAAAATTGTTCAACAAGCATTTTCAAAACATATTCACTTCTACAAGTGATGCATGCCCATACTATGAGTGTATTCTTGCAGTGTTCCTCTGGGATAATTATTATTATCAGTGGTCGTTCATTGACATCAAACTGCCTTTGTCTCATTTATTATTCAAAGCTGGAAATAATAAAATCTTTCTTCCAATTTAGTTTATTCCTTATTCTCTTTAATCCAATAAATATTTGTGGTTTCAGGACATTCCCATTCTCCATTGGTTTCTTTTTCATTTATTTATTCCTTCTTTTTTTCCCCTTTTCTATTTTCTTTCTAACTACTCTCCTTGTTCTCTTACTATTTTCACTTTTTCTTCCTATTCTTCCACTATCATATCACCTGTTTTAAAGGTAATTGAAGCTTATAAGCATACATATACAAAACTCTGTGCATAAAATTTTTTTCAAATCTGTATATTTGGGCAGAGAGAACAGTAATTATCAACTTGGGGTTGGAGTAAAGTAGAAATCTGAAACTAGATCAAAAACAATGAAGATCTGAAATAATAAACCAAAGAACGGATCTGAATTGGGCTTGTGGGGAAGCATCTGTACCAGAGGAAGGAGATTCTTTAAAGACAAGAAGGCAAATTTGGGCAGAACCCAGATGATTGCTGTTACGAAGAAGTTCAACCTCTTCTGGTTTTACCCAAATATATGTTGGGAAGATCCTTTGAATTATCAGGTAAAGATAGTGTTTCTCTAAACATCATATCTCCAATACATAAATAGATAAAATGGTTTTACCAATTCCAGCTCAATTTCCAGTAAAATCATTTAGATTACCTTTCTTCATCTTTTCTAAAGGAGGTTATAGAATGCTGACCAAAGGCACTGCTGAAATCAGTTTTCTCAACACTGAAAAGACTTTTTGCTCATAATAAATATAAGTGAATAAACTATTATTCAATAAGAAATCGAGGGACAATTTCAGTAATGTTGTTTAATTGTTGTTCCCAATTTAATTCATTCTGTTGCCATTTTTAATTCTATTACAAACTTAATTTGATATGTATTTCCATGTAGGCTTAATAAAGAGTATAAATATGTTCAGTGAAAACTATAGGTGCTCAGAGATGTAATACAATACATTGTACATAGATTATCTCATTGTCCTACCGTACACAGATTTGACTGATATTTTTCTTCTGTTTAATTGAATCCCTTTTAAATTGCGAAACACTCTTGTTAATAGTCAAGTCTCTCATAAGAATACTATTCATTTCATAATATCTTGTAGACTGTAATGATTTGTAAAATAAATACCCAAGTTTTCATTTTTGTCTCTACCTTTAAAATTTCTCTCAACAAAGGGTGTTGTGAACATGTATTCACTGAATGACTATTATACAATTCTGATACAGGAAAGATGCAAGAATAATTTAAAGTATCTTAATAAAATAATTTAAACTGTATCTAAGAACTGTTTAGATTATTATTCTTATTATTCTTTATTCTTATTCTTTTAAGAATAATTTAAACTATACCTGTCCAAATCAATATTTTTATTTGTGAAGATATCTATGTGTACCTATCATCTATCATTTATCAACTTAAAGATTTAAGATTCAAACCATCTGAGCATTATTACACTTGAATATCCATATAGACATATATCCATATATGTATAGGTTTATGCTGTTTTTTTCTTTGATGTTCTAGAAATTGTAATATATAAACTCACAATTTCAACCTCTAACTCTACTCAACATCTTTTATTTTTACCTAGTCAAAAGAAAAAACTAAACTGAGGTTTTAAAAAATGTTTTATCTTTTAATTAGAAAAGTAACAATGAATAATTAATCTGAAAGAGTAAATAGATGGCAATTATTTGAAATTACTTATGCTTATGATGATGAGAGGCTGGCTGTGAGGTTTTCCAGTTATTCTTATTAATATGGAAGCCATTATTATGAGGATCATTATTGTGTTTATAATCGCTCTGCATCTGTTCATTCTAAAACTTTTATTCAAGTTTTGAAAATCACAGATTTTCATTGCTACCTGCCTTATTTACTAAATATTTTAATCTGCTACTTTGTTACACAATTTTTTCAAATGCCATTATTTAGGAAAATATTGCGTTGCATAACAAAAACAAAGCAGTATTATCTACAAGATCTTTTCTTGTATGTAATAACAATCTTTCATGTATTAAAAGAACCCAAAGTAAGGAATTACTATATAGATTGTACCTGCCCACCCCCCAAAAAAGTTAATAAAATAACACGATGATGTACCATTTACTAGCCTCCCTTCATCCTCCGGAGTAGGAGTAGGTTTCTTTCCCTCTGGCTCTTTTTTCTGCCCAAGCCTCATCTTCTTGTCTACCTCCCTCTGCTGTGATTACCAGATGCCAGATGGATAACAGTTATTGGCCACCCAGACTGAAGAATTAATAACGGGAAATATCATTCAGTAATTTTAATGATGACAATTTCTGTCAAAATAAAGCCAAACTATTTCACTTAAAAAGAATTCTTGGTGGTTTGTAAGTGCCATTAATGTTTTTCTGATTGTCAGTATGAATCACAGCTACAATAAAAAGAAATCATGAGGAAGTTTCCTTCATCTATCGTCACATCAAACTTGCAGCAGCCCTAAGAGGCAGGTGGATATTGTAACTGGGCCACATCCCTGTTTGAATATTTCTATCTCGTGTCAACTAATAATGATTAATTTGTTCTTTTACTAATACTTTCTATGCCTTTAATGATTTATAACATTCACACTAAAGCATAGTTGGATAGTGAAAAAAATAGTGGAGACCATCCCCTACCCCCAGCAGCCCATGTCTCTATTTTAAGACAACATATTCATGCTGAAGCTAGAATTAAAAATAGTCAGTCAGTATAGATTGCTAAATCGAGACAGGTTGAGAAAAACAAACCAAACTGGTTTGGGGGCACAAAAGTTTGAAGACTCTGTTATGGGAGATTGAAATGTTAATGTCCCCAAAAGCCAGGCCCTTCCTAAAGAATTTTTAATGAAGCGACTGCTGAGCAGACATGGAACTGCTAATTAATTCACCCAGGGCCCCCTTTCTTGCCTGGACCACTACTCCTAAGCTCCTTAAACCCACCTGTTACCTACCTTTTGGCTTTTCCACCAGCATCTCCCAGTCACATGTATGGGATGAGGGGAAATGAACATGGGGGAAGAACAAAGAAAACTTCAGATGTATAAAAAGGATGGGGCTTCCTAATCCCACAGATTAAGTCTTTGGGTCTTTGGGTCTCCTTCTTCCTCCTTGGAGAAGTCTGTTCTACTGTCCTTTAATAAAGCTTCTTACTCTCTACACTTGCCTGGCTTGCTTCTCTGGTGTTACACTTCAGCATTCAGGGAAGCAGGACTTGTCAAGGTATCAGTGATGGACATTTCTCTTTCTTAATGCTGTATATCTGTTACTCCAATGTGCTATTGAAGCCAGCATTAGACAGGCAGTCGGTATAGATAGGTAAATGGAGTCAAGCCAGGTCAAGGAGGCCAAATTGAGTGAGTCCAGGAAGTTGGAGACTGCCTCCTAAAGGATTGAAATGCCTTCAGAGCTCTCCCTCCACCCTATCAAGATAACCTGCTCCTGCTTCAACCTGTTGCTAAGGTAACTTGTCTGAGGAATTGCCCCTCCCTACAGGGAGTTATAAAGTTGTTAATTAATGTATCCTGGGCTGCTCCATCCTGCCTTTCCCCCTTCCCAGGCCTAGTCAGGTATGCTGGAAGAAGAAAGATAAGGGGAAGAGGGCAGGAGAACAAAAGAAACCTAAGACATAAAAAAGCAGAACACCTCACTTCTTGGGATACAAGGATACCATCTATGGCCCCCTTCTCCTGGGAGAAGTCTAAGATAATCTCGAGTTTGGGACCCCCAAAAGACCACCAGAGACTAAAATCAATGTAAGCAGCAAAGAGGCGTTTATTACTAGCTAACTTGGTCCTCTGTGCACATAGGAACTGGTGACGCTGAGAGGCCCTGAGCCCAGGATTTGCAACAGTTTTATACACTCTTTGGGGAAGGCAGGGACTTCACATACATCATAGCATCTCTTAGCAAATCATGACACACCCCGGGAAAAATCACAAAACAACTCTAAAACATGATTAGCGTATCAAATGGCAGGAAAGAATCTGGAAAGGATTATTGGTTAGTTCAAGGGGTTGACACACTTTAAAATGATTGGTTTCAACTGTGAGGCTGTCACAAGGAAGATACTTGCCAAGCTGTAGGGCTTCTGGTTTAGATATTGGTCACTGCACCTAGGTGGGGGCCATCTGAAATTTCAAATATTTCAATATCTTGGCCTATCTTAGGCAATCACCATCTGTGACTTTTCCGAGAACTGTTTGTTCAGAACTTTCTGTGGTATTTCCTGACTTTAGGACTACAGTAGGTCAGGGGTTAAGTTTCAGAGCAAAATGAGGTCTCAAGTAAAATGAGTTTGCTTAGGTCTTTCACTATGTTATTCCTTTTTAAATAAACCCTGCTTTATATACTTGCCTCTGCATGCTTCTCTGATATTTAGACTTCAACATGTGAGCAAGGAGAACTCACCCATAACCCGCGGTATCACTATTTTATTTTGTAACTTGCTTTCCATTCTTTTGCTTCTTCACCATTAAAGGGATTAAATAGTCACCACATTTTTATTCTGCTAAGCCAATCATTTTTTCTTCCCTCTTTGTACATTCTTTATAGAGTTCTCTTATTCTATAGAGAAAAAAAATCAACACTACTCTATCAAGAAGTTCTACATTAGCAGATTTAAACACTATGGATTGAACAAACTGTGGGGGCAATAATATTTGGGGCAAGAAATTATATATGTATCAGTATTCAATGTGTACAGATTTTGCTTTTCTTGTCATTATTCACTAAAACATATAGTATAATTACTATTTACACTGTATTAGGTATTACAGGTAATTTAGAATTGATTGAATATACATAGGAGGATATGCATAGGTTTCATGAAAATGCTGCACTCACCATTTTATATAAAGAATTTGAGTATCTGAGAATTTGTTTTCTAATTGGTTCATGGACCCAATGTTCCCTGAGTAACCATGGGATGACTGTATATGTTGTATTGCCTAAGACTCTCCTGCATAACATTCACAGCAGCACCAACTTGTTTCTGATCTCTTCCATATAATTTCATGCCCAACTACTATATCTAATTTTACTAACTGCTTGAACAGTTGCTTCTTTCTAGAAAATAGATATCTAAAACAAAAATAAGTATCTTCAGGTGGTTACAAGTATGCAATAAGTACAATGTCTCTAACACAGCCCTTGGACACATTTTTGATGTTTTCTTTGAATATTTTTTTTATAAAGATTTTAGAAACCCATTGAAGTTTTAGAATTTTATTACCAACTAATATGTAAAGAGAAAGATTTGCTCCATTCTTTGAGCCTTATCCCTATATTATTCCTCCCTTTTTTTGAAACATGAAGACTGAGGAACAAGTGAGATAATGGGCATAATGGAGTTTTTTTCAGATGGAGTAGGAGTCAGAATTTAAGCAAATAAAAATAATTGACTACCATCCATTTTCATTGGTGTAAGTTATTTTGAATAATTATTCAGCTACATACAAATTATTAAGTCAAAACAGTTGGATAGATTAAGTATGGGCTATTTCACACCGAGTGAAGTTCAACTCCAACATTTCAATATTTTGAAAATAACTTTGTCCCAAAACAATAGACAAAATGAATCTGTGCTTTTTTATTTTTGTGTTTATAAATACATAATTTTTATAAACATGGAAGACAAATGCCTGTATCTTCTTAATGTTCATCTAGGCTTTACCTATACCAGTGATTTTGCTCAGTAGAAATGTGGAGCTGAAGTTAATTTCCATGCTTGTGGAAAGTTTTGGGATATGCTTTAGGATGGACTGAGCACTGTTTAAAATTCTAGGTGTGGTGCAACTTGTTCCTATTCTTGGTCAAAATTTGCTGTAGTGGTTGGTGCCTACTCAGAGGAAACTGGAGTGTGACGCTGAGGCTAGCTGTCTTAAGCACATAAGTCATCTAGAATGTCCCTTCACTTCAGAGAAACAGCTAGCTCAGTGGATAGTTAGATGGCACCTCTGATTAGGTATCTGGCTCACAACTACACAAGACCAACAAAAATTGTGGGTGGTTATCTGAGGTCTGGGCTCCTTGCTTTGTTTCTGCTTATCCCCAAGTGGTCTAGCCATGCCATATTCCCCTGTGCTCCCTTTGAGGTGAGATGGAAGTAGACTTGCTGCAAAGCACCTCAGAATACTAGTGAAGTGGGGAGGGGGGGAGACAAAAAGACAGTCAATATAGATAATAAATAATTGGGTCCAATTGGGAAGGTGAGAGCTGATTGGAAAGAAAATCAAATGCTGCCCTGCCTCACTTTCAACCAAAGTGTTCCCCCTGCTCCTGCTCTAAGGTGTTGGCAGGGTAACCTGCCCCAGTAATTGTTTTTGTTTCCCACTTTTTGGCGCATCCTCCCAGACTTGTCACTTACACTAGATGGAGGGAAATAAGGGGGAAGTGGGCAGGAGTACAAAGAGAATCTAAAATTTATAAAAGGGGCAGAATACTTCCACTTCTTTGGATACCAGTCTTGGCCCCCTTTTTCCCTCCCAAAAGGAGTCTGTTATTATTCTTTAAATAAAACTTGCTTTCTACACTTGCCTCAGTGCTTCTCTGCTGTTCAAACTTCAACATCAGGGAAAGCAGAACTTGTCATTGGTAACCAGCGGTACCACTAGTCCATCACTCAATGAAAACCCTGAGCCCTGGGGATCCTATGAGTGGCATCATGCTGAGTTCAGAAAAGGGAAGGGCACACTGACAACGTTAGAGCACTTCTCTTGCTCTTTCTGTAACCAAAAGCTTGGTCCTTGTTCCCCATGACAATTAATGCCAATTTAATAATGAGGACACGGTTTTGAGAATAAAAAAAAGTGTGCAAAGGAGAAACACAGGAGACTCAAGGCCCCAGAGACTGTGATTCTCCCCATCAGAGGAACAGGGGGATATTTAAAGGAGCTATTCAAAGGCTACATTCCAGATGTGCTCTGGTAGGGGGTCCTGGGGCACCCCATGGTGTGTTAATGTGGGAGATATTCACTTCCTAGATCCTCTAGCAAACATCTCCTTCCTGTGGAGCACAGATAACTCATGGTAATCTTGTTCCTCACCCCCAGGTTAAGGAGGGGGAGAGAGAAGAAGAGAAAAAGAAAAACAAGTCCCTTTTAAACATCAGCCTCAGAGCTTATATTCAAAAGGTGAAGTGAACTACTGTTCCTTTTCCATGAAGTTCTAATTCATTCAGGAGACCACAAGGATGACTCAGGTTTATTCTTCATTTGGAGGGATTTCACCAAGATATTCTTGTTTATGAACAGTTGACAGTTGAACTTTTCTGAAATGGATAGTGGAGCCTGGACTCTCCTGCCACCTAGCACATCAGATTTTTTTTGTTTGTTTGTTTTTCTTAGAAGAGTTGGAGAGAAAGAAAGAGTTATATATTACCAATTATTTTGTATATCCTAATAACAGTGATTAAAAGTAATTGCAACACACACAAACACACACACACAGCTTGAGACCTCCTTTGCACAATTTAAAAAGAAATATTTTACCAAGAATAATACAATGCTTTCTCAGTTCTAAACCTTGTAATTTTTTGACATATAACTTCTAAAAACATTTTTTTCTACTTATTTATACTATCACATCTACTCTGAATCAAGTAACATTAGATTTTTTCTCTTCAAAATTTCAGGAATTCTGTCAGGGTCAGTGTTGCATACCTGTAATCCCAGAGGCTGGGAGGTTGAGGTAGGAGGATCATGAGTTCAAAGCCAGCCTCAGCCAAATCAAGGTGCTAAGCAACTCAGTGAGACCTTGTGTCTCCAGGGGACAAAATTGCAATATATGCAGACGAGGGAAGAAATAAAGAATATCCTCACGCTTCTGCTCCTTTCAATGCTTTATTCACTCAAATTACTCAATACAATTTTACTCTATGGGTTCTTAATCAAGAAAATGACAATCCTCTAATGCTAGGCACTGCAATAGACATAATCAATTCACAGCAAACAATTCTAGATTAATTCTAAGCACTGCAAACACACTTGATCATGACAGGCTAATGGCAGACATTCCCTCTGTGTGCTAAGTTCAAAAGTCTTAATCCTTAGGCTTTATGTCCAGCAGATGCACACTCACTCAGACCATGGTGATCAGGTCCTGAACCAAGGCAGTCTTTTCCTTTCATGGAGTGGATGACTGGTTGAGGAGAGGGTCATTGGGAGAAGTTGCCACTTTCATCAAGGTCCAGATGAGGCGGTAGAGTTTGAGAGCAGTGAGGATCCTGCAGAGGATCAGGAAATGATGACAAATGACAGGATGTCAGTCCAGGTCCTCATCAGGCTCTCTAGCTCAAGTGTATCCTTGTTTCCGCTGGCTGAATCCCTGTTCATCAGCTCTATTATTTATACTAAATTTGGGGGCTTTTTAAACCCCTCTTTCAATCCTTATCAGCTACCACTGAATTTCTCCATGACATTATTTACCCTGAGGTCAGAAACATTTGGTCTGGTGGTCTCCACCCCTGATCTTCTTGCCTCTCCCTCTTATCAGGCAAGGACAACCTGCCAGGAGCTTCACTCTCTTTAACAGAGTGAGGGGAAGTAACTTGTTTGAGGCCATACTGGAGGGCCTCTGTCATGTGTCTGGTGAATTTTTAAAATGGAGTTGCTTAGGCTCAAGCCTAAGGCCATCCTCACACCCTATCTCTAAATAAAATACAAAATAGTGCTGGGGGTGGGGATGTGGTTCAGTGGTTGAGTGCTCCTGAGTTTAATTCCCTGGTTTCCCCCCCCTTCCCCTTCACCCCCAAAAATCCAGAAATTCTGCCCTTTGATTTTTCTTTTTTTTTTTCTCTCCCCCATGCTTTCCACTTCTCCATTTCCAAGCTGGCTTTTCACAATTTTTTTTTTTTGATTCTTCTATTTATAGGACTTCTTGGCCACATTTGCTAGATTACTTTGTGTTTAAACTATTTCTAAAATATCTTCACTTGAATTTTCAATTGTATCATAGCTTTTTTTCCTTCTAACCTACCAAACCTTACAAATTGCCATCTGGATTAAATCAAAATCTGTTCTCTTTTCTCCATTTTAATTTGTGTTAGATGACCTAATGGACATGAAGGGCACCCATAAAAAAAATAAATCCTCCTGTAATCCTCTTGTTGTCAGCTTTTCCCCATGAAGGCTAGCCCAGATATTAATTCTCTCAATACCTAAAGTTCAGCCAAGAGGGGCCAAAGGGGATATGAAAATTAAATGTAGGGACACTAGGAATTTAAAACTAAAAGTGTCTGTAATACAGAAATAATAACCTGGTTATCTAAAAAACTTATCTAAAGTTCTACACTCCAAGTCAGGAATAGAGAGCCTGACTTTCCTCTTTCTGGTTGAAGTAAATATTTATACACTTTAAAGTTCACTTCATGGCATTACTTTGATGAACATTAAATGTTCATTGCCTATGTGAAAATAATACACAATACAGAGAAAAAGAACTTACAAAAATAAATAAAGGTTAGCTGTAAGTGACCGAATATATTTAAATTTTGGTGGTAGTGAATAGATAATTTATCACTAGAGAAGTGAAAAGAAGATAAAGTTTTATGTCTTTAAAAGATGTATAAATATATTAAATAATAACACAAAGAGCATATTAAGACAGATGGTGATCTAAAATTAATAATAATTCCTAAAGAAAAAATTAACAGAAGGGGAAAAAAGCCATACAATTTTAAAAAATTAAGTTCTTTGTTTTGAGATATCTGTAGAATGCAAGATATAATAAAAAGAAATGTTATTTTACTGTGGTAGCATATTGCAAAAAAATATAGTGCAATTACATAATCATTAATTTGACATTAAAAATATATATCTTTTTTTATTCAGACTTTATGCATTTTACTAGCACTCATTTGTGTATATGAGAGAGAGTGTGTATATGAGATATATTTAGAGAGAGAGCGTGCACTTAATTTTATACATTTTTTCATGCCTGCAGGTTCATGTAGCACCATAGTTATGATATAGAACAATACCCTAATCAAAAATATTCCTCTTGTTGCCCCTTTTTTTAGTCAACTTTTCATTAATCTGACCAAAAGATCTCACAAGAATGATGTAGAGAAGGAAAAGTTTATTTTTGGCTCATGGTTTCAGAGATTTCAGCCCATAGACAGATGATTCTGTAGCTCTGGGACTGGGGTAAGGGAGAATATCACAGCTGAGGGGTGTGGTGGAGGAAAGCAGCTCAAGACAGACAGAAAGCAGAGAGAGAGAGAGCTCAGCTCATCAGATGTCCCAATGGAACATTTTCAGTGATCAACTTCCTTCAGTCACACCCTACCTGTCTACAGTTACCACCCAGTTAACCCATATCAATGGATTAATCTACTGATTAAGTCATGCCTTTCCTAATATAAGAATTTCACTTCTGAAAATTCTTACATTTTCTCACACATGAGGGACATTTCATATCTAAACCATATAGCTTTATAACCACACTTACTTCCCTCTTCATTCTGACCTCCCTACCACCACAAGAATAAGCACTATCAAAAACCAATTTGTATGTGAATGTGTAACCGATGTGATTCTGCAATTTGTATTTGGGGTAAAAATGGGAGTTCATAACCCACTTGAGTCAAATGTATGAAAGATGATATATCATGAGCTTTGTAATGTTTTGAGCAACCAATAAAAAAAACAATTTGTTCAAAAACGAATTTCTATATTTTGTCTTTAAAACATGTTACACAATAAAAAAATATATTATGTAAACACTATGAACTAGAGTGTTTTTGTTTGTTTATTTGTTTTGGTTTTGTTTTTTCAAGCCAGTATAATTTCCTGGAAAATCACAGCTTTGTAAATACATAATTCACTTATTTCTATTGCTGAGTGGTAACCCAAGATATAGATGTACGACAGTTTATTTACCTACTAGAATCCATATTAGATTTTTCTAGTTTATACTGACAATAAATAGATCAGCTATAAACATTCATGTTGTCTTTGTGTTTTTTTTCCATATTTTTATTGCTGTATCATAATTATGATGGAATTCATTGTAGATGAACACAATGTAGCAATATAATCTGCCCAATACCATTCCCTGGTATTTCCCCTTTCCCCCTCTTCCTGATTCACTCTTGTTTCTTTCCTCTGTTCTACTGATCTCACTTTAATTTTTATGAGATTCACACCAACAACTTTTTGTACATTTCTCTCTTTAGTTTGCACATTTGAGATACTATATACAACTCTTGACATTCTAAGTTCGGCTTATTTCTCTTAACATAATGTTCTATAGTTCCATCCATATCACTGAAAATAAAAGAATCTTATTCTTCTTTATCGGTAAATAAAATTTTACTGTGTATATATGCCACATTTTCTTTATCCATTTATTAAATTGGTGGACACTTTGGTTCCATAGTTTGGCTATTGTGAATCGTGCTGCTATACCATGGGTACATATAGTATGCTAAATTTAATTCTTTAGGATAAATACTGAAAAGTGGTAGAACTGGGTCATATAGTGGTTCCATTTCTAGTCTTTTGAGGAAACTCCATAATGATTTTCCTAGTAGTTAATAATTTACAATCCCACCAAAAGTATAAAGTGTTTCTTTTCCTCCACATTCTCTTCAGCATTTATTACTGTTTGTATTACTGTTTGATAGCTGCCATTATAACTGGAGTGAAGTGAAATCTCAATGTAGTTTTGCTTTGCATTTTCCTTATTGCTAACAATTTTGAACACTTTTTAAAATAAACTTCTTGGCCATTTGTATTTCTTCTTTTAAGAAGTGTCCTGTGTATTTCAATTTTCCATTTATTAATTAGATGATTTATTTGTTTGGTTTAAAGTTTTTGGAGTTCTTTATGTATTCTAGATGTTAATCCTCTGTCAAAAGAGTAGCTAGCAGATTTTCTCCCATTTTCTGTATTTTTCCTCTTCACATTCCTCTTTCCTATGCTGTTCAGAAGATTTTTATAATTTAATTCCACCCCATTATTTAATTCTTGATATTATTTCCTGAGCTTTAATAATCCTCTATTGAAGGATGTTGCCTGCACTTAAAAGTTAGAGTGTTGGTTCTATGTTTTTAAGGATTTGCATAGTTTATGGTCTAATTATTAGGATTTGATCCATTTTGAGATTATTTTTCTGCTGGCAGGGAGATAAGAGTCTAGTCTCATTCTCCTATATATGGATAACCAGTTTTCCCAGCACCAGTTATTAAAAAGGCTATCTTTTCTCCAATGTGTGTTTTTGACACATTTCTCAAGGATCAGAGGACTCTATCTGGTGGGTTTTTCTCCATGTCTTCTATTCTGTTTCATCTATGTAACTGTTTTATGCAAGTTACACATATTTTTATTACTATTGCTCGGCAGTATCGCTGAATTCAGGTAGTGTGATACATTTAGCATTACGCTATTGATTTAGAAATGCTTTGGCATTTCTGGGTCTTTTATTCTTCCAAATGAGTTTTAGCACCCCTTTTTTCTAGTTCTGTGAAGGGCATCATTGATATTTTGATAGGGATTTCATTGAACCAGTGTATTGCTTTTTGGTAATACAGCCATTTTAATAATATTAATTGAGCCTATTGAAGAACATGGGAGGTCTTTCCATCTTCTTGTGTCTTGTATTTCTTTCTTCAGTGTTCTATATATTTTTTTTTTTATTTGAGAGATCCACCTCCTTGGTTAGACTTGTTCTTAGGAAAAGTTTTTAGGCTGTTGGGAATGGGATTGTTTTCCTGTTTTCTTTCTTAGCAGATTCCTCATCCATATATAGAAAAGCTATTTATTTTTGTATGTTAATTTTGTATTATACTACTTTGATGAATGTGTTTATTAGCTTTAGTAGTCTTCTGGTGGATCTTCTAAGTATAGGATTATATCATCGGCAAACATAATAATTTGAATTTTTCCTTTCCTAGTTTTACTCCTCTAATTTCCTTCTCTTACCTAACTGCTCTGACTAGAATCTTTATTACTATGCTGAAAAGAACTCATGAGAATGAATGTCTTTGTCTTGTTCTAGATTTTTAGAGGAACGGCTTTCTGTTTTCCCACATTTACTATGATATTGACTTTGGGTTTGTCATAAATAACACTTATGATGTTGAGGTAAGTTTTTTCTCACTAATTTCTTCAGTGATTTTATCATAAATAAGTACTAAATTTTGTCAAAAATTTTCTTTGCATCTATTGAAACACTATGTGATATTTGTCATAATTCTATTTATGTGGTGAATTACATTCTTTATTAATTTATGAATGTTAAACCATCCTTGCAACCCTGGAATAAAACCAACTTGATCATGATGTACAGTCTTTTTAATATGTGGTTGAATATTGTTTGTAATGTTTTATTAAGGACTTTGTATTAAGTTAATCAGGATATTGTATGTAGTTTTCTTTCCTTGATGTATTTTTTTTTTGGGGGGGGAAACAATAATGGGGATTGAACTCAGGGGCACTCAACCACTGAGCCACATCACCAGCCCTATTTTGTATTTTATTTAGAGACAGGGTCTCACTAAGTTGCTTAGTTCCTCATTTTTGCTGAGGCTGGCTTTGAACTTGTGATCCTCCTGCCTCAGTTTCCCAAACCCCTGGGATTATAGGTATACCTCAACCATGCCTGGCTCCTTGATGTATTCTTATCTGGTTTTGATATCAGGATTGTACTGGCTCTTAGAATGAATTTGGAAGTGTTTCACCCCATTCTATTTTATGAAAAAGTTCGAGGACCACTGGCAATAGTTTTTCTTAATGGTCTAGTAGAATTTAGATGAGAATCCATCTGGTCTGGATGGTTTTTGTTGTTGTTGTTGTTTGTTTGTTTTTACTGCTTCTATTTCATTGCTAAATATTGCTCTGTTAAGATTTTTTTTAGTCTCTTCTTGATTCAATTTTGGTAGGACATATGTGTTTAGAAATGTGTCCATTTCTTCTAGTTTTTTCAATTTATTTGAGTATATCTTCAAAATAGTATTTATTAATCCTCTGGATTTCTGATGTCATGGTGATTTCTCCTTTTTCATTTTAAATATTATTAATTTAAAAAAATATATATTAATTTGAGTCTTTTTTTTGTTGTTGTTAATTTGGCTAAGGGTTATCAGTGCAAAGAACCAACTCTTTGTTTTGTTGATCATTTGTATTATATTTCATTGATTTTGGCCATGATTCTTATTCTTCCTTTCTTCTAGTAATTTGTTAATTGGTTGTTTCTTGAATTTTCAGCACCTTGAGACCTTCCATCATCATTATGTTGTTTATGTGAGATATTTCTGATTTTCTTATGTAGTCAATCATAATTATAAATGTTCTTGTTAGAACCACCTTAATAGGGTCCCTGAAGTTCTGATGTATTGTATCACTATTCTTATTTGATTCTAAGAATTTTTTAGTTTCTCTACTCATTCATCATTTAAAAGTGTATTACCTAATATCCACATACTTATATTGTTGATATAGTTTTTTTTCAGGGGATATTGATTTATAGTTTCATTCCATTATGATTATTATATGCAAGAAATCATATAATTTTTTATTTGCTAAGAATTGCTTTGTGGCATAAAATATGATCTGTTTTAGAGAAAGTTCAATGAGCAGCTAAAAATAAAAGTAATTCAGCTGATTTTGTTGAAGTATTTTACAGATGTCTGTTAACTTTATTATATTTAAACTACTTTTTAAGATCTGAAGATTTTTTACTGAGTTTATGTTTAGATGGCCTACATGTGAGACTCTGTCTTCAGAATGGTGTACCCTATTTTTTATCTGATATTTCATCTATGTCAATATTTTTAGAGTCAGCTGCTGCTGAATTATGAACTTTAGGAGGTATCATGTTACCTTAATGTTTCTGATTTCTTCTGTTCCTGTGCTGAGTTTTATGTCTGCTGGATTGGATTTCTCTTCCATTCAGTCTTCTCTTGCCATAATGTTTCAAGAGATTAGATTATTGTGAATTTTTCAATATATTTCCAAGTTGGTTTTATAGTGTAATTTCCCTAATAGTTATGTAGTGATGATTAGTTTATTTTGAAACAGTGTATATTGTGTCAGGGTTTGAGAATTTCACTTTCCCTGTCAAAAAGTGGAGTGAGTCCTCTTTAGAGACCTGGCAATTGTGTTGTACACTGTAGAATACTTGTGGTACACCCTTTGTGAAAGCTCTTCATCACTTAAAATCTCTCTATATTCTAAAGAAATGTGGATGTGGTCTATATTGAGACACCTCAATAATGTTGTGTCCACAATTTTTGTATTAATTTTCTCTTTTTGTACTGTATGAACACATATTCATGAGTAAGACCTGAGAGCCCTCTAAATATTTTTTTTCTTTCTTTTTTCCAGGTCCTGGTCATTAGTTTGGTGATTTTTCCCTTTCATTTGCTTTTGTATTATTGTTGAAATTTGAATGTGGGGCTGGGGATGTGGCTCAAGTGGTAAAGCACTAGCCTGGCATGTTCGGGGCTCTGGGTTCGATCCTCAGCACCACATAAAAATAAAATAAAGATGTTGTGTCCACCAAAAACTAAAAAATAAATATTGAAAAATTTCTCTCTCTCTCTTTCTCTCTCTCTCTTAAAAAAAAGAACAAAATTTGAGTGTGGTTAATTTTTATGTGGAGTAATGTACTGTCTCTTGGCTAGATTGAGCTCAGCAGCAGAACTTCTACCCTGTGAGCTCATAGTTTCCCAGTAGACTCCTAACACCTCACAAGAAAAGGAGAATTCAAACAGAAGAAACAATGTACTGCTTTAC
The DNA here is from genome assembly GCF_045843805.1 of Urocitellus parryii. Classification (NCBI taxonomy): domain Eukaryota; kingdom Metazoa; phylum Chordata; class Mammalia; order Rodentia; family Sciuridae; genus Urocitellus; species Urocitellus parryii. The sequence goes on from NC_135542.1 coordinate 102,111,343, forward strand.
AATAAGTACTTATTGCTTCCTATGACATATAAAACACTAATTATGACAAAAAAAGGAATGGAGGTGTCAAAAAATGTGAAGCACAAAAATAATAAGTAACAATGAACTAGATCTAGCCTTAAGAAGTAGGTGTCAACTGTGTCATCCTCAATACTAATAACTATAAAATGTGAATGGTGTTAGCAGCAAGTATGTAAACCAAATAGTTTATCAGCAGGGTAAAAACACAGTTCATTAAGATAAAGGAAAATGTATCACTAAAAAAGAAGTTTAGAATATTTAAAATGTAGGTACAGAGACAGCAGAGTAGATGTAGCAAGTAATGATTATAGAGAATGAGGAGAAAAAGTAAATAAAATTAACAAAATAAGTAAAAGAGCACAAGAAAATTTGTCTATTTAGAGGAAGAAGAAAGGAGAGAAAGAAAAACAGAAACAGAGCAAATAAAAGCCAATATAAACAAACCAAAAAACACTAGTGCGCAAAGGACAGGACATAGAAAATAATAAACACTAAAAATAAGAAAAAGAGAAGCATATATGTGTATATATCCTTGAACCAATCAGCACAGAAATAACACTAATTTTAGAAGAAAATGGGAAAAAAATTCTTACTGAAAATGAAAGAATTGCCTTTATTCAGATGGTCAAAACTGTGGACAAGGATGGATGATCATGGCCTATGCCGGACCATCCTTGATATTTCTTCTTGATCTATGTACCCCTTAGCAAGAACAAGGGATGTGAATTATAAACCTCCCTCTTTTTGCATTGTTCCCCAGGCTTCCAGGTGTAGTGGCCTAAAACTGAATCTCACTGAATTAGCTTTTATCTTCCCTTCTCATCATATAAGGTAGGACAGAAGAGAGAGGTACTGTCAATTGTAGTTTTGTCCAGACTCTAGGGTTGGGGACTATTGCAGATTTCTAAATGCAAAATTCCAGCAACTGGCATTTAGATCTAATCGGGCCTTTGTTCCTGTAATAGTCAAGGTTCCCTAGAGAAACAAAATGAACAGGATACATATAGATCATATGTATGATTATGAAACGGGATATGTTAGATTGGCTTATATAACCAGAAGCTGCATAGTCCCACAATGGCTGTCTGCAGGCTGGAGAGCTGGAGGAACCTAAGGCTACACAGTCAAAGATGCTCAAGGCTCAGAATAAGAGAAATGAGTGATGCTACACCAGTTCAAGACCAAAGGGTTCTGGAAACTCCTTGGAGAATCACTGGCAAAATCTACTTTGGAAGAGTGAAAGAGCTGCAGTCTGATGCCCTCAGGCAATTGCAGCAGCTATCAATAATCCATTCAATAAGAATCAAGCTTGCATCTGCTACTACTTTCTTGTTTTTCCAATTTTTGTTCAATCCAAACCCTCAACCTATTGGTCAGTGTTGCCCAAACTTAGGTGGCTCTCTGCTTTGGTTTGTTATCCTACATGCCAATCATTCCTAGAAATATCCTCATCGACACACACAGAAGCCTCTTAATCTTAGGCATCTCTGAATCTGACCAAGTTGACAATTCAGATTAACTATTATAGGTATTTTGTGAGTAGTATTAGCTCTGGAAAGAATAGATCAATTCACCACTAGGGCTAGGTAGATGCTGATTTGTGCTGTAAGCCTCAGAAGCTTCCTGAGAATCTCTTACTACAAGGGAGCCAATTCTCCACAGGTATCGTATATGTCACCACTTTTAAGTCTGCCCTTCCCATGCTCATTCCCTTAGTGTAATCAATCCTACCTGTTCAGTTTCCTGACAATCTGGTCATAGGACCCACCAGACTAAGGAAAAGCTAGTTGCACTGCATTTTGTATCTCTTACTCCATTTTTTATCCCCTTACATACAATCTTCTCTTTACCTGTCTCAATCATGTTCTGCTAGGTATGTTATGCTCAAATTTGGGACCCCCAAAAGACCACCGGAGACCAAGATCAATATAAGCAGCAAAGAGGTGTTTATTGAGAGCTAGCTTGGTCCTCTGCTTGCACACAGCAACTGGTGATGCTGAGAGGCCCAGGCCCAGGATTTGCAGCACTTTTATTGACTCTTTGGGGAAGGCAGGGACTCCACATACATCATAGCATCTCTTAGCAAATCATCACACACTGCGGGAAAATCATAAAACAACTCTAAAACATGATTAGCACATTCACTGGAGGGAACAAGTTGGGTAGGGGTGATTAGTTAGTACAAGACGGGGATTCCTTTGAACTGATTGGTTTAAACCAAGAGGGGAGTATATGCTGAACTACATGGTTTCCCAACATTTTATCAACCACCATAAACTATGGGGAGGGTCATCTGGCATCCCAAGTATTTTCCCGGTCTCTTGCTGATTGATGGCTGCGAGGGGGTTGCTATGGGTCCTCACCTAGCCTGACAGAGTCAGGGACACCTGGCGCACCAAATCTCTCCTGTTATTTGTAGATAAACAACTCAGCTGGGTGGGTAAGTGCCTAGGAGTGCTCTGTGGGTCTTTCCAAGGACAAGGGTCACGCCCCCTTCCTTGGACAGGCTTTGCTCTGAGGTAGAGGCTGGCTTTTCAGGAACACCCTAAGCCACACAATATGTTCTTGCTGGGACAGTATGACAATGTTGTCTATAATCTTCCAGGCTCCCTGCCTCAGCTTTTCACTTTCCAGTTGACAAACACAGAGCACTTTTTTGGGGGGGGAGGGGGGACTGGGTACCAAGGATTAAACTCAGGGGCGCTTGACCACCGAGCCACATCCCCAGCCCTATTTTGTATTTTATTTAGAAACAGGGTCTCAGTGAGTTGCTAAACACCTCGCCCTTACTGAGGCTGGCTTTGGACTCCAAAACTCCTTCTTCAGCCTCCTGAACAACTGGGATTACAGGCATGGGCCACCTCACTGGGCTCAAACACCAAGTTGCTGTGCAGGCTTGGTTTTCAGCTAAGTTTAGACCATTGTTCTGTTCTACCAGTTTTTCCATGCCAAAGTTAAGGATGATAAGATTATTTAACATTTTTTAGCAGACTGTGTAAGATTTATTGGGAGTAGGTGGGGGAAACACCATGAATTCCCTGTAATTTCTTCTAGGCCCTCCCTCCAGTGTGTCCCCTAGCTCCCTCTCCTAGTTTATATTACATAGTTTATGACACATCTATGTTTGTGTTATTCCTTTGCTCTATGGTAAACTGGCACAGCTGCCATTGGTGCCACAACCAGCTTGACTCCAATGTGCTCTTGTTCTTGGATACACCAGAATTTCTGAGTCTCTAAGCACCTCTGACTGTCCAGTGTCAAACTTCAATGAATTCCCTCTTTCAACCATGTTGCTGTGAAGCAGTATTTCCACTGCTTGAATCCCAAGCCACAGCGCAACTGGAAAGTCAGCCTTCCTCTAATGCACTCTCTTGAATCTGCCTCCTATAGCTGTCTTTGTGGGAGAATAAGTTTTCATTTTTCTAGAATAAATGTGAGACAGTGCAAATACTGAATGACATGTCAATGACAGGCTTAATATAAGAAACTGCCAAAATGTTTTCCAGAATGAGTGTACCATGTTCATACTAAAAGCAACGTGTGAGTGAGCTAATTTCCCACATCCTCACCAATATTTGTCCTTGCAGTTTTAATTTGAAGATCCCAAAGATTACTTACTTACAAACTCTCTTTGATAAAATGTCTAATTATTTTGCAATTAGATTTTATTCTTTTTCCCTTCTTTGTTTTCAGAGCTATGTTTTCTACATGTTATTATATTGTTTATAATGTGGTTTTCAAATATTTGATTTGCAGTCTGTAGTTGGATTTTTCATCTTCTTTGTGGAGTCCTTTCGGAAGTAATTTTTTTTTTACGTCAGGTTGAATTTATCAATATTTATTTTTATAGATGGTGAACTTAGTGTCAAGCCTGAGAACCAACTTATTCAGGACCTTGAAGTAAGACTAATGAGTTTAGACTTGGAAATATTAAGTAGATAAAAGAAGAACAGGAGTTTGTTTTCTTTACTTTAGAGCTTTTGAAATTTATTTTGTATCACACAAACTTTTTTTAACTGAAAATTTACATGAGACTGCAGTATAATAAACAGATAAAAGTAAGATGCTGATTAAAGTAGAAACAAGGCTCAAGCTCCTGTGTTTTTGAGCTTTTTCTTATTTCTCTGCTACACCTGATGCTGGAATTTCTCCAGAGAAACATCTTCTTAAGATGTAAAAATACCCTACTTCACATCATAAGCCACTTCAGAATCTGGGTTCCTAATACAGAGTATTCAATTACTATTTTGTTTTCTAGGTTTTTACTTTTATAAGAAATATTTAAAAGATACATCAGTAAACTGATATCAGAAAAAAGTTAAGGAAAATATAATTATTTAGCTTTTTTTTTTTTTAGCAGATTATGTAAGATTTATTGGGAGTAGGTTGGGAAACACCATTAACTCCCTGTAATTCTTCCAGTCCCTCCCTCCCGTGTGTCTCCTAGCTCCCTCTCCTGGTTTATATCACATCATTTTTGACACATCTATGTAGTTATAAAAGATCTATGTGCCACCCCTTCAAATTCTATGCTTTGGGGGAGAAAAAAACTAATCCTTTTAATTTATCTAGCACTGGAGCTGGTGATTGAAATGGATAGATATTTAATAAATAAATAACATTAGTAAAATATGTACTTTAAGATCTGGGGTTTTCAGTGAATTAGTAAATTTCTTTAAAGTCTCTGATACCCAAAAGGTACTTTACTCTTTGCTAAAAATATTCTTTGCCTGTATATACATCATAAGCTACGAGGTTATTTTACAATGCTTTTTGAATAGGACTTGTGACACCTTGGACAAGACCAATAAAGCTGGAAGGCAGCAAAAGAGTTTTCAGCAAAATCCTTTAGAGCTCTCTGCATCTCTGTTTGTATTTGATACCTAGAGAATTACTATCTTTGCTTGGCCCTTGCCCTTTTTTTCATAACTTGGGTTCCTCTTTGCAATGATTTTCAGGAATTCCCCATGAGACTGACTACAAATGACTACTTTGGCAACCAAGAGCTGCTCTCTGGGTGACAGTTTAGTTAAAGTCAGCTGCTGAGGTCCAGCCCCCACGGGGGAGGGGGGGCGCGGAGTGAGGGTCCACAGGGTCCTGAAAGAGGGGTGGCATCAGAAGAGTTGGGATGACAGGTTGCAAGTTAGAAACCTCCAGAAGACATCTCTCTGCCCCTAGAGGGACCTTTATTTTTATACCTTTTTTACAGGTGTTTTTTCAGGTAGCTAATGGATTGCTTCAAAGCCTGAAACTTTTTTGATTTACATAATTTTCAAGAATTACAATCTTTTCTGACATACATTGATTAACTAAGATATTGAGTACATTGTTCAAAATATTTTTCTGTAACCTTAGACAATCATGATTAAGCTTTTACATTTTTGTGTAAATCACTAGGTGCTAAGTGATGCAACTAGATTACTTGACTACTGACCTATTATTATTCACTTCTAACTTTAAAGCATACCTATAATTATTTCATTAACCTTTAACTTTAAAGCATACTTATGATTACTGATAAGCTTTCTTATTTCTAAACTAAAATCCCAGTAAAACACACTTAAAGTAGAGAAAGTCTATTATTTAAAAGCCTACTATTCTGAAATGCCTCTAAAATATATCTATGTTAGTTTTACATTATCCTATTTTTAATTTCCAAAGTAATTTCCTTTTTTCATATTTAACTGCTTTCTTAAAGAACTACTTTGATCCTTGGTTAAAGCACACCAATTCTTATGTCTTTGTAATCTTTAACTAAAGGGCAGGCTTTACACCTCAACTCATTTATCATTTATATTAACTATGTGTTTTCCATTTTCATCAGAGGTTTCTGCATAAAGCAAAGGAGGGTCTCTTGGTTGGGGAACATATTTTTATTAGTCTCTTGTCCTTGAGGGGATACTATAAGCTACTTTGGTGGTCCTTGTACTGTTGGCACAGCAATTGTTTCTCTGTAGCTGGGCTATTGTATTGTAAATTGTGGCTTTAGGATGGGATTGGGTGGGTTAGTGTAAATTGTTAACCATGGGATAAATATTTCTTGTTGTTTAAGCTTGAGGAATAACACCATTGTTTGTATCCTGAGAGACACTGAAATGCACCTCAAGACATGTCTCAATTGCATCCTTAGTCTCATTCTGGGAATTTTCCTACAATCTCAGACAATACAAACTTTTATTATTGATTGACATGTGCCCTGTTATCCATATCATGAGTATCATAAACAAAACACTTAACATTCCTAATGGTTCCTGTTTCCAGATGGTGTGGCCTTGCTGCAGCATCCCCCATGCTGTGACCCTGTCAGACATCAGGTGCAGGAACACTTTCACCAGTCAGCTCTCACATTACCCTGACTGATTTAACTCTTGTAGATTTTAAGCCAACTTGGAAGGCAGGGCAGCTAAATGGTTGCTTAAAACTTCAACTTATGGATACTTAATCATATCTGGAAATAAAACATGATGGGTAAAGTCTTATCTTTAATATGCCCTCCTCTTAAAGGCATTCAGTTTTTAAAAGTAACACAAAAGTAATCTGGGTTAATAGATGTTTTGATAAATAAGCATTGAACAGATAATTAATAAGGTCTGTTTAAAAATGTGTGAAATTATGAGCCTATCTTTGTCTAACTTGAATTAATAGTATTTTGACCAAAGTATGTTACCATTTTAGAAAACAAGAAGAAGGTGTTGTATAGTTGTAAATATAGCAAATATTCATTTAATATCTGTTAGCTAAGCACTAATTCAGCCCCTACTAATGTGTGTAATGAAGATTCTATGCTCATGTTTTTTACATTCTAGATGAGCAGGATAGAAAATAAACCATAAAAAAAATTGAAGATGAAAATGTCAGATACAAAGAAAAATCAACATGTTATATATTAGCTGTTCAAACAGATAATAATTAAGACAGCAATTCAGTATAGGGAGATACCACTTTGGCCAAACTTAGCATCATTTGGAAAGAAAATATTAGAAAAGTGAAGTATGTTATCTGGGATTTTGAAAATGGAAAGTGAAACCTAACATAGCAGAGTTCTTCAGGTTGAGAGGTGCCTGAGTACTAGGTTCACATCACCATTCCTCCATATAAAAAATAGCCTAGTGTTTAAACTGGTTGGAGTTGGGTTAATAGCAAGGGTGGTAAGGAAATGGAATCCTCTAAGAATTTTATAAAAATGAGACACATAATCTTCAGAAACAAAAAAAGTCATACGGCTTCAGAAATTCATAAGCCAGTTTAGGAAATGACAAGACCATGGGTTAGGAATTGGGAAGATGCCTGTTGAGATAAATAAGTAGCAAATACTTAAGAACTGAAGAATTGATAGTATCTGTCCAACTCTAAATCCTAGACACCAGTAAAAATTACTTGATATTACATTTTTGTAGTGGGAAATAAAAACTTGATTATAAGATTATCAAAATTTTTCAAAATGCCAAGATAATTTTGTAAGTCTTTAAAAAGTGTAGAATAAAATGTAATAATTACCTAGCTCTTTCAAAGTATATGTGAGAAAGTTTTCCACAATATTCTTCAAATTTTTGCTAATGTTTATCTCCTATAATCCCAATACATAAGAAAGTACAGGGCTCACAGAGAAGTCAAAATGGATATATTTTGCCCAGTGTACGATATTTATTAGTGCAAAGAGGATATAAAGTGTACTTTTGTATATTTCTAATTTCCCAGCATGCCCTGAAATTCACTCACAAATGATACTAGCATTTTATTTTTTGAAGAATCTATTTAGTTTTACTTGGCAAATTAAGTTATTTTAAGTCATTACATGATATTGAAATTTTTTACTCAATATTGAAATATTTCTATTCAATATTAGAATTAATTAAGTGCATTCTAAAATCAGATTTTAGCTTTAATTTCTATGTGATTTTAATTACTTATAATTTTACAAAATATCATTTGACTTAATATTACTGTCATACTACATAGTATGAATAAAAATCCATAATCTTAGTCAGAAATTTTATCTTTTGTAAAGACAATTCCAGTCTCATTTCTTTTTCCTTCTTACTTGCCAAGGGTTAGATTTTCACTTGATAAAATAAGGTACTCCAAAATGTACTGAAGCAATGTAAAAATTATTCAGACTTTATGAGCTTAACAAAACCCATGTTTTCTCAACCTGCTCTTAAATGTTAATATTTCATTGTTTTGTATTATTTTTTAATTATCAAATAAAATTCAGTGAAAAGTTTCTTACACTTTTTATTGAGTAGCATCTTAATAAATAATCTTAGGGTTCAAGTCAATAAACTAAAGGAATTCACACCAGGATTTCAGGCTCTTTTTTCTTCATTACACTTCTGTAATTTTCAATGTAATATAAATTGTCCGGGGTTATTATTCAAATTGTGGATTCATTTACACATACTACTTTCAGATATCCTTAATTAATGTTAAACCAGGAAACTCCATTGAACCAACTCCTCAAGTGATCCTGAAGCCAAGACCATTTTGATAAACACCTTGTCAAGACTTCCTCTCTATAATCTGACATTAGGAGAAATTTCACTTGCTTTTTTGGCCCTGTGCAATTTAATTTACTGTAAATCAACATTGGCCAATTCTACAATTATTTCAAAATTTAAATCCAGAATATTCTTCAGGAAAACAAAACAGTTTTAAATAAAATAGGCTTAAAATTATTTCCCATGACTATAATAAATATATTCCTACTGATTTCAAAGCAAATAACATGAGGCTTAGTAATAACCAATCAGGGTGCCTTTTGTATAATGTTAAGCCAATATATAGCACAGATATTTACCACATTGTTAATAAATCATTTTGGCCACATTTCAACCTTGAAAAACCATCACTCATCTCTGAATCATGCTGTGACTTCTTGTCTAATTAAACCAATTTAAAATATGCAAGTGGTTTTTACGGATGTTAGATTTGTGAGAAATGTAGCTTTTTGTGAGAAATATACATAATCTTCTATAGTTTAATATATATGATTTCTAATCTTCCAAATAAAACATCATGTGAAAAAGCAAACTTACCTCTGAAAGACATGGCAATAGACAGGATTCATATATTTTAAAGAATGCTCTCAAATCCTATATCTAGCTTTAGGTAGTATGCCTTGTATTTTTTGCATGGCTTATTTTTAGTAACTCCTGTCCTACTTACCATTTTGAATGAATGCACAGATGCTTCTGGCTCCTGTTTAGGGTACTGGTGTCATGTTGGAGCCCAGGCACACTTCTCAGTTGTGGAACACCCATTTTTGCTCTGCTAGCCCTGTTCTAGGACACCCTATTCTTCACACCACTCAGATGCTATGAGAAGTTTGATTCCCGGTAATGATTTTCTGTAATCATGATAATACTTCTTCAGCTCAGTTTTGTTATCTCCCAGGATACTAAGCATGGTGCATAGTTTCTCATAATATGACTTTCAGAAGTCCTAGATGACAGAGAGAATAGAATTATATGTTGTAATGGGTTCATAGAGTAAAGACGTTCTCATTAAGCATCAATTCATATGGTTTAAAATTCTGCCAAGCTGGGAATTCTGCCATGTCTTTTTCTGCGGTTGAGGAACTCACAGATATATTTATACCAAATTTGGCAGTCAGTCTGACCATTACATTGCCTGTACTTACAGCAGGATCTGGCAGAGGCAGACAGTCCATAAATATGTAAAAAGTAATTTAAATATTCATTGATTTCAAGAATCTATTATTATAGACTCTGGAAGAAAAGCAATAGAATTAGAATGTACAGAAGAGTTGAAAAATCTACCAACAAGCTAAATCTAGATCTAGTGCTTCAACAAATATTTGTGACACTTGAGATTTGATTACTAAATTTTTGAAGTACAAAGTGAGTATTATTTGGGCTCAAAAAGATAAACTGGTATATTAAATTGACAGATTTCCTTGATGGCACGCCAGAAAAATAAACAACTCACTCTGCCTATTTTCCCTAGGAATTTAAAAATTCCTTGGTGGTAAATAAAATATAACAATTTTCTTGGTAATCCACATAGATTTTTCTGCATAAAATTACAAATGTATGTTCTGATACATATCAGAAGAGATGGAGTCTGTGTTGGAAAATGATGATTCTAAAAGATGTACTGAAGGCCTCTTAATTGAAAGCTTAAAATTTAACTTGTGAAGCATTCAGGGCCAGAGAATACAAAGCTCATAAATAGCCCGAAAAACCCAGGTTACTTCACATGTCCCTAAATGCAGGTATATGATGTCATACACACACACACACACACACACACACACACACACACACACAGACGCATGGTGGATTTGTGGTATCAAAACTAAGAAAATAACACCATAAGTAAGAAGATAAGATTGTATCCCTTCTTCATCACTTTGTTACTTCTTGCAACAGAAAGGAAATAGAAAATGTTAGAGAATAAAAAGGTTACACAAGTGCCTAATGTTTACCTAATTGGCAAAGAACAACACAGCATTGGAGAGGAGAAACCTCTGCAGTCAAATGTTACACAACCAGAGAACTCTGGGCAATGTTTTCTTGTGAGATGAATATATACATACTCATACCCTACCTTCTCACAAACACAAAAATATACCCTGCAAAGAGCCAACATATCAGACCGATGTGAAACCAAGATTTATTGGCAGTTAAAAAAGGATTCAAGAAAAAATCAGAGCAACATCCACTGAAAGAATATCTTTTAGGTTCCGACTTAATCAGACACTGAATCCACAGTTCCCCTTTTGTGCTTGAAATGTGTTGGATTTAAATCACAAGCATTTAACCCATATTTTAAAAATTAATTTTCTGGATACTGTAATAATTAGAGGAGCTAATAGAGTGAGAATTTTTATTTCATTCTTTTTTTTTCTTTTCTCCAGTTTATTTATTCATTTATTTAGAACCCAGAGGCCTTGGCTTTACCACTGAGCTACATCCTTAGCCCACTTTATTTTTTATTTTAAAAAGGGTCTCACTAAGTTGCCTTCGAGCCTTCTAATGTTGCTGAGGGTGACCTCAAACTTGTGGCCTTCCTGATTCTGAGCCACTGAGATTAAAGGCATGGGCTACTACACCCAGCTGAAAATTTTTGTAAACATCAAACTCTATCATGGGAAGAAGAAGATGAAGGAAAGAACCTGAAGGGGGGAGGAATATACCAAGCACATTTTGCTTTATTCACCTGTTGACAAAGAAACATTTCTCATTGGCTGGCGGTCAGTAAGATCTGTGTAAACAGTAGACTATCTTAGAAATATTGATTAGTGGACAATTATTTTAAAGCCCATACAGTAAGCAAAACACTGAAGTATTTAAAATAACAATATTTAAAATAACAATATTACTGATGAAGATGATGATGATAATTAAAAAATTGAAAAGGAGAAATTTTCAGTAGGTTTTGACTATACAAATAAACAAAGACAAAAAAAAAATCTCAGTTCTAGGTTGTGTTCCATAAAACCCAACTAAGTCAAATTTAAATGCCGGCTTTTTTAAAGAAAATTAAAACATATTACAATGGCATGAAAATTTTTTGTACAAATAGCTATTGTGAGAGGAGTACCTAAGCAAAAATTTTATTTTTAAGTTCAGTCAAAACTAAGGTATAGGGATGGATATATTCCATAATCCAGGAGACGTCATAAAGCTTTATTTCATATTTATGAGGATTTAATTTTCTATCAGTCAGTAACAACAGGTTCTTAGGAAAAATATAATTCCAAGGTGAAAAAGAAATTCACTCTATTTTCTTACAATTCTAAAGTCAATTTTTTCTTATTGTGTCTCCTCCTATGGAAAACAAGTCATTATCATCTACTTAGTTTATTATGTCTGAATTTAATTGTGTGGCGAAATGTACACATATTAAGTTGGAAGAGATTTTAGAATTATTCTGTCCCAAGGATTCCTCAAACCATTTAAAGTCTTTCAGATCAGAGAACAGGAGAAACACAATAAGGCTCAGACTTTCATACCAAAATTCTCAGTGAGTACAGAGTACAAAGGTCTTCTCCAATGACACAATCTCCATTATTGCCTACAGTGCTTCTACAGTAATGCTGTACCTCTATTATCCAATTTCAGAATCATTTAAGCAACTACTTACAAAGATACTTAACAAGTTCTTTCCAGTTGCTAATAATGCTTTTCATGGAACTGCTTCTTTCCGCCGTCATAAAGTTCCCATACTTGCCACTTCATTCTAGTTCACTTTAAAGTAATTTATCACTTTCCTATACTTAATGTTCCTTCAATCTATTTGGTAGTTCCACTGCAGAGTAATCGAAAATATTTTTCAATACATTTATTTTATTTACTTATTTTTATGTGGTGCTGAGGATCAAACCCAGGGCCTCGCATTTGCTAGGCAAGCGCTCTACTGCTAAGCCACAACCCCAGCCCAGTAATCTAAAATACTATAGAAATATAATGTGTTGGGGATAGGTGTTCAATGTTTCAGTCAATTTTAGGGTGACTTGATTCTTTGAATATCTATGTCTATTTATATATCTTTTACATATTACATATCTATCTCAATCTTTAATCTATATTTAATAAAAATTTGAATATTTTTGCCAGATTATATTAGACTTCAAAAAAATTTTCAAAGAATCCATACAAACCTCAACAATTCATCAGGGGTGCACAATGTTTAGGTCGTCTAATATCTAGGAGAAAATAAAATAATAAAATATTGTTTTTACTTATCTATAAAAACAAAAACTATAGTTTATTTAAGAAAGACATCAGCATGATCCATGTAAATAAAATGCAAATTTTCACTGAGTACTGTTTGTTAATTCTTAGTGCTAATGATGTTCTAAACACTCATCAAAGATTCAGTATTGAACAAAGGAAACCATTGGACCAACATTGGCATAGAGGGAAAATTCAAAAATAAATAGAAAATGTAGCTTCTGGCAGTGGTAACTAATATGAGGGAAAAAAAATGAAACAATGGACAAAGGTAAACATGAAAATTCTGGGACAGAAGGAGGTTAAGAAAATTCCTCTTAGATCAAGATATTGATTTTAGCAGGGGACCTGCCAGTAAATACAACCAGGGTTCCTAGGGGGAAAACACTACTAAAAGGAAGATAGCCAGTGTGATCAGCCCTGAAACCCGTGACGGAACAGTAACAAATTAGATAAAATACATGAAGAGCTATGAAGTATTCCACCAAGTATTGTAAAACAATGGTGTTTATAAAATCAAAGCACATGCTTTTCACAGTGAAATTCATAAGTATCTTTTACTGCCCTTTTCCTTGGCCACTCAAAAATGAAATCTTGCCAAAGGAATATAAATTGAGAGAGACAAAAAATTGGTAAAATGGGAAGATAATTTTCAGAATTCTTGAGCTATTATGGTCAAAATGTTATTACAAAAATACTATAAGCAAAGCAATGATGTTGACAATGGAATAGGCCTGAATGAAAAGAATTAAAATGGTAACAACTGCATATAATTCAATTTAGGTGGCGTCACATATTAGTGTGGAATAACAACATATTTTTTTTCTGAGAAAATTGGATCATTATGTAAGAAAAATGGATGAATTGGTACCTCTTTTCACACATTGAAACAAAATTAATTCCATCAGAATTAGAAAGTTAAGTATTAAAAATAAAACCATAAAATAATTGTAGAAATAATGATGAGAGCTCAATTAATAACTTTTAGTAGTGAATAATCTCCTAAAACATCTACAAGTGATATATGGAGATTAAAATACGAATGTAAAACTAAGAAGAATATTTATACTTTTGACAGAGTGGGTAACAAAGGCCTTAGTAAACCTTGGTATGTAGGGGTGTCTTACAATTCACTATCAAAAGATGCAAAAGAAAAACAAGATGTCTTTACAGAAAAAAAAATGCAAAGTGTAATCCTAGTCCCAAACAGAATTTTATTTACCAAAATTCATCTGGAAGAAATATTAAATTAATTAGGATACAAATTACATTTTTTAGAAACTTTTAAAGTCTTTCTCTATATGTGTATATATGTTATTGTTATAAATGTTATATATAGATTGTTATTGTTGTCTGTTATTTGTAAGTGAATGGTGAATTCCATAAACTGATATTGATAATATTAGTTGGTGTAACTTGTCTATAGATCAGTTTAGCTCTCTACGTATAATGGATGCTTTGAACATTCCTCTCTGCCTCAAAAAAACTTCTGGGAATTTACCTTAAGAAGATTACAAGGAATATTTAGATGTATAAAAATGTGAGGTCATTGCTGAATTATTTAAAACATAAATGTCAATATGAAAGTATTGTGTAAATTATAGTTTAAATATGAAGGGCTATTGTGAAAACAATAAAATGATATTTTGTTAAATAATAGGATGGAAATTTACTGTATAATAAAATGTATATTTACACTTTCAATTAATTTTTAGAAGAGAATGTTCTTTATTTCCATGTTCTTAATGAAAAAGATAGGTAAATATTTTTTCACAAATCACCTAGGCAAAAGATTATGAAGTCTTGATTGCACTGTAACTTAAGTACACATTCATAAATTCACACTTCTATTTCTCATAAGAGCATTTCATTAAAAAACAAAACTTAGAACACAGTAATGGAAAATGAAATTATGTTATTTTCTGGTAAATGAATAGAACTGCAGAACATCATGCTAAGTATAATAAGCCAGACTCATTAAGTTAAGGGTCAGATGTTATCTCTCTTATATAGACACTAGAGAAGAAAATGGAACTTAAAAAGTGGATATCATGAAAATAGAAGGGAGATAAATAGAGTAGAGGTAGGGGAACAAGGGGGAGGGAAAAGGGAGAACTGGGGAATAAAATCAACCAGATTATGCTATATGAATGTATGAATATATTAAATTAAATCCCACTTTCATGTATAATTATAATGCATCAATGAAAAGATATACATAAATAGAAGAAGGATGACCTGAAGAGTAGAGAAAGAGAATCAGGGTCAGGGGGAGGAAGGGAGGAAAAAGACAGGTACTGGGGAAATAAATGGAGAAAATTATGTGCATATATGAATAAATCACAATGAACCTCACTATCATATGTAATTTTATAGCATAATTAAAACATAAAAAACACTAGTTTATATAGAGTAAAATGTGTTATGGGTCCATGACCTTACTATATGCCATATTTATGTGTTTAGTAAGTGCATCTCATACATAATCACACTCAAAACATTATTACACCTTTTTTTATGTGTAGATCTGTGTATTATATATTGAAGGAATAGTGATTAAAATAAGGGTATAATGATTGTATATAGGTGATTTTCTTATTCTTTCAAAAGCAGCTCAACTTAAAATTGTAAAATTTTCAAGATATTATAAAAAATGCAAAACATTAATTGCTTACCTACATAAATATATTTTACCAGGCTTCATTATTCACTCTAAATCTTTCCAAACTACTGAGTTAGAATAAATACCCCATTACTATATTATTTTTGTAAACATACATTTATTCTATAACTATGTTATATTTTAAAATGTACTCAAATATCAATTCCCCATGTAATTTTGACTGCTTTTAGGATAATTTCCATAATATTCTTTTTTTTATTGGCACATTATAATTATACATAATAGTGGGATTCACTATGCCATATTTTCACATGCATACATTGTTTCCTCAATTTCTTTTCACAGTATCTTCCCTTTCATGCCTCGTCTCTCTCCCCGTAATTTATTTTCTTACTGTAATGATTTTCCTTCTATTCTTCTTCATATTATTTTAGTTAGTAATATATATATATATATATATATATATATATATATATATATATATATATATGTATGTGTGTGTGTGTGTGTGTGTGTATCCATCCATCCATGTTGGAATATAAGTGGGATTTAATAACTATTAAAAGAAAAATTAACTTTCTTTTTATAGATTTTTAAAAAAATTATTTATTCTAATTTGTTGTATATTACAGCAGAATATAATTCAATTCATATTACAAATATAGAGCACAATTTTTCATGTCTCTGGTTGTACACAAAGTAGAGTCACACCATTTGTGTCTTCATATACGTACTTAAGGTAATAATGTCCATACCATTCCACCATCTTTCCTACCCCCCTTCCCCCTTCCTTTCCTCCCTATCTAAAGTTCATCTATTTCTCCTATGATTCCCCCCATCCCCATTATGATCAGCATTCTTATGTCAGAGAAAACATTTGGTATTTGTTTATTTGGGATTGTCTTACTTCACTTAGCATGATATCCTGCAACTCCATTCATTTACCTGCAAATGCCATGATTTTATTCTTTTTTAATGCTTGAGTAGTATTCCATTGTGTATATATTCATTCATCTACTAAATGGCATCTAGGTATGTTACACAATTTTGCTATTGTGAATTGTCCTGCTATAAACATTGATATGGCTGCATCTCTGAAGTATGGTGTTTTTAAGTCCTTTGGGTATAAACCAAGGAGTGAGATAGCTGGGTTAAATGGTGGTTTCATTCTCAGTTTTCAAAGGAAATTTCTTACTGCTTTTCATTTTGGCTGCACCAATTTGTAGTCCCACCAGCAATGTATGAGTGTGCCTTTTTCCCCACATCCTCACTAACACTTAGCTGCCATTCTGACTGGAGTGAGATGAAATCTTAGAGTAGTAGTTTCAAATCTTAGATTTGCATTTCTCTAATTGCTAGAGATGTTGAACATTTTTTCATATATTTGTTGATTAATTGTATATCATCTTCTAAGGAGGGTTTGTTCAGTTCCTTGGTCTATTTATTGATTGAGTTATTTGGTTTTTTTTGTTTTATTTTGTTTTGTTTTGGTGTTAAAGATATAATTTTAAAATTATAAAGTAAAGTAAATTATAAAGTAAAAATTTGCTCTCATTCTGTAGGCTCTCTGTTCACATCACAGATTCTTTTGCTGAGAAGAAGCTTTTTAGCATGAATCCATCCCATTTACTCATTCTTGATTTTAATTCTTTCACGATAGGAGTCTTATTAAGGAAGTCAGGCCTAATCCAACACAATGGAGATTTGGGCCTAATTTTCTTTTATTAGGCACAGGGTCTCTGGTTTAATTTCTATGTCTTTGATCCACTTTGAATTGAGTTTTGTGCATCCTGAGATAGGGGCTTAATTTCATTGTGTTGCATATGGATTTCCAGTCTTCTGAGCACCATTTGTTGAGGAGGCTATCTTTTCTCCAATATATGTTTTTGGCGACTTTGTCTCATATAACTAACTTTGTGGGTTTGTCTCTGTGTCCTCTATTCTGTACCACTGGTCTACAAGACTATTTTGGTGCCAATACCATGACGTTTGCCTCCATCTTGCATAAATATTTAGGTTGAAACATAAGATATTAAAAATATTTAAGAATTTTTATCTGCAAATGTTATTTTCACATGCCCTGATTAAAATATTATGTTAATTAAGAAATGTATTCACTTGTGGTCATTTTCTATATTAACCAGGCTTGTAAATAATAAATAGTTAGTGTGATTTTAGTTTAAAAATAAGTAATTGAAGGATCATTTGGCAGCATATGTATAAAATTGAAATGATACTGGGAAGATTACAATGGATGTTGCCCAGGGACAACAACCAAATTTATGTTAAAAAATTAAAAGTAAATAAGCAAGTAAACAAAGAACCTACTGGCTCCTTAAAATATCTCGATAGTAGTAGCATTAATTTTTTAAAATCATGCAATGCATTTTTCTTTAAAAATGAAGGGAATGTAAAGGAAATTTAGGAATAGCATGTAGAATTACTTAAGAATTTAAACATGTGATTAGGTATTATGATACAATACATAGTACAAGCTGATGTAAAGTAATGGAACATATTGCTTAAAATAGTTGTATGCAGGCACATACACATGTAAATGATGTCCACCTATTTTATGCTTGTTGAAATCAAGAAAATTAGAGCTTTGAAAGCAATTGTGTCACATTTAGTACACAGGAAATCTATTAGTTCTTATAAAAGCAAAAATTTTACATCTAGATATATATGACCATTTTTTTTAAATTTTAGAAGATACATTTTTGAAATGTATGACATGTTATATCATAAAAAGTTAGTATTCTCTGTAGACAAAAATAATCTAGCAGAAATGGAATGAATGCAAATTTTTCTCTTACTATTCTGTAAGTTTAAAATTACCATTAAGAATCCTGCATCATGGGGAAATTTTTTTTCTAAATTTATGCACCAAAGTTTTATCCTCCCACCAACGATTGCTCAGGAAGTGGGAATGAATTAGGAGAGAGTATATATTTTATAAGATAGAGGTGGAAGGGAAAGGGAGGGAGAAGGGGAATTGCACGGAAGATGGAAGGAGACCCTCATCATTATACAGAATACATGTATGACGATTTAAGGGAAAAATAAAAAGAAGTGTGTCACAGTAGATTGGGTAGAGAGAAGTGATGGGAGGGGAGGGGAGGGGAAGGGGGAATAGGAAAGGCAGCAGAATAAAATAGACATTATTATTGCTGGATGTATATACGTGACTGTATGACCAATGTGATTCTGCAACCTGTACACTCAGAAAAATGAGAAATTATACCCCATCTGATTCAAATGTATGATATGTCAAGATCATTGTACTGTCATGTATAACTAATTAAAACAAATGAAAATAAAAAATAAAATAAAAGATCATCTCCAGTTGTTGACTATGCTGCTCAATACCTGGTTAAATTTATTAATGGAATGGGATATAGAAATTGCAGTAGGTCTTAGGGTGTGTATCTCTGCTTCTGTCTGTCTTGTTTTTGTACAGTTCATTTTTTTTTTATTTAAAAAATGCTGCAACTATCAGCACCATCAAGCAGAATATTTCCAGTTACTCTCCATTTTCCCTCTGAATACTAAAGTTAGGCATCCACTAATCATACTACTAAAACAAAATATAGTTTTACAATTCTTACTTTTTCTAATTTATGTCTTTAAACAAAGGAAATGATGTTATAAGTATATATTTATTGACATTGACACGAGGACTTTTTAATTCATTATACCTGGTTGTCTTTATTTATCCATGTGTATTCTGAGACTATCTGGTGTCATTTGCTTACTTTTTATAAATTTGATTCCACCTATCTCTTTTGTGCTACTAATTTTAAATATATGTATTTTTCCCTTCTTTTTTGGAGTGGGGTACGAGGGATTGAACTCAGGGGCATTTGAGCACTGGGCCACATACCCAGTCCCATTTTGTATTTTATTTAAATACAGGGTCTCACCAAGTTGCTTAGTATCTCGCTTTTGCTGAGGCTGGATTTGAACGCGTAATCCTCCTGTCTCAGCCTCCTAAACTGCTAGAATTACAGCATGCATCACTGCGCACGGCGATATATGACATTTTTTAATGCTATAAATATTATTTTCTATAATTGCAGTTAAGAAACAGAAGAAGTGCTTAAGCATATACTCTGTTTTATTAACACATAAATATTTTATCAGTTATTTCTGCCTATTTGTATGAATCCTGACTATAGACTATGACCACTCTTCTCTAGCAAAGAGCTTTCCTTACTATTTCTTTCAATTTATGTTTTTTTTTTTTTTTCTGGGAACATATTTAAGTTTTCTTAATTCTTAAAGACAGTTTGGTTAGGCTGGATGCATTTGTATACACCTGTAATTCCAGGTTCTTGACAGTCTGAAGCAAAGAAGATTGCAAACTTGAGGCCAGTCTCAGCAACTAAGGAACTTTAGTGAGACCATCTCAAAAATAAATAAATAAATAAATAAATTAGTAAAAACAAAGGGCTGGGGATGTAGCTCAATGCTCAGTGGTAAAGCATCCCTGAGTTCAATCCCCATGACGCCCTCCCCCCGCCACCACACACGTTTTCAGATATAAGATCCCTGGTTATCATTATCTCCCAACTACTTTGAAAATGGCATTTCACTGCAGTCTGTTGTTCATTGTGGTGAGAAGGCCGCTGTTAATTTTCACTTAAATGTAATAACTTATATGAGTTATTTTTGTCTTCCAGCTTTTAAAATATTCTCTTCATCTTTGTCCTTCAACATTGGTACTATAAGGTGTCTCAGTGTGGATATCTCTGTGGTTTTCCTCCTTGGAGTTCATTAAATACTTGTGTATATGAATTGATTTGGGGGAGGGGCATTGTACCAAGTATTGAACTCAGGGACACTCAACCACTAAGCCACATCCCCAACCCTACTTTGTATTTTATTTAGAGACAGGGTCTCATTGAATTGCTTAGCACCTCGCTTTTACTGAGTCTGGCTTTGAAGGCATAATCCTCCTGCTTCATCTTTCTAAGCTGCTGGGATTTCAGGCGTGTACCACCATGCCAGGCTATAAATTGATATTTTTAATCAAAGCTGGCAAGTCTTCTTCCATTGGTTCTTCAAAATTTTCAATGTTCATTTTTCTCTCTCTTCTCATTCTAGTGCTCCTACTATGTACATATTCATGCATTTAATATAACACCATATTTGTCTGAGACTCTATCCATTGTATGCTCTTTTCTTTTTGGTGTTCAGTTGCATAATCTCCATTATCTTTGAAGTCTTTTTAGATTCTTTGAAATTTTCATTTGCTTGTTTAAATTTGACATATGGGATTTCTTACGGATTTGTTTCTTTTTCTTTTGACCCTCTGTCTATGAATTATCATTATTACTTTCTTGTGTCTCATAATTCCACTTTTTGGCAAAAAGTCAAAATTTTAGACAGTATATATTGACAACTGTAAATTGATGCTTCTGGGGCTATTTTTGATGTTGTTTTCTTTTTAGTACATAGGTATCCAAAGAATGAATATATATATATATCCACACACACAAATAAATAAATATATATATATATATATATGTATATCTACACCTCCTACTTATATATACATACATATAAATTATACATACACATATGTGTAATATGTGAGTTTTCTACATTATTTTAGTGTTCATATATTGAAGTAGATATTACGTACATGGTTCTGTATAACTATGCTTGTACATATGACCTATTTGTGAATGTATCCTTTCCTCAGGTTCTGGCAGCCTTGCAATGAGCCATGCTGTGCTTCTTTACACAGTTCAGTATCTTGCAAGAACATTCAGTTTGTCAGCAAAATTCAGTTCCTTATAGTTTAGGAATTGAGACCTTCAGTTTCTGCATGTTTCCTGTAATTTCCCAAATTTGTGTGTTTGACCCTTTCCATAGGCAGTTCCTAACATGACTTTTTCTTCCTCAAGGCCAGTAGGAAGCTTTAGGAAAGTCTCTATCTGACTGTATGCCCCCCCACCCGACACACCCTCCATCTGTTTCTGCTTGTTTCTATTTTTCTGGATGATCATAACTGACACAGCAGTAGAACAAATGCATTACATATACTGCTTGGCTTACAATGAGTTTATGTCCTGATAAACCATCATAAGTTGAAAATATCTTAAATTGAAAGCACATTTCATACATCTGATTTGCCAGACATTATAGTTTACCCTACCCCATGCATGCTCAGAACACTTACGTTAGTCAGAAATTAGGTATAAAAAGACTATCATACAGCATATCACTAGCCTAAGAAAAGGAAGCATCATTTTTCTGAGAGCATATAGCCTCACATTTTAAGTCATGACTTTCTGTGTTTTTTATTCATGAATGGGTTTATGGTGTCAAAGGAGAATTGTGCACTTTTAGAAATCCAGGTAGAGAATGGCTGTAATAAGCAGAATACTCAAATTTCAGCTGTGGATTAGTGAATCGTTCCAGTGTTCATCTTATCATTACTGTCTTCCATTCTTCGATTCTAAGTAGATGGAAAACTGAAGTTTAGCATTTTTTCATACCATCTTCTCAACAGAACATTTGAGACATTCAGGGGATTTTTGTAGGCTCTTTATGTGAAAACTTACGAGAAACTCATTGAACTGTTTCATTTTCCCACTTAACCTTGAGAATTCATTTTCTGCTTTTAAGCAAAAACAGAAAAGATAAAACTACTCATAAAACTTGGTCTCTTTCTAGCTGTTAAGAAGCACAACTTTGACTTGATTTAGAGAAAGGACTCTATTCTTTCTGCAGACAACACCCTTAATATTAATGGAGTAATAATTAGTGGGTAGTAGCAGAGTGTTCCTAATTCTTAAATCCTTGCCATATAACAAGTGATGGCTGGGCATAGTCTGGCTGCCAGCATTAGTATACAGTTAGCTAGAAGAGGTGAAAGGAGGTTTGTGAAGAGAGAGAAATTTGTAGGTTGCATGGACAAAGTCTAATTTAGTTGGAATATTTATTTTCTCCAGAGATACAAAACAAGTAGGAGATTAAGAGGAAAGATAGATAGATAGGGAGATAGATGGATAGATGATAGATAAATAGGTAGACCAACAGATAGATAATTATGATAGGAATTGGTGCACATAATTATGAAGTTAAGAAGTCCCAGGCCAAGTTTTCTGCTTGGTGGAGACCCTGGATTCTGGTAGCATGGCTCAGTCCAAGTATGAAAGATTCAGAGTCAAGGAAACAAATGCTGTAACTCTCACTCCAAGGTTGAAGGTCTGAGAATCTGGGGAGCTGCTTATCTAAGTTGTGAAATCCAGCAGATGGAGAGCCTGGAATTCTGAAGACCAGGGGCAAAAGAATGTGTCCCACCTCTAAGAGAGAGAGAGAGAGAGAGAGAGAGAGAGAGAATAAATTAGCTTTTCTTTTGCCTTTGTTCTGTCTAGATCTCCAGGTGATTGTTGACTGCCCACATTGAGGGTAAAACTTTCCCACTCAACCCACTGATTTACACCCCCACCTGCTCTGGAAACACCTTACAGATACACCAGTTTCCTGGTATTCCTTAAGCCAGTCTAGTTGACTCCTCAAACTAACCATTCACAGACTATTATATCCAAATAAGAAGTAAGGGTACAGTGAAGTACTTCCTTGCAGGTGTGGCTTGTTAGAACAAGAGGGTACGGGTCACAAATTTGAAATTTATTATAAATTATTCTTGCTTGCAAGACAAAAAACTCTTAAACAGGCAAAACGTCCATTTTATTAACACACATTAGGCTACACAGAAGGTAGCATACCATAGTGACAGGTATGCAGAAGAGCTTTACAAACTTTTGGGAGAAATTGCTGCATGGATGTATAAATTTACATGCTAGTGAATAAAAGTGTGAATTTATTCATGCATGAATGAATCAATAAATGAAAGTAATTACAAGCTCAGGCCAAGAGTCTGTCAACATAATGAAATTTGATCCACATCCCTAAAGGGAGTCTGGTGAGAATAAGGCAAAGCATTTCTGTGTCTGAGAAGCAATGGAGACTTTTACAACTTACTAACACAAAGGTTTTGTTCACAAAAACATGATGAAAAATTTAAAAAATACAACAGGAGCATTAATAATGACTCAATTGCCAATATAAGAGTATGTAATTGGAGCTTAGTAAAAATCTTCTGCCCAAGGAGGAAATAGGTCCCTGACCATGGAGAGAGACTTAGCTTATAAATAAGAGTTAAATGACTGTAGTTGTAGAGCTTATATACTTTCTGGCAGGTTCTCCTTTTTTTTTTTTTCATTTTTTAAGTCATATAATGCACAGCTAGTATCTCAGTGCTGAGCTATATTTCTTTTGAATGATTCTTCAAGGGTTGGAGGAAAAGTAAAAATTATAATTAATAGTAGTAACTAGATGTTATGAAGGATATTGCTAAGTAAATAATAAAGCATTTTAGAAATGGAATAACATTTAAAATATGAATAATTGGCAGTAATTCCATTAACACTAAAGTTAAATTTTATGAGTTTATGAGATTATGACTGCACTACCATCTAAACCATACCTCAAAAATTTTGCATGACTTATGTCAAAAATTAATGAATTTTAAGTATGCTTGCTTGACTGTGAATCTATAGATGATTTATTTTGTTCCTACTAGTTTTTCAGTATTATCCAAATGATCTATAATGAGCTTATATAAACATTAGAGTAAAAAACCCTATATTTATTTATTTGTATTTAAAAACATAGTGTTTTTATAGGTCTATTTGATTAATGGTAAATTAATGCTGATCTGATAAGTCCCATGGATGAATTTCTCAGAAATTCTTTTAATGTGTGTGTGTGTGTGTGTGTGTGTGTGTATGTGGAGAGAGAGAGAGAGAGAGAGAGAGAGAGAGAGAGAGAGAGAGAGAGAGAAAGAGATTGTGATTGTACATTGGGTTAATTTGTGACATCATGATGCACTAATTGATATTAATAAACTTTCTGTGTCAAAAATAGAATGGCATTCTTAGGAAAATAATTAAATAGAAGAAGCTTAACTGATATTTATTAAGTAAATTAATGAGGTGAAAAGTTGAAAAAATTTCACTTTTTCAGAAAATATTTCCACAGACAATTCCTGAATTATTTACTTTTATCAAGGTTATAATTATTGTACAAAAATATTTTTCTCACTAATGAATGCATTTTATTAGAATTTTAGGGTATACAAAGAAAAGAGGCAAGGTACCACAAGGAGAAAGCAGTCTGTAAACTACTCACTAAATCAATATGTGACCTTTGGCAATTCATTTCTACTCTCTGGACCTCAGTGTTCCTGTTAAATATGATATTGGAAGCTTACCAAAGAACCTGTAAATTCTCTGTCACTTTTGAACCATGTGTTTTATGAATTTCTCTTCGTTGGAATATTTATAAATGCCAAAATTTTCAAACAAAATATCAATACAGGTATTTTAAAGAACAAAGTTTTGGGGCTGGGGATATAACTCAGTTGGGAGAGTATTTGCCTTTTATGCACAAGGCCCTGGGTTCAATCCCCAGCACCATAAATAAATAAATAAACAAACAAAGTTTCCTTGATATATTTAATATGGTTATATTAAACAAATTGGCTTTTTAAGAATAAAAACATCTTGTGACAAAATGTCTGGATCAGAATTATGATCACTATCTTATGGTTTTTATTGTATTAGTTTAGAATTTTTTTATTAGTTGCTCAAAACATTACATAGTTCTTGACATATCATATTTCATACATTTGATTCAAGTGGGTTATGAACTCCCATTTTTACCCCGTATACAGATTGCAGAATCACATCGGTTATACATCCATGTTTTTACATACTGCCGTACTAGTGTCTGTTGTAGTTTAGAACTTTTGAAGCAAGAAGAAAATCAAAATCCTATGCCCTGGATTCTGTGTCATCTTTATATATCCTGATGAAATACACACACATACACACACACACACATATTTATATACTGATTACTATACAATGAATTTCATAAAAATTGACTACCTACCAGAGCTACATTTGGAATATACCACTCTTTAATTCTTAGACATGAATTTTTCCCCTGTGAGATTCTCACAACATTACAAACAAGCATTACATTTCATTTACCTTTATACTCTTCCCCCTTCATCCCAAAGTCAAAGTAACAACATATTTAGTGATTTGTGTCAATGAAACAAAAGAGAATGCAGTGGAAGGTATAGTATTGACTAAGAACGAGTTAGCTTGATTTAGAGGAATTATTTAAAATAGAAAGGAATGGAAAAAGTTAAAAAAAAAAGATTGCACTGAGTATGAGAAAATATTTTATTTCCTTCCTTCCCTCTCCTGCATCTAAAATGGATCCCTGTGAGGACCTGCTAATGTATATAATGATCATTAGACACCCTTTCCTCTGACCTACTACAGCAGCTAAAGTGGACAACATTGAAGTACACTGAAGTATTTATTCTTTTTATTATTGGCAATATTCATCAATTTCTTTATCTCTTAGTTTTGACCCTCATATATTACTGTTTACTTAGTGGACCACCAACCTGCTTTTGTCAGTGAAAGTACATGTTGAACCCTCCAAATGATGTTCAGGGTTTCCAAATTCCAAAGTGAAAGCCACTGCATCTTCTGCTTGAGACAATCACTGGGAAGTCACCAGAAAGCACTGGATATAATTTAAAATTCAGAACACAGATGATCCTCTTATGATTTTGCTTCACATTCTGTAAACTGCAGATGAAAGTAGCACCCACACCATAACTTATTCAAAAGATAAACTGCATTATGTAGAAAGTGTTCAGAGCATTGCCTTTCCTCAATTAGAAGTCAATAAATGAGTTTATTATTAATCAGATTTCTTTCTGCCCTTACCTTTCTTCCCTTAATCCAATTCCACATATCAAAGAAGAATCACTAATGAAAAATTATTATCCACTTTTTGCTTTGTTTTCAGGGGTACAAAGGTGAACAAATGAAGCAGATGCATACTCCCATTGGGCCTATATTCATGATGTGTGTATATAAATGTGTACCTCAATATCTGTATGTTGTGACTGCAACAGCAGGCAATAAAAAAATAAGAAATTAGGGGATGATATATTTCCATATGTGTAAAGGATTTCATGAAGGTGACTTCAATCAGGGAGGATATTCGTGGGTTACAATTCTAATTGCAGGGAGGAAAGGAAGCCTGAATTTTGGATGTAATCGCTGAGCTGAGATGCAATGGGTGGATAAGAAGGAACCAATCATCCAAAAGAATAAGAACAACCCAAAAAGAGAATAGAAAATTAAAGTGGGAAATATCTTGAAGTATTCAAGGGACAGAAGAATAATGAGTGAAGCTGAAACATTGTGAATCAGATGAGGTCTTTGTGAAAAATGTGAGGACAGCAGGGTTTGAGACAACTCTCGAGAATGAAGTAAAGACAATAATGTATGTATAATCTTGTTGACAGTGAAAGGAGTTTGGGTTTCACTCTAAGATAAAGGGGAAGGTTTTAAAATTTTTATGCTATGATCTGATTTGTGAAAGGATATCTATGAATGTTAGGTGTAAAATGGATTGCAAGGATGCTTGAGGAAAGAAGGAAATAAAGAAAGGGTAACATAGTAATTCTTGTGATATACAATAGAGCTTTGATTAGGATGTGATGAAAGAGAATACAGGGGGCCTGCTAGATGGTGTGCATGGACCAAGAGGAATGAACTAAAGTTTTGTTTATGCTTTAAAAATAGGATATATCTAGAAAATTTAATATGCTGATAGAAATAAGCAGAGAAGAAAATTAATGATGCAGAAGAGAGAGGGTTGACCCAAGCGAATCAATCCTTCTGATTAATTTCTTCTATGACCACAACACACCTAGCATTTTCCTAGGACTTCAGGTGTGGTTAGTAAAATGTTTATCAAAACACAACCCATCTTTTGCCTCAGAATAAGAACCAGAGATACTCAAAGAGGAAGAAATGACTATAGTGTTAAAGCATACCAGAAGAACAGAAAGTAAAGTACAATAGTGCCAAAAAGATAACAGGTTTATAACCTCTTTGCACATTTTCCTTTGAAATTATTGCCATAGAATCACCCTGCTCTAACTGAGCCAGATTAACAAAATGACTTTGTTTTAAATTGTACCATGAAAGAAAATTCAGTCAATTTGCCCATTAGGCAAAAAAAAAAAAAAAAAAAAAAAAAAAAAAAAAAAAAAAAACCTGCTGATCATCTTCTTAAACTGTAATCATCAGTCAAGATCTGTCTAACGTGTCCTAAGATGTCTTCCTCCCTCCCTCACTGAGAGTAAGCAACTGAGAACTGACCAGCGGGTAGAATAAACTCCTGAAGATGCAATTCAGATATTAAACTTCTCAATATGTTATTTGTGTGGTAATTACAAGATGAATTTAGAATCAGCCCTAAACCAAAACTCCTTTCAATGCAAGTAATAGCAAATTGAAATATGGCTGATGCTTCAGTGACAGGAATAGCTCTGGTTGACCCTGCTGATATAGACCACCACTGAGGCAAAAAGATAGTAGATCACACAGAACTGAATAAAAGAAACTTCCAACTTCAACTTGATCTATGATCAATGGATTGATCCAAATTAATCTTTGGTCATTTAGCACAAAAATCTGCTTTTCAAGGAGCAGAGACTGGGCCCTGCTGCATACGGTATTCCTTTCAAGTCACATATTCATAATACATTATTTTAAGTGTATGACTTTCTAGAGTGAAGCTAAGAAAAGTTACCTACAGTGGTTTCAGAACACTCATATATTGCTTTAGCTGTTCCCATATTCACATTATTTTATTTCCCGATGTGTCAGGTGCATCACACATGAGTAATTATTACAACTAGTGATTTGCCCTCTAGTGTCCTCCGATTATAAACTATTTTATGTATCTAATTCAGTAAAACTGTCATCAGCTCCCTGATGAATGATTACATTGTAAAACAGATTATTCTTACACATTTGCCAAACTAGCATTTTATATGGGCATCCATGACTGCATTATGGACACTAATGTATCATGGAAATAATTCAGAACACAGAAAGAGCTGAAAGTGATACAATGCATTTCCTAAGAAGCAAGTACTTTTCCCTTCACCCCTACACTGTACTGTGTTTTCCTGATGTTCCAAGGGGCTAAAAGGATGATTTGAAGTCATCATCTGACAAACATCAAAAAGCAAAGCAACAGATATAGCAATGATTTAACTTCCCAATAGTAATCCTCCAGCCTCTTGCTCTATCCTTTCCCCACAGTCACGGAGGTCCAGTGAACCCAATAACGGTCAATGAGACATAAAAAGATGCTTGCTGTGGATTTTCTGGAAAGGTTTTGGCTTCTTACTAAAAGAGAGAAAACTCTTAGCCAAGTTCTCTGTCACGTACAAAATGATTCAACAATTTGAAATATTTTATTGACAACTTATTTCCTTGTACTCTACATCAAATCATTCAGCAAGATAAATAAGACCCATTTGCAATAAGATTACCAAACCATCACTTTTTTATTATCTCTACTATTATAAACCTGGCCCAAGAAATCACTAAATGTAACCCCGACAAGAGAAATCGATTCCTATCTGGTCTCCTTTGTCTACTCCAATTCTTCAATCTATTCTTCTAAGAAGAATGATATTTAAAAATAAATAATAAATAAATCTGATGATATTACACTATGGATTAAAATCTGTAGGAAGTGACCACACAATGATAGTGTAATCCAAACTCCATTTTTTGAGGCTTCTGTTTTTAGCTTTAAATTAATAACAAAGATTTACCTTTCCACCTCCTACAACCACAACAATAGACAAAATGTATGAAATATATGAAACAATACATTTCAGCCATTGGGAAAACAATAGTCAAACGATAATTCATAAGAGAAAGGAAAAGAAAGTTCTGAGCCTTAGAGTTGTACTGGCTCTGCGCCTAGAGAGAATTTCTAGGCCAAAGCACAGGGAGGGAGAGTTGGACTAAAGTTTGTCATCTCCCTCATTTGTAGAAAAGGAGTTCAGAGTCTGGGAGGTCAAGGAAATCACAATTCAAAAACAAAAGAAAACTACGCAAGAACTCCAGAATTCTGTGAGATTTCTCTTGAGTCTGGGTTCCTATCTGCTCATATATGTGAGGAAATTACTGAGGTGCAGAAAGAACCACTTGAAAGGATGAGGTAGAATAATCTTTGGAGCTTATACAAAGCTGGGTTTAGTTCATATTTCTAGTCAGAATGAAAAGCCTATATTCACGTCAGAGAGAGCAGCCAGAATGTCTATTAGTAGGGCCAAATTAACTGTAGTCAGACTACAGGTTGTTCAGGTCTCACCTAACAAAGTTTTAAAATAGACTTTGACAGAATCAAATTGATCCAAAGTAATACATTTTAAGGCACAAAAATATTTAAAGGAATGCAAAAAGAAAACAATCCACCACCCAACAAAGTCAAATGCAAACATTCTGGCATTATTTTACATTGGATTATCTGCTTAAAAGATATGTTGAAGTCCTGATATCCGTGATATGATTACATTTGGAAACAGAGTCTTTGCAGATGTAATCAAGTTAAAAATGAGGTCATTAGGATGAACCCTTAATCTAATGACTGGCATTCTCATAAGAAAAGACAAATTTAGGACAGATATATACAGAGGGAAGACAGCCATTTGAAGACAAAAGCAGAAATTGGAGTTATGTTATCATAAGCCAAAGAATAGGTATGCTACCAGAAGGTGGAAAAAACATGAAAAGAGGCTCCCTAGAGACTTTGAAAGGAGCACACTCCTGCTGTTTTAGGCAACTTTTTCACTGCTATGACCAAAAGCCTGGGCAAGAATAATTTTATAGGAGGAAATAAGTCTACCATTGCGTTCATGGTTTCAGAGGTCTCTGTCCGTAGACAGCCAACTCCATTTTTCAGGGCTTGAGGTGAGGCAGAATATCATTGAATATCAAGGTGGGTGTGATAGAGGAAACTAGCTTCCTACATCACCAGGAAGCAGAGAGAGAGAGACTCCCCTCACCAAGGACAAAATATATACCCTAAGGACAAGTCCCTCACCTCCTCCAGTTACATCCTACCTGCCCAAAGTTACCACCCAGTCAATCCCTAGCATTAAGCACTGATTAATGTATGGCTTGTATAACCCAATCATCTTACCTCTGAACTTGCTTGCATTGTTTCACACCTGAGGCTTTTGGAAAACATTTAACATCTAAACCATAACTCCTGCCAACACTTTGCAAAATTCTAGCCTCCAAAACTCTCCAGGGGAATACCTTTCTGTTGTTTTAAGCCACCCAATTTGTCAAAAATTTTTGTAGTTACATTTGGAAACTCGTACAAGTAACCAATCAAAATTTACCAGGCATGCAAAAATGTAGGAAAATTTGATAAATATGAAAGAATAAAATTAATCAATAGAATAAAAGCCCTAATAAAATTAGGAGACAATGAAAACTTGTTAACTATAAATACACTTCATCTTGTTCAAGAACTTAGAGGAAAGACTGTGCATAATGAGATATAGGAAATAGAAAAAAGGTGTAACATCAAACTTCTATGAATGTAAATTAGAATAATGAAAAATATACTAGTTGTGATTACTGGTAGATTGCACACTTAAAAAAAAAGATTAGTGAGCCTGAATATGTAACGAAAGAAACTATCCAAAATGAAATGGAGAAGAAGAGTAAAGAAAAAAGATTAACAAAGCATCAGTGATCTATAGAACAAAATATCATGGGTGTGTTGGTAATTAGAGTTCTATAAAAGGGGAGGGAAAGAAAGACAAATAAAAATAAAGATAATGGCCAGATCTTCCCAATTTGATGTGAAGTATAAACCTTCTCATCCAAGAAGCTCAATGAAATCAAAGTAAAAAACCTGAAAAATTTGCACAAAGGCACATCATAATCAAATTGCTTAAAATTGTGATAAAAACAAACTCATTAAAACCACCAGGAAAAAATGACACACACTGAGGTTTAAAAATAAAAATGGTGGCAGAAGTCTCACTGAAAACAATTCAAGCCAGAAAGCCATGCAATAACATCTTTAAAGTGTTCACAAAATAAACAATAATCATACACAAACACACACACACACACACACACACACACTCACACAGGCAAAAGACTGTCAACCTAGAATTCTGCACCCACCCACCAAAAATAATTTTCAAACTTCATTTTTCAAATACAAAGCTTTCAATTTTAGTTTTTGTCTCTGTTCACTCTGCCTCCATTCATTTATATTCTAGTAAAAACAGCTCATTTCCAGTATCCTCAATGTATGTAAATTCATTCTCAACTGAGAACAGTGCTCTTGTTGTTTCTTTGCCTGGAATCCTTCTTTCCTTAGACTTTTGCAACCTGAATTCTATCACCATTTAGGTCTAAGCTTGGTCCTTCTTTTCTCAGTCGCTGCATGATTCAAACTAATCAAAATCGACTTTGCAGTAAGTTTCTAGACCTTTTTATGAGGTGTATTTGAACATTTTTTTCAATATACAAGGAAAGGTTTAAGCTTTGACTGTCCTCAAAAAATCCTGGAATTATAAATTTTTCAAAGTATGTTACCTAGTAATAATAAAATGATTTACTTTGCTGATGAATTGGCCATCAAACATGAATTGGCCTTCAACCATGGGAAGGACATGTAAAAGATAGTCACATATTTACTTCTCAAGAGACACTAGACCCAGATGATTTTATTGATCATTTTCAAACAATCCTCAAGAAAATGAGAATTTCTGTGTTCATTAAATTTTATTAAAACATAGAATATCATAAACACTTCAATTTTCCTGATCTATGGATATATTTCCAAACAAAATTCAACAAAAAGGAACAGTACATCACTTATAAGTGTAGAGAATATTAATATATACTAGAAAACTGATTACAAGAGCACATTTCCAAATAATGCACTCTAACCATTTTTTTTCATAAATATAAAGCTGGCTTAAAATTGAGAGTTCCGTTAGTGTAACTTACTTTATTACTATATTACAAAATAAAATTATTTAAATACTTAGTGGGGAAAAATAATATTTTGGAGGTAAGAAAACTGAAATGTATAGTGGTTAAAAAACACTTTCAGAATAGAAGAGATCATATGTGACATTTCTGAGATTTAATGCATGTCTTTCTGTCTTTGAAAACCCTTGCTTTGGATTGGGGTAATATTTGGTTGTTGCTGAGTCTTGGACAGCCCTGAGTAAATGACATGTTGTCTTAATAAAATATTTCAAATTGTTGAATCATTTAGTATGTGACAGGAAACCTGATTAAGAGTTTCTCTCTTTTAGTAAGAAGCCAAAATCTTTCCAGAAAATGTTACATGATGATGCCATTCATTGAGTTGGAGAGGGCAGAAGTTAGGTATGAGACTTTGGGAAGAATGGGATTTTATGTTTTACAAATTTGGTTTCCCAACTGGGAAATTTAACTTATACACTTTAAATTTGATCAACTTTTGTTTGTTTGTCTGTTTGTTTTGTGTGTGTGTGTGTGTGTGTGTGTGTGTGTTTCAGTACTGGGCATTGAATTCAGAGCCTATAGATCATGCAAGCAAACCCTCTGACTTTGAGCTATATCCCCAGCCCTCATTTTAATATTTAATTTTATGTCCATTTATTTTTTCATACTCACTGCTTTTGCTTATACGTTTTGCTTCCTCTATTGCCATTTGCTGCATGTGCCTTTTTTCTTCTTCCCAATACTTTTGAAATTTTTCTTTCATCTATATTCCACTAGAATTTATTCCTTAAGATTGTATTCTCCTATCAGCATCAAAAATTAATCAATATGCATAGCTGGCAGAGAGGTTTTTAAAACACACATCTGACCATGGTAGACTCGACACAGAATTCTTCCATAGCTTCTAGTGCCTTAGGATAAAATTCATTACTACAATTTATCTTATGTCAGAGTTATACTTTTTACAAATCTTACTCACAATGCTTCTACAACAACACCACCTTTAAATTTCTTTTATAAAGTTCCACAAGTAGAATCATGTATTTTCTTTATTCTTTTGACATGTTCTTGCTGTAGCAAAGCTTCACTCTTGATTAATTTCCACCTCACAGCCAGTGAGGGAAAGAAACTCAGTTGACAGCAAATCAAGAACCTGGGCATTTCGTGATACCTATTTAATTGAAATGGAAGAATGAAGAGTATTTTAAAGATTTTCAAAATCTTTTAAGATCTTAAAGGGTTTATCTTTTAATCTTTAAAATCTTTTAAAGAGTTACAAAATGGTTCTGGAGTAAATTCACTACAATTAAGGTGTTAAATGGCCAGAGTGTACCACACAATGGGGTGAAGAGAGAAGTCCCTGCAAAGAAGACTATTTTCTTGAACAAAATACCAATATGTTAGTCTTCATGCTCCAGACTTGAAGCCTGAAAACATGCTATGTCTGTAAGTATAGACTCCATCTTTTAAGGACAAAATCAAAAGTCAGGAGTTAAATTCAGTGGAGAAAAAAGAATGGGAGGATCTAGGGTCAGTTTTAGGGTCCTACTCATAGGGCTCCCTGGGGAGTATGAGTATGCATTACTGGAGGTCATAGATCATTTTTCTGGTGTACAGGTGAATGATTAGTGTCTTTCATGTTGCTGTCAATAAATACCATTTTGTAGGAATGTGCTAATCAAAACTTCCCTTACTTCTTTGGCTTAGGTCCACTTCAGTGGGCTGCCACAGAGCCCTAAGCTCCTGTTTATTGCATTCTGCTTTCTTGTCTAAGTCTCAATCCAGGATTCAGACTCTTCGAAGCTCTTTAGCCAGAATCCATTTGATTTCTACTATTGATTCTCAGGTATGTCATCCCTTATGAGATTTTTAGAAGCCTTTCCGTCTTATGGTGTTGTGGGAATTAAACACTCCCATTTATGTCTAAGGTATTTATGGGGCTTCACAGAGAGAAGTACATAAATCCTAGTTAGAATGTTTCCCTCTCAGCAAGTCTGCATGGGAATCTAAATAATCAGTGATCTAGGTAATCATGAAAATTAAGCATGATTTAAATTTGAGGGTTTCTCACCTATGTTAGAAGTCCTGTGGCTACAGAAATCAGAATCTTTTCCTTTATTTCATGTGGATACTGACAAAGTTTATTCCTCTCAGTCTTGTAGTTCTAAATTTTCTTTGTTGAGCAAAGTCCTAATGTTTTCTGAAACTTTCTCTAATTGTATAATATGGTTGAATTTTGGTGTATTCAAGTACAGTCATATTTTTGTCCAGCTTCTCAGAACTGGCTCCAAATTAACATCAATGGTATTGCAGATATTTTCAAACTCTTTGCACATAAATTTATGACACATCTCTTTGATCCCAAATATAATTAATATATGCACTGTGTATTAGTTTTATTGTTTTCAGGCATAAATTTTGTCTATGTTTTTTAAAATTGGAATGCATTCTATAGTTGATGCTGAAAGACAATTTTAATGTCAGTCCTTCCCCAACCAACTTGTCATCCAAGCTTCAGTGTATTCTAAAACATAACCTGTCTTACAGTTGAATAATTACTAAAGCCTAATCTTTTTTTTAAAGTCCAATCTTTATGGCCAACCTATGATAGTATTCTTGAGACAATCACATATTGCCTTTGCATGCTGTTAAAAAAAAATGTGCCATGTGTAAAGATAAGCATTTGTAATTTTCCTATGTTCCATACCTAAAAAGTCTGGGAAACATGAAAGTAGGACCTTCACCAAGTTTTCTGTTACATTCCTTTATATCAAAGAAATAGAACAGTGGTCCTCTTGTTGCCTCTGAAGTAAAATTGTATTAAGCACCATAAGGAAAAAAAACACGTAACTGACCACTTTTTCTCTCTGTAATAAGTCATAGATTCTGTAGCTCCCCTGTTGTGCCTTGGGATGGTTCTCACATATGTACACAATTACTCAAAGGATCTTGGCAACAGAAGCTTCAGTTGTAGGTTCAATCCAGAAATTTAATGATTTCAGGGCTTAGATTTCTAAATTCTCTTGACCTTCTCATTTTTGAAGGCAGGATGGATGGCAGCGGACAATTAGCTCTCATTCTGATGAGGGAAGCATGGGGGACCTTCTGTTTACATCTTATTAGTGAGAATTACATCATAAAGTGCAAAGAGTCTGAGAGGAAAAACGTAGCTATCCTCTGTATCCGTAAAAAAGAAGGAACTTGGAAATGCATGTTAAACAAGTCAACCTAAAATATTTGTAACTTTTTGTATAGAGATTTCATTTTAGATCTAATTTTAGGATTGTTTTTCCTTAGGATTGTTTTTCCCATCATTTTTAGTAGCTACCAACCTACAAGGAGGAAGTTGGCTGAAAAGTATACTCAGCTGAAGACATAGACCATTTTGTTTTTGATAGAAAAGGATGATGATTCTGATAATAGTTCCAAAACCTAAATTGTAGAACAACACACACACACACACACACACACACACACACAATCACTAGCAGGGAGAAGTTCTGGATCCTCACACAGAAACAGGGGACAAGTACCCAGTTGGATTTTAGTGTGGCTACAGATTAATAATGCTATAAATGATGTTATGTTCTGTACTTTTTGGACCAGAAAGTCCGCTGTGCTTATCTATTCTTATCTTAATATCATATGCCAGTGTATGAGGGGTAGATAAATCTCCCTTTAGTTCAAAGACATTCAAATTAAGTGACTATATTAGAAAAAGTGGTATCCTCAAGAAACTGTACCTGTGGAGCTTTACACATACTAACATTTGGTTTAGATGTGCTGCAATTTGATTTCTACAATGGGTGAATATTGCGTATGAAAGAAAACTATATCACTGTGAGTGAAGTGTGTAATATGAGGGGCTGGTTTTCCAAAGATGACTATATCACTGCCCCTGATTCCTTAAAATGTTTTGAATATAACTTACCAAAGCATTAAAAAAGCTGAGTATGTGCTCTAGCTCTTCAAGAATGGGCAGACCCTGAGATTTCTTTGATCAATAGAATACAGAAGCTGTTCTACTGTGTCAGTAGAGACATAGTCCTATTATGGGTTGAATTGTGTCCTCAAGACATGATATATGCTCAAGTCCTAATCTCCAGGAAATCAGAATGTGACTTTGTTAGGATATAAGGCTTTTATAGATATAACGAGATCCTAGGAAGGCCCTAATCCAATATGAACAGTGTCCCTATTAAAAAAGAAAGTAAAGACATAGAGACAGGTACATTCATCATTTACCATTGATAAGAAATGAGGGATGCTGGTAGCTATTAGAAATGGGAAAGAGGCATCAACGAGGGAGTGTGGCCTAACAACTTGGTTTTGTACTTCTGTTCTCAGAACTGGAAGACCAAAAACAAAACAAAACAAACAAACTATCTATCTATCTATCTATCTATCTATCTATCTATCTATCTCTAATAGAGAGAGAGAGAGAGAGAGAGAGAGAGAGAGAGAGAGAGAGAGAGGGAGGGAGGGAGGGAGGGAGGGAGAGAGAGAGAGAGAGAGAGAGAGAGAGAGAGAGAGAGAGAGAGAGATCTGTTGCTTTAAGCCATAGAATGTGTTTATCACAAAGTGTGTGACACTTTGGTACTGGAAACTAATACAAGCCCTTTGTTGACTTGTCAGCCTCTTGGTATGCTCATTTTCAGGATCTTGCTTCTCAGAATCACTTGCTTTGAGAATTTCAGGTCATTTGGAGAGACCACATGGAGGCAATGTTTAGAAATGATTGTTTAAAACCCAGAGACATGTTCCCTTCTGAGAGCAAATGGGTTTCCAGCCACAAGTAGGAGCACTCTCGGATATCCACATCAGCTGAGCCTTCAAATAAATATAGTCATCTTACCTCACTCCCACTGCATCAGAGATTCCAAAAGAGAACTGCCCAACTATGCCGGGTCCATCCACAAACCCTGAGATAAAATAGAAACTGTTACTGAAGTCATTAACTCTCGGGCTGTTTATTATAAAACAACAGATAATGAGAATCATAAGCTCAATGTTAACACTTCTAAAATTTCCCTAACTCTTAACTTTCAATAAAAAGCTGAATTTTTAATCTGGATACTATTGTTTATCAGCCAGGATTTTCAACCATTTGAATTTGAGTCATTTTTTTTTCAATACTGCATTTTGAAGGGAGTCTAGTTCAAATAGATTAAATAATTGCAAAACAAAAGAGTAATAATTACAACTCAATAATTCCTCTAGTATAAAAATGTGTTACAATGTTCATAAAAAGCATCTAGCATTATTACATTATCACTAGGCTGCCTTTCAGCATGTCACTAACTAAAACAAACACAGCTACTGCTACTGCTATGACCAGACCTATAACATACATTTTTCTTGTTTGTCTAGTAAACAGGACTTTTGTCCATGTTACAAGATTCTTGTGAAGCTATGCCAGTTAATTGCAGCATGTATCACGCTGCCCTGCAAGGTTAGCTCAGTTAAATCTTCCTTTGGACTGTAATTACCATCACATCATTTACACTGAATCAATATTTACTCACATACCTCTGATGAGTTCTTGGTCTACCTAAGTAAGGTATCAGGCAAGTCACTGTTTTCTGCCTTTATGGGAAAATGAATTAAGCATTACATTCTAGTTTTCAAAAGTACAAATCAGAAAGGCTCATGAGAAATTTAACTTATTCTGAATCAAGAGATAATCTCAATCTATACTGTAATCTTATTTCCCATTACCATTTTTCATACCTTTTCCATTTCAGGCACTCTGCAGGAACTCTTCTCCCTACCTTATGTATTGATTTTTCAAATTACTACTAAAAGCTTTACAATCCTTGAATTTTACATAGCCATTGAACATATCTTACAAAAATTGTAAATTTTATGCATATAATTTTGTACATCTAATAACAGAATGTTCTACATAGATGCTTTTATTTATATTCATTTTTTCTGAATTAAATATTTCCTCTTCTCTCCAATGTTTGATTATTCAGATCATACCCATCTCACCACCTTCTGGACTACAATTTCAAGGAAGATTCTTTTTCTTCACCAAAATGAATCATGTCATGCATTTGAACACCTACTGGTATTTACCTCCTATTTTGTGCCTTTAGGAGTTTACCCACAAATTTTAGTTATTCATTCACAGCACTAAACTCACATCATAAAAGTTCTACATATTCAGGGTCATAAGGAACTAATTGACATCAGCATTTCTAGAGTCATATATATATATATACACTCAATATACTTCCTAAGTAAGTAGCTGACTAACAGTCAAACAGGTTGTGAGGAATTGCTTTCTTTATGATGCTCATTAAGTCAATAATTTAGTAATAGCAAAAACCTTGACAAAGCCAGCACTTGTACTTTTTTAGAATGTATGCATACTATGCAGATAAAAGGAGCAAAGCAGTCACTAACTAATAGAACTAAGAACATGATCTAACCTAACTGGATAAACATTGGAATAAACAGCAAATGGGAAAATGAAGAACTATTGTGGTATAGTCAAACAATAGAATAATATAATTTTTAAAAAATGGACCTCTGATGAGTAAAATCACTTGGGTGAATCTCAAAAATACTTTTAGCAAATAAGTCAGGTACAATAAAATGCAAATTGCATTATTACATTTTTTTGAAGTTTAAAAACTGGAAAAAATGTGTTGGTAGAAATATATTATTTCCAGCACTGAGGCAATTCAATGGAGCAAAAGTAAAACAATTTAAGTATAAATTAGCATATCCACAATTGCATGGAAGAAATTCATATAAGGAGAAAAAACAATGATTATCTATAGAATATTTGTAAAATAAAGAGCAAGTATGATTTAATTGATCTATAATGAATGTCCAAATCCACAGACATTATTCTTTTGATGCTTAAGGAACATTTGCAAAAACTGACCCTATAAACTGCACGTGAGAATTCTCAAAAATTTTTAAAAAGAAGTATAATAATATGTCCTTCATAAAACTATACAGAACATATTTTCTAAACATAATAGAAACAATGACTAAAAATAGTTTCATATATATTACACATTGCACATATATGTAAATATATATATATATACATATACACACATAGAGCAATTGATAGATACAAATATTCAGACAAAACACACTACTAAATAACATATATATTAAAGAGAAATAAAATAAAAATAGAATTCAGTAAATGAAAATTAAATTAAATTAATTAAATTAAATTAAATTACAAAAATAAAATTCTATAAATAAAAAATAAATTAAAATATAATTCAAAATGGAAATTTTAAAATGTGAAAACATGTGGACAATGGAAACTCTATATAGCAAAATGTTGGTACTTGGAACATTTAGAGATAAAAGACAAGTAAGCCAGAGTAACTGATCACAATGCAGCTCACTGACAGCAAGTGGCTGCTGCTTGGTTCAAAAGATTCTTGTTTTGTGTGAATGTGGTCACATGCTGACATAATTTTTTTGTTTTACTTTATCTTGTTAGAGTATCCAGGGAAAAGAACTTTTTGTGAACTCTTCCAAGTGATAAACATTGGGAACAAATTTAAAAAAATTATAGTGCATAATGACAAGGCAAGAAAAAACATGTCTACAAGAAAATTGCTCCAATGCAATGGTTCTTTTTTTGTTTATTTTTTAATTGATTTTATTATTTTTTTAAATACACGACAACAGTGGAATGTATTACAATCTTTATTACACACATAGAGGACAATTTTTCACAACTCTGTATATAAAGTATGTTCACATCAATTTATGTCATTATACATGTGCTTTTTTGCATTACAATTCTTAATACACATATATAACACAATTCTTCATACCTCTATTTGTATATAAGGTATGTTGATACCCAATTCATGTCTTCATACATGTAGTTTGTGTAATGATGACCATCACATTCCACCATCCTTGCTAATTCCCCTTCCCCATCCCTTTCCTTCTTACCCCTCTTCCCTATCTAGAATTAATCTAATCATCCCCTGCTCTCCCTCCCTACCCCACTATGAGTTACTCCCCTTATATCAGAGAAAACATTCCACATTTGTTTTTTGGGATTGGCTGACTTCACTTAGCATTATCTTCTCCAATGCCATCCATTTAACTGCAAATGCTGTGATTTTGTTCTTTTTTAATGCTGAGTAATATTCCATTGTGTATAAATGCCAAAGTGGTCCCTGTTACAGTCCCACCAATGAATTTAAGCTACCTTCATGCTGCCATTAGAAATTCTGTGGGTGGAGTTCTGTTCAGTCTTTAATAAAATATTTTGATCCTTACGCACTCTCAAGTTCCAGAAACACACACTAAGTGGTCTAAAAGTTTGAGTATGACTTTCTATCTTTACAATTCAGCTGATTTTTTTAACCTTATAATACTTCACAATGGATCTCTTTTTGTGTGTGTGCATAGCAATAAATTTGGCATCTGTCAAGGGGATTCTATAAAAAAGAAAAGTCTGAGCATTTAAGAATACAGTTACAAATACTGGGAAAAGAATAAATAATGAAAAGAATAAAGAGAAGTGTCATCATCATATGGTTTTTATATATTAAAAAGAAGCATACTCAAGATCATGTACAAAGCAGGATACTTATTGTTATTATGTCAATTTTAATCAGCCAACAGCTCTTTCCTTATTCTGGATTCCCCCTGCTCCAGACCAAGAGAGAAAAGCTTATACCATTCAAGAAGTAAAGGATGTTCTAATTTGAATGGAAAAAATCAGATGAGCAAACAGTAAGGCAGAGAGATGTAATTGTGAAGAAGTACCCTCAATAAGCTCCCAAAGCAGTTTGCTCCAAAAGTTCACAAACTCTGATTGGATTTTATAGTTATTGTTTTTCCAGAAACAAAAGATCTTTATTTTTGCTTTCGTAGAACCAGTTATGTTGATTTCCTCTCTAAAGAAAGCCTAAGCTCTAACAAGATAACAAACAGCCATATAAATCTAATAAAAACTAGACAACTTGATTTTCTACTAAAAAGCATTATGGTGAATAATTAAATACAGTTTGATTGTTTGCTGAGCCTTTAGTATCAATGGTGCTTTAGGGGAATAAAATGTGTTCTGTAAATGTGATTTTTGGGTTTGGTGTGAAAATAACCATTTGAACGCCTTATGTCAAAAAAAGAATCTCAATTTCCAGTGACATGTGGTACAAATTTTCCAATAATTATTACTAAAGTGCAGATAATAGATAACACATGCAGTCATATTTTTATCCCTTATCCTTATTTTGTTAGATGTAAGACTAAGCATAGACAAAAATGAAATCATTAGACTTTTTTCCAGATATACATATATGAGTAAGTTTGAATTCACCATCAACTGAGGACAGATAAATATTTATGAAAACATCTGAAATTTAATACATTCAAAATGAATCTCAATTTGTTATTGGGTGGATTGCAGTGAATTTAAAGGTAGTGTGATCAATTATTATGGAGTGGAATGATCCTCAATAAGTTCTAGAAAAACCAATTACTTGAGATAGACTTGGAGGGATATAGGTTTGAGTTTATGGAGGAGAGGAGGTGTGAGAAAATAAATGCACAGAGATGAAAATTAATGTGACTTAGTGCAAAACAACTGTGAAGAGACCACACTGATTCCTAATGATAAAGCTGCTCACTCTTTCTCAACATTTTAATTTACTAAAAATAAACAAGCAGGTTTATGAGAAAGACCAGTTGGTCTCCTTTGTGTCTGGTGAAGGTTTTTTCTTCAGAAACTTTAGATAGATGGGGCTTCACCCTGTTGAGAAATCAAACATGAGAGAATCATGTGTTAAGGCTCTAAAATTAGATTAACTTGCTCTGGGGTCTAATCTACTGAGGTCTCTCTGCCTCAGTTTCCAAGTGCACAATACGATGATAAATAGCATAGTTACTTAGAAGAGTTTAGACAATTTTCCTTACTATCCAATGAGCAAGATACATAAATGAGACTTGGTAATTTTCCAATAGCTGTTATCATTCTATATATATTAGCATTATAATTATAACAATCAACATTATTAAAAGAGAGAGAAAGAGAGAGAGAGAGAGAGAGAGAGAGAGAGAGAGAGAGAGAGAGAGAGAGAGAGAGAGAGAGAGACTGAATAAACTGTTCAACCTTCTTGGAACAAAGGCATAGCATAAAAATTCAGCACCAAGGATAGCTTTATTCCTACAGTAGCTAAGTTGAACAGGGGCAGGTGAAACAAAATGAATCTCAGGTTCTGTATGGACATCTGTTCTCTTTTTAAACAGCTACCCAGTCTCTTGTTGGCGGCTAATGCGCAATTATTGGGTGATTGATGTTTTATTATACATTATACTTGGAGACACACAAGTTTTTCTTATTTTCCTTTTTGTTTTGTTTTGTTTTGTTTCTCAGCTTTGATGCCTGTCACCTAGTTGATTTTTTGCACAAATGGAGCTGTAATGCTTCTATTATCCTAACTGAACCTTTCATGAATATAAAAATTAAAAAAGCCCTAGATTCCAGGCTTTAATAACAATACTATTTAAGTATTTTAAACTGACTTTTTAGAATAGTGTATTAGAGCATGAGTGCTTTGGGAAGTAGACTCTGAGATGAAGATCAGCATGAAAGAAATTTATCAGGAGTACTTTTAGAATGGCATCCTGGAGACAGAGGGAAGGAATTAAGATAGTTCAGAGAAAAAAGACTGGCTACAATGCCATCTCACTGAAACAATAGGCAACCAGAAACTCATATAGTCCTTCAGAATTCCTATTATTTGGGGCGAGGAAGTAATTTTTATGCTCTGTCATCGAATATTCATTAGTTATGATGTATCTTAGAAATTGTGACTTTGGGGTAGGTAACTTTTTTAGCCAAGAAAATTCCAAAATACAGCTGGGATTGAAGAAGAGCTTCAGGCAGCCCTTTCAACTGCCAAGGGAATTAAACCTATAGGCTACACATTACAGGGAGAAAGAGAAAATAAATACAGATTCATATCTATCTATCTACACACACTTGTGTATGCTTGTGTACACACAATTAGACTTACATATAGATAAATGTATTTCTTTTAACAGAAACCTGATCACTATAGCCAGATAAATTGCAGAGTGACTAAATAAATATCAGGAAGAGTAAAGGTCACAGCTTCAATGCATATTCTTCTCTCTTACGATTTATTTATTTATTTTGGTCCTGCAGATTGAACTCAGGGCCTCAAAAATGCTAAGCGGATGTTCTACCACTGAGTTACATCCCCCGGCAATTTATGGCTTTTGTACAATAAATAGTATTTTAAGAACTAATAAAAATTAGCATTTTCCATTATTAACCTACAACCCTCCCTGGTCAATGTTTCTCATCTAAAAATAAAAGAAAGAAAAAAGGAAAATAAAATAATTAGCCAGAGATTTATTAAGCTATATGCAACACAATCTAATTTTAATCAACCTGTATCCACCCACATGACAATGATGAAGAAACTACAAAATTATTCTAAAGGAGTCAAGAAATACTTTGAATGTGCAAAGGTTTTGGAATGGACTGGGAATGTTAGGGATTCATTTGGGCAGAACTCACCAGTCTCCATGAGCAGTCCATAGCATTGTATTCAAAAGGCACAACAAGCCAAGATCTGATTCAGATGGCCATGGTTAACACAGGGCGGAACATGGCCTCAGCAGAGGGTCCCGGGCAGTTTCTCCTGGAATATTTCATATTGGAAATGGACAGGCATTGGTCACCAAGCTAATGTGTTTCCTTGTCCTTTTTCCCCTTATTTCTAGTCTGAAAAGTCTTAGAAGGCAAAGAAAAATGGTTGATTTTACAAGTCTAATTGTGGGAACAGATTATGGTAGGAAGT
The DNA here is from genome assembly GCF_045843805.1 of Urocitellus parryii. NCBI lineage: Eukaryota > Metazoa > Chordata > Mammalia > Rodentia > Sciuridae > Urocitellus > Urocitellus parryii. The sequence goes on from NC_135542.1 coordinate 102,155,468, forward strand.
CAGGTCAATAAACCAATAGAAAGAGAAACTTTGGAGCATTTTCTTTTTAATTAGAGCAAGATCTATTGCTAAATAAGAACAACTTTACAGTTAATCTAAGAAGAAATTGAGAGCTATTACATGTTTTCATGGACACTAATTATTCTGTTCATTTCTAGGTATTTAAGTTTTAGTTTATCTACAATCTCAGTTGTGTTGTCATTGTAGATGGTGGAATAGTACTCTTTTAAGAATTATAATTTCTAGGAAAATACTGACTGAATGCTCTATTTACTCTCTAATAACACTAGTCATAGGCCAGTGGAGATATATAAATTTGGACCATTCCTTTATAGAAAATTGAAAAATAATCCTTTTGTGAGAAATGTTTGAATGAAAATCTGGGAGGTAGACATCATGACACTTGCATATATTCAAATACTGATTCATATCTTCTTTCTTGCTTGCCCCTTTCTTTGCTTAAAAGCAAGTCATCTTATATTTTTAAGATGTTTTGTGTACACAAAATCTGATCAACAAATTATGCAATAATTTCTCTTTTTATGGATGTGACAGTTTAAGCAAAATAAATTGAAATTCTTTGATGGATGCTTCACATTACAAGTACTCAATTACAAAAGGTTTTGGAAAGTAATAAACTGCTAATTTTTTGTGAGCTTTGATCTGTTTTTTTTTTCTAAAATATTCTTCTGAAAAAGAATTAAAAGATCATTTGATTAAGCATTTAATTTTCTTTGAATTTTCTTCTATGGACAACAAGATTTTCCTTGGCAGCACCAAATGTGTTTTCCAGAAGAGAGAGACAAATAATGACAATTTTCTCAGTGTAATAATGGCTGTACTCTACCATCTACTCCACTTATTTAGACACACCTGAAATCAGTAGTAGTGAGCACTTGGCTTTTGCTGTGCTTCAAAGTAAACACAAAATCTTTCATCTTCTCAGGTTGAAGCAGTACCATTTATCATTAAGTGAAACACTGTACTGTGAGGATAGTTTTAGCTGCGCCTTTTCTCACCTTTCAACTTCTCAGCTAGAAACATGCCCATCTGTCTTTAGGCGGAACATTACACTGAGGATGATTTAAGCTTGAAAGCTTTTTTTCCTAAAGTAGCAGTGCCTCAAAACTTAATCATAGATCTTTATTCTATTCTCTCTCACTCTTTTTTGTTTCATTCCCCATTCTTTATTTGGGATTAGCTTCTGCATTTCAGAGAAAATATTTGATCTTTGACTTTTGGGGATTAGCTTATTTCACTTAGCATGATAGTCTCCAGTTCCATTCATTTACTGGCAAATGTCATAAAGTCATTCTTCTTTTTAAGAATAGAAGAAAAGGGCTGGGGTTGTGGCTCAGCGGTAGAACACTTGTCTAGCACGTGTGAGGCACTGGGTTTGATCCTCAGAACCACATATAAATAAAGGTATTGTGTCCAACTACAACTAAAAAATAAATATTTAAAAAAAGAACAGAAGAAAGATCCGTGGAGTAGGCAAAGGGAAATGAAGGGAAGGGAAAGACAATGAAATGAATTTGACCTAACTTTCCTATGTACCTATATGAATATACCACAGTGAATCTCACCATCATGCACACTCACAAAACACTAATTAAGAAGAAACTATAAGTAGACAGCAAAAAGATTAATAGAATAGAGGGGCAGGAAAAGGGAAAGGGAGGAGGGGAGATGAAGGGAAAGTACTGGGGACTGAATTAGAACAAGTTATATCCTATGCTTTTATAATTATGTCAAACTGAATTCTACTGTCATGCATAACTAAATTGAATCAATAAAAAACTTAATCACAGAGATATGGAAGTTTAAACAAAAAAAATCTTTTTAAGAATTTGCCTCCATTTATAGGACAACATAATTGTATCCTACAATATTCTTACCCATATCCTTTGCTGGGTAAGTAAGTGTCTATGCTCTTTGTTGAAGCACTTTGATTATAATGTAATCTACCTATGGTTAGGTTTGAATTGTTATAGAGCAGAAATTAAAGAAAACATGAAGAAGAAAGTTTTTTATACGTTTCTGTTCCAACTGCTCTGGAAAGAAATTGTAAATAATTTTTTTTAACTTTTATTTTTTAGTTGTGGATGGACACAGTACCTTTATTTTATTTTTATGTGGTACTGAGGATCGAACCCAGTGCCTCAGGCATGCTAGGCAAGGGCTGTACCTCTGAGACACAACCCCAGTCCCTGTATATATTTTTTTAAAAAAGAATTTCAAACATACTTAAGGTACAAAAATTAATTGCACACACTGTTTTATTAAAATTTTAATATATGTTTGTAAATGTATACATTTATCTGATCTATAGAAGTTGCATACATATAAATGTCAGATTAAAAATAATCAGTTGGTAGCAAGTTCTAGATATTGATTTCAATTATTCCCAATTAAGTATATAGTTATCTCTATTAAATATCAATTAATGATACCAGTAAACAAGGATGACAACATTTCAAGTCATACACCAATTTTCAGAATTTCATAGATATTCAATGAATCACTCCATTATGAATTATGACCCTATTACCAGACTAAATGAGGAAAATTAGGTAATTATTTATAAATATTTGTCTTAGGTAAGTATGGTGAGTATTGGCATCTCCTCAAAAGAATCAAACCAATAATTATAAATAAAATTTTGTTTTCTTGAGTAAATGAATCAAATAAAAAGCACCTACAAGTTTGGTACTTATTTTTTTTTTTTTTTGAGTGAGGTAAATTTATTCCAACTCAAATCACATTACTTTAATTCCACAGAAACATGTACTAGGCAATGAAATAATCCTACAGTAAATGGAGAAAGAGGACATTCTCCTTGGAATCTTGTAGAATTTCCTGCAAATTTGAATATATATATAAATAAAACTTGACCCTCAATATGTATTACTAAAATATAGCTCTTGGGAATTAGTCAAACCAATATGTGCTCAAAAATAGTAAAAACAAAGACAAGTTCCTTCTTCTCTGATACAATCCTTAAGGTCTCTTTGTTCCATATACTTCACACATTAAATCTAAGATTAATGTAGGGATGCATTAAAAAGGCACTGTGATATATAGATTTGTACTATGAAACTAACTCCAAAATATCACCTTTCCTCTCTCTTAGGTACTACTATCAATTTTAGTCTCCATGGTTTATTTCAAGAATAAATTTTATCTACTATTTTTATACACCTAGATCAAATGAATATCACTAATTAATGATATCAGTAAGCAAGTATAACATTAGCTGATTCTTCGATGCATTGATATGAACTTGACTGCAATGCCCGTCTTTTTTACTTCATTTTAGTTGGATGATAAAAATATACCACATAACTCTTGAATGATGCTAGCTGCAACTCTAATATGAATCCCTAGTGGTGCTTTTCTGATAATAATGTATTTGTGTGCTTTCTGCTTCCAATGTGGCACCTTGATGCCCCATTCTCTAGAGGGAAGGATCATGTTTCTGTATGTGGTAGATGAGATAGAAGGTGGGAAAGGAGTGAACTCTCTCTGTCAAGGCCTTTCATAAGAGCCCCTGATCCTATTCATGAAGACTCTGCTCTTATGACGTAATCACCTCCCAAAGGACATGCCTTCCTATACTACTGCATTAAGTTTCAGCATGAATTTTTGAGGGAACAAACATGTTCAGACTATAACACTCACATGACTGACACCTGAACTCAGAAGACTGTGATTTCAAACTGTAGAGTCTACATGTATCCTCTCCTTGCTTCCTCAGACAGTGGTAGTTTCATAGTAGTCAGATTTCTTATATGGCTACTCAGGTCTCCAAGTAAGAATGTTCTGGAAAACAAAGCAAGAAGCCCCAGAGCCTTTTATAACTAAGATTCAGAAGTTATCTGTGTTGTTTCCACAGCATTGTATTATTTATAAGCAACCCAAGAGCTTACTCAAGTGTAAGAGGAGAGTACGGACAACTTATTTCCTAACATAGACAGTGTTAATGGAAAAGAAATATTATGCGATTGTCTTTGAAAAGTATAATCTGATACAAAATTTATTGAGTACAGGTCCATTACTAAGCAAAACCATAGTATTAAATCACAAATAATGCTTATGTTCTTAGTTAACAAATACCTACTAACTGTCATAAAATTAGTAAGCTCTGGTTTAGGTGTCACCAGGATTGAATAAAAACTAATTCACAGGTTTTGCCCTCCTGAAGTACATGATTTAATTAAACATAAAAATGGCTGCAAAAATTTTGAAAAATTATTTTTCATACTAAAGGGTTGTCAATATTCAGTGATGGGGCTCAGAAAGAAATCAAGTAGAGACAGTTTGTGGTCCTGGAGAAGGAGAAACCAATTCAACTCATCAAAGAATCCTAATGTGGACAATGACAAATAAGAAAAAAATAGTCGTTTCTTTCAAACCACATAAAAGATAAGACAACTATGAAAAATGAGAACATTAAAGAATAAGGTAAAATCTCAATGGGGAGGATAGAAAAATGACTTAAGAAGAAGATAGCATTTGAGAATGCAAAGATTTGATAGAGAAGGGGAAGAGAAAAGTCCATGATTTTCTAGACAAAGCCTATATAGAAATGCTCATGTAGTCTAATGTGGCAAGAGTATCTGCTTTTAGTAAAATGTTGAAAGATGAGAAAAAAATAATACGATCACAAAGTGGTGAACACAATTCTTTCAGGAAAGGAATGTTTACAGAGGTAGTGGCATGATGGGAGATGAACTTCAAGAACTCATCTCAATACAGAAGTAGGGAAGGAAACAGTGGAATAGGAAAAAGGTAGTAATAATGAAATCTACTTAGAGTCCCTTTCAGTGGTTGAAATGCTTGTTTATTTTTTATTCTAATCAAGCCACTTTTTCAACTGGTAATTGTGTTTATAAAAATATTCCACAAAACAAATTTGTTTCTTTAAAACATAATTTTAAGTAGTTTCTTTAAAACGATAATAAATGATTGTTTTTTTAAAAACAATAGTTGATGATATTTATTCTTTTTGAAATTTCTTTACTGCTTTTCTGATATTTCTTTAGTGGCTTGGAAAAAAGTTTATATTTTAATTGGCATGCTATTTTAAAATAAAATCACTCACAACACATAATATAAAATGAGACATATTGAGACTTTTTCACAGCAATTATAGTCTTATGCATTCCACATAAGGGAATATTGACTCTTTGCTCAGGATATGTTGGCAATTCCATATGAAACAGGGTCATCTTTAATAGAAAGTAAGTGAAGTTACTAATGTCAATCTATACATTAAATATAAGTGGATAAATGTGTATTATAAAACATGGGTATATATGTTAAGCATGTTATATTAATGATTATAAATACATGTTTATTTCAAATTAATAATCTTCATTTCCTTATTTTGAGATAAAGAATAAATGTTGACACAGATTCTAGGATAGTTTTGATATGCTCTGCTCTATCATCTTCCAAACTCTTAGAAGTGCATTAATGTCATTTTGTATGTCTAGCATGAATACATGTAAATAAAACTATTAAGAAAGAAATGGAGAGGAAAGAAGGAGCAGCAAAATGATATTGTCTTTATCAATGAATATGGGGATTTAATGTTTCTTTTGACAACTCTCAGAGGGTTAGTGTACGTTTTCATGTGGAATGGGATCTTGGCTGTTTTAAGCCTAAAATAACTACAATCGAAATGGACATCAAAAGTTCTGTCTTGGTGCTTAAAGGTTATTTCTGAAACTTATATGGATTATCCTCAATAAGAAATCAAAAATTGCATACATTGCCAAGACAATAGCAAGAAGTAAATATATCAAGTTATAGCAGCTATCCGACTTGAAGATTCAATTAACATGAAACATGCACAATAAATTAATGTGTATTTTATGTAATTTCTACCATAATAAATAATTACCTTTCAAAGAAAAAAAAGATACCAAAACATTTGTTTGTTGAAAGACCCCTTCAAGCTAAGTGCTAAGTTCAATTCATTTGAACACTTTTCAATATTCACCTTTTTCAGGTTACTTCATTCGAATGATCCATAGCCATTATACCAGAAGACAAATCTGTTCATCAAATGGATTTTGGAAGGAAAGCAGAAGAGAAAGATGAATGTCTATAAGTTTAGAACATAATGCTCTGAAGAAGCAAATAACCTTCTGTTTTCTCCTGACCATATTTCCTATGCAAAAGCTTTTGATTTTCTGGACATTTTGTTTTGTAAATGTTGAAACCACTACTTGCTTTTCTGCCCTGGACCCCAAATCTAATGTCCTTTGATATTCTTTGTTAAATAACATTTACCTGACATTAAAAAATCCACTATATCCATCTCCAAAGAATATTTTAAATGTTACAGTTACCAAACTGGTGGTGTGCTTTTTTAAGACAAATTATTTTGATTGATTGGTTAATTAATTTAAGGGCAGAGGTCAGAAAACAGTAGTCTTTACACCAAATCTAGTCTAATCCCTATTTTTATATTACAAAAAGGTTTATTGTACCATAGTCAGATCTGTTGGTTTAATTATTATCTGTGGTTGTGCTTGCACAATACGGTTAAGTATTTGCAACAGAAACAAAAGCCTACAATATCCACTAAATGATTCTTTACAGAAAAATTTTACTAATTTATGAGTTAGGAACTTAGTGAAACAAGGAGACCAGCTGCATAATGCATTATAGGGTACTGAAATTCTCCAGAAGAGTGTAGAAAGGGAGTGAAGGTAACTAGGGAATCCTCTTTATTTTATTTTTTTAATTCCCACTTAATAGTCACATAATGTTAAATTTAAACTAGTTAAATATTCTACACTAATTAAAAAGTTTGAATATATTTTATCAGAAGGCTAAATTAAAGAAAGACTCAGACTAAAAAATTTTTAAAAATTGTATAGCTTAATATAATGAAGAATTTGAATCTTCTTCCTCATCAAAGATGTCTGGGCCACGCAGACTGATTCAAAGCAAATTCATTCTTTGTTTTTGTTTTAGTTATTTTTTATTATTATTATCTTTGACAGAAACCATGAGGGTGAAACTCAGAATTTTCTAGAAAAAAAAGTTCTGTTTATCAGATGTTTATCCCCTCTTCTCTAGGGCTCAGTCATTTCTATTCTTTCTTTCCCCTATGGCTTTAAGAAATGGGATTTTAAAAAAAAAATACAAAAGACTGATAGTTCTGAACAATGCAGGCAATTTTTTGCTCTTTTCCTTAAATTTACTTTGGAGATGAGTTTAAGAACTTTTCTGTTGTGGTTTGGATATGTGGTGTCCCCTAAAATCTCCCTGTTTGGAGGAGACATGATTGGATTCCAAGAGCTGTAATCAAATCAGTCTGTCCTAACTTGAATGGACTAAGTGATAACAATAGGCAGGTGATTGGATGAGGTTGGTCACTGAGGGTATGCCCTGGAAGGAAGCTTCCTTGATGCAATGAATGGAGCAGCACTTCTCACCATGTCCTTCAACCAGAATGCTCTTGCCTCATCTTGAACCTAGAGCAAAGGAGTCAGCTCTCTATGGACTGAACTTCTGATATCAGAAGATACTTACTTACCCCTCTACGTTGTTCTTATTATTTTGTTGTTGTTGTTTCTGTCACATTGATGAAAGATGAGTTAACACACTGTCCTTGTTCTTTATGGAATGTACACTATACTAGTGCTTTTAAAATTCTTATTCCTTTGTAAAATGTTAATTTAGGCTAGGTATATAAAACATAAAACTGAAGCCAACCGGTGGCTCATAATACATTATTTTCAAGTTATTGTATGTTAAATATTTTACCTGAGTAAGTTAATATCATTTGATGAGAATTATGTCATGCATGTGTTTTAGTTACACAGCTGGTTTTCTATTACTGCAAAATGAGAGACCAAATGGACTGCTAAAGACGGATAGAGATTTTTCCCCACAACAAATAAGAACCCTTTGTGCTGAGCATCTGTTGAAATGAAAAGCAGGAGAACTCTGATTTAAGCACTCTGAGGCTATGCTCAGTGATAAATTGCCTATAGTAATTCTGTAGGTAAGGGTATTTGAATGACTAGAGCATGAAATACAGGCAGAAACTAAGAATAAACTTTATATACTTACTCCTCACCAATTTTTTCCTTATTAGGCAAAGTACAGTCCCATGAGAAAGAATTGAGAACATGTCATGTGAGAAAATCAGTTTTACAAACACCCAGTAAAAACTAGAATAGTGGTTCTGGTGTCAGCCTCTTGTATCCTTTTGGAATGCTGACTCATGTTGAGGTGTGGATGGGTGTTAACAAAACAAACAATTTATCACTGAACCCAGAATGTTACAAAATTATAAACAACTTTAAGCATTCATAAATAATTTACATAACAATAATAATAGTAACAATAATAACCATTTCTTTTGCAATGTTTTTTTATCTCATTGTTTCTGGCCTCTATGTTACCAACCCCACAGCAGTTTGTTCCATTAGGAATCATAGTTGCCAATAATAGAATCCACTATAGATAATTTCATCAGAAAGAGATTTATTGGGAAATATAAAGAGTTCGAAGAACATAAAAGGCATGCCAAGAAAGATCCGTTAGGCAAGATTCACTGCTCTCTCTTTGACTGGAAGATCTGATTGAGGAAACTACTTACATCAATATTGTTTCCAGATTTGTACTTTCTTCCATGCTTAGGAAGGAAACTATAAAAACTGGAAGCCAAAGCTGCGGTTTTTTGTTTGTTTGTTTGTTTTTTGTTGTTGTTGTTTTGATGTAGGGATGTAGTACCAATACTGCCTTTGTCATGATCATAAAGTAATAGAATCAGGAATTTGTCTTCCTAGTGGCTGACTCTAGAACTCAGCTGTCTTTGCTAAACATAAGCCAACAAAAATGACTACCCTTGGTCCAACCTCTTTTTCCATTTTACTCAGTTCTGAGTTCCATCCCATATGTGTTCTTTCATAGTAGAAGCTAAACTATAATCATTTGCCTTTAGAAACAAGAAGCAATAGAGGCTGAATGATATGTCTTTAATATGTTTTGTTTTGAATTCTACATTTGTTATGGTTTAAATATGAGGTATCCCTCCAAAATTTCATGTGTGAGAAAATACAAACTCTTCTCAAGTTCAAGAGTCTATAGACCACCATACAATAATCATGGGAGACTTCAACACACCTCTCTCACCACTGGACAGATCTACCAAACAAAAGTTCAATAAGGAAACTATAGAACTCAATAACACAATTAATAACCTAGACTTAATTGACATATATAGAATATAACACCCAACATTGAGCAGTTACACTTTTTTCTCAGCAGCACATGGAACCTTCTCAAAAATAGACCATATACTATGTCACAGGGCAACTCTTAGACAATACAAAGGGGTAGAGATAATACCATGCATCTTATCTGATCATAATGGAATGAAACTGAAAATCAATGATAAAAGAAGAAAGGAAAAATCAAGCATCACCTGGAGAATGAACAATAGGTTGCTGAGTGATCAATGGGTTTTAGAAGACATCAAGGAGGAAATTAAAAAATTCCTAGAGTTAAATGAAAACACAGACACAACATATCGGAATCTACGGGACACATTGAAAGCAGTTCTAAGAGGAAAATTCATTGCTTGGAGTTCATTCCTCAAAAAAAGAAAAAACCAACAAATAAATGATCTCATACTTCATCTCAAAATCCTAGAAAAAGAAGAGCAAAACAACAGCAAAAGAAGTAGAAGGCAAGAAATAATTAAAATCAGAGCTGAAATTAATGAAATTGAAACAAAAGAAACAATTGAAAAAATTGACAAAACTAAAAGCTGGTTCTTTGAAAAAATAAATAAAATTGACAGACCCTTAGCCATGCTAACGAAGAGAAGAAGAGAGAGAACCCAAATTACTAGCATACGGGATGAAAAAGGCAATATCACAACAGACACTTCAGAAATACAGAAGATAATCAGAAATTACTTTGAATCCTTATACTCCAATAAAATAGAAGATAGTGAAGGCATAGATAAATTCCTTGAGTCCTATGATCTGCCCAGATTGAGCCAGGAGGATATAGACAACCTAAACAGACCAATAACAATAGAGGAAATAGAAGAAACCATCAAAAGACTACCAACTAAGAAAAGCCCAGGACCGGATGGGTATACAGCAGAGTTTTACAAAACCTTTAAAGAGGAACTAACACCAATACTTTTCAAGCTATTTCAGGAAATAGAAAAAGAGGGAGAACTTCCAAATTCATTCTACGAGGCCAACATCACCCTGATTCCGAAACCAGACAAAGACACGTCAAAGAAGGAAAACTACAGACCAATATCTCTAATGAACCTTGACGCAAAAATCCTCAATAAAATTCTGGCGAATCGGATTCAAATACATATCAAAAAAATTATACATCATGATCAAGTAGGATTCATCCCTGGGATGCAAGGCTGGTTTAATATACGGAAATCAATAAATGTTATTCACCACATCAACAGACTTAAAAATAAGAACCATATGATCATCTCAATAGATGCAGAAAAAGCATTCGACAAAGTACAGCATCCCTTTATGTTCAAAACGCTAGAAAAATTAGGGATAACAGGATCATACCTCAACATTGTAAAAGCAATCTATGATAAGCCACAGGCCAGCATCATTCTGAATGGAGAAAAATTGAAGGCATTCCCTCTAAGATCTGGTACAAGACAGGGATGCCCTCTCTCACCACTTCTGTTCAACATAGTCCTCGAAACACTGGCTAGAGCAATTAGACAGACAAAAGAAATTAAAGGCATAAAAATAGGAAAAGAAGAACTTAAATTATCACTATTTGCAGATGATATGATTCTATACCTAGCAGACCCAAAAGGGTCTACAAAGAAGCTATTAGAGCTAATAAATGAATTCAGCAAAGTGGCAGGATATAAGATCAACACGCATAAATCAAAGGCATTCCTGTATATCAGCGACAAATCCTCTGAAACGGAAATGAGGACAACTACTCCATTCACAATATCCCCCCAAAAAATAAAATACTTGGGAATCAACCTAACAAAAGAGGTGAAAGATTTATACAATGAAAATTACAGAACCCTAAAGAAAGACATAGAAGAAGACCTTAGAAGATGGAAAAATATACCCTGCTCATGGATAGGCAGAACTAACATCATCAAAATGGCGATATTACCAAAAGTTCTCTATAAGTTCAATGCAATGCCAATCAAAATCCCAACAGCATATCTTGTAGAAATAGATAAAAGAATCATGAAATTCATATGGAATAATAAAAGACCCAGAATAGCAAAAACAATACTAAGCAGGAAGTGTGAATCAGGCGGTATAGCGATACCAGACTTCAAACTATACTACAGAGCAATAGTAACAAAAACAGCATGGTACTGGTACCAAAACAGGCGGGTGGACCAATGGTACAGAATAGAGGACACAGTAACCAATCCACAAAACTACAACTATCTTATATTTGATAAAGGGGCTAAAAGCATGCAATGGAGGAAGGATAGCATCTTCAACAAATGGTGCTGGGAAAACTGGAAATCCATTTGCACCAAAATGAATCTGAATCCCTATCTCTCGCCGTGCACAAAAGTTAACTCAAAATGGATCAAGGAGCTTGATATTAAATCAGAGACACGGCATCTGATAGAAGAAAAAGTTGGTTATGATCTACACGCTGTGGGATCGGGCTCCAAATTCCTCAATAGGACACCCATAGCGCTAGAGTTAACAAATAGAATCAACAAATGGGACTTACTCAAACTAAAAAGTTTTTTCTCAGCAAAAGAAACAATAAGAGAGATAAACAGGGAGCCTACATCCTGGGAACAAATCTTTACTCCACACACTTCAGATAGAGCCCTAATAACCAGAATATACAAAGAACTCAAAAAATTAGACAATAAGATAACAAATAACCCAATCAATAAATGGGCCAAGGACCTGAACAGACACTTCTCAGAGGAGGACATACAATCAATCAACAAGTACATGAAAAAATGCTCACCATCGCTAGCAGTCAGAGAAATGCAAATCAAAACTACCCTAAGATACCATCTCACTCCAGTAAGTCTGGCAGCCATTAGGAAGTCAAACAACAATAAGTGCTGGAGAGGATGCGGGGAAAAGGGCACTCTTGTTCATTGCTGGTGGGACTGCAAATTGGTGCAGCCAATTTGGAAAGCAGTATGGAGATTTCTCGGAAAGCTGGGAATGGAACCACCATTTGACCCAGCTATTCCCCTTCTCGGTCTATTCCCTAAAGCCCTAACAAGAGCATGCTACAGGGACACTGCTACATCGATGTTCATAGCAGCTCAATTCACGATAGCAAGACTGTGGAACCAGCCTAGATGCCCTTCAATAGATGAATGGATTAAAAAAATGTGGCATTTATATACAATGGAGTATTATTCTGCATTAAAAAATGACAAAATCATAGAATTTGGAGGGAAATGGATGGCATTAGAGCAGATTATGCTAAGTGAAGCTAGTCAATCTTTAAAAAACAAATACCAAATGACTCCTTTGATATAAGGGGAGTTAACAAGGACAGGGTAGGGACGAAGAGCTTGAGAAGAATATTTACATTAAACAGGGATGAGAGGTGGGAGGGAAAGGGAGTGAGAAGGGAAAGTGCATGGAAATGGAAGGCGATCCTCAGGGTTATACAAAATGTCATATAAGAGGAATGGAGGGGTAAGACAAGATAATACAAATGGAAGAAATGATTTACAGTAAAAGGGGTAGAGAGAGAAAAGGGGAGGGGGGGAGGGGAGGGAAGGGGAGGGGAGGGGGGATAGTAGAGAATAGGACAGACAGCAGAATACATCAGACACTAGAAAGGCAATATGTCAATCAATGGAAGGGCAACTGATGTGATACAGCAATTTGTATACGGGGTAAAAGGGGGAGTTCATAATCCACTTGAATCAAACCGTGTAATATGATGTATTAAGAACTATGTAATGTTATGAACGACCAATAAAAAAAAAATAAATAAAAAAAAAAAAAGACTCCCCACTCAAAAACAAACAAACAAAAAAAAATGAATATTCAGAGATTATGAATATTATAAATATGTATATAATAAATTATAATTATTATATAATAATTACATTATTATATTATATTACATACAATATTATATGTAATATATAATATTGAGGTGTAATATATAAATAATATATAATATTGTATATATTATATTGAATATTATAAAATTATGAGATGATGAAATCTTTGATTAATCAATGGATTGGTTCACTGATATGAATTAACTGGGCATTAACTGTAGGCAGGTAGGATGTGACTGGAAGAAGTAGGTCACTAGGGTCATGTCATTCCAGTTTATATTTTGTCCCTGGTAAGCAAAGCTCTCTGCTTCCTGGCTGTCATGTCCTGAGCAGCTTTTCCCTGTCATACCCTCCTGCCATGATATTCTGACTTACCTTGGGCCCAGGGCTATACAGTCAGTTGACCATGAACTCAACTTTGAAACCAAGAGCCAAAATAAATCTTTCCCCCTCTACACTGTTCCTGTCAGAAATTTTGGTCACAGCTGACTGAAACAACATTGGTATAACAGAATTTAGACCTAGAATATCACAGAAACATGAAAAGTATATTCAAAATGTAAGACATGTACACATTTTTATTGGAGAAAATAGCAAACACTGGGTTGTGTTGGGGTTGGCCAAAATGCTTTGATGTCAACTATTTAGAACAAAACCAGGATAATACATGAAATGAGCATAGAGTGGTAAAGTTGATCTTAGATATAAGCATCTGTTATGGTTTGGATATGAGGTGACAGCTGTAAAAGCTCACATGTTAATGAAGAAATGTTCAGAGGTGAAATGATTAGATTATGAGAGCTGTAACGTAATCATTGCATTCATCCATTTGCTTCCTTAATAGTTTGAATGATTACTGGGTGGTAACTGTGGGAGAAGAGGCATAGCTGAAGGAAGTAGGTCATTGGGATTGTGTTCTTTGGGATTATGCCACTCCCAAATTCATATGCTTAAATTCTTGACCTCTTGTTAATTATATTAGGAGTTGACCTTATATGTCCTATGGGGAAATAAATGCATTATGAATAGTTAATATGACATATTAAACAAATATTCTATACTGAATGGTTTAATCAATGATTAGATCATGAAGACAGAGCCACATGGAGTAGAATTAGTTTCCCCTTACCAGAGAGATTCAAGAAAAATCCTTCTGCTCTTCTGTCAAGTAAAGTTAAAGTAAGAAGGTAGCTGTCAGGAGTAAAGAGCCCTCTCATACAACAAATTTGCCTTGATCTAAGATTTCCTGGCCCCCAGAACTGGGAGAAACAAAATTTCTGTTGTTTATAACTGACCTAAATTAGAGTGTTTTCATATAGCAACTAAAATGGATTAAGAAAATGTGTGTCTATATATTGTTCCTAAATTTTGTGGCAATATTTCTAATTGTTCATGCATGAGTTTAAGTCTCAACAGAGTTTCTATGGCAGAATTTAGCAAACTAGGACCCATGAACTGAATTCCCAGTTGCTGGTTATTATAAATAAGTAAGGTTTCCTGGGAACTCTGCCATCATCACTTATTTACGTATCATCCACAAGTACTTTTATACAGCAATATTGAGCAGACTTGAATATGAAACACAGCTAAAATTATTTTACTGCCTGATCTTTTACAATAAATTTGGCTGAAATTATATATAGATAGATAATAAATGCATATTTATTTTATATATGTATCTATCTATATATGTGAATATATTTAGCCATTTTTACTGACTTTATCAGCATATCATAAGGTTCTAAAAAAATTAAGTGTTAAACTATATTATGTAGCTTTTCAACTACTGAGATTATATTTACAGTATGTTTTGTTCTCTTAATATAACAGTTTATAATACAATAAAATATAGAAATACCATTTTATCACTAGGATAATCTCTTGTTTATGATTATTTATTATAATATATTGAAATTTAAATTAAAAACTGTATTTGGGATATTTGGAATTCTATAAATAATATTGTTTTATAAGTTTTGTGTATTATTTCTCTAATTTTTGTATCATAGCTGACATTATATGTTCTATGGGGAAATAAGTGCATTATGAATAGTTAATATGATATATTAAACAAATATTCTATACTGGATGGTTTAATCAAAAAATGATCCTGAACTTTTGTAAGCCTACTACATTTTCACAGCATTCTTATGCATATTTTCAATTTTTTTCTAACATATTTGATCTATTAGTGTGTTCTCTGAATCTTGAATTAATTTGTCATTTTCTAAAATATAATTATTTCATGTAGCTTTTGAAACTTTGTTAATAAGTTATATACAGCAAAGGTCATCTAAACACAGCTCTTAGCAGGTCATGAGAATGTTTACTTCCTCACATCCTAGTTAACACTAAAAGATTATATAGCCAATTTAAAAGTATGATAGCTGGAAATGGCATGTCATTATTCAGCAATTTCCATTTCCCTGAACCTGAGAAGGTAAATAGAAACACAGCCAGATTTCCTCTTCTGTGAATGTTTTATTTATATTCTTGAACTATTATTTTTAATCACTTTCCCCTTATTTTCATTGATTATAAGTACCTTTTTATAACCCATACAATGATAATATTACAATTACAATAATCATAACAATCTTCCAATCTGTGGCTTTTCTTTTAACTTGGTTTATAGTTTGAGCAGGAGTGGGAGTGGATATGGGAGATGATAAGATCTAAAATTATTTTAGTTCTATCCATGAATAGGCAATTGCAAACTTTCTTCAGTGGATCCAATTTTACCTCTTGCAATACACAGGCTGCAATACACAGGCTGCCCATATTGTACACATATGTTGAGAACCAGGCTGCTATGTTCATTTCTTATTTTATGTAGCTTCAGGTTCCAATCATAGTTTAACATGGTGATTTTTTTTTTACTTTAATCCCTGGAAATTCATTTTTTCTTGCATTTTAAACCTTTTTTTAATTTAAAACATTCAGTATACAATATTTTAATGTTTACAGTGGAATGAAAAGTTTATAAAATGTGTTCAATTCATAGCATAACTGTAAGAAAGTCTTATTTTCTGCTTGTGTTTTAATTCTTTAATTCTGCTGTGGTTTTCATATATAGTCTGCCCTCCATATCTGAGTTCTATATCTACAAAACCAATATATTAAGGAAAACAATCACATCTGTACTGAACACATAAACTTCCCTGTCTTTATTCCCAAAGGAATATAACTACTATGTAACTATATTTACGAATGATTAAGTACAACAACTTATCATTTACATTGTATTAGGTAAGATAAATAATACAGGAGAATGTTTATAGGTTATATGCAAATACTGTGCCATTTTATATAAGAGACTAAAGCATCTGTGACTTTTGGTATCCAGAAGAGGTTATGGAATGATCCTCCATAGATAGTGAGGGATGATTATCCCTCTCTCTACACACACACACACACACACACACACACACACACACTATGTTTATCTCTAGTCACCTTTTGAGGGTGGAATGGGGATGGGCAGTGTCGAATTCCCTAATGGATGTTTTCAAGACTATAAATTCTCCAGATTGTTTCTTTTGGCTAGATCCTTTAGGTTGGAATACTGAGGGTTTTCTTTCTACTTTCTCTTCAAATATTCTACTTTTGTTGCTAGTATTTTTAAAATCCCAGTATTACTTATTCTAGTGTGATTAATTTTATTACAACCTGTTAAATTCAATTTTGGCTATATTGAGTTTTTTAAAGAGATTATATCAAGTAAATCCTGTGTTTGGGCAGTTATTGGGATGTCATGTGTATTTATGAGTGTGTACAGTGGGTCATGCATGTGGGTGTTTTCTTATAAATGGACTGTTCTGTCGAATTCAAATACCCATAAGTACACACTTATGGACACTTGCTGAGCATTAGAAGACCACAGAGGTTCTAGGGATGAGAATCCAGCAACAGTGGTAAGATGAACTTGAGGGTCTTTTTCCTTCTCATTGTTTTCTCTCTTTTTTTTTGTTTGTTTTATTTTGTTTCTAGCAGGGATGCAAATCATATGCATGAGATCAAGAAATCCAGGATCATAGAAAACATAATTCCCAGGGTTTTTCTTCCCTTTCACAGAAGTAATGTTGGCAGTCTCAAAGCCCATATTCTTCACAAAGAATGTTCGCAGTCTCAAGGGCCATATTAATGGGCAACCATAATTACAACAGTTTCTTGGTTACTGTCTTTTAAGTACCCAAAAGAAAGTACTACACTCTGAAATGTTTCTTCATTTCATATATAAGATTTTTAAAAATTTGTTTATCTCACTAATTTTAGAGATTTGCAGAATGAAAAGGTCTAACTAATTTAATATCTTTACTGTACTTCCTAACATGTTTTAATATTCTGTCAAAATAATTGATTTTCATTTAAATTATTTTTACAAAGTATATTAAATCAATGAAAAAAACATTGTGGCCTCCAGCTGTGATACATTATTAAACTTTAACACATCAAATTATTCAAAAGTGTAGAGCATCTTTTTAAAGATGTTAATCTCCATTGGCCTTCAGCAATGAATGGATGCAGTTTTACTGTGCCTTCTCCAAAAATGTTAGCAGTGTCTAACACACTCATAGATCCAGCTATTCCATAAAAGATATCTTCAATGGTATGTGGGACATAGCTGTACCTTACATATTTTATTTTGTTTATGTTTTCTATTCAGATATCTGTGAGCATATAAATTTAAGGTAGCAAATCTTTGGTAGCCTGCTGGGCATGTGATGCTTGGGAATCCCAAGCTTCTTCATAAAATCCCACACTTAAGAATAAAAGGCATATCCTATACTTTATGTTATCTATAGGCTTTGTTATAATTTCTACCCTAACTCATCTGATGTAATGTTTATCAGTTACATGATGAGAATGAGTGATTACTAATCATTTTGCAGTCATGCAGACCACACAGAATGGGCCTGGTCTGCCAGCAGCTGAATGGTCAGGGTCTCTAACCTGTGTGACCAGGTAAGCTTGGTCTACTCACACAGGCTTTATCTCAAGTCTCCAGCCACAACAGAAGGTTAAGCATGAGTAGCAAGAAGTGAAGCCTGTGAATCCCAGGAGGAAGCTGAAGATCATTATGTCTTTCTGAACCACTGACTCTAACCTAATTGCATTTGTATTTTGAAACTTTTTGGTCCATCAGTATTATTTGAAGTTTCAGAGAAATGAGTCTGATCTTACCCAAATACATACAAGATTCATATCTAAATGTACCTATGTGTCTGTATATTGTTCTTTTATTTTCTGAGTAAATTTCTGTGATCATATATATTTTCTTTGTATTTCTTAAGTTCTTAAAAGTTCTTAACTGATATACCTCTCCAATGGAGTTTATCTCTTTTTTTTTTGGGGGGGGGTCAGGGTACCAGGGATTAAACTCAGGGGCACTTAATCACTAAGACACATCTCCAGCCCTATTTTATATTTATTTAGAGACAGGGTCCCACTGAGTTGCTTAGTGCCTCACTGTTGATGAGGTTGGTCTTGAACTCACAATCCTCCTTCCTCAGCCTCGGGACCTGCTGGGATTATAGGCATGTGCCACCGTACCCAGCAGAATTTATCTTTTATCAATCAAAATTTTTTGTTCATTTCACTAAATTCTTTTAAACTTTTCTTTTATGTCATATTCATAGCTTTTCCACTGTATTTTGTTATTTTTTGCATAGTGAATTATATATCTTTTTTTCCAAGTTTTTGTCACTATTTTTGTTTCAGGTATGTCTTTCATAAATAGCTAGGTTATTTTGATTTCCCTGAATATTTGCATGATGATAGTAATGATAACAGGTAAAAGTATTGTTCGCTTGGTAACAAGAAAGGACATACCAGGGAATATTAATTTCACATCATTCTAACTAATATAATTTGATAGACATATTTAGCTTTGTGCTATAGCATAAGAGATGTTATAGCTCCTACTATCAGAGAAATGTAATGTATCAGAAAGTTGGAGGTGACAGATGTACCTAGACAAAAGAATTTTATAAGCGTCTAGAATTGAATGCTGAATTATATCTCATACATTGGACATACTCTGGGACTCAGAGAGGATGGAAAGTATAATGAATAGTTTAATTTTAGATACATTAAATAATAGCCAGATATTCAACTTGCTGTTAACCTACTACACATTTGTCTTTGCCATGCTAAGTGGTTAACTATTTTGTTGTACAATAATTTAGAAGCAAGTATGCATTTATAGACTGCTAGATAAAGACATGTTTATGTGGGCGTGTGTGCAACAATATTGAAAGAAAGCTGACACTTTTTTTCAGTAGCTCTTTAAGATTTAAATATATATATGTTCACTTGTTTAATGATCATAACTATCCTGAAGGCAGAAGGAATAAGAATAAGTGTAACAAATACTTATTAACCACTTTTGTGCAAGACCATACCCTTTTTACTTATTCATGCATTCATGAATATTTGTGTATATGAATACCATTGTTTCAAAAATAGTTTTGAGTCCCCTACTATGTGCCTGGAAAAATTAGAGATAATTGAATGCAGACCAGACAATGAAATCCTCACGACAATCACTAAAATATCATTGTACAATTAACGGTGGACAAAACTCAACAGAAATAGAATAGTGACACCTAAGCCAAAAAGTCACCATAATTTTCCTAACTGTAAGGTTCATGCTTTTTTCATTACCATTGCTTTCCATACACATTTGAGTTGCAAATATCACTTTACTTTCTCAAAAATTTATACATAGTAATTTAGTATACCAGATTTAAAGTATTCCTGCTTGATGGAATCATTGGCTAATGAAAATAACCAAACTTTATCACTACTTTTAAAGTCACAGTTACTTATTTATCTCTTATTTACTTACTGTATGTGTGCATTTAACATATGATCAAAGGTACTGGATTTTCCTGTTTCTCAGGCATGTGGCAAGGCCATTTCCAGCAACTGTTTTAGCCAATACTGTATATACATCCATCATTCATTTCAATTCCTCAAAATGTTTCATTTCGAATACACTAATAATATGGAAAGACTGATAATGCTTTTTCATCAAGCACTGTTGGAGAAATTCTAATGAAAGTAATTTCAACTCCAATATCCCTGATGAAAAGAAAAAGTATAAAACTTTTGAATCTAAAATAGAGATGATTTATATCTCTGAAAGTTCAGAATAGGCAAGGGCAACAAGATCAACTCAGCACTATAGAGCCTGAGAAGTATATAGACTATAAGCAGAAAACTATTTCTTGATGTCAAAGTCCTCACTAACAGCAATAAATTCACCTCCTTCATGTTATATGGCCTCAGAACATCCATTTTCTTAGTTATCAATGCACATTAAAAATCCCTGACAAGGTGACACTTTCCTGGAGATTTGAAACTAAATAGCTGCTATTATATTCTAATTATAAAATTCTTGATATACATGGGATTATGTAAAAAAATGAGAATGTTATGAATAGAGATAAACCAAGTCACACCAGTCCAAGGAACACCTCTAGGAAATTCAGTTTCAAAAGCTAAAGACAACCCTCCAGGGGCCCTGGAGACATGCCAAGCCTACTTAAATCACCATGCAATTTTAACCAAGCCCAATATATTTTCCAGTGAATGGATGTCATCTGTCCAGATTGAATGATAGCCATGGCAAACCCTCTATATTTTGTTTCATTTCACAACCAAACTCACTCTTATGCTTATTTGGGATGCTGGGTGATGCTGTCAAAAATTACAGAAGAAAAATATACGAGGTGCATTAGCTAATGAGACATCTGTCTATTATTTTTTTCCTTGCATTACAGAGAATGCACTACCTATAAAATATCTTAAAGCCCTCTCTTTAATTGCAGTCATTATAGACCTAATGTTCAACTCCTCCCCATCTGGTAATGTTTAGCTACTTTTTGTATAAAGCCTAATTTACAAAAGGATTTTCATGCAACCCAAAGAGCACTGTGTTTTAAATAGTTTAAAGTACAAAACTAGAAAAATAATAACTCAAGTATATCTTTGGATAAATTTTAATTAAAAGTTTCTCATATTCATAAAATAATAGAGTATTATAATAAACATATATAATCAATTCTTAGGTTTAACAAATTATTTCAAACCTATTTTGAAGTCAAACGTGACTGATAAAAAACATTTTATATTCCTTTCCGTCCCAGTGTATATTTTCTCCTAGAGATAACCACCATTATAAAAGTGATATGTGTCTTTGCAGTAAATGTTTTCATAGCGTGTTACATTTGTACATATCTTTAAACAATATTTATTGTTGTTTTGCATGCTATTAAATCTATCATGCTTTATATATCATTCTGGATCTTGCCTATTCATTCCCATATGAGGTATTTCTCTTTTGCTCTCTGGTTTATACCTTATGAATATACCATAATAGATTATATATATGTATCTCCTTCTGCTGATGGACATTTATATTGATCAGCAGTTTGTTCATATAAACAATTTTGTAATTAGATCATAGACTTCTTAGGCATGTAAAAAGGCTATGTTATAATCTCAGGTGATACTTATGTTCATCTGCAAATTGACTTGATCTTACAAAACTCTTCTGCAAAGCAACTATACCAACTTAAACTATCAACAGTCTCTATAAGTTCCCATTTCCCTAAATTTTTGTTCACTTTGGATTGGTCGTTAATTTCTCAAAATTACTTTAAGAATTAGATTTCTAGTCTAATTAGCTCTGTGATTGAAATAACACTGAATTTTTTAGGTTTACTTTTGGGCAAATAACATCAGTGTAATAGCAAGACTTTGTATACATGTGGATATATCTCATAATTATATGACTTTTCTTCCATGCCCTTTAATAGCACTTTGACATTTTCACCATAAGGTCATTGCAAATTCATATTTGCTCAATCCTGACTAGTATAATTCTTAAACTACAAGTACACAAAATTTCTATTTAAAAATTACTAAAAAGACTTGTTAAAATGTTTCCACTATATTTGTGAATTCTATAGTTATTGTTTGCTCTGTATTATCATGTGCTTTCTATACAAATAACCATAATATTTAATTTACAAGATACAATATTTTATGTTCACAATTTTTCCAGTTTTTAATTTTTTTAACATTGGTAATAAATTTCAAATTAAATAATAATGACGAAGTTATTTCTAACTATATTTTGTTTTCTATCATAAAAGGTTACAAACCCACTATTTTATCACTTTTGGAATGAGGTAATATTTAAATAGTTTTTAGTATATTAGAGATATTTCTTCCCATTCTTAGTTTAATTCAAGTTTTAAAAAAATGAGTGTTGAATTTCTTATAGTCAGTTTTGATTCTTGCAGAATATTCTTTCTTCCTCCATAAAATTAAGATTTTTATACATAAGGGCCCGGCACAATGGTGCACACCTGTAATCCCGGTGGCTCAGGAGGCTGAGTTAGGAGGATGACAAGTTCAAAGCCAGCCTCAGCCAAAATGAGGTGCTAAGCATCTTAATGAGATCCTGTCTCTAATTACAATACAAAATAGGGCTGGGGATATGGCTCAGTGTTCGAGTACCCCTGAGTTCAATCCCTAGTACCAAAACACAAAATAAAACAACAATAAAAAAGATTTTATACATTAACATGTTAATGTATATTTTAGATAATGAGTTTTGAATCTTATTAAGTATTATTTCCTCTAGCAAATTAGATTTTTACCCATTACTTTGCTAATACTCTTTAATTATATTATAGGACTTATCAGGCTTTTTAAAAAACTTTACTATGTGATATAATGAATTGCTATAGTAGAATCTGGAATAAACCAAATTATTCCATCTTAATAAAGAACAGTAGAAATTTAGTTTGCAAAGAATTTTTTAGAAATGTATTTTCTATGTATTTATATCTAAATTTGTTTATATGATTTTTAGATTTAGTTCACATAGTCATCAAGATTTTCTAACCATATGAAATGATTAGATATATTTCTACCTCTTTCTATTCTACAATCATTTATATTTAAAAGTAATATATGTTCTTGAGGATTTGTAAAAATACTACAATAGTACTGGGCCTGGTATAGTTTTAGGGTATGACAATGGATCCCTGAGTATAGCCTTAATTTATTTTATTTTTGTTACCATATTCCAGGTTTTCTGGGCTCTTTTGTCCCTTCAATTCATGCATTTCTTCAGTCAAAAATTGTTATTTATGTGACACCCTCTCCATAGCTTTGCTGTCACCTGTCGATCCTACACTGCCCTTTGTTCTCATCCTAACCGTCGTCCTCCCTCGCAGCCTGTGTTGTATCACCAGTCTCATAGATTTCATGTATTCCTCTTGTTTAATTCTTCCCCAATTTTTCAGAAGCAATCCTGAAGTAGTCAGAAGAAAGGGAGATACCATGTTTGAAAATTTCAAGAGACTGAATATCTTTTTCTAGTCTCTCCCTTGAGAGATAATTTAGGCATAAAATTATAGGTTGAAAATAATTTCTTCTCAAAATTCAGGAGGAATTTCTAATCGTTTTGTTTCACTTTGCTATTCAAATACCCAATGATATATTCTTTTTCTCTTTCTTTTCATAATTTTTTTGTAACTCTCTACAAGCTTTTGGAATCTTTATGTTAGTATTCTAAACAACTGCAATGATGGGGTTATTTCATTCATGGAAATAAGCAACAGGAACACTGTGGCTCTTTCAGCGTATACCTGAAGTTCTTCAGTTCCAGGAAATTTTCTATTATTTCTTCCTTTCCTTTGTTTTCCTTGATTTTACTAGGATGCTTACTGGTAAGTTGTGCCCCTTGGTCTGATTTGCCTTTTATTTTAATTAATTTTTTTTTACACTTTTTCCTCACATAAAATCAATCTCATCTTTTTTGATTGCCTACTGAAATATATCAACTTTTTCTTACTTCATTCTGTTTACTTTTTTTATAATAGTTCTTTTCAATACTTTGTTCATTTTAATACAAAATTTTCACTTTTTAATAGCACCCTATTATTTTCATCAAAGAAATATATTTTATGCATGTAAATTAAAACTTTTGACATATTCATCTAGTCTGTGATATATTTGTGTTTTTGGAATTTGCTTTGTTCTACAACTTCCATGTTAGGAGCTTGGTTAAAATGCCTTAAATGACTTGGAGAGACTTTGCTTTTATTCTTTCTTTCCTTTCTTCTTCATTCACTCCCTCCCTTACTCTCTTCCATCTTTCCTTCCTTTAGGTTCACTTTGTATAAATACATTTGAGAGTGAATTGTTTAAGGTCAGACGTGGCACAAATGTATCTAAATCATTTCATATGATTAGATGGCTACGGTTTTTCTGATTGATAAGCTTAAATGTAGAATGATCAATCAGATGAGAGCTGACCTTTTCTTGGAGGACCACTAGACCCCAGATGCAATAGGCATTTTCTTATGGAAACACTTTTCACTCCTTGTGTCATCTTCTAGACTTTGTCAGTATGTGATGTGGAAGAGTAATGAAAGGGTGGTTGTCAGAAGCCTAAAGGACAGTATTCTATAAATTGGACTGAGAAGTTTACTTCATCTAATTTCCAAATGGCCTTCTGTAGGGGGCCACCTCTGGGCTATTTGAATAGCCTCTACTGGGCCTTGGAGCCAAGGAGATTTTGGTTTGGCATTGCAAGTTATTTTGTGGCTTATTATGCAAATCACGTGATGACCTCAGTCTTCACTGGACTAGAGAGATTGCTGTGTAGCTTTGGACTAGGGCATTACCGGTTGGACTGCCCCCCTCCTACTTTATTTGGCAAAAGAACATTCCATTGAAATCCTTTGAAGCCCCTTGTATAAATAAAGCAAACTGGGCTCCTCTCTCTCTCTTTCTTCTTCCAGTGTGGAAACAGGACCGCTAAGGTCGCAGCACTGTCTCACCCTCACTTTTCAAAATTATTTCTGTTGTGTGATTTTTTTGCCATATTTCTCAGCCAGCACATTTCACTCAAGGGAAACCCAAATTTCATAGCCTATGCGGATGGCAGAGAGGAGAATAAGAATCAAGAGCTGTCCTCACAGATGGAAGTACCCATGAAAACATTAACGTTAATCTGGAAGATATTGCTCGTATTTAAAAAAATTTTGTAGATAATGTATCTAGTTGTACAAGTCAATAAAGCTTTGTTTTTTCCCCTGAAAACAAGTTTTATTTATATCAGGTTTTAAATACATTACATAATATTAAAACTAGAAGTTAAAAAGAAAACCATAAACCAGTTTATTACTTCACTTGGCACTGGTAAACTAGTGAGTTTCAGGTGAGTTGCAAGCTCTATAGCTTGTTGATAACAACAGCTTGTATTTGTTCCCTTGTCAAAAATCTAACTGATACCAAGTATGGTGGCACATGCCTGTAATCCCAGCTGTTCGGGAGGAAGGCTGAGACAGGAGAATCCTGAGTTCAAAGCCAGCTTCAGCAATGGTGAAGTACTTAGCAACTCAGTGAGACCCGTCTCTAAATAAAATACAAAATAGGGCTGAGAATGTGGCTCAGTGGTTGAGTGCCCCTGAGTTCAATCCCTAGTACTCCCCTCAAAAAAATTAACTGATATTGAGGATGGGGGATCAAAGGACAGTATAGGTAGTGAATGATTGTGTCAGGAAGATGGGACAGACTCAAGAGGAAATAAAATGTTAATACCTCCAGAGCACTTCCCCCTCCTCCAAACTTTTGCCCCAGTTACCTGACTCCAGTGAATTGTTCCTCCCTACAAGAAGTTGTTAATGAATAACCCCTGGATGACTCTCTTCCTGACGCTGGTCACTCCACCTTTTGGTCACTGGTCACATAGGCAACATAATGGGAGTAGGGGGGCATGAGAACAAAGAAAATCTGAAATGTATAAAAAGGGCAGGACACCCACACTCCCTCAGGCACCAACTTGGAAGCCCTCCTCTGTAGAGGAGTCTCTGTCTGCCTCTCTCTTTCTCTCCTTTAAATAAAACATTTTGCATTGCCTCAGTGTTTCTTGGGTGTTCAATCTTCAGCACCTTGGGGAACGGATCTCAAACCTGATTCTCAACGCCAGTATCAATATTCGGCTGGCTTCACATTCTGGTGTTTTGGACACCTCTTAGCTAGAATATGTCTAGTCCAAAAGAAGACCTTGGTGGAAAGCCAGATGCTGCATCATCTCACTGGAAGGAAGGTAGTCTCTGAAATCTGCCCACCTGATCAGGTTAGAGACACTAAGAGCTCTTTTTACTACCAAAAATTCCCTCTAGTGGTACAGCTGCTATTGTTGCCTTATTCTATCCTCTTTATTGTTCAGGTCATGACACTCTTAGGGCAGGGGACTCTGCTTAGGGAGAGCTAAGGAGCTTCTGGCCAGAAACAGATGCCTGTGATCTTGGGGCTCTGGGTTTTGCTGAAACATCATATTATTGTTTTGTTTCAGGGTGGACACTGCAAGGCACCTACTGCCTGATGTCTGTTTAAATGAGAAACTTCAAGAGTAGACTGCATAGCTTTTTTTTCAGTTTATTGCACGAAGGAGTTATATTAGTCCCAAGTTTATACTGGACCCAAAATGGTTACATAAAACAAGCTGTGAGAGCTTTAAACTTGTGACAAGGGACAGGAGAATTGTACTCATTGCAAGGAAATCCTCACTTAAGCTTCAGTGAGCCACACGCATTTAAAACCCACGAACCTTCAGCTGATCATCCTTGATTGGTCCAATCTCTGCTCTTGTGCTATTTACCCAGTAGCTGAATTTCTTCTCTATATTCTGGATTCTCAATTACAGTACCATTGCAGGTCAATTTCTCCTTAAATGCTTTCACTAGTTACTGTTGATTGTTTTTTTTTTTTTTTTAATGGATTCCATCTTCTGTGCCAGCAGGAAGCAGATCCTCATCCTTACTTGCATCAGCAAAGGGGTAGAGAAAGTGCAGGTTCTGGATAGTGAACGTATAGTACGATTCCTTTTCCTTGGTGGAAACGACCGATACAACTTCCTCTTCAGAAAGCAGCTGTGGGAGAAGGTGGATTGGGGATATAGCATTGGGAAGCAAGGGAGCTCAAGGGGGAGGATACTGAGTCTTCTATGGTGGCTCAGTGACTGGGCCATCATAATTCTTAAGTGAAGATGCCATCATGAATTCAATGACCCACAAAATTTGTTCCATAAAGTGGTAAAGGGAATCTGAAAGCTGCACACCTGGTTTTCCATGTCTGGTCCCCAATGTCCATTGCAGTTCAGTCCCTCTGATCTTGACAGGTGAGACCTGAGGGACCTACATCCCAAACCTTCACCCCAGTAACTCCCACTGCTGCCGCAGAATTGGGACATTCACCCACAGATTCTACATGTCCAGACCCACTTTTCTGAAGATTCCACCTCTCCTTCCATGACTCGTATCTCCCTCTCCTGTGGCCATGTTACTGTCTGGTCAGACTCCTCAGGTGGGGAATTTCCTCTGTCAATACTATCTGCTAGTATTAGTCTGCTCTATGGATTCTTTGACTGTTGCCATCTCTACCCCATCATTGCTCCAAGGGCTTAGGTTCTTGCTCCTACTATTTTCCACACCTGTGGCACTGCCCAGACCTCTTTGCAACACATTCTTATCTCTTCCACTGCTGGTAATGTTGCTCACATAACATTCTACAGGTCACAGATATGGTCTCCCTAACACTCAGAAGAAACTTATGCATTTGTCCATTAATGGGAATACCAGAATTCATGATTCCCTTGCTGAGAAGCTGCCTATCTGCTTTCTTGTTTTCATGCCTTGGAGCAAACAGGAAATTGAATCTCTCTATTCCAACGTTTTGGTCCACTCCCAACTTTATGTTCTTCTATTGTATGCTATAATTATAGCCATTCAATGAAGTTACAGTAGCCATCTATTGGTAAGACATTAAATACGATTAATCACTGGTTATTAATTACAGGTTTTATTTTCAATTAAATTAAATATTTTGCAATGCTCAATCCCTATGGAGAAAAATGGACATTGGATGTTAGAACACGTAGGAGCGCATGAACTAGATGTCAGGAACAAAGCCTCTTTCTGTCTTAACAGTGTCTGTATTTTTGAGGCATTGTGCAACATAATAGAATCCTGGACTGTATGAACAGGCTGGAGGGAGTAATTTGCAGTCTGGCTAACCTGGCTCTCTGCCATCACCACAGTCATATAACCTGGCCAGCTTATAGTGTGTCAAAATGGAGAACACAGGAGATTATGTGATTATACCAGCATGACTGTACTAAAAGATCACATGTAATTTTTTGTAATTTATTTCTGAGTTTGAACACTGAAATCGTAAGGGGGAATAAATTTGATATTTTCTATTTTAGTGGATTTCAACAAAATAATATATTTATAAGACACTTTCAGAAATAATATGTGGCAATGATAGAATACATGGAAATTAAAAAAAAAAAAGAAAAAAACCCTCTGGAAACAAAATTACAGTCTCCCACTAAGATGTAATCACTGTTAGACTGTTGATGTATTTCTCTCAAGTCCTGTAACCACATGAATGGCATATCATATGAATGGCAATGGATATTTTTTATTTGGCAAATAATTCCAGGCCAGGCACTGACCTAGATTTGGGGGATACATAACAAACAAACCACCCCTGCTTTCTCAGTGTGTACACTGTAGTGAGAGAGGCAGAAAACAATCTAAAAATGAAAGTGAATGATGTGCTATCAGCAAGGCCTAATTAGAAAAATAAAGCAAATCTGGGGGAAAGTGTTGTAATTTTAGGTAATATTGTCACAGTCCTCAAAGAGAACATAATTATGGATTTGTAATGGATAACTGATCTGATTTGAAATAAGGCAAATAATTAATTTGAAGTTCTTTATGGTATTTCCCTGCTACAAAAGGAGTTAGCCTCAGATGTTGTCAGACAGTGATGTAGAGCCAGTTGCCACAGTACATCTCATGACCTCAGATGATGTGCATCTGGGCTTTAGGCTGAGGTTTAGGGCAAATAAAATAAAATCAGGTTTCCCTACAGCTTCATATTTTTGGTGTTAGTCTATTCAGGCTGCTATAACAAGATAATTTAGACTGGATGATTTGTAAATAAGAGAAACTAATTGCTTTTGTTTCTGGCATCTAGGAGGTCCAACATCAGAGCCCCAGTAGATTTGGTGTCTAATAAAAGTTTCAGACATGGCACCTTGCTTTTGTGCCTTCACGTGGCAGAAGCAGCACATCAAACGAGCTTCAATCTACTTTAAAGGCATTGATCCCATATTTGAGAAATATCCTAAATCACTTACCAAAAACGTCTACCTCTCAAAACCCCATGAAGATTAAGATTCAACAAGAATTTGGGGGGACACCCATTCATACTATAGCATCATCTTCGGAGGTTTTCAACTAAAAATCTGGGAAATTTACCAATGTCTCCTTAATTAGATTTCACTTTGTCCTTTTTTTTTTTTTTGTTTATGTATAAAGAAAATGTTCTATACCAAACTAATCAGCCAAAACCAGAGGTAAAAAAAAAATACTTTTCAGTCTGCAAATTTTTCTATACAGTTGTAGTACATGATTTTCCTTCTTGTCAAGCTAGGCATATCCACTCTTTCTTTTAGGACTTAAATATTTATTGGGCTGTGAAAGAGAATTTATTTTAACAAATGAGATATGAGAATGTAAAGAAGACCTTAAATTACCCTGATCTAACCCTACCCCCCATCTCGCATCAAGTACCTGATATTCTTTTTAATTTTTTTTTGTTTTAATTAGTTACACATGACAATACAATGACCTTGACATATCATACATTTGAATCAGATGGGATATAATTTCTCATTTTTCTGAGTGTACAGGTTGCAGAATCATATTGGTGATGCAGTCACATATATACACAGTGAAATAATAATGTCTATTTCATTCTACTATCCTTCCTATTCCCTCATCCCCTCCCCTCCCCTCCCATCACTTCTTTCTACTTAGTCTAAGGTAACACTATTCTTTTTTTTTTCCTCACATCTTCATACATGAAGCACCTGATATTCTCCACCTGAAGCTTTGCAGTTGCATGTTGCTTGAATTGGAATATTTATTCCTATTTCCTTCTGAGGAGTTCTGTTCTGTTTTCATTTATTTCAAGTTTTTATGCTAGATTCCACTCCATCCTATATTCCAGTCTTTTTTTTTTTTTTTTTTTTTTTTTAGAGAGAGAGAGAGAGAGAGAGAGTTTTAATATTTATTTTTTAGTTTTCGGTGGACACAACATCTTTGTTGGTATGTGGTGCTGAGGATCGAACCCGGGCCGCACGCATGACAGGGGAGCGTGCTACCGCTTGAGCCACATCCCCAGACCCTATATTCCAGTCTTTATACATTGTAATTCATTATATTTCCTAGTCTTACGCAAAACAGAATGTGTTTCTCTTGTTCCTTGCTGTTATTTATTTAGTAATTGTCAAAATCTAATGTTGTTTTAAAAGGGATGTATGTATTCTGTTACTCTAACAACATAATGCCCTAACATGTCTGCCTATCCATATGTATGAATAAGGAACAGGAAGATAGTCTTCTTTGTCATCTGAGAAGACCTAGTTCATTTGTCAGCCATCTTTACCTGAGCAGTATAATTTCTGTCAATTGCAGATTGGGTCTATCACATTGCCAGGTGTCAGGACAAGTTGAGTGTAGAAAACACAGGTTTGGCCTCTTCAACTCTCCCACTTCTTACTCTAAAAGCAAAATAAGGAAAGCTTTCCTATGGCACCAGAATTTCTCTAAGCAGTTTATTCTCTCCTCCTCCTCCTCCTCCTCCTCCTCCTCCTCCTCCTCCTCCTCCTCCTCCTCCTCCTCCTCCCCTTCCTACTCCTCCTTATTTTTTTTTTTGCAAGAAGTGTCTTTGCTGTAATATTCATCATATTTTGGAAGGAATCCTTCCAGATAGACATTTATTTAATTTATTAGCTTTCATCATCAGTACTACTCATAATCTGTCAAGCTGTGTATTCCAGTATGTGGTTATCTGGTGGCTTTGCCAGTTCTTACTTGTACAACAGCCTTCAGCAGCCAGACTGGACTGTGGTCATTCCAGATTGCCTACCATGATTCAATCCACTCTCCACCTTCCAGAAACTTGTCAAATCTCTAATCCACTGATGTTCTCACTTCCCATTCTTGGCACAGATATGAATGACTTATCTTTTATTTTTTCTTTCAGAGGTAATTTTGAAGTAAAGGAGAGAAATAGCTACTCATTTATTATGCTGAACTAGAAGCCCTGCTAGAAATTGCCACACAATATCTTATACAACTCAGTTGATAAATCTTTTTAATATTGACAAAGGCCTCTTATATTTGAGGATCATGTATGTGCACTATACAACAGATGTTTTATTTTTATTTTTTACTTTTGGCATTTAACTGCATTAGAAATGTGACACTTATACTAGTGTATTCTAAAAGGAAAGATCTTAATTTTGGTTTACAAGTAAATAAGAAATTGGCTCAGGACTCTCTAAAGAGTAACTCTATCTTTTTCATACTAACTGCACAACCATCTTTTAATCTTTTCAGGGAATTTTATATCTCTCATATTTGTTTCTTGTATAATAATCTATTATTTCCCTCACTTTATATTAGCTCTCTAATATTTGGCACAATCATAGTTCACAGTTTTTAAGTCTATGCGCAGGTATC
Organism: Urocitellus parryii; assembly: GCF_045843805.1. Taxonomy (NCBI): domain Eukaryota; kingdom Metazoa; phylum Chordata; class Mammalia; order Rodentia; family Sciuridae; genus Urocitellus; species Urocitellus parryii. The sequence continues at coordinate 102,187,166 of NC_135542.1, forward strand.
TTTCCTATAGGTGTTTTCCTATATTGCTCACATTCTGCTGTAACTATAGGAAAGTCAGTTGCCACAGAAACCAATGCTAGAGCCACAAACTTCCAACATCACGTCATGTTCCTCTCTCCATCACTTGCTGGAACCTAACCTAATCTCTGTTTTCCACCAAATATGTACTAAAACCTTGAAAAAATGTTATCTGCCACGTGTTTGTTTCTTTCCAGAAACTTCAGGAATACATACAGGGCATGAAGACCATTGTTTCAGCAGATTTTATTAAACAAGAGTTCTACTTTAAAAAGAAGAGAAAAATGGAGACCACCAGCTGCTACAAATCTACATGTTGGATTCTTTGTTATGATTGAGCTGAGAGCATTAAAGATCATTAAGCACATAATATATTTCATTCAATGCATTGAAGTTAATTGACAACTCCTATTAACAGCCTCATTTAGAAGCCCTTGGGCCTTTGCTCTATTTGTACAAATGGCATTTTTATGAATTAAAAACATGGGGATGAGTGGTATGCAGGGGCAGTTTTCATCTAGAAGCAATGCAAAAACAATCTTAAAAGTGAAGCCATTTAATTATCCTTTGGTAGAAAACATGGCAAACTTGGCTGGACTGTGAAACTCATTTTCAAATGTAGCCAGGCTCCAAATGAATACTTGCCATTCTTGGAAACAGCATATTCTTATTAATCCCAGGACATAACATTTGAGGGGACAAATATTTGTACTACTGGATACCACATTTCAAAGCCAATTGTTAATATGTTATTATATCCCACCAGACCAAAGATTCCACCAACTCTTAGAAATACCATTATTTTATTTTCAAGAAAGAAAATGATTCAAATAAAACGTCTATATCTTATCAATTTGAAAAGCAAAATCAACTTCAGATGAATTAAAATCTCCAAATTGACAAAAGAAATTGTCAGGCCAAGAATCATAAACTCTTAGGAGAGTGAAATAATCCCTGTATTATTGATGTGTTACTTGAAGTGTGTTGTATTTGGGATTATAACATCTTAACACTAAACCTCAGAAATAGCCAGCTTCCATGCAGCACATTTGACTGCAGCAGAACTCGCCATAGAGCAGTGCTGGATCACAGATGGGCACAAGTAAATTTACACTTCTTCAAGAGGAAGGAAAAAGAAAAACTTCAACTTCTGCACAGAATTCTACTTGTACATAAGACAGGGAAGGACATAAAGTACAGAGTATTAGAAACAGTAGGTTCAATTCATTCATTTTAAACAACAGGAAATTTTGACCCCAAAGAAGAGATGCATTAGATAGAGTCCTAGTGAAGCTGAGAGCAGGCCCAGGGCAGAAGCAGTGAACTCTCCTGTGAGACTTAATGACATCCAATTGGCTAGTAATCTAAGAGTCAAGAAGGACAGAAATTATTCTTTTGTCCTGTGCATTTCACATTTTCCAGGTGTTATGGAAAACCTGTCCATAGGAAAGCTCTGCCTCACAAGCACCACCGAGAATTGAAGGGGTAATGGCAGAAAACAACTTGGCTGGCATTTTCTCTTTTAATTGTTTTGTGTTCGTCTTCCATTTTGCACTACATATTTCACCTCTTGTCTTAGATCTCAGGTTGTCCTTGCACCCAAACATCTCCTACTGGAGTTTCATGCTTGTTTGGTACTCAATTATTTACTTACTCTTTAACTGTCTCCTATGCTACTTTGAATACTATAAAGCAGTGTTAATAAATAATAGTTTTTATTGGGTATTAACCTAGACTTAACAGTCAATAGATTTGTTAAAAAAAAAGTGTAGATCACTAGTGATTTTTGAGAGATTTCTTCTTACTCCTGGATCCTTTTCTGTTTTGTTCTGTGTCTGGTGTATATTATTGCAGGACTTTGTGCCCAATAATATATGAGATATAAATAAGCAATCATCTCATTTGCACTTTACTTTGCTCAAACCTCTATGGACTTATAATCAATTTCCAAAATTAAAGTTCGAAAAACATAAAATTACATAAACAATTTATTGAAAACTCTTCTAAATTGGAAAGATGCCACATAATAATAAGCAATTATTTACCAAATAGAGGTCACTGAATGATCATCCTTTCTTCAAAATTTCATAAAAATCATCTACAATGGCAGGAAAGGTGATAAAAGGATACAGAGTGGAGAAAATTAGAGGCAAGCGTTGAAATATGACAGCTAGAGCCGCTAGACAAGAGTGGTAAGGGAATTTCATAGGTCAAGATCCAGGAGGTTTGTTTTTGTTTTTGTTTTGTTTTGTTTTTTTTCATGTAAGATCAGTAGCATTGCTGTGATAGGTTTTCTTGGTTTCCTTTCCCTTTTTTTCTTATTTACTAAGCAAATTACTTCATTTCTGTGTTCCTCAGCTTCCTCACCTACAAAATATAAAAACCATGTGTTGCTTATTGCATTACCGTGAAGATAAAATGAGCTCATCAGTGGTAAATGCTGAAAACACAGCTGCTTAGAAGGCAACACTCAATAAAACATCACTATTAACATTATATTGTTTAGCAAGTTAACATCTACTGATCTCTCATATCCAAGATCAAATATCAGTTTTTATTTGATAACTAACCCTGATCCACTTGAGTGGTTCTCATTTTAGCTTCTATCACTTTTGCTTTTATATTCATTTTCACGATTATTTGATCAAAGTTTCTTTCTCCCACTTGACTTTCAGCCAAAAATTTAAGAATCAATTTAAAAACTGAGTTTGCTTTTTGTTTAGATCTATCTTCTCTATTCATTCGAAGAGAAACACAAACTCCTTACAATGCCCCAAAAGTCATATAAATGAGTTCATCACCCCCTATTCCTAGGACACCTCCTCCAACTCCTCCTCACTGTGCTCATTCTCACTCCCTTTATTCGATCACAAAGAACCTTCTTGTTAGTCCTTCAACAAAATAGGTATATGGGGACCACACACATTTCAGCTGGCTTCTCTCTCAGTCTACAAATTCCTTTCTCTACACTTCCAAACTGCTTACTCCTTTATCTTCTCAGTAATTCATTTAAATATCACCTTCTTAGCAAAACCTTCTATTGGCCACCTAATTTTAAAAATATAATCTCTAAAACTTACTATCTCCCCTCCACATTTTCCTTCTCTATTTCCATAGCATTTGTCTTTATCTGATACAGTAGATGCTTAATTAATTACTGCATTTGTGCTCTGTGTTTCTTATCAGATTTCATGCCATATAACAGCAGGAAATTATGTCTGTTCATTAGCTCTTCCAGGGCCTAAAACTGTGCCTGGTACATACCAGAAGTTCAGTTAAATATTATTACTGTGTGAGACACTGCTACGTAAATGAGTAGATGTTTAGTTTGTTCTATATGTCTTTCATGATCATTGTGGATCTTGAATCTTCAAGACTATTTATTTTTAAATGAAAATACAATAAGTAGTTATTATAGTGAAAGAAGATGGAAAGATAAGATCTAGCTTTATGTTTTTTGTGTGACTATGGGAAAGAACATTAACATACCCATGATTCATATCCTCACTCACACAGAATTGTGTTAGAAATTGACTTCTTTGATGTCAGAAGATTCTGGGCTTTACTAGTAGCTATCATTACAACTACTTGTCCTCCTTCATTTATAGCTTAACTCACTGAGGTTTTAAGATAACAGATAAAAGATATCTTTGTACAAAAATCTCAAGTGGTATAATAATGTTTATAAGACTCCTAGCCCTACAATGACTAGCTTTGAAAGAAATGCATGTCTGATATCTAACTCAAGTTAGTTAATTTCTTTTTGCCAAAAGTTTAGACTCCAGTGACATTGCAAAATACTTCCCTGTTTTTATTATTCTTCACCACCCTCTATCATCATCATAAAAACCCACAACCCATGAAAAGCAGTTGGAGGAGTATACCTGTAAATGAGCCATACATATCAATGATAAAATACCGAACCTTAGAGACACATCTAGTCCTCAAGCTTTTATTCAGTATTCATTATTTGTGACATATAGCTTTTGCCTATGAAATACTGAAAAAAATAAATATGTCCAACACTTATAGACTTCTTAAAGGAAGTTTTTGGACAAGTCTCCATATTAAACATTGACTGAGAAGGCAAAAATAAATCTTTTCCCCCAAAACTAGTATGTAACACTTAGAGGACATGGAAGGCAAAATATGTTCATAAAATTAAAAAAAGCAGATAATTACTACATGGACAATATCAGCAATGAAGATTATCAGGGGGCTATTCTAGCACCTAATTCTACAGTACTAATAAGATGAAAGCTAATGCTGGATTGATTCCAGGCAATGAGCCTTCAGGTTAAAAAGTAAAAGAAATGGAAATAAATAAATAAGTTGGAGAAAAATATATACTAGTTTCATGGATGGGAAGAAAATTTTGTTAAAAATGTCAAATTCCATGCAATTACCTATAAAATAAACATATTCCAAATCATAATCCTAAAAGGATATTTAATGATATTGAAAAACTGATTGTAAGATTTACAAATAAAGACAAGAAATTAGAGTAGCCAATACATTTTGAATTTAAAAAGAAATAAAACCTAGAACACTCACACAAATACCTTCAATACTTACTGCAGTATTTAAGACAGTGTAGTGATAATGATGAAAAATAAAACACACTGATCAATGGTACAAAATAGAGAACTTTGAAATAGACTCAAACACATATGGCTAATTTTTGAAAAGGTTTTAAATATGATTCAACGAGGAAAAATCTGTTAAGGATATGATGCTGGAATGATTGAATATCCATGTATACAAAAGAAACGTTGATCTACACCTTACAATATAGAAATTTAAAAATATCTTGGTAAATTATATACTTAAATATGTAGAATTATTATCATAATGTTTTTACAAAAAAAATTGAGAAAATATTTGTGATATTGAGTGAGCAAGGAGTTCTTAGAACACCAATGTCATGACCCATGAACAAAGGATACATCAAAATTAAAATTCTTTCTCTGATAAAGACATTATCAAAGGAAAAAAAAGCACTGTTAAAACTCAAAAACAGGAAAATAAAAAGACCAATTTAAAATTGGCAAGAGTCTAGAATTGGGACAGGAAATATATAAAATGAGGCTGAAACATATTAAAGTGCCAGAAACTAAGGAAGTTATTTAGAAAGCACCTTGATAACATGTATTTCAAAGGAGTGCCAGAGCCAATTAAAAGGATTCCCAATAGTGAAACCTGAAAGTGGAAGAGAAGACAGAGGAAAGGAAATTAGGGGAGAGCAGGAGAGGAGAATCCAAATCCTGACATCACCAAGAACTGGGGAGGAAGCAAAGTAACTGGGACATTCATAAATTGCTAGTACAAAAGCAAAATGGCACTCTAGCTGTTTGGCAATTTCCTATTGAATTAATAATACTTTTACCCTAATGATCCAGCAATATATTTTAACTACTAATCCCAAAGAAATAAAAATGTATGTCCATGTGAAAATCTGTACATGTTTAGACAGTCTTTATACGTAACTGATAAAAGTGAAAACAATTGAAAAGCCCTTCAATTGGGGATGGATATACAAATGAATTTTTATCCATATGAGTAAATACTACTCAGCAATAAAAATAAAAGATTATTATTATGTGTGTTAATATGGGTGAATCTTAAATGAATTATGCTAAATTTAATAAGAAAAACTCATAGGCTACCTACACTGGGAACTACAAGGATTGAATCCAAAGTGACATAACAAGATCATTTTGGGGGGTGATGGAAGAGTTCTGTGTCTTGATTGTGGCAGAAGTCATATGATCCATGCATCTATCAAAACAAAGAACTATACAACCAGAGTGATAGTTACATCAAACAGATTAAAAATTGAAAAGCAGCCAGGTGTAATGGCACATGCCTGTAATTTCAGTAGTTTGGGAAGCTGAGGCAGGAGGATAGCGGGTTCAAAGCCAGCCTTAGCAACTTAACAAGGCCCTCAGCAACTTAGTGAGACCCTGTCTCTAAATAAAAATACAAAAAAGGGCTGGGTATATGACCCAGTGGTTAAGTGCCCTTGGGTTCAATCCCTGGTATCAGAAAAAAAATTAAAAAATAAAAAGCAAAGAAAACTAAACATTGGAGTTTTGCAAGTCTTATAAAAAGTTCCCATTTGTTCTGCTCAAATATGAGCACAGTTTGGAAACAGAAAACATTGTTGTGTATAAATTAATAAGCTTCTGGGCCTATTTATTTGAAATATAATATTCTTTACCCTTTTTTTTCTAACCTAGTGATGGACTTCATACATATAAAATGCATGCTTAGTTAATTTATGCCATTATTTTATACTCAGATTTTTGAAAATTCACAGAAAAACAATCTCATATTTATTTCACCTTTTGTAGGCAAATTTAAAAAATTAAATGAAAGAAATACTACACATTTTCTCTTAAATTTATTTTTTATTTTTATTTTTTTATTTATTTTTTAGTTTTCGGTGGACACAACATCTTTGTTGTATGTGGTGCTGAGGATGGAACCCGGGCTGCATGCATGCCAGGCGAATGCACTACCTCTTGAGCCACATCCCCAGCCCCTTAAATTTATTTAGTGCCTTATGCAAGTGTACATACATTCTACTCTGACACTCCTGGGTCTAGTCCCAAATTAAAACATGTTTAATTTTCTCATTCTTATTTCTTCTATGGCTATTTTGGCTAAAACTCATGTAGAAACAACATTTAATGTGTTTCCCATTCAGAAAAATAGTATCTATTAGTTGTCACAATCCTAAAAAGTGTGCCATTGATAACTTGCCTGAATTTCAATTCCTTTCCAAATGCAAACCCTTGAAAATCCAATTAGAACAAGAAATTATGCTACATTGATCTCAATTATGAGAGGTAAAACTTTAATCAGTCTTTTAAATTAAGCAGAAAATGAGACCTAGTGAACTTAGAAATCACTCAGTTTATAAAGGAAGATAGAGATTTATTACTAATCTACATATTTCTAATTGCTGTGAGATATTTGAGGTGAGAAAGAAGAACTCTAATTGGTTCTTAGAGTCTTTGCTTGGTCCTGAAGAGTTCTGCCTATCCAGATTCTACAGTTCCCAGGAAGACTGAGACTCATTTTCCTGAGCCATGTCTAGGGATTTTGATTGTCAAGGATTAGAAGTGAACAATGTTATTTGTATTTTTAACTATTGCTATAGTTGATCTTTGTGTGTGTGTATGTGTGTATGTGTGTTTGTGTGTGTGTGTGTGTGTGTGTGTGTGTGTGTGTGTGTGTGTGGTGCTGGGGACGGAACCCAGAGCCTCATGCATGCGAGGCAATCTCTGAGCTATATCCTTGGCCCTAATGGGGCTGGGCATGGGAAGAATGGAGAAACTTTGATTGGGCAAAGGGGAGGGAGGGGAAGGAGGGGGAGGAGGTATGGGGGCAAGAAAGGAAGTGGAATGCGATGGACGTCATTAACCTAGGTACATGTATGACTGCACATATGATGCAACACTATATCATATACAGCCAGAGAAATAAAAAATCTTGCTGCATTTGTGTATAATGAATCAAAATGCATTCGGATGTCCTATATACCTAATTAGAATAAATAAATAAATTTAATAAAAAGCAAAAGATTGAGGCTCAGGGCTATATCTAGGCTAATGGTCTTTTCTTTAGTAGATACTGACTCTGTGCTAGAGCTATCTAGTCTTTCAGAACATGCCTTTTCTCCTTTTCCCCTCTGAAGAGAATCCAGTTTTTAGAAGGGCTCCTACCCACCTGAAATAAAGACTAAATTTCCAGTATGTTCTTACAGCTAGTCATGGATGTGGAAATAATAGCAGGATTGAAAGTGATTGAGATTCCTCTGAGAAGTATTTTAAAGAAAGCAAAGTGCCCTCTCTCTGTTCTTCCTTCTTCCTGATGGTTGGATGGAGAACATGATGACTGGAGGTTAAAAAGCCATCTAGGCCCAATAGTAGGAAGCCCAAGACGACAGGCCAGGAGAGTAAGAGAGAATTTAGCAAACTTCTTTCTGTAACAAGGCCAAGAATAAGTATTTTTGGTTTTGCAGGCTAAAGTGTCTGTGTCATCTGCTCAACTCTGCCATATAATGCCTAAGCCACAATAGAGAGTATATAAATGAATGGGAATAGCTGGACATCAATAAAATTTAATTTATAGATATAGGCAGCTGTGGAAAATAGTCTGTTTACATCTGAAAATAATAAGACTGGCTTGCTAAACAAAGCAGAATGTCATATAATCCCCAACCTGCCTCTATATTTTATGAAGGAACAATAAATCTCTCTATTTAGACATTTTTGTTAAAGTTTCTACTATGTATGAGCAAAGAGAATCCCAACTGGTAACTGAAAATGTTTCAGTCACTGTAGAAAATGGTTAGTGATTCCTCAGAAAGTAAAACAGAATGACCCAAAAATTTCACTTCTAGGTATACAGTCAAAATACTTGAAGACTGGTATGAGAACTAATACTTGAATAAGTTGTACACATTGATGACCATCAATAGAAAAATTGTAGTAATATTACTAAGCCATAAATGAAAGAAAATACAGATATATGTTATAATGTTATATATATATATATATATATATATATATATAACAATAACAATAATATATATATAACAATAATATATATATATATATAACAATAATGTTATAACAATATATATAATATAACAATAATATATATATAACAATAATGTTATATTATATATATATGTTATAATGTGAACTAACCTCAAAATCATCATGCTAAGTAAAAGAAACTATACATCAAAATGTCATAAATTGTATGATTTCATTTTTATGAAATGTCCAGATAGGTAAATCCGTAGAAGTAGAAAGCAGAGGGGTAGTTTTGGGGGACTAGGCAGAGTAAGAAATGAGAAGTAATGGCTTAGAGAATACAGGGTTTTATTTTATCATGATTGACATGTTGTAGAGTCAGATAGAGGTGATATACTAATTGCCTCTGTTTTTTTTTTCACTTTTAAGTCTTTAATTTTGTGGTACGTGAATTATACATTAATATAAATTAAATAAAAGCAAAAAGAATGAATGTTAACATAAGTCCTCTCTCTTTATATTGTCTGTGTGTTGCATCAGTTTAATTACCAAAATAAATCACTGCTCTTTTAAAGTTATTTTGGTGTAATAATGGAAAGCCGACTAACATGCTATTGCATTAGGAACATGTGAGAAAAGATCAAATATACCAGAATTCTTATCTGCTTTCTGGTTCTCTGACTTCAGGAAAGTTACTTAGTATATCTGTTTCTCAGATGATTTAATCTATAAAATGTAATAGCTATACATTCAAGAACAAAACAGTGATAGAAAAGATATCTATTGGTATATTACATAATAGAATTTAACAAGTTAAGTTATTTTTATCATCATTATTATTTCTACCAATGGAATTCTAATTTTCATTACTGTTATCATTACTTTAAATCCTCTGTTATTGCTCAACTTATAATCTGTGGCTTTTCTTTGCATTTCTTTTTTTTTATTTTTTAATTTGTTTGAATTAGTGGTACATGGGAGTAGAATGCATTTTGACACATTGTACACAAATGGAGCACAACTTCTCATTCCTCTGGCTGTACACGGTGCAGAGTTATACTGGTAGGGAAATGATACATGTATACAGGGTAATAATGTCCATCTCATTCCACCATCCTTTCACTTTTTATGCCTCTGTTGGATGGTGACCAATGTAAGTCACAGCATTTGTAATTTATTATATGGCCAATACAAATATTTGTGAACATTTTAATCAGGGTGATAAATTGCCAGATTTATGATTTCAAACAGTGATGTTTGCCCCGTTTTTATTATTGGTTCCAGAATGGATAAGGTTTCAAGTAAAAATAAAAGTTAGAAATGTAATAATATAATAATCCTAAGAAAGGATGTTAACATCCATGCTTTAAGATGATTGAATCAGCAGGTACAGAATGAAGGAAGGAGATATGAACCTGAAATGAGATGATGAATTAAAAGTCTACATGAGAAATAGCTTTAGTAGTTTCCCACTTATAAACAAGCAGGCATCCCAACATAAAAGTCTGCAAAATCTTTTCTAAACAAATTTAAAATTATCCAAATAGAGCTAAACCTTCTGATACCCAAGAGTAAAGCAACATCATTTGGTGTTTTTGGCCTGCATCCTGGCATCAGATCTATTCTGTTAAATATAGTGGACCTTAATAACATGTAGTTATTGAGTTTCTGTTAAGTAATATGAATTTAGATATCCTGCTAATGTGAAATATACATTTGATTTTGAAAATTTAAAATGAAAATGATAATATAAAACATCTCATTAACAGTTTAGTAAATTGATTACATTATGAAATGCAATTTTACATATACATGTATTCATATATACAGATATATGTCTATACCTATGTGCATATATATTTATACATGGACATATAATATGGCTATTAGAAAATTTTAAATTGCACGTGTGGCTTGAGTTGTATTTCTATTGTTCAACTCCTCTTTAGAGAAAATGTGCCATTTTAACCTGTTCTGGTCAAGTAGACATGGTCTATAGCCAGTTTTCATGTGACAAAGAGAAACTCACCATTAAAAAGAGCCACTTAAGTAATGACAGAGGAAACCCATATTATTAAATATAGTAAATGGAGGAGGTCTTGATATGAGAAAAGCCAGCAGTAAAAATTAACAAAATAACTAAAAGTAAATGAAGAAAACAAAGGTGATAAAAGGAAAAAATGAAGATATTCCAAGGGGCAGACAAATAGAAGAAAATGAAAACAAAAAGTTATTTAAAAAAAAAAGAACAGAGAGGGAAAGGGAGAAGAAGAAAGAAAAGAAAAAGAGAAAATAAAATTAAACCTCTAATTAACAATAGATTCAATTATCCTAGAAAAAATATCTGAACTGGAGGTTCATGTGCAGTTAAACATTTGGTGAGTGCTAAAATTGGATATTCTGGTAGGCTACCCAGATATATCTTCAGTATCCAAGACTGACTTTCCAGTTTCCCTAAGCATTCCTATAGACAGCTCAAAGCTGAATCCTCCTCAGTAATTTTTCATGACCAAAGGAAGATGTCTTGCTTCATCTATGAACAGTCACTACCTATGAATGAGTATAAATGCATGTCCCAACTCTTGCCTAAATTCAGGCCATCTCTAACTTAATTGTTCTGATTGTACCATAATTAATTTTTCATTCTTTACCCCTCAACCGCTAAGTGGTGTTCAAAATATCACTCCCTAATGAAAGTCCCATGCAAATCTTCAACGGCTTAATTCAACTACTGGTGATAGGAGTGGTCTGAGAATATTGTCATTAAATAGGACTTTAGAGCTAGGTTACTCAATGTCTAGCAGACAAGGAGAATAGTAGCACTAATGATAAGTTTACTGCAGGTAGCCTATGTTTACTGGTATTTGGTGTACTTTCACAGGTGATTGGAAGTTTCAGGGGAAGAAGTCTCTTGCCAGCATACACTGGAGAAAGACAATGTAAAGATGAGGGTGTCATCATAGATTTAAGACTGTATGTGCAGGCTGGAGAGATTCCTAAGGAATACATGAAGAACCTCATATTCTGAAAACTTAGATCAGAAACAAACAAGCAAACAAACAAACTTGAGTCTTTGAACTAAGTTATAGGGCAATAGAATACCACCAAAAGTTGAATTAAAAAAAAATCGAACTTGATTTTTTTTTTCCTTCTTTTTCCAAGGAGAGGACCATAGTTAGCAAGTGAAACCTCTGAGTCTAGGGATAGGGATATTTGAGTTGATACACTCAAGAACCATGAAATTTTGGGGGGTGGTACTTCTGTCACTTATCACTCTTCCCCATCTAGGGCTCCACTCTTGCCTGGGAACAAAGAGATATAGATAATTTGAAGATAAAATCCCACCCCCCTTTCCAGATTTCAGAGTTAGCAACTTAGGTTTGGTAACATGACCTTGATGATATCCTGAAGGAACTGCAGGAGTTAGGGAATAAGTAGAGAATGTATGGGACTGGATCCAGATAATTCATGGATCAGGAATGAGACATGATGTTGGTTATGTGAGCAATTGTTATGGGAACATTATTTCATGATGTAAATTTAACATTTAGATAATGACCTCAGAGTTAGCTACTCTCAGTGAAGTGGTAACTCCAGTATTGCTGTGAAAGAGGAAAGAGGAGATTAAGAAATTCAGAAAAGGGGCACATCTGCATGGCAATACAACACATGACCAGAACTGCATCAGCATGAAAAGACACTGAGAACACTGATTACTAAGGTGAGAGAACATGCTGCTGAGAGGCACCAGCATCACTAAGAAACCCAGAAGTTGCTGTCCTCTGTAAACCAGGCTGATGTCAGAGGATGCAGCTATAGAAATGGGCTAATTAATGGCAATGAAAATGAGAGGTTGCTATGATAATGGAAGCCAGATGGTGGTCTTAATCATCACTCTGAAGTCTCTGGCAATTAAGGTAATTGCATTTTGAGAGAAATCCAAGCTTGGCTCAAAGTGGCTATTGATTTCTTAATCTTCAAGCTGCCAAGTTGACACCAAGAAGAAGTGGATTATCAAACACTGCAGTTTTATGGGTAATTCTCCTCATTGCCTATCTCAAATAATTATAAAGAACAATAGGTATTGGGTACCTTCCCTGAGAGCTAACTCAGATCCTTACTACGGTCTTTGCTTCACTACCAAAAAGGGAATCCTTGTTATTGCTTCTAAAGAATATGCTATATATTATGATTGTCAAACTGCCCAATTCTTCACCTCCTTTCTGAATGATTTTCTTTTCAATTTTAATATTTTGGGGGGGAGCAGTAACCAGGGATTGAACTTGGGGGTACTCAACCACTGAGCCACATCCCCATCCTATTTCATATTTTATTTTGAGATAGGATCTCGGTCTCACTGAGTTGTTTAGTGACTCACTAAGTTGCTGAGACTGGTTTTGAACTCACAAACCTCCTGCCTCAGCCTCCTGAGCCCTTAGGATTACAGGCATGTGCCACTGTGCCCCGCTGCTTTTAAATGTGTTTTTATTATCGCACATCATTTTGGATAGGAAAATGAGCAATGGATATCACTCAAAGAGCCTAGACTTAGAGCTACAAAAAAAAAAAAAAAAAAAAAAAACCTGATATTTTCTCTAGGAAAACAAAGTGAGTACATTTTTAGTGATGTGTGAAGTCATTCTATCACATTAAATGGATTATTTTTTAAAATGTGTCTTATGGAAAGAAAGACATATGATCTCTGAGCTAGCAAGGCATAAAATATAGTGGATGACTCTTACTGTCTTCTGTTTAGTATTCTTTCTACCTTCTTCAGCAGGGTCCATTGTGGAATGACCACTGCCTCAATTTCATTCTTTGATTTTGCTGAGACTGATCGTCACCTCATACCCACAGCTGGGTGTGATAGAGATGACTATTCTTCCTGTGTACATTTTGTGTAGGTAACCCAAATGCAAAAATAAAATCCCAGCCAAAAACTATTTTTACTACAAGCATTAGAGAAATACTGTTTGACTGTACTTGCTGAGGAGTGTCCTTTGGAGAAAAATCAAGACACCAAGGAAAAACATAGAGAAGAAACCAGAAGAGTCCTAAAATCTAGGATGTCATTTGAGCATCCAAATCTAGCAATGACCATAACAGTCTTCTCCAAGCTTCAAAAGTAGAAATAGCCTATACAGTTTTTGTTGCCTTAAGCAGTTTTGATTTTTTTTTAATGGATTCCAATAAATTGCAGCCAAAGATTCTGGGCGATTGTATCATTAATTCATAATTTTGTATATCACAATTCCAAATTTATTTTTAATTACATCAAATAATCAGAGAAGATGATGTTAATAGTGTTTCTTTTTGAAAGTTATTTAAAACTTGATGTGCATTTTATATTGTAAGGTTAGGCACTGGTGACCAAAAGGAGGCAGATTAAAAGCTGCTGAATGAGGCTTTATTGAGATTTCCTCCAGGGCAAGACCCTCCAGTCCAACAGAGCAGGTGGGGGGGGGGTCACATCCTGGATTGGAATTTCATCAGGCTTAGGGCAGGAAGGGAGGGCTTGGGACAGGAAAGGGAGGTTTTTAGGGACCCTTGTCCTCCTGAGGTTGGTCAGGGGATCTTGCTCAACTCCACATCCTTCCAGGATTAGTCAGGAGACCTCGCTGATTAACAGGTGGTTATCACCGCTTGTCTGTCGACGCTTGATTGGTTGTTCTTTTGTGCCACCTCAAACCGACCTAATGTATTCATTGTCACAATCAACACTCTTCGGAAGACAGAATTTTTATCTCCCTTTGGTGCCAGTTCCCTTTACTTACCTCTTGTACCCTTGCTCTCTCTCCCTCTTGCTCTCTCATTGTTTCAAATCATCCTTAACTGGGGCAAAGCTACACATTCTATGGAGATGCCCTCCCTCCTCATTCAGTTGCTTTGAGAGCACTCTGGTTCTACCAGCTCTTTAGGTAGGCTAGTGGATAGAAATTTAAATAAGCAGGTCAGTGACAATAGCCTAGGGGAAGTTAGGAGAGAGCCTGGTGGTTGGTAAAGCTAAAAATCACTCCTTCTCTATCTTGATGAAGAAAATAAACTCCTGTCAGAAGCCAGATATCTGAATCCAACTTTTAATTTGGCCTGAGCTTCACGTCAGATATACATTTTGGCAGTGTGCTGCCCACCTGTTCAGTGACTGTTTCCAGGTACATTAACTGGTCCCTGCTTCTTGCACCATCATGGGAAATCTCCATTCTTTCAGCACTACACTCACTAATATTGTTATTAAGATTTTTCACATAGACCTCTTCAAGTGCCATACAGTGATTCAGCCTATTCCTGGCCTATGTCTTCTTTACTTCTTCATGTCTATTATGACTTAGATATGGTGTCCCCCAAAAGCTCATGTGTGAGGCTAAGAAAGAATTTTCACAAGAGAAATGATTATGTTATGGGGTTGTTACCTAATTAGTGGATTAATCCACTGATATGAATTAACTGGGCAGTAATGGTAGGCAGGTAGGGTGTGGTTACAGGAAGTAGATAACTGTAGGTAACTGGGGGTGTGCCTTTGGGGTTTATTTTTTATTGTCTGTGAGTATACTGCCCTCTCTGCCATGCCCGGAGATGCTTACATCTGCCACATACTTCTTCCCTGAGATTCTGCCTCACCTTAGCCCAGAGCTATTCACCATAGACTAGATCTCTAAAACCATGAGCCAAAATAAAATTTTCCTCCACTACATTATTCTTTTCAGGTCTTTTGGTAACACTGACATAAAAGCTGACTAAAACAATGTCTAAAGAAAAGTACACCAAAATAAAATCTTTCCCTTTAATACCTTATAATCTTATGTTTTATTTCATTCCATTTCAGGATGTCCACTTTAAGTAGAATTCTATTAACATTATATTTGATAAGAAAAACTTTAAAATGCTGTAATGTGAAAGATTTCTTTCCTAAATTCCAGAACTTTGATTTTTTTCAGTTTAATAAATTAGGCCACAGGGTAGGCATATTTAAAGTTCATATTCTTGCTTACATCCTAAATGTAAGTTCCAATTCACTCACAAAAAAATGTTAAGCAGCAGGAAAGAATGCCAATATTTTCACTCATACTTAGTATTTTCATTCAATTGGCATTCCTGATCTGCTATTTAAATTCTCTTTGATTTAGGCTTTGACCTTTAATTTTGCTGAAATTATGTTAGTCTTGGTTCATCTCACCTAAAAACTATTATCACTTCCTGCAAATTGTTTCTGTTATGAAATGGTATCCTAATATTCCTGCCAGAATAATTTCATTAAATATTCCTTCATCAATATAACAAGTGTCTTTCTCAAATATCTTCAATGACTCCTTTCTATCAATAAAACAAAAGCCAGTAATAGACATAACTGGCTTCTATAACCTCTTTTAAGGTTTTTATATTGAATGAAATACTTAAAATGTAACAAATCTTTATTCTTATCCTACAATCTTAAAAGAGAAAAATCTGATACACTGAAATCCCAAGTGGTATTTTGGTGCTTAAAAATTTCACAGAGTATGTCCAACTCTGTACGGGTGAGTTCGGTGTGTTCTTTGTAATCTATCTTTCATAATCTTGACACTGTGATTTTGAGAATGACGATGTTTTATTTACTTTTCAATTCCCCAAGTTGAAAAATGGCATAACATTCCCCTTTCCTCACTTTTCCATCAACACTCAACTAAAGCACATATTCCTTTGTGAAGGCTTTTATTCTCCACCCATAGAAGGACTAAAAGACCTGTTATCTCTCCTCTGTCTCACTATAAATTGTCTTTAATTTCATCATATGATGTATCATATTGCAGAGTTCTCGTTGATTTATTTGTCTGTTTTTGCCATATGACTTGAATGCAGAGAATACATCTATTATCTCTGTGTTCATCCTAAATATTATATTTCCTGGTACTTTGCACATATTTGGATGAAGCCAAAAGGATGGGCTCAAATAACTATTGCTCTTGTAGTCTGATAGGCAAGATAACATCGAGTAGAAAGTAAATAGAAAAACAATACCATCCTGAAATATCTTCAAAAAAAAAAAAAGAAAAGAAAATCAGTCAAAAGCCAGACACATGTCTCTATTATATCCTGACTACTGAACAGACTTGAATAACAGATTCAGCAAAACAAAAAGAAAGATGATTCTAGTAAAGCTAGCAAGTTTACATGCCACCTTCCCAGGGACAAGGAGAAATATACATTAATTCCAAGACACGTATCTCAGTCAGAAGTGAAATTCTGTATCATTGATTTTTTTTTTAACCTGTAAGTGGTAGAGATGTGGAAAGTATTTGACTGTAACCACAGAAAACTGGGAAGTAACAGATTGCATTCTTATGGGAGACAAATGTGAGGTAGTTACATATTATGTAATATGTTTTCTCACTTTGGAAACAAAAATGAGGCAGCATTATCTGCAATCAGCCCAGGAACAGTGATATCTGAAGTGAGTGACCTAGTTAGGTGAAGGTGGTGGTAAAATGCTATGAGCAAGCTGGGTGTGGTGGTGCATGCCTGTAAACCCCATGACTTGGAAGGCTAAGGCAAGAGGATTGCAAGTTCCAGGTCCAGCCTCAGCAAATTAGCAAGGTCCTAAGCAACCTGGTGAAACTCTGTCTCACTTTTCCATCAAGAGTTGGGGATGTGGCTCAGTGGTAAAGTGTCCCAGGGTCCAATCCTCAGTACCAAAAAAAAAAAAAAAAAAAAAAAAGGAAAATAAAGAAAAGAAAAAATATTATGATCCAGCAAAAGGCTTCCTTAGAACCTCCATGCACCCAAGGAGAGCAGGGAATGCAACAGACTCATAAGGGGCATGGCACTGAAATCAAGAAAGTAGAGGAGAATTTAATTAGCACGGGCAAGAAGGGCAGTAGCTCTCAAACAACAGGAGCAAAGTCAAAGGATTTGAGGGATCTGCTAATCTATACCCTGAGTTTAGGAGATCAAAGAGTACAGGTCTGGATGCTGGTTGACTAGTGTAATCATTTCATTTCCACCACTAATTTCTCTTGTGATTTTGACAAGCCCATGGCTTTCTCTGCCCTTCTACCTTTTGATATGTAAAATGAAAATGTTTGACTAGATGACAACTGAGCCATAACTATGCAATGGTTTTCCTTAATCAGAGTCAGAAAGCCATCAGTTTCCCCATTTCCATGGGCCAACACCTGATTGCAATTTCTAGCACATAGTAGGTGCTGAATCAAGGCTTTCCAGGAGGGAATAGGACAATTACTTTCATTCTCTGTTCTTTAAAATTAATATCCAAAAGATTTCAAATGACTGACCTTCTTTTTAATATGGTTTGAAGAAAAATGGGAATTTCCTCCCTTCCTCTAAGAACTCAAAGAAACTGATTTTTGAACAGCTGATGTGGGGTTTGAGGACTGGAAATTTCTGGAACCAATTACCATGTAAAAAAACTTATGGTATTTTAAATTTACTTTTATTGAGACATAATATTTGTACATATTTATGGAGTATAATATAAAATTTGATATATGTACACAACGTGTAATGATTAAATGAGAGTAATAGGCACTTTCATTTCCTCAAATACTAATCATTTCCATGTGTTGATAAATGTATTGCTTTTCTTTTCTAGTTTTTTTCTGAACTATACCATAGATTTATATAGACAATAGTTACTCTAGTGTGGTATAGAAAATCAAAATTAATTCCATCTGTCCAACTGGTTTGGTGCCATTTATTTAACCTCTTCCTGTTCTACCTTCCCTGCCCTTCGAATCTTTGTGTCCACCTTTCCACTCCACCTTCTGAATGAATGACTTTTTAGTTTGCTCAAATGAGAACATATGGTATCTGTCTTCCTGTATCTGGTTTATTATACTTAACATAATGACCATCCATTCATTATTTAAAATGACAAGATCATATTCTTCAATATAAATAATATTCCATAATATGTATGTGTGTGTATGTGTGTTTGTATGTGTGTGTGTGTGTGTGTGTGTGTACCATCTTTTTCATCCATTCTTCTGTAAATGGGCACTTTGGTTAATTCCAATCTTATTTTCATGATGGATGCCTACTGAAGTTGGTAAACAATGTCACATTGGTGTAACAGGCTGATTCAGTGTTGAAAGATAATAAGGCTTCTTGCAAGGTATTAGCTCAGAAAACATTTCAAAAAAGGAAAAGGAAGACTTTCTTAGATCTTAAGCCTAAGCAGTGGGGTAAATTGCTTACTGGAGAATCTAGTATTATTTAATACTAAAAAGCTCAGAATAAGGGCTTTGTTCTTCTAGGCAACAACTGAGTCCTATTCTGCAATTGTTCTATAGTTTGCTGAGACCGTGTCAAGAGTGCTTTTTTGTAACACATCCTAATCTCAGCTTAAACTCATGTGAAACTTTAGCCTCATTGGTATTTTAAAATTCGAATGCAATAATAAATATTAGGAACCATGAATAGGTCCTAATTCTTGAAATGCACTCAATAGAAAATAACTATAATTATGAAGGCGTATATAATTTTCACCCTTATTTTACAAAAGAAATGGGTTCTCCCAGAAACTAAGAAGCATACTTCATGTTGCTAATGTTCTTCTCATTCCATAAACATCCTTAATTTGCATATGTGATTTGTTTCAAAATAACATGAAAATATCTTTTATATGTCTTGACAAACTTTATCAATATTTTTTATTATGCCAGTAATTTTTGAGAGAGAAAAGTTATAACAGTCAAAAACCCTAAGTTAATATCCATGTCTTCACTATGAGACAAATAGTGAATTCTAGACTAAATTCCTCTGAAAGTCTGGTAAATAAACTCAGGCCCACCCTTCTTCCAGGTCTATAATGAAGTCCTTCTCTTTCTTGGGAGAGCAGGAGGAGGAATTTGAATGGCGTCTCAGTTGGTGGAAAAGAAGGGATGATCATTGTGCTTATCCATGATTCTTTGCAAGTTGTATACCTGCTACTTTTCTTTTTTTCTAATATGTTCTACATACAACTGCTGGATTGATCTTCCCAAACATAATTCAGGTCATGGGTCTTTCCTGCGCAAAATCTTCAACAGTTTTTCAGAGCTGATGGAATAAACGCGTGATTTTCAGAATTACAAACATTTTGAGTTGATCATTTCAGAAATCACATCATTTTACCCTTACTTGGCACATAAATCAATTTATGTGTAGATTTTATAAACTTCATGTCTCCTTTTAATTTAGTAATTTCTCCATGTAATTTCTACTCCTGCAGTCCCTCCTCATGCTTCAAGTCTCACTCTAAAGTGGTTGTTTTGTCCATAATCCTTCCAGTCTCTTCCCTGGAAAAGATGTAATTTCTCCCACATCAAAATCCTATGAATGATCTTTCCTTATGTTGTTTATCACTTTCTACCTTCATTTTAGAAGCATTTTGCAAAAGCTGTTGTGTGCAACAGTAGTCTCACAAGTCATTGAAGAGGGAAATGCACTTAGAACAATGGATCTTTGTTCCCTACCAATTGCACAGGATCCTCAGAGCACTCAGAGAAGCCTCAATTTGTGAATTTTCAAGGGTGAATGAGGAGTCCTCTGTGCATGTATTTAAACTAACTTGAAAATAGACCTCTGGGTGTCATGTAAATAGATTTCTGATGGTGAGGTTGTTGGGAAATTTTGACTTATAGTTATGTGTAATAGTGCCTCATCTCTTCCTGGAAGGAGATGTTATTAATGGTCTCATAGATGTCATATATCTTTGTAACTGCACCAGTGACTTCCACACTGCCAAGGACATGATTGGTATCAAAAATGTTGAATAATCAAGTGATTAAAGAATTAATAAGAGACAGATGATTTTCCATTCTTGTTGCGTTCTCAGAGAGTTGATGAAACAACACGAATCCTTCTCTTTTTAATTTCATCTTCTCTTTCTATTTGTTGCTCTCCTTTATCATTGCCTTTTTAGATACTATAAAGATCTAAGCACTTATTATGTGTCAGAAGATGGACTAAATATTTTTCTCTGTGACCCTTACTAACTTCAATAATTCCTTGATGTTGAGATTAACATCCTAATTTATAAATGAGAAAAATTATATTCAAAGAAGTTATGTGAATTTCCTAAAGTAGTAAAAGTAGCAAATAGCATAACCAGAATTCAAGCATAGAATATCTCAGTACAAATTGCATTTACTTTCCTGCCAAACTATTCCACTGAAGTATGTGACTATTCTTTCTTTGAATGCTGAATACATAGAAGACATGTGTACCTTAAAAAAAGAAAGAAAGAAAGAAAGAAAAAATTAAGCTGATGCCTTCACATGCATGAATGATGTAATTCTGAGCCATCAAACAGTGATAGGGGAAATCAAAATTTCAACCAAGATACTCCATCCAAGTTCTTTCAAATTTCATATTTCACTTTTGTCTATCTTCAGAGACTAGATATAAGGTCATATGGAATTATGAGATAGCAAGTGGATGGAGAAATTTTCCTGACAAAAACCTCTTCAGTTGTCAGATCCTCCTGAGTTTATGGCAAACAAATTAGGCTCTCTGACATTTGTTACTAGATGGGTGCTTCAATTAGTTGGAAATTTCTTATTGTAAGATAGAAGCTCTAGTTTATGAAGCACTCACATTTACTACTTTGTGACTAACATACTAATCATAATTGTAAATAGTTAATGAACTATTTTGAAATTGATGAAACTCTTAAAAGCATTGTCTTTTAATTCACAACTCTAAATAAATATCAATTGTATATCTCTTGCTTTTATAAAGACTTTTAATGATTACTTCATTAGAAAACAGGAACTTAAAATGAGCGTCATGCCAATAGTACTGTAACTTATAAAAGAATGGGTGAAATAAAGTCATATTCTCAAACTCTGTGAATTTTTTTTACCTAATACCATAGAAAGAACAGTTAGAAGAAAGAAAGGGAAGTAATTGGTTTATGTTATTAGTTGAAAGGAATTAAATTGCTTTTCTATCTCTCCCAATATCTATAAAGTTCTATGATTATTTCAAATTTCCTTTTATTTAATTCAACCAAACATTGTTATCACTTCACACATCAAACAACATGACAGGAAAGGTGTGTGAGATCAAGGGCAGAAAAGGGCGTAGTGATTTGCTAGACTACCCAATGGTGCTGAGAAGTGGTTTTATCCTAAGTGTTTTAATGTGAGTGGCTATTTCAGGTATATATTGCTTCAACAATATTTCATAACAACTGTTTTATAAGATTTAAAGAAATGTTTGATGGTGGGCCACAGCACACATATTTGGACAGATAAAAGAGCACAGGGAAAATCAGCTGGAGCTTTGGGGAAACCGCTTATCTAAGGCAAGTAATGTACAGTTAGGTTTTCAAGCTTTGGTGGATTGACTAATTGGAATAATTTCTGTGAGCTCTGGGATGGTACTAGTTGTCAAGTGCCTGACCCCACAGTGATTAGAGGGGATGCATGTGAAAGTTCATTAAAGGAAATGGGTAGGACATGGACTTCATTAACTGTTCAAGAAGGGGAACTGACTTGCCTATAGCCAGACTCTTAAAACTGGGTCAAAACAGCATTTTTAAAAAATATTATATTGCAACAACTTTCCCCAAATTTTACTACCTGAAATAATGAGCAATTATTTTCTGTTCATGCAGCTGTGGTTTGACTGGAATATTTTTGCTGACCTTGGTTGCTGAATTCTGCTGGGTTTCACTCCATGCTACCTGTCTTCTTTATAACTAGTCTAAATGTTTTTCATTTATTGAGACCTTGGAAAATAGTTGAGACACATTCCTCTCGTGGCATCAGCAGAAGCACAAGAGCGTAGGCCCAAGAAGCATTTCTAAACCACTTGCATCATAACTGTTGACATCCTGTTCACGGCCAAGCCCAAAGTCAATGGGTAGAAGTGGGCACATCTTGCAACTAGTGGGAAGAATTTAAACATGACATGGTAAAGGGTGTGGATATGGGGTGGGGGGAGAGGGGTGAGGAATTGGAAAACATAATTGGATCTATCATAGATTTTTTAAGAAGGAAAAAAAATGGAGAAGAATTTTTTTATAAAAAGAAAGGATGGAAAGATTAAAGATAGACTTACAAGGACAAGGGAAGGAGTATGTAGATACAAAAGTTCTCCAGATGAGGTACATGCCCATGAGGGACTCCAGAGTCCCCTGAGGAGAGGACAAAGTATTCCCAAGTCATTGTGTGCCCTGCGTGACCTCCCAGATTCAGGCTTCCTGATGTCTTTCCACACTTGAGACTTGGCATTATTATTTTTCTTATGCAGTCTGGGGAATACTATCAAGCACAAACTTTCTGTTTGTACATTTCCAAATGTATCTTTTCCTGTTAGAGATTGTGGGTGATTCAATGCTCAGATTCTATATTTGAGCTTGAATTTCAGTTCTTCTTTTGTGTGAAGACTGAAGAAAAAGAGAAAAGAATTGCCCACTTCCTCTTTCACTTCTTCTTCCTATGTCTTGCTTTTTTTCTCTCTTCATTTCTTTATTTCTCACACAAT